>NC_064630.1:676947722-678197722 GCF_023864275.1 Schistocerca cancellata
AGATCACAGTTTACAATGCAGAGCGAACAGGAAGCGAATCTGAAGCCCAGTGGTGATGAACAAACCCTGGGCAAACGGTAGATGCTGGCCAAGGAGAATCCAAAGATCCTATGACTGAGCTCTTGAATCAAATGAAACTTTTGATGAATACCGTAGCTGGTTTAGCTGCAGAACAGTCCAACATGTCTGCTACTCAGAAGAAACTATTTGTTGAGCAAACGAATATGTCAGCTGCGCAGACGGCTATTTCTGCAAATGTAGAAACCATAGCTGTGGAACGTGAAATATGGTGGCTAAAGTAACCGTGAGCAATTTAGTTACAAAACAGGCAGAGTTAGCGGAGAAAGTAAAGGATATAACAAATAAAGTGAATGAACCGCCCACAGTGGTAGATTTTTTTAAAGCATTAGCTGATGTGAGTACTTCGACATATGAACAGACAGAAATCAGGAAAGGAATAAATAATATGAAGCAAACCCACGAACAATTTCCGACTGAAATAAACAGAGTAAACAGTGAAACTGTGCGGGGGATACAACAAACGGTAGAAGTAAAGGCACAAAACCTGGCCTGAACAGAAAAGGAATTAGCGTCCGGCTGTGAAGGGCGAATGGAACAAAAGTCCTAATAAAAAAGCAGCAGTTTAAAAAACAATTAGACGACTGGGTAGCGGGTAAGGAACATTCGTTCGATTCAGTGGTCTTCCTTTACAGAAGTGCTTGCCATATTATTCCGTCACGAATGCTAAGCATGCCACGCGGATTTTCAAATTTCGACCAGAATATTTCACACGCGGTTACCTTTCACACAGAACCACAGAAAATTACCAAACGTTCACTAAAATGCTTCTCATTCAAGTTGCTTTCTTTTAACGGTGGCAAACAGAAACAGTGTCCTCGTACAGATAGCTACTCTTTTTCCGAGCGGGAAGCTTTCAATTCTAATTGGCTGTTATTGTGAATGACCAGTCATAACACTCTTTCTAGATTATTATCGAGGCAAAGTCCTCTCTTATCCAATCACAATTTAGAAAGTAATTTTACATAACCAAAACTTCAGTTTATTACGTTCGATTTAATTATATACCAATAAAGTTTGAAATAATTCCAAAATTAAATATCAAATTTATTTCGTTATTAACTTCATTTCTGGTTGTCTTTTACGAAAGCATACTCATTCAGACATATGTCACATGACTCGTGCTTCTTCCCGGGAAATTTCTCCAGGGTTTGGATCTCACTTAGATCTTCACAAAATAAAACGATTCGAATTTCGTGTGTCCGTCATTCACTCGCTGATTCACTCCCACGCAGTACCGTAATAAAATGTAACTGAATATTAAATTTAAAGGGTTTCAATATTACGTCAGATACCAATCGCGAATTTTATACACTGAAAGATTTTGGTTATAAGATTTTTAGGAGCTGAACTTTTCATAATAGCTCCATATGTCATTAGAAGTTAATCTGTTGCGAGGTGATGGGGTGGAGGAGAGTTAGTACCTCTTTAATTGTGGCGAATTCTGCATGAGAACTGGACATGCACTCGATCCTCTCCTTACATACTATCTTATTGTTTATGTACACAGTGGTAACGAAACGAACTGATAGTGGGCCCTGCTAGTTGGTAAAGTAAGGAGAGCGCACTCACGATAATTTAATAAAAACCATTATCTACTCAGTAAAGGATAAGGGAATTTTATCTTAATAAACGACAAGAAATGGGACTCTGCATCTATCTATGAAATGATATGCGGATTAAATATTACAATGTTATTTATTATAAATCAGAACGCAAAGGTACTTGTCAATACAAATAGTAGGCTAAAGGGTGGGTTATACTGAACTATTATGAGAATAAGAGTTCGCTCGAGAGCAAGGAGCTCCTACTCTCTGTGATGCAATAGACTGACGATAATGACCAGAGGTCCTAGTGAATCAGAGACTACTCCCCTGACAATATTGCAGTATCGCGATTAGTAGTGAGAGCTCTAATGGGATAACATGGAGAAACAAGGAAAGTTGACTGGTAGAAAAGCGAGCACACGTGCTGCTGAGGACTTCAGTATAAAACTGGTAAGTCCTACAATCCCGGAGCTCCTAAATAATTTAGAAGTCCTGAAACCCACAGCACGTCGTCGGTAGGCAGCGTTCTGATGATGCAGACGTCGACTTCTCCTGTGCAGCAACTCTGTTTCAACCCCTGGCCTCGAAGGCTGTCTGAGAATTCAAAGTTCTGCCGAAAAAGTGCGACTAAGTCGCAAGATCGTCCGACTCTGACGAAGATCAGATCCCGAATGCCCTGCGCCCGGGCAATGCAAGAACAAAGCCAACATTACTCAACTCCCCACCACCCTCGAAAATCGAGAATCGGCGATCAGTGCTGATTCCAAAATTTCCCCACACAATCTCAGAACATCTTTCGTGCCAATAGCGACCATTCCCTCCAATTTCGAGCAGAACTTTATGACATCAACTGGCCTGAGTCATGCATCTGCTATTTAGCTCGGGGCACTGAACTTGTGATTTGACCAGCTACGACAACATCATGCCTAGACCACCGGCCATCTGGCGCCAGACAGTCGCGCCCAGCAGGACACGATCTACAAGTTTTCTCAGAATCTTGAGGACAATGCAGTCAGTCGGCGCCAGCCGTATTGTTCCAGACGCGTCGTAACGGTGAACACATAAACTGCAGCGACACTCAGATGGCGCATATGTTGCTTCGCCCTGTTGTTTCGAAACTCGACCGAGGTCAGTCGTCCTGCCAGTCGCCGACGCCCGTTGATGAACAACCCTCCTAGTATTGGCGAAAGTGCAGGTCCCGACCGGAAATGAAGTGTGCCGTGTCCTCTGGTGCCCTCCTCCCACAGGCACCCACGGAAGTAATAGAGGAAACTAAAAGCAAGACCACATACTGTTCCTTTACATGCATAGCAGTCAAGTGAAAATTATTTTGAACTCTCAGTACAAATACTCTCATTAGAATAACCTTATTCGGCTTGTTACCACAGTGAACTGACATAAAACTCTGTACCTTCGAAACTATGACGCATAACGAAATATAATTTGCATGGTACAATTTCAGCAATAACAAAAAACCATGTGCAAAATCTGAACAAAATCGGAGAACAACTAATGTAGTTTATTTATATACATACGGAGTATAAATATTCGTTGCTTTCTACTGGCAGGCTGGGTCACTACCACACGAAGTATTTGATATAGATGCGCCAGCTGCGTTCTAATTAAAGACAGGAAACGAACATATCTCCTGTGGCAACTAGACTGGTGGTGCTCATGTCACTGTACTTTTCTGCATCTATGATAACTCGAAATAACTTGCACTGTTGCAGTACATAAGAAGACGGAGTACGACACAAAGCTGCGTGTTAGTTACAGAAAGAAGGGAGAAATAAAGTACCCACCAGGATAGCTATGTGTAATAATGCACTGCTTTCCTGACGAGAACGTGCGCCGGACCCAGAGTGAATCTGCCCGACGGATTCACAATGGAGGCCGGTGTGCAGGCCAGCTTGGATGTGGTTTATAGGCGGTTACCTGCTTCCAATTAGGTGTGAGGCCCCTGTGTCGAAATTCCTTCTCAGTTACCCAATACGCAAACATTTAGGAAACTTTAGTACACTTAAGAGAATACCAATACACGCAGACAGTTGGGGCAGTGAGTAACAGGATGGCAGTGAGCAGAGCATCCGACCACACCTTAAAATAGCATTGCCAGAACCTTCATAACTGTGGTGAACCAGGACAGATTCGTGGCAAAGGCACAAGAAAAAAGAACAAGAAAATCGGGTAATTAAAGAAACTACACTCCTGGAAATTGAAATAAGAACACCGTGAATTCATTGTCCCAGGAAGGGGAAACTTTATTGACACATTCCTGGGGTCAGATACATCACATGATCACACTGACAGAACCACAGGCACATAGACACAGGCAACAGAGCATGCACAATGTCAGCACTAGTACAGTGTACATCCACCTTTCGCAGCAATGCAGGCTGCTATTCTCCCATGGAGACGATCGTAGAGATGCTGTATGTAGTCCTGTGGAACGGCTTGCCATGCCATTTCCACCTGGCGCCTCAGCTCGACCAGCGTTCGTGCTGGACGTGCAGACCGCGTGAGACGACGCTTCATCCAGTCCCAAACATGCTCAATGGGGGACAGATTCGGAGATCTTGCTGGCCAGGGTAGTTGACTTACACCTTCTAGAGCACGTTGGGTGGCACGGGATACATGCGGACGTGCATTGTCCTGTTGGAACAGCAAGTTCCCTTGCCGGTCTAGCAATGGTAGAACGATGGGTTCGATGACGGTTTGGATGTACCGTGCACTATTCAGTGTCCCCTCGACGATCACCAGTGGTGTACGGCCAGTGTAGGAGATCGCTCCCCACACCATGATGCCGGGTGTTGGCCCTGTGTGCCTCGGTCGTATGCAGTCCTGATTGTGGCGCTCACCTGCACGGCGCCAAACACGCATACGACCATCATTGGCACCAAGGCAGAAGCGACTGTCATCGCTGAAGACGACACGTCTCCATTCGTCCCTCCATTCACGCCTGTCGCGACACCACTGGAGGCGGGCTGCACGATGTTGGGGCGTGAGCGGAAGACGGCCTAACGGTGTGCGGGACCGTAGCCCAGCTTCATGGAGACGGTTGCGAATGGTCCTCGCCGATACCCCAGGAGCAACAGTGTCCCTAATTTGCTGGGAAGTGGCGGTGCGGTCCCCTACGGCACTGCGTAGGATCGTACGGTCTTGGCGTGCATCCGTGCGTCGCTGCGGTCCGGTCCCAGGTCGACGGGCACGTGCACCTTCCGCCGACCACTGGCGACAACATCGATGTACTGTGGAGACCTCACGCCCCACGTGTTGAGCAATTCGGCGGTACGTCCACCCGGCCTCCCGCATGCCCACTATACGCCCTCGCTCAAAGTCCGTCAACTGCACATACGGTTCACGTCCACGCTGTCGCGGCATGCTACCAGTGTTAAAGACTGCGATGGAGCTCCGTATGCCATGGCAAAGTGGCTGACACTGACGGCGGCGGTGCACAAATGCTGCGCAGCTAGCGCCATTCGACGGCCAACACTGCGGTTCCTGGTGTGTCCGCTGTGCCGTGCGTGTGATCATTGCTTGTACAGCCCTCTCGCAGTGTCCGGAGCAAGTATGGTGGGTCTGACACACCGGTGTCAATGTGTTCTTTTTTCCATTTCCAGGAGTGTAGAAGTTACGAATGGAATGAGTCCGATATTTAGTACCTGAGGTTTTTAGCAATCGTATCCGCATGGTAGTGAAAGAAAGACATTAAAATCTGGAAGATTAAGGTAAACGCCGTATTGTAGTTTTGTAAAAAAACAAAAAAAAAGTCACAGCTGTGAACAATAATGTTCTGTCATTGGAACTCAATGAAAACTGTTTTTTGCCATAAACGTATCACATATCTACAGTGGCCTGTAATAACTTCCTTGCAAGATAGCACCATTCATTTAATTTGACATAGAGAACATGTACACCTTGACTCTCACCGCAGATACAATAAAACTAATACTGAAGAAAACTTACTGCCATACTACAAACTACCTCCGCATAAGAGAAATAACAAAAACGCTTAATGTAATAGGTTCCAAAATTACTTCGAATTTGAAAAGAATTTTACATACAAAAATATTGCTTTCCTATGGGTTCTCCAATACTAGGAACATTGACAGCCGTATTCATGAATCAAGTCGAAAACACAATCTTTGCCAGTGTCATCACAAATAAATGATACAAAACTGTTTATTGCTGTAGATAAGTGGATGATATAATGTGTGTGGTAGATGAAGCGACAGAGAAATTCGAACAGACATAAACGGTATACATAAGAACATTCAGTCACAAATGGAAAAAGAAACACAGAAGCATATACATTTCTGGAGTACAACATCAAAGAGAGACATTTCACATCATCAGAAACACAGCAGCCACAGACACAATCATGCCACGTCTAACCAACCACAAGAGAAAAAATTAACCGCCCTACAACACATGTCACACAGATTATATAACATCCCACTCAACAAAGGAAACCATGAAAAAGAATTAAAAACAGGTAAAATTCAGAGCCTCAAACAATAATTCTAACTCATTTCTAGTACAATGACTTTCCCACAAGATCAAATCACAACTAAATAAAAATGGAGAAAAAGCAGAGAAAGCAAACACCTCAGAACCCACAAACAACAGGGGCACTATGGTATTCACACATACAAAAAACAGGAACATTCATATATAACTAGCAGAAAGAAATGGTACGCTTTAACATACAAAAACAAATCAACAAACAAAAACAAGGATTACTCATTGCTTAAAGAACAAGAAACACACTCCAGACACATTTACAAGCAACAATAGACGAACTAGATGAATAACAAGCAGAAGGTATACAGCGGTTAGAACGTCATGAATGTGAATCAGTGCATCTGGGAATGACAGGCAGGAATTTCAAGACTAGGTGTGAAGAACGTATAAGAAGCTGGGTGTATGAAAATAGCCATTCTACCTTTGCTGAATACGTGATAAAACATGACCATGAAACATCTAGCATGAAATAGGAAATAAAAATTATTAGAGTGAACAATTATGAAAAACTTCCAACATTACATGAGAACATTGATACAGAAAGAGCTCTTGCAATGAAAAAGAAAGTAAATAATAATCAACGGAACATAAGCGATAACTCATTGATCTTGTTAGCAAACAAAACTGTAGCAAACAGAAATGTAAAACAATTAATACTCCCTCTCCCTCCCCTCCACCCCTCTCTCTCTCTCTCTCTTTCACACAAAAATACACAAACACACACACACTCACCGAAAGAAATACCCAATCACACAAAGAATAGCACATACGCAATATACATACACAAAAAGCAAATGGATAAATATCAAATCACACACAATTATGGTATGAACTATAGACCAAATATAAGCACAGATCGACAGTTGGCAACACTACACACTTAAACACATACACATTCTATAGAAAGTGAAAAGTACAAGTGAATTGTTGAAACCAAATGTGGTCTAAAAACCCCGAAAATCGGCCGCCTGGAGTGCGGAGACTGAGCAAGTGCATCCCCAGGACGTAGTACTTGGACAAACAACATCTGGAATCGTAAGTAACATCAAATTATAATAATTTAACTTCACAAAACTTGTGCTGTAAATGTTGTTTCTATTCTGGGAAACAAGAGAATAACAAGAGAAAATGTAGCGTTGTAACGTACTTGTAACTACTACATAATGCATGTATTATGTAAAACTAAACGTGTATGAGCCCATTGTAGACGCTTCACAAATAAAAGAAGCGAAACGCGTATGGCAAAAAGCAACCTGCCTTTCATTTGAAACTTCCTGGCAGATTTAAACTGTGTGCCAGACCGAGACTCGAACTCGGGACCTTTGCCTTTCGCGGGCAAGTGCTCTACCAACTGAGCTACCGAAGCACGACTCACGCCCGGTCCTCACAGCTTTACTTCTGCCAGTATCTCGTCTCCTGCCTTCCAAACTTTACAGAAGCTCTCCTGCGAACCATGCAGAACTAGCACTCCTGAAAGAAAGGATATTGCGGAGACATGGCTTAGCCACAGCCTGGGGGATGTTTCCACAATGAGATTTTCACTCTGCAGCGGAGTGTGCGCTGATATGAAACTTCCTGGCAGATTAAAACTGTGCACTTGCCCGCGAAAGGCAGAGGTCCTGAGTTCGAGTCTCGGTCGGGCACACAGTTTTAATCTGCCAGGAAGTTTCATATCAGCGCACACTCCGCTGCAGAGTGAAAATCTCATTCTGCCTTTCATTTAGTTGCAGAGAGTGAACTTTCCCTTGTGAATGTAAAGGTGGTTACCTTTTATACTGCATAGCTTTGCCGTGCCACTGTATATTCAGAAGAGGTAATTCTTTCTTGTTGCTGTCTATTGCCGTATTAGGGGCGGAATATGGCTGTTTTATGTTGCTCATATGGGGTGTTCAGGCATTTTCAGAATGTGAATGTAAAAGTATGATTTTAATAAAAATTCTCTAAAACAGGAATATAAATATACATTTCCTCTCCTCATTCCGGATAGGACGTAGCGTGTCTGCTATGTCACTCCCCCATACTTTTCCTCTTTCACACCGCAGCGGCGGAAAGAGGAAACTGCGTCGTTTGGCTAGTAAATGCTCGACCGCGAAGCAATACGCCGGCTTCACAATGGCAGCGGCAGAGCCGTCATATCGTTCCCGCAGGAACACAGTTTCTTTGACAGGGACCGTGTCGCTTATCACAAAGAGAACCATAGTTTTTAACGGTCCATTGTGCAGCGACATTCTTTCTCTGTTCGCAGTCCCCCCCCCCCCTCTCCCTCGTCTGTGTGGTTCGCAGGCGAGCGTTTGTGCGGTTACTCACACGTGTGGGCATGTGTGCGTGCGTGTGCGTCTATGTGCTTGTGAGTTTGTGTGTGTGTGTGCGTGTGTGTCAACCTGCGCACACGTTACAATGGGAAAGCCCTTTTAACGCTCTGCTTTTCGATTCGACGTGAAATTGTACATTCTCGTTGTCGCTTCGTGAGGCTTTCACTCCCTACTGTTGACCTTGATGATTCTGGATAGGAACAGAACATGAGGCTTCTTACATTAAATGTAGATGAACCGTAGTATGAAATGTAGAGCAAACCACATTACAAATAAAGTTCTCTATTTTGTTTTCTTTTGCGCATTTAAATAATTAATTCTGTTTATTTTATAGTCTAAATTACTATTCTGCAAACGCCGTTTGACATTTGTGCTTCTCTTACACAGATACTGTGACGGAACTTTTCAGGAGCGTATATTTATAATTTTTTTCTTTCTTTTCTCTTAACCAGTATTATCCACGTTATCTAAAATATGTACTTTTGTATGTAGTAAGTGTTACGCAAGTGTAGGCCTATTTTGTGTGGTGTGATAATATGTACAGAGGGTTTAGAGGAAAGTACAGTTGAAAGGAAGCATATTTGCTTCATGTGTGTCTTTGATTTTTGACTTTTCAGCGAAAGGAATTGTTTCGACTAAGGTAAGCCGCTTTTGCTATTCCGTAAACTTTTTTCAAAATACAACTCGTAAAGTAAACAACAATGTGTGGTGTGGGCTGTTGATTAAAATTCAGTATTATAATAATAAACAAGTTCATAGCCAAAAATGGCGGCTTGGGGTAAGATGACGAATATCAGGGTGGTAAGATTACGAGAAGTGGGCTATTTCGTCATCTGATATTATTATTTTGGAGCAGACGTTTTTTATTAGTAACTTTTGTCGATATTTAAGAACCGGATTTAAAACTGCTCATCCAAGCATAGAAAATCTAGTCCTAACTGTAATAAACAATCACGCATCACATGTCATCAGAACTCTATTAACGTTTATAACAATAATGGGATACCATAAATTCAGACATAGTCCATAGGACAACGGAGATCTGGTTCTATAATAAGGTTAAAGTAAGTCTAGATTGCAATGCTATTTATTTATTGTCATCGCTTTTTACTTTCAGTTACACAGAGTTCTGAACCGTATGACTTTACAAGAAACTTCAGAAAAGGTGAAGCAATTACCTCTGTGGATGGAGCCGGGGGCTCCTCGGTTGTTCTCGTAACTGTGACTGATGGCCGTAGAGCCTGGGTAAAATAGCGTGCAATTCCCGCGCCGAATACTGATTATTAAAGAGTCTTTTGAAAAAAAGAGAACCACTTGCATGAATATCAAGAGCTCAGATGGAAACCCTGTTCTAAGCAAAGAAGGGAAAGCAGAAAGGTGGAAGGAGTATGTAGAGGGTCTATACAACGGCGATGTTCTAAAGGACAATATTATAGAAATGAAAGAGAATGTATATGAAGATGAAATAAGAGATATGGTACTGCGTGAAGAGTTTGACAGAGCACTGAAAGTCGAAACAAGTCCCCGGGATTAGACACCACGGCATTAGAACTACTAACAGCCTTGGGAGAGCCAGCCCTAAAAAAACTCTAAAATCTAGTGAGCAAGATATATGAGACAACTGAAGTACCCTCAGACTTCAAAAAGAATATAATAATTTCAATCCCAAAGAAAGCAGTTGTTGACAGATGATAAAATTACCAAACTATCAGTTTAATAAGCCACGGCTGCAAAATACTAACTCGAATTCTTTACAGATTAATGGAAAAACTGGCAGAAGCCGACCTCGGGGAAGATCAGTTAGGATTCTGTAGAAATGTTGTAACACGTGCGGCAATACTAACCCTACGACTTATCTTAGAAAATAGGTTAAGGAAAGGCAAACCCACCTTTCTAGCATTTGTAGACTTTGAGAAAGCTGCTGATAACGTTCACTGGAATACTCTCTTTCATATTCTGAACGTGGCAGGGGTAAAATACAGGGAGCGAAAGGCTATTTACAATTTGTACGGAAACCAGACGGCAGTTATAAGAGTCGAGGGGCATGAAAGGGAAGCAGTGGTTGGGAACGAAGTGAGACATGGTTGTAACCTATCCCCGATGTTATTCAATCTGTATATTGAGCAAGCAGTAAAGGAGACAAAACAAAAATTCGGAGTAGGAATTAAAATCCATGGAGAAGAAATAAAAACTTTGAGGTTCGCCGATGACATTTTAATTCTGTTTGAGACAGCAAAGGACCATGAAGAGCAGCTGAACGGAATAGACAGCGTCTTGAAAGGAGGATATAAGATGAACATCAACGAAAGCAAAACGAGGATAATGGAATGTAGATGAATTAAGTGGGGTGATGCTGCGGAAATTAGATTAGGAAATGAGACGCTTAAAGTAGTAAAGGAGTTTTGGTATTTGGGGAGCAAAATAACTGATGATGGTCGAAGTAGAGAGGATATAAAATGTAGACTGGCAATGGCAAGGAAAGCGTTTCTAAAGAACAGAAATTTGTTATAATCGAGTATAGATTAAAGTGTTAGGAATTGGCTTCCGAAAGTATTTGTATGGAGTGTAGCCATGTACGGAAGTGAAACGTGGACGATAAATAGTTTAGACAAGATTACAATAGAATCATTCGAATTGTGGGGCTACACAAGAATGCTGAAGATTACATGGGTAGATAACTAATGAGGAGGTACTGAATAGAATAGGAGAGAAGAGAAATTTGTGGCACATCTTGACTAGAAGAAGGGGTCGGTTGGTAGGTCATATTCTGAGGCATCAAGGGATCACCAATTTAGTATTGGAGGGCAACGTTGAGGGTAAAAGTCGTAGACGGAGACCAAGAGATGAATACGCTAAAGAGATTCAGAAGGATGTAGGTTGCAGTAGGTACTGGGAGATGAAGAAGCTTGCACAAGATAGAGTACTATGGAGAGCTGCATCAAATTAGTCTCTGGACTGAAGACCACAACAACAACAATATCAACATACAGATTACGTCACCACCAGCCATGGAAAACGCTTCACATAAAGTGAAATGCCGATGTTACATGAAATTTACCTAGCGACCCTGGTATGAATGACAAAAACATCGTTTCTACCAATATTTTGCCAATAAACAAATGAACTAGAGAAAAATAATTACATGCACGTGCAGATACCACATGAAAATATAATTATAAATTAAATCACATTAAAAGATACACCCATCAATATGTGTTTATCTAGTAAAGTTTTAGACTCTATCAATACAATACCACCAAATTATATCAGGAATAGTGACAGGGTAAAGTGGAAGCAGGTGGCAATGATGCAACGAAGTATCATAACGTGGCAGAACCAATACTACGGTGGTATTTGAAACAGAGGTGTAGCCCCAAAGGGGAGATCGTAAGTGGGTAATTTTTAAAAAATAAATAATTGAAAAAATTACACTCCTGGAAATGGAAAAAAGAACAAATTGACACCGGTGTGTCAGACCCACCATACTTGCTCCGGACACTGCGAGAGGGCTGTACAAGCAATGATCACACGCACGGCACAGCGGACACACCAGGAACCGCGGTGTTGGCCGTCGAATGGCGCTAGCTGCGCAGCATTTGTGCACCGCCGCCGTCAGTGTCAGCCACTTTGCCGTGGCATACGGAGCTCCATCGCAGTCTTTAACACTGGTAGCATGCCGCGACAGCGTGGACGTGAACCGTATGTGCAGTTGACGGACTTAGAGCGAGGGCGTATAGTGGGCATGCGGGAGGCCGGGTGGACGTACCGCCGAATTGCTCAACACGTGGGGCGTGAGGTCTCCACAGTACATCGATGTTGTCGCCAGTGGTCGGCGGAAGGTGCACGTGCCCGTCGACCTGGGACCGGACCGCAGCGACGCACGGATGCACGCCAAGACCGTAGGATCCTACGCAGTGCCGTAGGAGACCGCACCGCCACTTCCCAGCAAATTAGGGACACTGTTGCTCCTGAGGTATCGGCGAGGACCATTCGCAACCGTCTCCATGAAGCTGGGCTACGGTCCCGCACACCGTTAGGCCGTCTTCCGCTCACGCCCCAACATCGTGCAGCCCGCCTCCAGTGGTGTCGCGACAGGCGTGAATGGAGGGACGAATGGAGACGTGTCGTCTTCAGCGATGAGAGTCGCTTCTGCCTTGGTGCCAATGATGGTCGTATGCGTGTTTGGCGCCGTGCAGGTGAGCGCCACAATCAGGACTGCATACGACCGAGGCACACAGGGCCAACACCCGGCATCATGGTGTGGGGAGCGATCTCCTACACTGGCCGTACACCACTGGTGATCGTCGAGGGGACACTGAATAGTGCACGGTACATCCAAACCGTCATCGAACCCATCGTTCTACCATTCCTAGACCGGCAAGGGAACTTGCTGTTCCAACAGGACAATGCACGTCCGCATGTATCCCGTGCCACCCAACGTGCTCTAGAAGGTGTAAGTCAACTACCCTGGCCAGCAAGATCTCCGGATCTGTCCCCCATTGAGCATGTTTGGGACTGGATGAAGCGTCGTCTCACGCGGTCTGCACGTCCAGCACGATCGCTGGTCCAACTGAGGCGCCAGGTGGAAATGGCATGGCAAGCCGTTCCACAGGACTACATCCAGCATCTCTACGATCGTCTCCATGGGAGAATAGCAGCCTGCATTGCTGCGAAAGGTGGATATACACTGTACTAGTGCCGACATTGTGCATGCTCTGTTGCCTGTGTCTATGTGCCTGTGGTTCTGTCAGTGTGATCATGTGATGTATCTGACCCCAGAAATGTGTCAATAAAGTTTCCCCTTCCTGGGACAATGAATTCACGGTGTTCTTATTTCAATTTCCAGGAGTGTATATATCTTTAAATTTATGGCTAATTTTCTTAGGCGTACCCTCGGAACTTTCAGTTCGTCCAGATCTATGCTATGTGACGCCCACGCAGTCGTCGTTTAAGGTATCGACCTAGATCATCTCCTTGTGTACTTCTTCGATTTTTGAGCTACCATTTTGGTCTCTACGTTACCATGACAACGGCGTCCCATTGAGAACACACTTCTCTGACTTAGATATTTTACGGTGGATACAGTTTCCAGCAATAAGGTCGTCAATTACATCGTTGTACAGTAATGGACTTGTCTTCCTATGTTTGCGCAATATGTCACATTTATTTGAACTTGGGAGCACCTCTCAGAGCCTGCACCATTCATCAATCCTCTGCAGGCCATATTGCAAATAGATGGTGTTGCTCATTTCTAATTGACTGCAGCATCATCTGCGAACAGCCTTAAAGAGCTTCCAACGTTTTCTATTACATCATTTATGTACACTGTAAACAGTAGCGGTTCTATCACATTTCCTTGGAGTACTTCGCTTCCCTTGAAAATGTTGTGCCTGTTACATCTGCAAAGAAGTCTTGAAGTCAGTCGCAAATGTGGTACAATACTCGCTAAGCTACTATTTTTTCCACTAACTGACTGTGTGGAGCGGTGTGAAATGCCTTCAATTTAAGGATACTGGCTTCAAACCGAGCCCCGTTGTCTACAGCGCTATGGATTTCAGGGAGGAAAAGAGTCAGATGAGTTACGCGAGATCTCCGTTTGCGGAATCGCTGTTGATCTTCACAGAAATTTTCGTTCTCTAAGAAACATAAATCATGATCGTAAAACATGTTCCACAAATCTACTACAGATTGTCATCAACGATATAAGCCTATAATTATGTACATCTGCCTAATAACCCTTCTTGAAAACTGAAATGAACTGCCTTTTTCTCCAGTCGTTAGATACCTTTCGTTGCTACGTCGTTCTGCGGTAAACTACTGCTATAAGGGGAGCAAGTTCTTTCGCATAATCTTCGTAAATCTTGCAGATATCTCATCTGGTCCTGATGCCTAAGCGACTGTTGTTGCCTTTCCGTTCCGCCATCGGTTATTTCAATGTCTGTCACTTCGACGTTCGTACAGTGATTGAAAGGAAGGATCATGTTACGATCTTTCGTTGTCAAACAATTTCAGACAACCGAATTCAGTAATTCAGTCTTTTCTCAGTTATCTTCCGTTTCAGTGCCAGTGTAGTCAATGAGTGCACGAATAGAGGATTTCGAACTGCTAATTGTTTTTCAAAATTCTCTATAAATAGTGCCTTTTCTTCAACGTCTTCATGGTTAATATACTGTGAACTGAGCTGCCTCTTGCGATGACAACATTCGTGTTCACAGGGTCGCACACAAACGTACGTGGTTCGACGAACACTCAAGCACCCTCGACTAGTCTTCTATATCCCCCAACTCAAACGCCATAGAAAATGTCTGCTGGGACAGCGGATGAAACGTAGTAATAATTATCCCTCTGTGGGATACAAGTAATATCGAGTGATTCCAACTGGATGAGGCATACCTGAAGAAACCAGTGGACTGACTTCCTCGGCCATTTAAGACCGTTATGAATACTAGGGGCGGCGTTGCACGTTATAAGGGTGACATCTCTTGTGGCTGACTAATTGTTCCGTTATGCTTATTTGCTTACTTGCAACTTTATATTATTCGGTCCAGGTTATACGAAGCATTTACAGGTTGTAGTGTAAGATAATCCCAATATAATACAAAATCACAAAATTCATATGAATTTTTGAAAGAAAAGAGAGACTATTAGAAAAAAATTGTAAATGTTAGAGATTAAAAAATGCTTTGAAATGACGCGGCATTTAACTTTTTAAAGTTAGAAATGAAGACTAGGAAAATAAAAACAGTGTGTCAATACTTGGATTGAAATTCTTAAATATTTGTGGCTCGTACAAAATTGTAATATTGTTATTTACATTACCTACAGAAGGTTCAGGTGTTAAAAACGCGATGGAGACCGGACAAACCACAAGGTGTGTACAACAGAAATATTTCTGAGGCATGTTTCTAGGATATTTATGGAGTGTATCAGAGAGAATTACAGAAATTTTCTGATTTGTTTTTCTTACTTGTAACACTATAAAGTCAACCAGCAGTTGGCTGAACTGTTTGCAATTATACTTAATATACATATATTAATACAAAAATAAGCGACACACAGAAGAGAATCACTGTCTTATATTTTTTCATGAACATAAACAGGACTGCACATTCGTCATTTGATGTATCCCACCCCTGTAGCAACATGAAGAATTAGTTTTGGCTGTCACATCAGTTTTATTAACATATTATTATTTATTTTTATTATTATTATATTCCTTTCTCAGATGTTATGTCTGGTTAAAAATGGAAAGTGACGCGGAACTTGATCAAGTGTGACTTCCTTTTAACTGTACGGTATATGTTACATTGAATTTAGGAACTTTTGGGTAATTGTACATGTATCAATAATTACAGATTTCTGTAGTTGTATATGTACGTTTGGGTGTAGCTGTATTGCGTTGATGTACTTGTGGATATTGTGTGGTATGACTCCTGTAGTTGATAGTATATTTGGTAAAATGTCAACATTATCCTGATGACACATGTCCTTGACATTCTCAGCCAGATGGATGTATTTTTCAATTATTTCTTCTGTTTTCTTCTGTATGTTTGTTGTATTGGGTATGGATACTTCGGTTAGTTGTGTTAATTTCTTCTTTTTGTTGGTGAGTATGATATCAGCTTTGTTATGTGGTGTTGTTTTATCTGTTATAATGGTTCTGTTCCAGTATTATTTGTATTCATCATTCTACAGTACACTTTGTGGTGCATACTTGTATGTGGGAACGTGTTGTTTTATTAGTTTATGTTGTATGGCAAGTTGTTGATGTATTATTTTTGCTACATTGTTCGTCTTCTGGTGTATTCTGTATTTGCTAGTATTGTACATCCGCTTGTGATGTGATCTACTGTTTCTATTTGTTGTTTGCAAAGCCCGCATTTATCTGTTGTGGTATTGGGATCTTTAATAATATGCTTACTGTTATATCTGGTGTTTATTGTTTGATCCTGTATTGCAATCATGAATCCTTCCGTCACACTGTATATACTGCCTTTTCTTAGCTATGTGTTGGATGCGTCTTGATTGATATGTGGCTGTGTTAGATGCTACGGGTGCTTGCCATGTAGTGTTTCCTTTTTCCAATTTACTTTCTTTGTATCTGTTGATGTTATGTGATCTAAATGGTTGTAGAAGTGGTTATGAAATTGCAGTGGTGTATCTGATGTATTTATATGAGTGATTGCTTTGTGTATTTTGCTAGTTTCTGCTCGTTCTATAAAGAATTTTCTTAAATTGTCTACCTGTCCGTAATGTAGGTTTCTTTATGTCGATAAATCCCCTTCCTCCTTCCTTTCTGCTTATTGTGAATCTTTCTGTTGCTGAATGTATGTGATGTATTCTATATTTGTGGCATTGTGATCGTGTAAGTGTATTGAGTGCATCTAGATCTGTGTTACTCCATTTCACTACTCCAAATGAGTAGGTCAATATTGGTATAGCATAAGTATTTATAGCTTTTGTCTTGTTTCTTGCTGTCAATTCTGTTTTCAGTATTTTTGTTAGTCTTTGTCTATATTTTTCTTTAAGTTCTTCTTTAATATTTGTGTTATCGATTCCTATTTTTTGTCAGTATCCTAGATAGTTATAAGCATCTGTTTTTTCCATCGCTTCCATGCAGTCGCTGTGGTTAACCAATATGTAATCTTCTTGTTTAGTGTGTTTTCCTTGACTATGCTATTTTTCTTACATTTGTCTCTTCCAAAAGCCATATTTATATCTTTGCTGAATACTTCTGTTATCTTTAGTAATTGGTAGAGTTGTGATCTGTTGCTGCCAGTAGTTTTAGATGATCTATGTATAGCAAATGTGTGATTTTGTGTTGGTATGTTCCAGTAATATTGTATCCATAATTTGTATTGTTTAAAATGTTGGATAGTGGGTTCAGAGCAAGGCATAAACAGAAAGGACTTAATGAGACTCATTGGTATATTCCACACTTAATCTGTATTGGCTGTGATGTGATATTATTTGAATTTGTTTGGATATTAAATGTGGTTTTCCAATTTTTCATTACTGTGTTTAGGAACTGTATCAATTTAGCATCTACTTTGTATATTTCCAATATTTGTAGTAACCATGAGTGGGGTACACTATCAAAAGCTGTTTGGTAATCAATGTATGCGTAGTGTAGCGACCTCTGTTTAGTTTAAGCTTGATATGTCACCTCTGCATCTATTATCTGTTGCTCTTTACATCCTTGTGCTCCTTTGCAACAGCCTTTTTGTTCTTCATTTATAATTTTGTTCTGTGTTGTATGTGTCATTAATTTCTGTGTTATGACTGAAGTTAATATTTTGTATATTGTTGGTAGGCATGTTATGGAGCGATATTTAGCTGGGTTTGCTGTGTCTGCTTGATCTTCATGTTTCAGATAAGTTATTCCATGTGTAAGTGTATCAGGGAATGTGTATGTGTCTGCAATGTAACTGTTAAATTATTTAGTTAAATGTGAATCTGTCGAGGTGAACTTCTTTGGCCAAAAATTTGCTATTTTATCTTTTCCAGGGGCTTTCCAATTGTGGGTAGAATTAATTGCTCGGGTGACTCATGTTGCAAAATTATCATTTCAGGCATTTGTGGTATCATCTTGTATGTGTCTGTTTCTGCTTGTATCCACCGTGCATGCCTATTACGTTGTACCGGGTTTAACCATATGTTGCTCCTGAAGTGTTCTATGTTTGTTATGATTGGTGTATTGTCTATTTTAATGTGTGTGTTATCTAATGTCTGGTAAAATTTATTTTGGTTTGTGTTGAAAGTTTGTTTTTGTTTCCTTCTATTTTCACTTTTTTTGTATCTTCTAAGTCGTTTAGCCAATGTTTGTAATTTATGCTTCTTTTCATCTAATTGCTCTATCGCTTCTTGTTGTGATATTTTACCTAACCTTTTTCATTTTTTGTCTGATATTTCATTTCTTATAAATTGTGTTATTTGTCCGATGTCTTTTTTCAGTTTTTCTATTCTGATTTGTAGCCTGTGTTGCCATGCTGGTTTTGTGGGTTTCTTCTGTGTGTTGGTTGGTTCTGATCTCTGCCTAGTGTGTATATTTAGTGTAGTGAGTGCTCCTATATAAACCAGTAGTTGTAACTCTTCCATAGTTTTATTTTCATTTATTTTGTTGCGTATGATTGTGTTGATAGTTGTTATTGTTGTTTCGACTTGTGGGTTATTTGGTGGTATATGCAAGAATGGTCTAATGTCTGTATTGGTGTCTTTGTGTTCTATATACCTCAGCTGAAATTTTTCTTCTGTATCTAACATGTGTGTCACTTCGTGCTCTATTTGTGCTTGTTCTGGTGGCTATCGTAAGATTTCGTTTTCCTCTGATTGTTTAATTGATGCATGTTGTTTCTTTATTTGTTTGCTCTGGGATGTTTGAGTCCATTACTGTATATTCTTCTTCTTCTGATTGCACATTACTTTGTTCCAGTATTTGTTGTACTTCTTGTTTGATGTTTTCTAATTCTGACTGGGGTGTACTGTTATTTTTTATTATTACATGGATATGATCAGGTAGACGTTGTTCTGTTAAAAATTTTAATTCTGGGTATCTGGTAATAAATGTTGTGTATACTTGTGATCTGTATCCAGTTGTATTCGTTCCTAAGTTTGTTGCTTGATGATAACAGAACATGAGGTGTCGGTTAACTTCATCTGACTATCTCATCCTCTGTCTTTGTTTTCCTTCTAGAGTGGTTGCAGGAAGCATATCCTGAAAAACACCTCTATTTGGATTTAAATCATTTTCCGTGTGGCAAGCAGTGTCGTTACTATTGTGGACGGGCATAGGGTTCAAGCGTCGTCCCCGACCATGACAGCGCTTGTCCGAGGCTTCATTAGTTCTGTCCTGAACCAACTAATCACACTAAAAGGGGAGGTTAGCCCTATTAGTGGTTTGTTCTTTTCGTCGCCTTTTACGACTGGCAGAACATACCGGAGGTCCATTCTTTTCCCCGGCCTCCACGGGGTTTATCATTATTATTATTATTTCCACAGACCTCAGAACCATAACTTCTAGTTCATTTTCCAATATTCTTTACATGGTACAAAGATATATGTGGTTGTATGAGTTCTTGTTTTCTCCTCAAGAGTTAGCGAAGAGATAATCTCGCCCATCAATATGCGCTTTATCTATCATTACGATAGGATGTACTGTGGGGACTCCAACGGAAACGACATTACCCATGCTGTCGTCACTCATAAAAAATGCGTCAGGATCAGAATCACTCATCTCAGCTTCCTTTCTTTATTGGTTACTTGCCATAGCCTTGGCTATGGACATATTTTTCTTATTCTCCTGCCTCTGATGTACTCAAACTTGTATGACGTTTCTTGATTTTCAGCAGTGAATTTACAGCAGGAGGTTTGGTCTCATGGGGTTGTGCTGCTGGCTTGTGGGAAGGGCGGAGACTCACGGCACACCGCTGTCTCCCGGAAGCTGGGAGATACATAACAGTGTATCACTTCTGGGAAACCATATTTAGGGATCATATTAACTGCTTAATAAATGTCTCCATACCATTAATATGACAATAATGAGTAATTCTGCACTAATTTTCTATGTGTGTTACATAAATCTGGTGAGTACTAGGTCAAAGCTTGCGCAATTGTGGCAAATGTTCTAAACATGAGTTACATTTATGCTGTTTGTCAAAATTAATTTTTACACCCAATGTGAATTTGCTAAAGAAAAAAAGCAAATTAGGACCAACTGTTCCTCAATGACGTTAGCATAACTAAGAGTAGAAATATTTGTGACAAGTATGATTTTCTTGTAAATAGACTGTATCATTTTTTGGAAAGTTTTGTCTCTGTTTCAAGACACTTTACCCTAAAGATATGGTTAAAACAATTTCTAAAGCTTCTGTGAGGCATAACTCAAAGAACAACAAGAGCGCGCGAACAGATGATAAAAAAAGTATATCGAGGAAGTCGGAACTTCCAGTGTGAGAATGCAGTCCGAAGAAAAAGGTTCACTGTTTTTTGAGGACGTAGGGAAACTGTTATTACGTCTGTTGTGGGTGGCGCTGCCTCCTTTTGCAAATAAGAACCGATGCTCATTCTTGATTTGACAGCCATTCGAAATTGCTAACACCGTGTGCGAAGCTGGCGATGTTATTCGATTTGAAATGCGCGAGATAGAAATTTGTCATCGTCAACTAACGAAAATGTATTGCCCATTGTGGATGGATGTAAAAAAATTTCGAAATTCGTGTAGAGAGTTTACAGCCAGTCGTACTAAAAATGACGCCGACAGGAGTTGCAGGAAATTGATTCCCCACGAGCCAATGGTGTAGATTGAGAAAGCCATGCGTAAAGGTCGGAAGGTCCCTCTGGTTGTTCTCTGAATTTTGGTTCCTGAGGTTTCCAGAAGCAGCGTCAACAGGATTTTAATAGGAAAGTTGCAGTACTTTAAGTTGTACGTAAGAAGCGTACCGTGTATGCTGTCAGAAAAACACAAACGATAACGAAATAGTTCTTCACGGATAACGTCTTCGACGCTGTGGACACGGAAAGTATAACTCCCGTTGTCGTGGATGACGAATCCTGGGCATTCCACTTTACACTTGAGCAAAGCCATAGTCATGTGAGTGGGGCCATCTCTGTTGGCGGAAACGGCGGAAATTCACTCTAACGGTAAAGTCATGGCAACGTCTTTCAGGATCGGACGGTGTTACTGCTGTCAACTTACTGTCTGCTAGGACAACGATAAACGCTAACACTGAAAAAACTCAAGAACGGCCCATCGGAACCGGAGAAGACTGTTGAGCTAGAGCGTCAGCATTCTCCATGATAACTGCCGTCAACACGCCGCCCGTCAGAATGTCGGTCTCCGGCAGATCGGTGGTTGGAACGTCATCACCCAACCACCGTAAAGGCCGGCCGCTTTGACCGAGCGCTTCTAGGCGCTTAAGTCCGGAACCGCGCTGCTGCTACGGTCGCAGGTTTGAATCCTTCCTCGGGCATGGATGTGTGTGATGTACTTAGGTTAGTTAGGTTTAAGTAGTTCTAACTCTAGGGGACTGATGACCTCAGATGTTAAGTCCCATAGTGGTCAGAGCCACTTGAACCATCTGAACCACCGTAAAGTCCGGACTTGGCACCTAGCGACTACCACTTCTTCCCTAAGTTTAAGAAACATTTATGTGGTTGGCGATTTGGTCCGATGACGAGGTGAAAGATGAAGTTCAATACTTCCTCAAGAACAGGGCTTAGATCTATTGCGTCTACAAAAATGCATCGAGCATAATGGCGTTTATGGATAAAAATAAAGTGTTCTTCAACCTTTAAAATGATTTAACTGTTATAGAAAGTAAACTGTTGTACGTGTTTCTATACCAATAATAAAACTATAAAACTGTCGAGTATGTCTGTTTGTCGGAACACGCTGATCAACAAAAGTATTACACGAATCCTCTTGGGATGTCACAGGTAACTTTAGCGTAGCGTGAGGCAACGAATAAACTTCATAAAATCTGGCCAAGTTCAATAAAACTATTGTGATTTAAAAATTATCTAAATCCGTCGTGTTTGTCTCTTTGTCTGAACACGAGTATCTCCAAAACTAGTAGACGGATTTTCGTCGGGTTTTCAGAGGTAAACCAGCAGCCTTTACGCAGTGATAACACCTGTTTCCGTCAAATCACTGGTGTTAAGAGCTGTGTGGGGTTGGCCATCACTTTAATTTTTGACAGGTACATTGAACTGATCTTGGGGCGAGATACAGGTCTAATTTCATCAGTATCGGATCACGGAAAAAGATACTATGATTTCAAAATTTTATGTGAAATCGTCGTGTCCGTATGTGTACGCTAATTCTCAGAACTACTAAAGGAATTTTCAAAGTGTTCTCACATGTAACTTGAGCGCAGCTTCAGGCAAGATATAGGCATTATTTAATCAAAACTAAATCACGGGAAATAAAAGATACCGTACATGAAAATTATATATGAAGTCTGCTCGCCTTAGTAATTTGTTTAATCATCACTAGGCGCAATACAACAAATAACCAACAGACGAAGGTGTATGTTTTCTGGTATACCGAAGAATCAATAGATAACGCTGTCAGTTTTTTAAACTCAATGACAGACGTAATTTCGCAAGTGTACGTCACTGAGAGAATTAAGCGTTGGAATCTTATCTTTATGAATATAAATTAACACCGAATTTTCTTGGCTTGGATATACGGATTTACTGATTTCTCTTCTTGTATTAAAAACTTTAAAACATTGGTATGCTACTTTCGATAGGTGATATTTACATTCGTAGCTAGGGAACACGAATTTCTTAAGTTTACTTTTGGGTGCTTACTCATTAATTTTGGATTTCGTTTTGTTTACAAATAAAGAAGCGTAGGAAACGGCTGAGTTTTTCTGAAGACACCAGAATGGCTAAAAGACTGAACTCCTTGGAATCGAGTGAAGATCTTGAGGCGAAAAGTGCTGTGGCTCGAAAACATCAGACTTTAACTCGCTCTTTGGAAACTCCTTCCAAAATCGAGGATCGAATAACTCTGATAAAGAGCGGCATTTATTATCTCGCTCCTTAGAATCCTTCACCACACAGGCTTTGTGACTTCTCTCCAACGTAACATTAAAGAAGCTTAAACTGTGATTGGAACTGGCGATGGCGAGCGACTTTTCATATCCCAAATCCTGCTTATTCCTTACAATATGCCATTTCACTTTAAACCTGTACTGTTCCCAACGATCATATGTTATGCCTCGACCATAAACAGCAAGGTCAGACGCTACGTGTTGCAGGTGTGGGCCTTAGTGTCAGTTGCTTTACGCATTGCCAGCTCTCCGTGGCTCTCTCTCCGATGGTAGTGAAGCAAAAAACATATTTGTTCAAGTCTCGAATCATACTACGTCAAGCGTTGTATGTGAAGGAACTTTATGAGCCAAAAATAAATTCCACGAGTACTATGTATAAGACGCAGTTGTAAATCAATACCTAGTCAACGTTGGGTTTCTCAGTTGGTCTGACACTATAGCAGAAATGACTTTTGGGATCACCCTCGTACAAAGCGTAATTAGTAGTCCATGGATGACAGTTTGGTATTAGGCGTAATTATCTTCGTCGTTATAAGAGGCGTTGCATTTAAACCCAGATTGAGTACTGAGATACAGTTATACATATATGCAGTAACGAAACAGTTCTTCATGCCACGGAATTTTCAATCAGATGTTTAACAGCTCCGTGTATTGGTTATGTCGAGCCACTCAATACAGACCGACAGCCCTGTCATTCATTACCAATGACATTTTTCGGATGCGATATGGACCGGTATGGGTTCAACACACAGCTCTTCCAGTTGTTGTAAGCTTTCCAGAACTTAGAGCTGCTCTAATGTTTTGTGTCCTTTTTTATTCTATTGGCATATCTAGTTATACGCAAAATACTGTTCTTCTATCTTTCCACTGTGCATGTTTACTGCCGAAATACATCTACAGCTACATCTACATCTACATGACTACTCTGCAATTCACATTTAAGTGCTTGGCAGAGGGTTCATCGAATCACAATCATACTATCTCTCTACCATTCCACTCCCAAACAGCGCGCGGGAAAAACGAACACCTAAACCTTTCTGTTCGTGCTCTGATTTCTCTTATTTTATTTTGATGATCATTCCTACCTATGTAGGTTGGGCTCAACAAAATATTTTCGCATTCGGAAGAGAAAGTTGGTGACTGAAATTTCGTAAATAGATCTTGCCGCGACGAAAAACGTCTTTGCATCCCAATTCGCGTATCATATCTGCCACACTCTCTCCCCTATTACGTGATAATACAAAATGAACTGCCCTTCTTTGAACCCTTTCGATGTCCTCCGTCAATCCCACCTGGTAAGGATCCCACACCGCGCAGAAATATTCTAACAGAAGACGAACGAGTGTAATGTAAGCTGTCTCTTTAGTGGACTTGTTGCATCTTCTAAGTGTCCTGCCAATGAAACGCAACCTTTGGCTAGCCTTCCCCACAATATTATCTATGTGGTCTTTCCAACTGAAGTTGTTCGTAATTTTAACACCCAGGTACTTAGTTGAATTGACAGCCTTGAGAATTGTACTATTTATCGAGTAATCGAATTCCAACTGATTTCTTTTGGAACTCATGTGGATCACCTCACAACTGCCACCTGCCACACCATACAGCAATCTTTTCTAAATCGCTTTGCAACTGATACAGGTCTTCGGATGACTTTACTAGACGGTAAATTTCAGCATCATCTGCGAACAATCTAAGAGAACTGCTCAGATTGTCACCCAGGTCATTTATATAAAACAGGAACAGCAGAGGTCCCAGGACGCTGCCCTGGGAGCACCTGATGTCACTTCAGTTTTACTCGATGATTTTCTGTCTATTACTACGAACTGCGACCTTCCTGACAGGAAATCACGAATCCAGTAGCACAACTGAGACGATACCCCATAGGCCTGCAGCTTGATTAGAAGTCGCTTGTGAGGAACGGTGTCAAAAGCTTTCCCGAAATCTAGAAATACGGAATCAACTTGAGATCCCCTGTCGATATCGGCCATTACTTCGTGCGAATAAAGAGCTAGCTGCGTTGCACAAAAACGATGCTTTCTGAAACCATGCTGATTACATATCAATAGATCGTTCCCTTCGAGGTCATTCATAATGTTTGAATACAGTATGTGCTCCAAAACTCTACTGCAAACCGACGTCAATGATATAGGTCTGTAGTTCGGTGGATTACTCCTACTACCCTTCTTAAACACTGGTGCGACCTGCGCAATTTTCCAATCTGTAGGTACAGATCTATCGGTGTGCGAGCGGTTGTATATGATTGCTAAGTAGGGAGCTATTGTATCAGCGTAATCTGAAAGGAACCTAATCGGTATACAATCTGGACCTGAAGACTTGCCCGTATCAAGCGATTTGAGTTGCTTCGCAACCCCTAAGGTATCTACTTCTAAGAAACTCATGCTAGCAGCTGTTCGTGTTTCAAATTCTGGAATATTCCATACGTCTTCCCTGGTGAAGGAATTTCGGAAAACTGCGATCAATAACTCCGCTTTAGCGGTACAGTCGTCGCTAACAGTACCATCGGCACTGCGCAGCGAAGGTATTGACTGCATCTTGCCGCTTGTGTACTTTACATACGACCAGAATTCCTTCGGATTTTCTACCAAATATCGAGACAATGTTTCGTTATGGAACCTATTAAAGGCATCTCGCATTGAAGTCCGTGCCAAATTTCACGCGTCTGTAAATTTTAGCCAATCTTCGGGATTTCGCGTTCTTCTGAACTTCGCATGCTTTTTCCGTTGCCTCTGTAACAGCGTTCGGACCTGTTTTGTGTACCACGGGGGATCAGTTCCATCTCTTACCAATTTATGAGGTATGAATCTCTCAATTGCTGTTGCTACTATATCTTTAAATTTGAGCCACGTCTCGTCTACATTTGTATATCAGTTCGGAAGGAATGGAGATTGTCTCTTAGGAAGGCTTCTAGTGACACTTTTTCCGCTTTTTTAAATAAAATTATTTTGCGTTTGTTTCTGGTGGATTTGGAAGAAACGGGATTGAGCCTAGCTACACCGACCTTGTGATCACTAATCCCTGTATCAGTCCTGGTGCTCTCCATCAGCTCTGGATTGTTTGTGGCTAAGAAGTCAAGTGTGTTTTCGCAACCATTTACAATTCGCGTGGGTTCGTGGACTAACTGCTCGAAATAATTTTCGGAGAAAGCATTTAGGACAATCTCGCAAGATGTTTTCTGCCTACCACCGGTTCTGAACAAGTATTTTTGCCAACACATCGAGGGAAGGTTGAAGTCCCCACCAACTATAACCGTATGAGTGGGTATTTATTTGTTACGATACTCAAATTTTCTCTGAACTGTTCAGCAACTATATCATCGGAGTCTGGGGGTCGGTAGAAGGAGCAAATTATTAACTTAGTTCGGCTGTTAAGTATAACCTCCACCCATACCAATTCGCACGGAGTGTCTACTTCGACTTCACTACAAGATAAACCACTACTGACAGAGACAAACACTTCACCACCAATTCTGCCTAATCTCTTTCCTGAACACCGTCTGAGACTTCGAAAAATTTCTGCAGAACTTATTTCAGGCTTTAGCCAGCATTCTGTACCTGTAACGATTTCAGCTACTGTGCTTTCTATTAGCGCTTGAAGCTCAGGGACTTTCCCAGCACAACTACAACAATTTACAACTACAATTCCGACTGTTCCTTGATCAAAGAACGTCCTGTATTTGCCATGCACCCTTTGAGATCGCAGCCCACCCCGTCCTTCCCGGTGCCTTCTAACCTAAAAAACCGCCCAGTCCACGCCACACTGCCTCCGCTACCCGTCTAGCCGCCAGCTGAGTGTAGTGAACTCCTGACCTATTCAGCGGAACCCGAAACCCTACCACCCTACGGCGCAAGTCAAGGAATCTGCAGCCAACACGGTCGCAAAACCGTCTGAGCCTCTTATTCAGACCCTCCACGCGGCTCTGCACCAAAGGTCCGCCGTCGGTTCTGTCAACGATGCTGCAGATGGTGAGCTCTGCCTTCATCTCGTAAGCAAGACTGGCAGCCTTCACCAAATCAGATAGCCGCTGGAATCCAGAGAGAATTTCCTCAGATCCAAAGCGACACACGTCATTAGTACCGACATGAGCCACCACCTGCAGCTGGCTGCACCCTGTGCTCTTCATGGCAGGACCCTTTCCACATCAGGAATGACTCCGCCCGGAATGCACAGTGAGTGCACACTGGATTTCTTCCCCTCCTTAGCCGCCATATCCCTAAGGGGCCCCATTACGCGCCTAATATCGGAGCTCCCTACTACCAATAAGCCCACCCTCTGTGACTGCCCGGACCTTGAAGGCTGATAATCATCCTCTGAAACAAGGCATGCAGCTGCATCTGGCTCAGCCAGAGACAGTGCCTGAAACCTGTTTGTCAGACCCACTGGGGAGGCTTTCTGATCTGCCTCTGGGGACGTCTTTCACTGCCTGCCATGCCTTGGAACGACCTCCCAATCAACCACAGGCGAGGGCTCAGCCCCACTGCGGGCAGCAACCGGGGCAACCACAGCGGCAGACCTATCTGGGGACAGACGGGACGAGGTTGACATCCCCGTGATAATTCCAGCTCCCCACAGTGGTGCCCATTGGCAACAGCCTCAAATGCGCACAGAAGTCAGCACCGCCTGCAGCTGTGAGAAAAGGGATGGGAACTCAGCCCTCATCAGAAGACAGCAATCACAGTCCCTGTCCGTTCTAATCGATGTTGAACGACAGTTACTGAAACACGAGTCCGTGTGTAGATAATGCAAGGGAGAAACGCAAAGAATGTATTAACTAACCTGTATGCAGCACACAGAAGTCGAAAAAATATATATCGAAGACCAGAGGTTGAAAATACAGCTACAGTTGTAAGGTTCTTTTGTTTAGAACACGACCGGTTTTGGGCTCTTACGCCCAACTTCAGGTGCCGTACTGAAAATAGCAAGAGGCTGGAGATAATTTTTACATGCAACACACATAAAAAACAAAAAGCTGGGCTAAATGCTGTAAAACCTAAGTCAATGCCAAATTGACAACAAACAGTACTAAGACGACTGCGTGCGTAAAGAAATATGCAAGGAATACGAGAACACTTACACTTAGTGAAGTGACTCCGAGCGCCGCGGTGGATGAATGTAAGACGTGGTGTGCTACCTGCGAGCGCAGAGTATGGAGTAGCGTGTTCGGAGGAAGCATGCTAGTGAACCAAGAGTACTGTTGACGACAGGAGGAACATGGGCCCCTAGCCTGGTCGCTCACAACTAGTGATTTACATACGAAAGGAAAAATAAAAACGGAAAACATTGTTTAGAAAGTTACATGAAAAACGTGAAAAGTGCATTATGGGCGGTAAAGTAATACGTTGAACAGGGCAGTATAGAACTTCAGAAAAACTGAGAGGAAGCTGGCGACATAAAATTTATGTACAAACCGTGAAACGCAATGTAAATTTTCCCTCACGCGGTTGGCATGCAAGTTTTTGTATTTAGTCGCCACATATATGTCTCCCCTAAACACAAAAACTTGCTTGCCACTCGTGTGAAGCGAAATTTTTTTTTACGGTTTATACATAAATTTTCTGTCGCAAGCTTCCCCTCTTTTCACTACAGTTCTGTACTGCCCTGTTCAACATATTCCTTTACCGCGCACAATGCACTTTTAACGTTTTTCATGTAACCTTCTGTACAATGTTTCCTTTTTTTTTAATTTTTCATTTTAAATGTAAATCACCAGTTCAAACTGTCATCGGCCGAGCTAGTGGCCCCGCCTACTTCTTCTCGTCAACAGATGGCAGTACCTTTGCCGCTCTTGTTTACCAGTTTGCTGCCTCCTTCGCGTACGCTACTCCACGCTCTGCGCTCGCAAGTAGCGCACCGCGTCCTGTACAGTACCAGAGTAAGTGTCTTGGTATTCTTTGCACATTTGTTTACTCAGGCAGTCGTCTGTAGTCTGATGTCACTTTGTCACTGACTTAGATTTCACAGTACGTTGCCCGACCGGTGGTTTTTAAATTTTTTTTATGGAATGTTTTGGTTTTTTGTTTGTATTGCTGTGTGTGAAAATTATCTTCTATCTCTTGCTGTTTTCGGCACGACACCTGAAGATGGTCATATAAAAGCTCGAAACCGGTAGTGATCTAAACAAAAGAACCATACAAGTGTAGCGATATTTTCAGTCTCTGGTATAATGCTCAGAAGCGGATTGTTTGTTGAAATATCGTGGAGCATTACTTCCGTCTAGGTTCAGGAATGCCTACGAAAGCCAATATTATTCAATCTGCTCTGGCAAAGGCGTCCGCGGGAGGGAGAAAACTCAGCTGCCTCGGCCCTTGTGTCGCGAAGGAATGCAGAGTTTGGAAGCGCTGCCCGGTCGGGGAATGCACCAGAATCCCCCTGGGCGCCTCTGCCGGCCCAACGCGGGTGAGGGGTGCGGAATGAATCAAGTCGCCGGCTGGCGAGACGTTGCTGCCTTGCTTTTGTAGTTTTCTCGATCTCTTCCTCACCTCCGCCCTCCATCGCTCCTTCCCAGCCGTCCCGACCGACATCAAACGGGTGGATGGCGTTGGTATGAGAAAACGGAAATATGTATAGGGCACTATGCGCTTTACTGCTGAGGTATGCTGAGGAGTTCGCATCGTTCCCAACATCTGTTCAGCTTCAAGAAGCGGCAGACACTTGAAAAATCGATTCCCTTCGAACAAAACAAAACTTTTGCGGAGGCGTAATACGAGGGTTGGAACTTTAATACTGGCAACTATTCATTTACAGCTCGTACAAAATAGATACGTGTTTCAAAGATTTACTGACCTTCGAAGTAGTTATTTGCATTGTATACAACCCGATGCCAGCGATGTGGAGGTCGTAGGATACACTTCGCAGTGCCAGTTGTGTTGACAGTTCGAGCGGCGCGGTCTGTTGGTTCAGATGGCTCTGAGCACTATGGGACTTAATATCTGAGGTCATCTGTCCCCTAGAACTTAGAACTACTTAAACCTAACTAACCTAAAGACATCACACATACCCATGCCCGAGGCAGGAGACCGTAGCGGTCACGCGGTTCCAGACTGGAGCGCCTAGAAACCGTACGGGCGCTGTCTATTGTCCGATGAATTTGTAGCAGTTCTGAAGCGAATGCCGTGAAGTGTTTCCTTCAGTTTATAAACAGAGTTGAACTCAAGAGGGCTTACGTCAGGGGAGTGCAGAGGGTGTTATAGCACTTAGCAGCCCCATCAGTCAAACAAATCAGTAACGGCTTGGACTGTACGTGCTTGAGCATTTTCCTGCCAAATGATGGTCAAGTCCTGCAGAGAGTGTCATCACTTCTGTCTCTATTCTGTTCATTTTCGGAACACAACCTACGTCCAGCTTAGAGACAAAAGTGATGACACTTTCTGCAGAGCCTGACCATAATTTTTCAGGACAATGCTCAAGCACGTACAGTCCAAGCTGTTACAGAGTTGTTTGACTGATGGGGCTGCTAAGTGCTATACCACATACTGCACTCCCCTGACTTAAGTCCTCGTGAGTTCAACTCGATTTATAAACTGAAGGAAACTCTTCACGGCATTCGCTGCAGTACTGCTACAAATTCGTCGGGCAATAGACCGCGCCGCTCGAACTGTCAACTCAACTGACACTGCTAAGAGTATCCTATGACTTTTACATCGATGGCAACGGGTTATACACAATGCTCGTGACTACTCTGAAGGTCAGTAAAACTTTGAAGAGACGTATCTGTTTTGTACGAGCTGTAAATATATAGATGCCACTATTAATGTTCCAACCCTCGTGTTTGTAGACGAATCGTGCAAGTCTTTAAATCTAAGATTTTACCACTTGGTATATCAAAACTCAAGGCGTGGTGAAATGCCAGGAAAGAGCAGAAAATCATATGAAATACACACAGGTAAAAAATTTAAAAGAAACGTAACTCTAATTTTAGTTTTTGTGTCATCAGTTTCTTATTGCTTTCATGCGGTGCTTCACGAATTCCTCTCCTGTGCCAATATTTTCGTCTAGAATAGCACTTTCAACCTGCATCCTCAGTTATTTGCTGGATGTATTCCATTGTCTCTCTCCTTCTACAGTTTTTACCCTGTGTAGCTGCCTCTAGAGAATGTAAATTATTCCCTGATGTCTTAATAGAAGTCCCATCATCTTCGCCTTCTTCGCCTCAGTGTTTTCCATTCAATCCTTTCCTCGCCGATTCTCGGGTGACCTTCCTCATTCCTTATCTTATCAACCCACCTAATTTTCAACAATATTCTGTAACGCCACGTTCCAAACGTTTCCATTCCCTTCTGTTGGGGTTTTCCCACAGTCCAGGTCTCACTACCATATAATGCTGTGATGCATACATACATTCTCACTAATTTCTTCCTCAGATTATGGCCGATATTTTATGCTAATAGACTTCTCTAGACCACGAATGTCTCTTTTGCCAGGGCTACTCTGCTACGTATTTCCTCTATGATCCGTCGACCATGGCTAATTTTGCTGCCTACATGTCAGAATTTCTTAACTTCGTCTACTTCGTGTCCCCTATTCTGATGTTAAGTTTCTCGCTGTTCTCATTTCTGCTGGAACTCATTACTTTAGCCGTTCTCCGGTATACTCTCAAATCACATTTTGTACTAATTGGCGTGTTCCTTCCATTCAACAGATCCTGAAATTCTTCTTCACTTTCACTGAGGATAGCATTGCCATCAGTGAATCTTATCTCTTGACTTTTAATCCCACTCTCGAAACTTCCTTTTCATTTCAGTCATTGCTTCTTCGATGTATATATTGAACTGCAGGGGTGAAAGGCTTCATCCCTGTCTAACACCCATTATTAACCGCAACTAGAGAACTGCCTCTCTGGTGCCTTTACCTTCCCTAAAGCCAAACTGCTCTCCATCTAACAGATGGTCAATCTTATTTTTGCTGTACATTATTCTTGCCAGAGATTTGGACGCATAAGCTGTTAAACCAATAATTCTCGCAATTGACGGCTCTTGCAATTTTTGGAATCGTGAGACGATTTTTTCCCGAAAGTCTCTTGGTATATCGCCACACTCGTGCGCTCTACACACGATTTTTAACAAATGTTCTTAACATATTAAATAGTTTTTTTTCGTACACTTATTGTCATGTTAAAATTTGGGTACTATTGCCTTTAGAATTTAATTTGATGAACCAAGAATTAAACAATTACCACGAAGTAAAAGACCTTTTTTTTTAATGATTCTTCTCTCTTCTCCCGGGTCAGCCTCTTCATATCGCAGTAATACCCAGGCCCAGAATCCCTGACAATAACAGGGCATAGGTTTTAACTTGGAACAAATAAATACCTCGAAAAATGTACATCGTACGATAAAAGTGTACAAGATGAGAAGTTCATATTTACAAGTGAACATCTGTTTATGCTAAAACTAACCACCTTCTAACCTCCGCTTCCCCCCCCCCCCCCCCAAAAAAAAAAAATCCGGTGGGGGTTTATTTTCCAATGGGAACCACACGTTTTTATTGATGATTGGGACTGTATGCCAAAAATACTAGGGTTTATTGGAGACAATTTGTTCAGTTCATTGTATATCATGAATGGCCGCAGAAGGGGGGGGGGGATAGGGACGGGTGGAGGCGGTGTTTCCATTGCAGGTGGTTGCGTCCAGTGAGAATTCATTCAGCTTATGAGTATTAAAAAGGATCAGTAACTGCAGGGCTGAGATTTTTGTGATCTAAAATACCTGGATAATTGTCACTAAAATGATGTATGTATCGATGATGTCACGTAAAATGATAAAAAAGATATGTAGCGTGAATTACAAAAAGAACTAGATCAACGAAATACTTTACAGGAGATTGGAACTGAAATCGCAAACGGAAAATTAATTTCAAATCATTATGTCTTTCTTTCACAGACCTCATTCCTTGAAGCTGTACCAAAATTATTATATAATCGTCGTTGAGCTATTTCAGCGTATGGCAGTCGGCATTCAGAGGTTCTTGAACGTGAGGGAAAGTCCGTTGTCGAAGAACACGAGCTTTTAGTTAGAACATCGTCCAGCATTTGCAGCAAGAACTGGACCGTGGACTTCAATATTTTCCTTTAGCTTCAAAAACTAATCTAAAAAATTCACGAATGGAGATGTTGAATACGTATATACAAATCGATATTTTTGTTTCAGTACCCAAATCTGGTTCAAGTTAACAACAGTACGCGAAGCAACAATGGTAATGAACTGATTAACCACCAATTTATTTTTAACATGTGCAACGACATTCTCGATCAACTTTATTGCGTTTATTCTAGAGGCACGTGCATTGTTCGCTCTTGCTGTGGTGAAACAATGTCATAAATGCACGGTAGACATGGAAAAGCAAAACAATGAAGTCCAATCTTAAAAATAGCATCGCCCACGGAAAACTGAATGCAATACGTGGCCTAAAAGACGAAAAATGCGACACTAAATTTTAAGTGTCTAGAGCCAGAATTTTCGGTATTAAGGTAGGTATGAACAACATACTCCATGCTTTATTAATAAGCTGTAATAAAATGAAACGAAGCTGCCGATCGGCTGTGTGACAAAGCTACTACATGTGTACGTGGGCCCCTTAAGGAGGCTATCTGTGGTGGAAGTTCCGTCTTCATAGGAACAAAAATGTCGCTCTCTCATTTGCCGCGGCACTTGTTACGAAAATCTTAATAATCCTGAAATGCCTGTTGCCAGTTCGCAGTTACTTTAATGTTGCATGACTTAGCCACTACTGTCCAGGCACTAACTGATGTTGTATGAGTGTAACTGATTAGTGACTGATGTTTGCGCTACATTGATGACCTGGATGTCACAGGTTAAAATAATAGTTACATGGAAATTAGTAAACTACGGGATGGGTAGCGTTGGTCACAAGGCTACGTTCTGCAGCTTTTGCAGCTTCTGTATCTTTTTTGAAGCCGCTAGCCCCACTCGGGACACATGTTCTGCAAAATGGGACGATATCACTTCAACGAATCATTCGCAGGTAGGAATACATTTAATGAGGACCGGATTAACACTAGAACGCCCAGTTTCGAACAGTCTCCCAGAACGCTCTAAGTAGGTAAATTTCCAACTAAGGTTTTAATTGAACTTTAAACTGTTTTCAAAAAGTTATGATATTTCATATATGTTATCATCAACATTGCTTTCATTTTTTTCGTCTATAATAACAATGTCGACAAGTTTTTGTTTGAAACTCCTATATTTTACTTTTATGTTGCACCATACAAAAATAAGTGCCACTACATTAAAAGTACAATAAATTGCTATAGATCTGTTCAGCTATTCACTAATTAAAAGTTAATCCTAACACATAAATAGTGTCTAACTGGACACATCTATCTGGAAAACTGAGTGTACTAAAAAGATCATAACTGCACTGTTTGCATATTCTTTTGCTTAGACACGAACTGGAAGCAAATTTTTTACAGGTAACACAGATCTACTTCTGTTTTCCTTGCACAATACAACTTGGCAAGTTTTTGTGTAGCGCATTCCCATGTTCCTTCTTCTCTTTCGGCATTCAAAATGGATGGAGACTGGAATTGCTGAGAGCCTCAATTTCTTATTGGTATCACTAATTTTGCTAGAGATTTCATTATAACACACCATACAGAGATGGTAGAGCTAGTTACCTACTTGTACAAGGTATGGGGACTTATCTTCGCCATACCTATAATGTTACTGAAAACATACACGGGCCAGCACATTGTCATGATTCCTGTGCTATATTTGCGTGACATTTGATCTCCCACATCTGTGCCATTGTTTGTGTTGTTCCAAAAGCTGACTGTTGTACAAATTGGCTCTTTCTGCAGTTTTCTCTTCCGCTGACTCTTTTACTGCTACACTGGTGTGCACAGAACTGAAAATAAGCGCATTTTTCTTAGTGTTCCTTTCGTAAGATTTCAGAGTAATGTCATCAGCCTTGTAAATAACACAGGTTGTCACAGATTGCAGCTCCTTTCTTCTGTTCCAGTTCAAAGCTCCAACAATGCTTGTATCTTCTGTTTCAGTTCTTTTGCGAGCTTGAGAGAAGTGAAGAAGCTGTCTGATGTAACCATTTCCCCCTTTCATAAGCAAAATAAACCAGGCGCAATGCGTTTCTGTGAGAAGTGGTCAATTGACCACCACCTGGAACCAATGGCTAAAGTGTAACTATCTTAAAAATTTGTAGATACAAAGCAAACCAATTAAGGCTATTTAAACCCCCTCTAAAACAAAAGTCATAAAATAACATACACACACTATTTTAAACACCTTAGGAATCCGCATCTCATAATCGAAAATGGTCCTTTGACCTCCGCCGGTCGTTCCACTGTTAAGGCCCGAGAGACGGTTGGTGTGCCAAGCTGAGAGAGGTGGCAGGGATGGAATAATTGTAACATTTCCGCGTAGGACGTATCACAATTTGCAGCAGCCACAAAAGGCACCAAGCAGAGAGGAGTGACACAGGCGTTCTGGTGCAAGACTTGTAAATAGTGCGTATCACGGTGTGTAGTGCCAACTGACACGGGTAGAAGTGAATGATTGGAAAGAGGGATGGTTGGGGGGTTGGGGGAGGGGGGCGTCCAGTGATAATTGGGGTGTGTGCAAAAATGTTCTAGAACCATCCCTAAAGGTAGTTATAGAAAAATCTTGTTATATGTGTTCAACGAAGCTTTCACTGCAATCATAGTAAATTTGAGTAACTTTATAGACTTGCAGGTAACGACTTGTTTTCCTTCCGAATCGGTAATTTTGAATCCTATTAAGTTAACTGGATGACTTGTGAATATTATGCAAAATAACTATTAAAATTTGTTTATATGTCATCAGACAATGTTTAGTGACCAAAAAGAATAATTTGGGGGAAAATATTTTGCCCCTGCTGACATGCTAACCTGGAAGCGCTCCTGTATAGTTCTTTGATGGCTGTCAAACAGATTAAGCGATATCAAGACAAAGTAGGTGTGTCACTTTTGGAACTGGTGAAAGGTGTTCTTTGGATAGGGATGATATGTCTTAGGTCTCAAATATTCTACGCCCTAGCTTTAATAATTCTTTGCCTGTTACTGTCCAAAGGTTTTAGAAACACCGAGGGAATCTTGTCGATCCCCCCTCCCTCTCCCCGACCATTGTTCATTGTTTTATCGCAGGTCTTCAAAAGTTCTGTCATTCTCTATAATATTCCAAACTGATTTTTTTCTTTAATTTCAGGATAATGGTGGCGTTTCCAGTGGAGAAGAATTCTCTCGGGAAATCCCTGCGCGGCTGTCTCCGCCTTTGACAGCAGACTCGGCACACGGGAACGCACCTGCCGACGTTGGTGCAGTTTAATACGTCATGTGGCCGCAGCGTGTCGCTGTCTGCAGGCATCTGCGAGGTAACTGCGTTACTGCTGTCAGTGTACCCCAGGCGCTCAATCCATCTTGGTCCGCCATCTCGCATCTCGACGTTTGCTGCGAAGTGTGCATGTCTGAAAGGCTAACTGTTGTGTGCTCTTTGAGCAAAAAATTCCTTGTGTGTATACCTTTCACTATATTTATTTCATTTATGCACGTTTTCTACTGTCCTTCATTCGTGTAGCCCACGTACTAGACGCATCTGGTATTTTAGCGTAATGAGATTACTGTTGGGCGTGATAAAAAGAGTGGTACAAAGTATGTAGTCACATTCCATTTCTATGAAATGCGATACACAAACAACATACGGAAATAAAAACAATGTAATATTTGCAACGTAACTAACCAAATAATGTAGAATAGCCAAACGGTTATGACATATCCACATTAATGTTCAAATATACCTCTGAATGAAAAAGATAGAAATGTAAGTGCACAAAGACACAGACTTGGATCTCAAGACAAAAGCATATAAGAGGGTTTTTATGCTTTTGCAGATGTCGTGACACTAACTGTCAACGATACCACCCATCACACAACAACTGTAAACGTTCCAAGAAGGATCTGGAAAACTGGACCACTAATTCCATCTCGAAAAGAATTATGAAACCATCTAGATCGCTAAATAAAATATATTTGTTTATTATGACGTTTCAGCATCCACCATAATCATATATCTGTAAATAAGAACAAAAGAACATAAAGAATGACAGACTTTCATTATACAACATCAAACTCAAAAAATTTAAAAAGTTAAAAAATCTTTTGTAAGGAATCACTCACTAAAAAACTTGGACTTGCTTGACTTAAAACTAAGGTTCCTTGCCAATATTAAAAGTGTGATGTCAACTAACAAGTTGTTCAAAAATTATACAAAAGTACATGTTGTAGGAGATGAAGAAGCTTGCACAGGATAGAGTAGCATGGAGAGCTGCATCAAACCAGTCTCTGGACTGAAGACCACAACAACAACAACAACACATGTTATAGTCAACGTGTAAGGCCAGTGTTCCCAAATCTTGTTTCATTATTACATTCCACTTACATTTTTAAAAAGATATTCTTCAAAGTACAAAAACACACAGTCAAATCATAAAATACGATTTAAATGAGTACGACTTCATACTCATGATATTCACTTTTCAAATGGTGTATTTCGGTTATGTGGAGTTCACCTAAACCTGTCAACAAGTATTCATTGTGTCTTTTAATAATAAATAACTGTGCCTTCTAAATTAGACCTTCTGTCAAACAGTAAACCAAAATATGTAGACTAGTAAAATACAAGTAATGAAACATTTCGATTATTAAACTCAAATAATTTGGAAGGAAGACCCAGCTGGCGAAAAACCAGCTACTTGCTTACCGAGGCAGTCTGTTAGCCACAGAACCAGCGGGAGATCCGCTGGCCCAGTAGACGCGATGTGAGGTGTGATCCTGTAAACTGCCACACTCAACAAACGTCAATATGCCACATGCCGAACATCTTAACGATCTACAATGTTTTATTCATGAAAAGTAATGATGAACGAAGACTCATACCGGAAATCTGTTTCGGTTAGCCAAAGAAAAATGTTGACGTGTCTGAATAGTACCAGTTGCGTTGAAAATTGATAACTAAGTACTCTTGCTCAAGAACTGCAGAAAGGCCTACTGAAAATAGCAACGAAGAGAAATTCTTAAGATATATTCATATGAAAGTAAAAGAGTTTAAGTTTAATGCTCTACGTGGTATGGCAAGGAAAAGAGACTCAATCTTCCGACTGGATAACTTAATCCGCTATAAAGAAATTAAATATAGTATTTCTGAGTAAAAGAAAGCAAACTTTGGGGAATAATCTTTAGAGCAATGATAACTACAAATTCATCACCCAAAAGAATATTAAGTAATGAAATTATTTATGGCTGCATATATAGTGTAGTCGGAAAAATACATTACATTTTTAAATAATTGGAGGATTAAGAGGCTGCAAAATTTAGAGAATTTGGGGAGCTAGAAACTCTGAAACTGGAAATGATAAGGCTTCTTCTAGGTACAGTGGGGACAGTGAAATGGAAAAAGAAAACGTAAGGATTTCTAGTCAGACGAATACAGGGTAATATCAACAGCAGCAGAAAATGGTACAACGTGATCAGGACTCGTTATGAAAAGGAATGTGCAGCAGAGATTGAGCTGCTGTGAACAGTTGAGTGATAGGGTTGTTTTGTCACCAGGATCTACAGCAAATCATCACTGACAACGGTAGATCAGGTATATGTGCAGATGTCGGAGGAAACGCTGAGGAGATAGGGAAAGTATATGAGGTTATTCAGTGGATAAGTGAGTATGTAAAGGAGTTGAAAATCTAAGATCCTTGGGAGGTTGGAATGCAGTTGTCTGGGGTAGGATAGAAGAAAGAGGTACTGGAGTATATGGGCTTGGTAGGAGTGAGACAGGAGAAAGACAATTGAACTCTGCAATGAATTTCAGCTGGTAATAGCGAATAATATGTTCAAGAATCAAAAGATGAGGTGGTATACTCAGAGAAGGCCGAAATATGCGGAAACGTTCCAGTTCGATTACTTCATGATGTTCCGATATCAAATATTGAATTATAAGGCACACCCAGCAGCAAATATAGACTCAGATCACAATTTAGTAATGTAAAGTAGGCTGAGGTTTCAGAGACTAGTCAGGAAAAATCAGTACTCAATGGAGTGGGATATGGAAGTATTAAGGAATGAAGAGATACATTTGAAGTTTAATAATTATAAAGAATCCGCCTCGACTACAAACAGAAACCGGATGTTGACCTAGGTTTCAGCGCGGATAACCACGCCTTCTTCGGAACACACTAAAACTACAAAATGCCTAAAGAGGTAGGGTCCAACATTAATTCAGAACGCCCAGTTAATGTTGGACCATGCCTCTTTAAGCAGTTTGTAGTTTTAGTGTGTTTCGAAGAAGGCTTGGTTATCCGCGCCGAAACCTGGGTCAACATCCGGTTTCTATTTGCAATCGAGGCGGATTCTTTATAATCATTAAATTATTCACGACTACTGAAGGGCTGCAATGTTACAAGTTCTCACATTTGAAGTTCTCTGATGCTATAGCTACTGCTATAAAGAATAACTCAGTTCGGTTGAAGAGGAATGAACACCTCTAAAATGGGCGATCAAAGAAGTTGGAAAGTAAAACATAGATACTAGGAAAGTATGTGCGAAAAAACCATGGATAACATAAGAAATACTTGAGTTGATCAACGAAAGAAGGAAGTACAAAGATGGTCAGGAATTTTAGAACCACAAATACAAGTCACTTAAGAATGTAATAAGTGGAAAGTTCATGGAAGCTAAGGCGAAATGCCTACATGAAAAATATGAAGGCATCGAAAAAGAAAAGATTGAAGGATTGTCTCAGCTTATAGAAACTGTGCCAACATTAAAAACGCAACGGGAGTTCCACTGTTAAATACAGACGAGAAAGAGCACAGATTGAAAGAGTACACTGGACCCCTATGTGAAAGGCAGGACTTGTATAAAGACGAGATACGGGAAGAAACAGTAGTCGACAGGGAAGAGATAGGGAATCCAGTATTAGAACTAGAATGAAAAACAGCTTTTGACAGCTTATGATCGAATAAGGCCCAAGGGATAGATACATTCCATCAGAACGTCTAAAATCATCGGAGGAAAGGGCAACAAAATGACTGTTCACTTTGGTGTGCAGAATGTATGATACTGGCGATACACCATGAGACTTTCTGAAAAACGTCATTCACAGAATTCCAGAGATAGCAAGAGCTGGCAACTTCGAAATTATCACACAAACAACTTATCAGCTAATGCATCTAAGTTGCTGACAAGAATGGAAGAGAAAACTGAGGATCTGTTAGATGAGTATCGTTTTGGCTTCAGGAAACGCAAAGGCATATGAACCAGTTCTGACAAAGCGGTTAATAATGGAAGGAAGACTGAAAGAAAATCAAAAAACGTTCATAGGATTTTTCGACTTCGAAAAAGCATTCAGCAACGTAAAAAGGTTGAAGGCATTCGAAATTCTGAGAAAAACTGAGTAAACTACAGAGAAAGGTGGGTAATATACCACACACACATACAAGAACTATGAAGGAAGAATAGGACTAGAAAACAAAGGGCGAAGTATACGTACCAAATACGGCGTAAGACAGGGTTGAAGTCTTTCGCTCCATTATTTAGTCTGCAAATCGATGAAACAATGACTGAAATTAAATAAGGGTTCTAGAATGGGACTCTGCACATACCCCTCCAGTAACTGCTGGCGGCCAATGACATTCATTCTCTTCCCGAGCGGCTTACCACGAGTTACAGCAATACGACAAGAATCTCTGTCCTGCATGCTGTACTTTGTCGTACTTCGAAGCAACCAAATCATTCATTTAACTGTCGGTGGTTTTATTTCTTGCGGTAATATGGCTGTGATTTTGTGTCTGAAATTGTTCCCGTGTGATTAAAAATAATATCAGGTGACGGCAGTAAACGTGAAGTGCTTCACAGGCAGGTGCGGGGGATGATTTAGCGCATTTATAGGTTTTTCAGAAGTGAATTTTAAAATGGGAGTCTTACTGTTGATATTTAAAGACACAATAGGTGACTGCTGAAGCATGTCATTTCTGCAAAAGAAATATAGAAAGGAGGTTACGTTCAACGTTTCCGTAAATTCCTTTCCAACACTATAATCATAAATTTTTCCCACTTAACTTAATGGAGGTATGATGAAAACATCTATAACATATTGACCAACTTTCAAGAAACGTTATAAAGGGTGAAAACTGATCCGCACCGTAATTCTGCCATAACACACGCCCAACCAATGAGAGGCCAGATCATGCAACCAGCCATGTGAGGCGCTCTTGTTTTGAATTTTGATTCCAGCACTTTGCGCTCGCTGCTATGTTATGACTCTAACGAATGTGTAAATAACTGTCTACATACTGATAAAATAGTCAGAGTGATATATCTACGTTCTTTTTACAGTTGTAACATAATAGTTAATACATGCGTCATTTCTCACTGTGATATTCCGCACAGCAGACAGAGGATACAAGACAAGGAACATGTCTCAATGCGTGCGTAACTAGCGACATTTTACATATGTTTGATTTTGTACTGTATCTAGCGCACGTATTACATTACAGTTTGTCTTAACTGAAAACCATAAGTATTTAAATAGTTAATGTATATTTTCAGGTGTTTAACAAACCTCGTATTAACAGACGTAACTTACTGATGCTTTTTAACCATCGGCTAACTTATTGTTATTTACGTTTTTATTATCTTATCTCGTTGTTGTTACGACATTTCTGAGTTCTATAAAGAAAAGAACTAATGGACGTCTGGGTAAAAGCAGTGTTTAGAAAGAAATGCTGACTACAAATGCTTCAGGTGTTTGTTCACAGTACTTCGGAGAAAACGACATGGATTTAATTGGTCAGACGAGGAGAGTTCCAGAAAGAGCAGTTCCCTCGATTTTCTTTCATGACCAACCTATTTACAAAAGACAATCACTACATCTTAATGGTGAAGATGCTGCGAACGAAAGTTTATATGTGTGTTGGAACAGTTCGTCGGCCTTCCCTGATGTACCATATTTAATGGTTTATTTATTCCTACTATAAATGCTGTGGAAATGTGCAAAATGACAGTTTGCATTTAGGAAAGTGATATGAATTTCCTATGTATTCTTAGGTGCAATATACGACAATGTTGCAACACAAAGCATCTGAGCCTAATTTCTTTTCTTCTCGTTACCTGTAAATTTTTTTATACACATGTTTGCAAACATATAAAGGCAATATCTGAAAATTATCTTATGATCCGCTTTGCTCATGCGACTAAAGTTTTTAATAACTGCAAACTAGATCACAGATCTGAGTGTAACAGTCTGGCTAGGTCCACTACTGTTTCTCATACATGCAAGTGATCTACCAGGTAATGTACAACAAGCAGAATACGTTCTAGTTGCAGATGACACCAGTATTGTAATCACGTCCTGTATTTATACAGAAATGGAAGAAATGGAAAACCAAGTTCTCAAAAGTACCATTGACTGGTCTCACACTGAATTTCACAGAGACACATCGTACTCAGTTCTGCACCTCTAGGGGTACTGCGCCACTGATAAGTGTAACAAATGGTGATGAACTATTACATAGGGTGGAAACTTAAAAATTCTTAGATGTCCATGTTGATGAGAATTTAAAACAATTAATTCAGCCACGTTTGCACTAAGAATCATAGCAAATTTTCAGGAGAGAGAAATCAGTAAGTTGATATATTTTGCTTATTTTCATTCTGTAATGTCATATGGAATAATTTTCTGGGATAACTGATCTTTAAGAAAGAAGGTCCTCATTGCCTAAAAACGTGCTGTAAGAATAATATGTCGTACTCACCAGCAATTATCTTGTAGAAATCTATTTAAGAAGTTGTACATTCTGACTGATGCTTCACAGTACATTTATTCCCTTGTGAAGTTTGTTGTACATAATCCACTATAGTTGGAAAAGAACAATGAGGTACATAATTACAATACTAGAAGAAAAAATAACATTCATTACTCAACATTAGGTTGTCTTTAGCACAGAAAGAGGTGCACAACGCTGCAACCAAACTTTTTGACCATATACCCAGTGATATAAATGTCTAAGAGACAGTAACGTAGAATTTGAAAATAAATTGAAAAAATCTCTCCTTAACAAATCCTTCTACTTCGTAGAAGAATTTCTTTGTTTGTAATGTTTAAAGGGTGGTAGGTAGGAATTGCTAACTGTCTTTATATCTCGTTTTCATTTTGGAAAAAAATAGTAACTATAATTATATGGTGTTGTTTAGAGTACAAATAGATGTACAAATTAATTTGCAATATGAATGTAAAAAGTCTTGTTCTGCATCATGACAATTTATTGTGCAAAATGATCCATGAAACATGAAAATAACTAACTAACTTCAAACATTTGTAAGGGTTACCTGTCAATTTCTTTTTTACTATTTTGAAGTGAAACAAAGAGAATGAAAGTAAAAAAATTAAAAAATGTGTTCCTTTACTTTTTCCTTAGTAATTATGGAAGTTGGCCTAATTATTCAATATGAGATAATACACAATAATGAGTTTCGTTTAGGACTTAACTTAGTAATCTGTTTCTAGTTTTGAGGAGCTTTGGCTTCTTTTTTAGATCGTATGCTCGTTATTGAAGAATACTAGGGCAGAAGTTACCATCCTTTATTTTACCAACAGTCTTTACTGTCATAATGTTTAGCGGATTCTGCAAACTTGTCTGATGGTACATTCTTCACAAAACTACTCTCTTTGGTCATTCAAAAATAAAATTTTGTTCTGTTGTACTTTCTCAAAGCAGTAATCTGTATTGTAAGTGTACATGGAAGAATATGTGAAAAAGTGTGAAGGCTTACCTAACACTTTGAAATGAAAAATTATATGCTATTTATTTGCCTTATAAAATACAAGTTACAAATCATGTTGTATGTCATATAGGGGTCTTGTCAAGTTTACAGTGAGGCATAATGGTTTATAAAAACAGAATTTATTTCACATTACTTATATACATTTTTGTATTTTAGTTACAATGTTGTATTTCACAGAAGCATTTAATAATAAGGGAAAAATGACAGTCCTTCAATACAATACTGAAACATCATTTATTCATTTTATTCTGTAGAATTCTTTTAGCTCAAATTTCAACCTATCCTCCATTAATTTCTCAATAGTACAGTTTCATTAAAATGCTATGGAGTAATTAAATATGACGGTAGTATCTGTTCCCAAAAACCTCATGGGGAGCGTGCTAGGGATAAGTCCCTGCAGACGCACTATCCTCTGTGCCCATGGTGGCTCAGATGGTTAGAGCGTCTGCCATGTAAGCAGGAAATCCCGGGTTCGAGTCGTGGTTGGGGCACACATTTTCAACATATCCTCAATGAAGTACATCAACGCCTGTTTGCAGCTAGGGTGTCCATTTAATTATCATTTCATATGGAGTAATTGTTTTAGAGAGTGGAGCCACTTGTTTAATATGTGTCTATCTTTTCGTTTATTATATTTTTTTAGCTTTAGAACCATATATTAGGGCATCTGGACATACAATATTAACCAATGCAATGCTGGGAGGGGGTGAGGGTAGAATAGGGATAGTTAAAAACAAAAATGTGGTTTAGTTATTTTAATTTTTCTGTTGCATACTTGATAAAAACTCAAACTGCAATGAGAAACCTTGCATTTTTCCAGTTAAGTTATGATTTAAAACATGAAGAAACTGTTTACAGAAATGCATTACACCAGGACTCAATGTCCCCAATGATGCCAATACTTGAGATGGAAAATGACACACTACACCATCATATACACTCCTGGAAATGGAAAAAAGAACACATTGACACCGGTGTGTCAGACCCACCATACTTGCTCCGGGCACTGCGAGAGGCCTGTACAAGCAATATTCACACGCACGGCACAGCGGACACACCAGGAACCGCGCTGTTGGCCGTCGAATGGCGCTAGCTGCGCAGCATTTGTGCACCGCCGCCGTCAGTGTCAGCCAGTTTGCCGTGGCATACGGAGCTCCATCGCAGTCTTTAACACTGGTAGCATGGCGCGACAGCGTGGACGTGAACCGTATGTGCGGTTGACGGACTTTGAGCGAGGGCGTATAGTGGGCATGCGGGAGGCCGGGTGGACGTACCGCCGAATTGCTCAACACGTGGGGCGTGAGGTCTCCACAGTACATCGATGTTGTCGCCAGTGGTCGGCGGAAGGTGCACGTGCCCGTCGACCTGGGACCGGACCGCAGCGACGCACGGATGCACGCCAAGACCGTAGGATCCTACGCAGTGCCGTAGGGGATCGCACCGCCACTTCCCAGCAAATTAGGGACACTGTTGCTCCTGGGGTATCGGCGAGGACCATTCGCAACCGTCTCCATGAAGCTGGGCTATGGTCCCGCACACCGTTAGGCCGTCTTCCGCTCACGCCCCAACATCGTGCAGCCCGCCTCCAGTGGTGTCGCGACAGGCGTGAATGGAGGGACGAATGGAGACGTGTCGTCTTCAGCGATGAGAGTCGCTTCTGCCTTGGTGCCAATGATGGTCGTATGCGTGTTTGGCGCCGTGCAGGTGAGCGCCACAATCAGGACTGCATATGACCGAGGCACACAGGGCCAACACCCGGCATCATGGTGTGGGGAGCGATCTCCTACACTGGCCGTACACCACTGGTGATCGTCGAGGGGACACTGAATAGTGCACGGTACATCCAAACCGTCATCGAACCCATCGTTCTACCATTCCTAGACCGGCAAGGGAACTTGCTGTTCCAACAGGACAATGCACGTCCGCATGTATCCCGTGCCACCCAACGTGCTCTAGAAGGTGTAAGTCAACTACCCTGGCCAGCAAGATCTCCGGATCTGTCCCCCATTGAGCATGTTTGGGACTGGATGAAGCGTCGTCTCACGCGGTCTGCACGTCCAGCACGAACGCTGGTCCAACTGAGGCGCCAGGTGGAAATGGCATGGCAAGCCGTTCCACAGGACTACATCCAGCATCTCTACGATCGTCTCCATGGGAGAATAGCAGCCTGCATTGCTGCGAAAGGTGGATATACACTGTACTAGTGCCGACATTGTGCATGCTCTGTTGCCTGTGTCTATGTGCCTGCGGTTCTGTCAGTGTGATCATGTGATGTATCTGACCCCAGGAATGTGTCAATAAAGTTTCCCCTTCCTGGGACAATAAATTCACGGTGTTCTTATTTCTATTTCCAGGAGTGTAGTTCTCATTACATTTTCGTTAACTTCACATGAGAACAACGATGTCACATTAAAAAATTAAGCTCCAAGAAATAATGTCTTTCAAAACCCGTTTCGAAAGTGAAACTAGCCACACAATCATTTTTGCTGTTGATAATGGGAGGTTGAATAATCATTTCCATCTCATCTTCATAAACAAAACTAGTGTCTTCAATCAGAGTTCATTTGAACATAATGATCTCCAGTTCTTCTTGCAACATTAGCTTTCAGTCCTTCCTAACTTTTCATAAAAATTGCTTAACACCCATTTTCCCCCTTATTTTGGCAAGGTCTGAGGCCAGGCAGAGATAATGGTAATGTGTGTGTGAGTTATATTTTAAAGAAGCCCCACTACATTCCACAGGGAGATGCGATAATGTCAGTGCCCTATCTGTTACTCATGAAGTCAAAAAATTCATCATCAGTAAAAACATTTACACTCTGGTTGAAAATACCACCAATTGGATAGCCTTTTCCAATATTAACGCCTCTGGAAACCAGTGCATAAGCCTACCTATTAACAAATTATTCTATTAAGTAATCTGCAATTGCCTAAAGGATTTTAAAAACTTGTTACAGTAGTAAATTTTCTAGAACCGTTTGTGGGTGAAAAATGGTACTTACCTACAAATGGTATTTTGGCAAAAGGATAGTTAAGCCATGGCTCATCTAACTCCATCCTGCATGGCAAAAACATGCTTGTCTTCACCATTTTCATTCAAGCAACTGTTTCTCAGTTATGCAAACAACTATTGACACTGTTATATGACAAAAATAACGTTCAAACTGTACTGATTCTTGTCACTAAGTTTCTTCCACTTAAATATAAAATTTGTACAAACAAAAATTGGAAATTATCTACTTAATTATTTGCTGCAGAGATGTGAAAAACAGTAAACTGACAGCACAACTTTTGTCTGGCCCCAAGGCAGATGTTAGTATCGCATTGTAGAATATTCTTCAAAACGAAAAAAAATGGCTCTGAGCACTATGGAACTTAACATCTGTGGTCATCAGTCCCCTAGAACTTAGAACTACTTAAACCTAACTAACCTAAGGACATCACACACATCCATGCCCGAGGCAGGATTCGAACCTGCGACCGTAGCAGTCGCGCGGTTCCTGACTGCGCGCCTAGAACCGCAAGACCACCGCGGCCAGCTTCGAAATGAAAAAGTGAAACTATCTATGAGGAAAAAAAAATGGGTCTACTGTTGAGGAAATACGAGAGGCTCAAGTATACCAGATGCTCAGCTATCCCCACTGTCGCATGCTCTATGCTCACGTTTCAAAAATACTGTAATCAGGTACTTCATATTTTTAAATTAAAAAAAATTATTGTTTTTCATGGAACCTTTTTATCTAATTCAAGAATTGTTTTCAATTTTTCAGTTAAACTTACACATCAGTTAAACTTACACATCAATGTCTCTTTAAAAATAATGTTTTGAGTAAAAGTTATCAATAGTTAATGAAGATTTTTTTCAAGATTTTTAGGGTGGTCATAAAGTACTCCCATTCCCGATACTAATGCATGTTACTGAAAAAGCATTGGAATTGCTACTAGGTCTATGTGACTGTGCACCATCTTTGAATTTGGAACCTTTTCCAGATTAAGGATTTTTCAAAATGTTTCTAAGCATGCTGCAGAAGTTTTCGAGTTAATCTTTGATGATGACCTTATTCAATTCCTAGGTGATGCATCTAGGAACTAGGCTCTTTTTCAGGAATTTCCAGACCCCAACCTAGCCTGTGAACAAATTAGGTGTTTTGTTGACATCCTCATTCTACAGCAGTTATAAGTCTTTCCCCAATAAGAGGTTTCTGCCTTGCTCTGCCCTGCAGACGGCTTAATAAGTGACAGGCCGAAAGGAAACGAAAAAATCCACCAATAAAAACTTACTCAGCATACAAGATATTTGGCCATAATAAAATTATGCCTCCTTTAATATATTATAAACGTCTATTAGAATTTAGCAAGAAAAATTAGGGGAATTCACATAAAAAATTAAAACGATTTAAAGATACAACAAAGTCATCAAGGTTTCATTACATTGCTGCTGGTTGATTACAAGAAACTGTGGCAACTCTAAAGTATATCAAAGTAAGCACAACCAGAGTAATTTAAAGTACAATGACAGCTTTAAATTGCTGATGCCATAATGAGATCCATAGAAAGAAAAGTAGATGTAAGTATACACTGAAGAAATGTAAGTAGGTTGTTTAGGTTTTTATATTGGTAACGCCACGTAGCGCTCTGTATAAAAAACACTGACTGTGCTGTGTGCAGTCTGTGGCTGGTTGGCATTGTTGAAATATTCTCTATTTTAGTGTTGGGCAGTTGGCTGTTAACAGCGTGTAGTGTTGCGCAGTTGGAGGTGAGCCGCCAGCAGTGGTGGATGTGGGGAGTGAGATGGCGGAGTTTTGAGAGCGGATGATCTGGACGTGTGTCCATCAGAGAGAGTAATTTGTAAGACTGGATGTCATGAACATATATATATATATATATATATATATATATATATAATGATTTTTGAACACTATTAAGGTAAATACATTGTTTGTTCTCTATCAAAATATTTCATTCGCTAACTATGCCTATCAGTAGATAGTGACTTCAGTAGTTAGAACCTTTTATTTAGCTGGCAGTATTGGCGCTCACTGTATGGCAGTAGTTCGAGTAATGATGATTTTTGTGAGGTAAGAGATTCGTGAAAGGTATAGATTATTGTTAGTCAGGCACATTCTTTTGTAGGGATTATTAAAAGTCAGATTGCGTTGCAGTAAAACTTTGTGTGTCAGTTTAGTGATGATCAGAATAAGTAAAGAGAGAAATGTCAGAGTACGTTCAGTTGTGCTCAGCTGTTTGAAAATCAAATAACGTAAGGGGTTTACCAGCAAAGTAATTCATTAATTTTTCTAAGAGGACGTTTCAGAAAGAGGTGGGGTAACTCTGCTTTGGTGATTGTTGTAATATTTTTCTGTTTTATTGGAACCTGTATCATCTATGTTTAATATTTTTGGTAAAAATTATGCACATGAAGACTTCACGTTTCCTTGCTAGTTCTTTTGATAAGACAGGAAGCGTGTAGGAGAAGATTATTTAGTTGCTGCTGGACAGACGGAGAAGTTTCCTCTTCAGCTTCTGACAGCGTTCTTTCCAAGAAATAGTCGTGACATATTATTTCCTTCCATACATAAAACGCCCATAATGTTCATAATAGCAAACTCAGGGAATTCAGTTTCATGCAAAACCATATTGGCAACTGTTCTTTCCACACTGTGTCGGAAAATGTGAATGGAAATAGGTGAAATGACTGCGGTTTATTAATTATTCTCCGCTACAAGTAAGGTTACTTAGAGTGATTGAATTTAGAAAATTTATGTGATACAGATTTAAATTGATTTCAATCGAGTGAAGTTCCGAGCGTGAGAATCAGAATGGGATTCTGATATGACTTTACCCTTTAATGGTAGAGGACCTCCTTGTAGTAGTTATGCTTGTGGAACTGTTGCCACCGAAGTTGCTAGGTCGTGACTACCACTTAATCTCTCCTCCTGAATGAGATACGGGCTGATAGACTTGTTTGGTAATGTTGTAAACAAATGAAATTTGCCTGCACTCGGTAGAAACAGCTCTGAGCACCATGGGACTTAACTTCTAAGGTCATCAGTCCCCTTGAACTTAAAACTACTTAAACCTAACTAACCTAAGGATATCACACACATCTATGCCCAGGCAGGATTCGAACCTGCGACCGTAGCGGTCTCGCGTTTCCAGACTGTAGCGCCTAGAACCGCTCGGCCACCTCGGCCGGCACACTCGGTAAAAATTTAATCGACAATGCGATGATATTCCTAGTTGTGGAATGCAGCAATATTAACAAATACGGAGATGAAGGCCTGTAAAAGAAAAATCAAATATCAGCCTTGTGTACCGAGATGCTTAAGGTTCGAAAGACAGCAAAACAGAATTATTGCACAGTTAATCAAACAGAAATTTACATTACAAAAATGTTACGGCAGCTATGGCTGACGGTCCTCATTATCGTATCAAGATGTTACGAAAAAGCAAGTACTTAACTCTAATTACATGAATAGTAAGGAAACCACAAAATAATGAACGATGTGTCATGCTGAAACACCTTAGTAAAAAAATTTTACTTTAATTGCAATAACTGGGAGAGGGTGAAACTTCTACATTATTTGATTCTGAAACTGTTGAGTGAAACTGAACATATTGAGCCTACTTCCTCTTTACCTATTCTTATCATTTCAGAACTGACCCACAATAACCTGACACAACGGAATCTGTCCGCTCAAAACTGATAACCAGACTTCAAATAATAAATTCAAAAGAATGGCCCTGAATTATAATAAATCCTAACAATAACCCATACATTTCGTAAGTCACTTACCTCACAGAAAATATTCATTCCACAAACTGCAGCAATGCCGCAAGCACCAATACTGCCAGGTATGTAAAAGATTCCCACTACTGCAGGGTCTAACTACTGATAGATATGTGGTTAGCAGAGGAAAGATTTTGTTGCAGAGCAGGAGATGTATTTGCCCGATTTTATATTAATCAAGTGACAACTAGTTCATAAATATTATTTAATCATCAGTAACAAACCTCCATGATGGAAGAACATTCAGACCATCTGCTCACGCTTTACTGCAAACCTCCAACACTGTTAATTATTAACGTCTATCCTCCATGACTGTTGTCTACTCACACTCAACTTCCACCACTGCTGGCTGCTCACCTCCAACTGCTACCACTGCCGACTATTCACCTCTAACAGCGTGTTGGGCCACCCACAGAGTCTCTTACAGAGTGCACACAGTGCTATCAGAGTTATTCATGCCGAGCGCTACATAGTGCTGCCAACATACAAACATATAAACAGCCTACTTACATAACGCCCCCTGCTCTTCCCAAACAAATTAACAAAATTGTTTGGGCAGTGGCCAAGAGTAATTTGTTAAAACGTTTTTCTTACTAATAGTATCAAATAGATCAAATGCACACAATTAGTAATATACTGTTTGTCAAAAGCATAAATTGTCCTCACAGTCCCTAAGGCCAATCCTAATCATTTATCAGAAGAGTAGTCTATGACAGTTTTATGCACAAAATCTCAGCAGTAAAAGAAAAGGCACACACAAGTAGTCGACCTCCACACAGTCTTGAAGAAGTAGAGTTGTCCTCCCAATGGAAACCCAGTGCTGACTCTTGACATGAAAACCGGTAATGGAACACAAAAGAGCAAACCCACAGCAGTCAGTCGAAGTCTTGAAGAATATTGGTAGGTAGTACATCACAGAGCAGACCCACAATATGCCTTGTACAAATTATGGTAGTAATGGGCCAACAAATGTGCAGATCCATGGTAGTCCTTGAAGAGATGGCCAGCAGCCATCCACTCTAACTGTGCAGGTGGTCAATCACAACTGAAGAGTCTTGATGACAATGTATCAAGTCCATGAACCACCACTTGTGCAGTCACTAATTTTTTTTGCAATATCCTTAGAACAAGCAATGCTGTTAACCGGTCCCTTGCTGAATTATCAACACACGTGCATGCACTAACACAGTCCTATAACCTCTGACATTTTATACATATTGTATGACCAACAGAAGTGTGCAGTAAAATGAATCCCTAATATATACTTAACTTGAAGAACTAGTGTCTATACAATTACAACTTTACAGCAGAAGAATACAATTACAAAGGTACAGGAAACATCATTACAGTAAAGGACATGATAATAAAAATAAAATTTGTAGTAATTCAGGCTTTACAAAAGAATGGAAATAAACATATACATCAGTGCTACAGGAATTATAACATAACTAAGTAAATGAAAAAATTAGAACATTCTTAGAAACATTAACTTGACATATGATCATTAAAAGAAAACAGAACAGAGTAAATCACATCCTAACATCTTTTGAAAGTAAAAAACAGGTAAGATTAGATGATTACAGTACCCATCGTAGTGAATGCAGCTTAGTATTCGAAGGAAAAAAATTCTACCAAATTTATCTTATCAGGTAAGCACACAGAGACAAGAAGAACACAGACACACCAGGGTGCACATAAACATATAGCAGAATAACAGAAAAGGAAAGGATAGGGTCGGTTTTCAGTCTAACATTTGATACTGCAGTACTCATGGTACTTCATTTCCAATCAAAACTTTGTTTTATCACAGGTCTCTCTTCTTATTTCAGCATTTCTTCTAACCAAAAAAATCCTGTTTATCTGTATTTAAACTTTCATTCATTTCTTACCTCATGATTTGTTTCGAAGAAAATCCTACCTAAACCTGTAGTCAGTATATCCTACTTACATCAGTTCATTTCCTCTTTCAAAATAATTATTCATCATTATATAATACTCTTTGGCCAAACCTTTTTTACATAGCTTCTCAATGCATTTCTTCCCAACTCATCATAATTCATTTTCTTGTATAACATATCCCCTCTCAAAATAACTTAAATCTACTGACCTCAGATATATAAACTAGAGAACAAGGCAATGCAGCAGCACAAAACAATTAACATAAGCAACAATGACAAAAAATGCCAGTTGGCAAAGCAAGCAGCAGTATATCTAAATTAGTAAAGAAAGTGCAACATTAACAATTATATAAGGCAATATGCTGCAAACAAGATAAATAAATCAGTGGTAAAACCGGCTTATCAGAGTAATACAAAGTAAAGTTCAGGAGGACAATGCCTGACAAATAGCAGCAGCAAATGCTACAACTTTTACCTAAACATGACAAAGCAGAAGCAGAAAAATACTATAGTAAAGACAGCAATGCCGATAAGGATATTTCTATTCACATCTTAATGTCTATGTCACATCTTAACACTAGAGTGGTGCACCACATAAACTTATTCTACCAAAAAATCACCAAGTCCTTGAAAAGAAAATTATGTATGCAATTCCTGTTATTAGTCCCTTATCCTTGTTATGCTTCTTTCCTTTGCTAGTGCTCCTTTTTTAAGAATGTGGATCATAATATTATTATGTAATGGATCTGTTAACAGTAGCATGTGTATGAAATTTTTTTTTATTTTATAAAACCAATGCTGCCACGCAGCTAGTAAGTAGATATGAAATAAAATAATCAAATATGTACAAAGCAAAGCAGAGAAACATCGTTCACTAGCTATGTGTCATTTTGTAAGTCAGTAAAATTCTCACAACTGTCGTAGAGAGATACTTGTCATAATCAAGTGTGTAGACATAAGAATATTCCTCATCACTTCATAAGCATCTCAGTAAGTACAAAGTACAAACTCCAAAGTGTAATCATATGTTTCCAAGTAATAGTGTGTGTGGTGTGTCATGTCTATGGTGCATTCTGCAAAGAAATTTCAATAGCGATGTCAACAGCCTCTCCTATTTGCCGCTATGTGAGCGCTTACGGGAGTTATAACGATATGTTTACGTAATGTGTATACATAAACACACAGTTACAAATTTTACGTAAACATACAGTTATAAATGTCCTCGTTCGTAGTCGCTAATTATAACAATATGTTGCTTTTGTGCTGTAACATATAGCTATAATCAGCGGTGGAAACATATTTGCGAACGCCGACTGTGTGCGGCTGTTTCTTGTTGGATCGTCTGATCAGTCGGAAGTTGCATTGCAGAGGAGAGTAAATGCCCATTCAAAATATAATTATTTTGGATAGCTCAACGTGAATTTCCTAAGGGACCGTAGTTTATCATGCATTTACCAGTAGAATATGGCGCGGAGAAAATATTTCGCCGCAGGCAACTTCCGTCCGAACTCGACGAAAGAATTCGTGACTGTGAACTCTCTATTTGGCAGAAACATATGGAAAATTAAATAATTTCATGAAGAAGTGAGACATAGATTCTATAGTAAATGAATAGTCCATACACCATTTCCATTTAACTCTGAATTTATGGCAAGTAATAGACAAACTTACACTGCAATGAAGGATTTAACATGGATGCCGTTTTGACTGGCACTTCTCTTAATGAAAACAATTCCTTTGACGTTTTCACATACACGTCGCACAATAAATCTACTGCTAGGCACTTTTAGTATTACACCTTTACTCTACACTAGAACAATATTAATTTTAACGATAATAATACGGCGGCAAGACATGCGCGTCCGACACAAGTTACAGGAGACAAGAGAGGAATGAGTAACTGTTCATCGAGAATATCTCGTACCTCAAAAAAAAAAAAAATGTGTGAAAGTGTTCTTCTTCTGTCCGTTTTTCGCGCCGCGGTTTTCAAAGTCAATAAGTCACTGCATCTCTGACGGCGCTTCGACAATAAACAAGTTACGTCACAGGTCGTTCACCTTTTACATTCTCGCAACATTATTTGCTAACTGTAGCTGTTGCCGAGCGACTGCTCGATTAGTGAATGATTTAAAATGATAAGACAATCACATAATGTTACATTGCCTTCCATGGGAATCTTGGAAATCAAGGAGATTACCAAGATTCACATGTCGCCGTTAACATTATGGGATTGAGTACTTTACAGATTTACTTTGATCAAACACAGTATTCCTGTCATTTGATTATTAGGATTACACAAATATGGTGATCTTTCATTCATAGACAAAGACAGTTCTTAAGGTAAAGATACACACAAAAATTTAAAAACTAAGACAGTAAATCTACGAAGTTTACAATGGACATTATACATTATACTCATTACAGTCTTTTTTTTACAGAGTTCATACCGACCATCCTTGTGGCCTCAAGTTATTGTCCAGAGCTCATAGGCTCTTTGCTCCTGAAAGAAAACACATAGGATTCATCATTTTATACGCACATAATTCTCACACATGGAATTTCTCACACGTGTCCATTTTTATACACATATAATTCTCACACATGGAATTTCTCACACGTGTCCATTTTCCATTGCTCACTAGTTGTCATGATTTTTACGCTTTCACTGTTTGTGTATTGACAGGTAAGTTAAAATTTGATTCTTCTCCAGGTGAAGCTTATGCCTTGAGAAGTTGGATCGCTACTTTGCGGTCTCCGAGTAGAAAACTTTTCATCAGCTCTGGCGGGCGAGTCTCACTCGCACGTTACGTACACACGTTACATGCAACAAAAGAAATATAAATACCCATTAGTCTAAAAACTAAGCTTAAATCTATTTTAGTACTTGGGATTCATAGGAATTTGACTTTGTCACTATTCGCGTGTGGTTTGGCTGTTCACATTTCATCCACGGGATATAACATTAGCATTGTATGTGATATGTTGTGAACTCATATAAGAGTCTTTTATTTTGGGAGCGGCTTTCATGGAAATTCCGTTTCGTCGAACTGCAGCGGGAGTGCTGTGCTAGTACATCACTTTAAATTTAACGCGTTTGTTGCGTCGATGTACGTTGACACAGGCTGATTGTTAGAGCTAAATCGCAACTCGAGGCGCTCACTAGCCTCCACGCGGTACTTCAGCTTTTCCGCGCACGGTTCAGTGAACACGTTGCGTCGATGGTGTTGTGGTATTTTGTGGTTTGCTGAGCTGGTGAGGAGGGACGAGAATTATCAGGGACAGAGGCTCCATTGAAACCATCCCTGTCTCCACATTTTCCAGCCGATTTTGAAGATTTTAAGGTAGGCTAGCGCTCGCACTTTGCAAAGCAGCTAACACACTTGGTTTCCGATGCACTGCACGTAATCACATCACCGCCTTCGGTTACACAACCGGACTACCATTGTCCGTCGGCCTATCTGCACGTTTAACACTTTTTTCTCTTCACCGTGAATGAAATTATCACTTACTTATAACAACGATGCATTGCTTCGTGTCTGTGGCAGACTTCCACACCATTTTAAGCCTTTACTTATACACTACTATGTACACAATTTTTTTACAGTTTATAATCAAATAGTTTGTCTCACTTTGAAGCTTGTTAATTCAGAGCTTTGATTATCATGTCCATTTCAATTTCTGTTACTTTGTTGGTAACTACCTTAACATTTCGCTTTACATTGTTCCTCATCTTTCTCTAAGACTAATTATGCTTTTAGTTCACAGTCACAATACATTGGTTTCTCCGATCTGTTAGCAATTATTATTATTTTAATTCATTTCAATCGTTCTTTCTATTTATTAGATTCATTAAAGTTATCACTGTCATTTCAACAAAAATTCTCTTTTTACTAGATGTGAGGATCAATCAGTCACATTTGATTGCCCTCTCACATGAGAACAGAACACCATTCAAGAAAATTTCAAATTCCTTATCGCGATCTCGGTTTGCGTCTCGGATTGACTTTAAAAGGAAAAATAAAGACATTTCAAAACTAGCTTTTCCCGATTTCGTTCACGCGCTTCCTTTTGAAAATCGTATGCCAAACCAGCCTTCCACGTCAACCGCATTTCTCAATCTGTGACGTCAAGTCTACGGGACGGGTTTAGGCGGGTTAGGGTATTTACACAAATTCAGAAGAAAGACATAGATATAATAGTACATAGAAGAAGAAATCTAGCAAACAACTCCTTGTTCCTTATGACTTAGAAATTAATTTCCCTTTGCGCCGTACGTCTGCGTACGCGCTCCAATTAAGAACTAGTTGGGTTGTTTTGCCGGCGGTTTCATTGTCATTTTATTCTCGCCTTGACGCCTGCTTGCACTACACTGCATTGGCCTCTATATATGACCTTAAGTCATAATTGCTTTGTCCTTGCCACTTACGCTCTTATACTTGGTATTTATTCCACGTATGGCTTTGAATGTATCTGTCCTGCATATTGCAATTACAATTAATGCTACTTTGTTTATCTAGCTGAAGGATAGCGCTTTCGTGGTCATGTTGGTACTTATAAGTAACTCACATGCTTCGTAAACATTACGTTATTTTAATGCAGAGATGAACCTGTTCCAGATTTCTATGTACATTGGAACTTAATCTAGACATAGCTGACTTAGAAACTAGTTACTTGTTTTCCCTTTTTAGTGGGATCAGGAACCAATAATTGTCAAGCGACCCTTGTCCTTGACGAAAATAAATTTCGTTTCTGGATCATTGCTCCTTGAACTTAAAAAAAAATTCTTACATACTATGTTTTATTTTCACTTCTTTAGCATTTCATATCGCAGAAGCCGGCTTGTTAGGCACATCCTTCGCTTTATATTTCATTTCTCTCTCTTAAATATTATCTCCTTAAAACTAAATCTTAAAACTAGAGTTCTTGGAGTTGATCACTTTCTTTGTTAAACATCTACATCTACATCTACATCTATACTCCGCGAGCCACCTTACGGTGTGTGGCGGAGGGTACTTATTGTACCACTATCTGATCCCCCCTTCCCTGTTCCATTCACGAATTGTGCGTGGGAAGAACGACTGCTTGTAAGTCTCCGTATTTGCTCTAATTTCTCGGATCTTTTCGTTGTGATCATTACGCGAGATATATGTGGGCGGTAGTAATATGTTGCCCATTTCTTCCCGGAATGTGCTCTCTCGTAATTTCGATAATAAACCTCTCCGTATTGCGTAACGCCTTTCTTGAAGTGTCCGCCACTGGAGCTTGTTCAGCATCTCCGTAACGCTCTCGCGCTGACTAAATGTCCCCATGACGAATCGCGCTGCTTTTCGCTGGATCATGTCTATCTCTTCTATTAATCCAACCTGGTAAGGGTCCCATACTGATGAGCAATACTCAAGAATCGGACGAACAAGCGTTTTGTAAGCTACTTCTTTCGTCGATGAGTCACATTTTCTTAGAATTCTTCCTATGAATCTCAACCTGGCGCCTGCTTTTCCCACTATTTGTTTTATGTGATCATTCCACTTCAGATCGCTCCGGATAGTAACTCCTAAGTATCTTACGGTCGTTACAGCTTCCAATGATTTACCACCTATGGCATAATCGTACTGGAATGGATTTCTGCCCCTATGTATGCGCATTATATTACATTTATCTACGTTTAGGGAAAGCTGCCAGCTGTCGCACCATGCATTAATCCTCTGCAGGTCTTCCTGGAGTACGTACGAGTCTTCTGATGTTGCTACTTTCTTGTAGACAACCGTGTCATCTGCAAATAGCCTCACGGAGCTACCGATGTTGTCAACTAAGTCATTTATGTATATTGTAAACAATAAAGGTCCTATCACGCTTCCTTGCGGTACTCCCGAAATTACCTCTACATCTGCAGATTTTGAACCGTTAAGAATGACATGTTGTGTTCTTTCTTCTAGGAAATCCTGAATCCAATCACAAACCTGGTCCGATATTCCGTAAGCTCGTATTTTTTTCACTAAACGTAAGTGCGGAACCGTATCAAATGCCTTCCTGAAGTCCAGGAATACGGCATCAATCTGCTCGCCAGTGTCTACGGCACCGTGAATTTCTTGGGCAAATAGGGCGAGCTGAGTTTCACATGATCACTGTTTGCGGAATCCATGTTGGTTATGATGAAGGAGATTTGTATTATCTAAGAACGTCATAATACGAGAACACAAAACATGTTCCATTATTCTACAACAGATTGACGTAAGCGAAATAGGCCTATAATTATTCGCATCTGATTTATGATCCTTCTTGAAAATGGGAACGACCTGCGCTTTCTTCCAGTCGCTAGGTACTTTACGTTCTTCCAGCGATCTACGATAAATTGCTGATAGAAAGGGGGCAAGTTCTTTAGCATAATCACTGTAGAATCTTAAGGGTATCTCGTCTGGTCCGGATGCTTTTCCGCTACTAAGTGATAGCAGTTGTTTTTCAATTCCGATATCGTTTATTTCAATATTTTCCATTTTGGCGTCCGTGCGACGGCTGAAGTCAGGGACCGTGTTACGATTTTCCGCAGTGAAACAGTTTCGGAACACTGTATTCAGTATTTCTGCCTTTCTTCGGTCGTCCTCTGTTTCGGTGCCATCGTGGTCAACGAGTGACTGAATAGGGGATTTAGATCCGCTTACCGATTTTACATATGACCAAAACTTTTTAGGGTTCTTGTTTAGATTGTTTGCCAATGTTTTACGTTCGAATTCGTTGAATGCTTCTCTCATTGCTCTCTTTACGCTCTTTTTCGCTTCGTTCAGCTTTTCCTTATCAGCTATGATTCGACTACTCTTAAACCTATGATGAAGCTTTCTTTGTTTCCGTAGTACCTTTCGTACATGATTGTTATACCACGGTGGATCTTTCCCCTCGCTTTGGACCTTAGTCGGTACGAACTTATCTAAGGCGTACTGGACGATGTTTCTGAATTTTTTCCATTTTTGTTCCACATCCTCTTCCTCAGAAATGAACGTTTGATGGTGGTCACTCAGATATTCTGCGATTTGTGCCCTATAACTCTTGTTAAGCAAATATATTTTCCTTCCTTTCTTGGCATTTCTTATTACACTTGTAGTCATTGATGCAACCACTGACTTATGATCACTGATACCCTCTTCTACATTCACGGAGTCGAAAAGTTCCGGTCTATTTGTTGCTATGAGGTCTAAAACGTTAGCTTCACGAGTTGGTTCTCTAACTATCTGCTCGAAGTAATTCTCGGACAAGGCAGTCAGGATAATGTCACAAGAGTCTCTGTCCCTGGCTCCAGTTCTGATTGTGTGACTATCCCATTCTATACCTGGTAGATTGAAGTCTCCCCCTATTACAATAGTATGATCACGAAACTTCTTCACGACGTTCTGCAGGTTCTCTCTGAGGCGCTCAACTACTACGGTTGCTGATGCAGGTGGTCTATAGAAGCATCCGACTATCATATCCGACCCACCTTTGAAACTTAGCTTAACCCAGATTATTTCACATTCGCATTCGCTAATAACTTCACTGGATATTATTGAATTCTTTACTGCTATAAATACTCCTCCACCATTGGCGTTTATCCTATCCTTGCGGTATATATTCCATTCTGTGTCTAGGATTTCGTTACTGTTCACTTCCCGTTTTAACCAACTTTCCGTTCCTAATACTATATGCGCACTATTTCCTTCAACCCCCCCCCCCCCATGAACCATGGACCTTGCCGCTGGTGGGGAGGCTTGCGTGCCTCAGCGATACAGATGGCCGTACCGTAGGTGCAACCACAACGGAGGGGTATCTGTTGAGAGGCCAGACAAACATGTGGTTCCTGAAGAGGGGCAGCAGCCTTTTCAGTAGTTGCAGAGGCAACCGTCTGGATGATTGACTGATCTGGCCTTGTAACATTAACCAAAACGGCCTTGCTGTGCTGGTACTGCGAACGGCTGAAAGCAAGGGGAAACTACAGCGGTAATTTTTCCCGAGGACATGCAGCTCTACTGTATGATTAAATGATGATGGCGTCCTCTTGGGTAAAATATTCCGGAGGTAAAATAGTCCCCCATTCGGATCTCCGGGCGGGGACTACTCAGGAGGATGTCGTTATCAGGAGAAAGAAAACTGGCGTTCTACGGATCGGAGCGTGGAATGTCAGATCCCTTAATCGGGCAGGCAGGTTAGAAAATTTAAAAAGGGAAATGGATAGGTTAAAGTTAGATATAGTGGGAATTAGTGAAGTTCGGTGGCAGGAGGAACAAGACTTTTGGTCAGGTGATTACAGGGTTATAAATACAAAATCAAATAGGGGTAATGCAGGAGTAGGTTTAATAATGAATAAAAAAATAGGAGTGCGGGTTAGCTACTACAAACAGCATAGTGAACGCATTATTGTGGCCAAGATAGACACAAAGCCCATGCCTACTACAGTAGTACAAATTTATATGCCAACTACCTCTGCAGATGATGAAGAAATAGATGAAATGTATGACGAGATAAAAGAAATTATTCAGGTAGTGAAAGGAGACGAAAATTTAATAGTCATGGGTGACTGGAATTCGTCAGTAGGAAAAGGGAGAGAAGGAAACATAGTAGGTGAATATGGATTGGGGGGAAGGAATGAAAGAGGAAGCCGCCTTGTAGAATTTTGCACAGAGCATAACTTAATCATAGCCAACACTTGGTTCAAGAATCATAAAAGAAGGTTGTATACCTGGAAGAATCCTGGAGATACTAGTAGGTATCAGATAGATTATATAATGGTAAGACAGAGATTTAGGAACCAGGTTTTAAATTGTAAGACATTTCCTGGGGCAGATGTGGATTCTGACCACAATCTATTGGTTATGAACTGCAGATTGAAACTGAAGAAACTGCAAAAAGGTGGGAATTTAAGGAGATGGGACCTGGATAAACTGAAAGAACCAGAGGTTGTACAGAGTTTCAGGGAGAGCATAAGGGAACAATTGACAGGAATGGGGGAAAGAAATACAGTAGAAGAAGAATGGGTAGCTCTGAGGGATGAAGTAATGAAGGCAGCAGAGGATCAAGCAGGTAAAAAGACGAGGGCTAATAGAAATCCTTGGGTAACAAAAGAAATATTGAATTTAATTGATGAAAGGAGAAAATACAAAAATGCAGTAAATGAAGCAGGCAAAAAGGAATACAAACGTCTCAAAAATGATATCGACAGGAAGTGCAAAATGGCTAAGCAGGGATGGCTAGAGGACAAATGTAAGGATGTAGAGGCTTGTCTCACTAGGGGTAAGATAGATACTGCCTACAGGAAAATTAAAGAGACCTTTGGAGAGAAGAGAACCACTTGTATGAATATCAAGAGCTCAGATGGCAACCCAGTTCTAAGCAAAGAAGGGAAGGCAGAAAGGTGGCAGGAGTATATAGAGGGTTTATACAAGGGCGATGTACTTGAGGACAATATTATGGAAATGGAAGAGGATGTAGATGAAGACGAAATGGGAGATAAGATACTGCGTGAAGAGTTTGACAGAGCCCTGAAAGACCTGAGTCGAAACAAGGCCCCGGGAGTAGACAACATTCCATTTGAACTACTGATGGCCTCGGGAGAGCCAGTCATGACAAAACTCTACCATCTGGTGAGCACGATGTATGAGACAGGCGAAATACCCTCAGACTTCAAGAAGAATATAATAATTCCAATCCCAAAGAAAGCAGGTGTTGACAGATGTGAAAATTACCGAACTATCAGTTTAATAAGTCACAGCTGCAAAATACTAACGCGAAATCTTTACAGACGAATGGAAAAACTGGTAGACGCCGACCTCGGGGAAGATCAGTTTGGATTCCGTAGAAATACTGGAACACGTGAGGCAATACTGACCTTACGACTTATCTTAGAAGAAAGATTAAGAAAAGGCAAACCTACGTTTCTAGCATTTGTAGACTTAGAGAAAGCTTTTGACAATGTTAACTGGAATACTCTCTTTCAAATTCTGAAGGTGGCAGGGGTAAAATACAGGGAGCGAAAGGCTATTTACAGTTTGTACAGAAACCAGATGGCAGTTATAAGAGTCGAGGGGCATGAAAGGGAAGCAGTGGTTGGGAAAGGAGTAAGACAGGGTTGTAGCCTCTTCCCGATGTTATTCAATCTGTATATTGAGCAAGCAGTAAAGGAAACAAAAGAAAAATTCGGAGTAGGTATTACAATTCATAGAGAAGAAGTAAAAACTTTGAGGTTCGCCGATGACATTGTAATTCTGTCAGAGACAGCAAAGGACTTGGAAGAGCAGTTGAACGGAATGGACAGTGTCTTGAAAGGAGGATATAAGATGAACATCAACAAAAGCAAAACGAGGATAATGGAATGTAGTCAAATTAAGTCGGGTGATGCTGAGGGAATTGGATTAGGAAATGAGACACTTAAAGTAGTAAAGGAGTTTTGCTATTTAGGGAGTAAAATAACCGATGATGGTCGAAGTAGAGAGGATATAAAATGTAGACTGGCAATGGCAAGGAAAGCGTTTCTCAAGAAGAGGAATTTGTTAACATCGAGTATAGATTTAAGTGTCAGGAAGTCGTTTCTGAAAGTATTTGTATGGAGTGTAGCCATGTATGGAAGTGAAACATGGACGATAACTAGTTTGGACAAGAAGAGAATAGAAGCTTTCGAAATGTGGTGCTACAGAAGAATGCTGAAGATTAGATGGGTAGATCACATAACTAATGAGGAAGTATTGAATAGGATTGGGGAGAAGAGAAGTTTGTGGCACAATTTCCTTCAATAAGAGATACTAATTCAGGAACCTTGCCCTGGATACTCCTGCAGTTTACCAATATTACGTTAACTTTACCTGTTTTTGGTCTCTGAGGACGGAAGTTCTTTATCAACGATGATAATGTCCTCTCTGGTAAGCCGTCAGGTATTTTATCGTTTCGCCCAAGGGGGGGTCCCTCTAACCTAAAAAAACCCCTAGTAGCTGCTTCCGGTGTGTAGTGCACGCCTGACCTGTCTAGGGGGGCCCTACAGTTCTCCACCCAATAACGGAGGTCGATGAATTTGCAACCATTATAGTCGCAGAGTCGTCTGAGCCTCTGGTTTAGACCCTCCACCTGGCTCCAAACCAGAGGACCGCGATCGACTCTGGGCACTATGCTGCAGATATTAAGCTCAGCTTGCACTCCACGTGCGATGCTGGTTGTCTTCACCAAATCAGCCAGCTGCCGGAAGGAACCAAGGATGGCCTCAGAACCCAAGCGGCAGGCGTCATTTGTTCCGACATGTGCTACTATCTGCAGCCGGTCACACCCAGTGCGTTCAATAGCTGCCGGAAGGGCCTCCTCCACATTACGGACGAGACCCCCCGGCAAGCACACCGAGTGCACACTGGCATTCTTCCCCGACCTACCCGCTATTTTCCTGAGGGGCTCCATAACCCGCCTAACGTTGGAGCTCCCTATAACTAATAGGCCCGCCCTCTGTGACTGTCGGGACCTTGCCGGAGAAACGGCCACTGGCCCAACAGGCGAGGCATCCTGTGGTGGCTCGGAAACGATGTCATCACCACTAGGAAGCACCCCGTACCTGTTGGAAAGGGGTAAGGCAGCTGCCACGCGGCCAGATCCCACCTTCGCCTTTCGGCCAGGCACGCGCGAGCCCACCACTGTCCGCCATTCACCCTGGAGTGATGGCTGACCGGTAAGATGCTCACTGCCGGAAGACGCAGCGACATCAGGGGTTCCATGTGATTCCAAGGCCACCGAAGTAGGCATAGGTCTCACCACAGTTGCCCCAACGCCACTACGAGCCGACGCCTGCGCCTCGAGCTCGATGAGCCTAACAGACAAAGCCTCCACCTGCCCCCGAAGAGTGGCCAATTCTCCTTGCGTCCGCTCACAACAACCACAGTCCCTACACATGACTATGTTTACCCTACCCTATACGGTGACAAATTCCCAAGATAATCTTCTGATGAGCTACTCTGATAATCAAGAAACACTCACTGAAATACGAGACGCGAAAACTACGCTAGGTTTTCCCAGAAAAACTATTTAAAAGCTAAGCGCAGCAAATAAGTACAAAAACGCTTTATACAAACAGTACTCGCTGCTGCTGGTGCTCTCGCTCTGGCTGTCACAAGACAACTGCTGATTCAAGTGACTAGTGGCTAACGGCCGCGAAACAAACAAAAGACGGTTTTAGGGCGCTTTCTGTTCTAAACGATCAAGAAAACACTAAGAAATCTAACACGAAAACTACGTAAAGTTTTATCAAGAACTGTTAGTTACTATGCAGAGCAGATAAACACAAATAGAATCCCTTCCTGAGTGGAAGGTCGTAAACAAAATGCAAAATAAACGCTTTATACAAACAGTACTCGCTGCTGCTGGTGCTCTCGCTCTGGCTGTCACAAGACAACAAGAATTTTTTTCATTTATCAGCTTGTCTGTACTTAAATTATGGCCCAACATAACATATTTTAAATTGTCTGCTGTATAGCAAGATAGACTCACTGTCGTGTAATATATTCTAAGCATTTTTTTTTAACGAAGTCAAATCAGTTGTCACTTAGTCACTAGCGGCTAACCTTCTCTTGTCATTATAAAGCTTTCCTTTTGACTTATTCTGTAGCATGATATTTTTTAAGATCAGAGTGATGGTATAATCCTTTTATTTTTCCATTTGCGGGATCAGAAATCAGATAACAACCTGTATGCGGTATACGAAGGATCTCGTAAGGTCCCTCAAAAAGACTTTGCCATTTTTGATTTTTGTGTAAGAGCAACGATGGTTTAAAGTGTGTTTTTAGCAAGACCTTTTCGCCTACTTTATAAGTTAACACCTTATTAATATGTTTGTCATACGCCTTCTTGCGTAAATTGGCTTGGGTGGTCAACGTTGTTAGAGCTTGTCTTATTCTGGCGTCTAAACTAGCACTTGTGTTGTTACACTTAGGAATTGAATTGACCTTGAACATCCTTGGACGGGTAATGTTGGAATTTTAGTTAATGTACTAATTTGCTTATAGAAACATAAGGACATAGCATTAATATTTGCACCTGTATCTAGGATTACAGTCGTCAAAATTCCGGCTATAGGAAGTTTTGTCATAGCTTGCACTTGGTCATCTATCGGTTCATCACCGTCAGTTGTCTCTTTCTCTTGTAATAATTCTTGTCTTATGTCAATTCCGTCATTGTATCTCAGTACAAGTAAGTCATGGTTAGTCTCTCCGTCGAAGTGGTAGCCCCTATTTTGTCTCACAGCATCACTTAGGGAGCTTTCAGATGCTGAACTTAGTTTTCCTGTTTGTGTGGTTTTGATTGGCCTTCATCATTAGAAAGTTCGACCAATCTGACATTGTGAGAATACTGAGGAACAAAATTACTGTTATGCACAAACCTTGTGTCAAAATGTTGCTGCGTTTGTTCTGGTGTCCAATACGTGTTACTGTCTTCCGCGTTTGCGAAAAATACAGGGGGATTGTAATGCCTTCGCGGGGTCTGATGATTTTTATTACTATTATGATTTCCGGAATTGTTACTGTGAAATCCACCTTCACACTGTGGGTTGCCGTTAAACTATGTGTTTCTGTACATTCCCTGCGCTTGATTTTTACTAGGCGCGGAGTTGTATTGGTATGAGTGGGCGTTATCAGCTGTTTGTTGTTGCCCGTAATCTGAGTGTTGGCTGCGCGAGTACGGTGTATTCCATTGCGATCCACTCTGCTGTTGCCAACCTTTTTGACTGAAACCGTTTCCAAACTTCTGCTTGCACGATTGATTGCCGTACTGGTTACCAGTCGTGTTATACACGGGATTGAATCGGTTGTGTTGATTATGTCTATTCCTTTTGTGCGGATACCCACTGCCTTTATTTCCGTTTTGCCAATCGTTACTACTTTTTGAACCGTTCCCTGGCTTTTCATAGCCGTTACTGTCGTAATGTTGTGGCCAAGAATTGTGCGGAGTATTCCGCGGTTTGTTAGCTCTCATGTCCTCATAGATCAGGTCTAGGGAATCTAATATCGACAGAAACGTATCTGGATCATCATCTGGTATGGCTATCAGCTTTTCACGAATCGAAATGGGTAATTTAGACTTGAGAATCATAATTACATCTTTACTATTGATGGGGTTATCCCAATACCTAATTTTGCCAAGATATTTTTCGAAGTACTTTCTTTGGCTACTATTCCTGGGGTCAAATTGTTCTGCATTATAGACTTCTTTACGAAGGCGCTTCTGAACACCTTCGCTCCAAAATTTGCTGAGGAAACAGTGCTCAAACTCCTCATACGTTCGACACTTATCAACCATTTCTGTTCCCCAAATTGCCGATTCGCCACCTATATATCCGGTAACAAATTGGATACGCTGTCTATCAGTCCACGAATTTGGAAAAATGCCGGAGAATCCACGAAGAAAGACAATTGGGTGGATATTTCGTTTTTCTGGGTTAAAGGTTTGAAAAACTCGATGCTTTATCATGCTTTCTTCCTTCATCATTTTTACTACTGAGTCAGATTCTTGATTTCGGTGACTAACTGGAATATGTGGTGGTGAAGTGTGTTCATTAGATACAACAGGTATTCGGAATTGCCGAAATAATTCATCTTCTTCCTCTGAGGCTAAAGAGTTAGGATAATTCGGTCTCTGTATTCGGGAACTACTACTCACTTGTGCCTTCAGGTTATTTAGCTGTTCCGTTACCTCTTGCTTCCAATTTGGTAATTCTTGCTGAAGGGTACGCCTAATGCTACCGAGTTCAGACATTACGGTATCTCCGGAGCTTCCAGGAGCTGACAAGATACCAAGAGTGGTTGCTTTCACAGTCTCTACTAGGTCTTTGTTAATTTTATCTTCGACAAATTTGTCCTTTCCAGCAATCCAGTTCTCATACTTTTCTCTAAATTCTCTCTCATGACTATCTAGCCTCTCCTTTACTTTCGTTTCCGTTTCCAGAGTCAAATTTGACATTCCCTCAGTTAGTTTTTCTACCTGCGTAGTTACTCTGTCTAATCTGTGATTAACCGTGGTTACGGTGGAGTCAAGATTCTTGGTTGCGTTTCGGATGTCAGCTGTCTCGCTTTGCATGGTAGCTAAAGTGTCATTCAGTTCGAAAATTATTCCACTTCGCATTTGAGAAACAGCATCCTTAACTTGCTTTGCTACTTCTTTGGCTACGTTTTCTCTAACAGTTTTTATTTCTTCGCTTACTGTAGAAAGTTTATCTTCAATTACTGTAGAAAGTTTATCTTCAAGTGAGGCTAACATTTGTCTATTTTCGTCTTTCAAATCATTTTTAATGGAATTCACCATTTGGCGATTTTCCTCTTTCAATTGGCGATTTCCGTCCTGCATCATTTGACTTATTTGACTCAGTAGCTGCCTGAATACATCGTCTGTCACTACCCCTGAATTGCTTTCACCTGCCTCCCTTGTAACCGGTATATGGCTACGACTACTAGTGGCAGAAACTATGCTGGCATTGTCTAGTTCAGTACCAGTAACATTATGGTGTGAGGCACTAAAGTCCGTAAGATTTCCCACTTCACTTTCTACAATTGTTTCGATTGGTGTCTCAGCCCTACTAATTACCCTGCGGGACCGTAAGTTACGCGACACTTCACTCGTTTCATTCCGTTCGTTTGAATCTAGTGATGACATTTTATCGTCTGCCATAGCTCACTTATTTACAAACAGTAAGTCAATGAAGTTCGTTTGAGCTACGGCCGTCAGCTGTCGACAGAGATGTAATTTATCGGTTGCGAGTCGGTTGTCACTGCTACGTCACAAGATCGGAATGTCGGGAGATGCACGTCACGAGAACAAGAGACTATTCTGGACCGTAAAGAAAGTATGGCTGCACACTGTTCAAAATAAATGAAAACTAAGGCTGGTCAGCTCCGTGAACAGGCAGCGGACATTTAAAAACAAATGATATGCAATACACAACAATGGAATTTAAACAATACTTGAAGAAATTACTAATCTACTAAATGCAATCTACTGAATTCAAAGCAAATTTTACTGCAACTACTAAAGATCGCCACAAATTGATTAATGTCGGCTGAAATTAAGGAAGCTTGGCTACGGCTAACGAAATTTTAACTTACGTTACTGATGACTGCCTTGGGCGTTGCAACTAGATTTTCGCACAAATTCTGTTCCAAAAAAAAATCTCTCTTCCGTAATTTTCTCTGAATATCTCGTTTCTTTCGCTCAATGGAAATTTTATTGGATGGCGTTTGATGTCATGTAACAAATAAAAAGCACAAGATTAGCTACAATTATTTATGAATATTCCCACAATGCGTATCTTATATAAATTATTATTCCTTCGAGTATTTTTTTTTTTTATTCAGGTCCCTGTTCGGGCGCCAATTATAACGATATGTTTACGTAATGTGTATACATAAACACACAGTTATAAATTTTACGTAAACATACAGTTATAAATGTCCTCGTTCGCAGTCGCTAATTATAACAATATGTTGCTTTTGTGCTGTAACATATAGCTATAATCAGCGGTGGAAACATATTTGCGAACGCCGACTGTGTGCGGCTGTTTCTTGTTGGATCGTCTGATCAGTCGGAAGTTGCATTGCAGAGGAGAGTAAATGCCCATTCAAAATATAATTATTTTGGATAGCTCAACGTGAATTTCCTAAGGGACCGTAGTTTATCATGCATTTACCAGTAGAATATGGCGCGGAGAAAATATTTCGCCGCAGGCAACTTCCGTCCGAACTCGACGAAAGAATTCGTGACTGTGAACTCTCTATGTGGCAGAAACATATGGAAAATTAAATAATTTCATGAAGAAGTGAGACATAGATTCTATAGTAAATGAATAGTCCATACACCATTTCCATTTAACTCTGAATTTATGGCAAGTAATAGACAAACTTACACTGCAATGAAGGATTTAACATGGATGCCGTTTTGACTGGCACTTCTCTTAATGAAAACAATTCCTTTGACGTTTTCACATACACGTCGCACAATAAATCTACTGCTAGGCACTTTTAGTATTACACCTTTACTCTACACTAGAACAATATTAATTTTAACGATAATAATACGGCGGCAAGACATGCGCGTCCGACACAAGTTACAGGAGACAAGAGAGGAATGAGTAACTGTTCATCGAGAATATCTCGTACCTCAAAAAAAAAAAAAAAATGTGTGAAAGTGTTCTTCTTCTGTCCGTTTTTCGCGCCGCGGTTTTCAAAGTCAATAAGTCACTGCATCTCTGACGGCGCTTCGACAATAAACAAGTTACGTCACAGGTCGTTCACCTTTTACATTCTCGCAACATTATTTGCTAACTGTAGCTGTTGCCGAGCGACTGCCCGATTAGTGAATGATTTAAAATGATAAGACAATCACATAATGTTACAGAGTGCGGCGAGTTTCAAAGTCACTAAGGCGGCAAAAGTGAATTTGAAAGTCCACACAACAATGAATGGATAATTTTAAAGGTGGCCAGCATGCAGCCCAGCTCAGTGTTACGTCAAGGTCACGTATACACTTTACCGAGATATTCATGGCAGCAGTTTGAGCTACAAGGACTGTTTCATACCAATAAAAAAAAATCGCAGGTAGAAAATTTACAGGAGAAGTGTTTAGAAACGAAATCTCATCTATAAGAGTGTCCAAAAATTTCTGTTAGCATTGTGGTACTCACATTCACATATATACTCACATTTCATAACTCTTAAAGTACAATTCTTGGTTTCCAACATTCTTTTTCACAAACCAGCGTCCCTAGCCCCTACTCATTATTCGTATACATATAAACACGTAGCATAATCACATTCCTCATATAGCATCACCTTATTGAACACAAACATATCTCAACATCATACTACACATCGTTGTCATAATAATATCTCGTACCAGATCAATCAAATCTCAAAATTGTTGTAGCTTCCTTCAATAATCTCAAAACCTCTAAAAAAGAAATGCTAAAATGCTCCCTTGATCGTGTCAATAGTGCCATGTACCTCAAACCTACCTAAAAAATTATGGTCCCATACTATATGCATCACTCAAATCACTTGCAGTATCACAATGGTTTCGAAAATATACAAACAGTTCACAAAGTATAGACAAAGTACAATTGCCTAAATGTGAAGTAATCGAACTGTGTAATTACGTAGGCATGTGTCATTGACGTAGTAAATGTTCGTTTCTCTCATTAAAATGACCAGATAGCTGTGTACTTCCGCGTTAGAGAAATATGGTACCAATGTGTAAAATTGTGTAAGCAAATACCATATTATCTAGGGCTCCTTACACTGGACAAACACATGTAACACAAAGTAGACATACCCCTATGAGGGAGGTCATTTCTCTCTTTCAAATGTACAGATCGCTGTGTAATTCTGTGTTAGAGAATTATGGTACTGATGTGTAAAATTGTATAAGCAAATTCCATATTAGCTGGGACTCCTTGTGACTGCCACATGCATGGTACACAAAGTAGGCATATCCCCCATTAGGGATAATGTAATTATACCCTCAGATGTTACAGATTAAAACTGCAGAATGAAACGTATCGCTGATAACCTTCTCTGTTACACAGTAGTTCAAAAATATTTCCAAAAATGTTCGAAGTAAAACAATTAATCACTCAACACATAAACAGCTTACTTACAAAGTCTGCAGTTTCCAACAGGCTGCTATCCTTATTCAATGGTTCTCGATGCCTTCTGGCTGATTACAGATGAGGTATGCAATCAGATCCAGATACGTAGACAGTTATTAAATTCGACTGTGACCCTGAACCGATTTAGGCTTGTAGGGATCTGAACTTAACAATACTTCTAAAATGATAAAAGGTCACTTAAAGGTCACTTAAAGAAAACCGTTTATTAGTTCTTGAGACAGGTAAATGCTCCCTAGTCTATCTCTCATAGTATCATACCACTCATTCGTCTAATCACAACGAAAACATCAAAATGAAAATTACGTTCTGTGATAAACCTTTTGCCTTTCCTTTATATTTTCGTCTTCTTTAAAGGCAAGGAGAGAAGATGAAGCGGTAGCCCATTATAGAGCCTATGCCTACCGTCATGAATTTTTTGACTTTCAGTTGTTAAAAAACAGAGGATTTTTTCTGGTACCAGGAGGAGGAAGGAAGGATTCGCGCTCAGCTAGTGAACGAGTGAGAAGCACGCCATTTTTAGCGAGTAATTATAGACCGCCATTTTGGGGTCGCTATGAATAAGTGAGGAGTATGTATTTCATATGTGCACCGTTGAGAAAAATACAGTATTGTTTTATTAACAGAAAGGTCGTGTGAGTTGTTATTTCAAATAGTACAATAACTACAAGAACTGAAGCCCACCTGTGTACTTTGGAAAATTACGAAGATCCGATAAGCTTAACGGGATCACGGTCAAGACTTCAAAGGTGAACACGGCGACCAAACGTAGCATTATAAAGAATGGTAAGCACAAATCTACAGCGGAGAAAGAAACTACTTTGCCCTGCAAAATAATATGAAGCAATACGAACTTATTTCCAGGCATAGCTCAGCTTATTGAGCTTGTCATTCATGCCGAAAAATTAATCTCATTAATTCAATACATTTGAAAAAGCCACGCATTTTATTATCATCTAGTCCATTATTTTGTTATATTATAGTTCACAAGGATTAAAGCATCTCACTACCTCCGAATATAACTTCTCCCAGTATGTAATAAGTCGGCAGTCATATCAGTAACATTCAAATTTCCACGTGACGTTAATGGCTGCCAAATGCGTAATATTTTGTTATGTCTCTTCCACTTATTTCGATACTTCGCAAATTTATTGATAAAACTTCTTCATATTTATGAAAAGATTCTCCATAAACTATACTCATGAAAATCTTACTACTGAAAATACTTTTTCAAAAAATCAAACTTTCTCACACACTTGTAAACAGCCTTCACGGGTGTGCCGCCGAATGACGTGCAAATCCTACAATATTTCCTCGGAGCAACCGTCCGACATCACCAGGTGGTTGAACCTCGCTGGTGGCTAGGTACGACTGACAAGATCCGCATGTCGATGGCGTTGTATATAGAGCACGCGGGAAACACGCATGCGCAAAAATTTGCAGATGGATTGCGCGAGACTCAAACGCCCTCTGCCGGGAAACGCAGAGCGGCCGTTCTGCGCATGCGCTGACGCTCTGCCAAAGTTATGACGGGTCTATTATCGAAAGCTCTTTGCTTTCTCGTCGTGATGTAACTGCAGCCATTGCAGGGTTCCAGGCTGTACTCAAATGAAATCCTGAATCCCTGTTGATAAGGTTATCAGCTGTACGGATATATATTGCTTCCTTAATGACGCAATCCCAGAAAGAGGATGATGGGGATAAAACTTCCGTCTTTTCATAAATCATGTGATGTCCTGTGTTCAGACAGTGTTCTGCAATTGCCGACTTCTCCGGTTGGCGTAGGCGTGTATGACGCTGATGTTCATCGCAACGTTCTTGTACTGTGCGACATGTCTGACCTATACATGCCGCCCCGCACTAACAAGGAATCTTGTACACACCACGTTTCCTCAGATCGAGATCATCCTTAACCGAACCTAACAGGTTCTTCAGTTTTGCAGATGGTCGGAAAACGCACTTGATGTCATATCTTTCGAGGACTCTTCCGATTCTTGACGACATGGCACCAAAGTACGGCAAGAAGGCCAAGGTGGTGGGTGTCTTCATATCTTCATTCTGCTCCATAGACTGAACTCGCTTGGGCCTGAATGCATTACGTATCTGTCTCAGAATAACCGTTTTGACGGAAGACTGTCTTCAAATGTTGCATCTCACTCGGCAGGCTTTCAGAGTCAGATATCACACGCGCTCTACGAACTAGCGTACGCAATGCACTCCCGCATTGTGCTGGATTATGGCAGCTTGTGGCCTGCTAATATAGATCTGTATGCATTGGCTTGCGGTATACGCTGTGTCCCAATGTTCCATCTGCTTTCCTTCGTACCAAAACATCAAAAAAAAGGTAAAGTGCCATCTTTTTCCACTTCCATAGTGAAGTTAGTATCCGGATGGAGCGAATTTAAATGATGAAGAAACGTAGGTAGAGCATCCAGTCCGTGTGGCCACACCAAAAATGTATCGTCAACATACCGCAGAAAACAAGAGGGTTTGAGAGTGGCTGACTGTAGTGCTTTATATTCAAAGTCCTCCATAAAATAATTGGCCACCACAGGAGAAAGAGGGCTCCCCATGGCGACACCGTCCACTTGTTCAAAATATTGGTCTAGAAATAAGAAGTATGTTAAAGTAAGAACATGTTTAAATAGTGCCACTATGTCCTCCTCAAACTTGTTACTAATGAGCTCTAATGAGTCCTGCAAGTGCACCTTTGTAAATAAAGACACGACATCGAAACTTACTAAGAGATCCGATGGTTGCAATCTAAGAGTTTTCAAGCGACCTATGAAATCCTCCTTTCTCTCACACTGTTACCGCATCCCTAACCTCGTCGTCGGCCGTCCATCCAACACTGAACTGCTTCTTCCGTGTCTGCCCAAGTATGTGCCATCTCATTAGGGGACTCTTCACTTGTTGGCGTATGCCGTTTCTTCTGGAAACTTCCAGGAGGCAAAAAATATAATATTGATTGGAATTCCGGGCTATGAGCGATTATTTGTAAGTGTATGGACAACGGTACGTGTCCTGCTTATGAATGTGAGAAGACTAAATATACACTCCTGGAAATGGAAAAAAGAACACATTGACACCGGTGTGTCAGACCCACCATACTTGCTCCGGACACTGCGAGAGGGCTGTACAAGCAATGATCACACGCACGGCACAGCGGACACACCAGGAACCGCGGTGTTGGCCGTCGAATGGCGCTAGCTGCGCAGCATTTGTGCACCGCCGCAGTCAGTGTCAGCCAGTTTGCCGTGGCATACGGAGCTCCATCGCAGTCTTTAACACTGGTAGCATGCCGCGACAGCGTGGACGTGAACCGTATGTGCAGTTGACGGACTTTGAGCGAGGGCGTATAGTGGGCATGCGGGAGGCCGGGTGGACGTACCGCCGAATTGCTCAACACGTGGGGCGTGAGGTCTCCACAGTACATCGATGTTGTCGCCAGTGGTCGGCGGAAGGTGCACGTGCCCGTCGACCTGGGACCGGACCGCAGCGACGCACGGATGCACGCCAAGACCGTAGGATCCTACGCAGTGCCGTAGGGGACCGCACCGCCACTTCCCAGCAAATTAGGGACACTGTTGCTCCTGGGGTATCGGCGAGGACCATTCGCAACCGTCTCCATGAAGCTGGGCTACGGTCCCGCACACCGTTAGGCCGTCTTCCGCTCACGCCCCAACATCGTGCAGCCCGCCTCCAGTGGTGTCGCGACAGGCGTGAATGGAGGGACGAATGGAGACGTGTCGTCTTCAGCGATGAGAGTCGCTTCTGCCTTGGTGCCAATGATGGTCGTATGCGTGTTTGGCGCCGTGCAGGTGAGCGCCACAATCAGGACTGCATACGACCGAGGCACACAGGGCCAACACCCGGCATCATGGTGTGGGGAGCGATCTCCTACACTGGCCGTACACCACTGGTGATCGTCGAGGGGACACTGAATAGTGCACGGTACATCCAAACCGTCATCGAACCCATCATTCTACCATTCCTAGACCGGCAAGGGAACTTGCTGTTCCAACAGGACAATGCACGTCCGCATGTATCCCGTGCCACCCAACGTGCTCTAGAAGGTTTAAGTCAACTACCCTGGCCAGCAAGATCTCCGGATCTGTCCCCCATTGAGCATGTTTGGGACTGGATGAAGCGTCGTCTCACGCGGTCTGCACGTCCAGCACGAACGCTGGTCCAACTGAGGCGCCAGGTGGAAATGGCATGGCAAGCCGTTCCACAGGACTACATCCAGCATCTCTACGATCGTCTCCATGGGAGAATAGCAGCCTGCATTGCTGCGAAAGGTGGATATACACTGTACTAGTGCCGACATTGTGCATGCTCTGTTGCCTGTGTCTATGTGCCTGTGGTTCTGTCAGTGTGATCATGTGATGTATCTGACCCCAGGAATGTGTCAATAAAGTTTCCCCTTCCTGGGACAATGAATTCACGATGTTCTTATTTCAATTTCCAGGAGTGTATAAATAAATTTTAAAACACCAATGTAAATTTGTCATCGAGGGCAACAATGACTAAATATACGTTTTAATTGTTTACATTCCGACACAAAGAGGTTAAAATAAGACCCATATTATCTGTTCTTCTCTTTTGTGGAGTTAAAAGTTACAAAATTCAATCTATATTTTTAGAAAGGAGCCAAATGGAATTAAAATAAAATACTGAGGTCCTGAAGACGATTTTGGAATACTTTGAGAAAATGTGGACGAAGTAATTCTTGAAATAAGTGTTCTGGAGGAAGTGGCGACTAGAACCGGTCTCAAAATTTCATCAGAAAAATCATAATTCATAAACAACGAGGGTCACTCCAAAAGAAATGCACACTGTTTTGTAAAAATACAGTTTAAATTCTGTATGTATGAAAGTCTTACAGTGTGTAGATACATCCTTCCCGCTTGTTTTCAAACTTAGTTCATCCTGTTCCGTGAGTGGCGCCGTCACAGCATGTCTTCAAGATGGCAGCTACACTCGACGATCGTCAGAATCAACGTGCTGTCATAGAATTCCTGTGCTGTGAAAACGAGACAGTGGTAAACATCCATAAGAGGTTGAAAAAGGTGTATGGAAATGCTGCTGTCGATCGCAGTACAGTTAGTCAGTGGGCAAGCAGGTTACGTGATGTAATCGGGCACGGCAATATTGAGGATTGTCCTCGCAGCGGCAGGCCTCGTACTGTACACACTCCAAACAATAAGCAGAGAGTTAACGAATTGGTGACTGCTGACTGAAGCATCACAGTAACGAATTGTCAAACTACATTGGGCTAGGGGAAGGATGTGTTTGCAGAATACTGAAAGTGTTGGCGTTAAAAATGGTTTGTGCCAGGTGGGTTCCTAGGATGTTGACAGTGGCTCACAAAGAAACAAGAAAAACAGTATGCAACGAACTTTTGGAACAGTACGAGAATGGTGGAGATAAATTTCTTGGAAGAATTGTGACTGGTAATGAAACATTGCTCCATCATTTTTCACCTGAGACGAAGAGGCAATCAATGGAGTAGCATCATGCAAATTCACCCAAGAAAGAAAATTCAAAACCACACCTTCTGCTGGAAAAATTATGGCTAGGCTGTTTTTCGATTCCGAAAGACTCTTGATTGTGGATATCATGCCAAGTGGAACCACCGTAAATTCTGATGCATAAGTGAAGACACTGAAGAAACTTCAAGCTCGACTGAGTCGTGTTCGACCACATCGGCAAAAGCAGGATGTTTTACTGTTTCACGACAATGCACGGCCACATGTCAGTCAAAAAACCGTGGAAGAGATCACAAAACGCGGATGGACAACACTGAAACACCTGCCTTACAGTCCTGACCTGGCTCCATGTGACTATCATCTCTTTGGGAAACAGAAAGACTCTCTTCGTGGAACAAGGTTTGAAGATGATAACTCCTTTGTGCACGCTGACAAACAGTGGCTCCGACAGATTGGTCCAGAATTTTACCGTGCGGGTATACAGGCGCTGGTTCCAAGATGGCGTAAGGCAGTTGAGAGGGAAGGAAATAATGTGGAGAAATGAAAATATTGATCCTGAAGGATGTATCTACACACTGTAAAACTTTCAAACATGTAGAATAAAAGGTGGATTTGTAAAAAAATAGTGTGCATTCCTTTTGGAGTGACACTCGTATATAAAAATGGCACCAAAATACATAGTAAGACAAACTGGTAAAAAAGAGCTAGTTATTAAACTAAATATCTTGAAGAAACTGTACAGCACAATGGAATAAATAATTTCTTTGCATGTCTTACAACATGTGCTAATGATAGGGCTTAGCTCTTTAATTTACAATTTTTTTCATAGCTTAATTTCAACATTTTTCTTATTTAGAAAAATGTTTGTTTTGCTCTGTTATTTAACTCCGTTTCATCCTGCTCCCAATCTTCTGCTCAGATTCTAATACTCACAGGTTTATCTCAACCGACTCACCTATCACTAGGTCATCTGCAAAATTCAAGTTGTTGAGTTAAACGTACTAGGGGGGACCCAAAAGTATCGTGAATTGGGCTGCGGTGGGGAAAGAGAGTGGGGCAACACTTTGCTCGACCAGGTGTCCGTTACGGTCACGCCTCCTGAGTCAGTCTGTGAAGTTGTGTCGCTGTGAGTGCATTGGTTCACCCGTGAAAGTTTTTTTGTAAAATAACTTTTTCCGTTTTGGCGAAAAGATGACTGCAGATTGTCGACAGCAATGCGTAGCTGTTAAATTTTGTTTCCTGTTGGCGACATCGGCCATGGGAACTATTGTAATGCTTGGGACTGCTTATGGGGATGCTGCCCTAAATAAAACCAAAGTATACGAGTTGTTTTCACGTTTTAAAAATGGAGAAATCTCAATTGAAGACAAACCCCGTTCTGGACGCCCGTCAACGTCAGAAAGTGAAGAAAACGTTAACAAAGTCAATGCTCTCGTTCGTGAAGACCGTCGCTCAACCGTTGATCAACTCTGTGAGATGTCTGGAATATCATGGAGTTCAGTTCAGAAGAAATCCTAGGATCCGCATATGACAATGGTTGCAGCCAAATCTGTCCCTCGCCTTCTCACAGACATGCAAAGGGAATGTCGACTTCAGACACGTTTTGAACTTGCTTCTTTGGTTGCAGAGTTTTTGTGCACACATAGTTTGTTCCTCAGGGCCAAACTGTCTACCAGGAGCTCTGCTTGGAGGCTTTGAAAAGATTGAGAGAGAGTTTCTTAATCTTTAGCGCACAGGCGACTGGTTCTTCCATCATGACCACGCGACGACCCACTTCGCCCCCTCTATAAACCAGTTTTTGACCAAAAACGACATGACACCCATTGTTCACCCCGTCTACTCACCGGATCCAGCCCCCTTTGACTGCTTTTTGTTCCCCAGGCTTAAAAGGGACATGAAAGGAAAGCATTTAGCCAATGTGGAGGAAGTAAAACTAAAATCGCGGGAAGGCATTAAGACTATCCCTCATAAGTAATTTAAAAACTATTTTGAACAATGGAACGATCGTTTTATGAAGTGTGTTGTGGTCAACGGAGAATACTTTGATGGTGAATAAAATTAGGTGTAAAAATATTAAGAAACAAAGACATGATGACGATTTCCCGATTTTTGGGTCCCCCTCTCGTATTTCATCTGGTAACTGCTACATGACTTAATATCCAGTCAGGTGTACCACAAATACCAGCGAGTTTACGTGGCAGTCTTGCCAATCCTTGTCACGTAACGAAATGCGTACCGTATGTAGCTACCACAATTTCTTTACAGTATCTTGTATGTTCTGAACAAGATGATGATTGTGGTACCACGTATCATAACAATCCACGAGCATTAAAGTTGTCAACGGAGCTGCAGGTTTTCATCATATAGGTCGTGCAGCATCTGGCGGACCCAATGCAGCACGTCTGCTGAGCCATACCTCCATTTCCTCTGGACTAGGACCGCCCTCTGCCATCTCAATACCGGATACCTGGCGGCAGCAACACTGCCCACTCGTGAATGGGGCCGCTTCACAATGTGATGGCACGCAGACGCCTCTTGGTCGCGGCTACAAATCCATTGTTCATGCATTAGTACAGAATGCCTCACCATTGTTAACATTTAGAGCTGGACTCTATTTGTTGCTACATAACTTGTAATTTTTAGAAATGCACGTTAGTTAAACCTCCCGTTTACTGTGTAAGCTTGTTCACTAATCGTTTCTGCTCTGGTCCAATTCCACTCCGACGCCAGGTGCTGCACCACTCCGAAGCCCAACTGTCCTTATCGTTTTGAACGAAGTCGCACACAAGAATCTCATCACTTTCCTCTGGAGGAATCCAGAACTCAACATTTAACGCCCTATGTACTTCCTCATTCGTGTCCAAAAACACGTGTAAGGTTTGTAGTGGCTTACCTCATTCTCCGTGCATTAGCTTTACTCGGGACAACTAGCATAATCAGCCAACAAGAACCTAGTTCAGCGTAGGGGGCTCCCCACGAATTCGGAGCATGTGTAAATATCCTCTCAGGACCATATTACACCCTTGCTTTATTATGTTTGACTGCACATGAACTGATAAGGGCGGTTTAGAATGTTCCGTATGGCGTAAAATTGCCTGTCTCTCAGAATAACCCACCTGTCTCGGTTCAATGAACTGTTATTCACGAAAGTATACCGCTCATTCTACGTCCAGAAATAAGTCTGATCAATCCACCACTAAAATTAAAAGATAAGTTTTCGCAACATAAATTAGTAAAAACCAATTCAGTAAATCACATGCAACACCTTTTAAAATGCACATCACAGTATTATTCCATAATGTATACAGACAAGCGCCATCCCGAGTCACTAACGAACATTTAAAATCATTGCTTACAGTCTATTCGGTGCTGAATATATCAATAGCAATGCAAATGGATATTATTACAGTACACTAAGTTTATTTAACACATTTTTGTAATAATATTCTGTTTTGTGATTTTCTGGTGGTTGCTCATCCTCGCCAGGCCGTCAGCTAGCCGCGACTACTCACAAATTTACTTTTCGTTAACTCCGGCCTTGCCCCTTAACTTATACTCGTCATTCTGTAACAATTTACAACTTCCATTAATACAAGAACACATCTCCTTCCGCGGTTTTGGATAGTGTTTCCCCTTATCAGCTGCCCTTATAATTTCTATTTCCAAAATAAGGATTCCGAGTGAACACTGGGTATTAGAATTCAAAACAACCGATATAGCTGGACCGTCACAGGTTGTGTTTTTGTGTACAAATTTTTAAAGATTACAGCACTGGTGAATGAATTTGGTTGAAAGACCCTCTAGCCTTCGTCTTCCTTCCAACAAACGGTTTTTGACATCCTGGACAGTATCGTTGCAGATACTGAGAACAGTTAAAAAAACTCTCTGGTAGCTGCGCTAATAATTATTACACAAAATAAAGCAAACGCAATTCACATGACAGCAGGTCAAAATCTACTAACTTTCGGTATAAGGCAGGCGATGTTTCTCTAGGTGCTCCCATAAAGGTGCGATAGGAAATGTTTATACAACGCTGATAGTTTACAAAGAGCAGTCGAATAAGTGCTATGGTACAAAGAATTTAACTTACGGAGAATTTAACAGTGCAATTGAATGTAACATACAAGAGGTGTTTATATGGACGTATGTTTGAAAAAGATTATCCTGCATTCATAGCACTTTCCTTGAATTTCTCAAGTTGTAAGGCAGCTGTAGTCTTAAATGATTTCAGGAATAATCACCTTCCGCGACTGAAAAGGATTTGACCATTTAACGAGAAATAATTTGCATTAGCACCGCTGCGACACGCTGCGGAAAGTGTTAAAATTAATTTTCGAAATGTAAACAGATAACTTGAAGCTAATGACTGTTCTGGAGCTAATATTTATTTTAAATTACGCGTCAGGTTTACTTAAAGCGCTAGAGATGGCTGCTTGGGCGTCTGCTTGAGCGTTTATTAGCAACCGCGAGCATATCCAAACAAATTCTTTTTGTTTGTTTAGAGCAAAACACACTCCTGCTGATAATGCGTGGCTGAAGAGAATCCTGCAACCTCCTGAGAAAGCATATACGGTACACGATGCACAAGAGCCAATGCAACCGCAGTGCCATAGGGCATGTAAATTATAGTTATCTCTCATTGGAAGGGCGCAACAAACACATTAAAATTCAGTACAAATATTTACAACTTTATTAATAGACCCATATATTAAACAGTTTTAGTCATCATAACTGCAGCACAATAGCAGCAAATGGAGGACTACCCGCAAGAGATGACAGTCGAATCCTTACGAAATGATGAAATAATAATTGCTTTTATACAGTCTTATCTCAGATTTATTTCTCCATTCTAATCTGGGTAGTGCAGAATGCCAAATAAATATCACTTGGACTGAAACTTAATATGCATCAAACATATGGCTGAAATGCTGAAAGGAAAATGTATCAGTTCTAAGTTGACCAATTTTAAGTAAAAAATCATGATGATCTGTGTAGTGGGCTGACAAGACAGCCAGTCCACAGTGACGGGTAACCGAAAGGCACGCGTACACACACGCCGACTGGCGTGAAGTCTGGAACAGGATAAGTTATGAATGCACTAAAGAAAAGTACGTAGCTAAGTTAATACTCAACTTTTAATTCCATCATTGTGGTACATCGCTCTTGACTATACAAATGAGACTCTCTCCAGATATGGTTAATGGCGCCTTGCTAGGTCGTAGCCATGGACTTAGCTGAAGGCTATTCTAACTGTCTCTCGGCAAATGAGAGAAAGGCTTCGTCAGTGTAGTCGCTCGCAAAGTCGTCGTACAACTGGGGCGAGTGCTAGTCCGCCTCTCTAGACCTGCCGTGTGGTGGCGCTCGATCTGCAAATACTGACTGTGGCGACACGCGGGTCCGACATGTACTAATGGACCGCGGCCGATTTAAAGCTACCACCTAGCAAGTGTGGTGTCTGGCGGTGACACCACAATCTGTGTTAGTTACAAAGCTACGGATTAGTAATGAAAAGTCAGAGTGCATGCTTTATGGGCAACATACATCTCAATCTATGTACTTACTCCGGAGCCACCGCACCTTTTCCACTTGATAATAGAGCGACGGAACAAAGACCGTCTATATGCCTCTGTACGAGCTCTAACTTCTCTTATCTTGTCGTCGTGGACATTAAGGCAAATGTGCGTTAGCGGCAGTATAATCATTAGGCAGCCACCTCGAAATGCCGGTTCTCTAAATTTTCTCAGTAACGTTAGTGGGATAGAACGTCGTGTTCTCTCGAGGGATTCAAAATTTGGATCAACGGAAGCGTTCGATTCCATCCTTCTGCTTTGACTCCTGTCGTAAGGGTGTTGTGATGTGTGACGTCATTACGGCGCGGAGTTTATGAGATGGTTGTGTTTGTAGACGTAGGCTTGTTGCGTTTGATGGCGTCCCCTTTGTGTGTGTATGTGTTTGTGTGTGTGTGTGTGTGTGTGTGTGTGTGTGTGTGTGCGCGTGTGTGTTTGGGTTGGCCGACCTACTTTGCAGCTCCGACATTTGTTGGTGGTAAGTAATTGTTTTTTTTTTGGGTCTATTTTTCTCGAGTTGTTATGTTCTGTGTACTTATTGTGTACTGGTTGTGTTTTAATTTACGTAGGGGTGTTTGACTTTTGAATTTTTGAGGTACTGTGCTTGTGGTTTAGTTTTTCGGAGTTGTAGGTGGATTTTTTTTCGTACCAAAAGTTATGGTTGACCCATATAGGTCAAGGGAAATGACAGATTCCAATTTTCGTGGTTTTATGTAGGTACTGCCGTTTTGGTATCGTCAGCTGTGGTCAAGGGAAATGTCTGATTCCAATTTTCGTAGTTTTTGCTGTAGTTTTTGGTATCATCAGCTGCGGTTGACCCATGTATGTCAAGGGAAATGTCCTATTCCTGTTGATTTTGTAATTTTTTTTGTTCGTCATTTTATGTGTCTTGGGACCGTGGTGTGTCTTTTTTTACTGTTGTATTTAGCTTGTCTCCTCCCTAAAACTCCCAATTTTCCGCTGATGCCTCGTTAGTTTGATTGTATTTTTGGAGGGAGATATTATTGTTATTTACACTATTTTCGTGTTTGTTGCCGTGTGTATGTGGTGACATTATATGGGCCATGTTGGAGACTCTTAGAAGAGCCGTTTCCGCCATATTGATGACGTCATCAAAGCAGGCTGTGGAATTGGACGCTTCCGTAATCCCCAAAATTTGAATTCCCGAAGAATCTCCGTAATATTTGCCACTTTTGTCGAATCTACTATTACAAACGCAGCAGCCCACATCTGAATTGCTTCGATGTGTTCGTTCAGTCCGGCCTGTTGCGGATCCCAAACACTAGAACAGTACTAAAGAATACTTCGCACTAGGGTCTTCTACACGGTCTCGTTTACATTTGAACCACGCTTCCGTAAAAGTTTCCCGACCGTAGTCAAATATTCCCCTTCCGTACTGCAATATTATCCGCCCCTGGTAGCTGAGTGGTCAGTCCGGCTTTCGCCGCCGTGCAGTGCGGACGTGTTGTTGTTTCCGCCTGCGGAGCGCGCGCGCTCGCTGTTGTTTACATTTCAGCGGCCGTCACTTAGGTGTCGCTTACGTGCATTAGAACCGTGGCCAACCGTTTTCGAAAATCAACTTTACGATTCAACCTCTGCAACGACTACGCACGACCAAAGGCCTTGGAAATGGAACGCTTCCTACGCGACGTTGCTAAGATCCCAGCTTCTGACATCTTGGGCATCCATTTGTCCATATTAAGCAGTACTGTATACGTCAAAGTCGTCAATGACGCGGTATGTGAAAGAATACTTTGCGACACCAACCATGGATTACGCTTTTGCCACGCCGACGGCGATGTCGGAGCGATCACCATACGAGTTTTCGAACTCCCGTTCGAGCTTCCGGCGGAAGACGTTATCGCGGCTTTCCGCCCCTATGGCACTGTACATGGCCACACTGCCGAACGCTGGGCGCAATTCCAAACGTACCCCGTTCTTAACGGTGTACGGAAGATCACCATCGACCTCCATCGCCACGTGCCATCTTACCTGCAAATTAGCGGGTGCCGCGCGGGTGTCATATACGACGGCCAACCCAAGACCTGTTCCGGGTGCGGCAAAGAAGGCCACCTCAGATCTGAGTGTCTTCAGCGACGAATCACCCAATTGCCAGCCACTACCGTGGCACCTCCGGCTCCGACGACGGTTTTACCGATCACCTACGCATCGGCGCTTTCTTCTCCTTCCACCGGCCGCCGCCCATCGGACCACGCACCGGTGACGCTTCCAGCTGCTACAGATACCGCAGGGGCCGACTCGTCGCGCTCAAAGCCTGACGCTACTCCGGCGCCACTACCAACAGCGACGACTTCCGACACCCACCCGCCTGCACATATGGAAGCCCCTTCATTTGACGTTCCCGCGACGGCCTTCCTCTCAGAGCGACGCGACTCCCTTCCGTCTTCCGACACGGAGGGACGGACCCGCAAACAACGTTCACCTAAGAGGCGCAAGAGGAGGCGCCGTACGGTCTCGGAACGAGACGGATCACCTCCCCCAGATGCTCCAGAGGCCGTCCGACCCGACGAGGCCTCGGAGAACCTACACGACGATACGAATGACGACAAACGACGCCGACTGTGGATACGTCGATGCCTACTCTACTGGCTCGCTCAGGTGCTCCTGAACCAATGGACCCCACCGATGCGACTGCCGCCGAGACGTCCTCCACCCCTACGACCGACGTGGAACGTACGACCATCACAACGACAACGACTTCAATGGTGTGGAGTGAGGACGTCGATGAGGACCCGGACCACGCGCTGGGGACAGAGTTACCCCAGACGGAAGCATCGTTACGCCGCTGATAATGCCGTCAGGTGGCGTACGGCACGACTCACCGTTGCCTCGTCCCTCTTCATCCTCCGCCGGTGGAGTTCCCCTCCACGGTGGGGTACGGCTCCAAACCTACCGAATAGCGACGATCAACACTAACACCATTAGCTCACCCGTGAAACTTCAACTGCTGCGAGAGATGATATGGGCGTCGGACGTCGATATCGCACTACTACAGGAAGTACACCTGGCCACACTTCCAGACGTCGGGGAAGTTCGGCACGGCGACGCGCCTGGGCATGCTTACCAGACGAGTCACTCCGCGAGCCGCCTTGATAGACTTTACGTCTCTCGGGAACTCACACCTGCAGTCCAAGGTGCAGAACTTTGGCCTCTGGCCTTTTCGGACCACTGTGCCTACATCTGCAACATTCTCTTCCCCAAGCAAGTGGTCTGGCGTAGTCATGCACCGTGGAAGCTAAACACCTCCCATCTTCATGATCCCGAATGTCTTCAACGTGTTACCGAGACATGGGCCACCTATGAACGTCGCTAACCTAAATACTGCACGACCTTGACCTGGTGGCTGGAATGTGCCAAACCTGCCATTCGACGTACTTTGATTCAGTATGGAAAGGAAGTTGCTATGTGGCGCCGGCACACTACCGACTATTTCTACGCCGTTCTCCGCGACCTAGACGCCCAACCGCCCACCCCCGACACCCAGAGGGAACGCAGCAGGATTAAGGCGCAAATTGTAGCTTTGACACGCCGTAGACTGCAGGGTCTATGGTGCGAACCCGATTTCAAGATTCGGCGGACCAAGAACATCCGACCATGCATCATATCGCCTCCGATAGGATACATCGACGACAACAACTCATCACCGAGATCACCACCTGTCGCGACCAGCACGTCACTTGCCAGGCCGAAATCGTCAGTGTCTTTGTCGACCACTACCGCACAATGTACCAGGAGGAGACTACCAACAACCACGCTGAGGAGTCTGTGTTACCACACGTAACTCGCACCCTCACCAGCGACGAAGCGGACGAGCTGATGGAGCCCATTACGCGTGACGAAATCCACGATGCAATCAAAAAAGGTGCTCTGAATAAGTCACCTGGTGTCGACGGATTGCCGATAGAATTTTATCGCGCTTTCTTCACACTAATGGCGTCGCGGTGGACAACGATGTTTCATGAACTGCTGACGATGGAGAACGCTGTACCGCCGTCCTTCGTCACGGGAATTATTATACCCATCCACAAACCGACACCAGGTGTGACGACAGCACATTACCGTCCCCTGACTCTGCTTAACGCAGACTGTAAAATTTTTACACGCCTACTGGCAACGCGATGCCGCAAGATCCTGCCTAGCATTCTATCCCCGGAACAGACAACTCCGGGCGGCTCAGTTAATGTACAAACAGCCACAGGAGAACGTCGCGATTTAATTGCACTGGCAGCGGCGTGCAGACTCCGCGCCGCAGTGGTTGCCATTGATTTTGACAGCGCATTCGACAAAGTGCGGCATCTTTCTCTGTTCTCAGTGATGAACCGCATGGGTTTTCCACCAGCCTTTATCGACGTGATCAGGCGCCTGTACGGCACCGCCGAATCGCTGATTCAGGTTAATGGCCGTGTGGCGGGACCAGTGGCGATCCGGCGTTCCATAAGACAAGGCTGCCCACTTTCGACCCTACTCTATGCCATAAGCCTGGAGCCACTCATCGGGAGTCTGACGAGCCACCTTTCTGGTCTCACTTTGCGACAGCACAGTTTTCATGTCGTGCGTATGCGAACGACCTCCTCCTCTTGATCCGCTCACGGAGTGAAACACACACGGTACTTGATTTGATATCAACGTACGGCACTGCAGCCGGCAGTAACATGAATGTGGCTAAATCCGCGGCGATGCCCATTGGACGCGGCCTCTCACACGACGACTTAGCACCTCTCCCGTGTGTACAAAAACTACGATACCTTGGTATCATTTTCACCTCCACCATACGCCGCTCCGCTGCCATCAATTTTCGGTGTGCACTCCAAACTATCCGCACGACGGTGCAACAAAATCTTCTCCGACGACTCGATACTTTACAACGTGTCCAATACCTCAATCAACATGTGGCGGCCAGAATGGTCCACATCGCACAGGTCCTCCCGCTGCCATCAACTATTGGACGCAGCCTCCAGGCTGCCCTCGGATACTTTCTTACGGCCGGTACGCTCTTTAAGGTCCGCTACGACATGCTCACCCTTCCCCCGCGAGCGGGGGCCCTCGGCCTTGTCAATGTGCGACTCCGCGCGGCGTCCTTGTACATGTCCACCATGCACAAGTAGTGGCACGGGGGCACCTCCCTTACGCGCAGCTTGCTGGAAATTCTTGTGCCCGCGACCATAACACCACCAGTACCAGTCGGACACATCAAGCACCATCTGACGCACATTTCTGATTTCATCGTCGACTTCAGTTATGCTCACACACACTTACAGACCACGCGTTCTCCTCGACCTAAAGATTTTTACACCCCACTCCTTCGTTCCATATCCAGCAACAATATCGAACTGCGACATCCGTCCACGCGGTGGCCAACGGTTTGGCGTCACATCCACCAGCCTTTTCTTCCCTCCAACGTCCGGGCAACATGGTACCAAGTCGCAAAAGAAAAATACGCCACAAATCATCGTCTTCACGCCATCGGACTAAAGGACTCTCCACTTTGTTCCATTTGCCACCTCGTGGATGACGATGTCCATCAACTGACTTGTGCTGCCACCAGTGACGTCTGGAAACTTGCCCGACAGTTCGTTGCCTGTTACCTCCGCGTTCCGCCGGACTCGATTGACCCATGGACTTTTATCCATCCTCAGAATACTTATTTCCCCGCCTCCAAAAATCATGCGATTGTATGGGTCAAGGGATGGACGACCACCTACATGTATAATGATGGCGACAAATCACGCCTTGATTTCTGGCAGTACTTACAAACCGCCCACAGTGAAGTCGAACACCGACCGCGCTACCGCGCCTTCTTCGCCAATTACCTACATGCGATCTTTACTTCACCCCCGCTCAGTTGGATGGTGCCACACGCCGACAGCACTCCCGCTCCCCCTGCTGACATCTGAGACTCCCCGCGCTACTTTCTACATTGTAGCCCACAGCGGAGTAGGCACATGGACACGCGCCTCCTTTCTTTAATGCACTACCCCAAAAAACACTGGTCTTTCCCTCACTCCACTGTATATTGCTTCACACCTCTTAGATTACATCAGAATTATTATTCTTTTTTTCCTACACCTTGTTCATAAAAAAAATTGCTTGCCTTGTACGAGTATAATGTTTTGTGTTATTTTCGCCGGAAGGTTGGCATTTCTGTTGTATTTAAGTTTGTACCAATAAAGAGCTTTTTTTCATTTACCCTTTTCCTGGTAAAAAAAAAAAGTGGACAGCGCGACGGAATGTCATACCAAACGGCCCGGGTTCGATTCTTGGCTGAGTTGGAAATTTTCTCCTTACGCATTATCATTTCATCCCCATCGACACGCAAGTCGCCGAACTGGCCTCAACTCGAATGACTTTCACCACGCGAACAGCCTACCCGACGGGAGGCTCTAGCCACACGGAATTTGCATTTTTACTGCAATACTTACGTGCTCGTTCCGTTTCGTGTCAGTTTGGGAAGTTACGCCTGGACAGTTAATCGAGGTGACTATGCCAAACGGCACAGTACTAATGCCATATTCGAATATTACGGATTTGATTTTCCTACTCATGTGCATTAACTTATGCTTCAGGATTCAGAGCTAGCGGCGTCCGTCACACCAATTATAAATCTTCTCCAAGTCGTCTTAAATCCTCCTACAGTTCCTCAAAGGATATACTTTACCATACACAACAGCATCGCCGGAAAAGAGCCGCAGATTGCTTTCCACCCTGTCCGCAATATCATTTATGTATATAGATAATAACAGCTGTCTTGTCACACTTCCTTAGGGCAATTCTGTTGATACCCTTGTCTCTCACGAATGCTCGCTGTCAAAGACAACGTACTGGGTTCTGATACTTAGGAAGTAACTGGGAATCAGTTCCGTATACACGTACCTATCTGAAGCGATTTAGGTAACTCACGGAAAACCAATATGAAGATGGCCGGACGCGTTTTTCAACCGTCGCTCAGTGGGCCAGGTTCTTGGAAATGCGACCAAAAAAAAAGGAAAAAAGATTTATAAATGGGAATCTAGGTTGGCCACAGTAATTTTGGCCCTATTCAATGCTGGTTGTGTGGCAGTTGCTCATTTCATCCGTAGTATTTCAGGTCAAACGCGGCAATTCCTAGTTAGCGGTGCTTGCAGCCGGCCAGGCTATAAATAGTCTTGTCATTTAAGACAAATATCTGTGTTCTGTGTTAATTGAAGCGAATATTATCAATATGAAAGATGTTCCAGGAGACTTCATTAATTAAAAACATTTGTATCAATATTAAATCATTAATTATGCACGCTTTTTTTAATCGACTTAATACCGGAAAATTCACGAGAAAAATGTAAAATGTGCTTATAAAATGGAGATAAGATACGAATTCATCTGCATTCCGCTTCCTTTTGCGCTGTGCCTGAAAGCATATATTATTTTTCCTTTGTAAATTAACTTTCAGATCCACCTGGCTTTGAGCCAGGGTTCTAAACGACGCTTTCAAAATGTCGTTAGTGAGACATCTTGAAAAATGACAATGAAATTAATTAATTATGAGGTACATTCGTACAATTTAAATTATAATCGATGCCCAGAAGCATTGTAAAGAAAATGAGTAGCAAACACACGGGAATAACGCATTCTCCTTCACAGTGGGATGAATAACTTAGAAAGGGACACAGGTCGCCACGCCGCTTTATCCAGCCATCAAGAAATAATTGCATTTCGGTTTCATATTTTAAAATTAATATTTTGGTTATTTTTTTAATGAAATTATTAATATCAAGTTATTTTTTCGTTAATTATTATGAAAAACCGAGAAAACTTGTTTCATTGAGGAAGTGTATTACGACAAACAGCTCTAACAGTACCTGGCATTCAGAAGGGCCATTCACGGGAAAGACATTTCCATTCAGTAGAATTTAAGCATGGCCATGATAGATGGTAAAGTGTGTAATGATATCACCAACACAAAATCTGCGCGACACTGCACACTCTGCCAGACAACGCCATCCTTGCTATTCTCTCTTCATCTAACAGATACAATCACAAGTCCACACAGCACAACTCAATATAGGGTATTTCAAAAAGGACTTTACAAATTTAAAATTTCTTAGAAATTTACTGAAAGAAGATATAGAGTTGGGTTTAGTGTTATTTTTAGGGAAACACCTCAAGTTGTTTTACCTTAAACTAAAGATATTGTATGTGGCTTCCATTGGTTTTCCTACACACATCCCATGGGACGTCAGTTTCTCCCCAAACTCGCTGTAGCATTGTAGGTGTAACTCGCTCAGTGGCGGCATAAATTCTTGCTCTTATTTCAAGTAGAAAAGCCGCCACAGGAGTTACAAACGCGATATCCTTGATGAGTAACCACAAAAAAAAAATCGAGTGGTGTCATGTCTGGGAAGCGCGGAGCCATGAAATTGGCGCATCACGAACAGCCCATTGACCTGCAAAGCGGTCACTGAGAAAATCCCGAACGTCAGCCTGGTAGTGGGGTGATCCACCATCTTGAATGAAGAAAGCGTTTCGTTCTTGTTTATCGTTATCGACCTGTAGTATCAAATATTGTTGTAACATATCCAGCACACTAACCCACCAGATGGTTCTCTCGCGGAAGAAAGGGGCCATACACTTTGTTCGTGCTCAATGCACAAAAAACGTTCAGTTTAGGGTTATAACAAACATGTTGCAATAGTTGATGTGAATTTTCACTGCCCCAGATCCTACAGTTATGTGCCACATAAGTAAGTTAGAAAACGGCACCTTGCCCCTTAAGTAAAAAGTCGACTTGAGAAAAGATTATTAAGTCCAATATATGTTCATTCTCGTCCAAACGATTTAACACATCCGCACAGAAGTTCTCGCGAGAAATTTTATCAATGCCTTTCATTCGTTTTACGATTATCAGTCTATACGGTTTTAAATGCAAACGGTTTCTCGACACGCGCCGAACAGTTGTATGTGGGATTTGCAGTTCGCGAGACTCACGCCGGGTCGATTTCGAATGGCTCTTGACAGAACGTTGTCTCACTCGCTTGACAACGTCATCAGATGTGCTTGGACGATCCGATTATTTCCCATGTCTTACCGAGCACCCTGTTTCTACAAAACATTTCGGCCACTCATAAATTGTAGGCCTACTGGGAGGATATTTAGCGTACTCGGTACGGAAATAACGCTGAACTGCGGTCGCCGACTTTGATTCTTTAAAGCAAAACCACTTTCGGGTCCAGTAAAGGCAGCCACCTTTAACGCAAATGCCGGTAGCGCTCCTTCAGGTGCGATTCGGCACTAGCGAACTACACGAGACCAAACTTGACGAATCTCCCTAGAAACTGACAGTGAAATCACCTCTGTAGGTACTATGAATTAATTTATATGAATTAATATGTATGAATTCTGAAAGTTGTAAGTCCATTTTTGAAACTCCCTAGACGTAAATCACCTAACACACTTCAACTAAGAATGCAGCAGACTGAGCAGAGGCTAAGACAGTGCCACGACAAGACAGAAGATGGTTTTAGAGCAACACAATGTGCTCTCTCTCTCTCTCTCTCTCTCACGTGCACATCTATGACAAAAAATAAAAGAGATACGACCACCTTACAGTTTCTGTGGCGTTTATACATATGATCTGAATTTTCTCGGGCTCTCGGCAAGATCTTTCGCTCAGTTAAGACGGTGATGTTTCTTATACGATCTTTTTACTGTCTCATGAATTTCTACTAACTTTAGTCCTACTTCATTTTGCGCGTTCTCTCTTGAACAGAGAGTGCGCAACTGACATCCGAATGAATTTCAGCAACGTAGACATCGGTTTCATTCTGTTTCATATTAATTATTCGAAGATAATATGTAGCTGAACAAATATCACCTATTTTGCAAATACGCTTCTCGGGTTTGCCGCCGGATCGTATTGTGTAAATCGTACAATATTTCTTCGATGCAACTGCTCGACATCATCAGGTGGTGGTAGCTGCTGCTGTCACTGCTGCAAGGCGCGACTGATGATAATCGCGCGGCGGCGTCGAAATTTATCATGACGGGAGCAGGCAATACGCGTGCGCGAGAAGACGCTCATAGTTGGAGAAAGCGGCGCTCCTCGTGCCCCCTACTGGGAGCTGCAGAAAGGCCATCCACGCATGCGCTTTGGGCAATAACTGTGCTGCCGGACGCTCCTGCGGATAAAGTTTGAACTAAATCTCAGCTACGCGTTGCGTCACTTGAGGAAACGGAAGTTCTTATTTTCCCTGTTTTTGATTTAATGGCAGCCAGTGCTGGATTCCAGGCGGCGCTCAGTTGAAAACCTGCATCCCTGTTGATTAGATTGTCCGCCGTGCGAAAGTATATGGCCTCCTTAATAACACAGTCCCAGAAAGATGACGCTGGGGATAAAATTTCCGTCTGTTCGTAAAGCATACGATGTCCCGTGTCCAGGCAATGTTCCGCTACCGCTGATTTATCAGGTTGCCCCAGGCGTGTATGACGATGATGTTCGACGCAGCGTTCTTGCACGGTTCGGCATGTCTGTCGAACATCATCGTCATACACGCCTGGGGCAACCTGATAAATCAGCGGTAGCGGAACATTGCCTGGACACGGGACATCGTATGCTTTACGAACAGACGGAAATTTTATCCCCAGCGTCATCTTTCTGAGACTGTGTTATTAAGGAGGCCATATACATTCGCACGGCGGACAATCTAATCAACAGGGATGCAGGTTTTCAACTGAGCGCCGCCTGGAATCCAGCACTGGCTGCCATTAAATCAAAAACAGGGAAAATAAGAACTTCCGTTTCCTCAAGTGACGCAACGCGTAGCTGAGATTTAGTTCAAACTTTATCCGCAGGAGCGTCCGGCAGCACAGTTATTGCCCAAAGCGCACGCGTGGATGGCCTTTCTGCAGCTCCCAGTAGGGGGCACGAGGAGCGCCGCTTTCTCCAACTATGAGCGTCTTCTCGCGCACGCGTATTACCTGCTCCCGTCATGATAAATTCCGACGCCGCCGCGCGATTATCATCAGTCGCGCCTTGCAGCAGTGACAGCAGCAGCTACCACCACCTGATGACGTCAAGCAGTTTGCATCGAAGAAATATTGTACGATTTACACAATACGATCCGGCGGCAAACCCGAGAAGCGTATTTGCAACAGATCCGTCGGGAAAGCATGAAAAGTCACATCACCTATCTTGCTGAAGCATATCAACACCTAGAGTGGTTTAGTATTTCAGGTAAAATATCGTCAAAACCTTCAAAGAAGTAAAAGAAGCTAGGCCGTGTTAATCCGTGACCGGCTTACCAGCGTGACTGCCATTAGAGAGCTGCCATCCTGTCGGCCACGTCACTAGGAGTGGGAGGAGTGAAGAGTCGTTCGCGTTGATCGCCCTTTATCCTCGGGAAAGGTCTCCAGTACTTAGATTTACAGCAGACTAAGAGGACTCGTAACGCTCTTAGACAGACTGGAATGAGGAAAAACCCAGGAAAAAACCCCCGATCCCGCAATACTACCCCGGGAACGACAGGGCAGGAGCCTTTTGCCACACCTAATAGTCCACACCAGCCCTACTAACATGAACGACAGTACTAAAAAAAAATGAAGTGCAGTCTATGCATTCCTGTTACATCTAAGAATTTGTCACACTGAGGAATTCTAACGATCATTAAATGTTTACATCTAGCCAAATAGCGACATTTTTCTGACTGGTTGCTATTCAGGACGCTCGCATAAGAGTACCACAGCACACGTCATCGAGACGGCGATCGCATGATGGCAACCCACATAGCACCATGTGAAATTGCGATTTAATTCTGAGACGGTAATTAGGAAAGTAAGACCCGATCGTTCGCGATATGGAAACCACTGCGAAAATCAAAGAGTTTTATTTGCAACAGTTAGCTACATAGTCACCGCCGCGTCTTAGACATCTTCGCAGCGTTTTACCAGCTTTACAATAGCTTCGTCACAGAAGGTAACCGCCTGTACTTTAAGCCATTTCTCTACGCTGGTCTACAGCTCGTTATCTGTGCCAAAATGTTGTCTTCATAACCAGCGGATCATATGAGCAGAGATGCAACTCAGGGGGAACCAATCACGGGCTTAAATGTGGGAAATGAAACACTTCCCTTCGAAAACACTGCAGGAGCATCTTCGTTGCCCATATGGAGTGCCACCGAGAACTGTCTTGGAGGACTAAACGTACGACAGTTATGTTATGTGAGCTGCCTCATACTTGGCTGATGATACTATTTATCAAGACATTTTTACGTCCTCACTTTGTGCTCAGAACTGAAAAGAACGACGTGACTCGACTGTTGGGGATCCTAGATATACTGTTCAAACATCTGTTCAAAGCTTTATCGATTTCTCACTGTGGTTTCCAATCCGCCCAGGATCGGACTTTTCTTTCCGAATACTCCTCGTAGCAAGTCTTCTCGACAAAAAGACCGCCTGGCATGAAGGTAACCCGTACAGCACCATTTGAAACTGAGATTTAATTCTATTTACACTCCTGGAAATTGAAATAAGAACACCGTGAATTCATTGTCCCAGGAAGGGGAAACTTTATTGACACATTCCTGGGGTCAGATACATCACATGATCACACTGACAGAACCACAGGCACATAGACACAGGCAACAGAGCACGCACAATGTCGGCACTAGTACAGCGTATATCCACCTTTCGCAGCAATGCAGGCTGCTATTCTCCCATGGAGACGATCGTAGAGATGCTGGATGTAGTCCTGTGGAACGGCTTGCCATGCCATTTCCACCTGGCGCCTCAGTTGGACCAGCGTTCGTGCTGGACGTGCAGACCGCGTGAGACGACGCTTCATCCAGTCCCAAACATGCTCAATGGGGGACAGATCCGGAGATCTTGCTGGCCAGGGTAGTTGACTTACACCTTCTAGAGCACGTTGGGTGGCACGGGATACATGCGGACGTGCATTGTCCTGTTGGAACAGCAAGTACCCTTGCCGGTCTAGGAATGGTAGAACGATGGAATCGATGACGGTTTGGATGTACCGTGCACTATTCAGTGTCCCCTCGACGATCACCAGTGGTGTACGGCCAGTGTAGGAGATCGCTCCCCACACCATGATGCCGGGTGTTGGCCCTGTGTGCCTCGGTCGTATGCAGTCCTCATTGTGGCGCTCACCTGCACGGCGCCAAACACGCATACTACCATCATTGGCACCAAGGCAGAAGCGACTCTCATCGCTGAAGACGACACGTGTCAAATTCGTCCCTCCATTCACGCCTGTCGCGACACCACTGGAGGCGGGCTGCACGATGTTGGGGCGTGAGCGGAAGACGGCCTAACGGTGTGCGGGACCGTAGCCCAGCTTCATGGAGACGATTGCGAATGGTCCTCGCCGATACCCCAGGAGCAACAGTGTCCCTAATTTGCTGGGAAGTGGCGGTGCGGTTCCCTACGGCACTGCGTAGGATCCTACGGTCTTGGCGTGCATCCGTGCGTCGCTGCGGTCCGGTCCCAGGTCGACGGGCACGTGCACCTTCCGCCGACCACTGGCGACAATATCGATGTACTGTGGAGACCTCACGCCCCACGTGTCGAGCAATTCGGCGGTACGTCCACCCGGCCTCCCGCATGCCCACTATACGCCCTCGCTCAAAGTCCGTCATCTGCACATACGGTTCACGTCCACGCTGTCGCGGCATGCTACCAGTGTTAAAGACTGCGATGGAGCTCCGTATGCCACGGCAAACTGGCTGACACTGACGGCGGCGGTGCACAAATGCTGCGCAGCTAGCGCCATTCGACGGCCAACACCGCGGTTCCTGGTGTGTCCGCTGTGCCGTGCGTGTGATCATTGCTTGTACAGCCCTCTCGCAGTGTCCGGAGCAAGAATGGTGGGTCTGACACACCGGTGTCAATGTGTTCTTTTTTCCATATTCAGGAGTGTGATTTAACCGCTCTCTCGTCTTCGCAGACACTTCAGCACACGACAGATTCGCAAATGTTTCCAAGATGGCGATTTACTGTTTTTCTAGTTGTGAACATGCGAACTCAGACTCGCTGAGGAAACGGGGTACATCAGTCGTTCAGCGCACCCTTCTCGTAATATTATTTATGTACAAAATAGTAATAATCAAACGTTATTCGAAACTTAGTTCGTAATTATGAGGTATGGTGTTACCTTAGATTTATTTCGCCATTATAATTTCGTTATTAAAAAATGCCAAATTAAAGTCTAACTGATTATTTGTGAAACATATAGCTGAAATGTTGAAAGGAAAATGTATCATTTCCACGTCGAATAGTTTTAAGTAGAAAAACTTGATTTTATGTGTTTGTTACGAGGTTACAACTTAGTACAGAAAATACAATGCATGTTCTTTACGAGTATCATCTACATTTACACACGTGTTCCGCAAGCCACCGTGCAGTGCGAGACCGAAGTTACCATGTGCTACTACTAGTCACTTCCTTACCTGTTGCACTCGCAAAAAGAGCGAGGTAAAAAGGACTATCTATGAGTATATGCCTCCGTGCGAGCGCTAGTGGTCCATACGCGAAATGTGCGATGGCGGCGGTAGAACCTTTAGGCAGTCAGGTTTAAATGTCGGTTCTCTAAATTCTCTCAAGAGGTGTGTGTTGCTAGAACCTACCGGTAACAAGTCTAGCAGCCCGTCTCTCAGTTGCTTCTATGTCTTCGAGCCCGTACGGATCCCAAATACTCGAGCAGAACACAAGAACATGCCGCACTAGTGCCCTGTATGCGATCTCCTTTAGAGATGAACCACACTTTCCTAGCATTGTCTTACTAACCTCAACTCTCTTTACCTACCACGGCCCTTACATTTTCGTTCCCTGTGCAGTGTTACGCCTACACATTTAATGGGCGATTCAGTGTGAGGCAGCACACCTCTAACGGCGTATTGGAACACTATGGGTTTGTTTTTCTAACTCATGTCAATTAACTTACATTTTTCTATGATCTATGCTAGGTGCCATTCCTGTCACCAATCACAAATTTTGTCTAAGCCGTCTTGCATTCTCCTAATATACAGGGTGAGTCACCTAACGTTACCGCTGGATATATTTCGTAAACCACATCAAATGCTGACGAATCGATTCCACAGACCGAGCGTGAGCAGTGGGACTAGTGTAATTGGTTAATACAAACCATAAAAAAATGCACGGAAGTATTATTTTAAGACAAAACTACGTTTTTTAAATGGACGCACATGTACATTACGATGACGGGTGAGGTACACGCTCGACGGGCGTTTCATAGAACGTGGAGGACGCATAAATTGGCCATCCCGTTCTCCTGATCTTACACCTCTGGACTTCTTTCTGTGGGGTACGCTAAAGGAGAATGTGTACCGTCATGTGCCTACAACCCCAGAGGTTATGAAACAACGTATTGTGGCAGCCTGCGGCGACATTACACCAGATGTACTGCGGCGTGTACGACAGTCATTACGCCAGAGATTGCAATTGTGTGCAGCAAATGATGGCCACCACATTGAACATCTATTGGCCTGACATGTCGGGACACACTCTATTCCACTCAGTAATTGAAAACGGAAACCACGTGTGTACGTGTACCTCAGTGAAAAACACCAATAAAAACGTGTTAGCATGTGGATGTAATGTGCTGTTCCTGTCTCTTCTGTACCTAAGGTCCATCACCCGTTCCATTTGGATCCCTACGTAATTCGGTGCTCTCCGATACACACGATCGAACTGCGGAGGAGTGGTACTCAAGCGTCAACTTTAGGTTACAATATCTTCGGGTGTAATTAACATTTTACAATGCAACAAACGGCACTGATTACGTATTTGTTTATATGTTCAGATGTGCTAACGAAACTAACGGAGTTCCATTTAAAAAAAACGTAGGTTTGTGTTAAAGAACATACTTCCGTAAATTTTTTTATCGTTTGTATTAACCAAACCAGATGGCAGTTATAAGAGTCGAGGGGCATGAAAGGGAAGCAGTGGTTGGGAAAGGAGTAAGACAGGGTTGTAGCCTCTCCTCGATGTTATTCAATCTGTATATTGAGCAAGCAGTAAAGGAAACAAAAGAAAAATTCGGAGTAGGTATTAAAATTCATGGAGAAGAAGTAAAAACTTTGAGGTTTGCCGATGACATTGTAATTCTGTCAGAGACAGCAAAGGGCTTGGAAGAGCATTTGAACGGAATGGACAGTGTCTTGAAAGGAGGATATAAGATGAACATCAACAAAAGCAAAACAAGGATAATGGAATGTAGTCAAATTAAGTCGGGTGATGCTGAGGGAATTAGATTAGGAAATGAGACAGTTAAAGTAGTAAAGGAGTTTTGCTATTTAGGGAGTAAAATAACCGATGATGGTCGAAGTAGAGAGGATATAAAATGTAGACTGGCAATGGCAAGGAAAGCGTTTCTCAAGAAGAGGAATTTGTTAACATCGAGTATAGATTTAAGTGTCAGGAAGACGTTTCTGAAAGTATTTGTATGGAGTGTAGCCATGTATGGAAGTGAAACATGGACGATAACTAGTTTGGACAAGAAGAGAAGAGAAGCTTTCGAAATGTGGTGCTACAGAAGAATGCTGAAGATAAGGTGGGTAGATCACGTAACTAATGAGGAGGTATTGAATAGGATTGGGGAGAAGAGAAGTTTGTGGCACAATTTGACTAGAAGAATGGATCGGTTGATAGGACATGTTTTGAGGCATCAAGGGATCACAAATTTAGCATTGGAGGGCAGTGTGGAGGGTAAAAATTGTAGAGGGAGACCAAGAGATGAATACACTAAGCAGATTCAGAAGGATGTAGGTTGCAGTAGATACTGGGAGATGAAGAAGCTTGCACAGGATAGAGCAGAATGGAGAGCTGCATCAAACCAGTCTCAGGACTGAAGACCACAACAACAACAACATTAACCAATTACACTAGCCCCTCTTCTCACGTTCGGTCAGTGGAATCGATTCGTCACTATTTGATGTGGTTTACGAAATATATCCAGCGGTAATGTTAGGTGACTCACCCTGTATATAAGGGGATGCTACTACCGCCACCAGAAACTCCCGAGTTGTATTCGCGTAATGAATATATGGGGAACTCCCTCTAAAACGTTTGCTATGAGGATCAATCGTGTACCGTGAATCATTTTTAAGTATGCCTTCTAGTACTCGGAACGCCCCAATGGGCAGAAGCATCCTTGAATAATGCGCCTAAATAGTTCGATAGTCGTGTGCGGTATAATGCATGATGGCGAAGCGTCTCATGAGTTGTTGTCAGGTTGACCCACAAGTCCAGAGCGTTTTCGGGAGCGGCTTGCAAAATGTAATACAGCATCATGCCCTTCAGGCAGTTGGCGTTCATTCTTGTAGTGGTAAAGTAAGGTATCTGGATGTAGGAGCTCGTCCGGCGAGACAGACTCAGGCTGTCGTCGCAACAGGAGCGCCAGACTACGTTGTACAAGATCCCACCATCTGCCTGTCACAGCACATGTCAGACGGTGCGCATCCGAATCGACGACGGCGCAGTGGGGACACAAAGGGTTGTCGGTGAGATGCATTGAATGGAGGCGCTGGCGTGTGGCTAATTTGCCGTTCACCACCACATACCACGGGGAACGAGCGTACGTGGGCAGGATGGGGTGTGGACGGCTCGCCACACCCAGGTCCAGCGGATGGTTGGATGTTGTTGTTCGACGTTGTTACGGAGTTGTCGTGCCTCATAGATGCGGTAGTAATCTCTCGTGCTCGGCGTCCTCGTCCCCGGTAGACCCTCGGTCATGTAACTCAGTTCGACCAGAAAATCGCGGATGTGGGCAAGAGACGGAGCTACACTCCTGGAAATGGAAAAAAGAACACATTGACACCGGTGTGTCAGACCCACCATACTTGCTCCGGACACTGCGAGAGGGCTGTACAAGCAATGATCACACGCACGGCACAGCGGACACACCAGGAACCGCGGTGTTGGCCGTCGAATGGCGCTAGCTGCGCAGCATTTGTGCACCGCCGCCGTCAGTGTCAGCCAGTTTGCCGTGGCATACGGAGCTCCATCGCAGTCTTTAACACTGGTAGCATGCCGCGACAGCGTGGACGTGAACCGTATGTGCAGTTGACGGACTTTGAGCGAGGGCGTATAGTGGGCATGCGGGAGGCCGGGTGGACGTACCGCCGAATTGGTCAACACGTGTGGCGTGAGGTCTCCACAGTACATCGATGTTGTCGCCAGTGGTCGGCGGGAGGTGCACGTGCCCGTCGACCTGGGACCGGACCGCAGCGACGCCCGGATGCACGCCAAGACCGTAGGATCCTACGCAGTGCCGTAGGGGACCGCACCGCCACTTCCCAGCAAATTAGGGACACTGTTGCTCCTGGGGTATCGGCGAGGACCATTCGCAACCGTCTCCATGAAGCTGGGCTACGGTCCCGCACACCGTTAGGCCGTCTTCCGCTCACGCCCCAACATCGTGCAGCCCGCCTCCAGTGGTGTCGCGACAGGCGTGAATGGAGGGACGAATGGAGACGTGTCGTCTTCAGCGATGAGAGTCGCTTCTGCCTTGGTGCCAATGATGGTCGTATGCGTGTTTGGCACCGTGCAGGTGAGCGCCACAATCAGGACTGCATACGACCGAGGCACACAGGGCCAACACCCGGCATCATGGTGTGGGGAGCGATCTCCTACACTGGCCGTACACCACTGGTGATCGTCGAGGGGACACTGAATAGTGCACGGTACATCCAAACCGTCATCGAACCCATCGTTCTACCATTCCTAGACCGGCAAGGGAACTTGCTGTTCCAACAGGACAATGCACGTCCGCATGTATCCCGTGCCACCCAACGTGCTCTAGAAGGTGTAAGTCAACTACCCTGGCCAGCAAGATCTCCGGATCTGTCCCCCATTGAGCATGTTTGGGACTGGATGAAGCGTCGTCTCACGCGGTCTGCACGTCCAGCACGAACGCTGGTCCAACTGAGGCGCCAGGTGGAAATGGCATGGCAAGCCGTTCCACAGGACTACATCCAGCATCTCTACGATCGTCTCCATGGGAGAATAGCAGCCTGAATTGCTGCGAAAGGTGGATATACACTGTACTAGTGCCGACATTGTGCATGCTGTGTTGCCTGTGACTATGTGCCTGTGGTTCTGTCAGTGTGATCATGTGATGTATCTGACCCCAGGAATGTGTCAATAAAGTTTCCCCTTCCTGGGACAATGAATTCACGGTGTTCTTATTTCAATTTCCAGGAGTGTATGTGGCCCACGGCGACCGGTGGCCGAAGATATCGCGGCGCGACGATCTCTAGCAGCGTTCCTGTAAGGCTGTTGTTGGTCGTGGTCCATGCGAGCTGCATCCTTGGGGCACTCCTGACGATACACTTGTCTCAGAAGATTACTCGCAGTCGAGGACAACGTACTGTTTTGTTACTTGAGAATTCTTCGAACGACTCACATATCTCGGAACTTATCCCGTATGGTCGTACCTTCGTTAACAGTCTGCCATCAGACACGTTGTCAAATGCTTTTCGGAAATCTGGGCATATGGAACCTATCTGTGCCTTTCATCTATGGTTCGCAAGATATGTGAGAAAAGGGCAAGCTGAGATTCATACGAGCGATGCTTGCTAAAACCACGGTAATTCGTGAACAAAGGGATTTCCGTCTGAAGACAATTTATTATCTTTTAAAAATAGGTTTAAACAGCCAACTAGTTGAACATAAACGGTAGGTACATTGACCTACGTTTCGACATCTATTAGGGGTGTCATCATCAAACTGAAATGTTGCTAAACCGTAAAATTACATTGCTAAAAAGCAGTAGTTAGAATTTGGAGCACCTATACTCAAGTCAAAAGTAAAGTTTTTACACAACATAGTTGCGTGGAGATAACACCGATTGGTTTGCTTATAATCAATTATTCAAAATGACAGTCACAATCGCACTATTTATTTTGTCGCCAATCGGTTTCAATTTGCGATGGGGTCATCTTCAGGGCAATTTACACCATTTGGTCGCTCTCTGGAGTCGTCACCCTGCCTGTGCACGGTTGATAGTTACCAACTGTGCACAGGCAGGGTGACGACTCCAGAGAGCGACCAAATGGTGTAAATTGCCCTGACATCGCGGGTTGAAACCGGTTGGCGACAAAATAAATAATGCGATTCTGACTGTCATTTTGAATAATTGATCAAAAATTGATCCGCTACTCATTTTCTGGCCTTTGCCACGTGTGCCCAGCTGGGAACTACATCTGATGTTGCATAACCCACATTAAGGACGATGGTCTTTAATTCTGCGGGTGCGTTCTTTTACCCTTATTATACTTAGGAATCGCCTGCGCTTTTCTCCATTTACTGGGGACTTCTTGCTGGACGAGAGATTCACGATAAATGAAATCCAAGTAAAGTGCTAATGCAGTGTCCTCCATAAGCGAGACTGCGCGGTGGTCAAGAACCGGTATGTTTGTACCATCCTCCTGCCAGACCGATATCTTAAAAGCAAAATTTAGAACTCCGGCTTTCCTTTTGCTATCTTCTGCTGTGAACCCCATATCTTAACCGGTGATTAGATAGAAGCCTAGGAGCCGTTTAGTTTTTTCGCACAGGACCAGAATTTTCACGGGTTCTCGGAAAGATCTTTTCGTGAGGAATGGCGGTGCAATTGTATGCTTCGTGCACCGACCGCCGTACGAATTTCTACTAAGTTTTGCGTGTCGTCATTTGCGCATTCTCTTCTGAACCGGGAGTGCAGCAATAAAATTCTCTACGTTGTCGTCCGTTATGTTCTGTTTCAGTTCAATCATTAAAAGATAATATTCAGTTGAACAAATATTACCTGTCTTGTTGAAGCATTTCACCGCCTACAGTGGGCTAATACTCGTATTTCAGGTGGAATACCATGAAAACCATCAAAGAAGAAGAGACAGCTCGGCGGTGTTAGGCCCTGGCCGAACTATCGGCCTGACTACTAGCAGAGAGCGGCCATCCTATCCGCTGCTACACTAGGAGGGAGAGCGGTGGCGAGTCCCTCGCGCAGGCCACCCTCTACCATTCGGGAAAGGCCGCCGCTACTCATTTTGACAGGACGCTGAGTGGACCTGGAGCCTACCTGGAGTGATGGCATGAGGAACCTCCCCCGCCCCCCCCCCCTCCCAAATCGGAAACCCAAACCCTACCCACGTTCCACGTTTGAAACAGGGACCGCCATGGCAGGAGGCTCGTGCTCTACCTACTAGACCACTCCAGCCCTATCGACCAAAAGGATAATAATAAAATAAATTGAGTGCAGTTGAGGTCTACATATTCCTCTCCCAACTACGAACTTACCACACTGACGAACTTTGATAATCATTAAATGTTGGTGTACGCAAAAGGCTATATTTTTCTGGCGGGTTCTTATCCAGGATGCTCCTGTACGGATAACGTAGCAGGCGTTGTCGGAACGGCGACCGCCTGGCATAAATGCAACCCGCTTAGCGCCATTTCAAATTGCGGTTTAATTCTATTCAACTTATCGCGCATGCGTCTTGGCAGACACTTCAGCAGACGACGGATTTACGTATGTCTCCAAGATGGCGATTAGCTGCTTTTACCAAATGGTTAACATGGCAACACTGATTCACTGAGGCAGCAGCACTTCGACAGAAGCTCCACAGCGTCAACACAGTACCACTCAGCAAATAAAATTACAAGATCTTGATATAATAATGCAGACAGTCAAAAGCAAAGTTTCCAATAGTAACATAGTCACAAAGCTAAACATGAAAATTAAACATCAAATAAAATCAGAAAGAACAAAACCACAGACAATAATACAACAGAACCAGACACAATCACTAAAACTAAGTATCGTAACAACTACACATAATAATCAGGAAAATGTAAGGCAAAACACATGGCACACAATTACATACAAACATAAACTCACAATCATCAACACTTTCAAAAGACATAGACATAAACATGGCATGCACAACAGACAGTTCTGTCCAAAAATACACCCCAAAACTGACAAAAGACATGGAAATATACCAGAAGGCATTTACATACCAGTTCCAATGAGACTTTTGTGATGGCAGATACATAGTACAAACAGGCAGAACTTTTGATGTCAGATACAAAGAACATATGACAGCCTGGAAGTATGTGACAAATCACTCCACATTTGTAGAACATCTAAGACAACACAATCCCAAACCAGCCCCTAGACAAGAAGATATGAAAATAATTAGAATCAACAATAGAAAACACCTCCTCACCCTGCAAGAAAGTTAGCACGTACAGAAAATCAAACCAGAGCAGAAAACCCTATTAACTCGTGAAGGACACGTGATAAACAACTCATCGTTTATACTAACAGATAAAATAATAGCGCAACACTCCAACAGAGGATTATTGTCATAATAATAATACCACCCAACTTCTTTCTATTCACTTGTCCATGAACCTCTCCACAAAACGTTTAAACCGAAACTCAAATCAGCTTAACGCTAGAACTTTCAACCACTCTCTGACATTTACTACATTCATATTCAACTTTCTACAACCCACCCTGAAGAATCACACACACACCACACACACACACACACACACACACACACATACACACACACAGAACAGAAATCAAAATACGGCAGCTTCCAGCATATACTTCATTAGGTTGGCAACTTGTACGTAAACAAACCAAACAGGAAGAGACAGAAAGTGAACATACAGTAGTTTGACTTTAAGTCATAGTCTTTGGTAACATATCTGCAACTACTGACAGGAGACTAATAGTGCACTGCAGCAAGTAACGCAAAAAATATGGAAATTTTGAAGAAAAAGTTCGTGACGTGATACGTGCTTATGTTTCGTAAGTGAAGTTATAGTGTGTGCTCAGCATGTGAGCAGATACGAGGAAACGCAGACAACCAAAAACGCGAAGATGAGTAAGTAATCAATTATTTACGTAAAAACAGGACATAATCCACAAATATCGCATATTAAAACAAAACTGTGTCATTCTAGATTCCAGCGATAATGCCTTAAATTGAATTGCGAAACGCGTCTGGAAGAAATAAAATACATTGCAGCAGGAAAAGGCGGGGTTTATTTACAAAACGTTTGTTCGTAATTTATGAAATTAAAAGATCAATTCGGACGTACGTATGAAATCGTAGACTTGGAATTCTCGAAAGCAAATGACTGCAAAGTAAGTGTATTCGGAGATGTCGATTTGTAAATCTACGGGGTATGTTATACGTTCGGGCTCAAATAGCATTAAAGTGTGGGGACGATGAGTAGTACAGTAAATATATTATAATTTGACGAGCAAATTTATCGTCTGGAGCACGTATACAGGACTGAATAACTACCTGACTCCTGAGTGTTATGACTTCAAGCATAAAAAATTCTTTTTATCAAGAACAAGTATTCTGCATCGATTTGTCATGACATTCAATAGAAACTATAGTCTCATTTTGCCCAACAGCATCTTGAATACTGACGGGTTAGGAAAAAAGCTTCACACAACGAACAACTGTCCCATCATATTTTCTCATATTTTACACGAACAGCAAATTATTTTTCGAATTCAAAATAGTGCAAGGGTAGTCTATGAAGCTGCAATGGCTACTGTGTCCGGATAGCTTATTCGTCATAGCATCTGCATAGTTAGCAGGAGACCCGGGTTTGAGTCCGTATCCGGCACAAATTTTCAACCTTTCTCCTTGATTTCAATCAATACCCGCTCGCAGCCAAAGTTTGTAATTCCTCTGTGTCTTAATGCGAATATTTTTCTGATCAGCCATGAACAGCTGCGTCGCCAATCTTGCAGAAAAACGCTTTTCATGTGGAAATATGTAAGCAAAAGGATATCACTACTTTTTTTTCAAATTCGTAAAATGTTGGATATTTCATGCACCTTCGTGTGCCGACCCTCAAGGGCCATATTGGGCTCTTTTGTGTCATGTCCGGTGTGACATTTTTCAGGCCTTTTTCAAGTGGGTCACATTGGGCAACTTCACGGCCCCGTTTAAATTCGAGATCCCATTTCTTCACTGTGGAAGGAGAAGAGTCATCATATGCAATTATGAAAACAGAACTAATTTCTGTTGGCGTCAAACACTGACGACTATTTTTCTCAATTTCTGACAATTCACTCGCCAGCCTACAGCCAACATCTGGATCAAATGACTTGTAATGTATCACGTAGCCTACAGAAAGTTGTACTAACTACTGCGGAAAATAATCACACACCCAGTGTGGCGATCTATTGGAAGACCGAAAACTTCAGACAACCCTAGTACATTCGCTTCTTAACGTAAAAGCGTTCGCTATAAACATGAAGCATACGATATCATGGCATAATTGTAATGCCTCTTGTATTAGCAACGAACGGTAATGCCTATATTACATGTCCGTGGTGTTTCCTCTCGGTGATCATTGTACGCCAAATGTTAATACTGAAGAGTACCATTCAGAAACATTGTTGAGAGATCAACAGTTGTTTAAATGTGTGCGAATGGTATAACTGTCGTACTACTTGGGTACCAGCCCAGCATTAAGCTAGTGGGATGTGGAAAACCGTCTGAAAGCCACATCCAGGCTGGCCTTCAATCCTGGGATGACGCAAACCACTCCCAGAAGTAAGCTGCAATATTTCGCTGGGAAGCGATTCCTCGCAAGCCGATTTCCATATTTCTGTACCCCTGAAGAGAGACATACGTGGTCATCTATGTACAATCGTGGTTCCGCAGACAACCGCAAAAAAATTTTCCATGAACGCATTGACTGTCTTGTCTTATTGTGGGAGAAATGGCGTTTCCTTTTAAATTAGTATTTACTTAAATTTCTTCAGTCAGTCTTGTTTTCATTCACTACCTATTATGTAAAATACAGGGAGCGAAAGGCCATTTACAGTTTGTACAGAAACCAGATGGCAGTTATAAGAGTCGAGGGACATGAAAGGGAAGAAGTGGTTGGGAAGGGAGTGAGACAGGGTTGTAGCCTCTCCCCGATACTATTCAATCTGTATATTGAGCAAGCAGGAAAGGAAACAAAAGAAAAGTTCGGAGTAGGTATTAAAATCCATTGAGAAGATATAAAACTTTGAGGTTCGCCGATGACATTGTAATTCTGTCAGAGACACCAAAGGACTTGGAAGAGCAGTTAAACGGAATGGACAGTGTCTTGAAAGGAGGGTATAAGAAAGCAAAACGAGGCTAATGGAATGTAGTCGAATTAAGTCGGGTGTTGCTGAGGGACTTAGATTAGGAAATGAGACTCTTAAAGTAGTAAAGGAGTATTGCTATTTGGGGAGCAAAATAACTGATGACGGTCGAAGTAGAGAGGATATAAAATGTAGACTGGCAACGGTGAAAGGTGGCTACACTGAGTCACAGCGCCAGAGATTGCGCCAAAGAGTATTATTCACCCGCCTCCACTGGCAGTGCTAGTTCAGAAGTTGTGGTGGTTAGTGCTTTTGCTGAGAGGATGTTGATAGCTGTACTATTTAAGCCCATAACGTGTGCTGTTGTTTTGATGGGCTAGACAGCCGATGCTGTTCGATTGCGGATGTTGTAATGATCAGAGTGTATGTTTCGTCAATATATATGAAGGTAAAGAAAATTTTTTTTATTTCAAATGTCCTAACTAACAATGTCTCTTGGTCATAGGTTCAGTCAACAAAGCATCTGGCTTGTGTTCGTGTAATTCTGGTTTCTATGTGCAAGTTTTTTTAATTACTTCAGTGTAAATGGCGTTTAAAGCATCTTGTTGTATTGAGGAAGAACCGTGCCAGATGTGTACGTTGAATCACACTTCCACACACAGAACAGTTACATTTGTGCCTTGTTGATTCGTAGCTTTTATAGTTGCTGGGGACTTAATTAATTAATTGTGTTAACGGAAGTTTTCTGTCATTCTTTGTTGTTATTCTATGCAGTCAGATTGCGTACTAATACCTGACAGGGCCAACCGGTTACGAGGCTGAGTAACCGGACAGACAGTAAAATTTAATTGCATAATAAAAAAAAATTAAATAACCCCCCATGCAACGCAAGGAAAGCGTTTCTGATGGAGAGATATTTGTTAACATCAAGTATTGATTTAAGTGTCCGGAAGTCGTTTCTGAAAGTATTTGTATGGAGTGTAGCCATGTATGGAAGAGAAACATGGACGATAAGTAATTTAGACAGGAAGAGAAAAGAAGTTTTCGAATTGTGGTGCTACAGAAGAATGCTGAAGATTAGATGGGTAGATCACATAACTAATGAGGAGGTATTGAATAGAATTGGGGAGAAGAGGATTTTGTGGCACAACTTGACTAGAAGAAGGGATCGTTTGGTAGGACATGTTCTGAGGCATCATGGGATCACCAATTTTGTACTGAAGGGCAGCGAGGAGGGTAAAAATCGTAGAGGGAGACCAAGAGATGATTACACTAAGCAGATTCAGAAGGATGTAGGTTGCAGTAGGTACTGGGAGATGAAGAAGCTTGCACAGGATAGAGTAGCATGGAGAGCTGCATCAAACCAGTCTCAGGACTGAAGACCACAACAACAACAACAACAACAACCTACTATGTGATCTCCTTTCGTATTTGTAACTAACAACATTCATTAATTCAAAGATCACTCCATTTGTACTGCACATCAATACGATTCGTCGATTTATCTTTGTCCATTTTACAGTACGTTTTGCACTTCTCCGCTTGTTACGTTTCGGGTAGGCGTCCAGTAGAACTGAACGACATTCTTGTGGTACAGTCCTTTAATTATCTTATTTGTTACACATTTAAATACAGTTTAGCACATCTTTAGCTTTCTTGTTTTCTGGTGAATTATGTAGTAACTTGTTCATGTTGCCAAGTTAGTGGCAGGCAGCATCAATGAGCTCTTTATTACCTAGAACTTTCTTTCAATCACCTCTCACATAAATTATTTAATAGCTACACAGGATAATACTGACGGGTCATTACCAGCAACTGACGAATATCGCCCCTGCTACAGAAATATCGTAGAGGTGTTGACACTTAACATGATCTGACGCAGCCATCCGCTAAGAAGTATTCATAGGATATTTGTAATTACTAGTCAACAGAATGCTATATAGCTATAAAACACTTTGTGTGAGATGTGACTCAAATTATCTTTATAGCTATTTCTTAACTAGTCCCATACCGACACTAATTCAACTCACACACTTCCATGGAACTAGAGAAGTAAATATAGCACACAGGCTGTTCGGAAAGTTGCTGTTCATTTACAATGTATATTGGAAATGACATCCACGGACAGCTATACCAATCTCAACGCGCTTGATTTTATTGGCAAACACATCCTGCAGATTAGACTATGATATGCTTTTCAAGTACATAGTCATCTCAGTTTTAAAGTCACGAAACATGTTTGCGCGGTTTTGGTACACTATAGTTTATCCTGCTCCCCAGAGAAAATAGTGTGGTTAAGTAAGGCCCGGCGAGTGAGCAGACTATAAATTTTTTGAGATGACACACTAGAGAAAACACTTTTCCTGAAGACATAAAGTGTTGAAGCTTTCTGGAAGATTGAAACTGTTTGCCGGAACTACACTCGAACTTGAAACATTTGCCTATCGCGGGTAAGTGCGCTACCATCTGGGCTACCCTAACAAAACTCACGATCCGATCTCACAACTTTTCTTCCCCCAGTACCTCGCTTCCTAACATTCACATCATCACACACTCCGCTGCAGAGTGAAAAAACGTTCTATGTATAGTGTTCTTGTGCGCAGTACCGTCATCTTGTTAAAACCATCGATAGTTGGTTTCGTCGTGGTTTAGCATTGACATCGTGCATCAATAAATAATGACCTCCACTGTTCATGGTTTCTTACAAAAAAATTTACGTTCAGTAACGCCTTTCTGGATATTGCTGCCCACACTCCCGTTTCCTAATCATGCAATGACGTTTCAAGCACAATACAAGGATTTCCCCACTTCCCCCGAATGCTGTGGCCGAGCGGTTCTAGGCCCTTAAGTCCGGAATAGCACATCTGCTACGGTCGGAGGTTCGAATCCTGCCTCGGGCGTGGACGTGTGTGATGCCCTTAGGTTAGTTAGGTTTACGTAGTTCTAAGTTATAGGGGACTGATGACATCAGATTTTAGGTCCCATAGAGCTAAGAGCCATTTGAACCATTATTTTCTTTTTAATGAGACCACCGACATACTGTGTTCCTGTCTTAAAGTAAACAGACTGTTTCTTTGCGAGTTTGTGCGTCAGATCGCCAAAACCACAATGGGTCGAGAGCACTGCCGCTAATGCTCCAGAAGTTCTCAGCTGGGGAGAGATCTGGTGACCTTGCTGGAAAAGTTAGGGTTTGACAAGCATGAAGTCAAGCAGTAGAAACTCTCGCCCAGTGCAGGTGGGGATTATCTAGCTGAAATATAAGCCCAGGATAGCTTGTCGTGAAGGTTAACACAACGAGGCGTAGAATATCGTCGACGTAACGCTGTGCTGTAAAGGTGCCGTGGATGACAACCAAACGTGCCTTACCATGAAAAAAAAAATGGCACCCCAGAAGATCACTTCTGGTTGTCTCGCCATACAACGGGCGACAGTCAGGTTGGTAACCCACCGCTGAGTGGGAATTTCCAGACACGTCTTCGCTGTTCATTGTTGCTTGTTTTAGAGTGGTACGTATTACTGAAGACAATTCTACTCTAGTCAACGAGATTCCAGGCTGAATTTGAGAAATTCTGTCTCTTGAAATAAATCATTCAATTCTCCTGAAATTGAAATCATTTGATTGTCTTTACATGTAATTCCCAACCCATTAGAATACTTCCTCCTTCGTACGTCTTTCTTTTTTTCCTTAGAGTTTGTAAGTAACAAGATACACCATGTCTACTTTCTATTCCACTTTTCACTCTTCACGAATATCGGTAATTTTTCAGTATTCCCTTGTATTCGTAGCGTTATGTCAAAAGATGCTTCAGATGTCGATACGGCGCTTTGCGCACGAACCTGGTCCTCGTGATTAGCCGAACGGATCTGGTCAGAGATAGCGCCTACCGCCTCGCCGGGGCGATGGCCGGGCCCGTAACGTCGACAGACTGTGAGCAAAGGCCGCAGCAGAGGGCTGAAGCAGGGGACGGGGGTGGGGATTTGGTGGGGAGGGGGAGGGTGCGCCGATGTCGCCGTGACGTATGCGCCGTATGACAGGCAATTTCCGGCGGCGGGCCATTGATGGAACTTAATTTGGCACGGGAGGGAGGAACAGCGAGTGGCTGAGCACACAGGCCCGGCTCGCGCTGCGATCCGCGCGTACCGGCAGGAAGGCGGGGGCGGGCTGTCCGGGCACGAGAGGGAGGGGGCAGTCAGAGGCGGAGAAGGGCGGCTTCAGAGGAGCACCAGTGGAGTTGGAAGGGAACAGCGATGAGAACATTTCTAGAAAGTGTTTTTTCAAGTCTGATGCACATATCGTGTCACGTGCACGGACAGCCCTGTCCAAATAATATATATATATATATATATATATATATATATATATATATATATATATATATATATATATATTTTTACATTCTATTGAAATTTTCCTAGTGTGTACAGTCTTTCGTTTCTGAAATTAACTTTATACCAATAATTAAATTATTAAGACCCACAAGGTCCTTGGCTTTTCGTCTTCTTATATGACAAGGGTTTGTGGGGCGGCGGGTGGAATTTATTGGTTTATAATCGTAGAATGTAAAGTAGAAAAGATGCATTCCCCGGCCGATTAACCGTATGTGGGGCGGCGGGTTCCCATTATTCATGCACATTTACACTTGAACCATTGTCTGGATTTACAGTTCCCTCAACAGACCTAGGTTCTGATTTAAGTTTAACCTCAGTTTCTTTTTACGGTTCCATCGCCGACAGTCTTTTAGTGCAGGTTAGTAAAATTTTTAACAGCTTTTCACTTAACTTAGTTCCTTCTGCACGACGTATGGCGTTGCCGGCGCGGATTACTGATGCGACGCGACGCGTTGAACTGCAGACGGCTCTTCGACGGCTGCTGTGTGTTTGCGTGACCAGCAACTGCAAGCTCGGCTCCAGTTGCTGCGGTGAGGCGAAACAGGCTTCTCGCGATGCCGGCAGCGCCGCTAGACTCAGCGCCAGCTCCGTCAATCCAGATGCGTTGTTAATCCAATTGCGTCGTCCACATGCACGCGTAACACTATCACTGTTCTATTACTCAATTGCGTGTCGCATTTCACTCCCGAATCCGAATTTTTTTAAAAAAATCACTTTCACTTTTACTCAGTTTCATTCCCGGCCGATGCACCATACGTGGGGCGGCAGGAGGAAATTATTTGGTTTTTATCCTGTTATTTAAATGTAGAGTGTAATGTAGAAAGGATGCATTTCCCGGCCGATTCACCATATGTGGGGCGGCGGGTGGAATTATTGTTGTTAAATGTTCCTATTATTTATGCAGTCTTTTGCCGTTCTCAACACTGGCTCTCTAACTACAATATTGGCAACCAGAAAGTGATTAGCAAAACGTGAAGCCTGTAATTAGAATTCCTAGTGCCCACTTCATATGAGAAATACACTTAGAGCTACAGCTTATAGCTCTGAGGAATTAGGAGATTGTCTGGGATTCATAATCAAAACCGATTCTCTATAAAAGATTCACTATATTCTGAAAGTCACAGACCAAAAAGAATCCACACAATCCAACTACCAGAGGAGTTCAGAGTCTAATACGCTGATTCAAATATAACTGTTCAAACCAAATGTTTAAGTGAATGCTCGCCATAATTTGATGATAATGTTCTTCAAACGCCACGCTAAATAATGGTAGAAAGTCTGTCCCGCAGTGGCACGTGAAAATACGACATACGCAAACTCACTATAGATTATTAAAGTCACCCCAGAATTAACACCTCACTCGAAAACGATTTCATGGTTACGCGTATCCCGAGTAACTTATTACGGCATCCGAGGCTGTTTATAGCAATGATACTGACGCGACGCGACTCCCGCCACAGGTGGTGTGCCATTCAGCGTCTGGAGGGAACTGGGGCCTTTCTTCTCTCGCGCAGCGTTCTTATATATAAAGTTGCGGTGCGGACGGCTAAGGGAACGCCTGATCAATTCCGCTCTACCGACTAGCCGCTGGACTAGTAATGCACCACTTTAAGTTATTGAATAAATCATCGATTCCTTTGCTGATGTCCGATGAAGCTCTCAATTTAAATGTGCATTCAGCACACAGGTAACTCATCATAATTAAAGTCTGACGTCGCTAAGTCAAATATTTTGGGCGAGAGAATTAATTTAATTACACTACACGCAGTAGACGAGCTCTGAACTTGCCCTTTGGAGATACGCTATCGCTATAGTTTTATAGTTATTCAGTTGAAACTTCTCACATCTTTATGATTATAGCGGATCTCCCTTCTACTTCAATTTAAACATCCTAGCCTTATTTATTAGCCTACTTAATCTATCTTGCTTCCTTAATTTCTAAGACAAAAACCAGAAAATCATGAATTTCTACAAAATTTTTAATTTGTGAGATCCAGAATACTGCTTCTACTAAATTATTATGAAAAAGGAATCCAAATATAAATTTTTAAGTTTCTAGCTCTTTTCTGTTGCGCCAATGATTTTTACAGAAAAACGTCCAAATTTCGAAAATGGTTAAAGTTATTGAACTGATATTCAACACATGTTGATTTAGTATTACTCCTGACATGCAAGAAACGTTTCAGGTTATTTACTTGATTTTTAAAGTATTGCGCAACGTTTATGACGTCAGAGCTAGTTACAGCGGACTAGGCTGGCACACAATGGAAAGACTGATGTGAATTTTATACGGCGTGAGTAGGCTGCTTCCCTACAGGTTGGCCATACTCGCACCGTCTGCGATTTACGAGATGGTAGGCAGAGAGAGTGTTTGTCTCGACAGCGACAGTACGGAGCTGGCAGAAGAAGCGGGCATTTATGTTGGATTTCCTCGTAAATGGACGTCCACAGCTGGTCTGGCATGTGCTCTTAGGTTTATGCTCTGAAGGATTGTTTATCGGAGTCCCTATCCTGCTGGGCCGGTACGATGGAAAAGTGTGCATCTGTGGTGTGGTTAGCGAGCCTGGGCTGCGCTTGCTTTCGTGCTAAAAGGTGGAGTCATGTTTGCTGAGTTCCGTCTTAGTTGGCAGTGAACTGTAATGAGACCACCGACAGACTGTGTTCCTGTCTTAAAGCATTCTGCTTGCTATTTTCTGAATCCGAGTTTCACTCACGAGATTAACTGTCAATTATCGGGATGTGTGCTGACATTTACGTTGGCCAGCAGCTGCGATGAAACGAAGAAATGTTAAACTCCCTTGATGTTAAGAACATATATATTATTAATTATAGTCTGTTGAAAGTTCGAATCCCTTTACTTTTAATAATTTATTGCTTCAAAGAATATATGCGCTAAATGAGAAGGAGACTGACTAGCATCACTCAGTCTACAAGGTAAGCTAACGTTATTTATGCCTTACATTATCGTGATGTACTGTATCTATTATACTAGCATTGTCTAATGTTAGTTCGGCGTGTTGAAAGATAGGTTTGCTCACTGTGGCTGTAACAGTTTCTAAGCAGTTTCATTCGCTATTTTTGGGTAATAATGTGCTGAAGAGAGTTATATGATCAAGAATTTTTTTATTATTCTTATGGTTGCATGTGCGTATTACTTTAAACATACCTGTCGGCATGTTTAAAGTATGTTTTACTCAAGGAACTTCATTCTTTCTACAAATCAGAATGACTGACTCTTGCATTACGTGCCAACCTTTATTTTTTTTCCTGTATTGTCAAGTGTTTTCTGAGTTCACTGTTCTACATCTACAGCTACATGGATACTCTGCAAATCACATTTAAGTGCCTGGCAGAGGGTTCATAGAACCACCTTCACAATTCTGTATTATTCCTATCTGGTATAGCGCGCGTAAGGAATGAACACCTGTATCATTGCGTACGACCTTTGATTTCCCTTATTTTATCATGGTGATCGTTCCTCCCTAAGTAGTTCGGTGTCACTGTTACTGACAGACATTTTCATTTCATTGGATGACTTTTGGCTAAAGCTATCTTGATGAGAGATTATTTTGCTGAACTGTTTTCTTAAGTGATTAATATATGTGAGGACTTAAATCTTTCAAGTAATTTCGGCATGTTCTTGAGTTTACATTTCTTTGCGCTGTGAGTCCATGTAAGTAGGCTTTAGCAACCTGGAGTGCGTTAATGTAAATTTAATAAAAGTTTCAATAAATGTCTTATGTAAAATGTATGACCCTAGCTCAATCAATACCTCCATCCTTTAACCCTGACGACCCAGTACTCTATAATGCAAGTAATAAATTTCAGTTTATCTTTAGTACCCAAGAAATATGGTTAATAGCAATAGCAGTTTATCTTTAGTACCCAATAAATATGGCTAATAGCAACGTTCCCAAAACTTAAAGAACCGACAATCTGCAATCAAAATTTTTACGTAACTGGCACTTTCTCAAACGCTTCTTTAACACTTCCAACGGTGATCGGGAACAGCCTGGAAAGCTTGTAGGTGTCCTGCAGGGTTGGTTGTGCCAAGGAAAAATTGTTTAGAAAATAATTCTATACCATGTGCCGTTTTCTACTTAATTAGCATCTAAATCAGCCGATCAGGCCATTGCGAGCGGAAATTCAGGTGGTCTGCCAGATACAGTTAGTGTCAGTTGTTCTCATAGCGTAGATGATAGCGCACTGCGCTACTCTGCCTTTTGTTAGGGTTCGATCCTTACTACCCTCCCTTGTCAAATTATTCCACGAATCGCTCTCTTGTTCGGTTTCAGGAAAACAAAGGGAGTACACTTTTGGAGATAACATCTCTGGAGGTCCGTTTAACTTGCATACGCAATGGACTTATTGGCTAACTTCAATACTAATTAACTCGGTATGGCGGCAAAGTACTGAATTTTTTCGTGACAATTATTTCTCAGCGTAACATGCTCTGTAACACTCTTAAAACTTTAACCTGCTCTGTAACATAATTACGAGGTTTTTAGACTGTTTCTAACCACCCAGTATAAGTACAGTGCAGTAAGAAAACAACGGATGAGAAAAGCTTCGTCGTTACATGTAAAAACGTAATTTCCATACAACATATTCGTTTGGCATGTAGTATCTGTACGGCATAGCAGCATACAGCAATTATGCAGTTAGACATTTATGACTAAAGTATAAGCTCGAGAAAGATTCGATGGGAGTCAATACAACTCTACTAAGTTGCACCCCAGAAGCACATAATTTTAAAACATAATGTAACAAACAGCAGTGAGATTTTGCTTAACATAACTCATAAATGATTTAAAATAGAACTATTTTAATAGTTTATACCGCTTTATTCAAAACAATTAACGAACTAAGGAAACAGAATGATTTTAAAATCATAACACCGTTTTATTTGAAATATTTAACGAATTCAAGTTAGCTTCATGTAGCGGCTTCAGTAGAAAGGGAAATAAATTGCAAAGAAAGAAATTTTTAGCGTCCTATCGATTGATCTGACAAGTTAAGGTAGCACCATTCTTTTGACGTATGTACATGCACAAAATTAACATCTTCCCATGTAAATTTGTGACCTTAATATTTTCTGTATGTTCAGGGGAAAACAATTTAAAAATTCATTTCACATAATAAAGAGAGCTACCAGTACAAAATAAAAGTGTAGTAGCTAATCTTGGGTCACGAGCACGTGCTATGTGATGGTCTATCAATCCACAAAAAGTTTGAGGCGCGATGGAATGTAGAGGACACTGGCAGGCAGAACTATTAATTAGAGTACATGTATTACGTATATTTTGCAGACTGAAGCGAGGAATGAAAATTTATACCAAAGCCGGGATTTGAACTTGTATCCCCTGCTCACTAGGCAAACAACTACGCCACCACGGCAGTTTTACTTGGACAACCCCATCGACCACTAGATCTCATCTTCTCCTCAATCCAAATTCCCATCCACGCCTCATCCCCCTTGGTATTCAGCATAAATCAGTTTAGTGGGAACACCAGTCTGCAGCGGTATGAGCGGAAATTCGGATTGAGGAGAAGGTTGTGTAAAGTGACGGTGCCATGGTGGAGAAGTGGAAAGTTTTGGAAATTTGTGGTAAGTTCCAATGGGACCAAACTGCTGAATTCATCGGTCTCTAGGCTTAAGCCGCGCGGGATTAGCCGAGCGGTCTTGGGCGCTGCAGTCATGGACTGTGCCTCTGGTCCCGGCGGAGGTTTGAGTCCTCCCTCGAGCATGGGCGTGTGTGTTTGTCCTTAAGATAATTTAGGTTAAGTAGTGTGTAAGCTTAGGGACTGATGACCTTGTAAGCTAAGTCCCATAAGATTTCACACACATTTGAACATTTTTTTCTAGGTTTAAACACTACTCAGTCTAAACCAAATTGACCTACGCTAAGGGCAAGACACACAAAAACACACACACACACACACACACACACACACACACACACACACATGCCCGAGGGAGGACTAGAACCTCCGACGGGATGTGCCGCGCGAACCGTGACAAGGCGCCTCAGAGTGCATGGCTACCCGGCGTGGCATGGAGTAGAGGTTAGAGCATCTGCATGGTGAGCACGAGGGCCAGGTTCAAATCCGGGCCTTGGTACAAATTTTCATTCGCTACTTCAGCCTGCATATATACATCATAGATGTTTGAGACTTACAAGGGTCTTTAGAACCTGCAGTTTAGCTCCATACGTATATTAAATATCGTATTTGTCTATAGTATAAATAAATTGGAAATCAAGTAAATAAACAAATCAAACAGCAATGAAATAAGAACGCAAACTTATGTAAATTGAAGATGGAGGGGGGAGAAACCAAAGGAAAGGGAAGGGAATATTGATGTTAGCAGCATCAGGGAGTGATGATGAATAAGTGGTGGCAAGTGGAAATCTCCTGATTATCAGCAGTTTTTTTCTCCTCTGGACATTTTCCTATTGGCAAATTACTTGGATTCTGTTTTTTTTTCTTGTGGCGGCTGGGAAAATGGACATAATCAGCTTGAAGCTGGGTGGAGACGAGGTGGGTAGTGGTGGGATCTCGAAAGCCTCGCGACGTGGCCTTCCCCGCCTCCTGTCACTCTGCAGGCACCACACATGGTACTCGTCTCTTTTTTATTTTTTATTTTTATTTCTTTTCTCTTTGCTGAAATCCAACATTTTCTACTCAGGAAAGAAAGAAGCAGAATTGGACTTAATCCTTCATGGTTTCCGCAATTTAAAAAAGAAAAAAATATTCAATTCCAGTCGTGCCCTACAACGAGTTTTGTTTATATTTTTATTAATGAAACGAAAAAGACAAGCAGGGCCACAAAAATGAAATAAACTGTTTAACAGTACACCCGAAAAGCGACCACGATGAAAATACCAAGAGGACCGGTTAATACATTTTTTTGTTAAGTTTACCAAAATCAGGGTAACAGGAATGAAACATTCGAAAATAAAAGAGATTCCACACGTCATCCAACGCCTTGATTAATCATCGGATACAGCATATTTGGCGCAAGGGAGGCGTCGCCATTCTACTCAATTTAATGCGCTAAACACAGCTAGAAAACGTTGAGCAATGAACATCACTGTCGTCAGATAGAGAGGAGACAGGGAATGCAGCGTCTGAAGCTGCCTGCATCATCTGACAATCTGGAGGACAGTCGGCAGTAACCTGTTGCTCCGTGGCATCAGATTGACGAAGAGATGGCATTGAATTAGAACACTGTAAGCGCAGAGCACCAGGCGATGTCTTTGTTACATCACCGGAACTCACCGGAGCAGATGTTTCTACGGTCAGAGGAGAGGACGCAGATGGAACCTTCATTTCAACATCAACCAGCCTCGCCATCCCTGGCCAAACCAGAACCGCAATTAACGTCAGTATTCAAAGCATCACCACTGGGAGAAGCAACGCCCATAGCAATCTTTTCGAAGAGGCGATACTGTTAAGAAGTGACTTCAAACTCTTCACCATCGTGAGTCCGCCGGCGTTTACATTGTACCATCGGTGCTGCCGCTTTAACGGCAGCAGGGGCCGCATCTGAACGTGCCCGTAATGGCGGAAAGTCGCTATGGGTGGGGATCAACGTCTACTCAAGTCATCTAAAGCTGACTAGGTACTGACAGCAGACTGTGAAGGCACTACTTCATCTAATATCAACGGATAACTTTTAAACCGTATTACGACGCAGAGAGCTGGATCTGAGATGGCCACTTTCATTGCAAAAGAAACAGGTTCCTGCCTGTCCTGCATAAGTTACATGAATCGGGTAAACACAAACATTTAGCTGTGAAGAAATACAGTATCGACACACATTTCCACGGTTCGTACACCACTGTAACACAGCAGGCAATGTTGAGCAGACCAGCTTTCACAAAGGATATGCAGAACAACATGGATGAGGGAGTAACACCGCCTTAAGATGTGAATCGGCCGCTTCGTGTGGAAGTTTGAAAACTATAACTGGAATATACTAGATCGCCACATTTGCACCAGAAGGACTGGACTGACAGAACCCTCACGACGTGAAAACGTCAAGTGAGAACCAACCCGAGAGAGACAGAAGCCGGTCTAGTTGCAAGGAATCTTGAAACTTCACAACAAATGCATGAAAATCCCAAACAGAATAAACAGTATCCGTCTGATCAGAGGTAACGCGAATCATATCAACCAGGAAATCGTGACTTCCGGAAGAGTCTGGATGAACATGACGCGTACTGTTGTCAAACCTGAAACGAATGGTACCCGGACGAGGAATATTCTTGGAACATTCGGGAGGCATCGTGGCATAGGCAGAAAACGCAGCCACCAGAGAACAAAGCAACAACAAACTCCGCTGGCAAGAACGATGCGACACCGGTAGGTACATACCCAAGACTGAGTGCACACGAGTTCGATACACTCGGTGCTGTTGTACAGGCGGAATTAAGTACCCATCCAGACACAGTGTTTATCGAAGTTGCGAGGACTGTCTCAACACTCCTCTCAACCGACCCACAGCGCCACCTATCCGCAGTCCCCGTCCATGTCCTCCATGGTAGCTAATTTTAGATTCAGGCTGGAGGTCGAACGTAACTGAGCATCACTACTGAAGGAAGTGAATAAAATAAATAAATGCACGGTGACTGTTCTTACGGACACGTCCACAGTACTAGATACCAAGCATATATACACACATGAACAAAAGTTTGGCGTCACCTCGGTTTCCAGAGTTGCGGAACCTGTACAGAAAATTGGAATAGAGATCAACACAAAGATCACTTCCGCCCTTTTTATTGGTCATGAAAACAACACATTATACCAACATACAGCGAGATCTTCAGAGGTGGTGGTCCAGATTGCTGTACACACCGGTACTTCTGATACCCAGTAGCACGTTGTCTTGGATTGATGGATGCCTGTATTCGTGGTGGCATACTATCCACAAGTTCATCAAGGCACTGTTGGTCCACATTGTCCCAGTGCTCAACGGCGATTCGGCGTAGATCCCTCAGAGTGGTTGGTGGGTCACGTCGTCCATAAGCAGCCCTTTTTAATCTATCGAACATGTCTGGAGAAAATGCTGGACACTCTAGACGAGCGATGTCGTTATCCTGAAGGAAGTCATTCACAAGATGTTCACGTTGGGGGCGCGAATTGACGTCCATAAAGACGAATGCCTCGCCATTATGCTGCCGCAATGGTTGCACTATGATTCGAAGAATGGCATTCACGCATCGTACAGCCATTACGGCGCCTTCCATGACCACCAACGGCGTACGTCAGCCCCACATAAAGCCACCCCTAAACATCAGGGAACCTTCACCTTGTTGTACTCGCTGGACAGTGTGTTTAAGGCGTTCAGAGTCGCAGGGTTGCCTCCAAACACGTCTCCGACGATTGTCTGGTTGAAGGCATATGCGACACTTACCGGTAAAGAGAACGTGATGCAGTCTTGAGCGGTCCGTTCCGAATGTTGTTCGGCCCATCTGCAACGCTCTGCATGGTGTCGTGGTTGCAAAGATGGACCTAAAAATGGCTCTGAGCACTATGGGACTTAACATCTGAGGTCTACTGTCCCCTAGATTTAGAAATGCTTTAACCTAACCAACCTAAGTACATGAAACGCATCCATGCCCGAGGCAGGATTCGAACCCGCGACCGCAGCAGTAGCATGGCTCCCGACTGAAGCGCCTAGAACCACTCGGCCACAGTGGCCGAGCCATAATCCATAGGTAGCGGTCATCCACTGCATAAGCAGCCCTTGGACGGCCTGAGCGAGGCATGTCAACGACAGTTATTGTCTCTCTGTATCTCCTCCATGTACGGACATCACTTTGGTTCACTCTGAGTCGCCTGGGCACTGCCCTTGTTGAGAGCTCTTCCTGGCACAAAGTAACAATGTGGACGCGATCGAACCGCGGTATTGACCGTCTAGGCACGGTTGAACTACGGACAACACCAGCCGTCTACCTCCTTCCTCGTGGAATGACTGGAACTGATGGGGTGTCATACCGCATTCGTCTAACAGGCGCTGCTCATGCAGGGTTGTTAACATCTTAGGGGGGGGGGGGTTTAGTGACATCTCTGAACAGTAATATGGACTGTGTATGTGATACAACATCCACAGTCAACGTCTATCTTCAGGAGTTCTGGGAACCAGGGTGAAGCAATACCTTTTTTGATGTGTGCATAAGGAAAGCATAAACTGAGCTAGTACATGTCATGCGCGACGATTATAGACACAGTATTCGTTGAAAAGACTGAAACTGTCATATGCATGCTGACTGTATTCGTTTACATTGTGTACAAATTAAACATGCAATCTGAGTCACAAGACGAACATGCTTGTAGGTGTATTTTTCTCTCAAAAATACATGTTAACTGCTAACCAGACTGATACGTGGAATAGAAGAAGGCAAAAGATATCAGAGAAATGCGATTAGTTACGGAAGGCAGATCGAGGAAAAATCGGAATGGCATCCTAACATTTGCAGACCTTCAGGAAGCCTAACGTGAAAAAATTTGCACATTGCTTAGAAGATTTGGAGTACACCGCAGAGACAGAGAAATAAAAAAAAAATGATGAAAAACACAAGTGACAGTAATGAAATAGAAAGGTGAAGAATGAAAAGCTCCCATTACGAAGTATTTTTTTAAGGAAACAAAATTTTTAGAAGGTTTAAAGGGAACAGATAGCAGTGATAAAATTCATAGACAACAGAAGACTTAAAAGAGCTGTTGATAGGAAAAGATACCATATATAGCACAGAAAGTGGCTGAAGGATGAAAAAGACCAAAGACGAAAGTAATGAAGTAGAAAGGAACATAACAAGTGCCTTGGTTCACCATAGGGAACGATGTAGTAGTATAGGAGAGAGAAAGTATTCTAGTACCTAGAAAGAAATATGAAACGGATGGCCAAAGGAAGGGGGACATTATTTGTTGATAGGAAAAGGTGAAGAACGTTGTCATCAGTAACAGGCGCCCAAGTGCCATTTGGTATAGAAGTGGCGCGAAAGTTCATGAAAGGAAACTTCTGAAGCTACGTTTTCTGAAAGTCGAAGTAACGAACTTCAAAATGGCACTATTGCAGTAGTAGAGCATTTATTCAGATATTCTGTTTCGGCTGATTATCCTGGAGCAGTGGAGAGAGCCACGAAGAGCTATTTGTGGTCTCCCATCCCATGTTCCAGTAGCATAGTCTGCTGGTGTTGGCAACGATACCTATGATGCCCGTTCAATGTTAGGGTTCCTAAAGGACTCTGTGACAGCCACGGGGTACGTGGAGTGACCGTGCAACCGGTAGCTCCGACGTTCGTGAACACCCACATCCATGCCCTGTGTCAACAGGACAACGCTCATCCTCATACCGCTGTCACTTCTCGTCTGTGCTTTGCAGCTGCGGATGCTCTGCCGTGACCACCTGCATCTTTCGATCTCTATCCGATCGAGCACTTGTGAGGTACCAGTCTGTAAGTCGTCAGAACTCCACCTCCACCCACCACACTGTGGGGTCTGCGCTCTCAGGAGCAAGTGCATGGGTTGGAGTATCACAGGAGTACATCCGAGACCGGTACAACTCCACGCCCTGATCACTGTAAGTTTGCACACGTAACCATTGGGCCTGACGCAATACCTAGACCTAAGTTTTGCGGTCGTGTAGCGTCTTCGTAATTCATTCTTGAATATGTAATCATATCGTACTTGTGGCATCATTTATCTACCGGCCCACAATGATTGTGTTCGTCAGGATAGAGATCAGGAGCGGAGGGCGTTGTAAAATGAAAATTAATTGAAGTGGAATGGACCCAGTTTATTCTTGTAATGATGGTACAGTGGTGCCTACGTAGGGCCGAGCAGCCCCAAGAGGGGTTGCCGTCTGCTCATCAGAGAGGCAGAGGCTAGAGGAGCGACTACTCGGGGCCGAGGTCAGAAGCTAAGAGAGCGCGGAGCTGTTTCCAAGCCGCCCTAGCCGCTCCCGGCCGCGTCCCCACGTGATCACACGATTAGTCTCTGATTGGAGGATTGATTCCGCCAACGCGCCTTGCTAATAGCGTACCCCCGTCAGCGCAACCAACCCGTGGGACGTGAGTCTGACCGAGGAGCACGTGGCAGGAATGTGCCGACCATGGTCTTCCGGACAGCACCCTACGGCCGAACATTATGCATAAAAAATTTATTTAATAAAATTTTGTCGGCAATGATCCCTCTTGGGGGGTCTCCTCCCTGCACAATTGCAATTGAACTTGTCCTTCTGGGTAAAGCTCTTTTTCCGACGATCAGTTGATTTATGGAAACTCTGGGTGTTGGAAAACCAGTCAGTAAAAATAAATATATAGTGTAAAAAAATTTAAAAAGTGCATAAACACTTTGGCCTATCAGTAATTTTTCTTCGTACCTACAATTATACTTTACGGTAAAATTAATATTCATTCGAATTTTTGTCCTTCAACACCGACGCATTTTTGAGTACGGATCACGACTATTTCCGCAGTTCACACGTAGAAACCAATGGGAATCCGCAGGCACGGGTATGATATCATACCAGATTGTTTAATCGTGTAGAAACGTAATTGTTAAGCACTGTTGGATACTTACCTCCAGTTACAATACCTTCAAAACGTAAAAGTGACTTATAAGTCCATTAGGACACAAACTGCATCTCACAATCACATCATCCTAATTGACAGTAACGTGGGAACTGTCTTCAAAGATAAGTAATAAATCTGATTGAAAGTTACGTTAAGTTTCCGTTCTCCCTGTCCGCAGCTCGTGGTCGTGCGGTAGCGTTCTCGCTTCCCACGCCCGGGTTCCCGGGTTCGATTCCCGGCGGAGTCAGGAATTTTCTCTGCCTCGTGATGACTGGGTGTTGTGTGCTGTCCTTAGGTTAGTTAGGTTTAAGTAGTTCTAAGTTCTAGGGGACTGATGACCATAGATGTTAAGTCCCATAGTGCTCAGAGCCATTTGAACCATCCGTTCTCCCTAATCCGACCAAATATCGTTATTCATTAACTCCACTGTACGTGTATCTTCCCCTTCAACCCGTTCACAAAATTATCTCTGCGATGTACGTCGTCGTCACTTAGCAGTTTCGCCAGCACTCGAATGAAGTAACGAAACTTGCGTCTCTTCGAAGTAAGCGTTGCTCTACGAGCACATACTCTATCACGTGAGCCATGGCTTGCGGGATTCTTCAGGAACCTGAAAGAAATTTCAGCACTACAGTTGAGAATTCATCACAGCCGTGCTAAGTCGCCCTGTTACATAAACCTCAGTTTAGGCTCGTAGACGTATTATTATGGCTTCTTATTGCAGTCATTCCATAGTCATGAATTCACTGTTTCCCTGCGTCAGCAAAATTCTCAAACTAGCTGTCCCACTTAATAACGTACTTCATCTTTTCGAAGCTGAAACGTACGAGATGGAGGTTAGCCTTTTGACAGTGTCTACGTTTCCGTGTTAGATCGATGTTTCCACTGCCATCTACTGAGGGAAAATCAAAATTATTTTCCCCAGAAGCATTTTAACTTTGTAGGTAGGGAAATGAGTTTATTTAGCAATTCAAAGTCTGTATACCTCGTTTGTCACGCCTCTCTATTAACCGTATAGACTTACAGTACTTGTCAGAAAGGTTTTACGGTAATTGCGAAACTGTGTTTGATGTTAAAACAAAGGGCACCGTGTAAATTATTGTTATGAAGGTCAATTTACGTCATCAGCAAGCGTAGTGGGGTGTTCACCTTGCAGTGCGTCACAAGTGACTCACGTATACCCCCACTATTTGTTGGTGTTCTGCATCTTCTTCGAACTTACAAACACGGCCAATTGCTGCTAGCTAGCTCTGAGTAATACGTAGCTTAGTCACCCAGCTGACTCAGAGGGAGGGCCGCAATAAAGCTGTGTCTTCCATGCTGGTACGGAAAATAATCAATGACGTACTCCGTTTTTACAGTGCGCGAGACACAGTGCCTCTCTTCTAGACATTTCTCTCTTAAATTAAGGTCTATGATAAATACAGTCCTTTAGTTTGTACATTCAAAACTATTTTCCTCAACTAGACTACAATTTTGTATTTTAAATTCTCAGTTTGTATTTTAAATTCATGTTCTATGAAATAGTGATGATGTTTAATACAATCAGACCCCGAGGCCGGTGGCATATGAAGTTCTATGCCGCTATGGACAACTTGATGTCCTGCATTATTCCCACGACATGTCCAAAGGATTCAGCCTCTTGTACTTCAATTAATGCATTGTAGGATTCAGTTATTGTTCCCCAAACTATGTCATTTTGTTTTCGTTTCATCCTTTGGTTCGTGATATAGTATAGCTTTGGGTAACAGCCACGATACAAACTCGAGTACGAATACTAAACCCATGGTAAAAAAAAGGGGTAGCATTACTATCTTGGGATTTAAGGTTTTGGTGATCGTTTCCCATAAGGATTTCAGCTGATATGCCGCAAACAGAAACCGAAGAATAACTCAGAATCTGTAACTAAGTACTCATTTTCTTAAAAACGAGATGGTTACTGAACAAGTCTCGGATGTTACACAAAAATGTCATGTGGCTGAATCACAGGACTGCGTCAGTAATTCACCTAGTTATCTTATATTTCCAGGATTGAGCATGCTTATTCGGCAGGAAGGGGAGGACGAGCGAATTATGAGTCCGTTCTGAATCACATAAACGGAGAAAATGGGGTTGTGCAACAGCACCCGGCATAAATTCGTATAGCTGGCCATGGGACTAAATGGTCATGACAGTAGAATAAGAGATATTAAGGCTCATATAGAAGGAAGCTGATAAACGTTTCTTCGAAGAGGCACCACGAATGGAACTGCAACTGGTTACAAATAATTCAGTTACACTACACTTGATGAGCCTAAATATTACCAGCGGAACAATGCACCTATCAGAACACAAAAAAGGCGAATTTGTTCCTGTTTAATAGACTGAATGAAAAGCAAGGTGCCAGCTGCTTCATTCTACCTTCATCTACACCCTTAAAAACTTCCCCTACAATTTTGGCTTGCGATCATATTTGCGCTCTTTTTATCACACAACTAACCTCAAACTCCCACAGACTCACATGACTGTAACTCTCTCACACCCACTAGTCCATCGCTCTAAGTCGCACATACACACTCATTCCCACTTGCCCATTCTCACTCAATCATTCAGCCCAAACCATTGTCATTACCTCTTTGTGTTTGTCACTGTCTCCTGTCTCACAGCCACCGTCTCCTTTGCTCTCTCCTACTGTTACTGCCTCCTGGCAATGTTACGTTCTCCCTCTTGGCCTCCCTTACAACTACTATCTAATTCATTCCTTCCCAATGCTCCTGGGTCTTCTCGCTATCCTCTCTTCCTTGTTGTCATTCAAATAGACTCTGTCTCTCACTATCTCTGGCCCTCACCCATTTCCACTTCCTCCTTCTCATAATCTCTCTCCCACTCCCCTTGTTTCCAACATTTTTTTCTTCCTAGCACTGTTCCGTCGCTCTCAACTATGGTCCTGTGCAATTACGTCCCTCTCTCTCTCACACACTTCAATTTTTCCCCTTCGCCCTTTCTGTACCATAACCACTGTCTACTGTCTGCCACTGTTTATTACTTTTCCGTCTCTTTCCCACTGCACTGTCTCCTCTCTCAAAATATAAAAGCGCGAATATATACGCATGCCAAAATATTTGAAAAAATTTTAAAAGTGATGACGGTTGAATGAGGCAACTGGTATCCCACTTTTTAGTCAGAGTCGTTTAGACAGGAGCACATTCGCCTATTTTGTGCTCCAGTAGCAGTATTTTCCCGCTGGATCCCTTCTTTATCCTGCCACAGCAAGGCATGTCACTCATGCGAAAAAATTTTTATGTGTGAGTAAAATTTCATAGTTTAATTATTTTACATCTCAGACTGGATTTTACGTGCACAAAAGTTTTGCGTGTGCTCCAGCACTACAACATAGCTTTCCCAGCACCCTTCTCATGATGTGTGTGTGTGAATTCCTAATGGACCAAACTGCTGAGGTCATCGGTCCCTAGACTAACACACTATTTACACTAAGAACAACACACACACACACACATGCCGGAGGGAGGGCTCGAGGAATCCACGACATGGCGCCTCAAACCACGAGGTCACTCCGCGCGGCCTTCTGATGATAATGGAGACACTTTACATCGTATTTCTCTGCTCTAAGTTACTTTATAAACTGAGTTTTCTTCTCACACCGGATTTTACGTTTCTTCCGTGTACATGTGAGGTAACTTTGGAGTAATGTATCTCGGAAACAGATATTTCAAGAAAATTGTTCGCGATCGGGATCTTAAGAATACATCGTGTGAATATATACCGTGAATATCGAACGGGGGTAAGGAATGGAAGAGGAAGCCACCTGGCAGAATTTTGCACAGAGCATAACTTAATCATACCTAACAGTATGGTCAAGAATCACGAAAGAAGGCTGTATACGTGGATGAGGCCTGGAGATACTGGAAGGTTTCAGATAGATTATATATTGGTAAGACTGAGATTAAGGAACCAGGTTTTAAATTGTAAGACATTTCCAGGGGAAGATGTGTACTCTGACCACAATCTGTTGGTTATGAACTGTAGATTAAAACTGAAGAAAATGCAAACAGGTGGGAATTCGAGGAGATGAGACTTGGATAAACTGACAGAACCAGAGGTTGTAGAGAGTTTCAGGGAGAGCATTACGGAACGATTGACAAGAATGTGGGAAAGAAATACAGTAGATGTAGAACTGGTAGCTTTGAGACATGAAACAGTGAAGGCAGTAGAGGATCAAGTAGGTAAGAAGACGAGGTCTAGTAGAAATCCTTGGGTAACTAATGAAAGGAGAAAATATAAAAATGCAGTAAATGAAGCAGGCCGAAAGGATGCGGGCTTTCAAATGAAAATTAAATGATGCACTGTGTGGCCCTCAACTACGTACCCTCCGACACAGAGTTGAAATATCAAATTTTTGGCTTGTTTCGTTGTCTACGGGCTGGGATACGTAGTTGCCACATAACAAGCCTAATACTCCTGAGTTTACTGTACACAATGTGATAACACACATGAATCGAATGGTCGAAAGTTCCTATCACGCGGCAATTGCGAATTAATATAGAACTTTATAAATGAAAGATTGCAATTAAATAAAATCTGCGGGTACTATTTAACGACTTTAAATGATGAGTGCGATAGCAGAAGTACTTCTGAGAATGCCATATATTTATGAAAAACACTTACTGGTGTCGATGGTCCAGCAATAAAATAAAATATAAGTTGAATAACAGGGAAACAAAAGATTCCCACTGCACGCAATTTGTTATGAACAACAACATAGCTCGTGAGGTATTCACTTCTAAACACACATTACGTCTTCACTGCAGAAGATACGGAAATCACACAAAAGCATAAGCTGGCACTCCAAAGTATTTATATCTCTTGCGATAATGCGCAAACTGCTTCACTCCAAGTCTTTCCAGCGACTATACGTCCGTCACGCTGTGCTGTGAAAGACTCTCTGTCCAGCACCTCCCATGTCCTGTGCTGTACTCCCCCGTGTCCTGTGCCACTGTCCCTCACCGCACTGCTCCAAACTACCCCTCCATTCACTTCGCTAGTCACCTCCCTTAGTAACGACGTCTGTGATTGGCGATAGCGTTCCCGTCATGTCTCAAAGTCAACGCACACTCACAAACATTTTCAAAAACTTTCAAAATACTGGATTTTGATTTAATTAACTTGAAATGAAATAAATATTCCTACGGTTGGACCATAAACACGCTCTAACATATATTATTAAATACATAAACAAATTAAATAAACATATATCAAAGGAATAGCAAGAAAAATTAGACGCGTACCCTAATGTCTGTGTGCTTTCTAAAACACAGTAAATATTTTACCAATTTCTTCGAGAAGTGTATATATCGGATATAAACAAAGACATATCAGCATAAATATATTTATAAGCATGCTGCTACCGTTTTTATCGTGTAACTGTAGAGTACTTATGGCCTGATGCGATGGATAGTAATCGGCCACAAAGACCTCCAATAACTCATGTACTATTCAAGTTAAATACCTGCAATTTATACCAATTTAGGTTTAAACTCATACCTTTCTAAAGACACGTCGATAGAAAAAATCGGATGGAGCGTTTCGATTTTGCCGATTCATTGCTGGATGTTACTTATATAATTTACAGTCAGATACTAAAATTTAAACTAATAAAGATATTGAAAATCTGATTACACCATCAGAATCGTCGTGAGGATAATGGTAATGTGCATGTTTCTTTTTAAGGTACCATCATCCATCTGGCTATTATTATCTTCTGTACGGACTGGGAAATGTCTGCTATTATGGTTCCACAAAGTACGCCGTCACAACGTCAACATGGAATTCCAAGCCACGCAATCGGGCTGGACCCCTCTTGCTTCGGCCAACGTCCGGCACCGCGTGGTCGGCCTGCCGAGCTGCCCGTGCGACCTTGACAACTCCGACCTTAGAATATTTTCAGGGCGCCACAATTCGCTCGTTACCTAAAAATGGTTCAAATGGCTCTGAGCACTATGCGACTTAACTTCTGAGGTCATCAGTCACCTAGAACTTAGAACTAATTAAACCTAACTAACCTAGGGACATCACACACATCCATGCCCGAGGCAGGATTCGAACCTGCGACCGTAGCGGGCTCGTTACCTCACAAGGAGAACAAACGTCTAAAAAATGAGATCGACAGCAAGTGCAAAATGGCTAAGCAGGGATGGTTTAACATTTTTAAATATTCGGATAACAAGTTGCCGTCTCTTTATCTAAGAATTGATGATGAATGCAGCTAGCCGCTATCTCTGTGTAATGTCTTGTCTGTATAGACGTGTATCTGTTGCCTTTAGGATCCCTTCACATTCACACATAAATCTATATTGTAAAGTAAGGCCCTCCCAGTTCTTGGCTGATCCGTGATAAGACAGGCGAAAAATTAGACTAATGGAGGATTATTAGTATTATCTCTATTTTCATTCGCTCTCTCTCTTTCTCTCCTTTATCTATGTACAGTTTTTAGTATAATATTTCATTACGTGAAATCAGCCAAATAGGATCTTTGGTGGAGTCCTTCGTCTTGGTAATCAGCGGCTGGCTTGCTGTAAGAGATCTTTACATTTATTATTACTGTTAAACACTGCAGTTAGTCGGGAGAATCACTCGTTTGGACAATTTGTTACTTTTACGAAAGATTGCGAATTCCAGATGTGTACGAAGCCTTTTTGGACGATTTAACACAGACTCAATGATTGCAGGCTCTCTTCGACACAGCTGAAACTTCCCCACTAATTACAGGGCCAACGTGATCAAATGATTAAAAAAAAACTCATTCGTTCATTCACTCCACAACAAAAAAATCACAAACCTCATTTATGAAGGAAATTGTGTATTAAATCCTTCTCCATTACATGTCCAGACCTCCGGTGATTCCAAGCCTTAATTATTTTCCTTTTACAGTCTATTTCTCTTCAAACAAACCGCTAGCGGCACAAATGTTAATTGGCTCGCTTTAGCGAGAAGAAAAGCAGAATATGTATCTCTCATAAACACGTCACTCCCTCAACAGATACTCCAGAAGCTGCGCTAGTTACCACTCTTAACAACCATGGAGAATGCCTATATGCATCTCTGTTATTTCAAAGAATAATCGCACTAGAAAATACTTTGGCGTCGTCGAGCTGTCGCCGCAAATATTACGAGAAAATCAGATCAGATAACATTTCCAAAGTGAATGAATGTGGATGGTTTGATTGAAAATGATTAATTGGTGCGTGGTAGAGGGTATTTTCTGTGGGGACATTACAATGGCTAGAGGACAAATGTAAGTATGTGGAGGCATATATCTCTAGGGGTAAGATAGATACTGCCTACAGGTAAATTAAAGAGACCTTTGTAGAAAAGACAACCACTTCTATGAGCATCAACAGCTCAGATGGAAAATCAGTCCTAAGCAAAGAAGGGAAAGCAGAAAGGTGGAAAGAGTATATTGAAGTCCATACAAGGGAGATGTACTAAAGCGCAATATTATGGAAATGGAAGAGGACGTAGTGAAAGATGAGATGGGGGATATAATACTGAAGAATTTGACAATGCAATGAAAGACTTAAGTCAAAACAAGGCCCCACGAGTAGACAACATTCCATTACAGACAATGATAGCCTTGGGAGAGCCGTCAATGACAAAACTCTTCCATCTGGTGGGAAAGATTATGAAACAGGTGAAATACCCTCAGACATCAAGAAGAATATAATAATTCCTATTTCTAAGAAAGCAGATGCTGAGAGGTGTAAAAATAACCGAACTATCAGCTTAATAAACCAAAGATGAAAAATATTAAAACGAATCCTTTACAGATGAATGGAAAATCTGGTAGAAGCCGACCTCGGGGAATATCAGTTTCGATTTCGTAGAAATGTTGGAACACGTGAGGCAATACTGACCTTACGACTTATCTTAGAAGATAGATTAAGGAAAGGCAAACCTACGTTTCTAGCATTTATAGACTTAGAAAAAGCTTTTGACGATACTGACTAGTATATTCTCTTTCAAATTCTAAAGGATGCAGGGGTAAAATACAGGGAGCAAAAGGCTACCAACAATTTGTACAGAAACCAGATGTCAGACTCGAGGGTCACGAAACGCACGCAGTGGTTGAGGAGGGCGTTGAAAATATTCAAATGTGTTGAAATCTTATGGGACTTAACTGCTAAGGTCATCAGTCCCTAAGCTTATACACTACTTAACCTAAATTATTCTAAGGACAAACACACACACACATGCCCGCGGGAGGACTCGAACCTCCGCCGGGATAACACATACAGTCCAAGACTGCAGCGCCAAGACCGCGCGGTTAATTCCGCGCGGCGAGGAGGGAGTGAGACAGGGTTGTAGTACATCCCCGATGTTATTCAGTCTGTATATTGAGCAACCTGTAAAGGAAGAAAAAGAAAAATTTTGAGTAGGAATTAAGGTCGATGGATAAGAAATAGAAACTTTGAGATTTGCCGATGACAATGTCACTCTGTCAGAAACAGGGACGATAAAGAGTTAGACAAGACTAGAGTAGAATCATCTGAAATGTGGCGCTACAGAAGAATGCAGAAGATTAGGTTGGTAGATCATTTAACTGAGGGAAGAGGTACCGAATAGTAATGGGGAGAAAAGAAATTTGTGGCTCAGTCTGACTAGAAGAAGGGATCTGTTGATAGGATGCATTCTGAGTTATATAGAAATCACAGATTTAGTACTGGAAGGAAATAGTGGATAAATATTATGGAGAGAAAACAAGAGAACATTACATTAAGCTGATTCAAAAGGATGTCGGTTGTAGTAGTTATTCGGACATGAAGCGGCTTGCACAGAATGGATTTGCATGGAGAGCTGCATTCAAACAGTCCTCGGACTGAAGACCGCAATAACAACAAAGTAATAAGAGTAACAATAATTTTTAGGACGTGTGGCGTCTTTATTAGATCACTTATGTCCTGTTGAAATCCTTGTCACTAAAACAGCAGGATTTTCAAGACGGAAAAAGTCTCTCTGTTGTCCGGCAAAAAACGCTAAATGCATTATGGAGTTGCAAAACACGCTATGTGTTCAAGACATATTTAAATAAATGACTACCATTATTCATGTGATAATGGGCTACTGTAAAGATTTGTTATGCTATTTTATCTGAATTTTTATAAAAAGCTATCATCTCTCTGTCAGGTTTCTAATAGTCCATGCGGGATTCTCATCAATATCCAAAATTCTCTTATAGTGCATATAGTGTGTTTCGCACATGGGCTGTTCCCAATGTACTGCCATTAAATCTGCCATAAATCGCCGCCTATCTGTTTGACATAGTCAACCGGCCTCGAATCCCGACGTTGTGTGACGAGAAGCGGACTTCGCACGTGATTCCCTTCAAACTTTTCCGTGCCATAGACGTTCACAGGAGCATGAGACTGATCATCTTCGTCGTTTCCGAGAACGTCCTTGCCAGACGGAGGACCACAAAAAACTGCCCTTTGTTAAAGATTATTATGCCTGCGAATGTCTACATTTTCAGCCCTTATCGTCGGCAGTATGACTCCCCATTCGTCTCTGCTCCACATATAATTTTCGTATCCGCGTTATGTGCTCGCATTGCAAATTCCGGCATTTAATTTCTCTGTGGGAAGAAGTCATAATGGTTCGGCTATTCAGGTCTATGCAAGGGAGGTGTACTTGAGGGCAACATTATAGCACTGGAAGAGGATGAGGTGGGAGATATGATACTGCGAGAAGAGTTTGACAGACCACTCAAGACCTAAGTAGAAACAAAGCACCGGGAGTAGAGTAAACCACGAGAGAACTCTTGCACTTGGTGTAGAAGATGTATGAGACAGGCGAAATACCCTCGGACTTAAAATGCCAATAAACTTCAGTAAGTGTGCTCTTTTTTGCCCTAGCAACGTCTAATCGATATTTGATCTCATTTCATACATTTGACACTAGTTCTTGTGCAACACGAGCAATAGCATCTGTTATTCTTCTTCTTGATATATCTAGGTCAGGTACTTGGGTTGCATAAACCTTGTCCTATACGTAGCCCCACAAGAAGAAATCTAAAGGCGTTGTCTGGTGACCTTGCCAGCCAGTCATTGGGACCGTCGCGCCAAATCCATCCGTCAGGAAATGTTTCATGAAGAAACTTTGTGACATACAATACACATTGCGATGGACCATATCTTGATGGAAAATGTCATAAGGGTGCAAGTTTCTCTGTCACGGGTCCGCAAACTGTTGTAGCATATCCGGATAGATGTTAGCTGTTACTGACTTTTCGACAAAAAAAGATGGGTCTCTTGTGCATTAAGCCGCACCACATACTGTTTTCACTTAAGATGAATCTTTAACGTGATCTAAGGCAACGTGTGAACTTCCTGAACCTCATAACCTCCCATTGTGCTTGTTAGCTTTACTTTTTATGTGAAAAATAGCCATATCTGAGAAAGAAATTCTCTGAAGATACTCACTGCTGGTGTCAATTCGCCCAAATATCTCAGTCACAAAAGTTTATGTGGACTCTGTAAGACATGCAGGTGCTATACGTTGTGTAGAATTCTTCGCACTGTGGTCCTAATTCACGGCGTGTGCGTCTAGTGAATTTGGAAGGACGTCGGTAAGGACGCCGGTTTCACAGCTCGGACACTTTGTTCGTTGAGCAAAGACCGCCTTGTTCGCGGAAGATCCAACAGAACGCCGGTCTCTTTAAACTTCATGTATTACGCAGCAATACTCCTACAAGTTGTTTCTCTTCTGCATTGTATTCGAACATTTCGCTGCACAGCGACTGGAGATTTTTGTCTCGTGATATGCCAGAACATACTGCGGATTCTTTCGGGCAACGCCATTTTACAACAATAGCGGTTGTAGTTCTCTCTACGCAGCAACACCAAGACATGCAAACCACCTTGATGATTTATTCTCTCATTTGTAACAAGCCCAAAATTGTAAGTTCTATGATTCTTGTAAAATAGATACTGATTATTGTACGAGGACTGCTGGCCCACCCCGTACGTTTTGTCAAAATATACTTATTTTTTCGCACATCACGTAGTGCTTCTATAGTTTCAAACTGTTAGAAACTGAATTTCATTAGTTAATACTACCGAAATTCGTGTGCCATTATTCTGGCATGTACACGAACCTGAAAGTCTCTGGAATACTGAAAGACATTAGGAGAATCTTATAGTGTAGTAGGTTCACCGTATTCTGAACGTCTAGCAAACAGCAACAGCAGGAAGCAGCAATACATGAGTTGGGAAGGAATAGGCATTATAATAAGGTCAGAGTTGTTACTGAAAGAACATATTTATTGTATATCCTGTCAGAAATAATAATACTTATCCATAATATTTGTAATTCTAATGTCTAATGTCACGAATGAATGAATTGCGGGAAACTGCTAGGGGTTCCTAGCACGTAGCTATCATCATTGCCAACGAGAGCGAGAGAAAGTTGTGCATTAGTAAGCGTGAACGCGAACAAATAATTATAATGATAATAATATATTAAATCACTTGCACAACAGAGGCTGGCAAAGATATAGTTAGAAATTTAATAAGCATCAACAGATAAAGACAGTGCGTGAGAAAGATGTGCAACAACGAGAGTATATGCGAATAAATCATAATGATAATATTAATAACAATAACAACATATTAAAGCATATGCACGACAGAGACTGGCGGAATAAATTTAGAAATTTCATAAAAAACAACAGGTATCTGAGACCCAATATCATTGTCTTTCGGATATTAACGAATTATCTAGAAACCATACTACAACAACTGTAGAAACATAAAATGTCAACAGTTACAAACGATTAACCAATTGGTGCAAACTTACATTGCTTTGAATCCAATACATTTGTCAATAACTTACAAGCAGAAGCAGGAAGTAGAAGATCTTTTACATCGTTAAAACCATATTTGAAATACGCAAAAGGTACACATGACTGCTAACGATGCAAAATAAATTGTGATTATTTCCACTACGAAGCGAAACACTGTATCTACGCCCACGAACGTCAACTGAGATGTGGAAGCATTTTCTTTATTTGAACATATTGGCATTCCGGTTTAGGCTATAGCTTATCTTGGTTTATTGCAAATATTCTATCCATGTATTTTTCTATCTTGATGGCATAAGTGTGTAATATCAGTTCTCTATTATTATTATCATTATAATGAGATTAATAATTACTATTATTACTTCACATTTAACCCAGGAAATCCCGGGAAGTCAGCAGTGGCTATGTATTATCTCCTGCAAATATTTCGAATTTAAACCGTTTAACAGTTCCTGGGGCCAGCCCTAAAACTCTTTACAGCTAGATCAGAAGATGGCTGAAAGGTTAGGAGCCGTGTTATTAAAGCTTCGAGCTGTCATCACCCATCTCAACGCAGTGGCGTTTTGAGGGTTCTCGTTCATAGGGCTAGATTTATCTCTGATGAAGGGAGCTTATCACCAGAGCTTAGCCACCTGCGTTCTGTATTTGAACAAAACTTGTACTCAGCAAGGACGGAGAATCGAAGTCCGCAAATTCAAGCTGGGGACCAATACTCTGCATGCACGCGCTCTGGGTAGCCGCGCTTTCCCCGCGACGCGAATTAAATGACCGTCCCCCGGTTGTACGGCAGGGGGCACTGGATGTCGCAGTGCTCTATGATTCGTCTACGATGACGTAGTGAAACGTCCCCTTTTTGAACATTTATACAAGACTGTGCTTAAACTGATACACAATATTTTTAGCGCAACGCAATCTGACTTTCAGAAATCCCTACAAAGGAATGGCCCTGACTAACATTAACCTGTACCTTTCACAAATCACTTACCTCACCAAAAATCTTCGTTAATCGAACTACTGCAATACAGCGAGCGCCACTACTGCCAGCTAAATAAAAGATTCAAACTACTGAAGGCACTAACTACTGATAGGCATAGTTAGCAAATGAAAGACTTTAATAGAGAACAAACAATGTATTTATCTTAATAATCATAATATATATGCCATCCAGTCTTACAAATTTCAAGTCTCTGCCATTTCTCTCCCCACATCCACCACTGCTGGCGGCTCACCTCCAACTGCGCAACGCTACGCGCTGTTCACATCCAGCTGCCGCTGCCCAACACTACAATGGCAGACAACAACGCAAACTAGCCACAGACTGCACACAGCACAGCCAGTGATTTTCATACAGAGAGCGCTACGTGGCGGCGGCGTTACCAATATAAGAACCTAAACAGCCTACTTACATAGCCTACTTACATAGCCCCCATGCCCCACAAAAATTTTACAAATTGTTTTTTGGCAGTGGCCAATAATGATTTGATAAAAATTTTTCATAATTACAATAACAAAGATATCAAATGCACACACTTATTGATACAATGTTGGTCAAAAGCTAAAACTTTCTCCACAGTCCATAAAGACAGTCCAGATTGTTCATCACTGTAAAATTGCAGTGTTTTTCTCAAAGTCTGAGCAGTAAAAGAAAATGCACACGGAAGTAGTGGATATCCATGGAGTCTTGAAGAAGTAGTGTTGTCCTTCCAACGGAAAGACAGTGCTGACTCTTGACATGCTGATAGGTAAAGGGCCACAACAGAGCAAACCCACAGCAGAGTCATTCGAACTTTTGAAGAATATTGGTAGGTAGGCCATCACAGAGCAGACCCATTGTATTCCTGGTAGAGAGTATGGTATTGGTGGGCCACCAGAGGTGCAGACCCACTGCAGTCCTTGTAGAAATAATGGTATTGGTGGGCCATCAAACGTGCAGACCCACTGTAGTCCTTGTAGAAATAATGGTATTGGTGGGCTATCAAAGATGCAGACCCACTGTAGTCCTTGTAGAGACGGCCAGCAGCCATCTGTTACAGCTGTGCAGGTGCACAATCACCATCGAAGAGTCTTGCGGACAATATAGCAAGTCCATAAACCACCACTTGTGCACTCCCAAAGTTTTTGGAATTGTCCTTAGAACCAGCAGTGCTGTTAATCAGTCCCTTGCTGAATTATCAACACACTTGGGAGCACTAAGAGTCCTCTTTTTTTCACATATTGTGCATATACTATGACCAACAGAAACGTGTGCAGTGAAATGTAACTTACAAAGTACCTAATTTGATGAACTGGTGTCAATTACAATTTCATAACATAAGAATACAATAACAAAGGTACAAAATACATCATTAAAAACATAACAATACAGATAACATTTGTAGTAATACAGGCTTTACAAAAGAATATAAATAACATATACATCAGTGTTACAGGAATTATGACATGAGTACATACATAAAAGATCAGAATAATTTGCGAAACATCAACTTCACACATGAGCATTAAAACAAAACAGAATAAATAATGTCTAAGCATATTTACAAGGTAAATAACATATTATTAATGCCAACTATATTTGAGGCTAACAGTATTCCTCATCATAGTGATTGTAGCTTAGTATTAGAAGAAGAAAAACTTCTGTGAAACTACACAGAGACAGGAAGAAAACAAATACACAAGGGTACACAAACACATAGTGGGATTACACAAAAGGATAGGACAGGGTTTGTTTTCAGTGTAACATTTGGTACTGCAGTCCAACCCAAAACTTCATTCCATCTTTCGTCTTATTTCAACCTTTGCTTCCACCAAAAAAATCCTATCCAAGCATGCTTTCTGTATTTTTCTCGCATAACCTCTCAGTGCATTTCTTCAAATTCATCGCAACTCATTCTCTTATATAGTCTACCCCATCTTAAGCTAACTTAAATCTACTGAGCTCAGATGCTAAACTAAGGGACGAGGCAATGCAGCAGCACAAAACACTTAATGCAAACAGCAATGAAAAAAATGCAGATTTGCGAAGCAAGCGGCATTATAGAAATTAGCAAAGCAATTGCAATATTACAACTAATATAAGGCAATGTGCAGCAAACAAGAAAAATAAATCAGTAGTAAACTGGCTCAGAAGAGTAACACAAAGTCAAATTCAGTAACTCTATGCCTGCCAAACAGCAGCAGCAAATGAAATAACTTACATCTAAACATGACATAGCTCAAGCAGAAAAAATATTACAGTAAAAATGGCCATGTTTAATACCTATGTCACATCTTAACACTAGAGTGATACATCACAAAAACTTACTCTACCAAAAAAATTACCAAGTAGTTGAAAAGAAAATTATGTATGCAGTCCCTGTGAAGGGAAATGTCTTTGTGCTCCCCCATTTTTGGGAAATGTATTACAAAATTAGTATTTACTGGATCTGTAAACAGAAAATATTTATATTAATACATCTATAAAATTCTATTTTAACCAATGCTGCAGTGCAGCTAGAAACTAGATTTTAAACAAAATGAAAATATGTACAAAGGAAGGCATGAAACATCATTCATTAGCCATATGGTATTTCATAAGGTAGTAAAAATATCTCTCAACTCTCGTAGAAAGATACTTGTGATAATCAGGTGTGCAGATGTAAGAATGTTTCCAAGTAATGAGCGTGTCGTATTTGCGATGCTTTCTACAAAGGAATGTCAATAGCAAGGATAATGACCTCCCTTTTTTTTCTACCTGTGCCTCTGAAAAGGCACATCCTAATGGCTTGTTCTCCAGGTGTCTGACCCAGCTGGGTGCCCATGACACATTACGTGCAGGTGGTCACTTAACTTTCTTACGGAAATATTTACGACAGCAGTTTCCGCTACAGTATACATATACAGTATACATATACGTATACAGTATACAAAACTTCATGGGTCGAGAATTTGCGTTGCAAATGTGTAGAAACAAAATCTTATGAATATAACAGTGTCCAAACAATTTTCGCCGGCATTGTGATACATTCACGCATTTACACACATTTCATAACTCTTAAAGTATGATTCTTGGTTTCCAACATCCTTTTTCGCAAGTCAGAGTCCCTAACCACTATTCATTACTCCTTACCTTATTACACATACACTCCTGGAAATGGAAAAAAGAACACATTGACACCGGTGTGTCAGACCCACCACACTTGCTCCGGACACTGCGAGAGGGCTGTACAAGCAATGATCACACGCACGGCACAGCGGACACACCAGGAACTGCGGTGTTGGCCGTCGAATGGCGCTAGCTGTGCAGCATTTGTGCACCGCCGCCGTCAGTGTCAGCCAGTTTGCCGTGGCATACGGAGCTCCATCGCAGTCTTTAACACTGGTAGCATGCCGCGACAGCGTGGACGTGAACCGTATGTGCAGTTGACGGACTTTGAGCGAGGGCGTATAGTGGGCATGCAGGAGGCCGGGTGGACGTACCGCCGAATTGCTCAACATGTGGGGCGTGAGGTCTCCACAGTACATCGATGTTGTCGCCAGTGGTCGGCGGAAGGTGCACGTGCCCGTCGACCTGGGACCGGACCGCAGCGACGCACGGATGCACGCCAAGACCGTAGGATCCTACGCAGTGCTGTAGGGGACTGCACCGCCACTTCCCAGCAAGTTAGGGACACTGTTGCTCCTGGGGTATCGGCGAGGACCATTCGCAACCGTCTCCATGAAGCTGGGCTACGGTCCCGCACACCGTTAGGCCGTCTTCCGCTCACGCCCCAACATCGTGCAGCCGGCCTCCAGTGGTGTCGCGACAGGCGTGAATGGAGGGACGAATGGAGACGTGTCGTCTTCAGCGATGAGAGTCGCTTCTGCCTTGGTGCCAATGATGGTCGTATGCGTGTTTGGCGCCGTGCAGGTGAGCGCCACAATCAGGATTGCATACGACCGAGGAACACAGGGCCAACACCCGGCATCATGGTGTGGGGAGCGATCTCCTACACTGGCCGTACACCACTGGTGATCGTCGAGGGGACACTGAATAGTGCACGGTACATCCAAACCGTCATCGAACCCATCGTTCTACCATTCCTAGACCGGCAAGGGAACTTGCTGTTCCAACAGGACAATGCACGTCCGCATGTATCCCGTGCCACCCAACGTGCTCTAGAAGGTGTAAGTCAACTACCCTGGCCAGCAAGATCTCCGGATCTGTCCCCCATTGAGCATGTTTGGGACTGGATGAAGCGTCGTCTCACGCGGTCTGCACGTCCAGCACGAATGCTGGTCCAACTGAGGCGCCAGGTGGAAATGGCATGGCAAGCCATTCCACAGGACTACATCCAGCATCACTACGATCGTCTCCATGGGAGAATAGCAGCCTGCATTGCTGCGAAAGGTGGATATACACTGTACTAGTGCCGACATTGTGCATGCTCTGAAGCCTGTGTCTATGTGCCTGTGGTTCTGTCAGTGTGATCATGTGATGTATCTGACCCCAGGAATGTGTCAATAAAGTTTCCCCTTCCTGGGACAATGAATTCACGGTGTTCTTATTTCAATTTCCAGGAGTGTATATATATTCGTCGACACGTCAATCTTGCGACGATACTTCAATATTTCATCATAATAAATACATAGCATAATCAAATTCCTCATATAGCATCAGCTTATTGATCATAAACATACCGAAACAGCATAATACACATAGTCATCGTAATAATAACATCATAACACCTCAGTCAACTCTCAAAATCGTCGTAGCTTCCTCCAATAATTTCAAAACCTAAAAAAATTCTCTGCTCATGTCAAAAGTGTCATCTGCCTCAAACGTACTTTAAAATTCGTGATCCCATACCAAATATATCATTCAAAGCTCTCATAATATCACAATGGGTCTGAAAAGAGATGAACAGTTCACAAAGTACAGACAAAATACAATTTCGTAAGTGTGAAGTAATCCAACTCCGTAACTGCGTAAACTTGTTTCACTGACGTAGTAAAAAAGTTTGTCTCTCTCAGTTAAATGAACAGATAGCTGTGTAATTTATGTGTTAGAGAAATATGGTACCGATGTGTAAAGTTGAATAAGCAAATACCAAATTAGCTAGGGCTCCTTGTGCTTGCCGAACACATGGTACACAAAGTAGGTGTGTACCCCCCTGAGGACTAATGTAATTATACCCTCAGGTGTTACAGATTACAGCAATGGAATGAAATGTAGCATGGAAAACATTCTTTGTAATTCAAAAATCTTTAAAAATAAATGTTTTAAGTACAAAATTAATCACTGAAATGTGTGTCCTGTAGCGCTAAATGTGCATCTCGTTGTAAGATAATTTCTGTGGAAGTGTCGTAGTTATTTTCCTCCGAAAGCGAAATTCTGCAGGAGCCAATGTACTTACCTCATGATAAACAAAAGTGAAATGCTTTGCGTAGAGATATCTTAGTTATTACGCTTATTGTTGTGATGATGAAAGTACTGTGCTGTAACGTATTGTTGTGCTACGGAAAAGGCTGTCTCCTTGTAGCAATACCACAAAAGTTACTAGTCAAACATGTTTTACTTTCCAGAATAATACAGAAAATCTGTGCAGATATAAAACAGATACACCGCAAAAGCAACATTGTAAATTGTCACTCATTAGCAGCGTCGTGATAAAATCATGTAGCTGTCACACAAACCAACCACTGTGTCATCTGGCATTTCGCAGAAAGTACTTTAAATCCAGAATGTATTTTCAAGTAACCCAGAATGTTGCATTAAAATCTCATTAGCAGTATATGTTCTAAGTATGTAAGCCATATATTCGTTACGTAATTGTGCAACTAACAAGGAAGAATGTATACATAACAACAATGTGTCATCTCTTCACAATAACAATGCATTCGCAATTACTTGTCTAAGTTACCTATGTTCTTGACTGGATAGTTAGTTAGCTTTAAAACATAGTTGCATGTTTACAGTTTGTAAGTGTGACAAAGAGTACTAGTAACGTGAAGTGAAAAATTTTATAGCAAAGACTAAATTAAACAAACAGTTTATCTCTCAATAAACGGTTTTACATGTGAGATATGGTGTAACCATTTGCTCTTCTCAGTACGCAGAGTTTCAACTTGAATGCAATTATCATGCGGTATTCGTCCGTAAAGAATACTGGAATTTTGCTCAAGGTTAGCGTCTATGTTATTTTTCCCTGAGCCAGCGGGCGCAAGTGGCTGCCTGCGGTGCGAGTCATTGTCTGTTTCTTTGTTGGCGTGCGTCGTTATTGGGATTAGGAGACCTAACTTCTACAAATTCGCCTTGCCGAGAGGGCCCTGCCCTGTTTAATTCCCGCCAGTTCTGATGCAATTCAGGTCTGTCGTTATGATCATATCGTCTGTTGTCATGTCGGTAGATTCCATAGTTTCTTTCTTGTCGGTCACGTGGTGGAGAATTTCTCCCTGAATGCGCGCTGGACCATTGCGTCTAAAGTTATTCTGTCTCCCTTGATAATAATTATTTTGGTTCCCATGTTGTCTGTTTCTCTGATTGTCTCTGTGATAGTCATTACCGCGGAGAGGTGATCTTTCCTTGTAATTATTACTACTCTGCCAACGGTTGTCATACGGGTGGTGTCTGTTTCGGTCACGATTTACGTTGAAAGAATAGCCTTGTCGTATATTATTTCTGTCATCGCGGAATTGTGACGGATGTGATCTGTAATTGTTGTGCTCCTGTTTTCGCGTTCCGCAATTGTCAGTGTCAATTTCCAGTTCTTGTAACAGTCCCTGAAAAGCTTCAATGTCGTCTTTCCAACGTCCTGCCAAAATAATATGTCGTAAATGTTCAGGTAATTTAATTAAGCAAATGCGTATGAGTTCTAAGGGGCTGTATGGGTTTGACAGGTACTGATTCTTGTGCAACATGTCTTCAAAATATTTCATAAGACTGGAAAATTCAGATTGTTCGAAATGTTTCATCATTATGATGCTATGTTTTACTCGGTTTTGTGTAGCTTGAGACCAATATGCTGAGAGGAACGCATGGTAAAATTCTCCTTCACTGTGACAATCGTGAATGACCGATCGCATTCTTACAGCTGGTTCATTCTCCAAGTAGCCACACATAAATTCTAACCTGTGCTCCAATGACCAGTTGGGAGGAAAACATGGAGAGAATTGATGGAGCCACGCATGTGGATGAATGTCGTTGGCCGAATTCTTAAACGTTTTGAATTTACGTGTAGTAATGAACAGCTTATAGTCAAAATCATCGTGTCGGCGAGTAGCATATCGGTCATTGTTACGTCGTGTCGGCGGTTCCATCTCAAAATTCGGTGTATCTTGCCAATTTCTTTCACAATTTCCGAAGTGCCCTGAGTTATTATTTTGTGGCTGTTCCGTATTTCTATGTCCCTCTTCCCATATTGGAGCGCGAGTATCCTCTGAAATACGTAATTCTTGTATTACCTGTGTCAGCTGATCTTGTACTTCCCGGATTTCTCTTTGGTGTTGCGTATTAATTTGATTCTGATTTTGTTTGAATTTCCTAATTTGTTCGCACTCCTCTGTGTCAGTGATGGCCACAGGTCTTGTGTCATTCAGATCATCATGTACCTTTGCAGCTAAGTTAGTGAACTGATCCGAAAGTTCGGCTACTTTCTCTGATAGTGTACTTATTTCCTCAGTGTGTTTTTCTGAACCAAGTTTCAGAGTGTCCATTTGTGTTGAAATCGTATCTACTGTGTCCTTTAAGATTTTTTTGAGTTTTTGCAAGTTGCGTAACCGAATCGGGAGATGCAACTGAGTCAATATTAGCTTGTAAGGTGTCGTGGTTTTCATGAACAATAGTTTGGAGTTCTTTTATGGCTGCTTCGTGATTCTGTAATGCATTTTCATGCCGCGAAAAAATAGGTTCAAAATGCTCACAAATTTGTGTTTTTACATCATTACAGACTTTTTGACATTTCGATTCAATGTTATGTAACTCAGTAGTTAAATCTTCACGTGTTTGTTCAAGCTTATGTTCCACTGAGTCTAACTTTTGAAGCTTTTGTTCCATTGTGTCTAACTTTTGAAGATTTTGTTCCATTGTATCTAACTTTTGAAGCTTTTGTCCCATTTGTTGCATTACTTGTAATAACAATACACTGGTGTCTGAAACATGTTCCTCAGTGCTTTTCGGCGGTGAATTTGCACCGGCAACATTCACATTTTGACAAGCGGAAAATGTGTCTTGACTCATTTGAGAAAACGGTGAGAACCCAAAACCTGAGTCTACAGTATTTGCAATATTGTGTTCTATCATTCCCAATTCCTGAGGCGAGCTGTTGCCGACCGATCGATAGATAATGCTTCCCTGTTTACTACCTGTTTCACTGTCTACACCATTATTTGACGGCCGCTCCATTTCCCTATGCACAGTTACCAAATTACCACTTTGAATATTAGTTAATTCATTACATGGTGGCGTTAACACACTGCTTTCGTCTTCACTGTAATTTCTCAGTTTACTTTGGAGCCTTGTGTTACGTTTTTCACACGCCATTATTGTCACAATATTTCACACGACAACACAGAAAAACACAATTTGAAGAGCAAAAATAGGGGAACACATTAACATAGCACTGAAAATAATATCTAGTTAATTGCAAGCGCAGCTGCGAAATACTTGGTGCAAATCTACATGCATGCCACAACTGTTTTACTGTACAACAATGAATGACTGCAACTACAAAGGAGATTCTCTCTACAATTACGCAATAGGAATAAACAAAATCTACACTAATTACACAAACTACAAGAAAAAATCAGAAGATTCCAGTGAGGTATCCGCGGCTAAGGGTCGACATATGAAACGTCCCCATTTTGAACATTTATACAAGACTGTGCTTAAACTGACACACAATATTTTTTAGCGCAACGCAATCTGACTTTCAGAAATCCCTACAAAGGAATGGCCCTGACTAACATTAACCTGTACCTTTCACAAATCACTTACCTCACCAAAAATCTTCGTTACTCGAACTACTGCAATACAGCGAGCGCCACTACTGCCAGCTAAATAAAAGATTCAAACTACTGAAGGCACTAACTACTGATAGGCATAGTTAGCAAATGAAAGATTTTAATAGAGAACAAACAATCTATTTATCTTAATAATCATAATATATATGCCATCCAGTCCTACAAATTTCAAGTCTCCGCCATTTCTCTCCCCTCATCCATCACTGCTGGCGGCTCACCTCCAACTGCGCAACGCTACGCGCTGTTCACATCCAGCTGCCGCTGCCCAACACTACAATGGCAGACAACAATGCAAACTAGCCACAGACTGCACACATCACAGCCAGTGATTTTCATACAGAGAGCGCTACGTGGCGGCGGCGTTACCAATATAAGAACCTAAACAGCCTACTTACATAGCCTACTTACAGTTGTAGCCTTAACCCTTGGCACCTGTTCTCTTCTATAGAGTCACGTGACCGGGCAAAATATCTCACGAAATACGCATCAAACGAAAAAACTACAAAGAACGAAACTCGTCTAGCTTAAAGGGGAAACCAGGTGGCGCTATGGTTGGCCCGCTAGATGGCGCTGCCATAGGTCAAAGGGATATCAACTGCATTTTTTAAAACACGAACCCCCATTTTTTATCACATATTCGTGTAGTACGTAAAGAAATATGAATGTTTTAGTTAGGTCGATATCGTGTTGATATATGGCTGTTGTGGTCAAAATGTCCAACGGGTGTGTGCTATGTATGCTCCTCGGTATCCTGGACGACATCATCGAAATGTCCGGACCGTTCGCCGGATAGTTACGTTATTTAAGGAAACAGGAAGTGTTCAGCCACATGTGAAACGTCAACCACAACCTGCAACAAATGATTATGCCTAAGTAGGTGTTTTACCTGCTGTCGCGGCTAATTCGCACGTCAGTAGCAGACAAGTTGCGCGAGAGTCGGGATCTCAAAAACGTCGGTGTTGAGAATGCTACATCGATTGCACCTGTACCATATTTCTATGCTCCAGGAATTGCATGGCGACGACTTTGAACGTCGTGTACAGTTCTGCCACTGTGCACAAGAGAAATTACGAACCGATGACCGATTTATTGCACGCGTTCTATTTAGCGACGAAGCGTCATTCACCAACAGCGGTAACGTAAACCGGCATAATATGCACTACCGGGCAACGGAAAATCCACGACGGCTGCGAAAAGTGGAACATCAACGACCTTGGCGGGTTAATGTATGGTACGGCATTATGGGACGAAGCATAATAATTGACCCCCATTTTATCGATGGCAATATAAATGGTGCAATGTATTCTGATTACCTACGTCGTGTTCTACCGATGTTACTACTAGATGTTTCACTGCATGAGAGAATGGCGATGTACTTTCAACGAGATGGATGTCCGTCACATAGCTCACGTGCGGTTGAAGCGGTATTAAATAGCATATTTCATGACAGGTCGATTGGTCGTCGAAGCACAATACCATGGCCCGCACGTTCACCGGATCTGACGTTCCCGGATTTCTTTCTGTGGGGAAAGTTGCAGGATATTTGTTATCGTGATCCACCAACAATGCCTGACAACATGCGTCAGCACATTGTCAATGCATGTGCGATCATTACGAAAGGCGAACTACTCGCTGTTGAGAGGAATGTCGTTACACGTATTGCCAAATGCATTGAGGCTGACGGACATCATTTTAAGCATTTATTGCATTAATGTGGTATTTACAGGTAATCACGCTGTAACAGCATGCGTTCTCAGAAATGATAAGTTCACAAAGGTACATGTATCACATTGGAACAACCGAAATAAAATGTTCAAACGTACCTACGTTCTGTATTTTAATTTAAAAGCCCTACCTCTTACCAACTGTCGGTCTCAAATTGTGAGGCATATGTTTGTGACTATTACAGCGCCATGTATCACAAAGCGAAAAAAATGGTCCCACTAAAACATTCATATTTTTTTACGTACTACACGAATATGTAATAAAAATGGGGGTTCATACTTAAAAAAAAACGCAGTTGATATCCGTTTGACCTATGGCAGCCTCATGTAGCGGGCCAACCATAGCGCCATCTGGTTTTACCCTTCAAGCTAGACAAGTTTCGTTCTTTGTAGTTTTTTCGTTTGACGATTATTTCATGAGATATTTGGCCCGGTCACGAACAATGGACAACCCTGTATATTCGCGAGACCTTGCAGCAACACGTCAGTAAGCACCTGTAGATGACGAGCAGCTGTCTCATCGAAATATCGTGCATCTTCCACAACATTATCCGGCGTGACACCCGCGAACCATTGAAACAGATTCAGTTCTTCTTCCGAGTTCATGGGAAGCATTTTGTCTCTTAGTTGGTCCAGCCGCAACAGATCATTAAAACGGCTGACAGGTTTGTAGTGAACTCAAGAAATTGTTTGTGACATCACATAACATAAAAGTCACCCATAAGGTCTACCCAAGCTAGGAGAAGATAACTGACATCTGTAATTAAATAAAATCAAATACATAGGCTACGAAATTAAGGGGTTGAGGTAGGAATGTAAGAGATTGCGTAGATAATTAAAACATGAATTAAATGTGTTTATTTCAGTTCTGTTTACACAAACCGTAACAAAGTTACAAATCTCAGCACCGACTGCTCGTGGATACGGCCCAGTTATTAGGGAGAAGGAGGGGTGTAATGCTGTTATCGGCAGGCGCTGCGTCGGTACGGAGTTGTGAGTCGCTCCTGTCATCGCTACCCGTGGCTTTGCGGCGAGGCCCAGGCACTATCTCCGCGTTGTCTGAGCTTTGTCGATTGCGTGGCCGAATCTGTGATATCACGATGTCGGTAGGCGGATGTTAGGAAGAAATGGATGGAAGAAATCCCTTGTTCTCTTGCTCCCGCGCTGTCTCACCGACTGTCCTCTTCACTCCCCACTCATCACTCAGCTCAGCCGTCGTGAATTTTCTTCCTCTCGGGGTTGTCATTGGAAGACCAAATTTTCGCTGCCGCCCTATCACTGATCGCCGTTTCAAGATCACACCTCCCATTGAAGGGTGAAAATTCTTTACAATGCGTGAGCTGGTGTGTGCCTCGGAAATTCGCTGTTTCTTAAGATTTCACATTCTTACGATGTTTTCCTGCATTCCGAAACTGTCGGGAGAGCAGCTACGCAACACTTCTTTGTAACCGCTATCTCTTCGTGAGCGCTGGACACACTCATAGTTGGGCTTGGTGTCAGAGTCTGCTGGTGTCCGCGATTTAGACGGCACGTCTTTACTGCTCATGTTTTGGATATCAGCTCTTACCTTTCTTCCCCTCTTTGCAGTTAAATTATAGGGTACAGGATTCACCCTTTTTACAGGGATTAGGAAAGACAACAATATACAGCTCCCAGCATTTTGCGAAGTAAAAAGATGTTTACATGAAACGAAATAACACAAAGTACATTAATACGTATGTGCAGTGTTCTCACACCGCAAAAGAAGAAGGTTCGCTCATAACAAAACGCGAGTAGTAACAAATATATACGCAAAACATTTTGACACGCCAAAATCACTTTTTTTAAATCAAGTTATGTGTTAACTCGCCGTTAAAGTTCACATTTACATCGTTTCGCTTGGAGATGACAAGCCGTCAGTGCAGCCCACCATGCAGTTCGTCCTGCAAAACCACATAATGTAAAATCACAGTAAGACGCAAAACGGAACAAAAACTTACTTTAGGCCTCACTTTATTACATCAGTTAAAATCTAAAATATGTTCACATTTTACAGTTTTCGATAGACAAAAACCTACTGATGATGGTACAGAGGTGCCGAAACATGTTTGGGTAAAAAGAAAAGAAAAGCAGTGTGTTGCGATCAGGCGGAAATCTATATCCTATAACGTTCTTATAGTCCAGAAAACTTCCTTCTAAGATTTGCCTGTGGGGTGCTGAAATTATCTACACGTTCTTGGTTTTTAAGGCAGGTAAAACTACTGCTGCCGGGCCAGAAGAATTCACAAGCGCCTTCGTGACGTTCCATCCTAACGGCTGCACTGGTCTATTAGCTTCCTGCATGCTTCTCTTTGTTCACCATGCTCTTCGCAACGCGTCCATTTTAAGCGAGGCGAGGACGTCTGCCATCTACCCCTTGTCTGCTTGAATAATGCCTGCAGTGCCCGTGTCTTCGGCCACGTAGGGTCCGGCAGGCTTTCTGTCTGGGCCGCTGGCGGTGTGGGTCGGCGAATGAGGCCCCGGGCGGAGGTATCGCAGACTCCAGACGTACATTCTCAGAAATTTTTTCCTCAAACTAAGTCCTATCTTTGACACTAGTACACTTCTCTTGGCCAGGAATGGCTCTTTTGCCATTATTAATATGCTTTTGATGTCCTCCTTGCTCCGTCCGTCTTTGGTTGTTTTATTACCTAGGTAACAGAATTCCTTAACTTCATCTACTTCGTGACCATAAATCCTGATGTTAAGTTTCTTGGTGTTCTCATCTCTACTTCTTCTAATTACCTTCGTCTTTCTTCGATTTACTCTCAGTCTACACTCTGTACTCATTAGACTGTTAATTGCGTTCAGCAGATCACGTAATTCTTCTTCACTTTCACTGAGGGTAGCAATGTCATCAGCGAATCTTATCATTCATATCCTTTCACTTTTAATTGTAATTCCACTACTGAACCTTTCCTTTATTACCATCGTTGCTTCCTCTATGAACTGACTGAACACCTATTTTAATCCGAGTATTTCGTTCGTGATAGTCCTCTTATTCACCCCTCCTGGTTCTTCTACATATTGTATATTACACGTCTCTTCCTATAGCTTACCCCTGTTTGACTGATGACCTCAGAAGTTAAGTCGCATAGGGCTCAGAGCCATTTACCTCTGTTTTTTTTCAGAATTTCGAACGTCTTACATCATTTTACATTGCCGAAAGCTTCTTCTAGGTCGTCAAATTCCATGAACGTGTCCTGATAAGTCTTGGTTCCAACCGAAACGTCAGAATTGCTTGTCTCGTGCTTTTGAATTTTCTAAATCCAAACTGATCGTCATCTAGCACATCCTCAATTTTCTTTTCCATTCTTGTGCATATTATTCTTGTCAGAAACTTGGATGTATGAGCTGTTAAGTTGGTTGTGCGATAGTTCTCGTCCTTGTCACCTCTCGCAGTCTTCGGAATTGTGTGGATGATTTTTGCCGAAAGTCTCGTGGTATATCGCCAGAGTCATACATTCTACACACCAACGAGACTAATGTCTTAAACTTCAGCCTACTCTTCATCACTTCTATATTATGATATGAGTCTGTATGTGCTCCTGCGTACGCCTTACAGTCCACCATCTGATTTCGCAATCTCTGTCTGACCATAATGTAATCTAATTGAAATGTTCCGTATTACGAGGCCTTTTCCAGGTATACCTCCTCCTCTTGTGATTCTTGAACAGAGTATTCGCTATTACTAGCTGAAATTTATTACAAAACTCAATTAGTATTTCTCCTCTCTCATTTCGTGTCCCAAGCCCATATTCTCCTGCAACTTCTTTCTTCTAATCCTCCCCTCCAACAGCATTTCCCTTTTCAGATTTTCTGTTCCCTACCAGATTCACCTTCTCACATCCTACGCCTCGAATCGTAGAAGGTTATCCTTTCGTTGATTATTCAGTCTTTTTCGCTTTGTCACCTCCCCCTTGCCGTCTTCTTCCAGAGATCTGAATGGGGGACAATTACCGAATCTTTTGCCAATGTAGAGATCATCATGACACTTTTTCAATTACATGCCACAATCTTATGGATACGTGTTATGTGTCTGTACTGCAGTGGTTTCGATTGCCTTCTGCATCCTCATGCTGTTGATCACTGGAGATTCTTCCACCTTCAGGGCCAGTTTCCACTCCTAGGACATAGGAGTGCCCTGAACCTCTGTCCGCTCTTCCGCCCACTTGACCACGCCGTTGGCAGAATGAGGGTGACCTCCTATGTCGGAAGTCTTCGGCCGTCACTGCTGTTCATTAATCAAAATTTAAGCAGTGGCGGGATTCAACCAGGAACCGAGGACGTTTTGATTACTAATCAGAGATACTGTTATCCTACAACGTGGAAACAATTTCTTTCTTCTGGTACTGCAACATATGACGGAAACATGGGACACTTCATACGAAAATTCCAACGAATTCCTAAACTGTGTACAAAATACAGAAAACCCCTGACACAGTGAAACAATACATAAGTAACACCATAATGACGCTCGCCAGGTCTGTCGTATACATCAAATCGATTCCTGCAGCAATGCCAAAAAGTAATGCTCAGCTTCAGCATAGAAAAGGCAACTTATGCGTTCACTCATTTATTTGTCTCTTCCTCTTATAATTTTTTTTCTTTCCACATCTTAATCTTTCATTATTTTCGTCGTATCACTGGCTTTGTTTCATTGTGCTTCTTGCCTCCCCCAGATGTAATATCACTCCTGAATCCTGAATATTCTTCTCCTTTTAGCTGTTGATCCTCCATCCGTGGCGCAATTCCTTGTTTTACACAAAAAATTTAAATCTACAAATAAGCCGTAATATATTTTGCCTATTGTATGATAATGAATACAGTGAAGAGCCAAAGAACTGGTACACCTGCCTAAAATCGTGTACGTCTCCAGCGAGCACGCAGAAGAGCCGCCACACTACGTGGCTTGGATTCCAATAATTTGTGAAGTAGTGCTGGAGGTAACTGACACCACGAATCATGCAGGGCTGTCCATAAATCCGGAAGAGTCCGAGGGGGTGAAGATTTATTCCATACAGCAGGTTGCAAGGCATCCCAGTTATGCTCAATAATGTTCATGTCTGGGGAGTTTAGTCGCCAGCGGAAGTGTTTAAACTCAGAAGAGTGTTTTCGGAGCCTCTCTGTAGAAATTCTGAACGTGGGGGGTGTCGCATTGTCGTACTAGAATTGCCCAAGTCCATCGGAATGCACAATGTACATGAATGCATTCAGGTGATCAGACAGTATGCTTACGTACGTGTCACCTGTCAGAGTCGTAAGTCTTTATCAGGCGTCCCATAGCACTCCAAATACACACGCACCACACCATTACAGAATCTCCACCAGCTTTAACAGTGCCCTGCTGACATACAGGACCCACGGATTCATGAGGTTGCCTGCATTCCCGTACACGTCCATCCGCTTGATACAATTTAAAAGGAGACTCTTCCGAGAAGGCAACATGTTTACAGTCATCAAAAGTCCAATCTCGGTGTTGACGGACCTGGCGAGGACTAAAACTATGTCTCGTGCAATCGTCAAGGTCACACGCGTCAGACTTCGGCTCAGAAAGCCCACGTCGATGACGTTTCGTTGAATGGTTCGTACCCTGACACTTGTTGATGGCCCAGCATTGAAATGTGCAGCAATTTGCGGAAGGCTGCATTTGTGTCACGTTGAACTATTCTTTTCTGTCGTCGTTGGTTCGTTCTTGCAGTGCTATCAGAGATCTGATGGTTGCTGTCAGATGTCATATTCACGGTATGCTCACTTCATCGCTACCTCGGAGATGCTGTGTCCCATCGCTCGTGCGCCGGCTATAACACCACGTTCAAATTCACTTAAATCTTGATAACCTGCGATTGTAGCAGCAGTAACAGATCTAACAACTGCGTCAGAACCTTGTTGTCTTATATAGGCGTTGCCGACCACAGCACCGTTTCTACCTGCTTAAATATCTCTGTATTTGAATAGGCAAGCTGATACCAGTTTCCTTGGTTCTTCAGTGTACTTAGAAATACCGGCAGCCAACAGCCGCAACATGTATCTGGCTGTGTACATAATCTATTGTTGTCACAGTTTCCGAAATGTAACGTTCCTTCCCGTCTTTTTCTTGGCCGAGAGAATTAAATAAACATTGATTGCCTCTGTCTATGTGGTCCAACTGAACTGCGTGACATGCGATTTCGGTACTCGCTATTAGCGCAGCAAACGTTAGCAGGTGGTCTTCAATTACCGTACTGCATTTCTGTAATTATTGGACGCGAACCTACGCCCTCGCCTTTACGAGGGAGACCAATTCGAGCTGTAGCAGACGTCTCGAATGTAATTCAGCAGTTTGATACAGTCAAATACGTTTCAGAATTCGATCGCTGAGTGGGTAATCATAAGCACACTACTTATGGTCCCGTCTTACTTCGGAAACACTTTCACCCATTTTAACGAAGCGGCCTGTAGCATGTTTGTACGTATATGGACTTCTTCATCTCTTACCCTCTCTGTTTGATCGCAGGCCAACAAGGGTCTCTTACTCTTCGACATTGGAACGTTATCGGACCGAAGGAAAAATTACGGCAGGAAAGCTACATAGTGGAAACAGGACTCGTGAACGTAGGGCTGGGTTAAATGGGAGGAAGGAGGCACCTCTGGAAGAAGGAATTTAGTGAGTACCATTTTCTTTTAACTTTCATTTCAATTCTATATTTACTGCCAAATCGATATGTTAATTAAGAAATAGTGAATAATAATTTGCAATGGAAATTTGAATTCAGATCGCATGAAAATTAAACTTGGATTCAGAGGTGTGAAATGCTTTCCTGTTAAACGAAAAATCTCTGGATGTAAACAAGTATTTTCCTATATCCAGAATGAAATTTTCACTCTTCAGCGGAGTGTGCGCTGATATGAAACTTCCTGGCAGATTAACAACCGTGTAACGAAATTCGAACTCGGCACCTTTGCCTTTCACGGGCATGTGCTCTGCCAACTGAGTTACCCAAGCACGAATCACGATCCGTATGTCACAACTCCTCTCCTACCTTCCAAATGTGAAACACAAAGAATCTACGTTCGAATCTCGGTCTAGCAACGTTATTGATCTGTCAGGTAGTTTCACTTCGTTTTATGTTTGCTGTTTCGCGTTTTTCTACTATAATTTAATTTAATGTAAATGCTCACATGTCATGCGATTACTATTTAAAAATAAAATAATGGCATTTATATTGGGAAATTATGATTCATTATTCGTTAATTATCTTTTCCAGTTAATGATAAGTATAGAATTCAAATAAAAGCAAAAGAATTTATAGTGCAAACTCTATTTGGACAAAGAGGTTTCTCGCCGACACAAATTAGCAACTACCTCTTGTGTTAAAATGACTGATAAGTATCGCAGTTAACGGCGCTCGGAAATATTTAAACACTGGAAGTCGGTTGTTTCGAGTTTTATTGAGAATTGCGTCGTACGGATTGAGGAAATTGTTCAGGCATTGATCTTCAAATCTTACATGTCTTCGAGGATCGGCCGGCCGGTGTGGCCGTGCGGTGCTAGGCGCTTCAGTCTGGAACCGCGTGACCGCTACGGTCGCAGGTTCGAATCCTGCCTCGGGCGTGGATGTGTGTGATGTCCTTAGGTTAGTTAGGTTTACGTAGTTCTAAGTTCTAGGTGACTGATGACCACAGATGTTCAGTCTCATAGTGCTCAGAGCCATTTGAACCATTTTTTTGTTCGAGGATCGAAGTTAGCCGGTTGGTAATGTCCCTTTGTCACGTACTTGATGATGGTCTTAATGAAATTGCATGTGAGAAAGGAGAGAGTAGACATTTGTCAATTAACGGTACTGTTAGTTGCGAAAGGAGCGGCGCATTCGGAAAATTTATGAAATCCTTTTGGTATCTGTGATTACGTGGCACTATGCTTTCCGCCTGGCTGGACCGATTGATTAGGATTACGTGGGACCTCTGACACCCTGGTACTGCCGCAGCCAAACGAGCGTGAGTGGAACGAGGGATGCAGATCTCCTAGGCGCCGTTGCCATCTGGCGTCGCCGGCTGTTGGCTCCTCATTGCTTGTGAACCGCCGAGGTCGGGGTAGACGCCGCCGATATTCAGTTATGCTGATTCCGGCGCCGCGCCGCGTCCGTTTGCTTTCGGGCCGGGTCGCCCCGGCTGGAGGCGTGTTCCGGGCTCGCATGGGGGATGCGCCCCCTGCGTTCTCCAAAGCTGCCATCGCTTACATGCTGAGACGAGTCCGAGGCTCATGTAAATTTCATCGTGCGTCCTGTGTCACAAGCACCCCGCCGAATTCCATCCGTGTAAGAGGATTTAATTAATTTGCCAAAAGCGGCTAGCTCCCGGTCAAACTACGGCTACATCGAAGAATTTTGGAATTAATGCTGAACCAATTCTAGAGATAGACTTGTTAAACGCCGTGCTCCAACGTGCATTATGAATAACCAGTTACAACAGTGATATTCTATTAATGATTTCTTATCCACGTCTACGTGATTATTCTATAATTTACACTTAAGTGGTTCACAGAGGATTCACAGAACTATTTTCGGACTATGTCTCACATATTCCGGTTTCGGATAACAGGTGGGAAAAATGAAAACCTAATTTTTTTCGTACGAGCTCTAATTTCTCTTATTTTATCACTCTGGTTATTTCTCCCTACACTGACAACAGAAGGAGAAAGTGGGTGATACCTCGCCGTAACGGAATATTATTTGCTAGTCGTATTCGTGTCGCTACCTCCCCTACTTCGTGATAACACACAACCAGCTGCCTTCGTTTGAACATTATACGTGCCTTCCGTTACTTTCATCAGATGACAGCATTCCGAGCGGCAGTGCTCCAGGAGGGTACGGGAAAACATAGCTCAGGCTATCTCTTTAGTACATTCGATGCAACTTTTTAATGCTCTGCCAAAAACGCAGGCACTGGTTCGCCTTTCCCACAGATTTTTCTATAAGATGGTACCAAATTAAGTTATCTATAATTGAAGGGCTTAGATGTTTAGCTCAACTTAAAACATTCATATCTGACACGAAATTTATTCGCCAGTTGCGAACTATGTTGACGTCATCTTTATTAGATATGGAAATTTGGCCTACAGGTGAAACATGAAAGTCTGTGCTGGAGCGCTGCCCGACCTCGGATTATCCGCTTAGCGCGAACAGTCGCCTTAACCATATCGGACATCCATTCTCGTTCCCTGTACCGATCCGAATCTCCATATGCCACACTGTTCTGCGCACCTACTGCTCGCAACTTTACTTAGATTTCCGTAACAGGGTTAATGAGAAAAACGTGTTCAACGTTGGTATTACTATCGTCATTTTGCCGGTCTGGGACAGTAATACTTATTTTGCAAGGTGTGTTCCTTAGATGTGTATACATAAATATTACAAACCTACACGGTGTAAACGACGGAAATAGTACTAACCTTGGACACGCGAATCTCTTTAACCCTGTTGCTGGAATCCCAACTGGGGCGTAGACAGTGTGACATATGCAGGTTTGGATCTGTCTGGGTTCGTGTACGTATGTCTGTGATAAGACGATAGCTCACGAAGGCTGTATATCAGCGTTCTAGTGCCACTCTGGCACAAATTTTCATTTGTCACCTAATGTTAATGTTTCCATACCTAATACAGCTTAGTCTAAAGAGTTCACAATTGGCGAATAAATACCGTAACATTAATACAGCTCCAGGTCTTCGCTCCATCACACATGTTTCACGGAACATACATTGTAAAATAAGAATTCAAATTGGTGTTGTTTATTAGACGGTGATCTAAGAGAACTACATAGTTTGTTTTTAAACAGATTGAGAGCCAAAGGGGGCCTATAACACGTCCTCGGAGAACACCTATCATGCTAGTTTCGCTGGATGACTTCGTGTCAGTTACTACCGGCTGTGACCTTTCTGACAGGAAATGAGTAATCCTGTCGCACAACTGAGACGCTACTCCAGAGGCACACTATTTGATCAGAAGCAGTTAGTGAAGAACTGTGTCAAAAGTCTAATATAAATTTAAAATTATGGATTAAACTAGAGTTCCCCGGTCGTGTAAATAAGGAATTAAACTGTGTGTAGCATAAAATAAATGCGGTGTGACCTATTAACTGCTTTCATTGGGAGGTAATGTCTATAATACGAGGCGTGTTTTTTAAGTAAGTACCGTTTTGAAGTTAAAAAAAGACGTGCTAAGATATCTCAATAATTTAATTTTTACATGAAAGCCTGTACCTCAATCTACGCACTAACGCCATTACAGTCTGATTCTTCCTTGTTTACGTTGTGTACTGAGTGTTTAAGGTGCCTCCGATAATCGTGAGTCCCGCCGACTGTAAAGTACAGGCTGTTATAAGATTTCTGAGTGGTAAAGACCTAAAAACGATCTATATTCATCGTGAGATCGGTGCAGGGAGAAAACATTATGAGTGATGGAATGGTAAGAAAGTGGGTAAGAGCGTTTAAAGATGGCCGCACAAGTATGCATGAGGGAAAACGGAGTGGGCGTCCTTCTGCCGTTAATGAAAAAAAATGGTTCAAATGGCTCTGAGCACTATGGGACTTATCTTCTATGGTCATCAGTCCCCTAGAACTTAGAACTACTTAAACCTAACTAAGCTAAGGACATCACACACATCCATGCCCGAGGCAGGATTCGAACCTGCGACCGCAGCGGTTGCGCGGTTCCAGACTGTAGCGCCTTTAACCGCTTGGCCACCCCGGCCGGCCCGTTAATGAAAGTTTGGTGCAGGAAGTGGACAATAAGGTGAGAGAAAACAGACGCTTTACGATTTCTTCCTTGCGGGATGACTTTCCTAATGTTTCTCGTAGTGTTTTGTACGTCACTGTGAGCGAGCACTTGAATTACCGAAAATTGTGCGCACGTTCGGTACCGAAAATGTCGACGGATGTGCACAAAACCAAACGTTCAGACAGTGCATTGACTTTCCTTGAGCGGTACCGCAACGTCGGTGATGATTTCTTAAGCCGAATTGTTACAGGCGATGTAATATGGGTGGCCTACGTCACACCATAATCAAAGCAACAGTCCATGGAATTAGCACACTGGACTCGCATTCGGGAGGACGACGGTTCAATCCCGTCTCCGGCCATCCTGATTTAGGTTTTCCATGATTTCCCTAAATCGCTTCAGGCAAATGCCGGGATGGCTCCTTTGAAAGGGTACGGCCGATTTCCTTCCCCATCCTTTCCTCACCCGAGCTTGCGCTCCGTCTCTAATGACCTCGTTGTCGACGGGACGTTAAACACTAATATCCTCCTCCTCCTCAGTCCATGGAAGTTGAACAAGGGCACCGTTTTGCGGCAATACAATGCCCGTCCACCCTGTGGCGAATCAGACCAAAGACCTCACCACAACTTTTCGATGGGAAACTCTAGATCATCCTCCGTACAGCCCCGATCTTCCGCCCAGTGACTACCATCTGTTACTGCACTTGAAGAAACACCTGGGCGGCCATCGTCTTCAAGACGATGAGGAAGTCAAAACAGTGGTGATGCAGTGGTTAACAAGTCAGGCGGCAGACTTCTGTGAGGAGGGTATTCAAGAATTGGTACAACCTTATGACAGGTGCCTCAATATTGACGGAAATTATGTAGAAAAGTAGATTAAGGTACAGGCGTTCATGTAAAAATAAAACTATTGAGATATCTTAGCATGCCTTTTCTTATTTCAAATCGGTACTTACTTAAAAAACACTCCTCGTATATGAATTTTGTTAGTAAAATCTGCTTTTTGAAAATTCATAAAGAGTGAAAAAACAAAAATCGAACTCAGTATTCGAGTTACAATCGTATCGTTAAATTCAAGGTTCTTTCATAGTAGTTAGGTATGAGCTCCCTTAAATTTAATGTCGTATCGATTGATGTCATCCATTTACGATTTCAGATAACTACTGAGTACGCAGTCTGCGTACATCAGACTCGCAGGCTCTTGATCTAAACATAATTACGTGCATCATTTTGTTTTTTTTTTTTGTATTGAAAATCTAGAATAAAATTTAAAGTATGGTTAATCCTAATTAGGAAACAGATTCTTTGTATGTCTTTCCATTGTCTTAAAATAATTTTCAAACTTTTCCTCTTTTCTGCACATTTGAATGAGGAACTGGCTTTAAACGGATTAAAGAAGCTCTGATGCCACTAGAGGTCCGTTCGAACAGCGCAGTGCATTATTAGCCACAGTATTTCGAGGTAATGTTCGATTTGTGATGTTCGATCCACTAGATATACTGGGATCTATAAGCTGAAACCTAAAACAGGAATAACTAAATATTTATATGAACTGCGAAAAGCGAAAATCGATTCGAAAGTCAAAAAGAAATTACATGAAGTACGAGTGAAAGAAGTCCACGTCTTACGGTTTGTATATAACACCTGTCTTCTCTAGAATCGCAGTAGAAGGAGTTATTTCATTGTATGTGTTTACCATACACCTAGAAAAATAATTTGAGTGTTCTTCATAACATGCAAGTTTTCGTTGTTTCTCACAGTAAAAAGGAATGTTGCCATTAGTGCTGCCCCTTACAGTAAAAGTTCCATATCCACTGTTGGTCCTCTTTGGTACGGGTCCGACACACTTGATGAATATTCTAGGACGAGAGGCAGTGGCGTATGTAACAGGTGCCACATTTCATCCTGTGTAATTCGAGTGCCCATTCAGGACCTTTTTTACGTCAATAACACTTCTTGGATTGTATTGGGTGCCATAAGGCACATACGCAAGAGAGAGGGTGTCTAGCTTGTGGGAGATGGTGTGAACTGGAATGGCAGCTCACTGATTGAAATCGTTCAGCTTGGAAATACCGAACGATCTCCTTCCTTTTAGGCTAACTACGCACTACTGTAAATCAAGATAATTGAAGGATTATGAAATTATGAACGTGATGGCGCCGTTCTCCGGCGACGGTAATGGTACGACTGTGATGAGGACTGCAGAGATTATGACATGGGTAAAGAATTGCACTCGCGTTGTAAATCGTTGTTGATGCTCTCTCTATTTTGATTATCTTTGTCAGCAATAGGTACAGGGTGTTGGGCGTAGAAGCACAGATATTTTTCTTGCTGGCTTGGGTCAATGTGCTGAATAACATTATATCAGTACTTACTACATTTTCAAACTAATAATTGTAGCTGTTATGTGTAGTATGTTTTTAGATTGGTTGGTATCTCGAAATTCATTTGCTAAGAACAAGCCTTTGGTATTTTCTTCCCCTGGACTGCAGTTCATGTGTTGAAGTGTGGACGCTGAACGGTTACTCTATAGTGACAGGTATAGTCAACTTAGTGGTGCAGTTGCGAGACGGCGGAAAATATCAGGTGGAAATTGATGCTACTTCTTTCCCAGAAGACAGACACAGAGAAAAAACTAGTAACACATTGAAGTGCGTACATATTAAGGCACTACTCATCACAATAGCAGTACTTATACTCCTAGGACACTGTATATATGGCTCTTCGTGTATATGTTTTACGACTTTTATCAAATATCTTTGGAACACTTGGAAGAGCTTTCCTCTTTTAACATAACCAAAAGAGTTAATGAAACCAAAAATTATGTAAACGTGACCTTTTTGAACTCGTCTGTTTCTATTCATTCGCTTAAGACTATTTACTATCAGTAGATCTCCTCCTCTTCTGAATCAAGATTAGTCCTCTGTTACAATTAAATAGCAATGTTATAAGGATTTTGGGGTAAACTTGGTAGGATGTATTAAGTCCACTCCTCAATAGTTTTCTCAATTAGACACTTCTCCATCCTTGAATGCAGGGAGCATCATTACATTCTCCCGCTTTAATAGATTTGTTTTTTCCTTCAACACATTTTTACACAAGTCATAAATATGTCGATAATTTTCTCTGGTAAGTATTTAAGCCCCCGACTAACGTTAACTCCGGCTTTAACTATTGTCATTTTCTATTTTAAATCTAGTACAACTTCTGCTTGCTCTATTTTGTCTACTAATTCAACGTATTTTCTTAAAGGAAAGACAAGATAATTCGAGAGAGTGCAGCGAATATGAAACTGAATACCGTGTAACATTTCAGCACTCTAAATAGGAAGAATATAAACAAACTCTAACGTCTTCAGTCTTCCGTCTCAGTGGAAACACGACTCTGATTCGTGCACGAAAGATATCGACGTTACCGAGTCAAAACATCTGCACAGCCGAGTAGGCGAATAGGCGACGCTACCAGCAAATCACTTGCTTCCGCCACCTAGAAGCTCTGTCAGCAGTGGCCAGGAGTTTCTCTTATAGTTCGCTTACTAAACACTGTACACATGGACCGCTGTTGTAACCTGGCCGCCTGCTACTGGCCTGGACTACGGCATGCTACATGGACTGTTTATTATTGTGCTAATAACAGCATTACAGTAACTTTATGCACACTTCTGATACCGGTGTGGGTGTGTGTGGGTGTTTTGGGTTTTACGGGCGCTCAATGGCGAGGTTATCGGCTGCCTTATACTAATTAAAACAAACGAATGTGGGTAATATATCAGAAATTTTTGCACACAGTGATGAGGAAATCTACACTGAAGAGCCAGAGAAGTTCGAACACCCGTCTAATATCGTGTAAGGCCCCCGCCAGAAAGTAGTAGTGCTGCAACACTATGTGTGTGCACTCGGCTAAAGTATGAAGTAGTGCTGGAGGAAACTGACACCATGAGTCCTGCAGGGCTGTCCATAAATCCGTAAGAGCATGAGAAGGTGAAGATCTCTTCTGAACAGAACGTTGCTGGGCATCCCAGATATGCTCAATAATGCTCATTTATGGAGAATCTGGTGGCCAGGGGAAGTGTTTAAACTCAGAGTAGTGTTCCTGGAACCAATCTATAGCAATTCTGGACGTGTGGGATAAATGCATTGTTCTGCTGGAATTGCCCAAGTCCGTTGGAATGCAGAATGGACATGAATGGACCCAGGTGATCAGACAGGATGCTTTTGTACCTGTCACCTTCAAAATTGTATCTAGATGTATCAGGGCTCCCATATCACTCTAACTGCACACGCCCCACACCATTACAAAGCCTCCACCAGCTTGAACAGTCCCCAGCTGCCATGCCAATAGAAGTATTTTGTATGTTCTAGCTCAATTTGGCTCACTAGCTCACTCACGAGTCTGATCGCTAGCTTACCAAAAGTTAGCCAGAACATATAAAGTACTTCTACTATAACGTATCTTTTTACTTCAAATTTACTTTGGTTTATAAAAGGTGAATATAAGAAAAATATATAACATTAATTGTTTAGTCAAAATTATTCATTAGCAGCCATGAGATTTTTATGAAGAGCAGTTTCGAAATGTCTCTTTAAATAAGGTCTTTTCACAGTTTTACCACATTCACATGTAACTTTAACTGTCTAGTAATGGTATACACATTCTATACACATATTTCGATATCCATCTTCTCGAAGCATATCTTTATGAAATTCAGTACTATTTTTTCATCCATACACTGACTACACTACTTTAGCTGAATGATATTATCAATTTAAGGACTATAAATTAAATAAAAATTCAAAAATTCACATCATCAAGAACTCTATATCATTAAATTCATTATTTTTATTTTTAAATTTCTTCATCCCTTTAGGTCTCAATTACATCTGTTCATTTTCAATCAATTCAATATCCCAGCTAGTAATTAAGTCTATCAATAGAATGATCTTAAACTCAATATTAAGTTCATACCAATTTTTTCTAGTATTTAAATATTCACATCCAGTGATATTATATAAAACAGTTATCACCAGCTCACTTGTTTTTTTAAACTATTTCAAGACATTGTGTTGTTCAGCTTCTAGATTACAGTGTCCATTTATTTAGAAAAAAATTTAGTAGAGAAATAATTATTTTTATTTTTACTACTAAATTTTATACATTATAAATGGACCCAGAAAAGAACAACAATAATCAAATAAGGGTTTGTACTGAATTAACTTCCTTGTTTGTTGAACAAGAAGGAGATTATTATGAATGTTAACACTATTCTGATTATTATGAAAATGACAATAATGAGTAATGTCCATATAGTAATGTATCTATTTTACTTTCTAAAACATATACTAAATTATCGTTTTCTTGGTTGTTTCAAGTGTGTATATTTCGAGTTTTCCCCTGCAAATCATATTAATTCTTCTGTACTGTTCTGTACTGTTAAACAAACAATCTTTGTAATCTTCTAAACTTATTCTATTTTTAACTACTGTTTCCCACTCCTTTAAATTTTTCCTCAGTTTTATCGCCAATTTTATAAGCATACATTTTTTTCTCTTAAACCACAAATCTCTTCCATTATTTTTCCATTACATTCGTCTTTCATTTTACCTAAAACTTCCTTGTTTACTCGTGGAATACTATAAAAAATTGAGTACTGTATAATCACTTGTATCAAAGTAATTTATCATCGATTTCATGTCCTCATAATCCTCAGAAAAATCTTCAGTTTCAGTATTGTAAATGTAACTGTCTGTAACTTGATAACACTACTCAATATTTTCTCCATATTTTTGTCTCATTATTCTATAGTGAAAATTGTATGCCAATTATTTAAATAAATCGAGTATGCTCATCCCAACATAGATAGGCTTATTACACATGATTTTTGGCTTATTCGTATGGTTGATAACAAGATTTTCATTAAGTATAGTACTCCCTTTAATGCTTGGCATTGTTATTAATTAATCACATTTTTTCCCATAAGACATTAATTTTATATCAACTCTATTTCTGATATTTCTCATTGTCTTGCCAAAGACTGAATTATTCATTAGCTTAAGGAAATCTTTCTCAGAATCATTTTTGGCTTTAGATCTCATTGGAGCAGTCAGAACTCTATATTTCTTCAACCAATTAGGTTGTTCAAATTTTAAAACTCTGTCTATTTTTGTTATTTTCATTCCTAAGGAGAGATACTGCTTTAAATTTGCATATGATGATAATTTTTAAAATGAACATATGAACCGTTTTCAGGCATTTATACTTTCAGTGGTTTGATAATTAAACAATTAAACAATTTTTTGCATTATCATCTAAATTTTTCTTACTGTTCAATTGTAGTAAACACATATCACAATTGTTTTGTTGTGCTTGTAATATGACTTGAAACAAGTCTAAATACATCTTTGTTGCATTTAGTAATTTTAGTGGATACACTTGTTATTTTTCTTCAAATGAGGAAACATTAACAGATACATTAATTCTATTCTCAGTTTTTAGGGTATGCTGAACCATTATAGGAAATTCAAAATTTTCAAGTTACTGATCAAGATCAAGACTAACATTTTTATATGTTATTCTCTAGTTTCCCCTGGCCTATTTCACATGTGTACTGCCTTTCCATAGTGTCCAATGAGCACAATATTTCGGCCATCAGACATGTCGCGAGGGTCAGGTGCGCTGACGAACTAAGCTCCTGAGGATGGACTGCCGTCTTAAGTCCCCTCCCATGCGCAGCTTCCTCTGTCTGGTTCGCGCCCGCGGCCACGCTTTGGCGGTCGCTGAGACGCTGGAGTTGACACCTGTGGTGGCATCAGTGTAACTGCCTCATCCGCCCTGGTCGCCCGTTTGTTTTCTTTCCTGAGCGTCTTTCTAATTACACTCAATGCTGGTTCCCATGCCTTGCTGAGGTTGTAGCCACAATCTCGATTGATCAGTCTGTTCCTGGTATGAATGCCGATAACCTCTTTAACTACACTGTCGCGGTATTTACATGTCTGTTCCAGCAGCCTCGTATGTTGGTAATCCTTTTCTTGATTTTCGGACAGTCTGTGCTCTCTGACTGCCGACCTGATGGGGTACCTAAGTCCAGTGTGCCTGTGATGTTCTTGGCAACGATCTTCAATGGGGCACACTGACACGGAATCTGACATATGCTAGCGTTCCACAAACCAAGATCGTCTTTGACACTTCCCAATAATACTTGTGGACAAAAGACAGTTCCTACTCTGTGTTTCCTCAATATTCAACCTATAGTGGGACAGTATACGACATATAGGCAGTGGCTTCCTCCGTGACTTCATCTGTCTCCACACGCTGTACTGTAGAGTTGGGGCAGAGAGCATGTGTGATCTGCCATTCCGAGTACCCGCCCCTCTGGATGTTTTGAGGTGTTCCAGCTCAGGGGGCAGACTCACTGCGTCAGAGATGGTGCACACTCTGTGCACCAGGGTTTTTACCACCCCATTCCTCTGCAAAGCATGGTGGCAGCTATCCACATGCAAATACAGGCCGCTGTGCATTTTCTTCCTGTATACCCCGTGCCCCGTGGTGCCACCCGCTCTTCTTTTGACCATGACGTCCAGGAATGGTAATCTTCCTCCTGCTTCTGTCTCCATAGTGAGTCTGATATTCAGGTGTGTAAGGAAGTCTGGGAGCCTGTCCCTTACATGGGGCCAGATCACGAAAGTGTCATCCACATAACGGAGAATACAAGTAGGATTCCATTTGAATGATGCAAAAGCTTCCTCCTTGAAGTAACCCATATCCATAATCAGTGAAATATTTATCTGCTTTTGCTCTTTTCCTTTGGCAGTACGATTTTGTGATTTTGACAAAGAACAATAGCAGAAGTATCTTCATTTATGTACAATTAAAATATAATAAAAATTACAAATAGGGGCTCACATTTTGGTCCCTCCACAAAAATTCAACTTTCTTAATAAAAAGAATAAGGAGGTAGTTGTTTGCTACAGTCACAGAAATTCAACTTTCTAAAGAAATTTGTTTTATCTAAAGGGTAATAACTTAAGCAAATTAGCAGAAAGTTGTAACAACTTTTCTCAAACATACAAAAGATATGTAGTATAGAATAAAGAATATTAAATAAAGAATATTGAGAACTGCAGGAAATAGTAAAGTATTTAAACACACAAGGTTAGTCTTACAAACATATACATGATTTAATAGGATGTATTCCTAAAAGTCAAATCGACTTGAAACTTGTATATTCAAAAGATTCATAAATAGAAGCATTAAATGTAAAAGAAATATGAGCAATTGCATAAATTTTAGAGACAGAAAAATACTATAACTATCAGATAAATATGTCATTTACATAATAAAATTTTTATTAGTATACATGGTTCATCTATTTGACTTGAGCAATAAATCATCTGTTCTTAAAAAAATGATTAACTGTTCCAATAAGAGAAACTTATAAAAGGGTTTCATTAGTTAGTGATTATACAACTTCTTTAACTCCAAATAGTACATCAAAAATTTTAAATTATATTGTGACAGAGAAATAATACAGATTGCTCTAGGCCATTACAGTTCAAAAACTTTAAAAAATCGATGCAAACCAAAAACCAAACACTCACATTAGAGCAGATGAAATTTTAAACAGAACTGTTATCGAAAGTGAAGTCAAATTGTACATGGACATAACAGATAGTATTGGAAGTATACTTGGATATAGTGGACTAACTGCTGAAGCCAAAAAAAAAGACTGTTCATAATGATATTCCTAAAATTATTCTATTCACATTAATCAGCATAAATTTTAATCTAGCTGATTGGATGTTTGGGAAGCATACTGATCCTTTCCACTGAAAAACTAATAATATTCCCTCATTGAAGCCTAATGCAGAATTTGGTGTGCCAATAACTCATGAGCCTCAATATCCCATAAAATCTCCTGTTTTAGATCCTATTCAAGATTTAGAAATTACTATAACAGATGAAAACGATAATTTAATTGACTTAATGATGCTTGTGTGACAGTTGTTTTATTTTTACCTTCATAAATCATGAATAAAATGTAACATCACCTGTATTACTCATTCCCTGTAAATGAGAAGACTAAAAATAATTGAAATACTCCCAACAAGGATATTGAAATTAACATAATTATTGGAGATGGATGGTTACATCCTAATCATTCCCAATTATATATTAACTTAAATACTCTTGGAACTGATGGATCAGATTATCCAAATACTATGGAAAAGTCTAATAAAAAAGTAATCGATAATTATTTTGCAAAACTGATTTTATAATCTACATCTACAACCAAACAATTAAAAAAGGAAATAATTTTATGTCTAGAATAGAACATCCCTTTATTACTTCATCAGTCTTACTGCTCTTGTTCATTTGTTACTGATAAAGTAAGCTTGGAAGGACATATTATTAATAAAGGAAAAACAAAGAGTAAAAAAACGAATCGCTTTATCCATTAGCAATGCTTGGAGGATTTTTTTAGAGACTATAAAAAATTATGTGGAAGGAGATTTAACAGTAAGTTTCACATGGTCTGCAAGTGCTGGGAGATTCTAGTTTTTGTAGGTGTGATTATAATGATGATAGAGTAGAAATTAAAGATACACTTCTTAAGTAAGGAAAAATTGTAATAGATTCGTTGGAAATTCGTCTACCAATTGTTAAATATGAACCAAACTACAAGTAGAACAACAAGAAAATATTCTGAAAAATACAATAATTCCAATATATTTTTATGTACTACAGACTGAAGAAGTAGCAGGATTAAATGGCAAGAAAGATTTCGAAATACATATAAAATATTACTGTAACTCAGTGGAATTTTATAGCACACATTTTTATTTGTTTCATTTCAAACTAATTGAAAAAATAATCAGTTGTCTGATTCATCACTTCATGATCATGTAAAGCCGCAAACATGTTATTAGAAAAATAGAAGAAATGACATCTTTCCTCAATAAATGTGGAATCTAGAGCCACCAAATAGTTATTTGAAAGCTCACAATGCTTTTTCCGATTTTAAACGAGTTCCAGTACTAAAATGAGATGTAGATGTAAGTACTTACAGCTTTTTTAGAGAATTATCCCATATATGTAGTTAATATGATTTCTAGGAAAATCTTAATGCTAATCAAAGAACAATGATGGAATTGTGTTCAACTTTCAATGGTAAAATTCAAAATTACACACTTGCCTATGTAATTATGTATGGTAAAAGGAATTTAACTTATGATTCACAACACAGAAAACTTACTGAAAATTTCTTATGATTAAAAAATTACATCTTTAAAAAAAATTTTAATCAGGTAAATGAATAAAAAATTGGAAAAAATTGTAGAAGTGGTCAGTCCATGTTTTCATTTCCTTTTGAAGTATTTTCAAAAAAAGAGAGAGATAATAAAAACTGAAAAATTTGGTATGTAAATGACAAATCATATCCAATTATTTTCAATATATTTTTTCTGAGTAGCTCTTTTTATGGAGATTATGACAGAATTTTGAATTTTTTAAAATCGGTAAATATTTGCCTAAGAAAACCGCAAATTCAAAAGTGCTGAGTCATGAAAATCGACTTTTTTTCTTATTAACTTATTTCTATGAATTTCTGTATATGGCTTCCTATAGTGGTGATTCAAATGTATTTAATGAAAAAAATTATATTAGTAGCATTTTATATGTTTAGAACTGTACAACTGATTGATTTGTTACATTTTACATGTTTCAAACTGTACATTCAGAACAGTAGAGAAATTTGTGGTTGTTAGTGTGAATTTACTATATTCGAGTGTCTCTCAATAGAAGGCAGTAATGTTTCTTCCATTTAAATTAATATATGAACGTTCTTGATTTTAAATTGGACTTACTTTTTTGTAATGGTAATTTGAGTATTGTAATTATCATTACATTTTATTTACAGTTCATCTTTCAAATAAATACATTAATAACAAAAAATTATTTATTTTAGTCCACAAATAAGCTGATGAAGAAAGCATTTCTAGAAAAGTTTTGTATGAAGCTTGATAACAAGTTTAAGATTATTTTACATATAGATTTGCTGAATTAATTACAAGTTGGGATAATGAAATGATTGAAAATGAGCAGATGAAATTTAGATAGAAAGGGGTGAAGAAATTTAAAAACATTGAATTTCATGATATAGCATTCCCGATGACGTGATTTTTTAAATTTTTATTTAATTTATAATTTTTAAATGAATAATACCATGCAGCCAAATCAGTGAGCCAATGTATGGGAGAAAAAATTATTACTGAATTTCAAAAAGATGTTTAGCTAAAAGATGGATATGAATATATATGTACAGAATGTGTAAACCATTACCAGACAGTTAAAGTTGCAGGTCCGGTGAGTTTGTGAGGTTGTGTCCGTACCCATGCACATCCACAGGCTCAATACAATTTGAAACGAGACTCGTCCAACCAGGCCACATGTTTCCAGTGATCAACAGTCCAATGGCGGTTTTACAGGCTTAGGCAAGACATAAAGAAGATCATTGGGTCTTGGGTTCGATTCCTGGCCAGTTTGCGGATTTTCTCCAGCCAAGGACTGGATGTTTGTGTTGCCCTTTATCATCTCGTCATCATCATCTTTCATGAAAGTGGACAGTTGAGCGCCCCACAAACCATTCGTCATCATCATCATCATCATCATGAAGGCATAAAGCTTTGTCTTGTGCAGTCATCTAGGGTACATGAGCAGGCCTTTGGCTCTGAAAACTCATATCGATGATGTTTCTTGGAATGGTTTACACGTTGACACTTGTTGATGGCCCTCCACTGAAAGCAGCAGCAATTTGCGGAAGGGTAGGACTTCTGTCACTTTGAACGATTTTTCTCGCCCTTCATATATCACGTTCTTGCAGGATCTTTTTCCAGCCACAGTGACGTGGAGGTTTGACGTTTTACCGGATTCCTGATATTCTCTTCCGAAATTAAATACAGTTTAGTAAAATGTGGTGCACAGAGACCTGCACGCTGTAATCATCACAAATTGAAGGTTCGTCTCGCTGGAGCAAGAAGTAATGCGTCAGAAGACTGTGGCCTATGCGATGACGAGTAAGGAGGACCACATCCCATCATCGTGGCTGAAAGGACGTAAATGACGGCCGCGTAGTGGGTTTTACGAGACGCAACTTGTTATCGCTCTCCTTCAGCCACTCGGCCTCTCATCAACACTGTAACTCACCAGAGGTGTCATAGTATGCGTGGAGACGGCACACTGAAATAACTGAGGCTCAGATATTCGGAAAAGACAAGGAATACAGCACACAAAGCTCATCTCACCTACTCCATTGCGTCCTAGATCACATTAAATTCTGTGTCGAAGAGAGTAATGTGTCGAGGCTGTCGGACCTTGAGGACACTATCAGGGAAAATAACAGAACCGATATCGGGGTCCTCCTGTTTCGACCCATCTGTAAAGATAGAAGTTGAAATTACTCAGAGTATCTGTGGTAACGAGGGTGGCAGACGGGTAAGACTATGGATTTAGGGTTGTAATCGCTTTACCTCAAGTGACTCCAGCACATGCCGCACGCTGATCCCAAATGGTCTTGTTGCTTGTGCACAATTAGGCAGAAAGCTTAGGATATAGAATGGTATCTCTCACATACAAGCCATATCAATTAAAAATACAACTAGAACGAGTAAAATACACACACTTATCTGAAGAAAACTAAAACCTGTCTTTGCTGCCTAATCCTTCACACAGCAAGTTGCAAGTCACAGTTCGCTGATGCAGCACTGAAGGAGGAACAGTAAACAGCAAAATCGCCCACAAATGAGGTGCACTGTACATGACACCGTAATGTAGACGTGATGGTATTGATGGCTATAGCAAAGAGGGTAACACTTAAAACACTGCTATGAGGGACATTATTCTCTTACTCAAAACGATATGATAGCGTGCCATCAACTCAGATCCTAAGAAACCCCTGGTACAGGAAAGACTATGAAGACCTGGCCAGCAAAGTCACATTGATTCAGTTGCACGAGAACGTTGTGTCTCCAATTAGTGTCATATGCGAAACTGATATCAATATGCCGATACAGCGATATTTACATAGACTACTGAAAGCAGCCTCTAGCAAGGTTATGTTGTTCACAGTGGACCGATATCTCCGGAATCCACACTGAGAGTGGCTAAGGAGTCGCCTGGTGTCTAACAACCAGACCAAACAACGTTTAACAATTTGCATCAGGGTCTTTCCTAAACAGCTCGTTAAGGCAATACTCCGGTAACTACTGGGAGATGTGCAATCCTTTCCTGGTTTGAGGAGTGGTACAGAATTGCATCTCTCAAAAAGTTGGGGAAGTTGCCTGTATACATATTATATTAAAACATTCGAGGAGGATTTTCTTTGATACTTCTGGCAAATGTAGAAACGTACAGTGCCGGATTAGGTGGTGACCAAGTGATGAGGCACGAGTCTCAGAAAGAGCCGATTCCAGGTCCACTGCTGTTGGATCTGGAGTTTATCTTCTCCCTCTCTACTGTCGCATGGCAATGACCAAACGTCGGAAACCGCTACGCATAAGCAGTAGGTTTTGCAAGATTCTTGACTAGCGCCTAAGTAATGTCTCTGAGTATTGTTTGGACGCACCCCTATTTCACCACTACTGCTTTGGTAAATGACTGTTTTAGCAGAAATCGTCCAGGTGGTTTTCCGATACTTCTGTAGAACGAGTGGAAACTTTGATAGAGTCCAGAATTGCTTACCATGATTTTGTCTACTCCCCTTAATTATACATCGAGCCTTGGCTCTCACAACCCGAAAGGCCCTGAAGTTCTCTGCTGTGGGGCGTCATTTAAAACGTCAAAGGGCCACACGTCTGCCCCAGATGGTCGAATGGCACACATTTGTCCTCCGAGATACAGTTATCATCCTAAGATGACCTGAGGACGTTGGGACTGACAGGTCACTGGCGGATAGCGCCCGTGGTCTAGGGGAAGCGTCTTTGGTTAGAAATAAATCTTCCTTGATCTCGGGTTCAAAAATCGTCACCTATTAATCTTTGATTAATAATCAGCATTGGTGGTCGAAGATCTCAGCCATAAGATGTTACCCCCATTGTGCAAACGCCCTTGTCAAATAGGATGGAAGAGTGGACAGAAGTTAAGGGCACACGTTTGTATTTGGAGTTGGAAACTGCGTCCAAAGGTGGAAGAAACAGCAATGATCAACAGCATGAGGATGCAAAAGGTTATGGAAACCTCTGCATTAAAGGCATAACGTGTGCCCACAGGACATGTAGGATGTATTTGAAAGGGTGTCATGATGATCTCTTTATTCGCAAAAGATTTCGAAATAGTACTCCATTTGGATCTCTAAGAGGGGACTGCAAAGGGGGAGCTGACCATGAGAGTGTCTGTGCGTGGAATGTCAGAAACTTGAATGTGGTAGGGAGGATAGAATATCTGAAAAGGCAAATGCAAAGGCTCAACATATATCTAGTAGGGCCAATGAAGTGAAATGGAAAGAACACAAGAATTTCTGGTCAGATGAGTATTAGGTAATATCAACAACAGCAGAAAATGGGATAATGGGAGAAGGATTCGTTATGAATTGGAACGTAGGGCAGAGAGTGTGTTTCTGTGAACACTTCAGTGATAGGGTTGTTCTTATCAGAATCGACAACAATCCAACATCGACAATGATATCTCAAGTATACATGTCAAAGTCACAAACTGAAGTAGGAAGTTGGAGAAAGCCTATGAGGGTATTGCAAGGGTAATATAGTACTTAAAGGAAGATGAAAATCTAAGGACTAAATTGGAATGGCACAGGAAGGACTAGAAGAAGCAGTTACAGGAGAACATGGGCTTCAGACAAGGAATGAGAGATGAGAAAGACTAATTGAGCTCTATAGTTAATTTCAGCTAGTAATAGCGAATACTCTGTTCAAGAATCACAAGAGTAGGTGTATTAGGAAAAGACCGGGTGATACGGGATGATTTCAGTTAGGTTACATCACAGTGTAACAGAGATTCAGAAATCAGATACTGGATTGTACGGCGTACCCAGAAGCAGATATAGACTAAGGTCACAATGTGGTAGTGATGAAGAGTAACATGTAAATAAGTGGGAAACCGAAGTACTAAGGAATGACGAGACATGCTTGAAGTTCTCTATGGCTACAGATACAGCAATAAGAAATAGCAGAGTAGTCAGTACAGTCGAAGAGGAATAGATATCTCTAAAAACGGCAATCAGGCTATCTGTAAAGAAAAACTTAGATAACCGTAGGTAACAAGTAATACTTCAGTTGATCGATGAAAATAGGAAGTACAAAAATGCTCAGGGAAATGCAGGAGTACAGAAATGAAAGTCACTGAGGAATGAAATAAATAGGAAATGCTGGGAAGACGAAGTGGCTGCATGAGAAGTGTGAGGAAATCGAAAAAGAAATGTGTGGCGGAAGGAGTGACACAGCACATAGGAAAATCAAAACAACCTTCGTTGATATTTAAAGTAACAGTGGTAATATGAAGACTGCGACGGAAACTCAACGGCTGAATTCAGAGGAGAGAGTCGATAGATGGAAGGAATACATTGGAAGCCTCTATGAGGGGCAGATTTGTCTGATGTGATAGAAGAAGAAACGTGTTGATTTAGAAGAAATAGCGCATCGAGTATTAGAATGAGAATTTAAGAGAGCTTTGGAGGACTGAATGTAAAATAAGGGAGAAAGTGTAGACAACATTCCATCAGAATTTCTACAGTCATTTGGGAAGTGGCAACAACATAACTATTCACGTTGGTGGGTAGAATGTATGAGTCTCGTGACATACCATCTCGTGACATGAGGATTGTAAGAGCGGACAAGTGCGAGAATTATCGCACTCTCGGAATAACAGTCCATACATACAAGTTGCTGGAAAGAATGATATACAGAAGAATAGGAAAGAGAATAGAGGATGTGTTAGATGAGAATCAGTTTTGCCTTAGGAAAGATAAAGTCTTCAGAGAGACAATTCTGACGTTGTGGTTGATAATGGAAGCAAGACTTAAAGAAAAATCAAGACACGTTCATAGGATTTGTCCAACCAGAAAAAGCGTGCGGCAATGTAAAATGGTGCAAAATGTTCCAAATTCTGATAATAATAGGGCTGAGTTAGAGGGAGAGACGTGTAACATGCAATATTTACAAGTGCTAAGAGCGTGTAATATGAGTGAACCACCAGGAATGAAGTGCTCTGATTAAAAAGGATGTAAGACAGCGATGTAGTCTTTCACACCTACTATCCAATCCGTACATCGAAGAAGCAATGATGGCAGTAAAAGAAAGAATCAGGAGTGGGATTAAAATTCAAGGTGAAAGGCTAACAGTGACAATATTCACTGATGACATTGCTATCCTGAGTGAAAGTGAAGAAGAATTACATGGTTTGCTGAATGGAATGAACACTCTGATGAGTACAAAATATTTATTGAGAATAAATCGAAGAAACAGGAAAGGAATGAGAAGTAGCAGAAATGATAACAGGGAAAAGGACATCAGGACTAATGGGCACAGAGTACATAAAGTTAAGTAATTTTGCTACCTAGGCTGCAAAATAACCAACGATGGATGAAGCAAGAAGCACATCATAAGTAGAATGTGTACAGGGTTACATAACTTTGGCTATCATGAGCACGTAGGTGCGAAGCCGGATGTATCAAAGCCAACACAGGCAAAATCTGTTGTGACTCACGCACTATGATAACTGCAGACATAGGTTGCAAGTGCTACCCAGAGATGAAGTGGTTGGTACAGGAGAGGAATTCGTGGTGGACTGCGTCAGACAAATCAGAAGACTGATGACAAAAAAAAGGCCAGTGGCATGGTGGACCAATCGTGAGATGTGGTCCACCCATTCCTGGAAGATGTCGCGTCATTCAGACAAGGCCTACTAACTGAACAGCTCCCAGTTAGCATGCTGATCATCCATTTCGATGGCTTCTATTCAAGCAGTTCTCTATCGAGTAGGGGGATCCAGGAAGGGAAGTTGTCACTTGAATGAAGGGCATCAATGGCACTACACTGTCCTGAGTCACAGTGGAGAAAGAGGTCTGTGGCTGATTTAACGCTCACAATCCTCCTATAACCCGAAGTCGGTTCATTAATTTTCATGTAAGCTTAAATTTTGGAGGCTGGCACCAGTTTCACAGCACTTGGCACACGGAAATAGTGACACACTGCAGATAGAGGTAGCAATGGTAGAATTTAAGCAAATTGCTTTCACCCCATACTCGTCTACTATTGTTCTTCACTGCTGTCGAAAGTTATAGGCTCGTAATCCATGTCCGTGCTAGATTATGAAATTGAAATGCAACTTCATATACTGGTCCAGGGGATGGTCGGCTTCTTTTTCTTAAAAATATGTACGCTGGATGAGTTTCTATTCTCGAACAGATATATATATTTAACATTTCATTTTACAATACAATTAAGTTCCACCTCCATGCTAACTCCACACATACATAACTCCTACCACATACTCGTACTGATCAAGAACAAGGATCTACCTATAGCACAATGCACCAAAGAAAAACACTATCTTATGTCGATCTATTCATGCAAAATCATCCTTGGAACATACATTACAAAAACAAGATACAAATAATAGTTTATCACAGACAATCATTTTAAATAATCTGTAATAATCATATTACTTACATAAAGTGTATTTATATGTTGATGTTTATGCATTTTCGCTTGCTAGTAGTGGATTTCTGTGTTTTGAGTCTTTCACTTGGAATCGGTCGTTTCGTATTATTCAGTAACGGTTCGCGCATTTTGTCTCACCCTTACAAGTTTTTTCACACTGAGTATGACACAATAGCAGCCGAGAAATAAGTGGTATTACACATGTTCAGGATGCACAACCTCTCAGGTGTCATGAGGGTCACCAAGATTCGATCGCTAGGGCAAGTATAGTTTGAACCCCGTAATATACTATGGGCATTGGAATCATCCAGTAGTAGAAAAGGGCAGAGAAATCGTTCAATAAGGCCCACGTGAGGCTCAGATTCTACTGTATCCTATGGAGGTAAGTGCTGGGAGCAAACAGTGATTTTTAAATCCCACATGAACTGCAACAGCTAGTCGTAGTAGGTCATTAATGAAGGAGAGAGCAGAGGAGTGGTGTGTATTGCTGACAAACATAGCAACACCTCTCTTGGCACCGGCCGGGGTGGCCGAGCTGTTCTAGGCGCTACAGTCTGGAACCGCGCGACCACTACGGTCGCAGGTTCGAATCCTGCCTCAGGCATGGATGTGTGTGATGTCCTTAGGTTATTTAGGTTTAAGTGGTTCTAACTTCTAGGGGACTGGTGACCTCAAAAATTAAGTCCCATAGTGCTCAGAGCCATTTGAACCTCTCTTGGCTCTTTCACCAGTCATGTCGTCCTATCGGTGGCAGGTATAGCCCTGTAGCACTGAGGGGTCAGTGGCTGTGAAATGTGTACTGTAAGTACAAGAACATGGGTTGTTTCTGTGCCAGGAGTTTCAGGTCCTCCTCATGAGTCCTGAACCAGTTCATGTCCCACTGAAGTGTGGGAGTCACTTATCATGAGGGTTGCACTTCTACCCTTCCTTCTTTGCTCTGGGATGGGGAACCACAAAGAATGGTGGGTCAAGATGGTGTTCCTGGACCGATTTGGAATTCCATTGACTTTGAAGCAGAATTAGCAGGTCATGACGAAAGATATCGATATGGTCTTCCAGCTGGATTCGCTTACGATGGAAGTTTCCTGTTTGCTTTCTTTGTCTGGGAGGCGCTTGTGGGGACTACTGCTCGAGCGGCAGAGTCAGTGTTGGATTTTTGACAAAAGTCTTCTTTCGGAAGTACCGTCAGCTACACTATGGTGGAAACTGTGGCTTTCTCTGATATTGTCAGAGGGGTTACGAAACAACTGCTGTTTGACAAGTACACCGACAAACGCAGGTAATACTGCTGACAGTAACAACCTCCTTTTGTATAGAAGCATTGGTTGTAGAAATAGGCTTCTGGGGCCGAAACAAAAAATGAATTTGGGAGATAGGTGGCCTTATACACTGAAGCGCCGAAGAAACTGGCATTGGCATGTGTATTCAAATACAGATATAAGTAAACAGACAGAATACGGCACTGCGGTCAGCAACGCCTAGATAAGACAACGAATGTGTCACGCAATGGTTAAATCGGTCACTGCTGCTACAATTGCAGGTTATCAAGATTTAAGTGAGGCAGAACGTGGTGTTGTAGTCGGCGCACGAGTGACGGGACACAGCGTCACCGAGTTCACGGTTAAAGCAGGCTCAGACATGGTGAATGGATGTCTCTAAAGGCCCCCTGGCTCAGCAGCTGTTGTGGCTGAGCACCTGAAGGATAATTTGGATAATATTTCGAGTAGATTTCCCCACCATGTTATAGTTCTGCGTGGAGATTTTAATTTGCCGGATATAGACTGGGAGATTCAAACGTTCATAACGGGTGGCAGGGACAAAGAATCCAGTGAAATTTTTAAGTGCTTTATCTGAAAACTACCTTGAGCAGTTAAACAGAGAACCGACTCGTGGCGATAACATATTAGACCTTCTGGTGACAAACAGACCCGAACTATTTGGAACAGTTAACGCAGAACAGGGAATCAGCGATCATAAAGCGGTTACTGAAACGATGATTTCAGTCGTAAATAGAAATATTAAAAAAGGTAGGAAGATTTTTCTGTTTAGCAAAAGTGACAAAAAGCAGATTACAGAGTACCTGACGGCTCAACACAAAGGTTTTGTCTTAAGTACAGGTAGAGTTGAGGATCAGTGGACAAAGTTCAAAACCATCGTACAATATGCGTTACATAAGTATGTGCGAAGCAAGATCGTAAGAGATGGAAGAGAGCCACCGTGGTACAACAATCGAGTTAGGAAACTGCTGCGGAAGCAAAGCGAACTTCACAGCAAACATAAACATAGCCAAAGCCTTGCAGACAAACAAAAATTACGCGAAGCGAAATGTAGTGTGGGGAGGGCTATGCGAGAGGCGTTCAATGAATTCGAAAGTAAAGTTCTATGTACTGACTTGGCAGAAAATCCTAAGAAATTTTGGTCTTATGATAAGCGGTAGGTGGATCAAAACAAAATGTCCAGACACTCTGTGACCAAAATGGTACTGCAACAGAGGATGACAGACTAAAGGTCGAAATACTAAATGTCTTTTTCCAAAGCTGTTTCACAGAGGAAGAGTGCACTGTAGTTCCTTCTCTAGATTGTCACACAGATGACAAAATGGTAGATATCTAAATAGACGACAGAGGGATAGAGAAACAATTAAAATCGCTCAAAAGAGGAAAGGCCGCTGGATCTGATGGGATACCAGTTCGATTTTACACAGAGTACGCGAAGGAACTTGCCCCCCTTCTTGCAGCGGTGTACCGTAGGTCTCTAGAAGAGTGTAGCGTTCCAAAGGATTGGAAAAAGGCACAGGTCATCCCCGTTTTCAAGAAGGGACGTCGAACAGATGTGCAGAACTATAGACCTATATCTCTAACGCCGATCAGTTGTAGAATTTTGGAACACGTATTATGTTCAAGGATAATGACTTTTCTGGAGACTAGAAATCTACTCTGTAGGAACCAGCATGGGTTTCGAAAAAGACGGTCGTGTGAAACTCAGCTCGCGCTATTCGTCCACGAGACTCAGAGAGCCATAGACACGGGTTCACAGGTAGATGCCGTGTTTCTTGACCTCAGCAAGGCGTTCGATAGAGTTCCCCACAGTCGTTTAATGAACAAAGTAAGAGCATATGGACTATCAGACCAATTGTCTGATTGGATTGAAGAGTTCCTAGATAACAGAGCGCAGCATGTCATTCTCAATGGAGAGAAGCCTTCCGAAGTAAGAGTGATTTCAGGTGTGCCGCAGGGAAGTGTCATAGGACCGTTTCTATTCACAATATACATAAAAGACCTTGTGGATGACATCGGAAGTTCACTGAGGCTTTTTGCAGATGATGCTGTGGTGTATCGAGAGGTTGTAACAAAGGAAAATTGTACTAAAATGCAGGAGGTACTGCAGCGAATTGACGCATGGTGCAGGGAATGGCAATTGAATCTCAATGTAGACAAATGTAATGTGCTGCGAATACATAGAAAGATAGTTCCCTTATCATTTAGCTACAACATAGCAGGTCAGCAACTGGAGGCAGTTAATTCCATAAATTATCTGGGAGTACGCATTAGGAGTGATTTAAAATGGAATGATCATATAAAGTTGATCGTCGGTAAAGCAGATGCCAGACTGAGATTCATTGGAAGAATCCTAAGGAAATGCAATCCGAAAACAAAGGAAGTAGGTAACAGTACGCTTGCTCGCCCACTGCTTGAACACTGCTCAGCAGTGTATGATCCGTACCAGATAGGGTTGATAGAAGAGATAGAGAAGATCCTACGGAGAGCAGCGCGCTTCGTTACAGGAACATTTAGTAATCGCGAAAGCGTTACGGAGATGATAGATAAACTCCAGTGGAAGACTCTGCAGGAGAGACGCTCAGTAGCTCGGTACGGGCTTTTGGTTAAAGTTTCGAGAACATACCTTCACCGAAGAGTCAAGCAGTATATTGCTCGCTCCTACGTATATCTCGCGAAGAGACCATGAGGATAAAATCATAGAGATTAGAGCCCACACATAAGCATGCCGACAATCCTTCTTTCCACGAACAGTACGAGACTGGAATAGAAGGGAGAACCGATAGAGGTATTCAGGGTACCCTCCGTACACATGGATTACGGAGTATGGATGTAGATGTAGATGTAGATGTAGATGTAGCGACGAAGTGGGGACATTCTCGTGCTACCATTTCACGGGTGTGCCGTGAATATAACGAGTCCGGTAAAACATGAAACTTCCGATATCGCTGTGGCCGAAAAAAGATCCAGCAAGAACGGGATAAATGAGGAGTGAATAGAATCGTTCAAAGTGACAGAAGTGCTACCCTTCCGAAAATTTCTGCAGATTTCAGTGCTGGGCCAACAAGTGTCAGCGCGAACCATTCAAAGAAACATCATCGATATGGTCTTATGGGCTTTCGGAGCTGAAGGCCCATTCGTGTGCCCTTGATGACCGCACGACACTAAGCTTTACGCCTGGCCTGGGCCAGTCAACACCGACATTGGATTGTTGATTACTAGAGACATTTGGCCTGGTTGGACGAGGCTCGTTAAAAATTGTATAGAGCGGATGGACGTGTACGGGTATGGAGACAACCTCATGAATCCGTGGTCCCTGCACGTCAGCAGGGTATTGTTCAAGCTGGTTGAGATTCTGTAATGGTGTGGGGCGTGTGCGGTTGGAGTGATATGGCACCCCTGATTCGTCTAGATACGACTCTGACTGGTGACACGTACGTAAGCATCATGTCTGACCATCTGCATCCATTCATGTCCACTGAGTATTCCGACGGACTTGGGTAATTCCATCAGGACAATTCCACACCCCACACGTCTAGAACTGCTACAGAGTGGCTCCAGAAACATTTTTCTGAGTTTAAGCGCTTCCGCTGGTCACCAGGCTCCTTAGACATGAATATTATTGAACATATTTGGGATGCCTTGCACACGCTGTTCAGAAGAGATATCCACCCCTCATGCTCTTGCGGATTTATGTACAGCCCTGAAGGATTTATGGTGTCAATTCCCTACAGCACTACTTCAGACATCAGTGGATGGCATGCCACGTCGTGTTGCGCAAGTTGTGCGTGTTCGCGGAGGCCCTACACGATATTAAGCAGGTTACCTGTTTCTTTGTCTCTTCAGTTTAGGTCATCTTGGTCTCACCATATGAGATGCATTGTGATGTTTAATGTCCTGTATACTCCATTGTTCAAAGAAGGTACTGCCGTCCCTACTCCAGACAGGGTGATCCCCAGCAGCATTTAAGGACATAGGATGTGAGGAGTAGCCAATTCCGTCTCGGGAGGCGTTGCCGCATTTGGCACAACTGGCTTCACACTGACATCCCGTGGTAACGTGCTCAAAGCACTGGCGTTGAAAACAGCGCTTGGGGTTGTGGACATAGTGCCACACACTTAGGAGAAGGAAACCTGCTCTAATATGTGCTTGTGCTATTGAAAGTAAGGATGAAGGGGATAGATTTTACTAGATGCCCGATCACACTTTCCAATGTATTTTGCGGATCGACTATCCTGAGCCCACTCACCTCTCAGTCCCTCCTTGGGAATGTCTACCAGGTGTGTAGTACCTACAAGCGGCCCACCCTTTCCGCTGGGAGTAGAAGGAGATAATATCGTGGGTTCCGAGAGCAGCTATGGAAGTAAGGATCCACTCAGAGAGAAGCCCGCATGCCTGAATATGCCGGTTTCTCAAAGGTTGCCCGCTAACGACTGCTGCACCTCACAGCCGTGCTTTTCATCAGTGCGCAGCACACTTTGAGATTGGTTCCGCTGACGCGCCGTACAGTGGTCACTGAAGGATGCTAAGAGCTTACTGTGACAGGGGACTAGCTGCACTTACCAGTCCCCAGCTCAGGAAACCCGGGGTCATCAAGACCATACTCAAGAAAGGAAGGCAGAGCCCCTGAGGGATTCTGGTATCATTGTTCTACCATCACGTTTGTTCACTCACGTCAACCCATCCCGTTAAGGTTTTGTTAAATGTAGCTTTGTAAGGTATCCACCCATTACTCTACAACTATCTTGGAGATACGCAGGTACCAAATAATAAGATTAAGAATGAGGAACCCTTCATGGATTAATAATCAAATTCGGAAAATGGTAGAGAAACGGAGAGTGTGGGATTCTCCGGTCAAAACAGAGGGTACAAATCTCTCTGAAACCCTTTATAACTTCAGTTTCTTTAAGTTTATCCAGGTCCCATCTCCTTATATTCCCGAATTTTTGCAGTTTCTTCAGTTTTAACCTCCAGTTCATAACCAATAGATTGTGGTCAGAGTCCACATCTGCCCCTGGAAATGTCTTACAATTTAAAACCTGGTTTCTAAACCTCTATCTTGCCATTATACCTAGGTATTACAATTACGAACAACTTAAATTGGAAAGAACACATAGAAAATATTGTGGGGAAGGCTAACCAAAAGCTGCGTTTTATTGGCATGTAACAGACCTACTAAGGAGACTGCCTACTCTACGCTTGTCATTCCTCCTTAAGAATTCTGCTGCGCCGTGTGGGATCCTTGCCAGATAGGACTGACGGAGTACATCGAAAAAGTTCAAAGAAACGCAGCACGTTTTGTATTATCGGGAAAAATGTGAGAGAGTGTCACAGAAATGATACAGGATTTGGGCTGGAAACCATTAACAGAAAGGCGTTTTTCGTTGAGACGTAATCTTCTCACGAAATTCCAATCACCAACTTTCTCCTCCGAATGTGAAAATATTTTTTTGACACCGATCTACATAATGAGGAACGATCACTACGATAAAATAAGGGAAATCAGAGCTCGTACGGAAAGATATAGGTGTTCATTCTTTCCGTGCGCTATACGTGATTGCAATAATATAGAATTGTAAAGGTGGTTCAATGAACCCTCTGCCAAGTGCTTAAATGTGATTTTCAGAGTATCCATGTAGGTGTAGATGTAGATATAATCTATCTGAAACCTTCCAGTGTCTCCAGGCCTCTTCCACGTATACAACATTCTTTCATGATTCTTAAACCAAATGTTAGCTGTGATTAAGTTACGCTCTGTTCCAAATTCTACCGTATGGCTTCCTCTTTCGTTCCTCACTCTCAGTCCATATTCACCTAGTATTTTTCCTTCTCTTCCTTTTCCCATTGTCACCCATCACAATAAAATTTCATCTCCTTTCATTATCTGAATAATTTCATTTATCTATCATATATTCCTTCAATCTCTTCATCATCTGCGGAGTTAGTTGGCATACAAATTTATACAACTGTGATAGGTGTGGTTTTCGTGACTATCTTGGCAATAATAATGCGTTCACTGTGCTGTTCGTAGTAACTTACCCGCGCTCCTACGTTTTATTCATTATTAAAAATACTTCTGGATTCCCCCTATTTGATCTTGTTTTTATAACCTTGCATTTACCTGACTAGAAGTCTTGTTCCTCCTGCCACCGAACTTAACTTATTTTCACTATATCTAACTCTGATCTATCCATTTCCCTTTTTAAATTCTGTAACCTACCTGCCCGATTTAGGGATCTGACATTCCACACTCCGATCCGCAGAACGTCAATTTTGTTCCTCCTGATAACGACGTCCTCCTGAGTAGTCCCCGTCCAGAGATCCGAATGCGGAACTACAGTACCTCCGGAATATTTTACCCAAGATGACGCCATCATCATTTAACCATACAGTAAAGCTGCATGACGTCGAGAAAAATTACGGCTGTAGTTTCCCCTAGCTTTCAACCGTTCGCAGTACCAGCACAGAAAGGCCTTTTTGGTTAAAGTTACAAGACCCATTCAACTATTAGGAAGCATGCTTCCCATCTGCAGGAACCACACGTTCGCCTGGATGCCCCTCCGTTGTGGTTGCACCTATCCGTATCGCTGAGGCACGCTAGCCTCTCCACTAACAGCAAGGACCATGGTTCATGGCGGGTGGGGGAAAAGAAAGGTGAGTGGAAATTTCTAGTCATAAAAAACCGGTCGAAAGCTTGATCCAGTCACTGGTCGACCAGTATGGGATGGATGACGTTCTAAATTTCGCATTTAAGAAATCAATTATGCAACAGGATCATGTAACATCTTGCTTAGGCGATGGTCAACAGCATGAACAAATTGTTTAAAAAAACTGTCTGACCAAAATATAAGTAAGAACTGAATATCCTAAAACACAATGCAACCAAAAATGGTTATGACACTGAGGTAGTACAGAAAGTATGCTTCAAAAAAGTCTAAGCTAAAGAGAAGTTATCTAGGCACTAAACCACTTTGGTATAGATGAAAGATAGGCCAAATTCGAGATTTCGTAAAGTTCCGCGTTTTGGTAAAGTAACCAGTAAAATCAAACATTTATTTCAAAAAGTAACTGTAATTTCATTTCAAACTGGAGATAACTTTGGGCAAAAATTACACCACAGTATTTATGAAGAATCAGTTTACGATCAGTCAAGCATTTATAAAATTAGTTGTTTGCAATACGACAAAATGTATACTGGCCAAACAGGTCAGGCGCTCTATTTCCCGCAACACTGCTATATTTAATTCAGTTTCACATTGCTTTAAAGGTAAGATATCTTTATATACTGGGTGATTCAGCTGCCCCTACCTATGTTGTTTTAGGCAACCTGCAATGTCCTATCTTGCCTTCAAAAACAAGGTGCAAGGTTTCCATATTCTCTCACTCGCTTAGCGCAAACTACTAGTTCTACAGAAAAATTAAACAGGACCTTTATTAACTAAAGTTAATGTAGTTAAATTTCTCACAAGGATACGTTTTCGGTAGAAACCGTTGTTTTGAATTATTTAAGAAGAACGTACAAATGTGAGCTTCAAACGCACCCCCACTCGCACACACAGCCTCCAGCGATCATATTTCTAGTATTTTGTTCATGGCACTCCCTCCTGCCATTATATAAAAATTTCCAACTATACTTATTATTTCCCACGATCCACCTTTCATTGTTCATTGACTGGCGTTATTTCGCCTCTGGCTTAGTCGAGCTCGTAAAAAGTGTAAAAAAGAGATTTCCGCTCAACACTTTTATGGACTTTAACTGTAGAAAATAAAAACGTACATAGTTGTATTCGTCACGTCTTCTGTCTGAAACTACTTTGCTTGTAAGGGTTCAGTATGGATGAAATTGTTAATATAATTAGTTTTAGCGTAACGTTTCGAAAGTAATTTTTCTTTTCTTACATTCAGAGGCACGTTTACGTTAGCAATATCGCCAAAAGAACCGACTATACTGGTGGCGTTATAGCCCAATCAGTAGAGACCGTACAAGATCGAATATTGGGAATAAGGCACCAGAAATTTATGTACAGTGGTAGGAGGGAGTGCCATGAGCAACAAATCAGAAATCCTGTCCGCTGAGGAATGAGTGTGGGGTAAACGTGCATTCGAAGTTCACTTTTGTGCGTTTTTCTTCAATAACTCGAAAACCATAGCCTCTAGCATAAACATAGCCCAGTACAATATGTAACTACATCAAATTCCCTACAAAGGGTCCTTTTCATTTTCTCTGTAAAATTAATAGCCTGCGTCTAGCGACTGAGAGAATATGAAAATCTCACACGCGGTTTATGACAGCAAAATTTGACATTGCGGATAGCATAAAACGATATTTGTAGGGAAGCTGTATACTGACAGTATACCTAGGTATAAATGTGCACCCTACGAGGCAGCAAAGCATTTATGGCGAAGGGTGTTGTGGTACCACTGTCATTTCTCTCTTTCTTTCCTATTCCTTTCGCAAATGGTGCACGAGAAGGAACGTGTTCTGTTATTTTCGAGTGGTGTGTGGCAGAAAATGTCGCCTTGCCTGACACTTGGAACGCACGCTCTCAGCTCTTAAAGAACGTGCCTCTCCATGCTATGAAACGTTTCCCTTATCCAGAAGCATATGGCCTCAATATGCAAATACCGATTATTTTTGAGAGGACGTATGCGGCCTGAAGATGGCAGAAAGAATTGCGAAACTGGTCGCGAAAACAAAATAAAATAGCATCTAAATTGCGCGGCTATTTGGGGAATTCCTTTGTTATATGAGGCGAACAATGTGAACTGGGTTGCCTATAAACTTTTTTTTTTTGCGGTCATCAGTCTTCTCACTGGTCTTATGCGGTCTACCACCAATTCCTCTCCTGTGCCAACCCCATCACCTCACGGTAGCATTTGCAGCCTATGTTGTTGTTGTGGTCTTCAGTCCTGAGACTGGTTTGATGCAGCTCTCCATGCTATTCTATCCTGTGCAAGCTTCTTCATCTCCCAGTACCTAATGCAACCTACATCCTTCTGAATCTGCTTAGTGTATTCATCTCTTGGTCTCCCCCTACGATTTTTACCCTCCACGCTGCCCTCCAATACTAAATTGGTGATCCCTTGATGCCTCAGAACATGTCCTACCAACCGATCCCTTCTTCTGGTCAAGTTGTGCCACAAACTTCTCTTCTCCCCAATCCTATTCAATACTTCCTCATTAGTTATGTGATCTACCCATCTAATCTTCAGCATTCTTCTGTGGCACCACATTTCGAAAGCTTCTATTCTCTTCTTGTCCAAACTATTTACCGTCCAGGTTTCACTTCCATACATGGCTACACTCCATACAAATACTTTCAGAAATGACTTCCTGACGCTTAAATCTATACTCGATGTTAACAAATTTCTCTTCTTCAGAAACGCTTTCCTTGCCATTGCCAGTCTACATTTTATATCCTCTCTACTTAGACCATCATCAGTTATTTTGCTCCCCAAATAGCAAAACTCCTTTACTACTTTAAGTGTCTCATTTCCTAATCTAATACCCTCAACATCACCCGACTTAATTCGACTACATTCCATTATCCTAGTTTTGCTTTTGTTGATGTTCATCTTATATCCTCCCTTCAAGACACCATCCATTCCATTCAACTGTTCTTCCAAGTCCTTTGCTGTCTCTGACAGAATTACAATGTCATCAGCGAGCCTCAAAGTTTTTATTTCTTCTCCATGGATTTTAATACCTACTCCGAATTTTTCTTTTGTTTCCTTTACTGCTTGCTCAATATACAGATTGAATAACATCGGGAAGAGGCTACAACCCTGTCTTACTCCCTTCCCAACCACCGCTTCCCTTTCATGTCCCTCGACACTTATAACTGCCATCTGGTTTCTGTACAAATTGTAAATAGCCTTTCGCTCCCTGTGTTTTACCCCTGTCAGCTTTAGAATTTGAAAGAGAGTATTCCAGTCAACATTGTCAAAAGCTTTCTCTAAGTCTACAAATGCTAGAAACGTAGGTTTGCCTTTTCTTAATCTAGCTTCTAAAATAAGTCGTAAGGTCAGTATTGCTTCACGTGTTCCAGTATTTCTACGGAATCCAAACTAATCTTCCCCGAGGTCGGCTTCTACTAGTTTTTCCATTCGTCTGCAAAGAATTCGTGTTAGTATATTGCAGCTGTGACTTATTAAACTGATTGTTCGGTAATTTTCACATCTGTCAACACCTGCTTTCTTTGGGATTGAAATTATTATATTCTTCTGGAAGTCTGAGAGTATTTCGCCTGTTTCATACATCCTGCTCACCAGATGGTAGAGTTTTGTCAGGACTGGCTCTCCCAAGGCCGTCAGTAGTTCCAATGGAATGTTGTCTACTCCGGGGGCCTTGTTTCGACGCAGGTCTTTCAGTGCTGTGTCAAACTCTTCACGCAGTATCGTATCTCCCATTTCATCTTCATCTACATCATTTCCATACTATTGTCCTCAAGTACATCGCCCTTGTATAGACCCTCTATATACTCCTTCCACCTTTCTGCTTTCCCTTCTTTGCTTAGAACTGGGTTTCCATCTGAGCTCTTGATGTTCATACAAGTGGGTCTCTTATCTCCAAAGGTCTCTTTAATTTTCCTGCAGGCAGAATCTATCTTACCCCTAGTGAGATAATCCTCTACATCCTTACATTTGTCCCCTAGCCATCCCTGCTTAGCCATTTTGCACTTCCTGTCTATCTCATTTTTGAGACGCTTGTATTCCTTTTTGCCTGCTTCATTTACTGCATTTTTATATTTTCTCCTTTCATCAATTAAATTCAATATTTCTTCTGTTACCCAAGGATTTCTACTAGCCCTCGTCTTTTTACCTACTTGATCCTCTGCTGCCTTCAATACTTCATCCCTCAGAGCTATCAATTCTTCTTCTACTGTATTTCTTTCCCCCATTGCTGTCGATTGTTCCCTTATGCTCTCCCTGAAACTCTGTACAACCTCTGGTTCTTTCAGTTTATCCAGGTCCCATCTCCTTGAACTCCCACCTTTCTGCAGTTTCTTCTTTTTTAATCTACAGGTCATAACCAATAGATTGTGGTCAGAGTCCACATCTGCCCCTGCAATGTCTTACAATTTAAAACCTGCTTCCTAAATCTGTGTCTTACCATTATATAATCTATCGGATACCTTTTAGTATCTCCAGGGTTCTTCCATGCATACAACCTTCTATCATGATTCTTAAACTAAGTGTTAGCTATGATTAAGTTGTGCTCTGTGCAAAATTCTACGAGGCGGCTTCCTCTTTCATTTCTTACCCCCAATCCACATTCACCTACTACGTTTCCTTCTCTCCCTTTTCCTACACTCGAATTCCAGTCACCCATGACTATTTAATTTTCGTCTCCCTTCTTTATCTGAATAATTTCTTTTATTTCATCATACATTTCTTCAATTTCTTCGTCATCTGCAGAGCTAGTTGGCATATAAACTTGTACTACTGTAGTAGGTGTTGTCTTCGTATCTATCTTGGCCACAATAATGCGTTCACTATGCTGTTTGTAGTAGCTTACCCGCATTCCTATTTTCCTATTCATGATTAAAGCTACTCCTGCATTACCCCTATTTGACTTTGTGTTTATAACCCTGTAGTAACCTGACCAAAAGTCTTGTTCCTCCTGCCACCGAACATCACTAATTCCCACTACATCTAAATTTAACCTATCCATTTCCCTTTTTAAACTTTCTAACCTACCTGCCCGATTAAGGGATCTGACATTCCACGCTCCGGTCCGTAGAGAGCCAGTTTTCTTCCTCCTGATAATGACATCCTCTTGAGTAGTCCCCGCCCGGAGATCCGAATGGGGGACTATTTTACCTCCGGAGTATTTTACCCAAGAGGACGCCATCATCATTTAATCATACAGTAAAGCTGCATGCCCTCGGGAAAAATTACGGCTGTAGTTTCCCCTTGCTTTCAGCCGTTCGCAGAACCAGCACAGCAAGGCCGATTTGGTTATTGTTACAAGGCCAGATCAGTCAATCATCCAGACTGTTGCCCTTGGAACTACTGAAAAGGCTGCTGCCCCTCTTCAGTAAACACACGTTTGTCTGGCCTCTCAATAGATACCCCTCCGTTATGGTTGTACCTACGGTACGGCTATCTGTATCGCTGAGGCACGCAAACCTCCCCACCAACGGCAAGGTCTATGGTTCATGGGGGGCCTAGGTCCTCAATTATTTGCTGTCTGTCAGTCTTCCTCTACAGTATTTGCCCTCTACAGGTCCCTCCAGTACCATTCCATGATTTCTTAACAGATCTCCTGTCGTCCTGATCCTTCTACTTTTCTGTGTCTTCCACGTATTCCTTTCCTCTCCTATTCTGCACAGAACCTCCTCATTCCTTACATTATCAGTCCACATAATTTTGAAAATACTTCTGTAGCACCACATCTCAAATGCTTCGATTCTCTTCACTACCGGTTTTCCCACAGTCCATGTTTCACTACCATACAGTGGTGTATGTTTGATACTAGTAGACTTCGCTTGGCAAGGAATGCCCTTTTTCCCATTGCTAACCTGCTTTAGATGTCCTCCTTGCTCCGTCCTTGGTTATTTTACTGCCTAGGTAGCAGAATATTTTAACTTCATCTACTTTGTGACCATCAGTCCTGATGTTAAGTATCTTGCTGTTCTCATTTCTGCTACTCCTCATTACTTCGATTTACTCTCAGTCCATATTCTGTACTCATTAGATTGTCCATTCCAGTCAGCAGATTATATAAATCTTCTTCACTTTCACCCAGGATACCAATGTCATCAGCGAATCGTATCATTGATATCCTTTCACCTTGAATTTTAATTCCACTTCTGTACCTTTCTTTTATTTTGATCGTTGCTTCTTCGATGTACAGATTGAACAGTAGAGGCGAAAGACTACATCCCTGTCTTGCACCCGTTTTAATCCGAGCACTTCGTTCTTGGTCGCCCACTCTTATTATTCCCTCTTGACTCTTGTACATTACCCGTCTCTCCCTGTAGCTTATCCGTCTTTTTATCAGAATTTCAAACATCTTGCACCATTTTACAATGTCTAACGTTTTTTCAAGGTCGACAAATCCTATGAATGTGTCTTGATTTTTCTTTAGCCTTGTTTCCATTATCAACCGCAATGTCAGAATTGCCTTTCTCGTACCTTTACGTTTTCTAAAGCTAAACTGATCGTTGTCTAACACATCCTCATTTTTTTTTTGTCACAAATTTCGATGCATGAACTGTCAAGCTGAATGTGCATTAACTCTCCCTCAGCTCTTGCAGTCTTCGAAATAGCTTCTATGATATTTTTCCGAAAGTCACATGGTATGTCTCCAGATTAGTACATTCTACACACGAACGTGAATAGTCATTTTGTTGCCACTTCTCCCAATGGTTTAGAAACTCTGATAGAATGTTATCTATCCCTTCTGCCTATCTCTAAAAATTGTCATAATAGATGTTAGAAACAAAACATAGGTACAAAGAAGGTAACTGCGAAGAAACCATGGATAACAGAAGAAATAATTCAGCTGATCGATAAAACGAGGAAGTACAGAAATGTTCTGGGAATCTCAGGAATACAGAAATACAAGTTGCTGAGGAATGAAATAAATGGGAAGTGCAGGGAAGCTAATACTACATGTTAGCATGAAAAATGTGAGGAAATCGAAAAGGAAATGATTGTTAGAAGGACAGACTCGACATAAAGGAAAGTCAAATCAAACTTCGGTGACATTAAAGGCAAGGGTGATGACAATAAGAATGCAACGGGAATTCCACTTTTAAACGCGAGGAGAGAGCAGATAGGTGGAAAGAATGTATTGATAGCCTCTATGAGGGGGGTGATGTGAGGGGGGAGATGTGATAGAAGAAGATACAGGAGTTGATTCAGAAGAGATAGGGGATCTAGTATTAGAATGAAAATTTAAAAGAGCTTTGGAGGACTCAGTGTGTCACCTGCCTTTTTGTGATCATTCAGCTTAAAGTATTTCCAAACTTTTATCATTTTACTATTTCTAGTTATGTTTAGAGATCATCTTGTAATATTTCTGGCTCCTGGTGGCGTATCTTTATTCTCACAAGTCGTATCTCAGTTTAGCCAAGATAAAGTAACTGACGTTATAAAATGGTATGAACTGGAACAAGAGATTCTCCTATGGTGGGGAATTGCGCCAATTTAATCGTGTTCTAATTGGTTGACGTAACAAAAAGTGGTGAGATTGCTTTCTTCCCTACTCATCAAAACTCTTTCTTTGTCTTTATTTACTTTTACTAAATTAACATTCAGATTTCGTTTGCTGCAGTTTGAGAGAAGTTCTTAAAACTGCGCTATCTTTACGCTATCAAAATTTATTATCAATACTTAAAAAACAACTGAGTGACTAGAAAGAACCAAATTGCTTCGTACAACATTGCCTTCTCATCGAATGGCCGACTAGCAATGTGGTTCTCGTCAGACAGTTCAACAATTAGTGGAGAGGCCGAACTGTTAGGTTGAATGGATTCCAGTGTATTTCCAAAAGCGTGACGCGGAAAGCAGTTCAGAGTATAACTGAGCTTAGGAGAGGTTAATTTTGTTTTTCAGGTATTTCTTGCTCCCAATAAAAATAAAAGAGAATGTCAATTGGAAAACTTTTGGAAATTTATGGTAAGATCTTATGGGACTTAACTACTGAGGGCATAGGTCCCTAAGCTTGCGCACTACTTAATCTGACTTGAACTAACTTACACCAAGGACAATATACACACCCATACCGGAGGGAAGTCTCGAACCTTCAACGAGAGGAGCAGCACGGACCGTAACAAGACACCTTAGATCGCGCGACTACCCCGCGCGCTAAAATAGTCACTTTTACGGACAAGAATGGTTAGTAACTGCGTGTACGTAGTATTTTTTTTATTTTTTATTTGGTCATCAGTCTACTGACTGGTTTGATGCGGCCCGCCACGAATTCCTTTCCTATGCTAACCTCTTCATCTCAGAGTAAAACTTTGCAACCCACGTCCTCAATTATTTGCTTGACGTATTCCAATCTCTGTCTTCCTCTACAGTTTTTGCCCTCTACAGCTCCCTCTAGTACCATGGAAGTCATTCCCTCATGTTTTAGCAGATGTCCTATCATCCTGTCCCTTCTCCTTATCAGTGTTTTCCACATATTCCTCTCCTCTCCGATTCTGCGTAGAACCTCCTCATTCCTTACCTTATCAGTCCACCAAATTTTCAACATTCGTCTATAGCACCACATCTCAAATGCTTCGATTCTCTTCTGTTCTGGTTTTCCCACAGTCCATGTTTCACTACCATACAATGCTGTACTCCAGACGTACATCCTCAGAAATTTCTTCCTCAAATTAAGGCTGATATTTGATATTAGTAGACTTCTCTTGGCCAGAAATGCCTTTTTTGCCATAGCGAGTCTGATTTTGATGTCCTCCTTGCTCCGTCCGTCATTGGTTATTTTACTGCCTAGGTAGCAGAATTCCTTAACTTCATTGACTTCGTGACCATCAATCCTGATGTTAAGTTTCTCGCTGTTCCCATTTCTACTACTTCTCATTACCTTCGTCTTTCTCCGATTTACTCTCAAACCATACTGTGTACTCATTAGACTGTTCATTCCGTTCAGCAGATCATTTAATTCTTCTTTACTTTCACTCAGGATAGCATTGTCATCAGCGAATCGTATCATTGATATCCTTTCACCTTGTATTTTAATTCCACTCTTGAACCGTCCCTTTATTTCCATCATTGCTTCCTCGATGTACAGATTGAAGAGTAGGGGCGAAAGGCTACAGCCTTGTCTTACACCCTTCTTAATACGAGCACTTCGTTCTTGATCGTCCACTCTTGTTATTCCCTCTTGGTTGTTGTACATATTGTATATGACCCGTCTCTCCCTACAGCTTACCCCTACTTTTTTCAGAATCTCGAACAGCTTGCACCATTTTATATTGTCGAACGCTTTTTCCAGGTCGACAAATCCTATGAAAGTGTCTTGATTTTTCTTTAGCCTTGCTTCCATTATTAGCCGTAACGTCAGAATTGCCTCTCTCGTCCCTTTACTTTTCCTAAAGCCAAACTGATCGTCACATAGCGCATTCTCAATTTTCTTTTCCATTCTTCTGCATATTATTCTTGTAAGCAGCTTCGATGCATGAGCTGTTAAACTGATTGTGCGATAATTCTCGCATTTGTCAGCTCTTGCCGTCTTCGGAATTGTGTGGATGATGCTTTTACGAAAGTCAGATGGTATATCGCCAGACTGATATATTCTACACACCAACGTGAATAGTCGTTTTGTTGCCACTTCCCCCAATGATTTAGTATTATACAACATTATTGTATAGTTTGCAATGTTAACTGAAGAGGAACACGTACAAAAAAAGAAAAAAATGGAAATCTCAGTAAATCACGGACCTTAATAATTTCAGTAAGAAAGGGCTTGGTCTGTTCCTTGGCTATCCCATTAAAGCCTCATACTGAATGCGGCGCACTCATGTTCTCCGTGACACCTCTGTGCTGGGACATGGACATCACTTGAAGCGACCATTTTAGTGCACATATTAGAAATTCTTTGTGTTGTTTTAAAGCGGCAGGAAGCAACTGTTACTTGAGTGCAAATGAATATAGTATCTTGCCGTGTGTGGCAACAGAAAGATGGAAATTAACCTTTCACTTATGGCTGACCCTCAGGTCACATTTACTTCCGATGGATTTATATATATATATATATATATATATATATATATATATATATATATATATATATATATATATATATATATATATATATATATTTTTTTTTTTTTTTTTTTTTTTTTTTTGAGGATCTCACTGAAAAGTTAAGGATCCCTCTGCCTATATATGTGCAGCTCTTTAGTTTGATTTACGTTATGATTCAGGTACCTTTCCTTGGTTCTAGAAATGATTTTCTGAAGATCTTCTTGCACACTACAGTTTTGAGGCGCTGTTACTTTCATAAATACTTTCAACAGTATCATCCTGAGACAAATTGATGTATTTTTCTACATTTCAACTAGAGTATTTTGGTATCGGGAGGTACAATTAAGCTGACGGTGTTCCAAGTGCTGCAATGAGTGCTGTGTACATTGTAATTAGGCTGTTTAGGTTTTTATGTTGGTAACCACACGTAGCGCTCTGTATGAAAATCACTGACTGTGCTGTGTGAAGTCTGTGGCTGGTCTGCATTGTTTCAGTATTGCTATTGTAGTGTTGGGCAGTTACATGTTAACATCACGTAGCGTTGCGCAGTTGGAGGTGAGCCGCCAGCAGTGGTGGATGTGGAGAGAGAGATGGCGAATTTTGAGAGCGGATGATCTGGACGTGTGTCCATCAGAAACAGTACATTTGTAAGAATGGATGTCATGAAGTGCTATAAATATTATGACCTTTGAACACTATTAAGGTAAATACGTTGTTTGTTCTCTATCAAAATCTTTCATTTGCTAACTATGCCTATCAGTAGTTAGTGCCTTCAGTAGTTTGAATCTTTTATTTAGCTGGCAGTAGTGGCGCTCGCTGTATTGCAGTAGCTTGAATAACGAAGATTTTTGTGAGATAAGTGATTTGTGAAAGGTATAGGTTACTGTTAGTCAGGGCCATTCTTTTGTATGGATTATTGAAAGTCAGATTCCGTTGCGCTAAAAATATTGTGAGTCATTTAAGCACAGTTATGTATAATTTTTCTAAGGGGACGTTTCAACATCGCAGGACGATGAAACATCTCGCTCGTGGAGAATGCTGAAAAATGTAATAGTTCCACTTTCAGCCACCAGATGAAAATATGGTGACGTAAGCAGCCAGAATGTGGTGTGGTTGCAGGAAAAGGGGAAGGGCGATCAAACACATGATAACGGTGACAGAAAGTGACATTACTATTTTTATCAGCATACTCCGGCAGTGTACCGATTAATGAACATACCTACGATGTTTAATCGTCCCATGGTGTATACTGCCTGCACTGCAGCATTCGCGAGACAGTCAGTTTAAATATGACCATCCCAGTATATTATGAACTTTAATGGCCCAATAATACTAACTTGGTGTACTCATTTCTCATGAATTTTCTGACAGCTCTGACACATTAACAACGACGTGTTGAGTTTGGTCTCTTGGGAATAGCCGAATCCACTTAAAAAGTTCGTATTTTGTTGTCTAAGCGATAATCCAGAACCGTAGGAAATGTCTTTTGGAAGTCACATTTTGAGTTCTCACTTGTTAGGGAGAAGCTCTGCCATAAACAGGAACTACATTTGCTCCCAGTATAAAGCAGAGTAGCAAACTGTCAGCTCAGCCATTTGAAGAACTGCACAGCGAAACAATGACGCTCTAGGTTTATAAAGATACTAAAAACAGCCCCAAGATCTGTGTTGTGACGGCATATACCACAGATTGTGTCATCCGTCTCCTACCCCAAAAGGTACGGAAGGCAGCATCAGTGAATGGCACTGCATTCTCTGACAGTCCGATAGGTCCCATATCACTCTAAATGCATACGCCCCACACCATTACGAATCCTCCACCAGCTTCTACACTCCCCTGCTGATATGCAGAGTCATGGATTCATGTGGTTGTCTCCATACCCGTATACGTCCATCCACTCAATACAATTTCAAACGAAACTCGTCCGTCCAGGCATCATCTTTTCACTCGTCAACAGTCCAGTGTCGGTGTTGAAGGACCCAGACGAGGCGTAAAGCTTGGTGTCCTGCGGTCATCCAGGGTACACGAGTGGCCCTTCGGCTCCAAAAGCCCATATCAATGATGTTTCGTTGACTGGTTCTCATGCTGACACTTGTTGATGGCCCAGCACCGAAATCTGCAGCAATTTGCTGAAAGATTGCACTACTATAACGCTGAACGATTCTCTTCAGCCGTCAATGGTCCCATTATTCCAGGATCTTTTCCAAGCGATGTCGGTGATTTGATGTTTTACCGGATTCCAGATGTTGAAGGTGCACTCGTGAAATGGTCGTCCGGGAAAATCCCACCTCACTACCTCGGAGATGCTGTGCCCAAATGCATGATGCAGTAGTTATAAGTATGTTACTATGTCACGTTTTCTCACGTTATTCTTTGTTTTCCCGAACTTACACAAAATTCGTGAAGCTAAATTTTCATTTCTGCTTGTCCTCGAGATGTGTTACTCGGCCTCCATACTCATACTTCACCCTCTAAAACGATAAAAAAAAACAGAAATGTAAAACATAATCAGAATGAATAATGTATCTATCTTCCTTCTCACTCCCTCCACCCCCCTCTCTCTCTCCCAACTACACCCCTCCACCCCCACCCCTCTCTCTCAATATTTGTCTCCAAAGAAAACAATTTTAAACGACACAAATACAACACCAACAAAAGACGAGGGATAGACATACAGCTACAGTTGGCTACATAACACACTCTAAACATACATACATATCTAACAAACATCGAAAAGCGCCAGTGAAGTGCTTTATCAATGTGGGTGATGCCAAAAATGGGCCATCTGGAGTATGAAGAACAAGCAAACACATCTCCACAACGTACCACGTGGGCTAGCATAATTGGAAAATGTAAGTAACTACAACCGATAGTTTAACCTCACGAAACTTGTGCTGCAAAAGCTGTAACTTGGAAAACAAAATATAAGATGAGAAATCTTAACATAGTAATACATTTGTAGCTACTACATAATGCACTACCATATATATCGGAAATGGCCTAGATCTCGGCTCGGCAGACCGGCGCCCCAATGGCAAGTCACGCTGTCTGAGCCCTTGGAGGGGTGAGAGAAGGTGACTGTGTATACGTCAAACTCAAATGGCAGTGCAGTCTTAGTGCATACGGCTTGTGTTTGTCTGTCACATTTGTCAACATTATAGACGAGAAACAAAGAATTAATTTTTTTATTTAATTTTGATATTATTTATTTATTTATTTGCTCTGTGAACACACTACATAGTTTTCATCTGGTACAGACTGTCGACAAAAGGGTACATGCAGACTGTTTCACAGATTTTCGCTCTCAAGTTGCCACGTAGTCATGACTTATTTAGTTTCGTAATGGAAAAATGCCGTTCACACAAATAAGTCAACACTTTTACAGCCTCATTGTGGAGACGTTGGAGACACTACCTAAGGAAAGCAATATAGACATCCTGGACAGTTTTATCGTAAAAGAATTCGTCATTAAAATGATAATTATATCTGCACACGCAAAGCGGTTCTTTCAACTGAAACGGCATTCGGTCTCGAAAACGACTTGAAAACAGGTATAGGATTGACAGTGTCACCAAAACGTTAAAGAAACTATCCTTGTAATTCTTTCACAGCCACAATGATTTCCTTAAACCTCTCGTTTACGCTGACAGCAGTGAGCTTAGGGAAATGAACTGTATGTGACAATGTGTGTCTTCTATAACGGGATTTTGTTTTTAAACACATCGTCGTCAAATCAGAAAGAAGTTGTTTCTCACCTTCCGATGTCTTACTGTGGACAGTGTGCAGACAAATCCACTTAATATACAATGTCTTCAATCTATTTCTGATGTTCCAGTTTTCGTTCCTGCATTCCTCTTTACTTCATAAATTCAACAATTGCGAGTTTTAAAGCCATCGTCGTTCCAGACATGCCTCTTATTTAACCAACGTATTTAGCAGTGATATATAATGTTTCCTTACTCTTCGATCAGTTCCATTGAAGACTGTTACAACCGACAGTGGAATAATTCGTGCGAACTATTCGTATCACCAATTTCTTCCCATGTTCCTTGCTTGCAAATTTAGCTCAATGTGCTTCTTGTTCTGCTGAAAAATTAATCCAGACTGTTAGCCGTTGTAATTTCTTGTTCTTTGAATGTCAGCTAAATCTTTAAATTATTTGTGCATGGCACTGAAATATCGTTTCATAGAAAATTTGCAGTACCCCTCGATTATGCGACAGAATAATCCATGATGAGAATTCTCATCACTTTCTGCTGTCATTCCCATTCATTTTTAAAGACTTATGACGATAGATCATTACCTGGCCTCTTTGTTGTGCAAACGTCCACTGCACTTATTAACATCATTTGGATCACGAACAAATAGCGAATCGTAAACAGTTCTAAATCCAGGATTCTGACGAACTGAAGTGAGTTAAGCCTACAGAAGAAATGCCATGGAGAAATATTACATGAAATGTAGCGATGAACCGAGTACTTCCGGGAAGGAACTAACAAAGCCAAGACTGGCCCAACCACGGCTCGCCCCTTTGGCTCGCACATTTGGCCCGCGTGAAATTTGGAGCGCTGTGGCTGTCTCTGACAGACCACTGAAAATGCTTCATAAATAAAAGAAGCGAAACACGTATGGCAAAAAAACAAACTACCTTTTATTTAGTTGCAAAGACGTAATATACTATGCCTCCATGAATTTAACATGCTTTCAAATAATCTGTGAAATTCGAACGATCCATGTCTCACTTCCACACATTGCTGTGATGCACCCTTAGACATCCAGCAAATTCCCCCTGAGTTCCATAGGAATAGCGTATGCCAGAAACACTACTTTATTGTAGGAAGTTCTTTTCGAGCATGACATGCTACTTCAAATTCTATTTTGCGCAGGGTTTGACAGTCCCACGAAGCTCGTAAGTGAAAGTACTCTTTCACCTCTTTCACTTCTGTCTCGTTCCTAACTTCTGTGTTACGCAGCGTGTTATTCTAATTTCTAATACTCTTCTTCGCCTTCAGTTTTCCCTTGTTTACAACATCAACAACCATACAGAAAACGTTTTCGGAGATTTGTCACAACTCTGTAGCATGTCATTAGCGTAAATTAGAAAAAAACAACCACAAGCACAAGGGAAACCATAGAAGAAACTGCCATAAGCTGGACTTAACCACCCCATCCCAAACCGGACCCCATGGTTTCTTGCGTCTGCATTCTCCGGGACTCCAGTGGGACCGAGTGTAAATAGTAGTATAGGCTTATACCACTATGTACCGGGCATCACAAATCGATTGCTTCACTTGTTGCTTGATAGTTTGCCATTGCACGTTTCGACAATGGAAAAATGTTTTCCATTGTCCTACATTTGTCGTTATTTTTTTGGAAATTTGTGGTAAGGTCTTATGGGACCAAACTGCTGAAGTCATCGGTCCCTAAGTTTACACACTACATACACTAAATTAAACTAACTTACACTGAGGACAAAACGCACACCCATGCCCGAGGGAGGACTCGAACCTCTGATGGGGAGAGCCGCACGAACCGTGACAAGGCGCCAGACCGCTCTGCTACAGGGCGCGGCTTTCGTTATTTCTCCTAGATACTGGCAGCTACACGTTACATTCTATGAGTGTTCTTGAACAATGAGGTTTAAGGTTAATGCCTATTGTTAAACCGTTTCATTTAGATCTTTGGTTAAAACTATTTGTTCTGCTAAAATGTAGGCTCTAGTTGCGTAAACGGGATCACCTTAAATTGCTTCAACCGCACTCCTCACTTTTTAACGTTTAAAGTTTGACTATATTGGTGCACACTCTTATTGTCTTGGAATTCTCTTCCTGGTACAAGGAGGGTAATGTAGAAAATTAATCAAGGCAAGTGGATTTCGTTTAAAACTACTGAAAACTAGGTAGGTTGGAAGAGGCCATTAAACATTTTAATGTTCCAAAAATAAAACTTATAAAGTTGTCCGACATGAAGTACAGTACAGCAGAGGAAGCAGCTAAAACTGGCAGACTAACAAATTTCAGTAATGATCTAGAAGAAGAGTTGGTTTAATATTGTCTTGTTGTGAAATCTTTATTTGGACTTACTCGTAATGATTTGTGAATAGTGACCACACAATTGGCAGAGAGAAATAACGTTTAGCACCATTTCAAAGACGAAACTGATGGGAGAAGTGGGTTAGTCTTGTTCTTAAACGCCACAAAACTGAACTACGCCACATAACTTAACTGTCGGAAGTAGAGCCTACAGGAACATCTTATAGCAGGGTTCTTGGGTTCAGTACAGAAAACACAGAGAATTTTCCTAGCTTTCTGGAAGATGTTACAGGGTGTTTCAAAAATGACCGGTATATTTGAAACGGTAATAAAAACTAAACGAGCAGCGATAGAAATACACCGTTTGTTGCAATATGCTTGGGACAACAGTACATTTTCAGGCAGACAAACTTTCGAAACTACAGTAGTTACAATTGTCAACAACAGATGGCGCTGCGGTCTGGGAAACTCTATAGTACGATATTTTCCACATAACCATCATGCGTAGCAATAATATGGCGCAGTCTCTGAATGAAATTACCCGAAACCTTTGACAACGTATCTGGCGGAATGGCTTCACATGCAGATGAGATGTACTGCTTCAGCTGTTCAATTGTTTCTGGATTCTGGCGTTACACCTGGTCTTTCAAGTGTCCCCACAGAAAGAAGTCACAGGGGTTCATGTCTGGCGAATAGGGAGGCCAATCCACGCCGCCTCCAGTATGTTTCGGATAGCCCAAAGCAATCACACGATCATCGAAATATTCATTCAGGAAATTAAAGACGTCGGCCGTGCGACGTGGCCGGGCACCATCTTGCATAAACCACGAGGTGTTCGCAGTGTCGTCTAAGGCTTTTGTACCGCCACAAATTCACGAAGAAAGTCCAGATAGCGTGATGCAGTAATCGTTTCGGATCTGAAAAATGGGCCAATGATTCCTTTGGAAGAAATGGCTGCCCAGACCAGTACTTTTTGAGGAGGCAGGGACGATGGGACTGCAGCATGGGGCTTTTCGGTTCCCCATATGCGCCAGTTCTGTTTATTGACGAAGCCGTCCAGGTAAAAATAAGCTTCGTCAGTAAACTAAATGCTGCCCACATGCATATCACCGTCATCAATCCTGTGCACTATATCGTTAGCGAATGTCTCTCGTGCAGCAATGGTAGCGGCGCTGAGGGGTTGCCGCATTTGAATTTTGTATGGATAGAGGTGTAAACTCTGGCGCATGAGACGATACGTGGACGTTGGCGTCATTTGGACCGCAGCTGCAACACGGCAAACGGAAACCCGAGGCCGCTGTTGGATCACCTGCTGCACTAGCTGCGCGTTGCCCTCTGTGGTTGCCGTACGCGGTCGCCCTACCTTTCCAGCACGTCCATCCGTCACGTTCCAAGTCCATTGAAATTTTTCAAACAGATCCTTTATTGTATCGCTTTTCGGCCCTTTGGTTACATTAAACCTCCGTTGAAAACTTCGTCTTATTGCAACAACACTGTGTTCTAGGCGGTGGAATTCCAACACCAGAAAAATACTCTGTTCTAAGGAATAAACCATGTTGTCCACAGCACACTTGCACGTTGTGAACAGCACATGCTTACAGCAGAAAGACGACGTACAGATTGGCGCACCCACAGACTGTGTTGTCTTCTATATCTTTCACATCACTTGCAGCGCCATCTGTTGTTGAAAATTGTAACTACTGTAATTTCGAAAGTTTGTCCGCCTGAAAATGTACTGTTGTCCCAAGCATATTGCAACAAACGGTGTATTTCTATCGCTGCTCGTTTAGTTTTTATTGCCATTTCAAATATACCGGTCATTTTTGAAACACCCTCTATATCTGCTTTGAAGTTAGATTATCTTTCCTCTAATTCAGTAAAGTTTTAAATTTTGTTTGTTTTCACAAGTGGTCCAATTTTGCCAACTGTTTTCCAAACTCGCTAACTTTTAAGGTCACTGAAAATATTCTTTTCATAAACCTTTCACTACACTTCCTAATATTAAACAAAAATGGTGCACAACATTACAAAGTAAACATTAGATACTTTCAAAACTTAATATTTTACTATTTTCTATTTTTTATGAAATTGTTAACGAAACTGGTGTCTGGGTTTTGGCATTTCTCTCTCTATGTCTTAGCATTGTACGTCAAAATTTAATTAACAGCACAGATATCGAGGCACCTCATTATTTTTAAAGCGTTCAATGACATATTTGCTACATAGATCATAGACCCGAACCCACGGTGGCTACAGTTTTAGAAATTCCGCAGTAAGCAAGGGAGGTGTCAGACTCGGTAGACGATCCCGGAGCCTGTGATTGGCTCTCTCCCGGGGGGCGGCTTCACTCGCGCTTTTGCGCTTTTTTCTGTTTTCGCCTCTGCTGTGCCGCCGGCGATGAGTCTTATTTAATATGCAAACGTAGCAAGCGGAGCCGCCTAGTCCCGCAGAGTATCAATATTGCACGCAGCGCTAAGAGCTCCGGGGCCCTGCATTATACAGCAACAGTGCCGGGCGACACTGGTTCAGGGACCGGCCGCGGAGAGGCGCTGCCAGCGCTCGGCCGCCCTCGCCGGAGCCTAATTTCCTTCGCCGTCGGCAGTGGGCGATTGGGTCGTGTGAGCTGACGCGTTGACGGATCTCCGCTCTCAAAGGCGCAAATGGGCTTCCTGCGTACGAGGGCGTGGTGCGAGGTTTACAAGACCTCTGGTCTGCTACTACGGATGGTCCACTGGCATACGGAGCCTAACCGAAATAATACATTTTTTATTATACTCGGTTTTTGCACGTTATTTAGCTTGCTGATGTTGTCTATAATTCCCTCCTCTTACGCTGGTATATTTTAAGCTGCAAGCTACATAAGAGGGTGCTTGTGGCGGGATGCTGAGGGGACATTCAAACATAATACAGTGCAAAATTTGTGCATAGTAGGGGCGGGCAAGATTTCGGCTCAATGGCCGTGCCTGGCGCGAATGCCAAACACATATTAAAAACAAAACAAATTCCAAGATTATTTTATTATTTTTGGCTCGCTGAAGACATGATATAATTTTCATCTGGAACGTCAAACGGTCAGATGCAGACAATTTCACGAAGTTTCACACTGAAGTTGCCATGGAATGGTGACTTATTTAGTTTCATTACCGAAAAATGGTCATTCAGAGAAATATGTCGATCGAAATATTGAAGTACTGTTGCAAAAATGGAGACTTGGAAACTGTACCTGAGGAAATAAATGTAGATGTCCTGAACCGTTCTAATGTAAAAAGGTTTTTTCATTAAAACCGAAATTACCTTGCAGGTCAATCAGCTATATCAGCACTTTCAACTCAAAACGGCGAACCGTCTCGAGACTTATGTAACATTGCCACTGTCCTCAAAAACCTTATGAAATTATCCTTGTAGGTCTTTCAAGACCAAAATGTATTCTTCAAACCTTCCTTTTTTTTTTTTTTAACGCCAATGAGCTTAGGGATCTGGCCTGCTTTTGTCAGAATGTCTCCCTTCTACGACGCGATTTTCTTTTCAAATGCGTCCCCATCAAATCAGAAAGAAGCTACCTTGCAATGTCTTATGCTGGCACTGTGAAGGCGAGTCCACTTAAAATGGGAAGTCTGTAGTCCACTCTGGATGCTCTAATTTTCGTTCCTACACTCCTTTTTCCTTCATAAATTCGACAACAGCTAGCTTTAAACTGAAAATATTTCCAGGCATGTCCCTTGAGTTAACCAACCTACTATTTGCAGTGATATATTAAGTCCCCATACCTTCCAAGCAGTTCCATCGAAAAGTGTTGTGATCACATTTGATGTTACCGCAGGGTAAAGTTGCCTGTGCCGACTACATTCCACAAGCTGTTATCCCCGAGCTGCTGCCATTCCTTCGACAAGTAGGTGACGTTCTTTCTCAGCAGGACAGTACACATCTACATACTTCTGTTACGACGCAACTTGTTCTTCGTGGTGCCGATCTACTGCTGTGTCCAGCAAGATCACTATTCTCTCGCCAGTTTAACACTTAGTGGACTTGATGCATGAACTCACTCGTGCTTCAAAGCCTGCAACAACCGTTGCCGAATTGAAACAAAAGGCGCAAGATACTTGGGACAATCTATCGCAGGATGCCATTCAGCACCTCTACGATCGTTTGCATGTGAGAATGCACCTCTACATTGCCGCCAGACGGGGTTACACAGTATGTTATATGAGTGTATGGGTCACGTTACTGTGACAGTCGTGTTTCATTTTGTTCCGACGTATCGATAAGCGGCGGCACGAAGATGAAGAATGCAAGAGCAGAGAAGGCTGTGAGACGATGTCAGCCAATAGCCCGCTGACTAGGACCGCACCACGGCAGGAGCGGCCTCCAGCCGAAGAGAGTGTAAGCGCCGCTCCTGCTAGCCCCGGCCGCTCCTGTTCAAACTCCTCATCAACTTCGTCCGTCTTGTTGCTTCCTTCCTCTCTCATCGCCCCTCCTAGGTGACTATCCTCAATTCCGACTCCCATACTTTCTATCCCTCTCCTCTATCTCCTGCACACTGCTGGTATGCCCAAACCTCCCCCACCTGTTCATCTTCTCCAGTTTACTGATGATACCGCCTTCCTAGCCCTTTATCCTACCCTCCAATGGTCCTAACGTCCCCTCCAAACCCACCTTGACCAATACACCACTTGGTATCAACCCCTCCAAGATCCAGGCTATCATCATATATCATCATAGGCTGCACCACCCGCTCCTTCTGTCTCCATGATTTCTACCTCACCATTTATGGCCGTCCTATCAACCTCACTCCGACCCTCAAATACCTTGGCCTCACCCTCGACCGCCACCTCACCTGGACTCCCCATCTCCTTACCACCCAAAACAAAGCTCACAACAGACTCCGCCTCCTGAAACTCCTGTCCAGCTGGACGTGGGGACTGCATCCTTCCACCGTCCTTCACACCTACAAATCCTTGATCCTCGCCTTCCTCTGTTATGCTAGCGTAGCTTGGATTTCCGACCCTCCCAGGTTCTACAAATCCTTCCCAAACCTGGAACCTCATGCCGTCCGCCTCACCTTCCACATCTGCCTTCAATCCCCCATGCGCATTCTCTACGACCTCATCCCCTTCCCCCACTTTCTCCTTTTCCTTGAACACATCCACACACTATATATTGTACGCTGCATTGATCCCCCTCATACCCTGGTGTCTCCTTTCCTCTCCACCCCCCCCCAACCCCCATTGCCACGCCTTCACCGTTGTGTCCCACCCTCTCTCCATCTCCACAGCCTCCGCCTCCTTTACCAATGCAACTTCCACCATCTACCCCTCCTGAATGATGAGCTTCGCCCTGACATCTACCCTTCCTACCAACTCTAACCCCATCATCCTGCCTCCTCCTCAGGGCTCCCTCTCCTCCCCCTCCCTTCTCCTGAGCAGCTTTCCCCAACTACTCCCGCTCCCTCTCTTTCGCTCCCCTTCAGTGTCTCTGCACTCCCTCCTGCCTTGTCTTCCCTGTTCAACCCCTGCCCCACCAGTCTCCTGCCTCTTAGTGAACCCGCTGACGACCCTACTCTCTTCATCCCACTGCCTCCCCTGCTGCCCCTTGCTCTCCCCTCCTTTTCCCACCTCTGCAGCCTCTTCCTTGGCAGGTCACACCTGGTAGTTTTATTCTTCATCGTGTGTGCTCCAAGTGGATTTTAAGTGCGTTATTCTGGAGTATTTTTAATACTGTGGCCGATTTTTCACCTGTGCATGTACCTTCAGTGTCTTGTTTGTATTTTAAGAATCATCGACTGTGTTTTTTAACTTTATGACGACTTTTTTAATTGTCCCCCCATGAACGTCTACATGTCAGTGTATTTTTACCTCCATTATCTCCCCTTACTCTGTTCTGTGTTCCCCTTTTTTTATCGCCTTATGTATGTAACATTTTATTTTTGTCTTAGTTGTCATGCCACTCGGCTGAAGAGCAGAGGATTGTGCCACAGACAGCCCTCCCCTGCCCATATTCGGCAGGTGAATGAAATAGAGAAAAAAGGAAAAGAAATAAAGGAAAAAAAACAGCCTTGGCCGGAAATAAAGGAAAAAAACAGCCTTGGCCGGACAGTAGAAGACGGACACTGGCAGAAGTACTGGCAGAGAGGACTAGAAGAGCAATGATATTAACGATAGCAGCGATTTATGAACGAGTATGAATAACTTGCTTGAATATTCTACAGGGTGTATCAAAATTAATGACGTAAACGCATTCTGTTGAAAGAACACGATACTAGGAGCAAAAAAGTCTCAATAAACATAGGGTAGAAAATGCATACCTTACGAGCTACGGGCAATTTTTCATCTTCAATACTGTCAAGAAGATCTCTTATAATGGAAGCTCTTAGCTTTACATATTTCCGGAAGTGATAATATGGACGCAAACAAGAAAAAATGTGCATTAATCATGTGCTCTAAAATGCATACCTTAAGAGCCATGAGTACTTGCTCATCTTCAGTTCTTTGGAACACAACACTTCAAATGAACAAGTGCTCATAACTTTTAAGATATGCATTTTAGAGCACATGTTTACTGGACATTGATTCTTGTTTTAGTCCACATTATCACTTCACAAAATATGGAAAGCAAAGAGCTTGCATTAAAAGAGATTTGGTTTACAGTATCTAAGATGAAAAATGCAATTTCGACCCTATGTTTACTCCGATATTTTGGCTTCTAGTACCGTTTACTTTCAACTGTATGCGTTTACGCCATTAGTTATGATACATCCTGTATATAGCGAAGGACACTGACAGCATCTCGCCAATCGCTTGTGTCACTTTCTTGTAAACCGAAGTTAAGTACTGTCAGTCGACTTTATTATAATAAAAACCAGTAATGTGATTTGCTTGAATTGTTTTATAGCTATACGAGAAAGCAGCATCCTTTAGGCACCCTTTAAGAGACATGTGGGCAGGAATATGTTATCACACACTCTTAAAATAGTGAACTACCTGTCACCACATTTGTCTATAAAATGGGCTTGTCGTTAAGGGTGTAGCATTTTTTCTGGCAGTTTATTTGACATGGGCGCCAATGTGACTAGTCTGAAATTTCATCCGAGTCTACAATAAAGATTCTATTCCAGCACATAAGAACTTGCTCTACAGGCGTACCGATAAAAGCTCTGTGTCCTGTGTTGTCCACGCATCTGAATGAAGTATTGTACTCGTCTCTGGTGTGTGTTACGAATTGTTTGAAACATGCTGGACGTCTCATAAATCATAACTATACAATTCGTTATTCCAGTTCTTCACCAGTATTAACGGGAGCGTACTACACATCACTTTTTAGACTAGCCCGGACAGAAAAATCCAGAGAACGGCGGTCAAGTGACCTTAGAGACTGTACCTATCCTGCTTGTAGCATAGTGGCGCGTGAGATGTGGCCTTCCATGAGCAGCAAAATGTGCCAGTGCCCTGTGACTACGTATGATCTACCGACAGTTGTGGGAGGAAAACATCAAACATCCTCAAGGTACCGCTGCTGTTTCTGGAAGTACTCTTGTTCATAAAGTTTCCTTGGAAGACGTGCACATACTTCCCCCAACAGCACATTCGTTGAGAAACGATGCTGTCGTGACTGATGAACAGCATCTAGGTTTATGACATATTTGAGTCCAGTTATATGGGGACTTACTCGATAATTTACGATTCAGATGCATTTCTGCTCACTAGCAAAATATTTCATACTGAAGGGAGTGGCGGATTGAAAGGGAAAAAAAATCACAATTATCTCACAAATGTCTTCCTTGTGTACCCACCTTTATTGGAACTAATTTGTTTCTGTTATCTTGTGTTTTCATTTGTGTCAGTTTTAACTATTAACTATAATCCACACAATGCCTCACATAAAAAATTTATTGTAATGCTCGTAGAGAAATGGCTCTGATCACTATGCGACTTAACTTCTGAGGTCATCAGTCGCCTAGAACATAGTACTAATTAAACCTAACTAACCTAAGGACATCACACACATCCATGCCCGAGGCAGGATTCGAACCTGCGACCGTAGCGGTCACGCGGTTCCAGACTGAAGCGCCTTTAACCGCACGGCCACACCGGCCGGCGCTCGTAGAGAACAAAATAGTAAGTAGGTAACAAATCTCATGTGAATCACAACAATGAGCAAAAATTTACATCTGAATTTAAAGCAATTACAGCGCTCGGTCGCAAAAATTAAGTCTTTTGACGTGTTTTCGACACTTCTATGAGTGCCTTAAGCAGAAAATTAAACACTCAAATTGACATAACACGTATAAAATAAATATCAAGCGATAAAGCTTTAGTCACAAAAATTTTAAAGTAGAATACGTGGAAAGTAAGCCGCTACGGGCTGCTCGCAGATGTCATGGTGCAGGTAGCATCAGACTCTGCTACTGTTACATGTATCTCCACAAATGCCAGCAGCCTGTAGCGGCTTGCTTTCCACGTATTCTACTTTAAAAATTTTGTGACTAAAGCTTGATCGCTTGTTGTTTATTTTATACGTGACATGCCAATCTGAATGTTTAATTTTCTGATTAAGACACTCATAGAAGTATCGAAACCGGCTCAAAAGACTTAATTTTTGCGATCGACTGCTGATATTGCTTTAAATTTAATTTGTAAACCGTCGCTCATTACGCAGCCATGTTTAAAACTTTAATTAACATCTGAAGACATTTTAGTGACGGCGATGAAAGTTTAAATATATACTGTCACCAGTAATTGACCCTAGGTCCAATGCATGAAAAGCGTGGACCTACCATTTAGCGGTGGAGTAGATTATTATATTTGTAACATTGTTAATATGAGTGAAGGTCCATGTGAAGGCAACTAACGACTGATGGAGAATCACATTGGAAGGGGCACCAAACGACACGTCGCTAATGTACAAAAACAACTCGAACTGGCCGTACTTGTACTTAAACTTACCTACATGTCTTCTGCGCCATCTGTAAGTTTATTTGTAACGTACTGACATGAGATGACCCTGTTTACAATGGTGTAAACGATGAAACAAAATGTCAAGTATGGAGAGATATCTGCATGGTACAATTGGAGGTGTGTGAGCACAATGTAACAGACTGAAGGTTACAGAAAAAGCATACTGTCCACAAGAATTATTCTATCTTACGCAAATTACTATTTTGTGCTTTTATAGTACATTCTGGTTTCTAAAATTCGACTGATAAATTTCGATAGCCTCAAGGACGAGAAAATGTTATGCGGCATGAATGTCGCTAAATGTATTTCATTCTGGGCAGTATTCCTTTCAATCAAAACAGCCGCATGTACGATAGTGTGTGCTTCCGATCAAGTGCGCAACGTAACGTTTTCAGATCACATTTCAGAACACATTCTTGGGTATCAGGTATCAGCCAAGTGTTCGTCGTTCGTGGGCATTTGAGCAATCGTATGTAGCGCCATGAACACCGTGGTGTTCGGTTTACTGGGGCTGTGGACTGACTCTCAAGGACAGCAGTTCCTCCGTTGAATAGAGTAGAAGAGACGATCAGCCGGTGTTACCCGCCACGATGCTTACTTTCTCGCTTGATTAGCGACGTGAGTCATGGCATATTTGGATGTCATGCTTGTGTACCTAGTGGTTTGTTGATTTTTGCGGACTGCCTTGAGCCGTATGCATCAGACAAAGTCGATCACCTTGTTTATTGTTTTCCACTACACTACGAACTCCCTAACTGACATTTTTTGCGAAAGTGGTCATTGTGTGCGTGAGTGCATTTTTTCCGTAGCACACTGAAAATGCTTGGTAGTGTTGTTCCGCCAGTTCTGTGAGTTCCAGATTTCAGACATGAACCTTTGTCATCGTATGCAAACCGCCAGGTAGCGCAGTCGCTACTTGCATTTGTTGGTTACTGCGGGCTTTCTGCTGTTGATTGACGCCTTTGAATTACAGGTATGGCATTACAGCTTGATAGTATTCCTCTGTTACTGTGTTTCTGAGTTCTCTGAAGGCTGCTGGCCCGTAGCGAAGTATTCCGCACGTCATACAGAGAAACTCATAATTGTGTTGGATGTTCGCTATTGGAAAAACTAGCATCATAGTGAGCGTAATCACAGCATCGTTCTCTAAACACTTGTTCATTCAAATGCGCCATCTTACGTTGTCTGGGTGAGGACCATTTTGAAGAGAATTCTTAAGGTAATGGTTTGCACACCTGTGTGTAGGAAAACTGTTGGTGAAGAGTGCCTCGCTACGACTGCTTGGTCTATTGCTGTTATTTGATCCGTGGTGGAAGTTTTCTTCTTTTTTCAACTTGTAAGAGTTGGTAATTACACACGACATACAAGAATGTTTGCTAGTGCGGCATATTCGCCGTGTTTAAGTCTTACCGGATCTTGAGGAATATGCGTTATAGCGCAAACCGTTCGTCAGTGGTAAATAACCTTAATACGCTGATCACTCTTTAGTTCCAAACTGAAGTTCTACTTTAAGATTTAACTGATGCGTTCTAATACCTGTGTGGGAAGAGAGAGCCTGGTCCCAACAGTTAACCATATTTAGTACCGCGGGTAGCACCGACTTAGAATAAATGGGTTCGTGTCCGGCAGCTTAAGTTCAAATGGCTCTGAGCACTATGGGACTCAACTTCTGAGGTCATTAGTCCCCTAGAACTTAGAACTAGTTCAACCTAACTAACCTAAGGACATCACACACATCCATGCCCGAGGCAGGATTCGAACCTGCGACCATAGCGGTCTCGCGGTTCCAGACCGCAGTGCCTAGAACCGCACGGCCACTTCGGCCGGGCAGCTTAAGTAAAATTTACTATTTATGTCTATTGCTTCTACTTAGCGATACTAAGTTAAGAATACTCTACTGTGCAGTACCAGATATCAACTAGTGGTGTCACAGCGTTGTAAATGGTCATGATAATGGGGTTATTTTACCAATAACTTCTAATTTCTGGTCATATTTTGTAGTTATTGAGTGGGGTCTAAACAATGTCAGTATTGATGGTTTTGATCACTAGTGTCTTGTGTTGAGTGTCTGTCTGAACTTCCTTATGTTGATGTGTCTGTGTGGGAGGCGTGGCAATTTGTTTTTAGGTCTTTAAGTGCTCCGTCCATCTGAGATTTTAGTTATCTTATTTAAGGTAGTAGTTTAGGCGTTATAGAGAAATGTTTCTCTTTTAACGGAAATCATTCCTATTGGTGCACGCTTTCTCGTTTTATGATGCCACTGGATGTTTAAAATATGCCCACTTGCCTACTCTCGAACGTTGCGCTAAGAAGATGTTAGTTTTTGTACATATTTTTCTTCCAAAGTAAATTGGTTCCATTCTATCTGCACTCGTTTTGCAGACGCGCCTTAGCTGGTCCCAGCGACTAGGAAGATTGACGTCCCAAATGATATAAATAGAAGAAACTTTCAGCTCAACCTACCATCAGCCAATAAAATCCAGGCATCCACACCCCAACCATGTAACACAGATCAGTTAGTCTTATAGATAGGACCTAGGCCTGAACTATAACTGTCGATAGACATAACCGAACACTTAGGATAACGCATATTGTCCTATAACAAAGTGACTGTTCATTCATGCTGGTTGGTGTTTGGTGGTGGGAGGGAGTGGGGGCTTAGTGACGTTTTCCTTTACGTACAGCCAAACTCATTCCCCTAAAAAGTTTTATATTTTATTTTAAGCAATGTACTGTCGAATACTCCAGTTTCTCTTATATTTAAATACACTTTCAATGATACTTTTCACAAGGTGTGATAAAAATAGGAGCTACTAAATAGCAGATATAGAGGAACAAGTTACCAGTTTTGTAGGGAATATTTTCGCTTGTGGGAATGTACATGAGTTGAATACTGAGGAAACGAAAGAGTCTTTCTACTTCTAACGAATCAACGTGCGTTTGAAACCCACAACTATAATTTTCCCAAGCACTTCCCTCAAGTGCATGCTGTATGTAACAAATTTTCTACACTGGTATAACTTGGTGCAAGACAGTTTCTATTACATGCTCCAGATTTATTCAAACTAATACTCCCATGCCTGGTACAATGAAATACGTCGGCTATCCATGACCACTTCATAAGCGCGCAGGCGTTCCGCGCAAGTCTTTTGTTTTTTTTTTAACAAAAAATCGTAGTTCTGCCAGCTGTGGACAGCTTCCAGATTTTCTTTGGGAAGACTCACGTGGTGTGTCTTGCGAGTGTGAATTTCTTCGCCTTGTGAAAGCCAATCAGAAGCCATGCTGCCAAAACCAGTTTAAGGACAATAAGGTCGACGCGGTAGAGTATGGACGCTGATCTGCCGTTTCATTATTTCGTGTTTAGTTGTGTCAGATTGTTTTATGCTCCCGCCTTAAATCGCGTTTCCAAGCTCGCTTCGCACCATATTCATGACCGACGTGCTATTTTTTTGCAGTATGTTTCTCGCGGAGAAATTTCCACGATGGGTTTACTTTTCAGTTGCATGGAACACAATATTACTTTGTAATATGGAAGGATTTTTTTTTTTAGGTACTGTTATATGTAGACACTGTTGATAATTATTGTGCAGCATTTCAAATTGTTATCACCCACAAGGGGTTGTCTGTCTTGTAAAGAATCTTTCGGAACACTAGAATAGCTCCTTACCACAGTTTGCGTCCGTCTTTTCATTGCACTGTATCGTTTCCTTTGTCTGAATTTACAGGCACGTGGTTATGTTAGCAACAGTGCTGGATTTGCTCGTGGTACATGGTCCCTTTCAACAGTGTTGCTTCTTCAAGAAATTAACCTTCGTTTCTTCGCTACGCACACTCCTACTCTCGTTCGTAACATTTACAGCTATCACGTAGATCGTCGTGATGCTGTTTGCTGAGGTGCGCAGTTAAGAACAACGACTTAGACAGATTAGTTTCTTCAACTTAAATTTCGTTATTATCTGTTTAGACTGAAAATTTCTTGTCCTGACTGCTTAATTTCAGGGAGTGCAGACGTTGGATACGTTGTATTGCACTGGTTTTTGTCTGTAAGCTAAAGCTCATTCCACAGCTATCCATTAACGTAAAACCATTGTAGGTTGTAGCTGATTAATCCCTTTCTTCCTGAAACGTTTAAATTAAATTCACTTTCCGGTTACGACAGCCCTATCGTTGACGTTAGTATTTTCGAGTCCGATAACATTACCAGCGAAATGTATCAGAATTCGGCGAAAATTACCGCAAAATTTGTTTCAGAGTTACTATTTTGTCATTTTTCAAGATGACGGTAAATTTTCATGTCACGGCTTCATATTGTAAAACAAAACTGTCCAGGAAAGGTAGTCCTACAAAGATCTTCGGTAACGAATCAAAAGGCTTGCACGAGACCTGCTCCGTTGCTATTATGTTTATTTGTAAGTAGTGGAGAAACACCGATGAGTGCGAGGTGCGTAGGAGTAATTGAGAATCTGACAGTAGTCGCACCATACGGAATCTTGCGGGTACCAGCGAACCAGGTTGTGCCTGACAAAAGTTGGTTGTAATGTTCTGGTAAATAGATAATAGAATGAATACAAACGGAAGTAAGACAAGGTTAATGGACTCTAGTCCTATTAAATCAGGCGATGCTTAAGGAAATGAAGAAATGGGACGCTAAAACTAGTAGGGTCTAAATGAGTTTGGCTGTTTGAGCAACACAGGATGTAACTGTAAAACGAGAATTATTTTTAAAAATCGCATATAAATTTAATTATTAGATTTTCTTTTCTCATGATATTTGTTTGTTGAGTAGATTTGTAGAGATATGAAATGCTTCGGTTAGATATGTCGATCGCATAAGTAATGATGAAGTATAGAATCAAACATGAGTGAAAGGATGTTTAGTGGCGAAACTTGCATAAACCAACGGCTCAAAGAATTGTCAATTTGCAACGTAGAGAGGGTTGAGGGGGGGGGGGGGGGGGGAATGGGATGGCACTTTTAGACGATGACCAAATCGTGACCACAGTAATCAAGTTAAATAGAGTAGTTATGCGAAGAGGCTTGCATAGGATAAAGGGTTGTCTTCGGGCTGAATATCACAATAAACACAACTGTAGGACAGTGTTGTACCTTAGAACACTTTACGGTTTTCGCGTCTCGTCAATTAAAATAGACGGTGATTAAGGAAATCAGGAAACGAGACTCTACAGCTAGTATATTAGCTTCGCTCAGCTCTCATAGAAGTTCATTATGATTTGTTATTCCATTATGAAATAGCATTCACTTTGCACTGAGGTGACAAAAGTCAAGCGATATGCACGCATGCATATGGCAGTAGTGTCGCGGGCACAAAATATAAAAGGGTGGTGCAGTTGCAAAGCTGTCATTTGTACTCATGTGAGCCGTCCGGTGTGGCCGAGCGGTTTTAGGTGCTTCAGTCTGCAACCGAGCGACCGCTATGGCCGCAGGTTCGAATCCTGCCTTGGGCACGGATGTGTGTGATGTCCTTAGGTTAGTTAGGTAGTTGTAAGTTCTAGGGGACTGATGACCTCAGATGTTAAGTTCCATAGTGCTCAGAGCCATTTTTTTGTACACATGTGATTGATGTGAAAAGGTTTCCGACGTGATTATGGCGGCACGTCGGGAATTAACAGACTCTGAACGCGGAGTGGTAGATGGAGCGAGAACCGTGGGACATTCCATTTCGGTAATCGTCTGGGAATTCAATATTCCGAGACCCTTAGCGTCAAGAGTGTGCCAAGAATATCAAATGTCAGGCATTACCGCTTACCAAAGACAGTGCAGAGCCGACGGCCTTCACTGCGAAGTGAAATCCCCTTTCTGCAGGGTACTTCTAATGACTTGTTAAGGCCATGCCACGCCCAGTGGCAGCTCCAAGCCGGGTAAAAAGAGATGCTACGCGATATTAGGAGGTATCCGATGACTTTTGTCACCTCACTATGCGTGTGTTGCAGCCCTTTTTAGAACTAATGAAAGACACTCTAGAAAAGTAATGCTTCCGCAAGTATTAAAAATGTTCCAAAGTTCAATATAGTCACATACCTAGTAACAAAAACTGTTTTCTAATTTAAATGTTTTGCAGTCTGGAGAATTTTGTCAATACTGTGTCTTATAGTTTATTTGCTACATGATTAAAGTGCTACTCACCAATAATCAGTAAGTGAAATCAAATTAAAGAATGAAGTATTATCAGAAACCAGTCAGAAGTTTTAAAATATTTTGAATCCGAAATTGTTGCCAGCTAACACAAATTTTCTTTTTCAAGACAGGGAAAACTCTGAAGACCTTAAAGAAACTGAGGTAATTTCCAAACGGCATATTTTCCATGGCGAAAAATCATCCGTTTCAAAACATGAGGTTTTGCATGACCGAAGAAATACGTCTTAACAGCCTACAAGTTTAATAATGAGTTTTAAAAATACACTGAACTTTACTCACCATCTAATTCTGTAACTGAGGACTCAAGGCTATCCTGCAAATACCTTTAATATATTATACAGTGCTTAAATGTGTAGATCTCATAATATTTGCTAACGTTGCACAAAACACACTCTCACTTTTCAAACAGAAAAAAATGTACAAAATGCCGGAAGCAGCTTATGGCGGTTTCTAGTGCGCATTCCTCCACGTGATTTTAAAATCCGTCTTTTGATTAAAACACCGGCAAGGAAACATAAAGTTTACCTAGGCACAACACTCATCCCTGCTCGATTAAATTCTCAGATATCAAATTATTTTATTAAACAAATGCTCAAAATATTAGCTCATTGTTCAGAAAATGCAAAATGGGCATAATAATAATAACTAATGATGGTAATGTAGCTCACTGTAAATGTCAGATCGAATTATTTGGGATTCTTAGCTACACCAATGTTAGTAAATTTATCGAGCAGCCGCGTATCAACCTGATCCTGGTTTACTTGTTACCAAGAATGACGTAGTAAATTTGAATGAATTGCTAAAAACATCTTGTAAACTTTCTGACAACTCAACCCATCATTCACAATAAAATGCACTACTGTATGACTTTGGAAGTATAGGACAGCAGGGAACTTACCGTTCACCAAAAGGAGCCGACATTCCGCTCTTGCACGGAGTCCAAAAATGTTTTCAGTGGTGAAAGTGGTGCATTCTTGTAAATTAATTTAACCTGTGATGTGTCTTGGATACATTCCAAGCACCAAACCACCCAGTGGCTTGTCCCTTAGAAATCCAGAACACAAACACTGACTCGTAAAGATGTGTTAACGTCCTTTTGGAGTGCTCATATTCCGATTTTCTGTGATTTTTTGAGGAAAAGCATAGTACAGACAAGCCTCTACTCCTCTAGCATGACTGGGAACGAAGTCAAGAAGCTATGTCAGGGATGGCTGAAGTAAGACGAGCAGCTTCTTCAGTACAGTCTTCGGATTCGTACGGCACAGTGAAGACTGGAAACTATAGGCAGAGGGGTTGGAGATTCTTACCTCACCTTCCTAATGGAGCTAATCTCACTCCTTCCAAATTTCATCTGTTTGATACCAAGAAAGAACCTTAGTTTTGGATGAAGTTGAATGGCATACGAGGGGTAAAGATAAAATAAGAAAACTGGCTTCGCGACCAAGGTAATGAATTATTAGCCGCGATGGGAAAACTGCATGAGAGTGTATGGGTATTACGTGGCAAAATAGAAAAAACACTTTAGCTGTACAGCTACTTATCCATCTAATTACTGAATGACCCTCCTAGGTAATGCGAATAAATAAACTATATCTGAAAATGAATCAGCAATGATTAAAATTTATCTTGCAATCAAACGAAAGACGCATGCTTTTTAGTTGGAGCAGCTATGCAATTGGATGCTTCCTGTGCATACAAAATGAATTTTATTGTAATAACAATGTCAAAGCTATTCTGTGACAATCCCCCCGAATTACCTCCGTACCTGAGTACACGAGTACACCATACAAGAGTCAGAAGCGGAAAACTTATAAACTACGTATGCAGAGCTAAGACCGTACATACAATGCATCGCTGTTCCCTTTGTCTCTTTCTCCGCCATTATTTGATTTTCCACGTTACCAGTGTATGGCTGAGCGCTACGGCATACTGTTTGCCGCATTTGGCATTATGGACGTCTCTGATTTAAATACGTTGCGTATTTAGGGTTGCCGGAGTTCTTCTGTGTACATGGGTCCACAGACGCTGTGATTCTATTAGAAAAGAGTTTTTCGTGCTTATGGCGTTTTTATTTTTAAAATTATTATTTAATTTCGTGCTTTATCTACTAATTAATTTCACCCCTCGGGCATTTTCAAGCTATCTTTGTTACCCGTGTCACAGCGAAAAATGGTAATAATATAGCGTATGTGTCGAATACACTGAGATGAGAAAAGCAATGGGATAGCGATGTGCCTATGTACACATGGAGGTAGTACAGCGTACACAAGTTATAAAAGAACAGTTCATTGACGGAGCTGTCGTTTGTACTTACGTGATTCAAGTGAAAAGGTTTCTTCGTGAGTATGGCCGTAAGACGGTAGTTAACAAACTTTGGTCTAGGAACGGTAGTTGGAGCCATATGCATGGGATTCCATTTCGGAAATCGTTAGGAATTCATTATTCCGACATCTACAATGTCAAGAGTGTCCAGAAAATACCAATTTTGAGGCATTACCTCTCAACACTGACAATGTAGTGGCCGACCAGCCTTCACTTAACGACCGAGAGCAGCAGCCTTTGCATAGATTTTTCTGTACTAACAGACAAGCAACAGTGCTTGAAATAACCGCAGAAATCAGTGTTATATGTACGAACTGGCAGCAGATGGTCGACGCGAGTGCCTCTGGTGAAGAACATGTAATCGCGTGCAGTGCGTCTCCTGGGCGCGTGACAGTATGGGTTATACACAAGATGAACAGGAAACCGTTGTCTGGTCAGATAAGTCCCAATTACAATTTGTAAGAGCTGACGATGGGTCTAGACTGTGGCGCAGACACCAAGAAGCCAGGAACCCGAGCTATGAACAAGGCACTTTGCAAGCTGGTGGTCGCTCCATAATTGTGTGCGCTGCATTCACGAGGATCACTGACAAGAAATGATTATGTTGCACTACTTGGGGACCTTTTGCGAACATTCGTGGACTTCATGTTCCGAAACAACGATGTCATGTCACCAAGCCACAACTGTTCGCAGTTGATTTGAAGAACATTCTTGATTTGAAGAACGTTCTGCCCGCATCTCGTGGTCGTGCGGTCGCATTCTCGCTTCCCACGCCCGGGTTCCCGGGTTCGATTCCCGGCGGGGTCAGGGATTTTCTCTGCCTCGTGATGGCTGGGTGTTGTGTGCTGTCCTTAGGTTAGTTAGGTTTAAGTATTTCTAAGTTCTAGGGGACTGATGACCGTAGATGTTAAGTCCCATAGTGCTCAGAGCCGTTTGAACCATTTTTTTTAAGAACGTTCTGAACAATTAGAGTGAAAGATTTTGCCACCCAGTTCGCTAGACATGACTCCCATTGAACATTTAAGGGGCATAATCGAGAGGTCAGTTTGTGCACAAAATTCTGCACCAGCAACACTTTCAATTGCTGAGTCACTTCACTGCACACGGAAGACGACTTGAGAGACAGTTTTTCACTGGGATTCAAGTAACTCAGGAGGCTCGAAAATCCCCAAGGGTGTGCAGTTAGCTAACAGAAAGACCATGAAATAAAGTTGTTATTTCAAAAATACTCCTCCTGGGGTCGGTTGCCTTGCAACAGCCACTGCTGGTCTCAAGCCCGGGTAAAGGAGGAGGTTTGGGCATTGGGCTAACAGCCCAATCCTGTAAAAAACTCTTTGTTACGAAACACAAACTTTCCTCGGACATGGATGGATACAATGGAAAGGAAAAACGGTACACGATTTAGAAATTTTAATTTTGGATCTTGGAATGTTCAGAGCCTGTATACACCAGGAACCATCCAGACTACGGTCTCAGAAATTAAGCGATATAAACTGGACCTGGTGGCGGTACAAGAAACAAGATGGCTAGGAGAGGGAACTCACAAAGAGAATGGATACCCACTATTCTACGGCGGATGTGTAGATAAACACGAACTTGGCACTGGTTTTGTAATACACAAGAAGGCAGCAAATTCGGTGAAGGAATTTAAAGCTGTTAACAACATAATATCCTACATAGTACTTGGAAACCAAGTGTTAGACATCACATTCATCAATATTCATGCCACAACTGAGGGTAAAATCGATGAAGAAAAGGAAGAGTTCTATGAGCAACTAGAACAAACAATTGAGAGTACACCAATTAGAAATATCAGGATAGTGCTAGGAGATTTTAACGGAAAGGCAGGAAATGCTGAATTCTAGACACCTACTGTAAGAAGGCACAGTTTGCATGATGAGACCAATGATAATGGTCATAGGATGATCAACTTTGCTATCTCAAAGAACCTGAGAGTAAGTTCGACTTACTTCGAACACAAGAGAATACACAATGGAACATGGTCTCACCGGATGGAAGAACATCAACGAGATAAATCACATCTTGGTGGACCAGCGCTATAGCCATAGACTCATGGACGTCAGATAGTGTAGGAGAGCCAACTATGCGTCAGACCACTTCGTCATTGTGTGCAGGTTTAAACTCATGTTCACCTACATGCATAAGAAGAAGGCGACACTAGAACGTGCTTTGAATGTTGAGAAACTATGAGAAAGTGCCATCAAAGAACAATATGCTAAAGAAATCAAAAACCGTTTTGAGATCCTAGAGACTCTGGAAGCAAGAGAGAACGTGGAGCAAAGGTGGAAAGAAATAAAGTACACGGTACTAAGTGTAGCGGAGGATATAATGGGAAGAAAGAAGATAATGAAAAAGAGGAAACGGTTCAATGAGACATGCCAGAAGGCTGCAGAAAAGTGGAGAAAGATGAGGAGAAGTGGCTAGTTGACAAGGAGAATGGGCATAAAAGGGAACATTTTATCAACATCAGAAGGGAGACAAAGCGAATCCTAAGGGCAGAGAAGAGAATATATCTAACCAGTTTGCTAGAACAAGTTGAGGCAGAGAGCCGAAACAAGAACTCAATGCAATTCTTTCAATACATAAAAAATCGTAAACGTAGATTTCAGACCCCTACTTCTTTCATTAGAGAGAAGAACGGGAACTTGATAAAAGACAAGGAAAGGATTATAGAAAGAAGGAAAGAATACTTCTCAGAACTGTTGAATCGCCCAGACCCAAATGAGATATTACCTGCAAACGCTACGGAGGAAAGGCAAGATGAAGAAGAATGGGAAGTCAGTGAAGAAGACGTGAAGATCGCAATCAAAGGACTCAGTAACCACAAAGCCCCAGGGGGGACAGAATAACATCAGAATTAATCAAGGAGGGAGGTAAGAGCTTAAACTTAAGAGATATATAATAAACTGATCCAGTTGATATGGGAGAAGGAGACACTGCCAGAAGAATGGAAATTGGCTGTAATATGCCCAATATACAAAAAGGGAAGCAAAATGGAATGAGGTAACTACAGAGGAATCAGCTTCTTGAATGTAACGTGTAAGGTATTGTCTATCATTATCCTCAGAAAATTGCAACCATTCGTAGAGAACAACATACAGGAGTACCAAGGCGGCTTTAGACCAAATCGATCGTCAATAGATCACATTTTCTCACTAAGACAATAGTTTGAAAAACACTGGGAATATTATAAAGATATCTACAACCTCTTCATCGATTTTCAACGTACATATGGCAGCATCCACAGGAATAGTCTATACAATGCAATGCGTGACTTCAGAATCCCTGAGAAGCTAGTGAGAATGGTTCAATCTTTTATGGAAGGGTCAAAGGCAGCAGTACGTTTCTGAGGAGCCACATCAGGGCCATTCGAGACTGAGACGGGCCTCACTCAAGGGGATGCTCTCTCATGTGTTCTGTTCAATGTCATCTCAAAGAAAGTAATAAGAGAGTAGGTAACAGGAGTGGGCTGGAGTAGAGATGGACGGTAACCTCAACTGTCTCGCATATGCAGATGACATAGTATCACTAAGTGAATCAAAGCACGAATTGAAAGGAATGTACCAGAAAATGGACAGTTACGCACACATGGTTGGGCTAAAAATGATAGAGACAAAACAGAGTTCATGCAATTAGGAAGAAGACAAGAGCAGGAAGAATTTCTTGAGATAAATGGCAAGACGTTCAAGAGGGTAAACCAGTTCAAATACTTGGGATCTTGGTTTACCATGGACAACAACATAAAAATGAACATCAAGAAAAGAATAGCAGTGGGGATGAAATGCATGCATTCCATCAGAGAGACGCTCGGCTCTGAATCCATTTCAGTGAACACAAAGATGAAAATCTACAACACAGTGATATGCCCAGCTGTAATGTATGGTTCAGAAATATGGAGTATGACTAAGCGAGGAAAGGAAAAACTACTACTATTTGAAAGAAGAGTAATGAAGAAGATATGGGGACCAGTTTTAGATAACGGAGACTGTAGGAAGAGGGAAACCGAGGAAATCTACATTCTGATGCGACAACCAACTATCCTACAGAAGATAAGGAGCAAAAGAATACAATGGATCGGCCATTGAGCCCGTATGCCACATGGCAGACAGGCAAAGATGGCACTAGAGGGGAAACGAAACACCAAACGCCCCACTGGACGACCAAGGCAGCACTGGATGGACGACCTAGCGAAGAGACTAGCAGCCCTGGGAACTGAAGACACCTGGAGGGACTGGGCACAAAAACAGGAAGGAATGGAGGCAGTTTGTGAAAGCAGCGCATGGTCTGCAGGGCCTGTGAATGCTGGGTATCTATCTATCTATTTCTAAAATAAAACTAGTCTAAGCAGAAAATTATTTCCTTAAAAATAGCCTGAGTTCTCCCAGATGGCTTAAGGAAAATGCTAGGACAGTCTCACTGGAAAATACTGCAAATTTCCTTCCACGGTATCAAACCATTTTTCTACAGGCCTTCTGACCAGGTCATCACAAACATTTATATCCCAGTACCTTTGTTACTTGCTGTAACATCAGAGCGACAAAGTGCCGAAAAAGTTATTTGTGACTCTTGTCCGTAAAATGACTTCTAATTCGTATGTGTCAAATGTGTATGCAGCTGTTCATCTACATTATTAATGTTGTTGTGTAAGCTGCGTAGCAGACTTTCGATATGGAAGATCAACATAATTTTGGGATGCACGTATTTCGCGGTGGAAACTGTGATGCGATATTCAAAGGGGCCCCGCGGGCTTGCTCCCCAGGCTCTCGTACTGTGGTGTCGGTTTCATTTGCTGTGGCGACGATGATAATAATAGCAACAATAATGACGTTTCATTTGAATCAGACTGGGATGGAAGTCCTGCACGCCACTTGGATAAGCCACTGCCACAGATTCATCGCCGCAGGGGAGCTGTAATTTTAGAGTGCTTCCAGAGCGCAAACAGAGCAGCGCATTAAAAGCAGTGGTTTCTACTTCAACGGACGGTTTGCCACCCGTGCTACAAACACAGTGCTCAGCATAACATGTAACACAGTTGCTGCGTCAGGTCGGTGAATATAGAACGAATGAAAATGAATTTTTAGGCAACGAAGTCCATAGTACTTTATAGCAAGAACTCCGCAAACAGCTGTATCTTGAATCAGTTCTATCAAGGCTCTACCAGTCCGTGGCTTGTAGCCACATAATCATTTGCATAGCAACAACAAGAAATAAACAGTGGCACTGACTGAACCCTATACATTAAAGTAATGACAGAACTAAAAGCACAAAATTACAAGAAGAAATAAAAACACAAATGTACATGCAAAAAGCTAAAACATGGTTAAAACATAGGGGAGATTGTAGAGGGCCCAACCATCACAATTAAAACAGTGTTCGTATGGCGGACTGTCAATGAATAAAAAGTTGGACGATGGCAGACTTGAAGACTGGGCCTTCGATATTCTCCACCACCTTATTTACCACGGTTAATTTTTTTACCCACACTAGTGTTTTATCTGTTGTCATAATTAGTTACTTTTGGCTCTGATATTACTCAGATGTACGAGGATTCAATAACTCACTGTTTATTTCGTATTTAAATATGCGGTTGAGGCTGTGGCTATAACCTACGAAACCGGTAGTGCCTTAATAAAATTGGTTCAAGATATAGCTATTTCCGGAATTCTTGCATTAAAATTCATTACTATAGCTGCAGATGCCCCAACCAGAGAGTCGTTTGCGGATTCCAAAGATCGTGAGGTTAAGAACTGCCGCCGCTGCCAACTTTTATCACAAAATTTTTTTTCGAAATATTATACAGACTTCATCTTTATGCTACTTCTTATGTTATTTATTATTATGCTTAATGATTAGCACTGCATGATGGTTTCGATAAGACTCGGGCATTATCAAATACACTATAGTCTAAGGCTTTTGGTTCATCTGGGTAAGAGGAAAACGGAAAGAGAAATAGGCGTATTGATGTATTACTTCAAATGCTCAAATACCCGCATACGTGTCTAATCTGTGTAAAATAATGATACTCCTTGATTGCAAAAGTTTGAAGATGAGGAAGAGAGGTACAATATGCCTGCTTTGTAGGGTAAAAATCTCGGTAGACCGAAATGGGATCACAAAGACCACATAAACTTTCAAAGTGCAGCATCCGTGCTTTCTACATCCTGTTACTCCAGCACCGTAATGAAATGTGTAATTGATTCCTTCTTGCAGTGGAAGTACCCAACTTATAATAGCTAAAGCCGAACAAAATTGATGGTGTAATACAGATAATACAGATATGTGTACGTTATACCGAGCTGGCCGCTATGGCCAAAAGGTTCTAGGCGCTTCCGTCCGGAACCGCGCTGCTGGTGCAGTCGCAGGTTTGAATCCTGCCTCGGGTAGGAGGTTAGGTTTAAGTAGTTCTCAGTCTAGGGGACTGATGGCCCCAAATGTTAGGTCCCATAGCGCTTAGAGTCATTTGTTATGCCAAGTTAATTTGTCTGTGAAATTGCATTTCTGTGCTGTCGATGTTGTGGCTTTAATCATTGTACAGATGGCACAGGTTCAAGTCACTGGATTCATAGTTCCCAAAATAATAGTTTCTGTGTTGTCTTACGTTTTCCTTTATTCGTATTAAAACGCAAGTGTGGAGTTCCAATGAAGTGATTACAACGCTTCAGAATGGGAAAGCACGCAATCTTGCCAGGGGTAGTATTTGGTCACACCACTTCATCTCAGAGTACACACAGTGCAGCAACTCTGTATCAGAAGATGCAATGGTTACGTTATCCAGATACTTGCCAGGATACGTTCCATTCCAAGGTTTTTAGTCGGTGTATTAAAACCCCACAGAATCGAAGCTTTCTGTAAGTCAACATACTCATTGGCAACGTGAGCGCCGCTCTCAACTGTATTTTGGACCTCATTGCCACTTGCTTGCTGACCTAAAATATACTTCAAGGAGAAATTGTTGACAAATGTTGGTAACCAGCCAACAGCTAAGACAAAAGCCTTTGAAATGTTACAAGTACACATCTTACGTATTTTGAAAATCCCTGAAGATTCGAGCAACGCAAATGTTCTATTTCCGGTGCATCGATTAATGACTAGGATTGGTAATATTATTTTGCGCATATTCCTACATATGTACTGCTGAAGCCATTGCACAGTGAGTGGCGTAACGTACATCTTTCGTATTCCATTCGCTTAAAGGACGAGCCAAAATGACTATCCATATGCCTCCGTATGCTCTCTAATCTCTCCTAATTTTTTGCCTTTATACTGTGCGACATTTACATTGGTAGCAGCATAATACACTCCTGGAAATTGAAATAAGAACACCGTGAATTCATTGTCCCAGGAAGGGGAAACTTTATTGACACATTCCTGGGGTCAGATACATCACATGATCACACTGACAGAACCACAGGCACATAGACACAGGCAACAGAGCATGCACAATGTCGGCACTAGTACAGTGTATATCCACGTTTCGCAGCAATGCAGGCTGCTATTCTCCCATGGAGACGATCGTAGAGATGCTGGATGTAGTCCTGTGGAACGGCTTGCCATGCCATTTCCACCTGGCGCCTCAGTTGGACCAGCGTTCGTGCTGGACGTGCAGACCGCGTGAGACGACGCTTCATCCAGTCCCAAACATGCTCAATGGGGGACAGATCCGGAGATCTTGCTGGCCAGGGTAGTTGACTTACACCTTCTAGAGCACGTTGGGTGGCACGGGATACATGCGGACGTGCATTGTCCTGTTGGAACAGCAAGTTCCCTTGCCGGTCTAGGAATGGTAGAACGATGGGTTCGATGACGGTTTGGATGTACCGTGCACTATTCAGTGTCCCCTCGACGATCACCAGTGGTGTACGGCCAGTGTAGGAGATCGCTCCCCACACCATGATGCCGGGTGTTGGCCCTGTGTGCCTCGGTCGTATGCAGTCCTGATTGTGGCGCTCACCTGCACGGCGCCAAACACGCATACGACCATCATTGGCACCAAGGCAGAAGCGACTCTCATCGCTGAAGACGACACGTCTCCATTCGTCCCTCCATTCACGCCTGTCGCGACACCACTGGAGGCTGGCTGCACGATGTTGGGGCGTGAGCGGAAGACGGCCTAACGGTGTGCGGGACCGTAGCCCAGCTTCATGGAGACGGTTGCGAATGGTCCTCGCCGATACCCCAGGAGCAACAGTGTCCCTAATTTGCTGGGAAGTGGCGGTGCGGTCCCCTACGGCACTGCGTAGGATCCTACGGTCTTGGCGTGCATCCGTGCGTCGCTGCGGTCCGGTCCCAGGTCGACGGGCACGTGCACCTTCCGCCGACCATTGGCGACAACATCGATGTACTGTGGAGACCTCACGCCCCACGTGTTGAGCAATTCGGCAGTACGTCCACCCGGCCTCCCGCATGCCCACTATACGCCCTCGCTCAAAGTCCGTCAACTGCACATGCGGTTCACGTCCACGCTGTCGCGGCATGCTACCAGTGTTAAAGACTGCGATGGAGCTCCGTATGCCACGGCACACTGGCTGACACTGTCGGCGGCGGTGCACAAATGCTGCGCAGCTAGCGCCATTCGACGGCCAACACCGCGGTTTCTGGTGTGTCCGCTGTGCCGTGCGTGTGATCATTGCTTGTACAGCCCTCTCGCAGTGTCCGGAGCAAGTATGGTGGGTCTGACACACCGGTGTCAATGTGTTCTTTTTTCCATTTCCAGGAGTGTAGTTGCATAGTCATCTTCGCACATATGTTTTGCTAATTTACCCAAAATGATTTTTGAGAACTACGTGGTCTTCCTTCAGAGAATTCACGTTTAAGCCACACTTTCATTTTGGTTATACCGAGCTGATTTCATTTTATTTTTAAGGGGAGATTAAAACTATAGTTGTCTTAGCCCACTGTTGCCTGCATCGAAACTCAGTTTATTGTGCGGTTTCGCTCCATGTATTCCTAGCAAAGCCATCCGGTACCCTTAAGAAATAGTAGGACAGCCTCTACTTGGTCCTCATTAGACGCGATTTCTTCTGAGTCTACCGACCAGAAAGTTCTGCGTCTTATGCCCTCCAGAGCTTCGCACTGAAAGATTAGATGACGCGGTTTCATCTTATTTAGGTTCCCATGTCCAACATGAGTCGTACCAATCTGAGTCCTGTTCAATTTCAGAATTACAGAACTTCTCTTGAAACATGGCTTCAGCTTTCCATGCTTTCGTTTTTGGATCGTACTCTAATATTCTACGTGCTGCCTCCTGATCCTGCTACGTAGTGTTAATTTTACCATCGACTGAGCGATGGTTTTGACAGGTTCCACCAAGGGTCCACGGTAGGCTAATCGTATTGCTTCCCATTATCTCCCAAGGGTTCCACGGCAACCTGCAATGATCTTTGATCTCGATGTAAGGGTTGCTAGAGATTTCAGAGCTGCTTGGCCGCCTGAATACATGTAGAAGCTACAATCCTTGCAGCACCTATGCCAATACCGAGCGGGGTGGCGCAGTGGTTAGACACTGTCCTCGCATTCGGGAGGACGACGGTTCAATCCCGCGTCCGGCCATCCTGATTTAGGTTTTCCGTGATTTCCCTAAATCACTTCAGGCAAATGCCGGGATGGTTCCTCTGTAAGGGCACGGCCGACTTCCTTCCCAATCCTTCCCTAATCCGATGAGACTGATGACCACGCCTTCTGGTCTCCTTCCCCAAACCAACCAACCAACCTATGCCAATTTTCCTCCACGCACTCTGATACCAGAAATTTCCGCTTGGAATAATGTGGCCAATTCCCTACAGAAACTGCTCTCTTCATTATACGCTTTACCCTGTATACTCCGGCTCCAGCGCCTGCGCCTTCACCTGTTTTCGACCCATCAGTAAATCGGACTGTGTCTCCTGAACAGTGTAGTAGTTCATTCTTATTTTTCTTCCTTCTTCTAATTGTTAACTGAAGCAGCTCGAAGTTATTGTACAGTCAGCTAGCACTTCCCCGACCATTTCTATATTTACAAAACTCACTCTATTGGTGTGATATTCTTGATGTTCTAAGGGAATCCAGTTATTTTCAGTTTTTAACCTGTATGCCCCTGCCGCTGCTGTCCGTTGCAATCCCAAGGTGTAATTGGGCCATGTCCAGCAGCATGTGCTGCCAGTTCTGACTGTCATGGCTAAACAGGCTAGTCTTTGTACCTTTCCAGACTCCTTAGCAGCCTCCTTCTATCCTACTTGATTCCCTCATACTGTAGTCCCACAAATTATTGTAAGTCTTACTACAGTGGAGTATATCCTGAACATACTCCTCGGGGTTAGACATCAGTTTTCATTTTATTGTTCTCATAAGATTAGCATTCGCTGTGGAACATATACTCGATATGTGAGAAGTCTATAATGAGAAGTCTATAATAGCTTTGCATGCTTGGTTATCCTTAGAGTCTTCACTACTCCCTCTATGGTTAGAGTTTATTCGAGTAGTTTGAGTTTCCAGCAGGTGCGCTGGAATTTCTTCCTTGGAAATGGGAAAATGGTACTACAACAGTTTTTATGGGACTAGCCCACAAAACTTGTTTTTTGCACTGGTTCTCCACATCGCGTAGTGCACGTTGTGCCCTTGTTCTAAGACGATTAGTAAATTTGCTAACTAATACTATGGTTAAATCACGTATGTATCCTTGGCAAAAGTAGCTTCTAGCATTTAATTCTCCAATGAGTTCCTGTCACCATAGATGTGGCACAGTAATGGCGACAAGAACCCTCCTTGTGGACACCACCTGTTCGTGTTGATCGCAATTTTTTATTTATCATGGTGGCTCCTACCTTTCTTCTACTTAGCAGTGTCTTAATCAACTTGCATTTGGTGGCCTTAGTGCAGTACTCCTCTGTAGCTCTAACCAAGGACTCCAAGGCCGTATTTCTAAAAGCCCCCTATATATCCAGGAAGATACAGATACCATTTTCTTGAAAGTGTAGAACATATTCCACCTTCCCAAAACGCTAGTGAAGCGTTGTTTCACACGATTTACCTGGTAGATATGCGTGTTGCTTTACATGTAGAGGAATCTCAGTTAACTACTTCTCCCTAACACGCACATTAAACAGTTTTCCTAATGCCTTTAGGATAAAGACGCACGGATTGATCGGCTTCATGTCCTTGGCAAGATCAGTTCTTTCTGAATTTGGAATGAAAACAACCCTTACTGTCCTCCAAGCATTTAGACTGATACCCGCTGCTAGATCTACCCTAAACAGTCTACATAGGACTCGAATTAAGTCCTCTCCTGCTTGTTACAGCAGCGCAGAAGCAAAACTATCTCGGCCTGATGAACGGTTGAATCGTTTCCACTGCCCACAGTTGGAACTGGTAACTTGAACATGTTAACGTTCCCACTGCCCACTGTTTATCTTTATTTTTTAAAAAAAGCTCAGCACATTCTCTGTCAGGTTCCAAGCTTTCCCTTTAATTACCTGTAAACCTGTGTGCCACTGAGACCGACTCCTGGTCTGTGTTATTTGTCAGATCACATTGAGAGAAGCGAGTTAAGGAGAACATGCAGCGTCACACTCGCTGCCCTTCTACATTCACCATCCTCCTTCCTTAAAGTGCCTCCAGCATTGTTTGGTATTCCAGTGAGGATCTTATAGGGTCCAGTGCAGTGGCTGTACCTTACATTTCCTCACACATTATCTTCCAGGAGGATAGCTTCGCTTGCTTGTCGCAAGGGCCTCCTGGTATTTAGTCCCTTGTTCTTCGTTTATTGCTAGTTTGAACAGTCATCCTGTGGTGTCACCGCCAGACACCACACTTGCTAGGTGGTAGCCTTTAAATCGGCCGCGGTCCATTAGTATACGTCGGACCCGCGTGTCGCCACTATCAATCCACAACATATCCTACCTGCGTCCTTTCCATTTTCAGATTGTTATTCCACCAAGGTAAATTCCTATGCGTGCACTTCTTTGTGATTGGGCAGTTTTCCAAATATGACGTGGTACTCTCAGATGTCACTTTATCTGCCATTTCCTCAAATTTACTGAGTTCCTAATCAAAGTTTTGACTTGAGATAAGACTGAACTTAGATACTTCATACATGAGTCCTATTTGATTTCACTAGGATTCCCATATGTCGTGGTCTATTTAACATCCATTTCAACGTCGAACGTAGTACATAGATTGTCAGATAAGGATGGCGCTATCGTCATATGTTATTGTTTGACATAACTACTCCTTAGAGTGGACCCGAAAGTTACGTCAATTACTTCTTTCCTTCTTCTGTTTCTGTGATTATATTCTGTAGTCATATTCAAGATTTCCAGACCATTATCTACTAGAGATTCTAGCTGGTGCCAACTTCTGATATTGGTGGCGCTGCTTCTCTATACCAGGTTGTGGGCATGGGAATCACAACCATCCAGCAGATGTTCATTGTGCTATGAGCAGCTATTTACCTGTCTTCTCACTTCCTGGTACGGACCAGTACTATCCTATTAGGGAAGGTATGCTGAGGGCAGTACAATTTCCATCGTGGTTCTTTTCGCACGTTGCTTCATCCTGAATGTCACTAAGTCCCTCGAACAGGAGTCTGCCATTGGCGTGATTGAAATTCCATTCTTAACGTAATTCTTTAGATTTATAGCATTAATCAACTTACCTCCAGTTTCTTCGATGGCTTTGATGCCCCGTTTATATCTTCTCAGGATACGACTCAGGGCAGCAGCTGTACCTTTCCTATATTGCAGGTTTATCTGTAACATTTCCAGCCTCCAAGTTGCCGCCATGGTCCCTTCTGAAGTCGTTTCTTATCGTAAGTAGAATTCCAGGTCCTGTTCTCGCATGGCCGCCATGGATTTTTCGCCGATGTCCCCTACAGTGGTTTAGCCATACAGTACAACCTTTCGGGGGACTACCCTACAACTATCTCTCGAGACATCCTGATTCTGCGCCCATAATTGCTCCGAAAGGGTCTTTGGAGGAAGATCCTTAAGAAGGTGTGATACCCAAAACGATACATTTGCGGTCCTGAAGAACACAGCCTCTGTCTAAATCAGCAGTTTTACCTTGTTCCCACAGGGGTATTTTGGGTACTCCACTGTTTCCAACGCCTCACAGACAAAGATAGGAGCACCTTCGTCCAACGAGACGCTTCTGAATTTCTGTACTGGACTTGTGTTCTCCACCTGCCTCTCGAAGAGAGCCATCTGAACAGCCTCTATCTGCTGCGAGGTGACACTGACCAGTGGATATCCCAGTTGGATAACAGCCATCGTGAAAAGGAAGGCTTCACTGCTATAGGTCTATCTCCCTTCTTCCTACCACGGATTTTTCCGAATCCATTTATCCTGAGAAGTGAGGGCTCTAGACTCCTCCCTTGTTTTCCTGTTCCTTATGCTTATCTTCCAGATTTAAAATTTTATTCTTAAATATATTTTTACGGTATTTCCGGTTGTTTGATGTTGTTTCTTATAGTTTCGTTTCGTATTTCTGCAGTCAATGTCATTGCTGACCACTTTTTCCAGATACGAAGCAACATTTGTTTCGTTAGCCATTTCTCGTATATTGGTAGAGCTATACATAGAAGATCTTTCGATTTCGAACAACTCTCCTTCTTGGTATCTGTATTCCGTCCAGCTTTCACTTAAACTGAAGCATTTACATGCATATCAACTTTCTGGTTTTACTACTGAGATATAGTGTTTTAGATTCGTGTATCTATAAATGTATTCCTTACTGTTGTTTTTTAGTTAAACTCTAATGCTCATACATTTTACTAACCATTTTACTTACCTTTGTGTCAAATTTTCCTAGTCCATTCTGTTTGCGTTTTCCAAGATGAATAAATTTACTAACTCTGTTTATTTTACCTATTCGTGTTTTATATTCTGGTCTATTTTTAAAGTATACATATTTTTTCAGCTGAAATGATGAGAAAAGTTGTGTTCACTAATATTCCCAGAAAATTTTACCCTTAACTGTTTCTGTGCAATTTTTTGAAAGTATTACAAAATCATTTGCAAAATTCAGCCGTTTTATCTTAATTCTACTTTATTTCTTTTCCAAAATTATTGGTTCAAGTTTGTGCCTGTTTAGCTCCAAATTGCAGACCCCTAGATTTTTTTTGTGTAACACAGTTAGATAGTAAAGGTTATAAGCCGTCACCTGTTTCTACGCTTTTTATAAATTTAATCATAACTTCTTAATTTCTATGTTACTCTGCTTCTTGTTAGATCTAAAAATATTCCTCATTAATGATCTCTCTCACACTTCCAGGCTGTCTAGTTTATAATTCGTTGATAGGCATTCTCCGTGCATTCCGTGTTTTATTTTATCTAATTTTTACCTCCTCCCTGTATTAACTTTCTCACATTACCTTAGTTGCTCTCCTTTAGGTCAGTCGTCAAGGAAATCGGATAGTATTACATATGTGGTACACCACCTAAATACATCGAAATAAACGTACTACGTGGTGCTGATAAATTCAAAGACTTATTGGAAATCTGGCAGAAATCCGGCAGCGTCCGTGCACTCTCATAGAGCAGAATCGTGCTGTCAGTTAAACAGCGCTATTCTCTGCAAGTAACGCAAGCAGCACGTCGTTTGGAGTGGACAAACAGCAGCTGTCAATACCGCTCTACCACCCACAAATAATTTAACAGATATGACAATGTTCAACCAATACAACGCTTTTAAAACAATGCCTCGTGTTATATATAAAGCACCAAATGAAATATGTAAACAGGAGAGAAGTAAAATCCATCATACGTTTTTAACACCGATCGCACGTGTCAAAGCGTAAAACAAATGACTGGACTAACAAGTGATTGCACTAGCCACACCCCCTGTACGCAGTTGCTAACGTGAGTTATGAGGAAGGTGCGGCGGGCGTATTTTATATTTCACTGACCGCATTCCACTGGGGCTGCCTGCCGCTTTGCTGATAGGGGGAAGTCATGTTCGACAATCATCGACCTGAAAGGCTCTAATGAGGAAGACAGATAATGTTTGAAAGAGAGCAATACACACGTTGACGTTTATAATATATTTTGACAGTGTGGAGGAGCTAATAATACTTTATAGATGCAATTGGAGCAAAGGTACAAAGAAAATTTCAAATTTTTGATGGTGAACGGTGTTCTTTCCATTTCACATTTTTTAAACGAAAATTACATTTTTATGCTTCACTAATTTAAAATAATTTATTTAGGTGGACGTTGTTATTTTGAAGTAAACCAAAAGATGCAGTTCTGCAATGTTACTGCTGCTGTGCCTTTCGACATGGTCTAGATTAAAAAACCACGTAAATTATCAGTCGTATTTGTTCTAGACATCGTACTTAGTGCATTACCTGAACATGAAAATAATATCCTACGTCTGCCTGCATTATGTTGAAATGCTGTGACCTGTGTAAGAGATATCCAGGTTAACAATTATTGAACTATATGAAAAATAACGTAAAATATTTACAAAATACGGGGTCACACACTTTATTCAACATGTAAACGTCACTACAGATATTCGGATTTAGGTTATAACATTTTTGGTATGCCTGTCGTCACTGCCAATGATGTGGCGCAGACAAATAGTTCTGCATGATCCGCAGAAGTGTCGGAACATCGAAGCTGTTGATGACCTCCCGAATAGCTGTTTCCAGCTTAGCAATGGTTTTCGTGTTCTTGCTGTACAACTTGTCTTCAATATAGACCCACAAAAAGGAGTCGCATACGTTCAGATACGGAGAATAAGGTGGCCAATGAAGGCCCGTGCCAGTCTGGTTACCCCATCGCCAGAACGCGATCCCCAAAGTCCTCCTCCAGGACATCGAGCACTCCCCTGTTTCGATGGGATCGAGATGCATTTTGCATGAAACACATCTTGTCGAATAGCGGTCACTTTCGATAGCGGGAATGAAAATATCTTCCAAAACCTTCACGTACCTTTCGGTAGTCAACGTGCCATCTGTGAAGTTTTTGCTGCCTTTCTCTGTATACGTTCAGTGTCCCCTGTTAGTCCTGTTTGATACAGGTCCCACACATTTGAGCAATATTCCAGGATGAGCCGCACAAGTGATTTGTAAGCAATCTCTTTTGTAGATTGATTGCCAATCAACCTTTTGTGTACATAGTTCCATGTAGTCAGTGCGTACACAACTTTCCCACTAGAGCGTGCCCCGCTAAGCACAACAGCGCAGGCGCAGCGCTCGTCCGTCTCAGCACTACGAGATAGCGCTGCCTTAGAGACGGACCAAATTCTGCTTCCGCCGATCCGTGTATTAATATGTAACGCTGCCAATGAGATTGCTGCTAACGTAGAAAATTTTCTCCTCGCGGATCACACTCACGCAGTGATACATTAATGCATGAGGTATTATAATGAGTGTACAGATCTCCGATTGGTCAGTCTGCATTTGTCTGCACCAGTCTCTACCAGTCTGCATTTGTCTGTACCAGTCTATAGTCAAGTTTCAGTCTGCGCCTAATAAGATTATCATATTCCTGTACATAGCCACGAACATAAATGTATAGACACTTTGTCAAGTATCAGAGATATGTGAGAATAAGATTAACGTACCAAAACCAAAGGAACTTCAGATTGTCAATTGTAAAGGGCATCTAGAATCAAGTTAAGTAAGGTTTACGCTTGTTATTATTTTCATAAATGCGTGTGAAAATTAATCAAGTTCTGTTTAAAGTTGGTCACCATCAATCTGCTACTCTAAGTGTGCAAGTGGCATTTCTATCGTCTGACCTAACGGCAGAAGATAAGACCACGAGACATACTGCTGAGACATACTGCTGACACTCGCCTACTTCGTTAGAGCGACAAGTCAAATAATCTGGTGGTGTGTGTACCGAAGGTCTTACAGTACGCACACCACACAACCAAAGCATGCTACCTGCTTTACCGACGACTGAGCTTATGTGATCATTCCACTTCATGTCGCGACTAAGTGTTACACCCTAGTATTTATATGAGTTTACAGACTCCAGCGCCGGCCAGTGTGGCCGTGCGTTCTAGGCGCTTCAGTCTGGAACCGCGTGACCGCTACGGTCGCAGGTTCGAATCCTGCCTCGGGCATGGATGTGTGTGATGTCCTTAAGTTAGTTAGGTTTAAGTAGTTCTATGTTCAAGGGGACTGATGACCTCAGATGTTAAGTCCCATAGTGCTCAGAGCCATTTGAACCATTTGAACAGACTCCATCTGTGATTCACTCGTATTATATTCGTAAGATAATATATATTTTCTTTTTGTGAAGTGCACAGTTTTACATTTTTGAGTATTTAAACCAAAGTGCCAATCACTGCACCACGTTGAAACCTTGCCGACATCTGACTAAATATTGTAAATATCTACACAGATTCGTAAAGGCTGCACTTCGTTGTCGGTAACTGCATCATCTGCGATAAATCTGAGTTTACTACTAATATTCTCAGCAAGATTATTAATACGAGGGTTGGAACTTCAGTAGTGGCAACTATTTATTTACAGCTCGTACAAAATAGATACATGTTTCGAAGTTTTACTGACCTTTCAAGTAGTCACCAGCATTGTGTATAAGCCGTTGTCAGCGATGTGGAAGTCGTAGGATACTCTTAGCAGTGCCATTTGTGTTGACAGTTCGAGCGGCGCGGTCTATTGCCGGACGAATTTGTAGCAGTTCTGAAGCGAATGCCGTAAAACGTTTCCTTCAGTTTAGAAGTCGAGTTGTACTTGCAAGGGCTTAAGTCAGATGACTACAGTAAGTGGTATAGCACTTAGCAGCATCATCATTCAAACAAATCAGTAACAGCTTGCACTTTACATGCTTGAGCATTTACTGCAAAATGATGGCCAGGTCCAGCAGAAAGTGTCATCTCTTCTGTCTCTATGCCGTTCATTTTTCGAACATAACCTACGACCAGCTTAGAGACAGAAGTGATGACGCATTCTGCAGGACCCGACCATCATTTTGCAGTACAATGTTCAAGCACGTACAGTTCAAGCTGTTACCGATTTCAAACTTCCTGGCAGATTAAAACTGTGTGCCGGACCGAGACTCGAACTTGGGACCTTTGCCTTTCGCGGGATGGTGTTCTACCAACTGAGCTACCCAAGCACGACTCACGCCCCGTCCTCACAGCTTTACTTTTGTCAGTATCTCGTCTCCTACCTTCCAAACTTTACAGAAGCTCTCCTGCGAGCCCTGCAGTCTCGGTCCGGCACACAGTTTTAATCTGCCAGGAAGTTTCATATCAGCGCACACTCCACTGCAGAGTGAAAATCTCATTCTGAAAACATCCCTCAGGCTGTGGCTAAGCCATGTCTCCACAATATCCTTTCTTTCAGGAGTGCTAGTTCTGCATTCAAATGGTCCAAATGGCTGTAAGCACTATGGGACTAACATCTGAGGTCATCAGTCCCCTAGACGTAGAACTACTTAAACCTAACTAACCTAAGGACATCACACACATCCAAGTCCGAGGCAGGATTCAAACTTGCGACCGTAGAAGCAGCGCGGCTCCGGTCTGAATCGCCTAGAACCGTTCGGCCACAGCGGCCGGCTAAAACTTGAACGCCCCCAACACACTTCCCTGGGATTTACCAGAAGTTACTTCTACATCTCTCGATGGCTCTCCATTTAAGATAACATGCTGCTTGCTTGCTATCGAGAAATCCTCAATCCATTCACCTATTTCGTCTGCTGCTGTAGATCAGGGATCTCCGAGCTACGGCCCGCGGGCCGGATCCGAACTACGAAGTCATTTCATCCATCCCATGGACTGTAATTTATTTCGCTTCATAAAACGTATTTAATGCAATACGCATCTGCCGTACTACTGGTGTTATGAAGACTGCGGCAGCCTTTAAGCCTGATACTGGAGCTTTTTCGAGCAAGAACGTGGCCACCCGTCACGAGAACCTTCGTTGCGATTTAGCAAGTTCAAAAATGGTTCAAATGGCTCTGAGCACTATGGGACTTAACTTCTGAGGTCATCAGTCCCCTAGAAGTTATAACTACTTAAACCTAACTAACCTAGGGACATCACACACATCTACGTCAGAGGCAGGATTCGAACCTGCGACAGGAGTGATCGCGCGGTTCCTGACTGTAGCGCCTAGAACCGCTGGGCCACACTTAGCAAGTCACGAGTTCCGTCTCTTTATTTGTCCGTCTCCGCCATCCTACATATGGGCTGGGAAATTGTTGCACACAAGGACCTACGGACGTGTTCTAGGCTCATGTTGTGTACACACTGTCAAATCCCGCTTTATCAAAAAAATGTTCAAATGTGTGTGTAATATTATGGGACTTAACTGCTAAGGTCGTCAGTCCCTAGGCTTACACACTAAACCTACATTATCCTAAGGACAAACATACATACCCATACCCGAGAGAAGACTCGAACCTCCGCCGCCGGGACCAGCCGCACAGTCCATGACTGCAGCGCCTTAGCCCGCTTTATCCCTACGATATTCATTCGGTGAGATGGACTCAATCATCATCAGTTCCCGGTTTTTCTTATCGGAACATATGATTTCACAGCAATGAGGTGGCTCAGATGCGGTAAAGGCCTGTTTCGTTTCTATAAGGGCTGAAACGAAATAGATATTTTACCACTGGAAAAGAATGCTGATCCACAGCTGTCACATCCTACAAGCCTCTCATTTTTGGCTCGTCGTCACATCCTGCCTGAATGAACTGAAATCGAAATTTCTGCGAACGGTAACCTCGCTTCCGCTACTCAGAAAAAGCTGTCATTCATTGAAGCACAGCTGCAAGGTGAAGAAATCTCTCGTTTTCTTTTCAGAGAGTTTTGTGCTACAATCCACGGAGATGTCAACCATTATTTCCTGAAAAAACTTATTCATCACTAGATGAAGCCTTTTTTTTCGAGAGATTTTCATATTTTGACAACCCTGCGAATGACGTTCTTCTATTCCACAATGCGGTTGATTGTAAGCGTGATGATGTGGCAGTTAAACTTCAGTCTGAGCTCATTGATTTGCAAATAAATGCCTTGTTGAACAAACCACAGAGAAGTAAAACTTTTTTTATTTTTGTCCGCAGCTCGTGGTCGTGCGGTAGCGTTCTCGCTTCCCACGCCCGGGTTCCCGGGTTCGATTCCCGGCGGAGCCAGGGATTTTCTCTGCCTCGTGATGACTGGGTGTTGTGTGATGTCCTTAGGTTAGTTAGGTTTAAGTAGTTCTAAGTTCTAGGGGACTGATGACCACAGAAGTTAAGTCCCATAGTGCTCAGAGCCATTTGAACCATTTTTTTTTTTTATTTTTGCCGCTGCTTAGTGAAGTTGAATTTCCGAAACTGAAGAAATTTGCTGCTGGTATTACATCAGTGCTTTTAACTACTTACGTCTGTGAGCAAACATTTTCAGAAATGAAGTAGCTGAAGTCAGCATATCGAACGAGATTGACTAACGTTATAGGCCAGCTCTATCGCGAGTTGGGTATGGAATCTGATAGGGATTCTGCTGGGCCTTGGAGCATTGTAGAATTTGAACGACGTTTCTCTACGTCACTGGCATCTTTTTCGTTGACCTTTGCAGTGGTACGAGAATTAATTATGGGTTGTACTCCTGAGTTTTCCTTTGCAAAGGAAATTTTCAAAATAAAGGATACTTGCTTTTGCTTTGCTTCCCTCAATTTCAATTCGTCTCACCCATGAGTGACTGGACACTAACTTTCCTGCCACTAACAGCCTTCACATATGACCTGAATTTCTTTGGGTTTTGAGAAAGATCTTTCAGCAATATGATATGTTTTGTGGTTGTTATTAAATATTAATCTTTCACAATCACAAGAATTAGAGTACTTCATGCAATCTCCATGCAATTTATGCTTTCCTATTTTAATGGCTCTGAGCACTACGGGACTCAACTTCTGAGGTGAACAGTCCCCTAGAACTTAGAACTACTTAAACCTAACTAACCTAAGGACTTCACACACATCCATGCCGGAGACAGGATTCGAACCTGCGACCGTAGCGGTCTCGCTGTTCCAGACTGTAGTGCCTAGAACCGCTCGGCCACCCCGGCCGGCCCTATTTTAATGGCCAGAAGTGCAGTTCATTTTAAGCAGAAGAATAATCTGACTGCGATAAGCTTGCACTCTAGTTTCGAATGTCAGTCTTCCACGGTGTAGTTAAGTGTTTCGTACAGCACCTGATACTCAACAGCTAATAAATGCGAAGGCGTAGAGATTTAAGAATGCGTGCCCCGTGTTCTTCTTTGGGAACTACCACTCCTTTGAGATCCTCCTTGTACTTTTTGTTGCGTGACTAGCGCTATGTTGCACCTGCACCTGTTTATCGCTCTATATGCCACAGCCAGCTAATAACTCATGACACCCGCCTATCTCCGTCTCCCTCAGAACAGGTTGATTAACGACTTCTGAACAACCGCTGTGGGCGACTGAAATCAGTGGGCGCAACACGTACAGTTTCCTACTGGGAAGCTATCAAGATGCGACGCTGTGTGATAGCTTTGTCACAGAAGTACGGCAGCGTCAGTATACAGGTGTAACATATGTCATCTTCCAATATCCTTATATAAAATGGGTTCGAAATTTTTTGTTGGGGAATTGTAATAGTCTTTATTATTAACGAAATAAAAATGGCACATTTATCGAACAAATCTACATGTTTGTATTTATTATCCATGGCATAAAACCATACATTTACCAGTCATATATACTTTTACAGAAACTACTCGAAGCCACTAACTTCTGCTCCCATGCACACACTGAACCTGCTTTCCGTGGTTTGGCGTACGTGGTGGTGAATCGTGGTGTTTTCTACAGTTGCCCAAACCCGTTTTCGATACACTCTCTCAGTAAAACAACGTTAGGTACGGGAGTCAAATAAACCTAATATTTTACACGATCCCAAAAAAAAAAATCCACTGAAATTAATCCGAATATTAACTTGGGAGCTGAACAGGTTGGTATCTTTTAATTTCGGTTATCCACACGAACAAGAAATCTGGTCAAAAGACATGCCCCTCATACAAACATATAAGTCTATTTTCTCACTTGCTGTTCCCTCAAACACAAGTACTTTGAAAAAAATTCAATGGTTGGTTATACGAGTACACAGTCACTACACAACTATTGCTGTAAATATTTTCAACAAAAATACTATCGGAAAAATGATTTAGTACACCTGGAAAGACGACGTCTATTTGGATTCAACGACGGCTTATGCCACCTGCGGGGTAGTAGGTGTACTGATAATGGTGTCAACGTCGTCCACCAACAGATACCGTACTTGTATACTACCAAAGCGCTATCTATGTCTACCCTTCAATAAGGAATGCTCACAGCAAGAAGGGTGAGTGTGATCCAAACGTGTGAAGCAAGCAGGAAACCATGCCACAGGGGCGCACTCGTATTTCCTATACCCAACTGAGCGAGTTTGAAAGGAGTCAAACTGGGGCCATCCGAGTGGTGGAATGGTCCTTTCGGAGAATTGCCACACCAGCTGGAGAGACTGCATCAGTTCTGCATCGATACTGGTACCAGTGGTCACGTGAATATTCTCACATCCGTAAACAAGATTCTAGACGTCCGTGGAGCACAGACGCCCGCCAGGATAGTCATATTTTAAGGGCATCACTGGCAATCGTACAGCTACCACAGCGCATGTAATGCTTGTGAGTCCAGACCTGTCAACACACACTGCTGTGATCCGGTATTGCCGGCCGGTGTGGCCGTGCGGTTCTAAGTGCTTCAAGACCGCTACGGTCGCAGTTTCGAATCCTCCCTCGGGCATGGATGTGTGTGATGTCTTTAGGTTAGTTAGGTTTAAATAGTACTAAGTTCTAGGGGACTGATGACCACACATGTTAGGTCCCATAGTGCTCAGAGCCATTTGATCCGGAATTAGCTGTGGGACTACGGGCACACACACCTCTGCACCTTCTTCCACTCACGCAACAGTATCGACGTGTACGGCTCAACTGGTGCCGTCACAGGACCACTTCGAAAACGGAATGGCGAGCCGTGGACTTCAACGATGAAAGCAGATTCTGCTTGCTCGCAACTGATGCTCATTTGCGCATACGACGTAGACCCCATTGCGTGCAGTGTCGTAGAGTCCATTTGCCTGGGACACACTGACCACGCCCTAGGCTTTAAGGAGTGGAGTGGTATACAGGGTGAGTAACCTAACGTTACCGCTGGATATATTTCGTAAGCCACATCAAATTCTGACGCACCGATTCCACAGACCGAACGTGAGGAGAGGGGCTAGTGTAATTGTTTAATACAAACCATAAAAAATGCACGAAAGTATGTTTTTAACACAAACCTACGTTTTTTTAAATAGAACCCCGTTAGTTTTGTTAGCACATCTGAACATATAAACAAATACGTGATCAGTGCCGTTTGTTGCATTGTAAAATGTTAAATACATCTGGAGATATTGTAACCTAAAGTTGACGCTTGAGTACCACTCCTCCGCTGTTCGATCGTGTGTATCAGAGAGCACCGAATCACGTAGGGATCCAAAGGGAACGGTGATGGACTTTAGGTACAGAAGAGACTGGAACAGCACATTACGGCCACATGCTAACACCTTTTTACTGGTCTTTTTCACTGACGCACATGTACATTACCATGAGGGGTGAGGTACACGTACACACGTGGTTTCCTTTTTCAATAGAGTGTGTCCCGACATGTCAGGAAAATAGATGTTCAATGTGGTGGCCATCATGTACCGTGTGTACCGTGATGTGCCTACAACCCCAGAGGATATGAAACAACGTATTGTGGCAGCCTGCGGCGACATTGCACCAGATGTACTGCGGCGTGTACGACATTCATTACGCCAGAGATTTCAATTGTGTGCAGCAAATGATGGCCACGTCAACTTTAGGTTACAATATCTCCGGATGTAATTCACATTTTACAGTGCAACAAACGGCACTGATTACGTATTTGTTTATATGTTCAGATGTGCTAACAAAACTAACGGGGTTCCATTTAAAAACACGTAAGTTTGTGTTAAAAAACATACTTCCGTGCATTTTTTTAATGGTTTGTATTAACCAATTACACTAGCCCCTCTCCTCACGTTCGGTCTGTGGAATCGATTCGTCAGTATTTGATGTGGTTTACTAAATATATCCAGCGGTAATGTTAGGTGACTCACCCTGTATATTATGACTCTCGTTCACCTTTGATGTTTCTGGAGAGGACACTAACCAACACTTGTAACATACAGAATGTTGTTAGACCCGTTCTTTTGACGTTATTGCAACAGAAAGGTGATATATCGTCCCAAAGGATAATGCTGGCCCACACACCGCCTCTGAAACTCAACGTGCTCTGCAAAATGTGCAGAAGCTTCTCCGGCAAGTACGATCTCGGAACTAGTCTCCAGCTGGGCACATATGGAATATAACGAGACAAGAAGTGACTCGTGAGACACGTCAGTCAAAAACTCTTTCAGATATATGTGAACAGGTTGCGTAGGCATGCAATATCGTATTAAATGGTTCAAATGGCTCTGAGCACTATGGGCCTTAACATCTGAGGTCATCAGTCTCCTAGAACATAGAACTACTTGAACCTAACTAACCTAAGGACACCACACACGTCCATGCCCGAGGCTGGATTCTAACCTGCGACCGTAGCGATCGCGCGGTTCCAGACTGAAGCGCCTAGAACCGCTTGGCCACCATCGGCCGGCGAATATCGTACCCCAGGACAGTATTCTCCATCTGTATGAACGACTGGATAGCAGAGTCAGTGCTTGCATTGCCACCCATGAAAGCTACACCACATACTAATAGACGTGCTTCAGTATGGGCTGGCACCTGGTACCTCAGAATAGCTTGCATACTGATCTGTAAATGTAATCATTTCACGGCGGCATCCTCGTACGAAAAATACACAACTCCAATTGCCCAACTTACACTCATAAAGTGCAACCAATTCGCAATGTACAGAATCTACCATGAATATACGGAGTCATGTTGAGTCTACTTATAATGTGCGTCAGTCAGAAGCGAGCCACATCTATCACATAGAGCTGGACGCATCCTTTATGTCGACAGACGCTTCTAAGGCTCAGTTCAATGACAACCATGCTTAGCGCTCATGCATTTACGTCTGCCTGTGATGTTGCTTCCACCTGGAACACCTTCTACTCCGTATCACGGTCAGCTTGTGAAATATGGGCAACTTATGTAAGTAACTTCACGGCCGCCACAGTCGGGTGCATCCTCCTTACTGTCCAACTACCCATAGCAACTCCTTTTAACATGAGAAATTAACACTGCGTTCTCTCTCCAACATATCTTAACACAGGCAATTCACAATCAACCACTCGGCCGCGACAGTAGAGAGACAACAGTACCACGTAAATGTCTAGAGAGAACTATCTTTTCTCTCTTGTGTATACGAACGGTTGCTCTACTTACATGAACCACTCCACCTGTCTACTTCAGCGATGCTGTTGCATAATGGTGCCAATCTATGGTATAAACTCCCACGTCCCTTAAATATCGGTTAAGGTTTCCTGATCAAAATTTACGCCGCAGGGCTGGAACTTGGCTTAATCTCAGGAAGGGGAGCATGTACTGTATCCCCCTTTCCCTTGTCCAATAAGAGTACTATCACCAGCGTTACAAATTTCCGAATCTCAAAAGGTTCACTAAATCACTATACCTGAGCAACAGTTTTTCTCGACCTTTTTCTTAAAGGCCCGAAAATACCTTGCAAAAACCTGGTAGCGTATCTGGTATGGGTTTGCCTGCCGTCCCCTACTGTTGCATGGGTCTTAAGGTGTTGTGCTGTCGAAATACACGTCATAACTCATTTCCGTTGAACAGCCAGTGGTTGTGGATTGATTTTTGTCCGGTAACAGCTAACTAATAGACAAGAAGTTGCTCAGTGAGATGGCAGTCGTAAAGCACATCACTAAATCTGTGGAGTGGACTTATGGTCATCTTAAACGCAGTCATCAACCAGGGGAGAGTAGAATCCCAATTTTCCTGGTCCATTTTACGGTAGGCTATCAGCGCTGCCCTCAAATTCCTTTCCGTATACGAAGGGTTGGGATGGAAAGAGATTGTGCTACAATTCCTAGTACCTATGCCTTTGCAAAAAAGTTTACGTCCCCCTGATGCAAATATGTCGCACTGTCACAACGTATTGAGGTGACCCAAAAACCCTCAACATTTTTCAGACTCCACAGTTTCTGTTGTCGCTACTTTGGTAGTGTAAAGCCAGGTGAATTGGGTAAACGCATCAAAGCACACTAATAGCTATGTACATCTACATCTACCTAGATACTCTGCAAGACACCGTATGAGGTGTGGCCGAGGATACCCTGTACTACTAGCAATCATTTTTCCCCTTTCACTGGCAAATAGAGCGAGAGAAAAACGATTGTCTATATGCCTCCATATGAGATCTAATTACTCGTATGCTATATTCGTGATCATTACGCCCAGTGTATGTTGGTGGCAGCAGAATCATTGTGAAGTCAACTTCAAATGCCGGTTATCTAGATTCTCTCTATAGCATTCCTCAAAAAGAACGTCGCGTTCCCTCCACGAATTCGCATTTGCGTTTCTGAAGCATCTCCGTAACACTTGCGTGTTGTTCGAACCTCCCGGTACTAAATCTATCAGCTAGTGAATTGTGACTTCGCAGGGTTTGCCGGCGTAATAAGTCTTGAAAGTCTCTTCGGATTTGCTACCGGATCCTAAAATCAACTCGATTCGGTATTTCGGATATGCAACTGGTCGCCATCTTCAGGAGAATGCTGCTTGCTGATAAGTCCAGCCGAGAACACTTCCCTTATGGCTCTGATTTAAGAAAGAGGACAGTTGCCTGTTAGTTTTTGCTAACTCAATTTGTTCTTCATTTCAGGTTTTCGGCTTTGTGACAGGACGATCTGCAGCGAAAGTCAGTGGCGTTGGCCTCGTTTCAGTGCGTGATTTTTGATTTTCTTCGTTTAGGGCAGCGATCTCCGTTTCTAAACGCTGAATTCTGTCTATTGCGTCAGGGGTGTTTGCCGAGGCTAACTCCCTACGTAGTCTTTCGTTTTCAGTTCTTAGTTCGTCATTTTGTCCACGAAGTCTGATGTGGCCGCGTGCTAATGCCTGTTCCTGAATGGTGAAGCAATTGTGGTTGATTCCCTTTTCTCCTTTAGTTCTCCTAGAAAATCGGCCAGAATTTCGTCTACAGCTGCTATCATTTTTGATTCCATGTTTGTACGTCTAGGTGTTACATCCCCTGCTAAGCTTGTTCGTCTGATCGCTCCTTGTTCCCGTGTTGGCGTGTTGTCATTTCCGTTTCCTACTGGTGTTATTATAGTGTGTAATTTCGGCGTCTGACCACCTTCACCGGTGTTTGATGCAGCCGATGCCAGCTTGGCCCACGATGTATGATCCAGAGTCCACATGTTAACACGGACTTGGAACTTAACCTAACGGAGAGCCCGATATGCACGTGCTTAAAATCTTTTACAAAGTGAGACAGAGGGAGCCAACACCAGGCAGTACTTGGTAACCGGCATCCAGCTCCTGATATCTGAGTCTAATGTGATAGAAAGACAGTCTTATCTCCTAGTAAACACTATTAACTGGGCTTTCCTTCAGGCAATGTGCCAGTATGCCTGGGTCAAAGAATCGCGAGGAAACTAGCCACACGCCAACTGAAAACATCTGCAGCCAGCTTTCCGTAGACGGCGTCTTCTGAGTCGGCCGCTGCTGTCTGGGATGACCGACGCAACGAACAGCTGTGGCTCGCACAGTTATCCCACCACCAGCCGCAGTGTCAGCACAATCGGCGTCCAATGTCACCGCAGCCCGCTGCACGCCGCACCATCAGCAGAACGCTCCACGCGTCGCCTCCACCAGGGGACAACGGACACCACTCCGGTGACGAAACTTGCCACACGGATCACAAGAAAACATTCACTATCCAGGAGAAACAAGCCTCTCACGGCGAAACTAAGAACTAGCCTTTATTGCGTCACGTGACTGGTTACACTTTTAACTATCCGCGCAGAAATCTGCACTGCATTCCAACCACTTTCTCCCACCACAAAAAAAGAAAGTAAGCGGAGCGCTCGCCGAACACGTCCACACTCCACGCACTCCACACGCCTTGATCTATGAACTGTTGAACCTTTCCTTGTGTGCACAGTCATTAGCCGACTACACTCAGTGTGAAAGTTGCCTGCTAGTTCCTTGTTGGCTGTGATAGCCGTCTGCAATAGTTCTCAGCTTACCAAGTATTTTTGGGCAATTGTAACCGGCATTGCTGGTGTGTACCCGTTGTGAGTCACTTTTAAATTGCATTTCTTCCCAGTTTACTTTGCAATTTGGCCAACTGTAAATTTATTAAAGGTAATTGTGAACGTTTCTGCTGGTATGTACTAGTTCGTAATCACCTTTAAACAGCTCTTCCTGTATTGTATGAATGCAGAGTACCGAGGCGATAACATTGAATAAAATGTTCTCGGGTTTCCAACGGCGTCAATTGCTTAAGACTACACGAGCTTTCGGCCAAGCACTCCTTGGCCATTTTCAAATGCTATGACGGCGAGTGGGCTGTTGCTGCGCCCTTATATATGCTAGGTGCCGGCTGTGACGTCACTGGTGCCCGTGGCATTGCCATATATGGGCATGTTTTGAGTCGGCGTTCGATGTGCCCTCTTCAACCGCGCGATCGCTGGATCCCACGCAGCGCTGAGCTGCAAGCCACCGTCTCAATTAAGGGTGTTTGCGGTAATTTTTACTTCAATAGCTTCCTTTGCGATCCACGACATAGGTATCGTCAAATTGTATGGGTTACCGTTTCCTAACGCATGCTCAGCTAACGCAGATTTCTCTGGATAGCGTAGGCGATAATACCTCTCATGTTCTTTCCTGCGTTGTTCAACAGTGCGCACTGTTTGTCCGATGTACTTCTGGCCACACTCAACAGGTATCTCGTAGACTCCAGGTGTTCTGAGACCTACTGCGTCTTTAACTGGTCTCAGAAACTGACGGATTTTCGTTGGAGGCCTGATGATTGATTTGATTTGTGTCTTTTCAACAGGCGGCTTATCTTGCCCGACACAGAGCCACAGAATGGCAGCAAAGCAAGTTTCGTTTCCTGCTCTTCATTTCCCAGAAATCACTTCTTTCACTTGATGGGCGCTGTAGCCGTTATTCCTGAAAACCTTGTGTAGGTGGCTCAGTTCGTGGGGCAGTCATAACACTTGACAATGGCCAAGGAGTGCTTGGCCGAAAGCTCGTGTAGTTTTAAGCAATTGACACGGCTGTAAACCCGAGAACATTTTATTCAGCTCTTCCCGTATTTTGGGGGACTGTGAATTTTATTGCTTAAGGGGTTTTTATTAAGGCTTATACATTGTTAAGGACTTTCCAATAGCCACAGTCAGTGGCATGACTTGTTACCATTTCTGTATTTTAGATGGGCGTAATCTACTTCTGTAAAGCGTTAGCCACGCTTGGAAGTTGTTATTACATTTAGTGACAGTCATTGTAATTCACTTTGCAGATGAAATTGTCTGTTGAACCCGTATGCAGCCACGCCTAGTTAGTGTAACTTCTTTCTTGTATTTGGGAACTGTATACTCCCGATTTCGAGCCCTGCTCTTAATGATTTAAATAATCAAAATTAGTTTTTAAGGAATTGAGCCAATTTAAGTTTTTTTAAAGATTTTGACCATTATGATTAACTTTCTAATTGCAATTATAGTATTGTTGTTAAGCTATAAAGTGCATTCCATGAAACAACAAATGAGGAAATATGTGGGTGCACCTTCCATGAGCTTTCCTCACTGATATCCCAGCCATAGTTGTGATGTATCATATATAACTTTGTTGCGGCGCTCCTCTCATTATAAGGGCCTCTAATCCACCTCCTACACCACCTCCGGTTGCTGCTGGCTTTGATCTAATGGAGTTTATTCAGTTTTACAACCACCGAATGTCACAGATGATGACGGCGTCCAGTAGTTCATTAATGCACAAGCCGCTGCTGCATCAGCTCCACCACAACAGCCAGCCCCATCCACAGCACCGTGTCTGTGCATTCCGCCGTTCCATGCTTTCGACGCACAACACGAGCAATGGAATGGGAACTACCCACAGTTCAACGCTCATTGTGCTACATATCAAGTGCGGGGTACTGTGATACTTTTTTATTTCTTGTCAATGGCCGGTCAGGAGTTTACCGCCTTCCTCAGAAGTTATTCCCGACTAGTGGCTCGGAGCTGCTAGTTTTTGAAGATATATTTTCGCCCTCATCAAGTATCACGAGGAGGATCAGGTGCAAGTTCGTGCAGCTCGTTACAAGTTCTTTCTATAGCAGAAAGACCAAGAACAGACATATCGTCAGTGGGTCACTGAGCTTCATGGTTTGAAACGACAGTTTCGTTTTCATTGTAGCTGTGAACAATACTATACTCGTGCAATGAATTGTGATGCCAGACAGTAGGGTTCGTGAACAAATTCTCAAACATTCCTGTTCTACTTTGAAACAAGTGTTACAAATCAGTAAATTAGTGTTACAAATTATCAGGACTCGTTTGAGAGAGCCGTGGAAAAATTTGAGGTAGCTTCCATTTGCAGTGTAACAAAAAGTGAGAAACAAATACGGCGCAGTGACCGACCGCTGCGCACAAACGGCCAGCCACGCCGCGGCCAGGGTAAACAAATGTCAACGCGTGTGTCCGCTGTGAAATAATGTCCCCGCTGCATTTCGACGCATAAAAGATAAAACAGCCCTTCGCGGAAGGCGACTTGCTTTGTTTGTGGAAAGCCGGGTCATGCACATTCGGTGCGCTCACAACAGAAAAGGAGCTCTACCAACGTTCGCTCTCATAAGTGCAAAGCACATTCTCATTAAGTGAATGTTTTCTAAACCGGCAACACGTACTACTAATGACCATATTCGAGACGTGCCTTCTCCCTGCCTAAGTACTGCGCCACGACAGTCAAACAAACTGTTTGTGAACTTAGTCACTGCTGGACGCTGTGTGCGACTTCAGTTTGACATTGGTACTTTCGTTACAGTGCTGAATCGCGCCCATTGCCAACAGTTGTGCTCGCCACAGTTGACGAAACCTCGCAAGCAGCTTAATACGTACAACGGTAAGTACATTTCAGGGCATGGTGCATGTAGTTTGCCTGCCACATTCCAGTCTCACACCAGAACAGTAACATTTACGATTTTTCGTTCACAAGTCTGTGATACTATTATTGTGTTAGATTCTTTTGATTTGTTAAGTCTTCGAATTTAGCACAATGAATTTTCTGTTCCTTATTTCTAAAAGACAGTGTTACTCAGTTGACTTAGGGGTTTCCTGATGTATTTTCTGAAGGACTCGACAGAGCAAATAATTTTGTGGCGCACGTTACAATGAAGGGTAATGAGCATCCTAAGTTAGTAAAGTTGTAAGTGAACTTAAAGAATGGCAAGAGACTATCATCATTGCTCCTATCCAAGCTAGTTAATGGGTTTAGCCTTAATTATCTTGCCAAATGCTTCTGGAAGAATTCGTCTTTATGTTTAAATTCACTGTGAATCCGCAAACAACAATTGATACTCGTTCCCTCGCCCTGAGGAATTAATGAACAGGCCGGCCGCTGTGGCCGAGCGGTTCTAGAAGCTTCAGTCCGGAACCGCGCGACCGCTACGGTTGCAGATTCGAATCCTGCCTCAGGCATGGATGTATGTGATGTCCTTAGGTTAGTTGGGTTTAAGTAGTTCTAAGTTCTAGGGGACTGATGACCTCAGATGTTGCGTCCCATAGTGCTCAGAGCCAATTAATGAACAGGCTTGGTGCAGGCCGCTGTTTTTCAGAAGTTGACTTACGCGTTGCATGTTACGCTAGGTGAGGAGTGTCAGAAAGTGTTTGTGGTCAACACACATTTAGGGTTGTTCAAATTTTTGCCCTTACTCTTCAGCAGCGCTTCTGCACCTGCCGTATTGCAACGCTACATAGAACAGCTTATTACAACAGTTCCTTTCTTTTCAAATTACTTCGACGATATTGAGGTGTTAGGAGCACGGCAGAGGAACATATCAGTAACCTTCAGATACTTCTTCAAGTGCTTTCAGCTGCAGTTCTGAAGTGTCGCCTGGACAAATGTGCCTCGTTTTCAGTCTGAAATTCTGTACTTGGGCCTTGTCCTAAATACCCATGGTGTTCATGCCCTTCACTCATATTTGCTGGCCATCAGGGACCTCCCCGTTTCGCGGAACGTGACGGAATTGCAGTGAGTTCTCGGGAAGTTTATACCCAACACTGTCCGGATCGCAGCTCCATTGCATCGTTTTCGCCCGAAGAATATGCCATTTGTTTGGACCAAAGAGTTTCAGGATGCCTTCCAGAAACTTAAAAATCCGTTGTTGAGTGACGGATCTCTTGTTCATTTAGATCCCGCTAAGGCTGTGGTTTTGGAAGTGAACGCTTCTTCGTACGGAATTGGAACTGTGCTCTCGCGCCGATTTGGTTCACAGATCAGACCAATTGGTTCCGCTTTTTAGTTACTGTCCGAAATACACTGGAACTATTCCCAAATGGAGAAGGTTTCGCTCGCTATTATCTGTGGCGTGGCAAAGTTTCGCCATTATCAGTTTGGTCGGATGTTTCACGTAGTGGGGGACCGTAAGCCACTTCACTGTTCGTTTCATCTATCCAAACCCGTTGGTCCACGCAAGTCTCAGCAGCTGCAGAGCTGGGTTTTGTTATTGTCACAGCATCAGTATGAAATATTGCACCAGTGCACGTTGAAGGATGCCAATGCTGACGCCCTTTAGCCCCTCTCTGTTGGTCCTGATTTTGAATTAGATGCTACTGCCGCTACTTGTTGTCAGATCGATGAGCACAACACTGAACATTTATAATTTTTTTGGAATTTTGTAAGTTCCTATGGGACCAAACCGCTGAGGTTATCCATCCATAGCTTTACACACTACTTAATTTAACTTAAACTAACTTACGCTAAGGACAACACACACACACACACACACACACACACACACATAAACACTCATTCCCGAGGAAGGACTCGAGCCTCCGACGGGAGTGGGATGCGGAGAGGTGGGGAAGAGGGGGGGGGGGGGGGGGAGCCGCGCAAACTGTAGCAAGCACTGCGCATGCGCCTTCCAAGCTGTGCATGTATTGTTTTGCGCCTAACGATTCTATTCATTTCAGAGATTTTGGTCGCACCAGGCGTTGCGAGAGAGGAACGATTCTTCGAAATTTGAGCGCTTGTATCTACTTAATTCAAGGTCCTGCTGCGTTGCCATCAGAGCCAGATTCGGTCCTTGTCGATTGAGTGATTCTTTTTGTATCCCCAGATGCATATTCTGCCGGTATCTTATGGTCGGCGCGGACGCCCTCGGGTGCCTCTTCGGCACCACCTGCGGAACCGATGGAGGTGGACAAATCGCTTTCGCTGCCGCTAGAGTTCAGCTTTCCAGCGCCTGCCCTTGACCCCGTGCCGTCGCCGCTGTCTGCATCGTCGTCATCGCCTCTGCCGTCATCATCGCCGCCCTCTCCGATTTCCGTCGTACAGGCTCAGGAAGAAGGTGGGCGCCTTTCCAGGGGTTTTTCGACCGACGTTCCATTCCGAACGCAGGACGAGTGTCAGCGCGCGGCCGGGGACTCGGCGTCGGTCCCAGCTGCTGCTCCCGGCACCACACGGGACCAACTTTCCTGCCTCCCCCCACCCCTTCCCCGTTGTCTTAAAACTTGCTCCACACTTTGGCAGCATTTTGGGGGAAGGTGGGGGGGGGGGGAGGACGAATGTGCAGTTCTGAAACATCGAACGCACACCGAACGCACCAGCGCCATCAAACGGCATGAAGAAGGCGCTGACGTGCTCGCCAGTGGAAAGACCAAGCAGCGCCACACCTCCAGGAAGAGAGAGTTTAGCTACTCCTATCAAGGCTGATTCAAACAGGTAACCCATACTGAGTAATAGGAAGACGATAATTAGCCTTCGTTCTCCCAGTAGTAACTGGTAATTAGAGTACTTGCAGATAGGAGGGACAGGAATCAATAGAAGTTAAATTCTATATATATATATATATATATATATATATATATATATATATATATATATATATATATTAGAAGTAGAGTGTCTTACTAATTAGAAAATGTTTTATACATATGATATTGGATTACCAGCCATATTAACTTTCTCCTTCCTTGTTTGTGTCGGTTCTGGCTCCCACAGAGGCCGACCCAACATAAGTCCTCTAGAGTCACTCAACTTCGGTACTTTACCATGAGTCCAAGCATCATCATCAAACAAGCGCTTATTTCTGACCACCCTGTACGCCAAAACAGCTGGCCGCTTTTGCCGTGGGGTTCTAGACCCTTCAGTCTGGAACGTCGTGACTGGTACGGTCGCAGGTTCGAATCCTGCCTCGGGCATGGATGTGTGCGATGTCCTTAGGTTAGATAGGTTTAAGTAGTTCTAAGTTCTAGGGGACTGACGGCCACAGATGTTAAGTGCCATAGTGCTCAGAGACATTTGAACCATTTTGAACCGCCAAAACATTTATGTACGAGTATATTGTGATCAACAGCCTTCCGCTCACACTTCCCAGGGGCAAAATTAATGATACCCTTGTCCCTAAAGAGTATTCCCCATCGAGGGCAACAGATTAGTTTCTATAACAGTAGAAGTCTTCAAGCCACTCCCACATCTGTGATTGCATTACGTAAGCTCGTAACTTCGTTTACAGCCGGCAGTGGGGCACAGTGTCAAATGCTTTCCGGAAGTTTGTAAATGTGGAACCTGCCTGTTACCCTTCATCCATAGTTCGTAGTACACCATGTGAGAGAAGGGTAGGCTTAGTTCCGCACGAGCAATGCTTTATAAAACCATGCAGACTCATGGACATAAGTTTTTCGGCCTCTATAAAATTTATTAAATTCGAAATGAGATTATGTTCAAGGATTCTGCAGCAAACCAATCTTAGAGATGTTGGTCTGCATTTTTGCGGGTCCCTTCATTTACCCATCTTTTATGCCGGAGTCACCGACCCTTTGTTTTTTTAGTCGCTTGGGACAGTCCCCTTTCAAAAATCTAGGTTAGGGTCCCACAAAATCAATGAATAATTTTTAGAAAGGACGTTCGTCAGGTGTAAATGCTACTCATTCGACCTTAGTAAATTGTGCGTATATGCACATAGCACAGACCTTACAACTACCTACAATGTTTTGAATATCGGCACCCATCCATTTCCAAATGAATTGTTGTCCGATTTTTGCTCTAGTTTTAAGGGTACGTAAATTTTCGCCCACGGTTACATGGAAATATTTAACCACATGGCAACCAGTTACTGAGGAAAGACTATCTCTAACTTGCACCCAGCAGCAAAGAACGTTATCGCTAACAAAATATAATTTGATCCCTTGTCCCCTTAAGATTTTATTCTTAATAGCAACCAATCGCTCAGCCTTCTTCTGGTATTACCTCCTATTCCTAAATAACTGTGGCAATTGCTTTAATGTAGAGCTTATGGGAGGTACTTCTTTAGAGGTTGCCTGGACACCATCCTCCCACTCCCCTCCGTTTCTTCCCTAATCATACGGCTCAAACCATCTCATTCCCATACCCTTTTATCTTCAGAACTTTAAACTGGAAGGCTCAGTTTCATTTGCCCATTGGGCGTTTCTTCCTGTCTTCCGCTGTTTGCCCCGCATTCAACTTAATGTCAGTTTATAAGTATCCAATGTAAACTATGCATGATCCAGATATTATCTAACATTTTGCATTCCAAGAAGTACCGCTATGGCCTGTAATTCATGTAAAGAGTATGACTTTTCTAGTTGGTTCAATGTTCTTGAGTTATACGTAGTGTGTCCTCTCCTGTAACAGGACCGTCCTCACCCATACAGTAAGCGGCATTCATCCGTAAGATAAATGTTTCACTAAAGTCCGGGAGAGACAAACCCGGGGCTGCTTCTTCGAATGCTTGCTTTAGCGACGCCCAAGCCGCATCGCTCGAAGTACCCACTCAGTCACTTTCAATGCCATTCCTTCAACGGTCCGGCCTTCTCGGTAAATCCTGAGATGTACTTGAAAAGAAACAAAAAAAAAACCATGCCGATAAAATTAGTGATACCTTTTACATTTTTCAGAGCCGGCAGCTAACTAATGGTTTATAAAAGTATGTGGATAATGATTCTAGGTCAAGATAGCTAAAATTTCTTTACTGATCACGTTTCAGCCCATTGGCGATCCATCTGTAAGTAGGCTGTTTATGTTTTCTTATTGGCAACGTTACGTAGCGCTCTGTGGCTGTGCTGTGTGCAGTCTGTGGCTAGTTTGCATTGCTGTCCGCCATTGTAGTGTTGGGCAGCGGCAGCTGGATGTGAACAGCGCGTAGCGTTGCGCAGTTGGAGGTGAGCCGCCAGCAGTGGTGGATGTGGGGAGAGAGATGGCGGAGTTTTGAAATTTGTCATGAAATGCTATATATACTATGACTATTAAGATAAATACATTGTTTGTTCTCTATTAATATCTTTCACTTGCAAACTATCCCTATCAGTAGTTAGTGCCTTCCGTAGTTTGAATCTTTTATTTAGCTGGCAATAGTGGTGCTCGCTGTATTGCAGTAGTTCGAGTAATGAAGATTTTTGTGACGTAAGTTATTTGTGAAAGGTATAGTTTAATGTTACTCAGGGCCATTCTTTTGCAGGGATCTTTGATAGTCAGATTGCGTTGCGCTAAAAATATTGTGTGTCAGTTTAAGCATAGTCTTGCATAATTTTTCAAAGGGGACGTTTCATATGACGACCCTTAGCCGAGGATACTTCACTGGAATCTTCTGATTTTTTCTTCTTGTTTGTGTAATTAGTGTAGCTTTTGTTTATTGCTAGCACGTAATTGTAGAGAGAATTTCCTTTGTAGTTGCAGCTTTTCATTGTTGTACAGTAAAACAGTTGTGGCATGCATGTAGATTTGCACCAAGTATTTCGCAGCTACGCTTGCAATTAACTAGATATTATGTTCAGTACTATGTTAATGTGTTCCCTTATTTTTGCACTTCAAATTGTGATTTTCTGTGTTATCGTGTGAAATATTGTGACAATAATGACGTGTGAAAAACGTAACACTAGGCTTCAAAGTAAACTGAGAAATAATAGTGACGACGAGCGTAGCTTATCAGCACCACAGGGTAGTGAATTAACAGACATTCGAAGTAGTAATTCGGTAATTGTGTATAGGGAGATGGAGCGGGCGGCAAATAATGGTGTAAACGGTGAAACAGGTAGTGAACAGGGAAGCATTATCGATCGATCGGTCGGCAACAGCTCGCCTCACGAATCCGAAATGATAGGACACAATTTTGCAAATACTGTAGATTCAGGTTTTGCGTCCTCACCGTTTTCTCCTGTGTTATCGTGTGAAATATTGTGACAATAATGACGTGTGAAAAACGTAACACTAGGCTTCAAAGTAAACTGAGAAATAATAGTGACGACGAGCGTAGCTTATCAGCACCACAGGGTAGTGAATTAACAGACATTCGAAGTAGTAATTCGGTAATTGTGTATAGGGAGATGGAGCGGGCGGCAAATAATGGTGTAAACGGTGAAACAGGTAGTGAACAGGGAAGCATTATCGGTCGATCGGTCGGCAACAGCTCGCCTCACGAATCCGAAATGATAGGACACAATTTTGCAAATACTGTAGATTCAGGTTTTGCGTCCTCACCGTTTTCTCAAATGAGTCAAGACACATTTTCTGCTTGTCAAAATGTGAATGTTGCCGATGAAAATGCACTGCCAAAAAGCATAGAGAAACAGATTCCAGACACTAATACATTATTATTTCAATTAATGCAACAAATGGAACAAAATCAGAGACAAATGGAACAAAATCTTCAAAAGTTAGACACAATGGAACAGAATCTTCTAAAGTTAGATACAATGGAACAAAATCAGAGACAAACACAGCAAAAGCTTTAAAAGTTAGACTCATTGGAACAAACTCTCGAACAAACACGTGAAGATTTAACTGCTGAGTTACATAACATTGAATCGAAATGTCAAAAAGTCTGTAATGACGTAAAAACACAAATTTGTGAGCATTTCCAACCTATTTTTTCGCGTCATGAAAATGCATTACAGAATCACGAAGCAGCCATAAAAGAACTGCAAACTATTGTTAATGAAAATCATGAGACCTTGTGGGCTAAAATTGACTCAGTTGCATCTACCGATTCGGTTATGCAACTTGCAAAAACTCAGGAAAACTTAAAGGACTCAGTAGAAAGACACATGGAGGAAATTAGTTCATTATCAGAGAAACTAGTTAAACTTTCGGATCAGCAAAATAATTTATCTACGAAGGTAGATGATAATCTGAATGACACAAAACTGGTAGTCTTTAATGACACAGAAGAGAGCGAACAAATTAGGAAACTGAAACAAAATCCGAATCAAATTGATACGCAACATCAAAGAGAAATCCGGGAAGTACAAGATCAGCTGACACAGGTAATACAAGAATTACGTATTTCAGAGGACACTCGCGCTCCAATACGGGAAGAGGGACATAGAAATACGGAACAGCCACAAATTAATAACACAGGGCACTTCGGAAATTATGAAAGAAATTGGCAAGGTACACCGAATTGTGAGATGGAACCGCCGAAACGACGTAACAATGACCGACATGCGACTCGCCGACATGATGGTTTTGATTATAAGCTGTTCATTACTACCCGTAAATTCAAAACGTTTAAGAACTCTGGCAACGACATTCATCCACAAGCATGGCTTCATCAATTTTCTCATTGTTTTCCTCCCAACTGGTCATTGGAGCACAGGTTAGAATTTATGTGTGGCTACTTGGAGAATGAACCAACTGTAAGAATGCGATCGGTCATTCACGATTGTCACAGTGAAGGAGAATTTTATCATGCCTTCCTCTCAGCGTATTGGTCTCAAGCTACACAAGACCGAGTAAAACATAGCATCATAATGATGAAACGTTTCGAAGAATCTAAATTTTCCAGTCTTATGAAATATTTTGAAGACATGTTGCATAAGAATCAGTATCTTTCAAACCCATACAGCCCCTCAAAACTCATCCGCATTTGCTTAATCAAACTACCTGAACATTTACGGCATATTATTTTGGCAGGACGTTGCAAAGACGACATTGAATCTTTTCAGGGACTCCTACAAGAATTAGAAATTGACACAGACAGTCGCGGGATGCGAAAACAGGGAAACAATCACTACAGATCACATCCGTCACAATTCCGCGATGACAGAAATAGTAACTGGACACAACAAGGTTATTATTACAACGCAAAGCGTGACCAAAACAGACACCACCCATATGACAACCGTTGGCAGAGTAATAATAGTTACAGAGAAAGATCGCATTTCTGTAGTAATGAATATGACAGAGACAATCATAGAAACAGACAATATGGCAATCAGAACAATTATTATCAAGGGAGACGGAATAACTTCAGATGCAACGGTCCACCGCGCAGCTACGATTCCGGGAGAAATTCTCCACCACATGACCGACAAAACAGAAACTATGTAAACTACCGACAAAACGACAGATCTGAATTCCATCAGAACTGGCGAACTTCAAACAGGGCAGAGCCTTCTCGTCACGGTGAATTTGTGGAAGTTAGGTCTCCAAATCCCAATAACGATACGCGCCAACAAAGAAACAGACAATGACTCGCACCGCAGGCAGCCACTTGCGCCCGCTGGCTCAGAGAAAAATAACACAGACGCTAACCTTGAGAAATGTTCCAGTATTCTTTACCGATGTATACCACATGATAATTGCGTTAAAGTTGAAACTCTGCATACTAGGAAGAGCAAAGGGCTACACCACATTTCACATGTAAAACCGTTTATTGAAAGATAATCTGCTTTTTAACTTAGTCTTTGTTATAAAATTTTTCACTTCTCGTTACTAGTACTCTTTTTCAATCTTAGAAACTGTTAACATGCAACTATGTTTTAAAGTTAACTATCCACTCAAGAACCAAGAGAACTTATTTAAACAGAAATTACGAATGCATTGTTATTGCGAACAGACGACACAGTGTTATTGTGTGTGTACATTCTTGCTTGTTAAGTGCACGATTACGTAACGACTATAAGGCTCACATACTTAGAACATTTACCAGTACTGCTAATGAGATTTTAATGCAACATTTTGGTGTACTTGAAAATACATTCTGAATTAAAGTACTTTCTGAGAGATACCAGATGACACAGTGGTTAGTTTATGTGACAGCTACAAGATTATATCACGACGTTACTAATGAGTGACAATTTACAATGGTGTTTCTGTTTCATATCTGCACAGTTTTTCTGAATTATTCTGGAATGTAAAACATGTTTTAGTAGTAACTTTTGTCGTATAGCTACAATGAGACAGCCTTTTCCGTAGCACAACAATATGTTACAGCACAGTAATTTCTTCATCACAATAATAAGCGTAATAACTAAGAATATACGCAAAGCATTTCACTTTTGTTTATCATGAGGTCAGTACATTGACTTCTGCAGAACTTAGCTTTTGGAGGACGATAACTATGACACTTCCACAGAGATTATCTTACAACAAGACGCACAGTTTAGCGCTACAGGACACGTATTTGAGTGATTAATTATGTACTTAAACCATTTATTTTTCAAGATTTTTGAAATACAAAGAACGTTTTCTGTGATACATTTCATTCCATTGCTGTAATCTGTAACACCTGAGGGTATAATTACATTAATCCTCAGGAGGGTACACGCCTACTTTGTGTACCATGTGTTTGGCAAGCACAAGGAGCCCTAGCTAATATGATATTTGCTTATACAACTTTACACATTGGTACCATATTTCTCTAATACATAAATTACACAGCTATCTGATCATTTAACTGAGAGAGACAAACTTTTTTACTACGTCAGTGACAGATGTTAACGCAATTACACAGTTGGGTAACTTCACACTTATGAAATTGTATTTTGTCTGTACTTTGTGAACTGTTCATATTTTTTCAGAACCATTGTGATACTATGAGAGCTTTGAATGATGTATTTTCTATGGGATCACGATTTTTAAAGAACGTTTGAGGCAGATGACACTTTTGACATGAGCAGAGAATTTTTTTTTAGGTTTTGAAATTATTGGAGGAAGCTACGACGATTTTGAGAGTTGACTGAGGTGTTATGATGTTATTATTACGATGACTATGTGTATTATGCTGTTGCGGTATGTTTATGATCAATAAGCTGATGCTATATGAATTATTTGATTATGCTACATATCTGTTGTGAGGAAATATTGAAGAAGTGTCGACGAATATGTATATATGTAATAAGGTAAGGATTAATGAGTAGTGTTTAGGGACTCTAGTTTGTGAAAAAGGTTGTTGGAAACCAATAATCGTACTTTATGAGTTATGAAATGTGTGTAAATGCGCGAATGTATCACAATGCCAAGGAAAACTTTTTGGACACTGTTATATTTATAGGATTTTGTTTCTATACATTTGCAACGTAAATTCTTGACCTGTGAAATATTTTTATATGAGACTGTCACTGTAGCGGAAACGGCTGTCGTAAATATTTCAGTAAGAAAGGTAAGTGACCACCTGGATGTAATGCGTTTTGGGCGCCCAGCTGGGAGGTAGTCGTCTGGCAAAAGAAAGCCATTAGGTGGAGAAAAAAAACAGGCCATTATCCTCCTATTGACGTTCCTTTGTAGAAAGCATCGCAAAAACGACATGGTCGAACTTGAAAACATATAATTACACTGTGGAGCTCTTAATTTATGATATTTACAGCAATGCCTAATGAAATGACGAGAAATATTTTTATGTCTATTTTTTCTTTAATATCTGGTTTCTAGCTGCACTGCAGAATTGTTTAAAATAAAATTTGATGAATGTACTAATATAGATATTTTATGCCTACAGATCCAGTAAACCATAACTTAAAAAAAAAAACGAAGGAGCACAAAAAGACATTTCCCTTCACAGGACTTGCATACATAATTTTCTTTTCAAGTACTTGGTAATTTCTTTTGTAGAATTAGTTTTTGTGGTGCACCACTTTAATTACATAGACATTAAGATGTGAATATACATTTCCCTTGTCTGCATTATTGTCTTTAGTGTAATGTTTTTTTCTGCTTGAGCTATGTCATGTTTAGATATAAGTTATTTCTGCTGCTGTTTGCCAGGCACAGTGCTACTAAATTTCACTTTGTATTACTCTGTTAAGCTAGTTTTACTACTGATTTATTTTTATTGTTGCTGCACATTGGCTCATATTATTTGTAATGTTGCATTGCTTGGTAATTTAGATTTACTGTAGCTTGCTTTGCGATTTTCCATTTTTTTTGTCATTGCTGTTTGCGTTAATTGTTATGTGCTGCTGCATTGCCTCATCCCTTAGTTTAGCATCTGAGCTCAGTAGATCTAAGTTAGCATAAGAAGGGGTAGACTATATAAGAAACTGACTATGGAGAATAGGTAAAGAATGCATTGCGAAGTTATATGAAAAAGATTTGGGCCAAAATGAGTATTGTACAATGAGAAACAATTATTTTGAAAGAAATATGAATAGAATACAGGAAGGAGGTATAGATAGGACTTTTTGGGAATAATGATGAATGAAGGGAGATCTCCAAGAAGCAAAAAAAGTTTGGTTTGCAAAATACTGCAATAAAACAAAACCTGTCCTTTCCTTTTGTGTCATCCCTCTATATGTTTGTGTACCCGTGGGTTTTTGTGTTTTTCCTGTCTTTATGTGTTTAGCTGATGTTGTTATGTTGTAGAATTTTTCTAATACTATGTTACTTACTTTGTAAAGATGTTTAAACATTATTTATTCTGTTTTGTTGCTCATATGTGAAGGTGATGTTTCAATAGTTATTCTGATCTTTTATATATGTGTTTACTTATGTCATAATTCCTGTAACACTGATGTATATGTTTATTTCTATTCTGTTGTAAAGCCTGTACTACAAATGTTATCTGTATTGTTATGTTTTTAATGATGTATTTTGTACCTTTGTAATTGTATTCTTATGTTATAAAATTGTAATTGACACCAGTTCATCATATTATTAACTTGTAAGTTCCATTTCACTGCACACTTTTCTGTTGGTCATAGTATATGGACAATATGTGAGAAGTAGGGACTGTTAGTGTTTGCACGTGTGTTAATAATTCAGCAAGGGACTGGCTAACAGCATTGCTGGTTCTAAGGACAATTCCAAAAACTTTGTGAGTGCACAAGTTGTGGTTTATGGACTTGCTATCTTCTCTGCAAGACTCTTCGATGGTGAATGTGCACCTGCACAGTCGCAACAGATGGCTGCTGGCCATCTCTACAAGGACTGCAGTGGGTCTGCATCTTTGATGACTCACCAATACCATTATTTCTACTAGGACTACAGTGGGTCTACACCTTTGCTGACTCACCAATACCATTATTTCTACAAGGACTGCAGTGGTTCTGCACCTCTGGTGGCCCACCAATACCACAATCTCTACCAGGACTACAGTGGGTCTACTCTGTGATGACCTACCTACCAATATTCATCAACTTCGACTGACTCTGCTGTGGGTTTGCTCTGTTGTGGCCCATTACCTGTCAGCATGTCAAGTGTCAGCACTGTCTTTCTGTTGGAAGGACAACACTACTTCTTCAAGACTGCATGGACATCCACTACTTCCGTGTGCATTGTCTTTTACTGCTCAGACTTTGATAAAAGAAACGGCAGTTTTACTGTGATGAATGATCAGGACTGTCTTTATGGACTGTGAGAAAATTTTAGCTTTTGACCAACATTGTATAAATAAGTGTGTGCATTTGATATCTTTGTTATTGTAATTATGAAAAATTTTTTCAAATCGTTATTGGCCACTGCCCAAAAATATTTTGTAAAATTTTCTGTGGGGAGCATGGGGGCTATGTAAGTAGGCTGTTTATGTTTTCTTATTGGCAACGTTACATAGCGCTCTGTACGAAAATCATTGGCTGTGCTGTGTGCAGTCTGTGGCTAGTTTGCATTGTTGTCTGCCATTGTAGTGTTGGGCAGCGGCAGCTGGATGTGAACAGCGCGTTGCGTTGCGCAGTTGGAGGTGAACCGCCAGCAGTGGTGGATGTGGGGAGAGAGATGGCGGAGTTTTGTAATTTGTCATGAGCTGCTATATGTATTTTGACTATTAAGGTAAATACATTGTTTGTTCTCTATTAATATCTTTCATTTGCAAACTATCCCTATCAGCAGGTAGTGCCTTCCGTAGTTTGAATCTTTTATTTAGCTGGCAATAGTGGCGCTCACTGTATTGCAGTAGTTCGAGTAATGAAGATTTTTGTGAGGTAAGTTATTTGTGAAAGGTATAGTTTAATGTTACTCAGGGCCATTCTTTTGCAGGGATCTTTGATAGTCAGATTGCGTTGCGCTAAAAATATTGTGTGTCACTTTAAGCATAGTCTTGTATAATTTTTCAAAGGGGACGTTTCACATCTTCAGGTGTAAAACTGCTAAAAGAGATGAAAAATAGCAAAATGCATTTCATATTTAAACTTCGATTCTATAATAAGTGCTCATAAAATTCAAAAAATGATTCAAATGGCTCTGAGCACTATGGGACTTAACATCTTTGGTCATCAGTCCCCTAGAACTTAGAACTACTTAAACCTAACTAACCTAAGGACAACACACACATCCATGCCCGAGGCAAGATTCGAACCTGCGACCGTAGCAGTCGCGCGGTTCCGGACTGAGCGCCTAGAACCGCTAGACCATCATAAAATTCAATCTGTGTCAGCCGCCCGGCATTACACATGCTGAACCACTGTTTTTCTCATGCAAACAGTAAAAAAAAATTTATAGATCTTACAAAAATAAATACATACAGAAGTATATTTCGTAAGTGGTATAAAGCTATAATCCTTTCCAAAGTAGATCGGCCGGCCGCGGTGGTCTAGCGGTTCTGGCGCTGCAGTCCGGAACCGCGGGACTGCTACGGTCGCATGTTCGAATCCTGCCTCGGGCATGGGTGTGTGTGATGTCCTTAGGTTAGTTAGGTTTAAGTAGTTCTAAGTTCTAGGGGACTTATGACCTAAGATGTTGAGTCCCATAGTGCTCAGAGCCATTTGAACCATTTTTGAACCAAAGTAGATCGTCATGGTTACATAACTTACAACGTTAGTCACATATGTCTGCAGTGCTCATATTGCTACACTTGTTTTTAAGTACAAGGTTTCAATGTTACTCGCATGTGTATGTGTGACGGCTGTCAACAGTACGTCCACAGGGCTGTTGCCCCGCATAAAATGTGAATTAAAAATAGCCATGCCATTGACAATCTGCAGCTGTGAATAGCATGAGGATCTGTTCTCAAAGCTGTGCCAATACTCCGTTCTAACTTAATGAGGATCAATACTTGTAGTGTAACCCTCGGAAAAGTAGGAAAGCTGAATAGTGATAAAAAATGGGTCAAATGACTCTGCACTATGGGACTTTACATCTGTGGTCATCAGTCCCATAGACTTAGAACTACTTAAAGCTAACTATCCTAAGGGCATCACAAGCATCCATGCCCGAGGCAGGATTCGGAGGAAGAGGAGGAGATTAGTGTTTAACGTCCCGTCGACAACGAGGTCATTAGAGACGGAGCGCAAGCTCGGGTGAGGGAAGGATGGGGAAGGAGATCGGCCGTGCCCTTTCAAAGGAACCATCCCGGCATTTGCCTGAGGCGATTTAGGGAAATCACGGAAAACTTAAATCAGGATGGCCGGAGACGGGATTGAACCGTCGTCCTCCCGAATGCGAGTCCAGTGTACTAACCACTGCGCCACCTCGCTCAGTAGGCAGGATTCGAACCTGCGTCCTTAACAGCAGCGCGGTTCCGGGCTGAAGCGCCTAGAACCGCTCGGCCACAACGGCCTTTAGTAGTGATAAGATATTTATTATAGAAACAACTCTCAAAGGAAAATATAGAAACTGAACACGTATAGACAAAAACGTCATCTCCTACTCGTTAGTCTAAATTTGAATTTGGAAAATCATCTATGACTAGACTCGAAGTCTCTCTACCGTTTATTCGATGGGAACACTAGTACAACATTGCAGTGCCCGTGTTGTTCAGAAGTGCGATGCGATCTTCCTTCGAACGTGTATGCAGAAAGCGCGTTTCAATTAATAAGGGAGTATGGGAACACACGTAATGAATATACGAGTACTGGTTGTAGACATGTGGGTGACGTCACATGGAAGTTTGTGTCGGGCCATGTGGCATACTCATATAGCCTAATGGTAAGGTGATCACTCAAGACAATCGGGAAATACGGGTTCCCTGCCCGCCACTAATTTTCGTTGTCGTCATTTCATCATACAGGTGATGGTTGTCCATATACACAAATGCAAATACAATTTCTGTGAAGCACTGAGTAGCATCGAGGTTACGAAAGCCTTGACTGGCACTGAAAGTAAAGAGCACTGCGATCATACAAATGGAAGTTACCTTTAAACACTACCTATCTGCCGAGCCAAGATGCGTATATCACCGACTTCAGTATTGAGAAGAATAATTCCGCAGCTCCAATCTGCTCGGTGCTGCCACGACGCTAAACGGCTTCCGCTAACAGAGAGTCGAAGCTGCTTCGGTATAAAGCCGGAAACGAATAAAGAATTCTTCTTGTTCGTAAGCTAGGAGCAGAGACTTAATTCACATATGTGGTTGTAAAGAAGCTCTTCGTAATGCTGAAATCCAAAAAGAAGAACAGATTATTTTATCTACTCACAGATAAACGAATGATCCTGTTCTCAGTGGCGAAATCATCACTTTCGAATCTAATCATGAGACTCCTGTATGACGTGTTGCCAGGAATGCCTCAAAACGATATCCAGACAGGTGTGCCCTCTCGACACCAGCCAGAGAGTACCCTCGCTGTGGAGAGCCCAGTTTAGAGTAAACGTCGTTTTGTTAGCAGTAACTCTCCTTGTGGCTGATGACAGCACCCGTTACAAAAACAATACCTCCCACTCTGATACTCAAGAAACTGTCAGCCAACCGCCTTCAGCTCATACTCCGTTGGGTAGAAACTTCTGGAACAAATTGTGACCCATCCTCCATCTACAGTGCAGCCAACCACATACAGTTCTTACAAGGGAACCTCCCCATCGCACCCCCCTCATATTTAGTAATAAGTTGGCAGAGTGGATAGGCCTTGAAAATCTGAACACAGATCAATCAAGAAAACAGGAAGAAGTTGTGTGGAACTATGAAAAAAATAAGCAAAATATGCAAACTGAGTAGTCCATGTGCAAGATATGCAACTTCAATGGTAATGGGCAGGCTTGAGGAGCCTGGTCCTGTGGTTAGCGTGTGCAGCTGCGGAACGAGAGATCTTTGGTTCAAGTCTTCCCTCGAGCGAAAATTTTAATATTTTGTTTTGAGACAATTATTATCTGTCCTTCCGGCGCGATCACTTTTTTGGGAGTGATAATCACATTCACAAGAAAACCTAAATCGGGCAAGTTAGAAGAATCTTTTTACCCATTCGCCAAGTGTACAAGTTAGGTGGGCCGACTACATATTACTGTCATGTGACGCTCATGCCGTCACCAGTATCGTATAGAAAATATCAGACGTGTTTTCCTGTGGAGGAATCGGTTGACCTATGACCTTGCGATCAAATATTTCGGTTTCCATTGGAGAGGCACGTCCTTTCGTCTACTAATCGCACGGGTTTGCGGTGCGGTCGTAAAACAGACACTAAACTTATTACAGTGAACAGAGACGTCAATGAACGAACGGACATATCATTACTTTGCGAAAATAAAGAAAGTAAATATTTCACTCGAGGGAGGACTTCAGCCAAGGACCTCTCATTCCGCAGCTGCTCACGCTAACCACGGGACCACGAAGCTACTGAACTCCGGTTGTCCTTGTTGTTGTCTATGTTGCTCAAGGACTACTCAGTTTGTGTATTTTGCTTATTTTTTTCATAGTTCCACACAACTTCTTCCTGTTTTCTCGATTGATCTGTGTTCAGTTTTTCAAGGTCTATCCATTGTTCCAACTTATAACTAAATCAGAGGGGGGTGCTATGGGGAGGTTCCCTTGTTAGTCATTTGACGTCTGGCTTGAGAAATTTTGTGATCAGTATCTAGCTCCTGTGGCAGGCATTCCTCATACATTCCTCCGTGCTAAAAAAAGGCTAAAAGTCTGGTGGCAGCGCTCATACGATACTATTTCTACGATAATATGGTTTCAGCATCGTCTCGCCCCCGCCTCCTTTTCAACCGTAGGGCCGCCGCAAGGAGAACTAGCGTTGCGCTGATGGTTGGTGCGTTTATGCCCCATCAGGCTCGTCGGTGAGTCGAGAAATGACCGCCTTCTGCCCTGAGGAGGTGTTCTCCTTGTTTAAAGAAAATTCAGAGCATTACATAGTGGGTCACGATTTCTACTGTAATCTGCAGCACGAGGACAATACGCACACGACGTCCCCTGACAAGTGTTGCACTCACTGGCGTGGGACTTCGTGCTGAAAGGCACTTGGATCCTGCAACACGCAGACAATCGCAGGTACACGTACCTTACCAGCCACTTGGCCATTTACTTAGATTCTATATATCTCGAGGGCTCCATGCAGCAGCCGTTGGTGATGAGATATGGCCAATGGCTTTTACTGATCACTAAACTCGTTTCTGCACCATTGCCTTGCTTCGGAAACGTTCCCTACATCTGTGATAAGGCCTGTTACCCTGAGACTGCGGATACCTGGCACCGAATCTAGGAAGATTACTGTTCCACAGTACTGTGGTAGGACATTTAATGGCTATGGAAGAGATAAGTCTGGCTGGCAAGGGATGACATCAGAATATTGTTACACGCTATTAACAGAACTGGCAATGTAACCGCCGTCACCAGACCGTCAACGGGCCATCCAGCACATCAAAGCATGCTTGCTCCATTTCACTGCAGTGCAATTGGAAGGTGTCAGAGTCTGTGCAAGAATACAAGACAGTCTGCATCACATAGTATGAGACAGATGTCAACGAAAACGCATCCACATTATAGTAGTCGAAACGGCGGAGGGAGGGCAAGCTGTGACACAAATAGATATTCCCCAAGTGTTCACCTGATGCTATTGCACTTTCTATGCTGAGGGCCCAAGAAGCGACACAGGACTGGCAGACATCCTGCACGACATTTAAGCCACCATGTCTGTGCAGGCCGAGGACACACTTATGCCAGACATTATGCTGGATGAATTGGATGTGATCTTGAACAGTGGTGCGTTAAACAAATCGCTTGCCGCAAATCGCTTGGGCCTGATGTGCTCCATAGCCGGCCGTTGTGGCTGAGCGGTTCTAGGCGTTTCAGTCTGGAACCGCGCGACCGCTACGGTCGCAGGTTCGAATTCTGCCTCGGGCATGGATGTTTGTGATGTCCTTAGGTTAGTTAGGTTTACGTAGTTCTAAGTTCTAGGGGACTGATGACCTCCGATGTTAAGTCCCATAGTGCTCAGAGCCATTTTTTATGTACTCCATACTGAATTTTGCCACACCCTTTTAAGTCTCACGGGCGCAACATGCATCCGAATGTATGAAGAACTTATAACACCCACCTTCTGAGTCCCCACCAAATTTACAGAAGGCATCATGATTCCTGTGCATAAACAAGGTGGTGGGCGGCGCCTGCAGGACAATCTAACTTTGAATTTTTTACACTCTATAAGCTTTTCACACCCATCCTCCGCGCCTGCCTGCACACCACAGTCAAGGATGCATTACGTGCCGATAAAATGTGCCTTGATGTAAAGAGCAATGTTCACTCGGCGTTAAGAATTTACAGGGACGTGAGCGCGCTGATGTCGGCCTGCAACTTTTGAGGTGCCTTTGTTGCGTCAATCATAGTTTTCTGCATGCGGTCATGCAACACAGAACCCTCTTCTACCGAGCGTTCTATGAGGAAATGATGCCCCTTGTCCGCTATTCTGTTTGCAGTAGCCCTCAGACAGCTGCGCATGAAGTTATTTGATGCTTAGAAAAAGTTTGTTTATGGACTACAATGTTAGAATGTTGCGCATTTGCCAACGATGTCGTACTCATGATGAGGTCAGGGGATGACATACAGACGGTGCTGAAATGGCGTCAATGGTACGGTACAGTGGCGGGCACTATTATCAATATGTGAAAGATGACGTATTTATATGTGGGCAGGGGGCTGGCCGCAGAAACGACAGTGCCCATCATTAAACTACCCACGTTCAAATATCTAGAAGTACACTTCCACCATGACCATATTCAACATACTGCAACGATCACATATCGTCAGCTGTGCGACGCGCAATGGAGATCCTCCAGAGGGGACAGTAAATTTAATATCTACTTATTTCCAAAATTCGACCATGTTGTAAGAGGTCCGAGCAGATGTAATTTCGATGTATTGCTCATGCACTGCCTGCGATATGCAAAGTATAAGAGAACCTTTATTTTTTATTACGAGGTTTAGAAATTTTTCTGTTTCGAGCTTACATTAAATGAGAAAAGAATTTTGTGGGTACATTAAATGGGAAAGAAATTTTAAGTGGAGGTTAAATGTGAATGAATTTCTGTAGGGAGGTTATAAATGGGAACCAATTTTGTTCTGAGGTTACACCAAAAACAGAATCATATTCATATTATTATTTATTCAATTTTGTGGGGAGGTTACACTAAAATTAGAATCATATTCATATTATTTATTTAAAAGAATATTGTGGAGAGCTTACGCTTGGCGACAACCGGCCAGGACCATACTTCTTTGTGAATCTCTGAGAAGTAGTCATATATCTGCTCTTATTTACTTAAATGTAGTTTGCATCTGGGGCAACGCATTTACTAATTTGTCACTTTTTCTTTCACAGATCATCGGCAATTTATTGCTCTTTGCTGTAATTCTGTTTGTTCCTTTTTTTTTTTTTGCTTCGTCTTTGTTTCATTTTTGTGTTTAATTTTGAACTGTGAAAATGCCGCGAAAAACTGTTAACAGTACATCGCCATGTGCAATGAGTGAAATAGACAACTTGAATAATTTACAGATAATACTAGCGACACTCAGTGTAATAGTGATAATCCCGTAATTACAGATAATCAGTGCGTACCGACCACTAGTAATGATTTTAATCTTAATGATCAGCAAACAAATTCAATTGTGTCCACTGTCAATTTAACGACAATTGATGACGCGGCACGTTCCGTTACAATGAACGCAGCTCTGCTTGACACATCCGATTTGCAAAATTTACGTAACGAACAGATAATTGTTTCTAATGAAGGTGAACAATGTACTCAAAGTACGTCAGATTTATATGATTCCGATGTAGTGACCAGCAGTGCACGTCCGATTGGCAAACTTTTTCAAGAATCACAGAATAACCAAATGGTTACACAAAACGTGACACATGCAGATACACCATCACAGAGTACAGAGAATAGAGCCGCTAATTTTGGCTGGCATCAAGTTACGGCATTATTACTTCAACTCAATGAAAAACACGATAACTATTTCAAAAAACTCAGTGAAAAACTAGACAACAATTATAAACAACTTAATGAATCGTGCAAACAACTCAATGAAAAATATGACAGGTCGATCAAACAATTTAATGAAAGTTTCAAACAGGCGAATAAAAGACACGACAATCTTAATGAGCAGAACAAACAACTTAGTGAACATATTACAGCCGTTACCGTGCAACGCCATGAAACTAAAGAACAATTATGTGAGGATTTAAGGCTTGTGCTAGTAACACTAGTGAAGAAATTAGATCTGTTGCACAAGAATTAAGTAATACACATGCAGCCACAACAGAATCACTTAGAGATGAAAGTAGTGTAGTCGCTAAACAATGTTCTGAAAACGCAACACAGTTACGCGACGATTTTAAATTAATGTCAGCAGATGTTTCACGCACTCTGGATGCGGAAGTCGATAAGAAATTTGAACAACTGATCAGTCAAATAGACGAACCTACTAAGTAACAGAAATGAAAAATGTTTCAGTCTCTAAGACGTCACAGCATATGCCACATTCCGAACATTTGTCACACTCACACAGCCAGTGTAACTTAGGTAATTTACAGAGACCACGTGACTTAGAATCCGAAGAGACACACACAAACAGATTCTTACACAAACCTGAACCTGCTCAGTCATGCAGAGGCGATAATTTTGATTACAAGCACTTTCTATCCGTGAGAAAATTTAAGGTATTTAATAATGATAGAACACAGATTCACCCTTTCGACTGGATACAACAATTTGCTTTTGTATTTTTATCAGCTTGGCCTGTAATGCAGAAACTAGAATTGGCCTGGATACAACAATTTGTTTTTGAATTTTCACCGGCATTGCCTGTAACACAGAAACCAAAATTTATTTGCAGAGCGTAATAGACCTCAGGGGATTCATTACACTTCGATGAATATGTGCCGTAGCGTGAAAAGGGCCCCAAGCCGTAGTAGTGCTGTTTCATCTTTAGTTTTCTGCACTGCTGCCTTCTCTTCTACTATATATCTATCAAAACAGCTCTTCAACTATCGATCTATCTAGGATTAAGGATGTATAAAGAAAACCTGATATGACGAATTTTACTTGAAAGTGACAGTTTTCATTAGACACTGTCGAGATGACAAGAACTACCAGCGTAATTTTAATAACAAACAAAATTTTAATCAACAGTATGTACAAAATTTTCAGCAGTAGCAAACACATTTTTGGTAACAATAGAAGCTTCTCCCCACAACAGCAACAAATCCAGCAGGTTAGCATACCTAACCAACAATGCAACCTTGCTTTAATGTTTCGCCGCCTACACGTATAGCGTCGGCCACACCAAATAGTAACGCACAGCAACAAGGAAATTAGTAGATATAGAAAACACACCATTTCAACTCATATCGCAATGCACCGTATAGAAATGACTATCATGACAGACGTAAAAGTAATTAGCACAATTTTCAGCGTACGTTTAATAACAGTCGGTCTTACCAGCAGCAGAATCATCCGCAACAACATATTATCATGAATGAACCAGACAGTAGATATGATCCCGAACGTAATACGTCAGGACGAAATAACAGAACAGTACTAATAGTCGAAATGCCACAACATCCTCCCGCAAATAATAGCACGTCAGATAGAATTTGACTAGATACAGTACAGGTTGCATCTTCCAGCAACGCAAGCAATACATGTGACACACAGAACCTTGTTCACTAAAATGTTATTTCTTTTGACGACATCCGAGACACTCTTTTGCAGGAAAGACCAGTTATTCAAAAAAACCATTTCACACCCTGTCATTGAAGTAAAGATAGGATCATCCACATTTTCAGCAGTAATTGATTCTGGATCACCTATGTCAATTAGAAATGAGGAAACTTTCAACGAATGTAACAAAGAGAATACCTATCCTACTTTAGGCAAAACTAAAGTAAAAGGAGCAGTATCTGGTAAAGGAGTAGATGTAAAATTACAGACACACTTTTCATTTTGTATTGCAGGTCATACGTTTCACTCAAATTTTTGGATTGTTCCTTTATTGACAACAGACGTTATTTTAGGTACGAATTGTCTGGTACAACACGACGCAATTATTGACTTTCAAAATTCCTATTTAACGTTAAAGGCTGAAAATTTACAACTGGCTTTAGAATTTCAGCACTCTCTATCTGTAGAAGAACAAAAAATTAATCGTACAGAGGTCATTCCTGCATCACGTAACATAGACTGTCATTCCACATTTTTCACAGATGCGTATGTTCACAACTACAACACACCAGACGAAGCCGACTATGACGTTATGCAAATGATTTCTGATAAAGTTAAACAGAGCAGTGCAAATACAGACGACGAACGAACAGAGCTACGCAAAATTCTTTTACAGCAAGCTCCAGTTTTTGACAACGTCCCTGGTACTATGTCCAGTTTTTTGTATGAATTTCAAGTTAAACAGCACGACACGTTTAAAGCCAAACATTATCCCATTCCATATATTCACAGAGAACAAGTTAAGAAAGAATTGCAAGCTATGCTTGACCAAGGAATTATTGAACCGGCAGTTAGTCCGTACATAAACCCACTCCATATTGTTATGAAAAAGGATGGTTCACTTCGTCTCGTACTTGATTCGCGTCACATCAATGACATTATTATTAATGAAACAGATCGCCCACAGACATTAGAAGAACTTCTACAGAAATTTCATGGTACTGCTATTTATTCCACATTAGATTTGAAATCTGTATTTTGGCAAATTCAACTCCATCCGGACTGCAGAAAGTACACGGCTTTTCTCTGTTTTGGTGACTGTTATCAATTTTGTAAATTACCGTTCGGTTTAACTATTTCTTCAGCAGCATTTATTCCCGTTTTGAGTACTATACTTTGAAACACGTATGTAACATAGCAGCGATGGTGAGGCACGTTAAAATCTTTGACCAGAGAGCCTATTTTCGTGGTTAGTCTGCGCTTGACCGCGCGAGTGTTGCGAGCAGTACAGTTGTAGTTGTCATGTAGTGGAGTTCGGCTGTAGTCGTCATGTAGTGCAGTACAGTGGTAGTCGTTGTGGAGTACGCTAGTAGTCGTCGTGCAGAGCGGTCGGTCAGTAGTAGCAGCCCAGTGCGGTTGTGTGATGTAGTCTGTCGGCAACACTAGTCAAGATGCTGAATGAGGTATATTGTTAATTAAGGTAATCATCAGATAATGTAAAGTTTATTTATTGTAATTAATTTCCAACAGGTGCCCCAATAATAATTTTGATTTCAAAAGCAATTTTACAAAAAAAATTTATTTAATTGAATTAACGATTTCATTCCACTTCCCTTAAAGAAAAGTTTCAGTTAAATTTCAAAAAAAAGGAATATTATTATTTGCAATGCAGTTCCTCCAAGCTGTGCGCAAGAATAAGAGCAGAAATTTGACTAGCAGTTACAATGAGGTAAGAATTTAATTCTGATTTGCACAGGGCCAAAGACCGATATTTCGGTTTAATTGAATTATCATTATCACTGAGATTTCATTAGCACTGAATTGTTTTTCATTATTTTTGTGGGAGCTTACACCAGAGTCAGATTGCGAATTTCACATTTTGTTGCCTTTGTCAGTAAATTTCATTGCGGGAGGTTACACTTGGCTTCCATTTTTATTAAATATTGTCTTTTCTTTTAAATTTTTCTGGGGAGGTTACAACTTCCAACAGAATTAAAAGACAGAATCATAACGTATGTAGACGACATTCTTATTGCAGAAGCTAACTGGTCTGAACACAACCTGACTCTTGTACAACTGTTACGAACTTTTCGTGCACAAGGACTCACAGTTAATCTTAGCAAATCGCACTTTGGCAAAACTTCTATAAAATTTCTTGGACATGTAATTTCAGCTGAAGGCATTGCGTCTGACCCGGAAAAACTTCAAGCTTTGCGTGACATTACTGTTCCTACGACGAAGAAACAACTACGCAGCTTTTTGGGTTTAATTAACTTTTTTTCGTAAATTTATTCATTACTCTGCTTTAGACACCCCTAGATTACGTCAATTGACAGGTAAAAACACTATTTGGTCCTGGGATAGCCAAGCACATTCTGAATTTGTCAATCTGAAACAAGCTTTGATGAATGCACCACTTTTATCACATCCAGGTCTTACTAGAAATTTTTCCATTGCCACCGACAGTTCTAACACTGCTTTAGGCGTACACATTTTTCAGGAAATTGAAGAAGACGATACTACAGTAATTAAAAACATCGCCTTTGCGAGTCGCATTCTGTCACCTGCTGAACGTAATTATTCTGTTACAGAACTTGAAACATTATGTGTTGTATGGGCATTTACGAGATTTAGGCATTTTCTTTGTGGAAGACACACTACCGTTTACACAGATCATAGAGCTATACAGTTTTTACTTTCCGCAAAATTTGCACACGACAGGTTAAGCAGATGGAAACTTTATTTACAGGAATTTAATTTTACAATTGTTCACATTCCCGGTACACAAAATATTGTAGCAGACGCACTATCCCGATCTCTCAGCAACAATCAACAAGACATCGCAACCAACTTCTGCAAAGCAAATTTCAGCGTCATGTATATTCAACAAGTTGGATTTGAAAATTTCATTTCGTCGTCATTACGAGACATAGCACAATAGCAGAGTAAAGACAAGGTATGTAAAGAAATTAAACACCTTTGGCAAGATAGGAATAATGTTACCATTAGAAAGCATTACACTGTACGCAATAATATTCTGTTTCGCCGCTCTCACCCTGACAGCAACAATTGGTTACTATGTATTCCTGACGAGCTTGTTAAAAAATTAATTTGGTATATTCATTTAAGTTACGCACATTACGGAGCCAGAAAATGTTTTCTTATACTGAGACAGTACTGTTATTTTGCCAACATGGAGAAACGTATTCGACGAGTTTTAACGTCATGTAAAATCTGCCAGAATGCTAAGTCAGATACGACTTCACATATTCCTCCATTACATCCCACCGTACCTGTTAGATTGAGACACATGGCCGCTGTAGACATTTTTGGTCCGATTCCCAGAACTAATTGAGGTTTTTGCTACATCTTTGTCGCTGTTGAACTCACTTCAAAATTTGTTATCTTCACTCCGTTACGCAAAGCTACTGCTAAATCTGTTTCGAAAGCATTTATAAAACATTTTCTATTCCATGTAGTGCATGTATTGAAAGTAATTTCCGACAGTGGATCACAGTTTCGATCTGCTATATGGACACGTATATTACGAGCTAGAAACATTTCTCCGATCTATATATCCAGGTACCACGCTTCTTCGAACCCTTGTGAACGACTAATGAAAGAGATTGGTAAACTGTGTAGAATATACTGCCATAAAAGACATATTGATTGGGACACACCTATACTCTCATTCCAGGATGTAATTAATTCCATACCAAATGAATCTACTATGCTATCTCCGACTGTTATACTGAAAAATGTTGAACCACCTAACAAAATTAAAGAATTAGTATCCTTTCCTACATCTCGTCGACTGCGACACCATGAAATAATTGACATTGCGCTGGACAACATCAAACGTGCCGCAGAGCGCCGGAGAAGACAGCAAAAACATGTTTGTACATGCCATGACTTTCACATTGTACAGAATATATTAGTACGTACACACTATTTATCCAACAGAGGAAAGAATAGATGCAGTACATTTGTGCTTCTATACGCAGGTCCATATCGAATTCGCAGCATTCCTCACCCCAATGTAGTACACGTCGAAATTCTGAGAACCATAAAAAGTAAAGGCAATCACCATGTCTCCCATATTAAACCCTTTATTGAATGAACATACTTTATGATTTATCACACTGTAATGCCATTTTCTGATTTTTATGTGACCAATGATGCAATTATATTTATATTACTACTTACTGATGATAATCATTTTTTTTCTTGGCAAGTGCCCGGCAAGGTAAGGTTAGCAGGTCGCTTTTCTTGTCGTTATATATCAGACCATGCACATTTTTCCATTTTTCGTGTATGTATGATTGTTTTCCTGTTTTGTCTGTATGCACTATGAAATCTTTAAGATATAACAAACACCAGTTTACTTTGACATTTTGCCTTATGATATCTCAACATCGTGACTATTTTACATTTTTTTTTTGCTACATTATGATACTCTGTGTACATTTTTGCGCCTGAACACTGTCTATGTTTTTGACATAATACGTTTTCTGTCATGCTATGCTGTATGCTTAATTATATCACTAGAAACCAGTTTTTATTTAATGGATATATGATTTAAATGCAAGATATTAATCCTTATTCATCATTTTCAGAAAGCAATAACGTGTAAAAGAAATAAATTAAACAAACCACAGTGGATTACTATGAAATGGGAATTTCACCTTCGAAATGAACGAATGAAGATGCAATACCTCGTTATGAAGAGTAAATGGTCAGAATTAACAAGCATTAACAAGAATATACTATATACATCGTATGATAGCAGTCTTAGCTAATTTGTTCTTTCAGAATACGAGGCGATTGATGCAGGCTGTCAGACAGAACTATGCATCTTAGTTTTAGTGATGAAATATGCTAGAAATAAGAAACTTTATACTCTGAATAGTTGTATGAAGTAAATGGTAATAAGAATAATGGAAAATGACGTGTCTTTTTTGCAAATGATAATAAATGATGATGAATAATTATATGAAGAATATGGTAATATGAATAATGAAGTTTTTCTTTGCAGGTGATGAAAGTGATGAATTTTGTATGGCCACTTAACGCAATACTTTTAAGGTTTTCTTTGCAGATGAGAATAATGATGAAGTTTATATATTAGTTAAGAGATGCTATGTAGTTATTTAAGTATTTGTTGCAGTTCGTTTTGACAGTATGTCATATGTCGCATGGTATAATGACTGAATGTTTTGGAAAGGACAGCTAGAATACGTACATATTGAGTACACGTTTCATTATATGTTAATTCGAAGTTCACTACTTTTCAGCATAATATGCGTTTCTTCTTTCAGCTTAATAATCCATTTTGTATTTTCTCCAGGAGAAGCTAGTCATGAAAGTAATGTGCTATAAGCAGTTAGTTATTAAACCTGTTCTAGTACTTTCATTTATATTACCCATTTGTGTGTGTCATTCATGAATGTGATCACAGATACTCTACTTGTTTCATAACCTTGCTACAGGTGACTCATGACGAATGACATTACTAATCCTTATTTGCAGCAATAAGTCAAAAGCAAATATTTTCGCGCCCCAGCAATTAATTATCGTTCCCAACGCAATTCATTGCTCGCACAAAAAAAATGTATTACCAGTCCCAAATAATGCTACAAGTTTAAGAGAGTTCTGAGTAATACATATGAAACGTCCACTTTGAACAATTATACAAGACTGTGCTTAAACTGACACACAATATTTTTAGCGCAACGCACTCTGACTTTTAAAATCCCTACAAAAGAATGGCCCTGACTAACATTAAAATATACCTTTCACAAATAACTTACCTCACAAAAATCTTCATTACTCGAACTACTGCAATACAGCGAGCGCCACTATTGCCAGCTAAATAAAAGATTCAAACTACAGAGGGCACTAACTACTGATAGGGATAGTTAGCAAATGAAAGATATTAATAGAGAACAAGCAATGTATTTACCTTAATAGTCATAATATATATAGCAGTTCATGACAAATTTCAAAACTCCGCCATCTCTCTCCCCACATCCACCACCGCTGGCGGCTCACCTCCAACTGCGCAACGCTACGCACTGGTCACATCCAGCTGCCGCTGTCCAACACTACAATGGCAGACAACAATGCAAACTAGCCACAGGCTGCACATAGCACAGCCAGTGATTTTCATACAGAGCGCTACGTAATGTTGCCAATAAGAAAATATAAACAGCCTACTTACATAAAGAAAACATAAACAGCCTACTTACATAAAGAAAACATAAACAGCCTACTTACATAGCCCCCATGCTCCCCACAAAAAATTTTACAAAATATTTTTGGGCAGTGGCCAATAATGATTTGAAAAAAAATTTTCATAATTACAGTAACAAAGATATCCAATGCACACACTTATTGATACAATGTTGGTCAAAAGCTAAAATTTGCTCACAGTCCACAAAGACAGTCCTGCTCATTCATCATAATAGTAATTACAGTTTTTGTTTTTCACAAAGTCTCATTAGTAAAAGAAATTGCACACAGAAGTAGTGGATTTCCATGCAGTCTTGATGAAGTAGTGTTGTCCTTCCAACGGAAAGACAGTGCTGACTCTTGACATGCAGACAGGTAATGGGCCACAACAGAGCAAACCCACAGCAGAGTCAGTCGAAGTTTTGAAGAATATTGGTAGGTAGGTCATCACAGAGCAGACCTACTGCAGTCCTGGTGGAGAGTATTGGTGGGCCACCAGAGGTACAGACCCACTGCAGTCCTTGTAGAAATTGTAGACAGGCCCACTGTAGTCCTGGTAGAGATTGTGGTATTGGTGGGCCTCCAGAGGTGCAGACCTACTGTAGTCCTTGTAGAGATGGCCAGCAGCCGTCTGTTGTGACTGTGCAGATGCACAATCACCATTGAAGAGTCTTGCGGATAATATAGCAAGTCCATACCCCACCACTTGTGCACTCACAAAGTTGTTGAATTGTCCTTAGAACCAGCAGTGCTGTTATCCAGTCCCTTGCTGAATTATCAACACACGTGCAAACACTAATAGTCCCTACTTCTCACATATTGTCCATATACTTTGACCAACAGAAACGTGTGCAGTGAAATGGAACTTACAAGTTAATAATATGATGAACTGGTGTCAATTACAATTTTATAACATAAGAATACAATTACAAAGGTACAAAATACATCATTAAAGAACATAACAATACAGATAACATTTGTAGTAAAACAGGCTTTACAAAAGAATAGAAATAAACATATACATCAATGTTATAGGAATTATGAGATAAGTAGATACATAAACGATCAGAATAACTTTTGAAACATCAACTTTACACATGAGCATTAAAACAAAACAGAATAAATAATGTCTAAGCATCTTTACAAGCTAAATAACATATTATTAATGCCAATTATATTTGAGGATAACACTATTCCTCATCATAGTGAAATAGCTTAGTATTAGAAGAAGAAGAAATTCTATGAAACTACAAAGAGACAGGAAGAAAACAAATACACAAGGGTACACAAACACATAGTGGGATAACACAAAAGGAAAGGACAGGGTTTGTTTTCAGTGTAACATTTGGTACTGCAGTCCAACCCAAAACTTCATTCCATATATCGTCCCTCTTATTTCAACATTTGCTCCAGCCAAAAAAACATCCTATCCAAGCATGCTTTCTGTATTCTGTTCACATCCTCTTTCAAAAATAGTTTTTCTCCACTGTGCACTACTTTTTTGGCCAAACTATTTTCTTATAGCTTCTTAATGCATTTCGTCCAATTCATCATAGTTAGTTTCTTATATAGTCTACCCTCTCTTAAGCTAACTTAAATCTACTGAGCTCAGATGCTAAACTAAGGGATGAGGCAATGCAGCATCACATAAAACAATTAATATAAACATCAAGGACAAAAATTTTAAATAGGCAAAGCAATTGCAGTACTACAACAAATATAAGGCACTGTGCAGGAAGCAAGAAAAATAAATTAGTAGTAAAACTGGCTTAACAGCGTAATACAATGTCAAATTCAATAACACTATGCCTGGCAAACCGCAGCACCAAATAACAAAACTTATATCTAAACATGACATAGCTCAAGCAGAAAAAATATTACACTAAAATGGCCATGTCTAATACCTATGTCACATCTTAACACTAGAGTGATGCATCACAAGAACTTACACTAGCAGATAAGTTACCAAATCGTAAAGAAATTATTTATGCAATTCCTGTGAAGGGAAATGTGTATTTATGTGCCCTCGTTTTCTTGGAAGTAAATCATAAATTTCTTATTGACTGGATCAGTAGGCATAAAATAACAATATTAGTACATATATTAAATTTTATTTTAACCAATGCTGCAGTGCAGCTAGAAACTAGATATTAAAGAAAATGAGCAAATATGTACAAAGGACGGAATGAAACATCATTCATTAGCCATATGTCATTTCATAACGCAGTAAAAATTCCCTCAATTCTAGAGAAAGACGCTTGTCATAATCAGGTGTGCCGATGTAAGCGTGTCGTGTTTGCGGTGCTTTCTACAAAGGTATGTCAAAAGCGAGGATAATGGCCTCCCTTTTTTTTCTTTTCTACCTGAGCGTCTGAAAAGGCTTGTTCTCCAGGTGTCTGACACAGCTGTGTGCCCACGACGCACGCGCAGGTGGTCACTTAACTTTCTTACGGAAATATTTATGACAGCGGTTTCTGCTACAGTGACAGTCTCATATAAAAATATTTCACAGGTCAAGAATTTGCATTTCAATTCTGTAGAAACAAAATCCTGTAAATATAACAGTGTCAAAAATTTTTCGCCAGCATTGTGATACATTCACGCATTTACACACATTTCATAACTCTTAAAGTACGATTCTTGGTTTCCAACATCCTTTTTCACACGTCGGAGTCCCTATCCACTACTCATTATTCCTTACCTCATTATACATATATATATTCGTCGACACTTCTTCAATATTTCATCATAAGAGATATGTAGCATAATCAAATAACTCATATAGCATCAGCCTATTAATCATAAACATACCTCAGCAGCATAATACACATCGTCGTCGTAATAATAACATCATAACACCTCAGTCAAATCTCAAAAACGTCGTAGCTTTCTGCAATAATTTCAAAACCTAAAGAATATTCTCTGCTCATTTCAATAGTGTCATCTAACTCAAACGTACTTTAAAAATCATGATCCCATCCCAAATACATCGTTCAAAGCTCTCATAGTATCACAATGGTTCTCAAAAAATATGAACAGTTCACACAGTACAGACAAAATACAATTTCGTAAGTGTGAAGTTACCCTACTGTGTAATTGTGTAAACATGTGTCACTGATGTAAAAAAAGTTTATCTCTCAGTTAAATGATCAGATAGCTGTGTAATTTATGTGTTAGAGGAATATGGTACCGATGTGTAAAGTTGTATAAGCAAATACCATATTAGCTAGGGCTCCTTGTGCTTGCCAAACACATGGTACACAAAGCAGGCGTGTACCCCCCTGAGGTTTAATGTAATTATACCCTCAGGTGTTACAGATTACAGCAATGGAATAAAATGTATCCCAGAAAACTTTCTTTGTAATTCAAAAATCTTTAAAAATAAATGTTTTAAGTACAAAATTAATCACTCAAATACATGTCCTGTAGCGCTAAATGTGCATCTTGTTGTAAGATAATCTCTGTGGGAGTGTCGTAGTTAGTTTCCTCTGAAAGCTAATGTCTGCAGAAGCCAATGTACTTACCTCATGATAAACAAAAGTGAAATTCTTTGCCTAGAGATATCTTAGTTATTACGCTTATTGTTGTGATGATGAAAGTACTGTGCTGTAACGTATTGTTGTGCTACAGAAAAGGCAGTCTCCTTGTAGCTATACCACAAAAGTTATTACTAAAACATGTTTTACTTTCCAGAATAATTCAGAAAAACTGTGCAGATATAAAACAGAAACACCGCAAAAGCAACATTGTAAATTGCCACTCATTAGTAGCGTCGTGATAAAATCGTGTAGCTGTCACATTAACTAACCACTGTGTCATCTGTTCGCAATAACAATGCATTCGTAATTTCTGTTTGAATATGTTCTCTTGGTTCTTGACTGGATATTTAACTTTAAACATTGTTGCATGGTAACAGTTTCTAAAGCATACTAGTAACGTGAAGTGAAACGTTTTATGGCAAAGACAAAGTTAAAAAGCAGATTATCTTTCAATAAACGGTTTTACATGTGAAATGTGGTGTAAAACTTTTCTCTTCCTAGTACGCAGAGTTTCAACTTCAACGCAATTATCATGTGGTATACGTCGGATTCTGTAAAGTCCATTGTAAACTAGAAAGAATTTGTGACTCAAGTGTTTTTTCTTATGTGACAATGAATGAGCTTTAATGAGAACTTTCTGACCAATATATAATTTCTTTGCATTTGCTTTACCGTGTAGTTTTCTCCTTTTGTCTGCTGCAGATTTTATATTTTTAAGAGGCAAATCAATTATGTCTTTGTGTCGAAGTTTACGTGTATTCGGGAAAGGTACAAGCTCTCTGATTCTGTTCGGTGGTTCTTCATTCTTCAGTACAAGAGTAGGTGGTAAAGCAGTGGAATCATGAGGCATTTCATTCAGCACATTTTGAAATAAGTGTAAATATCTGTCCCAATGCTGATGCTTTCTGTGACAATAAAGTCTGCAAAGCTTATTGATTTCTTTCATAATCCGTTCAGACGGGTTACAGTGTGGTGAGTACAATGAAATAAAAACAGGTTTGATTTTATGGTTCCGAAGCATGCATGACCAAACAGCAGATCTGAATTGCGGTCCATTATCTGAAATGACTTTACTGACGTGTCCAACTTCACGTAAGAAATTTTTAACAATAGCGTTGGATACAGACCGTCCAGTGGCATTACGTAACGGTGTGAAAGAAACAAATTTTGAAGTAAGTTCAACAGCGACTAGAACGTACGAAAATCCATTCGATGTTCTGACAAGGGGTCCCAAGAGATCAACAGCAGCAAATTCTTTTAATTTAGAAGGAATAATTGGAAACAACGGAGCACGATGTGAGATAGTAGATGGTTTCGCCTTTTGACAAAGTTTACAAATAGGCAAGACTCTTCGAATTCTCTTTTCCATATTGTTAAAATAACAAGTCGTTCGAAGAATATGATAACATTTTTGTGGACCAAAATGTGCGTAGCTGAAATGAATATACCAAATGAGCTTATTAACAAAATCGTCTGGAATGCAAAGTACCCATAGCTTGTCATCAACAGTGCAGCGTTTGAAGAGTATGTTGTTTCTAACCAGGTAATAATGCCGAATCTGAGTGTGTGTCTTTTCATGCCATTTACTTTTGATGTCTTTCAAAATCGGATGTTTATCTTGTTCATGAGCAATGTCCTTTAAAGATGTGGTGATGAAGTTTTCAAAGGCGACTTTCTGAATGTAAAGAATACTGAAATTTTTCTCGAGGTTGCCTTCTGTGTTACTTTTCTCAAGCCCAGCCGGTGCGCGTGACAGTGCGTCCGCAACAATGTTGTCTTTGCCGGGAATGTAGACTACTGTGAAGTGGAATTCTTGCAGAAACAATGCCCAACGTTGTAACCTGTCAATTCTGAAGACATAAGAAATTGTAATGCACGATGATCACTGTATACTTTTACGTGCATGCCAGAAAGAAAGAAACGAAATTTGTTAAATGGCCAAACGATAGCTAAAGCTTCTAATTCAGTAACGAAATAATTTTTTTCAGATTTTGTTAGCACTCGGCTAGCAAAAGCAATGGTTTTCTGAACAGTAGTGTCATTTTCTGAGGCTTCTTGAAATAAATGGGCACCAAGACCGACTTTAGAAGAATCCGTGCTAAGGCAGAAATCTTGTGACAGATCTGGATGAGCTAGTTAGCGATTCTTTCAAAGAATTGAATTCCAACTGTGCTTGTTCGTCCCAGTTGCAAATAGTATCTTTTCCAGTGAGAGAACAAAGTTTTGGTGTAACTAGAATTTGCATATTCAGAAAACGACGGTAAAAATTTACGAGACCTAGAAAACTGCGGACTTGTCTTTTTGTGGATGGAACTGGAATGGCTCTGATTGCTTCTAACTTTTCAGGATCCGGCTGAATGCCTTCAGAAGAAATAATATGTCCCAAAAACCTCACCTTTGACCTACCGAATTCAGACTTTTCCAAGTTAACTGTAATTCCAGATTCTGCAAAAATACGTAACAAACTGTTGAGGATGCGATTATGTTGTGCCCATGAAGCTTCTGCTATTAGAATATCGTCCACATATAAGGTGATGTGACGTTTTAAGAACTCAGGTAAAATGGAATTTAGCCCGCGAATGAATGCTGCCGAAGAAATGTTCATACCAAAAGGAAGTTTCCGAAACTGATAACAAACGCCGAAACAAAGGAAAGCTGTGTATTTTCTACATTCTGGATGAAGTTCGATCTGATAAAAGCTGGATCTGAGATCAATAGAAGACAACACTTTTATACCATTAAAATTTTGAAGAAGTCCTTCTAGCGTTTGCGGCCTGTCTGTTTCAGGAATGATGATAGTATTGATTTGTCTCGAATCTAAGACAAGCCTGATCGATCCATTTTTCTTCTCAACAACATGTAACGGATTGTTGTATGAGCTTACTGCAAGCTCAATAATGCCCTCGTCAAGCATAGATTGTATTTCTGTTCTAACACGGTCCCTATAATGTGCTGGAATTACGTATGGTCTAACACAAAATTTAGTATGCTCACGAACACGAAATTGGTATTGAAATCCCTTGATTGTTCCTGTTTTGTGAGTAAAAACTGTGGAATGTGCTTGTAAAATCTCAAAAAGGTCCTGCCTATCAGTGTCATTACAATTCTCAATTGTTTGAATTTTATTCTGAATTAACTTATTAATTTCAAATATGCCGTCGATATCATCCCTGTCAGTACTTGCAGAGTGATTGTTAGTGTGTAGTTCCATAGAAAATTCCGAACTGTTGTCTAACAGAAGGTAAAGCCGATTAATTTCCTCATCATGGTTTGAGAGCCAGTCTTCAAATTTCAAAGCTATTTACTTACCTTCTTTCTCTAAACTTATTTCAGCATCGTGAAAGCTTAAAATTGCTTTGTATTCATTCAAAAAGTCTGCTCCCAGTACAATTTCCGTCGACAATAATGGAGCAATAAGAAAGTTCATAGAGAAGCTGTGGCTTTGACAAAAGAATTCTAAGTTGGTTTGTTAGCGTACATCTACACTTTTTCCAAAGATTGCACCTTGTAATTTAATCTTACGTAACGGAAGTGTGGCACAATCATTCGATTTGTTGCATTTGCTAAAGGCTGTTTCACTAATTACTGAAATGGGACTGCCAGAGTCAAGTACTGCAGTAAATTTTACGTCATTTACTGTAATGTGAATCACACTATATGCAATGTTGTTATGTTTTACGTCGTGTTCCTGGAGTAAGATGTCTCTAATGTCTTCCATTCTTACATAATTACTAGCTACGGCACCTGCGTCGTCAGTTTCATAAGTACGTTTTGTGGCTGCCAGCGGTGTGAGCCATTGCCTATTGTCTCTTTGTTGGCGCGTGTCGTTATTGGGATTTGGAGACCTAACTTCTACAAATTCACCGTGACGAGAATCCCGCCAGTTATGATGCAGTTCAGGTCTGTCGTTACGATCATATCGTCTGTCGTCATGTCGGTAGATTCCATAGTTTCTTTCTTGTCGGTCACGTGGTGGAGAATTTCTCCCTCAGTCGTAACTGCGCACTGGACCGTTGCGTCTAAAGTTATTCTGTCTCCCTTGATAATAATTGTTTTGGTTCCCATATTGTCTGTTTCTCTGATTGTCTCTGTGATAGTCATTACCACGGAAAGGTGATCTTTCCCTGTAACTATTACTCTGCCAGTGGTTGTCATATGGGTGGTGTCTGTTTTGGTCACGATTTAAGTTGTAAGAATAGGTTTGTCGTGGCCATTTATTGTTTCTGTCATCACGGAATTGTGACGGATGTGACCTGTAGTGATTGTTTTCCTGTTTTCGCATCCCGCAACTGTCTGTGTCAATTTATAATTCTTGTAAGAGTCCCTGAAATGCTTCAATGTCGTCTTTGCAACGTCCTCCAAAAATAATATGCCGTAAATGTTCAGGTAATTTGGTTAAGCAAATGCGGATGAGTTCTTAGGGGCTGTATGGGTTTGACAGGTACTGATTCTTGTGCAACATGTCTTCAAAATATTTGACAAGACTGGAAAATTCAGATTGTTCAAAGTGTTTCATCATCATGATGCTATGTTTTACTCAGTCTTGTGTAGCTTGTGACCAATATGCTGAGAGGAACGCATGTTAAAATTCTCCATCACTGTGACAATCGTGAGTGATCGATCGCATTCTTACAGCTGGTTCATTCTCCAAGTAGCCACACATAAATTCTAACCTGTGCTCCAATGACCAGTTGGGAGGAAAACAATGAGAGATTTGATGGAGCCACGCTTGTGGATGAATGTCGTTGGCAGAATTCTTAAACGTTTTGAATTTACGTGTAGTAATGAACAGCTTATAGTCAAAATCATCGTGTCGGCGAGTAGCATATCGGTCATTCTTACGTCGTGTCGGCGGTTCCATCTCAAAATTCGATGTATCTTGCCAATTTCTTTCATAATTACCGAAATGCCCTGTGTTATTATTTTGTGGCTTTTCCGTATTTCTATGTCCCTCTTCCCGCATTGGAGTGCGGGTGTCCTCTGAAATACGTAATTATTGTATTACCTGTGTCAGCTGATCTTGTACTTCCCGGATTTCTCTTTGGTGTTGTGTATCAATTTGATACAGATATTGTTTCAGTTTCCTAATTTGTTCGCACTCTTCTGTGTTATTAAAGACTACCGGTTTTGTGTCATTCAGATTATCATCTACCTTCATAGATAAATTATTTAGCTGATCCGAAAGTTCAACTACTTTCATTGATAATGAACTAATTTCCTCCATATGTCTTTCTGAACCAATTTTCAGAGTGTCTACTGTGTCCTTTAAGTTTTCTTGAGTTTTTTAAAGTTGCGTAACCAAATCGGTAGATGCAACTGGGTCAATTTTAGCTTGAAAGGTCTCATGATTTTCATGAACAATAGTTTGCAGTTCTTTTATGGCTGCTTCGTGATTCTGTAATGCATTTTCATGCTGAGAAAAGATAGGTTGAAAATGCTCACAAATTTGTGTTTTTACGTCGTTACAGACTTTTTGACATTTCGATTCAATGTTATGTAACTCAGCAGTTAAATCTTCACTTGTTTGTTCAAGTGTGGTGTCTAACTTTTGAAGATTTTGTTCCATTGTGTCTAACTTTTTAAGATTTTGTTCCATTGTGTCTAACTTTTGAAGATTTTGTCCCATTTGTTGCATTAGTTGCAATAACAATGCATTAGTGTCTGGAATCTGTTCCTCTACGCCTTTCGGCAGTGCATTTGCACCGGCAACATTCACATTTTGACAAGCTGAAAATGTGTCTTGACTTATTTGAGAAAACAGTGAGGACGCAAAACCTGAATCTACAGTATTTGTAAAATTGTGTCCTGTCATTTCGGATTCCTGAGGCGAGCTGTTGCCGACCGATCGATCGATAATGCTTCCCTGTTCACAACCTGTTTCACTGTCTACACCATTATTTGCCGCCCGCTCCATTTCCCTATGCACAATTACCAAATTACTACTTGGAATGTCTGTTAATTCACTACACAGTGGTGCTGATAAGCTACGCTCGTCGTCACTATTATTTCTCAGTTTACATTGGAGCCTAGTTTTACGTTTTTCACACGCCATTATTGTGACAATATTTCACATGATAACACAGAAAAACACGATTTGAAGAGCAAAAATAAGAGAACACATGAACATAGCACTGAAAATAATATCTAGTTAATTGCAGCTGCGAAATACTTGGTGCAAATCTACATGCATGCCACAACTGTTTTACTGTGCAACTATGAAAAACCACAACTACCAAGGAAATTCTCTCTATAATTACGCGCTAGCAATAAACGAAAGCTACACTAAATACACAAACTACAAGAAAAAAATCAGAAGATTCAAGTGAGGTATCCTAGGCTAAGGGTCGACATATGAAACGTCCCCTTTGAACAATTATACAAGACTGTGCTTAAACTGACACACAATATTTTTAGCGCAACGCAATCTGACTTTTAAAATCCCTACAAAATAATGGCCCTGACTAACATTAAACTATACCTTTCACAAATAACTTACCTCACAAAAATCTTCATTACTCGAACTACTGCAATACAGCGAGCGCCACTATTGCCAGCTAAATAAAAGATTCAAACTACAGAGGGCACTAACTACTGATAGGAATAGTTAGCAAATGAAAGATATTAATAGAGAACAAACAATGTATTTACCTTAATAGTCATAATATATATAGCAGTTCATGACAAATTTCAAAACTCCGCCATCTCTCTCCCCACATCCACCACCGCTGGCGGTTCACCTCCAACTGCGCAACGCTACGCGCTGTTCACATCCAGCTGCCGCTGCCCAACACTACAATGGCAGACAACAATGCAAACTAGCCACAGGCTGCACACAGCACAGCCAGTGATTTTCATACAGAGCGCTACGTAACGTTGCCAATAAGAAAATATAAACAGCCTACTTACATAAAGAAAACATAAACAGCCTACTTACATAAAGAAAACATAAACAGCCTACTTACATACAGAATGATGTTTTCTAACCACAGACCTTGAGTAATAGTTACAGTGTGTTACATTTTGAATATGTCCTATGTCACTTGAATGATGAGTTCTGAGTAATACTGAATGTTGTTTTGTAACAATGTATAAATGCTATGCCAATAATTTCTGTAAATAATACTTTTGTTATATCCTATAAATGCTATGTTAATAATTAACTCTCATTTTGAATGATTATTTCTGAATAATACTGAATAATGTTTTATAAAACGATATGAATACTTTGTAACTGGCCAATGAGTGCAAATAATTATTTTAAATATGTGGTATGTCACTTGAATGATGAAAAATGTCTTTTAATATTCTTCATTACTTGCTATATGTTTAGTAACTGGCCAATGAATGCCACTGTTTCTTATATTTTAAATTTGTCTTATGTCACTTACATGCTATTATATATGAATACCAGTAGCTTGATGTTACACTCATTAGCTCCTGTTTCTAATGATGACTTCTGATGGTTTGTAACTGGCCAATGAGTACCAATGATTACTATAACTAGATGAATTATGTAAATGGTATGCCATTAATTAACTCTTGCTTTGAATGATCACTTTTAAATAATGCATAAAAATGGTTTGTAACTGGCCAATGAGCGCCAATGTTCACTGTAATCAGATGACTTATGAATAATATCCTGTAATACTTCCTACATAGTACGGAAATGTTTAGTAACTAGGCAATGAGTGCCACCAATTACTCAAATCGGTTGATAGACTAGTGTAATTCTCAATGATGACTAGCATCAGACTTAATGTCCTTCACCTTCTGACCTAATTACCAGAAATTACTGCAATATCCGTTTGTCCTGTCCATCCTCATGATCATGGAGCACTATATTTGGTTTTTGCACCAATTCTACGTTGGTGTACCTTACAAGAGTGTGGTGTTGACACATCATGCGGTCCACCACCTTGAACGATGGAGATGTTATTATGGTCCCACTGTTTGGTGTACCTAATGTACTACCAAAATGATAACATTGAATATCAATACGACATTTCAATGTCTTGGCTACAATGATTAATACTTCAGGGAAGAGAACTTCACATTGTCTCACTTGGTGTTGTGCTTCTGTAGAAAGATATGGACTTTCAGTGCAGCTACGTGCAACCTACTGTGCTACAACCATGATGCAATCCTTCCCTTTCCTATCCTAGTTCTTGTAAAATGGTAAAAAATATATACAGTGCGTGTGCACTTTATGTCATTTGTTAATATGTTTTGTACTCATTGCGTATCCTAGTTCTTTTAAAATGATAGAAATATATACAGTGCGTGTGCACTTTATGTCATTTCTTAATATGTTTTGTACTCATTCCGTATACTAGTTCTTGTAAAATGGTAGAAATATATACAGTGCATGTGCACTTTATGTCATTTGTTAATATGTTTTTTACTCATTGCATATACTAGTTCTTGTAAAATGGTATATGTTTTGTACTCATTGTGTATACATTTTGTAATTTCTTGATATGTTCTGTACTCAGAGCATGTGCACTCTATTTCATTTTATGTTCTGCACTTATATATATATTTATGTATATACTCTGTGACTGTAAACATTGTTAATTCAGAAAAATTTGTTGCTCATGGCAAGTCCAATTGACTCACCATCGCTGGCAAATTTCCCCCCCCCCCTCCCCAGTGGAGGGTTATGTAAGAGGTCCGAGCAGATGTAATTTCGATGTATTGCTCATGTGCTGCCTGCGATATGCAAGGTATAAGAGAATCGCTGACCAGAGAGCAGTGTTGACTGAGTAGGAACTGTGTAGCTGTAGCAGTAAGTTGTTGCTAGTCACCGCTAGTCTGCGCTTGTCTGGAGTCTGCTCTGGTCTGGTATGGTATATCGTGTTGGCTGGTCGGTCGCGGTGCAGCGATGCTGGAGCCTGAGTAATATTGTATAAGGTAAAAGCAGCCTCGCTCATATCTAGTAATGTTATCTGACCTCCTATGTAAATGTTTTAAAAATGTCCTAATATAATCTTTGTCATATAAATTAATTTTTTACAAGCATTCATTTCAATTTAAAGAATTTACTAATTTCTCCAATCCATGATCATTCCGATTGTTGCAAAAGAAAAATCAGTTGCTTCCTTTCATACATGACAAATCTATCGGCCAGCATTGCACAGAGCTGTGCCGGAAAATTTATTGTAAGAGCAGATATATTCGCCGTTTTTATTGAGGTAAGAATTTTTCCTTTTTTTATTCAGAATGATCTTACAGGGCCATGACGCAGCATTGCTGTCGGCCAAAATGTACCAGGTTACTGAATTTATTTTTTATTACGAGGTTTAGGAATTTTTCTGTTTCAAGCTTACATTAAATGAGAAAAGAATTTTGTGGGTACATTAAATGGGAAAGAAATTTTGTGTGGAGGTTAAATGTGAATGAATTTCTGTAGGGAGGTTATAAATGGGAACCAATTTTGTTCTGAGGTTACACCAAAAATAGAATCATATTCATATTATTATTTATTCAATTTTGTGGGGAGGTTACACTAAAATTAGAATCATATTCATATTATCATATTATTACTTATTTACTTTTGTGGGGAGGTTACAATGTGCTACCAATGCCCATTAGTATTACTGCGATTCTACAAGCTGCATTTGGGTATTTTCTGAATTTTGGTTCAAATGGCTCTGAGCAACATTGGACTTAACTTCTGAGGTCATCATTCCCCTAGAACTGAGAACTACTTAAACCTAACTAACTTAAGGACATCACACACACCCATGCCCGAGGCAGAATTCGAACCTGCTACCGTAGGGGTCGCGCGGTTCTAGGCTGTAGCGCCTAGAACAACTCGGCCACCCCGGCCGGTTACTGAATTTTGAACTTGTTTTTTAAATTCATCACGACAACTTGACATTGTTCCCACATGAAGATGGCGTAGGTCTGCCCAATGTCAGGAACAGAGCGCAATCACTGTTTCTTGGAACGGTGCCCCGGCTATGGCATTCTGAACATGTCAGCCTGACATTCGCTATGATGGACGAGGCACCATACTCGCTGCTCCCTCCAGTCCCCGTCGGTCTCATTTCGCTGTCATTCAGTCACGTTCCTAGTTCATAGTTATTTGCTGGAGGATCGGCGTTCTGCATGACTGCCCATGATGAAGACTATTATCGTCAATTACAAAGACTTCAACTCGCCAACGTAGTTGGAGGACGCTACCCTGCCATGCGACTGAAGTGCGATCCATTTACCCTTTTTCGCCATGAACGTGGTACGTGATAGTGAATGACAAATTCACTAATCGCCAACGATCGCACTCCAGTCATCTGGTCGACACGCCTTTGTATTCATTGTGCATAGTAGCTGATTCTGACAAACATCGGTTTACACGTGGTATAGCGACTGCATGTTGGCTACTCAAGCAACGAATGTTAGCCCCAGTCTTACGACGGCCGCCCGCCTCGATTGATTCTGAAGCTGTATTCCACCCGTATGTCATCTACTTTCCAGCCGTCAGGGCAACTGCAGTCAAATGGATCAAAGGAAATGCGCTGAACAGACACACAATGCTGGGCGAAATACCGGTTGTGTTTTGCCAACTGTCTGAGTTCGTTGTTCATGGACACTGCGGCTAGCTTTGGTATTCCACGTGCCAGAAGAGATAGATGACGATGATCCAAGATCGATTTCAACGTGTGTAAGCAGGGGATGGTAGTCCTCATCATGTGAGAAGACAACCCAGGCAATCTCCATGCTCAGCTGTTGCAGGGTTTTGCATTACCACGTTAGTATGGTCTTCAATTTGTAATTTAAAAAAATAAATAAAAGAAGAAGAGTCCTTGGTATCTCCCTCTTCTATCTGTGTTCCAGTCCCATGAGCAGAGCAACTTCGTGGCCACAGGTGCTGCCCTCCCTGCCACCACGCTCCTCAAAATAAAGGGGGAGCGTCCGCAGTCCCAGGTATGAACCCCACCACTGCTTAAATTTTGAACAAAAATAATCATCAGCAGCAGCTGCAGATTTCTGGCTTAAGACGTCATCCTAATTATGCCAGCGGCATTGTAAAAGACGGCGAAGGAACGGACTCTCTTGTCCTTTGGAAGGGAAATTGCCCCTAAAAGGCAGGAGAATCAGCCATGATCAACGACATGAGGATGCAGAAGGCAACTGATTCCACTGCATTAAAGTATCCACAGGACATGTGGCCTGTAATTGGAGACGTTTCATTATGATCTATCCATTGGCAAAAGATTTCGGAATAGTCCCCGCTCGGAACTCAAGGATTCGGGCAGTGGAATTTCAGAAGTCTGAACGTGGTAGGGCAGCTAGAAAATTTGAAAAGGGGAAATGCAAAGGCTCAATGTAGATGTAGTGGAAAGATGACACGAATTTCAGGTCAAATGAGTATGGGGTAATATCAACAGAAACCGAAAATGATACATTGGGAGTAGGATTTGTAATGAATAGGAAGATAGGATAGTGAGTGAGTTACTGTGATCGGTTCAGTGATAGGGTTGTTCCTATCAGAATTGAGAGAAAACCGACCCTGACAACAAATTCAGGTATACATGCTGGCGATGCAAGCAGAAGATGAAGAGACAGAGAAAGTATGTGAGGATTCTGCACGGGTAATTCAGTAAGTGAAGGGAAATGACAAGCTAACAGTCATGGTGGATGGGAATACAGTTGTAGGAAAAAGAGTAGAAGAAAGGGTTACAGAAAAATATGGGCTTGATAGTACGAATGAGAAAGGAGAAAGAATAATTGAGCTCTGCCATAACTTTCAGCTGGTGACACTGAATACTCTGTTCAAGAACCCCATTTGGAGGAGGTATACTTGGAAGATGCCGGGTGATACGGAAAGATTGCAGTTAGATAACATCATGGTCAGCAAGAAATTCCGAATTCAGATATTGTAATTTAAAGCGTACCCTGCGACAGATATACAATCAGATCAGCATTTAAAATGATGAGCAGTCGGCTGAAGCTTAAGAGACTAGTCAGAAAGAAACATTTGCAAGGAAGAGGGATACGGAAATACTAAGGAATTAAGACATACACTTGCAGTTCTCTGAGGCTATAGACACTGCTATAATAAGTTGCTCAGTGGGCGACTCACTTGAAGAGAAATGGTGGAAGGTAACTGAGACGAAACCATAGGTAACAGAGGAAATTGTTTGGTTTACCGACAAAAGAAGGAAGTAGGAAAATGTTCCGGGAAATTCAGTAACACAGAGATACAAGTCACTTAGTAATGAAATAAACAGGAAGTGTAGGGAAGTTAACAAAAAATTCTCAGATAAAAAATCTGGAGAAATGTCAAAGGAATTGATTGTACGAAGAACTGACTCAGCATGTAGGAAAGTCAGAACAACTTTCGGTGAAATTAAAAAAAAGCACGGCAACAGCAAGAGTGCAATTGGAATTCCACCATTAAATGCAAAGGAGAGAGCAGATAAGTAGAAAGTGTACACTGAGGGCCTCTATGAGGGAGATCAGTTGTTCGAGGGTGTGTAGAAGAAGAAACAGAGGTCGATAGGAAAGAGACAGGAGATCCAGTATTTGAGTCAGAATATCAAGAAGTTTTGGAGGACATAACATCGAATAAGGCAGAAGGGGTATATAACATTCCATCAGATTTTCTGAAATTATTGGGGCAAGTGTCACCGAAGCGACTATTCACGTTGATGTGTATAACGTAACGAGACTGGCGATATACCATCTAACTTTCGCAAAACATCATACACACAATTCCGAAGGCTGCATCAACTGACAAGTGCGAGAATTATCGCACAGTCAGTTTAAAAGCTCATTCATCCAAGCTCCTGACGAAAATAATATACAAAAGAATCGAAAGAAAAATTGAGGATCGATCAGAAAAGAATCCGTTTGGCTTTAGGAAAGGTAAACACCCCAGAAAAGCACTTCTGACATTGCGGCTGGTAGTAGAAGCAAGAATGAAGAAAAATCGAGACATCTTTCGTACGATTTTTCGAACTGGAAAAAGCGTTAGACAATATAAAATAGAGCAAAGTGTTTGAAATTCTGAGGAAAATAGGGGTAAGCTATATGGAAAGTATGAGTAAAATGTAATACGTAGAGGAACCAAGAGGGATCAATAGGAGTCGAAAACCAAGAACGAAGTGCTCGTATTGTAAGTATGTAAGACAGTGATGTAGACTTTGGCCTCTAATGTTCAATATACACAAAGAAAACAACAATGACAGAAATAAAAGAAAGATTTTTAGTTTGGGATTAAAGTTCAGGGTGAAAAGATAAGATTCGCTGATGACGTTGATATCCTTTGTGGAAGTGTAGAAGAATTACAGGATCTCTCGAATGACGTGAACGGAGTAATGGGTACAGAATATGGGTTGAGGGTAAATCAAAGAAAGATGAAAGGTATGATAAGTAGCACAAATGAGAAAACCAAGAAACATAACACCAGAATTGTGGATCACAAAGTACACAAAGTCCAGGAATTCCGCTCTCTACTAAAGAGCAGACTAGCACTGGCGGAAAGGCCATTCCTGGCCAAGAGAAGTCTACCATAATCAAACATAGGCATTACATTGAGGAACGTACGTTTGTTCCATAGCATTTTACGGTAGTGGGATTTGGTCTGTGGGAAAACCGGAAGGGAAGAGAATCGAAGCAGTTGAGATATGGTCCTACCGAAAAATGATGAAAATAATGTAGACTAATAAGATAGGGAATGAAGAGGTTTTCGATGAATCGGCGAGGAAAGGAATGTATGGGAAACACTGACAAGAAGGGACAGGATGAAGGGACACCCATTACCACATCAGGAACTTACGTGCATTGTATAGAGGGAGATTTAGGGGAAAACTGTATGGGAAGACAGAGATTAGAATACATCTAACAAAAAGTTGAGACCATTGGTTCCAAGTGCTACGATGAAAAGAAGAGGTTGGCACAGGAGAAGAATTCGTGCCGGTCCCCGTCGAATCAGTCAGAAGAGTGATGACGCAAAAAAAAAAAGAAAAAAAAAATCTGCCCTGCCTGCAACCCCCCCTCCCGTTCAGTATAAGGTGGCGTAATCTTGCTGCCTTACATCACTTTGACAGTGGTAACTACAACACAGATCATGTGTCGATGTAAATATGGCGTATCGCTCGCAGCGCTAGCTATAGGCAAAAGGAAGTAAGTACCTCTATTATGGTTGCCATAGAACTGGCCACATATGGCGCATACGGAGATTCAATGAAAATGTTAATTGCTAGATGGCACTCTGTACTAGGTAAGTTTTACAGAGCCCAGTTTCTGTAATAATATAAAGAAGTGTGACGTAATGAACTTTCTACTATATTTACTTTACGTAAAATAAAGGTACTATGTTCAATTTCTATAATCGGGGTAACCATATACCAAACATAAGCTATTCGTTAAGTAATACGAAAACAAGACATGCTTAAAAAGTAGGAAATTGATACGGTCACATATGAAAGAAGTATAACATTGTAGGACACTGGAAAACATTTATAGCGCCAATGACCAAAAATTTATAAATCTCTAATATTGAATAACAAAGCGCATATATTGTAACTGGAAGTTTGCTGCCAGTTATAATCAGTTTTGTAAGTTACTTTTATTGTAAACAAGTAAATAGATATATAAACCGTAAGTGGTAAAACTGAGTCATTAAACGTTACATTACAATCGTTTTAACAATCGAACTTCACGAATACAATCATATTCCCTTGCTATAAGTCGTATCATCAAACTATAACACATACGATCCATGTCAAACTGCAAGGTGACTAATGAACAAAAAGCATTATTTCTGTTTATTTAGTGATACATGTTCGTGAATCCGTCATCCGTCATATTCATATCAACAGCCAACGAACGCAGACATATGTGTAATCCAAATTATGCTTAAGGACAAGGTGTTATATACACAGTATATACACACCAAGAGTAAAGAACTATTTTTTGTGCTTCATGTCTACACCTGGAAACGTGACGTGAATTTTCATACGATGGCAACATGTGCCACCTGGGGTACAGTAGATGTTCTGATACTGATTCCAACATCTTCTGCCAAGAAAGAGAGTAGAGGCATACCCACGAGACCGCCATAAAGTATGTCTCTATCCTTTAATAGGGAATGCTCATAGTCGGAAGGTTCAGTGTGGTACATAGAGGTGCATTCAAGTTCTAAGACCTCCGATTTTTTTTTTCTAATTAACTACTCACCCGAAATCGATGAAACTGGCGTTACTTCTCGACATAATCGCCCTGCAGACGTACACATTTTTCACAACGCTGACGCCTTGATTCCATGGCAGCGGTGAAGGCTTCTTTAGGAGTCTGTTTTGACCACTGGAAAATCGCTGAGGCAATAGCAGCACGGCTGGTGAATGTGCGGCCACGGAGAGTGTCTATCATTGTTGGAAAAAGCCAAAAGTCACTAGGAGCCAGGTCTGGTGAGTAGGGAGCATGAGGAATCACTTCAAAGTTGTTATCACGAAGAAACTGTTGCGTAACGTTAGCTCGATGTGCGGGTGCATTGTCTTGGTGACACAGCACACGCGCAGCCCTTCCCGGACGTTTTTGTTACAGTGCAGGAAGGAATTTGTTCTTCAAAAGATTTTCGTAGGATGCACCTGTTACCGTAGTGCCCTTTGGAACGCAATGGGTAAGGATTACGCTCTCGCTGTCCCATAACATGGACACCATCATTTTTTCAGCATTGGCGGTTACCCGAAATTTTTTTGGTGGCGGTGAATCTGTGTGCTTCCATTGAGCTGACTGGCGCTTTGTTTCTGGATTGAAAAATGGCATCCACGTCTCATCCATTGTCACAACCGACGAAAAGAAAGTCCCATTCATGCTGTCGTAGCGCGTCAACATTGCTTGGCAACATGCCACACGGGCAACCATGTGGTCGTCCGTCAGCATTCGTGGCACTCACCTGGATGACACTTTTCGCATTTTCAGGTCGTCATGTAGGATTGTGTGCACAGAACCCACAGAAATGCCAACTCTGGAGGCGATCTGTTGAACAGTCATTCGGCGATGCCCAAAACAATTCTCTCCACTTTCTCGATCATGTCGTGAGACCGGCGAGCCCGAGGTTGTTTCGGGCTGTTGTCACACGATGTTCTGCCTTCATTAAACTGTCACACCCACGAACGCACTTTCGACACATCCATAACTCCATCACCACATGTCTCCTTCAACTGTCAATGAATTTCAATTGGTTTCACACCACGCAAATTCAGAATACGAATGGTTGCACGCTGTTCAAGTAAGGAAAACGTCGCATTTTAAGTATTTAAAACAGTTGTCATTCTCGCCGCTGTCGGTAAAATTCCATCTGCCGTACGGTGCTGCCATCTCTGGGACGTATTGACAATGAATGCGGCATCATTTTAAAACAATCCGCATGTTTCTGTCTCTTTCCAGTCCGGAGAAAAAAAATCGGAGGCCTTAGAACTTGAATGCACTTCGTACGTGTGTAGCAAGCAGGTAGCCATGCCATAGAAATGCACTCATGCTTCCTGCGGATAAATGTTCAGATGTGTGTGAAATCATATGGGACTTAACTGCTAATGTCATCAGTCCCTAAACTTACACACTACTTAACCTAAATTATCCTAAGGAGAAACATACACACTCATGCCCGAGGGAGGACTCGAACCTCCACCGCGACCATTCCTGCTGATAACTGAGTGACTTTGAAAGGGGTCAAATTGAGCCCTTCCGAGTGGCGGGATGGTCCTTTCGGAGAACCGCCACACAAGTTGAACGTGTTGCGTCAGTTGTGCCAACGATACTGGTATCAGTGGTCAAGTGAACATTCTCAAACCTGTAGACGAGATTCTGGACGTCGAGCATAGGGGCGTCAGGATCGTCGTATTGTATGGCCAGTAGTGATAGATCGTACAGCTACCACAACACAGATAAGACAGCTTCTGAGCCCAGACACGACAGCAGAAACTGTTACGAGTCGGTTATTAGCAGTGGAACTACTGCCACACTACGGCCACACACCCACGCCATAGCATCGACGTGCACAGCTCAACTTCTGCCGTCAGAGGACCACTTGGAAGATGTAGTGCCGCGAATTGGTCGTCATCAATGAAAACACAGTCTGCCTGCTCGCAAATGATGGTCATTTGCGCTTACGATGTAGATCTCGTGATGTCTGTAGCTCGTGGTCTAGTGGATAGCGTTGCTACCTCTGGATAACGAGGTCCCAGGTTCGATTCTCGGCCGGGTTGGGGATTTTGTATTGTCCTCAACATTTCACCCTTATCCTCATCATTCGTGACAGTGGTTAGAATGGATTGTCAAAAAAAATTGGACTATGACAAAAATTGGGACTTTGTACGGGCGCTGATGACCGCGCATTTGAGCGCCCGACGATACAAAAACAAAACCAAATCCAAAAATCATGTGAACGCTGTCTCGTAGAATGCATTCGTCCAATTCACACTGGCCCCATCCCAGCTCTTGTCGGCCGGTGTTCTATGAACTCTCGTACACGTTTGGTGTTTCTAGAGGGAACACTAACGAGCGATCGGTACGTCCAAAAAGGTTCAAATGGTTCTGAGCACTATGGGACTTAACTGCTGATGTCATCAGTCCCCTAGAACTTAGAATTACTTAAATCTAACTAACCTAAGGACGTCACACATACCCATGTCCGAGGCAGGATTCGAACCTGCGACCGTAGCGGTCGCGCGGTTCCAGACTGTAGCGCCTAGAGCCGCTCGGCTACCACGGCCGGCTCGGTACGTCCAGAATGCTGTCAGACCCGTTCTTTTGCCGTACTTGCAAAAGAAATGTAATGTGTTCTTTCAACAGGATAATGCTTGCCCAAAAACTGGCCCTGAAACTCAACGTACTCTGCAAGACGTGCAGCAACTTCCCTGGCCAACAAAAGCGCCAAACTTTCTCCACTCGGGCACGTGTGAGATATTATGGAACGAGAAGTGACTGTCGACTAACATCTCTTACGGAACTATGTGAACAGGACGAGAAGGTGCGACGCAATACATCCCAGAACAGTGTTCGCCACTGGATACCAGAGTCAGAGCCTGCTATTACGTCGGTGGAGGCTACATCGCCTACCAATATCGGTGTTACACCATGGGTCGATACCTAGTACCTCAGAACGTCTTGTATTATGACCTGTAAGTGTAAATGTAATTTCATGTGCGCAATATGCACTGTTGGAACAATAATTCTTCTGAAAACTGAAAACTTCTAAAAGGGTGTACAATTTTGTCCTAGCAGTGTATGAAAGAAGCAAACAGCTGAAGTTACGTGATGTTGTATCCTCAGTTGACCTGCCAAGTGAACCCACCATTATATGTGATTCTTATTACGGAATCCAACAAGCCGTTCAGAAAACACGAAAGTCGTACGCCGGATCGATTACATGTTAATTACAACCACAAGTAGCCCCATGTTTGCGTGTTATATACAATAAGATATCACCCAGTCGTGTGTGTAAAGGCACAAATTGACTGAAATATATTCGAAGACAACTGTAGTTGAAGGTCTAGGTGCTAGATTCAGGATGGCGCATCGAGTGATATAGCTTAGAGGTAAGTGCTTTATGTAACAGGTGCACTTAATAAGATTAAATACGAATTCTATTATATGCACAGAAACGTAATAAAACAATTAGCCATACAAACAAAACATGAATGACCGAAGTACCACACAGTATAACAATATCCATGTGTATAAAATAACTAGCAGGTAACCTTCAATGAAATCAAAAACTGCCAAGGGGAATTAAACGTGTCTACATCTGAAATCAGGGGAATGTGATCCAAATGTCGCTTAAGACATACCAACTAACGTAGATCAAATTTTAGTGCTTTTAATTACAATCCAAATATATCTCAAAGTATGGGTGCTATATATGCGATGAAGCGTCGAGTTAGTTAGCTCACAGTCAAGTGCTTCATGTGAGAGAAGCGTTTATTACATTTCTTTGAATAGTTGGAATGAGAGACGCAACCCTTGTCTACCCATTGTCAATCTTTCATATCTAGAAAGAATTATTCGCACTGGTGCCATATTATCAGCCATCACGCCACTAGACAGAATTTTGTTGTATACCGAAGAGACTGGACGATATAATGTCAATGTTTCCTAAATACAAACATGCTGCGACCGCATGCTACTAACTTTCTTTCACATTTGATTAACATTACCCTTAGATAACATGAACCAAGCAGTTGTTCCTGATTCACCAGCGAATGTAAGTGTGTCCTAGATTCTCAGAGTTGCTAAATTCCATTCATTCCTTTCCTATTTCTTGCAGCCCACCCATAAACATATATGTAAAATCTAGGGGGTTCGTTTCCATATTCATTAACTGTTTTGTTTATCCATAATTTGTAAGGATCCTGTAGATGTTTTTCACTGGTTTGACCTTGCGAGATATTAAAATGAGTAAATCTGAAGTCACTTTGTCTTTTCCATAATTAGATAATCGCAACTGGATGTATAGGTGCATTTTGATTTTCGACAATCGAGAGAGAATCAGGCATTAAACTGACCATTTAAGTCGAAACACACACCGGCCACTTGCAAGCCGATAGGTGTTTACTTTAAGTTCTCCCGCCGAAATATCGGCGTTCGCTGAAAGTGTTACCTGGCTGAATTCTCGGAAGTTATTAGAAAGTTGTATACGCCAGGAGAAACTCAGGTCTCACATTGTTTACCTGTACGGGGAGGAAATGTATAGGTGTTTATTTGATAAACTTCGTAGCCGCCGAGTTAGACTGCAATGTGCTTTGTTGTTTTTATTGAGGTATCGTGATGAAAATCATGTCCCAATATTTGCCAAGGTTGTGCGCCATATGAATTCTCCTGCTGCCAATCGCATCAAGCAATGAGCTGGCTTGGCTCTTGTTCGTGGAAGGATTCGTTTTACTCTGGATTCTGTTTCCAAAGAATGGTTTTGTTTTCATTTAATGGTTGCATCGGAATTAACTGATTTCACTTGGGATGAGTTGGACGGTGCCTCATGGACTCAAGCTGACTGGGAATACAACTCTGTTATTGCCAGGCATTTAGCAAAATTTGAACGTGTTCAAAGCGCGGAGTCTGATGTTATATCTCTACGTTCTGTGATAAATCTCACACAGAAATCTTTTGACGACGCAACCTTGTCCGTGCTTGGGAAGGGTTTAAAGTTTGCACCCTCTCCGAAGAGTTCGCTGCTAGTTGATTTTATTAGTTCAACTGAACATGCAGGTTGCAGACTACCTCCTGAGGCTGCAGATGAGGTTCAGAGGGAGACATTCCGTGCGTTGAGTAGGGCTCGTCCGCCCAAGAGTAATGTAAGACCAGCAGAGAGGGCTGCCTTACGCTCTCTCAGAGTTGATCTTGATGTTATTTTACCTGCGGACAAGGGCAATGCCACCGTTGTTTTAAATAAACAGGGTTCATGCAAAAGATGCAACGTTTACTATCTGATTCAGCGTATAGCAGAATCGATACTGACCCCACAAAAAGTGTTGAGAGAAATACCAACAGCCTCCTGCAGAAAAGTGGTTTGTCGCAGGACACTATCAAGAGTCTTAACACCTACAGTGCTGTTCCCCCTAGGTTATATGGCCTTCCGAAGGTTCACAAGGAAGGGGTTCCTCTCCGCCCTATAATGAGTAATATTGGCGTTCCGACATATCGCGTAGCCAAGCATCTTGCTTCTCTGTTGAGTGCACAAGTAGGTCGGTGTCATTATCATATCAGGAACTCAGCTGATTTTTTACGTCGTTTGGAGGGACTGCGGTTGTATGACTCTGATATTTTTGTGAATTTCGATGTAGTCTCTCTCTTCACTCGTGTTCCTCTGTCTGATTCGTCACTGTTGATTGAGGCTCGATTTGGTGCTGAATCAACTAACCTCTTTCGGCATGCGTTGACATCCACTTACTTTTTATACAATGACCAGTATTACGAGCAGACAGATGGAGTTGCGATGGATAGTCCGTTGTCTCCTGTGATCGCCAATTTGTTTATGGAAGACTTCGAGGAGCGTGCATTGGAGTCGGCGCCTTTGAAACCCGCCTGTTTCTTTAGATATGTTGACGATACTTTTGTTGTTTCGCCTCATGGTAGGGAGAATTTGAATGCCTTTCTAGAACATCTGAACTCGATCCACCCGAACATTAGTTTTACGATGGAGGTGGAAAAGAATGGTTGCTTTCCCTTTCTTGAGGTGTAGGTTGGGAGAAAAGATCATGGATCATTGCGACATGCAGTCCACAGGAAACGTACTCACACCAACTTGTACTTATAGGCTAATAGGTGTCACCATCCGGCTCAACGTGAAGGGGTGATTCGTACCTTGGTACATAGGGCATATGTCGTTTCCGACGCTGAGACTTTGCCAGCTGAGCTGTCCCATCTTGAAGTTACGTTTCGTCAAAATGGTTATAGTGATAGACAGACTGAACGTTCGTTGCGCTGTCGACCAACTGTACATCGGCTGATTGATGATAATTCTGAGTCGACACCTAAGTCGACTGCGTTTTTGCCTTACGTAGGAAATACTTCCGACAAGATCTGTCGTATTTTACGAAAATACGATGTGAAATGAGTTTTTCGACCTCCGTCTAAAATTAGAATGCTTTTCACTTCTGTTAACGATGATCTTGGTCAGCGTAAGGCGGGTGTATATCGCATCCTTGTAGCTGCGGCATGGCATATATTGCTCAAACTATTAGGACCGTGGAGGACTGAGCATAAACGACACACACGATTACAGCAGCCAAGTAGATCTGCTATTGCCGAACATTGCTTGCATACTGGTCACCCCATGTTATATAATAACACCGAGATATTGGCATGCACGTCCAGCTACTGGGACAGTGTTATTAAGGACATTAAATTAGCAAGCAGCCTCGTTAACAGGGATGGCGGTTTTTGTTCAAACCCTGTTTGGAATCCGGCTCTCCCTTGTCAAAAAACAGGGGGACAGATTCAATGTTACCTCACCTGCGAATTCGTAATCTCACTATCGATAGCTCTGACATTGGTCATCTTTGGTGGCACTAGTGTGCAGTGCGCGATTTATCTTTCCTGCATCAGTGCGACAAGCGAAATTTTAAATTTGCATGTACGTCGCCTGTCCGTTGCAGTTGTCATGACAATGGCTGTGTGTTCTCCCGCCGAAATATCGGCGGTCATTGAATGTGGTACCTGGCTGAATTCCCAGGAGTTATTTGAAACATGTTTTCAGTCATAAACAGCCCAATGTCGGTCTTCGAGGGCTTAGGCAAGGCCTAAAGCTTTGTGTCGTGCAGTCGTCAAGGGTACACGAGTGGGCCTTCGGTTCCGAAAGCCGATATCGATGATGTTTCGTTGAATGGTTCGCACGCTGACATTTCTTGATGGCCCAGCATTGAAATCTGCAGCAACTTGCCAGAGGGTTCCATTTCTGTGACGTTGAACGATTCTCTTCAGTCGTCGTTGGTCCTTTTCTTGCAGGATCTTATTACAGCAGCGGAAATGTCGGAGATTTGATATTTTACCGTATTTTTGATATTCATGGTACACTCGTGAAATGGTCGTTCGGGAAAGTCCCCACTTCATCGCTACCACGGAAATGTTGTGTCCCATCGTTCGTGCGCCGACTGTAACACCACGTTCAAACTCACTTAAACCTTTATAACCTGCCATCGTAGTAGCAGTAGCCAATTTAACAAGTGCGCCGGATACTTGTTGTCTGATATAGGCGTTGCCGACCGCAGCGCCATCGCCTGCCTGTTTACATATCACTGTATTGGAGTACGCATGCCTATACCAGTTTCCTTGGCGCTTCAGTATATGTTCCATCTACACTGGAAACTACAGAGAGGTCAATGGTTCATATCAGAATGCTTAATAGACCTTTGATTTACAACTCTCTACTATAACATCTCTTTCTCACATCCACCAAAAACTTAAGATCGATCCAGCACCAGATATAGAACGAGATACCTTGGGCAAGTACGCCGATTATGATGAAGAAAAAATATAGATGGCGTGCTATTGCTCACATGGTAAACTCTGCCTAACGTGGAATCGGTAATGTTCCGTATCCAGTAGGGAGAATCATGGAGAACTGCCAAAAAATATTTGCAACAGTGACGTAAAATGTGATTTGGAGCTTCGTCAACGTTGTTCGTGGATCACTGTTTAGTCCAGCGAAATGTTCAGCACACGTTCCAACTACGAGCACAGATGAAACGTATTGAGAAAGCCAGCCGGCCGCAGTGGCCGTGCGGTTCTAGGCGCTAAAGTCTGGAGCCGGGCGACCGCTGCGGTCGCAGTTTCGAATCCTGCCACGGGCATGGATGTGAGTGATGTCCTTAGGTTAGTTAGGTTTAATTAGTTCTAAGTTCTAGGCGACTGATGACCTCAGAAGTTAAGTCGCATAGTGCTCAGAGCCATTTCGAGGAAGCCATGTGAATCTCCTTGTCCTCCTGATATATCAATGAAAGGTTCAAATAACTTCTTCTCTTACCACGTAGCTTGCCAAAACTTTCTTCAAATAAGGGAATCTCATCCAAAATAAGCCTTTGATGTAAATTTAAAAATTTTCAAATCAATCTGAATATTCAAGGAAGTTTGGGGCCAATGGTATTTCGACTAGGCACCTGAGAGATATCTTTATGTCAACCTACTGATCGACGTCATGATATATCAAAGAAAGATTCAAATAACTTGTTCTCTTAACACGTAGCTTGCCAAAACTTCCTTCAATAAGGGAATTTCATCCACAAGAAGCCTTTGATGTGAATTTAAAAATATTCCCATTAAACTGACTATTCAAGGAAGTTTGGGGCCAATGATATTTCGACTAGGCACCTGAGAGATATCCTTATGTCAACCGTCGAAGAGTCAAGAAGACTTAGGAAGTTGGGATTGGCATTAAAGGTCAAGGCCACTATAATGTCCTTAAACAAAACAAATAGTAGATCAATAAATTAAAAATTTATTCAAGACCACATTAATAAAACACCTAACATACAATCAACACGTGGCCATCTTAAAAACAATATCCAAAATGACCAATAGCATCCTTCTCTAGCAAGCAGCAAATTAGAATTATTGATTGAACAATAAATCGGAAGTAATTTAAAAAGGTGGCCCAGAGAAAAATTTTTTTAGCAATAACTCAACCATAACAATATATTACACTTAATATAATTCATTGGCAAGCAAACTTAAAATATTTTTTTAAAGACATGAGAAATGTTTATCAAATGGGCAGTGACGCCAGGCTGCCCTGCGCTAAAGGTGACTCAGCTTAAAATGCCGGAAGTAGCAGAGCAGCCGTCCAAACAACACCTAATCGCCGGGGCCCAACCGGAAGTAACTTCCCATTAGCCGACATGTCACAGCTTCTGTGCACCCAAGCGGAACGTGGCGTTGCTCCCATACACCCCAACTCGCAGAAAACTGGAACACAAACAGACCGCAGAAAAAAAACGGCAAACACGATGCAAACATCAGTTAATATAAGTTAAGAGATCAATAAAGAATATAATTAAAATAACGGATAATAGCTTTGAATAGAAACTACTTAATTTTTGTAGCAATATCAATGCTGTAAAACAATTCAACTAATACTTGTAAACAAATGCAATGCTGTAAAATAATATCAGACTTTTCCGCTGTCATAGTTTGCCCAACAATATTTACACATATGATTAATGCAGACAATGTGTACAAAGATGAAATGGAAGTAATTTCAAGACAATATCACGTTATTCAAATACACAACTTCACAACAAAAGTAGGTTGGGGCACTTTAATTTCGTTGCATAGGTCTGCAATGTAATTGCCAATTGTGTAAGCTTGGTATGCAGAAAATCAGAACTAGACTATGAGCTAATATCTTCAATACCTTACAGTTACTACATCTTTTGGGGACGCTGATTTCCTTAAAGGAAGTACTGATTGCTAGTCTACATGCGATCACACACCTTGCCGGCTGCTATTACTTCAACAACACATACATTAGGGCATCCAACCAACAAGTGATAGTCGCTACAACGCAATTAGTTTCACGAAACGAAGTCACCAAAACCACTTACACCTTCGTCGGAGCGCGTTGTTCGAGATGGTCTCGAGGAACCGCTGTCCGAGAAAACAGGTACCAAAGCAATGCGACGAGCAGCGCTCGGAGTTGACATCAGGCAGCAGGTGCACCACAAACTCGAGACAGTCCTGCAAGATAAACCGGCGGCGCCGCTGCTGGGCGAGCGCGGGTGTTTTGCTCCTTCGTCCCTTCAAGCACGTGCTAGCGCCTCGTAGTTAGTCCGACGACCGCAAAATCCCGCCGCCGTATCACAACAGGGGCAAAGATCGCAGTACAGTCGGGTACTCGATAGTCGTGCCAAAGAGCTGGTATGCCAGATTAGGCGCAATATGGCTACTGATTATTCAAGGGAGTTTCGGCCAATGATATTTCGACTACGCACCTGCCAGATCTTTAGGTCAACCATCGGAGAGTCAAGAAGACTTTCTTAGACCCGCAACTTATTACCGCGCTGTGAGTATTCCGTGAGTGAGTTAAGAAAGTGGTAGCAGACTGACCACACAACCGAACGACCAGTCTCCTCGGCATTGGAACTGCAGAACAAAACTGTCTTCATGCTTGTCGTTTGCATGGCCATCGGTTGATTCTCTCTTCTTCCACTAGACCAAATCGTGGAAATATTGGGATATCACGTATTATCCAATTGGTAACAATTGTCACGGTACGTCACGTATTCGCTATTAGTATTTAATAACAACATCTCAAAATGATGCATCTGCATACTCCATTAAATGTCCCGTGTATATACAACATTGAGCAATCGCAGGTTTGGTTGGTTTTATATGACGATTGCAGTGCTGATGTTCTTCCAAGGTGGCCTACAGAAGCGATCATACTGGCAAGGTATTTTGTAGATTCCACCTTCCACAGTAACAAATAGATCTACATTGATCCCTGGGGATCTGAGGTTTTGGATGGTGGATGCAAAATTAATTTCACATGAAATTTATGGCTATATCGAATGAAATATTGCCTTTGCTGACAGTGCCCTATTAATCTGTGTGCTAGAATTTCCATTTTCTGTGAACACTATCCTTAGATGGGAAAGGATACTTGGACCCAAGACTATCTAAGCTCTGTGTATAAATCTTTTAAGCGCAATCATAGTTGGCAACGGTTTATGACAACTCGACGACTGGAAACATATATCAGTATGATAATACGAATGATAAACTAAATGACCCAGATAATCATCATCTTCGTGTTGAAAACCAGAAAATTAGGAGAACCATCTTTCTCTACTTTACTGATAAATTAAACGCTTTTGTGACTGAAACTGAGGTGACGTAAAATCTCCATCAATTGATCTTCTCCATGAGGCCACACTATGAAAGTATCGAGTACATACGTGGGTTAAAGGTCTATGACTCCAGCGCTTTCTCTTCAAAGTCGTCTATTTTACCGACGGTCGCACGAAATAGCGGTAATGTTTTTGAATAGTAATCAGAAACGTCCTGGGTCCTCTTCCCGAGACAAACCACTGCTTACATTTTGCACAGATGCACTCAGCATTGGATGCAAAGTACTTTCACGTCCAGAAAAAAGCGTTGACAAAGAGGAGACGGGGGGGGGGGGGGGGGGGGGGGGGAAATCAGTTGCAGGACAACATCTTCTCCTTAAATATCAAATCAAATATCTGTCAGACGTCTAATTTCCAGACTGTTATTTTGTTAGGCTGCCAGTTTCGGTGATATATTACCTCATCTTCAGGCCCCCTGACCCACTTGTAGGAATATTCCAATCTCGGTGCCGCAGACGATCGCTGTATAAAGCAGAAATCAACAAATACCAGTCTTTGAAATGTGGCCCCTACTTTGACCGGAACCGAGGTTGGAATGCTCCTACATGTCGGTCAGTGGGCATAAAAATGGCGTAATATAACGCCGAAACTGGTAGATCAGTAAAATAAGTTTGGAAATTAAAAGACTGAAAGGTGTTTCATCTGCCATTCTGTACTGAACATCCGACTCTGAAAAGATTGTAAAGGGACATCCTCCTCTAACATAACTTTTCCTCAGCAGTAGTAGTTGATACCAGAAACATTTTTCGAATTTTGAACAGGTCAGTATTATCTCATCTGCTTTCCTGCAAAATTTCATGTAATTTTGTACACAACATGTTGTATTTCAATCTAAAATTTAAGAAAAAAAATATTTTCCTTGTTACCATCGATATTTACTAGCTCTGAATGTACAGTTGAAACTCTTTTTTATAAACATTAAAAATTACAAAATATTTGGCACACTTAAAATTGCTATCATTAATTAAGCAATGTAGTACTGTTCAGATTCAGAAGGATGTAGGTTGCAGTAGATACTGGGAGATGAAGAAGCTTGCACAGGATAGAGTAGCATGGAGAGCTGCATCAAACCAGTCTCAGGACTGAAGACCACAACAACAACAGTATTGTTTATGTTTATTTCTGAATTCATGTACAAAATAATAATCTATGCTAATAGAAATACATTTGTCAAGAAAAATTGTAAACCCTTTGGAATATTTTCAGAGTGAGGTAGTAGTAGGCATGCCTCTGATGTGATCGAACGATTTTTTGTATTTTGGGCAAAAAATGTAATTTCGGCTTTGCCTGTGTGAAAATTCAAAGACAATGTGATATAGTAAAACGTGAGACAATAAACAGTCGTGACAAAAATTCTGCAAAGACATTATTCAAAATTATTTAGATCAGTTGAACCATGAGAACCTAGAATGTGAGAACGTTAGCTTCAAGAATCAGACCCACAGACATGGAGAGAAAATATAAGTAAACAGGAAAAAATAGGTAAAAAGCTTATTGTGAATCTTACTCCCATCGAATCTTCTGAAAATACTTCACTATTGTGGACAGTAGCAACAACAAAAAAGTATGAGTCGATTACAAGTGTACACTTCCCCTACAAACGGAAGAATTAGCCATGATCAGCGACATGAAGAAGCGGAAGACACTGTAAACAAATGTATATAAATGTACAGTATATCGTGTGTCTATAGGACACGTGTTCTGTAAATTAATGAAATAGGGTCTCCATTGTCAGAGATGGAAAATAATACTATTTTTAGATGATTATTTAACATTACAAATGATTTTAGATAATTATTACTTACAAATATATTAATGAATATTTCGATTTCAGTAAATATGGAATGCGTGCTTTTAGATCATTTTAGTTACTACTAAATGTGTGCTTTTACATCGTTTTCAACGAGGCTTCAAATTTAATTTTACGTCAGGTTCGACATTTTCTCCAACGTTTATAGGAAAAATAAATGATGTTTTCTTCTGTAAGACATTTGAGAATATTCAAATTGTCTTCCATGAAGTTTTCATCTACATCTACATTTATACTCCGCAAGCCACCCAACGGTGTGTGGCGGAGGGCACTTTACGTGCCACTGTCACTACCTCCCTTTTCTGTTCCAGTCGCGTATGGTTCGCGGGAAGAACGACTGTCTGAAAGCCTCCGTGCGCGCTCGAATCTCTCTAATTTTACATTCGTGATCTACTCGGGAGGTATAAGTAGGGGGAAGCAATATATTCGATACCTCATCCAGAAACGCACCCTCTCGAAACCTGGACAGCAAGCTACACCGCGATGCAGAGCGCCTCTCTTGCAGAGTCTGCCACTTGAGTTTGCTAAACATCTTTGTAACGCTATCACAGTTACCAAATAACCCTGTGACGATACGCGCCGCTGTTCTTTGGATCCTCTCTATCTCCTCTGTCAACCCGATCTGGTACGGATCCCACACTAATGAGCAATACTCAAGTATAGGTGGAACGAGTGTTTTGTAAGCCACCTCCTCCTTTGTTGATGGACTACATTTTCTAAGGACTCTCCCAATGAATCTCAACCTGGTATCCGCTTACCAACAATTAATTTTATATGATCATTCCACTTCAAATCATTCCGCACGCATTCTCCCTGATATTTTACAGAAGTAACTGCTACCAGTGTTTGTTCCGCTATCATATAATCATACAATAAAGGGTCCTTCTTTCTATGTATTCGCAATACATTACATTTGTCTATGTTAATGGTCGGTTGGCACTCCCTGCACCGAGTGCCTATCCGCTGCAGATCTTCCTGCATTTCGTTACAATTTTCTAATGCTGCAACTTCTCTGTATACTACAGCATCATCCGCGAAAAGCCGCATGGAACTTCCGACACTATCTACTAGGTCATTTATATATATTGTGAAGAGCAATGGTCCCATAACACTTCCCTGTGGCACGCCAGCGGTTACTTTAACGTCTGTAGACGACTCTCCATTGATAACAACATGCTGTGTTCTGTTTGCTAAAAACTCCTCAATCCAGCCACACAGCTGGTCTGATATTCCGTAGGCTCTTACTTTGTTTATCAGGAGACAGTGCGGAACTGTATCGAACGCCTTCCGGAAGTCAAGGAAAATGGCATCTACCTGGGAGCCTGTATCTAATATTTTCTGGGTCTCATGAACAAATAAAGCGAGTTGGGTCTCACACGATCGCTGTTTCCGGCATCCATGTTGATTGCTACAGAGTAGACTCTAGGTTTCCAGAAATGACATGATACGCGAGCAAAAAACATGTTCTAAAATTCTACAACAGATCGACGTCAGAGATATAGGTCTATAGTTTTGCGCATCTGCTCGACGACCCTTCTTGAAGACTGGGACTACTTGTGCTCTTTTCCAATCATTTGGAACCATCCGTTCCTCTAGAGACTTGCGGTACACGGCTTTTAGAAGGGGGGCAAGTTCTTTCACGTACTCTGTGTAGAATCGAATTGGTATCCCGTCAGGTCCAGTGGACTTTCCTCTGTTGAGTGATTCCAGTTGCTTTCCTATTCCGTGGACACCTATTTCGATGTCAGCCATTTTTTTGTTTGTGCGAGGATTTAGAGAAGAAACTGCAGTACGGTCTTCCTCTGTGAAACAGCTTTGGAAAAAGGTGTTTAGTATTTCAGCTTTACGCGTGTCGTCCACTGTTTCAATGCCATCATCATCCCGGAGTGTCTGGATATTCTGTTTCGAGCCACTTACTGATTTAACGTAAGACCAGAACTAACTAGGATTTTCTGTCAAGTCGGTACATAGAATTTTACTTTCAAATTCACTGAACGCTTCACGCATAGCCCTCCTTATGCTAACTTTGACATCGTTTAGCTTCTGTTTGTCAGAGAGGTTTTAGCTACGTTTAAACTTGGAGTGAAGCTCTCTTTGCTTTCGCAGTAGTTTCCTAACTTTGTTGTTGAACCACGGTGGGTTTTTCCCGTCCCTCACAGTTTTACTCGGCACGTACCTGTCTAAAACGTATTTTACAATTACCTTAAACTTTTTTCCATAAACACTCAACATTGTCAGTGTCGGAACAGAAATTTTCGTTTTGATCCGTTAGGTAGTATAAAATCTGCCTTCTATTACTCTTGCTAAACAGATAAACCTTCCCCCCTTTTTTAATCTTCCTATTAACTTCCATATTCAGGGATTCTGCAACGGCCTTATGATCACTGGTTCCCTGTTCTGCACTTACAGAGTCGAAAAGTTCGGGTCTGTTTGTTATCAGTAGGTCCAAGATGTTATCTCCACGAGTCGGTTCTCTGTTTAATTGCTCGAGGTAATTTTCCGATAGTGCACTCAGTATAATGTCACTCGATGCTCTGTGCCTACCACCCGTCCTAAACATCTGAGTGTCCCAGTCTATATCTGGTAAATTGAGATCTCCACCTAAGACTATAACGTGCTGAGAAAATGTATGTGAAATGTATTCCAAATTTTCTCTCACTTGTTCTGCCACTAATGCTGCTGATTCGGGAGGTCGGTAAAAGGAGCCAATTATTAACCTAGCTCGGTTGTTGAGTGTAACCTCCACCCATAATAATTCACAGGAACTATCCACTTCTACTTCACTACAGGATAAACTACTACTAACAGCGACAAACACGCCACCACCGGTTGCATGCAATCTATCCTTTCTAAACACCGTCTGTGCCTTTGTAAAAGTTTCGGCAGAATTTATCTCTGGCTTCAGCCAGCTTTCTGTACCTATAACGATTTCAACTTCGGTGCTTTCTATCAGCGCTTGAAGGTCCGGTACTATACCAATGCAGCTTCGACAGTTTTCAATTACAGTACCGATTGCTGCTTGGTCCCCGCATGTCCTGACTTTGCCCCGAACCCTTTGAGGTTGTTGCCCTTTCTGTACCTGCCCAAGGCCATCTAACCTAACAAACCGCCCAGTCCACGCCACACAACCCCTGCTACCCGTGTAGCCGCTTGCTGTGTGTAGTGGACTCCTGACCTATCCAGAGGAACCCAAAACCCCACCACCCTATGCCACAAGTCGAGGAATCTGCAGCCCACACGGTCGCAGAACCGTCTCAGCCTCTGATTCAGACCCTCCATTCGGCTCTGTACCAATGGTCCGCAGTCAGTCCTGTCGACGATGCTGCAGATGGTGAACTCTGCTTTCATCCCGCTAGCAAGACTGGCAGTCTTCACCAAATCAGATAGCCGCCGGAAGCCAGAGAGGATTTCCTCTGATCCATAGCGACACACATCATTGGTGCCGACATGAGCGACCACCTGCAGATGGGTGCACCCTGTACCCTTCATGGCATCCGGAAGGACCCTTTCCACATCTGGAATGACTCCCCCCAGTATGCACACGGAGTGCACATTGGTTTTCTTCCCCTCTTTTGCTGCCATATCCCTAAAGGGCCCCATTACGTGCCTGACGTTGGAGCTCCCAACTACCAGTAAGCCCACCCTCTGCGACCGTCCGGATTTTGCAGACTGAGGGGCAACCTCTGGAACAGGACAAGCAGCCGTGTCCGGCCAAAGATCAGTGTCAGCCTGAGACAGAGCCTGAAACCGGTTCATCAGACAAACTGGAGAGGCCTTCCGTTCAGCCCTCCAGATGTCTTTCGCCCCCTGCCACACCTCGAGACTACCTCCCACTCTACCACAGGTGAGGGATCAGCCTCAATGTGGGCAGTATCCTGGGCAGCCACAGTCGTAGTCCGATCATGGGATGTGTGGGACGAGCTGGCCGTCGCCTACAAACCCCCATCCCGACCCATACAGTGATGCCCATTGGCAACAGCCTCAAGCTGTGTGACCGAAGCCAACACTGCCTGAAGCTGGGAGCGAAGGGATGCCAACTCAGCCTGCATTCGAACACAGCATTCGCAGTCCCTATCCATGCTAAAAACTGTTGTGCAAAGAACGTCTGAACTAATCTACAGAGAGCACAAACAAATCGATACAAAATTTAAACGGTTATTAAAATACAAGATTGCCTACTAAATGCAGTAATGCTGCTACTTGCGCACTGCTGACACACTGCTCGGCGGCGGAAGGAGACTACGCAATTTTACACTATTCAGGTACTAAAACGCGATGCTACAACTCTCAAATACTATAATACGCCCAAAATTTATGAATTAAACAATACAAGTACCAAAAACACGCAAAGAAATTAAGAATTAAACTATGTAACAAATAAGTGAGCTAGGAGTATAGGACTTTCTACTAGCAGCTGCTTATCCAATGGCGGCAGGGAGCACACTGGCTGTGACCAACCGACACTGGCCGTTCAATACAAAAACATAAGACAGACGACTACGCGAATTTACACTATTCAGGTACTAAACCGCGATGCTGCAACTCTCAAATATTGTAATAAGCCCAAAATTTATGAATTAAGCAATGCAAGTACCAAAAACACCCAAAGAAATTAAGAATTAAATTATGTAACAAATGAGTGAGCTAGGAGTATACGACTTTCTGCTGGCAGCTGCTTATCCATCGGCGGCAGGGATTTGTTGAGGGATATAGCCTATATTGTTAGTAACCGGAGGAATAAACACGAGAGCTAGAAAAGTGTAAAGATACAACAAAAATACTAATTATCTCACTGCACTGTTTACGCTCGTGTGACTCAATAGGAATTTCCATGAGAGGGATAATGGTGGGAAAAATGTGTGTTGCAGTATCAGTGTATATTTACTTTTTTGTAGCTTAGGGACAAGCGTAAAACATGTATGAACCTGAAAGAACATAAGAAATATAGAGGAATATACTGCCTAAGTGTTAGGCATCCAAGGTATCACGTGTGCATCGATATGATACGGAATACTTCTCATTAATCTGTTGGGCGTCTCGCACTCAGGTGAACGTGAAACGAGAAACGCCTGTCCGTCTACTCTATGAGAAACGATGAGTAGCTGACACCTGGCGGCAACTCAGCTGCGAACGGTGACTGCGAGCACAGTGCGACAACAAAGGGCAGCTCGGCATCTGGCGTGACAAATGAGCTCCGCCGGGTGTTAATGGCTCCCGAGGGACGCGGCTGCCCCGTGCTGAAGTTGGCCAGCCTGCAGCGACAGGTGCGTCTCTCGACTCCGCCACGCTCTGCAGGCGAACTTCACCAGGTGCTTAGTGTGTTGCAATTATTCTCAGACTGCTGAACAGGAAAATGAGGAACTTGGTTCCGAGTGACAATCAGAAGCTGTCTACAACCTTAGCAATGCAAGATTCCTGGGCATTAAAGTTGCACAACCATGAAGACACAATGAAATAAAAGTTCAATTGTTATAAAGTGTGCTAGATGCTTAGATAGCAAATGATTTGCATTTGAGCACAGCCACACGTAGTAGATAGGAGTAACAGCATCTTCGTGTATTGAAGGACAAATTGCACAGCGGGTTTCTCACTCTGGAATCACATTCGAATGTGTCCTTATTGTACAGCGACAAGGTCGTTGTCTATGGAGACCACATTTTGTGGTGCCACGGTACGGGTACTCCCGATGATCTGACCATCCTACGGGATTATGGAATCGAATGGTGCAGGACAGGCATACTCAAGGGCATGCAGCGTCTCGATGCCACCAACATCGAAGAGGAGAGACACATTACTTTCCCAGATGCTTACGCTCGTGCTGCCACGTCACGTATTTTGAGTCAGAAAACGGGCTCTTTTGCTGAAAGATCACAGTACATGTGGATAATGCAACGACGTATGGAACACAACGGACTCTATAAACAATAAACACGGCGATCTCTGTTTCGCGTTTCCTCGCACAGAGAAAGAGGTGCGCCGATAGTTATGCGCCCAACGACATCGCTGGGTTGAGTTGGGTTTGGGTTGGGTTGTTTCAGGGAGAAGACCAGACAGCGAAGTCATCGGTCTCATCAGATTAGGAAAGGACGTGGAAAGAAGTCGGCCGTGCCCTTTCAAAGCAACCATCCCGGTATTTGCCTACAGCTATGTAGGGAAATCACGGAAAACCTAAATCAAGATGGCCGGACGAGGGATTGAACCATCGTTCTCCCGAATACGAGTCCAGTGTGCTAGCCACTGCGCCACCTCACTCGGTGACATCGCTGGACACAGGAGTGAGACCACATTATCTTTCCAGACGAGTCCCAGTTCTGCTTACTGCATCACGATTGATGTATCCAAGCGTGGAGGTTCCCCACAGAACAGCCGCTGATTTCATTCCACATCTTCATTTGAGACCAGCATCACGATTCAATTATGGGTGAGCTGAATACACAAAACGATCGTTCCTGGATTGCAAAGCAGCTATTACATTTCTGTCGTGTTAAGGCTGGTAGTTGTGCCCAATGTATGTAGTCTGTATGGCACTAGCTTTTAGCAAGATAACAAGAGTACGTATTTTGGCCGTGCTGTCGTTACCTACTTAGATACAGAGGTATTCGACTGTTGCGGTGGACAGCACCTTCTGAAGGTCCCTCACCCACTGGAAACATCTGGCCATGGACTGCCGAGTTAGTGGCACAGTGCCAGTCGTCAAGCACTCGATTTAACTCAGTTGTAGAACTGAGACCACATTGAATGGCGTACATATTATCCAAACTTAAGTCAACTTGACGTCCAGCTAGGTTTCAGATATTGTTCCTGCTTGACACGGCATTCTGCGTCCTTAATTTCGCACCCTATATACTACCAAATCGCCTACAAATTTGATCATATCTTCCTGCCTTACTGTACGCGCACAGCGCGGAAAATTAGGTTCCTTACTACCCCTCTAGGAGTGTTAATAGTAACTGCCAGCAGTGTAGATGAACGGAAAAGTAGTACCCTCTGCTCAGGGTAGCCCCTTTGTAACGCTTATCACTACCTTCTAAACAGGCACACCTCACTACCCAACATTACAAATCTGTGGTTATTAGAACCTGAACAAAACTGTTAACAGTTGTTAATTGATGATTTATTCACATGATAGGTTTCTCTGCGTTAAAGTAGCACTTTCAGCTGAGGAGTAATGTGGCACAGATTAGCACACAGAGAGGCCTCCAATGTTCGTGGTTACTAAATACAACCTCATGAAGAAGGGAAACAATCGACAAATAATAACCGACAGAGCCTTGGGGCGATTAGTGCAGAAGATGATGCACGAGCAATTGGATGTCGCGAGAGTGAAGCACTGGAGGCAGTCAGGTGTATACTATTCGGCGGGGATCGCAATGCGACCGGAGGCTCAAGTGGACGCTAGTGGTCTTCCACCGTGCAGTAGCGTCTCCGTTCGTATGGCAATCCCCACTTAAGTGACCGCCTCCACTGCTTTACTCTCGTGACAACCAACTACGGGTGCCTTTCGCGGGCAAGTTTGGAAGGTAGGAGACGAGGTACTGGCAGAAGTAGAGCTGTGAGGACCGGGTGTGAGTCGTGCTTCGGTAGCTCAGATGGTAGAGCACTTGCCCGCGAAATGCAAAGGTCCCGAGTTCGTGTCTCGGTTGGTGCACACAGTTTTAATCTTCCAGGAAGTTTCTGTAAACAGTTGTTATTTGAGGATTTATTCACATGATCGGTTTCTCTGCGTTAAAGTAGCACCTTCATTTGAGGAGTAATGTAGCACAGATTAGCACACGGAGAGGCCTCCAATGTTCGTGGTTACTAAATACAACCCCATGAAGAGGGGAAATAATCGACAAATAATAACCGACAGAGCCATGGGGCGATTAGTGCAGAAGATGATGCACCGGCAATTGGATGTCGCGAGAGTGAAGCACTGGAGGCAGTTGCCTCATCTCCTGCACTATTCTCCCCAGTACACTGTCGGTTATTATTTATTGACCACTTGCCCTCTTTAAGGGGTTGGACTGCGTGACTGCGATATTTGGGGGCGACTCCGTATGCTAATGTATATGACACCATGTATCACTTGAAGACGCTGCTTTAATGTAGCAAACCCAGTCGTGTGAATAAATCAACAATTATGATTTGTTTACGGTTTTATTCGAATCCAGTGTACCATGAACTTCAACGACTGTGCCTGCCAGTGTTACAAGACTGTAGGTGACCAACAGCCGAGTAAGAAAAGAAGGTGTGTTCCAGATATCTGAATTAGAGATGTGTATTTGGGTTTGGGCGATGAAACCAGGCCCTCCATTCCACTTTCACTGCACTACCAAACTGATCACACCGCTCCATTCGCGAGCTCTCCCACGATTTCAGCTTTGTAGTCCAACCGGTGCTACCTCCGTGGTGTTTTGTCTTGATCGTAAGCATTCTCTGTGAGCTAGTAATCTCCTACTCTAAATGCAGCTATCTGACTCCTCGTAGAATCAAACGCATCACTTCTTTAGATGGAGATAAACTATTGTGACTGAAGGTGGTGAGGTATTATCTAAATACAGTTGTAGGACATCGTTGGCTGGGATTCATGGATAGGTTGGTCAGTAGTCTAATGGAAACAGATTTTCTTTCTCCCCAGTCAATACCCATTTTCCACACGATGTTCGAGAATTATCTGTTACGAGTAGGTGACCGTAATGAGTCCTCCAGATTAATGTCCCCAAACGGTGGACGAAGCGTACGTAATCAATAGTGTCATATGCCCTCACTTCATGAGGCGCAGCGGTGTAATTGCGAATATATATTTTTGCGGCATCTATCTTCTGAGTGGTCTGATGCGGGCCGCTACGAATTCCTCTGCTGGCCAGACTCTTTCTCTCAGAGCAGCACTTGCAGCCCACCTTCTCATTTATTTGTTGGATTCGTTGCAATCTCTGTCTTCCTGTACTGTTTTTGTCCTCTACAGCCTCGCTCCGGTACCATGGCTGTTATCCGTGATGTCTTAACCAATGTCCTCCCATCCTGTCCCTTCTTGTTATCAGTATTTTCCGTATATTCATTTCCTCGTCGATTCTCCCTACAACCTCTTCATTCATTACCTTATCAGACCACCCAATCTTCTATATTCTTCTGTAGCACAACATCTCATATATTCGATTCTCTTCTTTTTCGGATTTCCCGCAATCCATGTTTTACAATCAGACAATGGTGCGCTTCAGACATACATTGCCAGAAATTTTTTACTATGTTTTAAACCAGTAGGCTTCTTTGGGTCAAGAATGCTCTTTTTTCCAGCGTTTGTCCGCTCTGTAACTCCTCACTCCTTCCATCACGGGTTATCACGGGTTTCTGTCTCGGCAGCAGAATACCTTAACTTAATCGTTATCACCAGTCCGGATGTTAAGTTACTTGCTCTTCTCATTCCCGCTACATCTATTTACTTTCGCCTTTCTTTGATTTGCTCTCAATCTACGTTCTCCACATTCTGTACTTATTAAGCTGCTCATTCCATTCAGCAGGTCCTGTAATTCCTATTCACTTTCGCTAAAGATAGCAATGTCATCAGCGAATCTTATCACTGATCTGCTTTGACCATGAATTTTAATCTTGAAGCTTTCTTTTATTTCCGACATTGCTTCTTCGATGTATGAGTTGAATAGTAGGGGCGCAAGACTACATTTCCATCTTGCACCCTTTTTAATCTGAGCACTTCGTTGTTGGTCGTCCACTTCTATCGCTCCCTTTTGGTTCTTGCACATATTGTACATTACCAATCTTTCCCTATAGCTTACTCTTATTTTTCTCATAATTTTGAACATCTTGTACCATTTTGCGCTGTCAAACGCTTTTTCCAGTTCGACACATCCACTGAACAGACTTTACCTTTTTTAGACTTGCTTGTATTATCAACAGCAACTTGAGGTGCATTTACGTTTCCTAAAGCCAAATTGGTCGCCACCTAACACATCCTCAATTTTTCTTTTCCTTTCTTCTGTACATCACTCTTGTCAACAACTTGGATGCGTGACCTGTTCAGCTGATCCTGAGATAATTCTCGCACTTGTCGGTCATATATATATACGACGTTATTACACAAAGTACTTTTACAAGGTACGCACCGTCCTTGCGCCGAAAACTGCATAACAATGAAGACAACTTTCCAGATATTGTGAAATATGCCAAATACATGTTGCTGTTCTGTAATACATACTACACAGCTGGAAGAAAAGTTAGTACACCCTTTTAGAAACTGACAATTCACTGAAGATTTTTGCTGCAACAGTGTATATGGAGTACATGAAATGATAACAGTTACAGATCAATAGAACAAGCCGTTCTGAGGCACCAGAAACACCCGTTTTAGTACGTGTAGCCTCCACAGGAGAAACACGGGCGCTGACTTTGGCATCGGCGAATACTGTCCTGGGAAACGTTGTTCCAAGCCTACTTGACCTGTTCACGTAGTTCTGTAAGAATTATTGGTTGCCAAGTCTCAAGGGTCTCTTCTCGTCCCACCACATCGTGAGCGTAGGGTTGATATGCTGTTCTGCTATTCTGCGCAACGGATTAATCTGAGATGAACCCTTTACCCCGTGGTTCCTGCAAGATGCAATTTCCACCCCCAAACTACTACAGAAGTCAGACAGACGCTCCTAACGTTCTAAAGAGAAATGCCTGAAAATTTTTCAGCAATAAATATCTTCTGGAGTCGTCCGTTGTAAGGAAATGACACAAAAATTCACGAAATTTCTTACGTAACTAGTGGGATACTTGGGTACTGGAGTAGTGCTAGTTAGTGTAAGAAAAACATGAAACTAACGAAAATTATTATTTATTTTGCAAAAATTCTGAGAAATCACAATGGCACTTTTAGTTATGAATTGAACAAGTTATATCCTGGTTCTTTTCGGAATGTGAAGTTACCTCTCACGGATAGGATTCGCTAATGAAATTTCTATACAAAGTTTAGGATTTTTAATGACTTGGCAGAATGGCTGAGAGGCGCGCCTACTCAACTTGAATAATTATCCATTAGAATGTTGCTACGTACGGTCGAGGCTGTCGCGTGTGAAATGCAGTGAGGTGTACTGTCGTGGAGGAAAAATGGGGCTCGCAAGAGCTGTAGCACACAATACCGTAAGCTGCAATGCCTGCTGTCTGGGCCGCTCGCTATCTGGATTGACCTTCGCTAATCAAACTCTCCCTACGCCTTGATGAAGTCAAGAACTCCTATTCGCCCCTAGTCGAACTATTGGCGAGGTACACTGGTCAAATAACAAGTCCACTGCGATGCCACTCAAAAATTCGCTCACAGGCGTTTAACTATAACTCTGTCCGTTCACACCGCACAATAAGTGTGTCAGCCAACACAGTGAACAATGCTTAATCGCAAGGACTCAATATAGAGTCGCACTTCGATTCGCTCTCGACAGATGTGCTCTCCCAGTGAAGTACTGAGGAGAGACTTGTTCCTCGTTCCAAGAGCGACAATGGAATGGCGCCTCTCCATGTCAGACGTGAAGGCGTATATCTTTTGGTCTCTTCCATTACTCCTTCAGCTCAAGGCATCAGAAATATCGTCTGCCAATAAGCATTGCTCTTCTAAAATGCGAGAATGACGTTTCGTTTAAGGTGACCAATCCGGAAATCTGTAGTATCGGCGTATGGCATTCGCTGTCTCCCTGTGAAAATCTCTGCAACTGCATGCTATGTGTAAAGAATGCGTAGGTAGGACACTCCCACACAATGTAGCGGAATTTGCTTTTAAGGTGAACACGGAGTCGTTCCCCTTTTCACTCGGGCTTACAGTGTCTGCTCCACGGGCGGCCGAGGTTGACTCGTCCTCTGAAGGGACCGGCCTCCAGGTGTGTGGTCTGTCTCTCTTGAACTAAAAGCTCCTGTGACCATCGTGTCTGGAATGTATGTGTGTATGCCAGCCTCGAGTATTTCAACCCCGGAGCGCACTTGTTATTTGCATATCGCTTAATGAATTCATACAACATTGACTTTATCTTATTGAGTTTGGGTTCGAATGAAGCGTCTAGATGTGCGGAATATTATTGTGAGGGAGGAATATGTGAGCAATGAAGGTCAGGAGACCACGACGTCTTACAACATCCCACAGGTGCTTGACTGGAGACAAGTGCGGTGAATATCCTGGACAGGGAAGATGTTGCAGGTCTTACAGAGCACATTGGGTTTCACGGAGAATGTGTGAGCTATAAACACACTCTACGTGACTGGAGATTACTGTGCCGTTTTATGAACATTTTCTTAATTTTTTTATGAACGACTTTAGTAATATTGTAGTTATAAGAATAGAGCAATTATCAAAAAATATTAAAGTTCAAAGCAACTGAATATAAAATAAAAAACTGTATGGTAGCGTATATAAGACTGTGTAAGCGTAATGTTAAGCTACTATCGTTATTAACATAACTATTTCGACTATTCTTGCTATTACGGTTACTGTCAGGATTACCAGTATTGGTCCTTGTCAAATATACGTGCTCCTGTGAGTATTTATGTCTTGTGAAGTGAACTTCGCGCAAATATATTCCAGAAAAGTATTTCATGGTGTTTCTGTGTTCTAATTAAATGGAAAACTTAATCTATGTAACAGCGCCTCTGCCCAAGCAAACGCTTAGTTACAAAAGGGAATTAATTCAGTAAAGTCCCAGGCTAAAGGACTGAAGCAAATGATAAAGACAGTTTCAAATCAGGATGTTTTTCTGAAGAATAATGTGCAACGAAAAGTCAGAGACATACCAAGCATTCTTGACAGTTGACTCGCAGCGGCTGCTAGGGGATAATATCTCTGAGCGCTGTCATAAACATTTCTAAATAACTACGGAATAAGCTCATCCAAGTTATTCATTGTGAAATGCAAGAACTTTTCCAGACTATAAACAGAAAGTGACTTATGCACAACTGTGAATTTAACTAACTAGTTAGCGAAATAGCGCAAGCTCTACCAATACCAACTTTATTATCATAGGTAAATGTGTGCAGACAACTGGAGGACAAATGACGTAGTTTTCTCACTCGGATTATAAAAGAACGCCCGACACAGGACAAAGCATAATTGTTTAAGGAACTGTGCAACTTCCTGCTGTAATAATTTATCTAACCTGCATCCATGAGACCTCGGTGAAGTCGGGTGAAAGAAGCAAACATTACGCTCATGCAGCCGAGAAAGGTCTCATTGGCGCCGACGCAACGTGGGGCCCGAGAAGAAGATAAAGAAGGCAGTTAGTGGGAATTTGTGTCTTTGGTGAAATCTTTACATTATTTACAACTTTTGGGCGGAGTGGATTAACGTGTACGTATAGAGTACTTAGCGTAGACTAATTGATGTTTTGTTGTTTTTCATGTTCCGTGTCCATTTAAAGATTGAAATCACGAACACCGAACTTTAACAGCATTACTGTAAATATATCTGGACAACGCAGATGTGTCAGTGTCGAAGTAAAGGTTAGACACTGGAATTTGCGAGATCAATCCTCGTTTTATAAATTTTCTTTCTTTACCTGGTTACATTGTGCTTGGTGGATCTTTAGTACTTTGTGTTTAATCATTCAAGACACGATCTCAATAAATTCAGATTTTATAAAATTTTCTTTCATCTTTTGGAGGGCACATTCCACTGCCTTTGATAGGTGTGCCGTCGAAGAGATACGAACGAAGCGTGTGAAGTTTAAAAGTGGATTTTTCTTTTTAACACTGAAATAGGACTGCAAACACTTAAATAAATTTAAAATTTATAAACGCACTAGGCGCGAAAGGATAAATATGGTACAATTGATAGAGTTCGAATCGAAGGAGAATTTGAACAATGAAAGACGCCGAATTTGGAAACGATCAAGCGGTGGTTTACTGTAGTATTCCCAATTTTGAGTTAAGTAACCCTGACAAAAGCAGCTTCCAGGTGGCTTCTAGTTCGGTCGAGATGAATTCCGAAGTGGTGAAAGACGCTGAGCAGGTCGATGAGACACCGGGAACGGTTGAAGGCGATAAGGCGATGCTGATTTGGCTAAAAAAACAAGCCGAACGCGATGGCGATGCTGTTTTTGCTAAAGAGCTAGCAGAGCGCGTTAGGAGACAAAAGTAAAGTAACAAGCAACCCCTAGAAAAGTTAAATGCTAGACTGGTTGAAGAAGATTCAAAAATTTTTGAAGCGTTAGTCAGTTCAGGCAAGATTTTGCTGATGCCTATACACGGTGTGAGGGCACTGCCTGAATTAGATAAGCTAAAGAAACACGTAGTCACCACCAAAAATAGACAGTCCCTGGCAGAAAACACGATAGAAGATGTGATAAGTAAAGTATAAGATATAGAGCTTGAAAACAAGAAACATATCAATGAATATTTACTAAAAATGGCTACTAAATGGGAAGCGGAAATGGAAGAGCGGATAGAAGTAAAATCCGATGGCATTAACACGCGAGTGGAATCAGAAATTAACACAGCGATACAACACGTTAGGAAAGATTCCATTTCACTGACTGGTGAAGGTACAGAAAGATTGTAGGAAAAATTTCAATAAATCAAAGATAAAGTGATTTCTGAAATACCGAAGTGACAAAAAGAAATAGGTAGTCGGTGAAGAACGCTCGAAAACGGCGTACCGAATGAATCAAAATTAAAACCAAGTGGTTCTTGTCGAAAAGTCTGCCCTTAAGCTGTCTCTTTAGATCCTTTTTGGGGGTTATGTTGAAGATATAATGTGTCCTACGAAAATGCTAAAAACTCAGGATTTTAAAGAAGCAATTTACAAAGCTTTTGGAATATTGATTCTAATAAACGACTAAGTAAACAAGCATGTTTAAGCGTCCCAGGTCTTCTGACGAAATGAGTATACAATTCGAGAATGAATGTCATAAACAGTCCTGTAGCATCAACAAAGAGTTAATTTATTTCAGAATTACAATCTCCTCTTTTGTATTCAATTAGTTTACGATGGGTAGGAACTTTTGGCCCTCCCCGTATAACCACATGCCCAATGAAGTTATTCTGTATACTCTCATAAGAGAACTGGACAGCAGATGCTGGGATGCATAGTAAGTCTGCAAAATGAAAAACTAGCAGTGCTCGTGGTGGGGACAGACACATTTCCCGAAACAGCGCTGCAGTTGCCATACAGCAAAGCTAAGCACCGATGTTCCCTCTAGCAGTGTAGAATACTGTCCAGAGATTTACATACACTCTTTCCAGACATGTTACGTACGTTATACTTTTAGTAATTCATATCATTATTCCACACTGTATTAATGCACTGCGTAGAAACTGAACACCCCTTCGGCATATCTGCACACTGAGTCACCAGTGATTTCTAAGATGCGCTGCAGAAAATCGACATAACTTAAGGAAACACGCTGCAGTTGCTGTGTGTGACGTAGTGGAGTAGGTGAAGTAGGAAATCACTTTCTCGCTTTTCAATTTGCATACATATGAAATGAAGGAGGGAATTGCATGACACCATTCCGTCTGTTTAACTTACCTCGCGCTTCTACCTTTCACCCATGACCCATCCACCCTGTTACATTTACACATTTACATCTACTGTGTATACTTCGTAAGTCACCTTACGTTGTTTGGCGGAGGTTACTTAGTGCACCAGTGTCACTTGCCTCTTTTGGGCCGCGCGGGGTAGCTGTGCGGTCTGAGGCGCCTTGTAACGGTCCGCGCGGCTCTCTTCGTCGGAGGTTCGAGTCCTCCCTCGGGCATGGATGTGTGTGTATTGGCCTTAGCGTAAGTTTAAGTTGGATTAAGTAGTTCATAAGCTTAGGGACCGACGACCTCAGCAGTCTGGTCCTGTAAGACCTTGCGAAAAATTTCCAAATTTTTTCCCTCTTTTCCTGCTCTAGTCGCTTCTGGTTCGTGAGAAGAATGATAGATGGTAAGCATCAGTGTGGGCTCGAATGTTTCTTATTTCATCTACATAGTACAGTGAGAATTGGCTTCGAGGATCAAATATACTGATCGACTTTTCTAGGAACGTATGCTCTCGGAAATTAAACTGTAGACCATAACGTGATGCAGAACGCCTCTGTTGCAGCGTCTGCCACTAGAGCTGGCTGAGAATGTCCGTGACCTTTCGCGGTTACTACATCAACCTGTAACGAAACGCGTTGCTATTCTTTGGATCTTTTCTTTTTACTTGATGAGTGCAGTCTGGCATAGGTTCCATACTGACAAGCAATCTTCAAATGTTCCCAGAACGAGTGTTGCGTGAGCTGTTGACGGAATACATTTCCTGTAGATTCTTCCAATGAATTTCAGTCTGGCATGTGCCTTACTCGTGATTAATTTGTCGTCCCACTTTAATCGCTCCGCACGCATACTCCTAGATATTTTGCTGAAATAAGTGCTTCAACTGTCTGTTCAGCAACTTTTCAATCAGACTATAAAGTGTCTCTCTGTCGAGATATTCGTAATACGTTTCATACGTTTATGTTGAAGATGAACTGCAGCTCCCTACAAAAAGCACCGATCCACTTCAGATCCTCCTGCATTTCACTACAGATTTTTAGCATAGCGACTTCTCTGTACGTAACAGCATCATCCGCGAAAAGCGTTATGGAACATCATACATTATCTGCTATGTCATTTACATATACATCGTGATAAGTAATGGTCCTATAACTTTTGCCTGCCACAAGCTCGAAATTACTTTTTACGTCCTACGACTTCTCTCTGTTCAGAATGATACGCTGTGTTCTGTTTCCTAAACTGTTCATTCCAATCACACATTTGGTATGATATTCCATTCGCTCGTATTTTGTACACTAGTCGTCCGTGCAGAATTGTACCGAATGCCTTTCTGAAGTCAAGGAATATGGTAACTACCAGGGCGCCTGCATCAAGTGCTTTCTGTGTCTCGTGGATCAACAGAACGAGCTGGGTATCACATATCGTTGTTTTCGGAATCCATGTTGGTTCCTACATAGGTGATTTTCGGTCTCCAGAAATGTCCTAATACGCGAGCATATCGCATGTCCCTAAATTCTACAACAGACCGATGTCAGAGATATGGGCCTGTAGTTCTGTGCGTCTCTTCGACGACACTTCTTGAAAACGGGGATGACCTGTGCTTTTTCCCAATCGTAAAGAAGGCTTCGCTGTCTTACATCCCGAACGCAATTTATCCCTTAATACGGTTCTGCTGCACTTAGACGTCGTACACACGTGTAATATTTGGTTTTAACCTTCTTCATTTAACAATAACAATTAATCATAGACCTGTAATAAATCATTTTTAATAATTTGCGATTTTTCCAACCCTGCATCGGAGGAACTATTGGTTCTAGAGAAACAACGAACAGGAAGTGTTTAGTGAGAAAATGTAATGTGATTTAATTTTGTACATGAACGTACTTAGCTTGTTTCATGAAGGACGACGCCCAATCTCACACCAACAACTGCATCATTTTCTTTCTTTCGCTTACTCCATAGTCCCGCAGCGATTGCAGGGTCGGCGCGGTTAGAACGGATTTGGCAGTGTTAGTTTGAAGGGTGGCCGGATGCCCTTCCTGCCGCCACCCCGTACCCCCACGGATGAAGTCAGTGTACCCCAGCTGTCTGCGTCTAGTGTAAATCGTGATATAGTGCGAACGTGTTTCAAATGTTGGCGACGCGTGTAACTGAGGCGGAACGTGCGGACAAGCCCGGTATTCACCCAGTGGGATGTGGGAAACCGCCTAAAAACCACATCCAGGCTGGCCGGCACACCAGCCCTCGACGTTAATCCGCCGGGCGGATGCGATCCGGGGACGGAGCGCCTACCCGAGTCCAGGAAGCAGCGCGGTAGCGCTCTCGGCTACCCTGGCGGGTTCGACAACTGCACTGTGTGCGATTTGTGCTTTTACCAGTGGGGGGGGATGTCTTAGGGGGTTAGTATAATTATATATGTTACTAGCTTTGACCGTGGCGTTGCCCATGGTTAACCAGTTATTTATAAATAGATGTTACTGCCGAAACTCACTATTTACGCGTATGCACTATCAGAAAAGCCATCCCTTGTTATATCTTTAAAAGTATATAATAGATAAAGCTTATTTACAAAATCATCTACATACAGGTATACGAGGGGAATTCAAAAAGTAAAGGCGCATTTGTGAAAAGCTGTACTTATTCTGATGATAGAAAACTGAAACATGCGTTATTTTTCTACGTAACCTCCCTGGACTTCAATGCAGTTTTCCCAAAGTGTTACGAGTTTTTTTTTATTTCATCAGAAAATACGTTTTTAGGTTGCATCTGTAACCAATTTTGCACCGCAGCAATGACGTCTTCATCACTTTTAAATCTTCTTCCCTGTAGTACTTCCGTTAAGGGTCCAAGCATGTGAAAATCGTTTGGTTCAAATGGTTCAAATGGCTCTGAGCACTATGAGACTTAACATCTATGGTCATCAGTCCCCTAGAACTTAGAACTACTTAACCCTTTGTTTCCTGACATAAGAAAAAATTTACTTTTTAACATTTTCTTTGCAGAATTGATGCTATTGTGGCCTCAAATGACGGTAGGATTTTTTGTAAAATTTTATTTTATTTTTCACAACATTTTGCTCTCCTGGTACTCAGAAGTACCGTCAGACTCCATGGACAGAATCACAACATGCACAGAAAAATGCTCCAATTTTTATAACTTGTACTTTATTCCACATAAATATTAAATATTTTTACAATAGAAAATTAATTAACAGAAATATGATATTTCTGAATTTTTTTAAAAATTTCGCATAAATTTATTCTAGAGCAACTTCACAATACATAGTAACTTAGCTATACATTTTGACAGTATATACATATCACATATTTAGTGTTAGTGATACCTCATGAAATTGTAGGAAACAGTTCTTTTTCTCATTGTAGTACAAATACACTTTACATGTAGTACATTGTGAATGTGGTGTCGACTGAACTTTATTTTTCGCACACATTTCGCATCGTCCTCTTTTACAACTGAACATTACAAAATGGTTTTCTCAGTTGCCAAGACGTACATTCTTCGGAACAGAAAAGTTATCCTTCCTTCTCTTTGGGGGAGTTATTTCATCTTTACCAGAGTTTCTCTTTTTGAGATTTGGCACTTGCTGTTCATTCATTACCCTAGTGCCAAAGCACTCCTGAATTCCAGCAGTGGCAGTGCCCCATGTAGATCACTGGAAATGACGTAAGCATTGACAAAAGCAATTTCTATTGCTCCCCAGAAGATACGGTGCCACTGTTTCTTTGATCGCCCGTCAAGACCATAAGTTGAACGTAATCTGTCTGCATGATCCACACCACCCATGTTTTTATTGTAATCACATACAATAACTGGTCATGGTATAGTCATACTAGTTCCAGCTTTCTGTTTTCTTGTCACTTCGCTCTGCTCAGTGCCATGGAAGTTTGACGCAAAATACACTACTTTATTTTCCCTCCATTGGAATACTGTCAGGTCTAAAGATGACTCTCTGTGATTTGATTCCCCTCGGTTTAGACATTTTTCTTTAGGTAAATTCCCTGGCAAACCTTTCCTGTTTGTTCTAATTGTTCCACAGGCAAATGTATTTACGGATTTCTGTGTGAGAAAAAGTGGACAGAGCAACTAGTGAGAGGTAACGTATTGTTGCTACAATAAACTGTTCGCACAACCTGACGGTACTAATAAGTCCGCCTTCTATTTTCCACTTTATCTCATTCACTTGTAACGTAATGCTTCAAGCTATTATAAAAAAACAAAGAAGGTAAGTACGTACAATGGAAAACTCAACGGAAGTTTCAATAAACTGCACACAAATTCAGGCAACACCATGGAAACAAACAACATACAATCTTCTGTTTTCACAGCAGCGCGCGAAAAACAATTTCAAGCTCTGACCGCCAGAGAGGTCTATGTATTGCACAATAACATCTATGAAACAGTAGAGCAGAGTTACTGTTACGTACCGACAGGCTTTCAGATCACGAAACTGCACCACGAGAAAATAATGACAGTCGAAACTTACTGGTACTTTTAAGTACCGTCAGGCAACAAAGGGTTAAACCTAACTAACCTAAGGACAGCACACAACACCCAGTCATCACGAGGCAGAGAAAATCCCTGACCCCGCCGGGAATCGAACCCGGGAACCCGTGCGTGGGAAGCGAGAACACTACCGCACGACCACGAGCTGCGGACTAAAATCGTTTGGAGCCAGGTCTTGACTTTAAGGTGGATGTTCCAGCACCTCGAATCTGCTCTTAAGGAAATCAAAAATTTTGCTATGTTTGAATGACATCCTGAAATTCCGTAGTTCTTACAGGCCCAAACGCACTCAACTCACTAATGAAGCTACTGAAGCCGTGTGTTTGGAGGACGCGAGGCAACGAACGAACGGCACCAATTAATTTGGAGTACGCGATGCTGGGGAGCCTTTGTTAAGCTCCACCCACATGGTTCGCGGCTGGCGAAGTCAGATGTCCGATCCCGTCTGGTAGGTAACGTTGCTCACTTCGCACTACTTTGTGCTTTCGTCCCAGGTGCGTTAGTCAGCGCCATACCGTTGCTAAAAGGTGGCCAAACGCTAAATGTTCGCAAAGGTACCGGGCCGGTCACCACCCTGTGTCAGGGCCCGGGGTGGGAATTTCAGCCCCCAGCTAACCTAACTCTGCGGTACTACTGCTGCAGTATGACTGCCACACTACTTCCCTCGCAAGCTCGCAAGTAAACGTATGACGCACCTTAGAGGAAAGCAACAATGACAAGATGAGAATGATGATTTAGTTCTAAATGTTTTGAAATGCTTAACTACGACATAACACTATTTTCAAAATTAATAAGCAAACATAAAGTAAGACTGTATTAAAAGCTACGATTGTTCGGCTCCACAAATTTAAATTATATGTAAAGTTTTACTCCAGTGCGTGGGAAATAAAGATCCCAGGTTGGGATGCATAAACTAAAACCAGTGGCGGGGAAGGTCTGATGCAGAGGAGGGGAAATCCTCCCCAACCCCCCTCCCCTCTCCCCTGCAAGTCACACACTGCAATTGCATCACTATTACAAGTATAATTCGCATTACCTAAGACAACTCGTAATAACATTTTCGCTACAAGCCGCGGTTTTCGAATTATTCGAGAAAAATAAGAAAATGTGAAATTCAAACGCCGCCACCCCTCTTCCCAATGTTGGGAGGACACTTGTAGTACGCTGTTCCTGACACATAATTGCGACCATACGGATTTTTTCCCCCTTCGAGCTTACTTGGTCGTCGTTGAATGGGCTATATATATGTGTATGTACTATCCCCTTTTAGTTTCGAGCCGAACGCTGCAGGCACACATGACTGCGACACATCCGTAGCTGTCCGGCAGGCAGATCGCGTGCGCGTGGCACGCGTCCGCTAGGGCAGGCCTCTGCGGGCCCCATTAAACTTGCAGGCCGCGGCACGTGGTGGCGTAGCACCAGGGCTGTCCGCCACCCGGCCGCAGCGGTGGTGGTTGCGGACACGCGTGCACGTGTGCCCACACAGCCGCCTCCGCCCCCGTCTGCCTGTTTGTGCGTGCCACCCCTGCTCCTGCCTCTGTCCAGTACGTCGTTACTTAGTCACGCCCACTCACACGTACATTAAGTGTCCTTTTCTCATTCTCACTGCTTCTTGAGTCGAGTCGTATTCGAAAAACAAGTGCCGTTTTTTTTAATATTTAAATAAAAATATGTGGCTTCGAACGTTGAGAACCGCACAAAAATGAGTTCAAAACTTAAATTACCCATCCCAAACACATTGGTATATGCCAGTGTTATGTAGAACGCAGCTGTTTTTCTGCTAGTCCTGGTCAGGCCACAAGAATCATTTTCTATTAGATGGAGATAATCGCCTATACAAACAGTGATCCAATACTGTCAAATGATTTTTATTCCAGTCTCTGATCACAATATCAATTCTTTAGACGATGGCCGGTTTCAGTCCGTAATGACCATCCTCAAGTGGTGTAAAAAAGACCTGAGGATGGTAATTACGGACTGAAACCGGTCATCGTCTAAAGAATTAATATTGTGATCAGAGACTGGAATAAAAAACATTAGATGGAAGTTTTCAAAACAAGTATCATTCGCTCCTAATAGCAAAATGTATAAAAAGCTTTTTTAGTCTAATGTAAGCTGTACATGAGAAGTATACTTTATTTTGTAAGACTACAATGAAAAAACCTGCCTCGAGATGAAAGTGGCGAGATTGCACTGAGCAAAATTTGGGAATTTGTACTGGTGCTGATAACCGTGCCGTTGAGCGCACCAAACAACATCATCATCATCTTACAATGAAAAAACCTCAAATAAAGTTACGCGATTGTCATTTCACGATCAAACAAGTACAGTTTGCTCCAAATTGCAAAACGTAAAAAGAGCTCTTGCAGTCTAATTCTAAAAGCAATATACGCTCTACATGAGAAGTGTTTAATCTGTAACACGACATTAAAAAAACCTCAAGTAAAGTTACACGATCGCCATTTCACGATCAAACTTCACTCCCTGCTGTAATTTGCTTCCTACGCTGATGTACAAACCTGTGTAAACAATAAAGAAAGCTCGTTATACTGATATACCAATACCATCGTTTGATAGTGGTATTTGGTATTCGAATGCTTGAATGTTGTCAGATGTGCATATTGCTCTGTTCCACTTTGCTTTGACCACTTGATTGAGTTCCCACGCCTGCAAAACCAGACAGCTTTGCATCAAAATCAGGTCAGCAGGAAACATTTGTTGTTCAGAGGACGTAATTATTTGAAACTGAGGGAAATTTACCAGGAAGACGCGACATTGTAATATGTGTGTTTTTGATTGTCTTACTTGTTTTTGTTACCAAAGTTTGTATCTGAACGGACGATCATTCACAAGACTCTCATTATAGGACGTGCAGTTTTGCGTTCGAATAGATCCTACCACTGCCAGACTTGAGTTTATGGTCCATTGGGAAATACTGTTTATAGGAAGCTTACTTGCACTGACTTCTGTCTACAGCTTGGTAACTGTCACTAACCGACTCAGCGAGAAGGGGTACTTTGATCTTGGTTCACAGGGCCCACATCATCTCGGACGCTCATAGTTTGACAACTGAGTTGTCAATCTCGAATTCACCATTTGTCATAACGTTTATAGTGAAAGACAGATTTTAGAGCTATCGTGCACAGCGGCGAGTGTTGATAATAGCGAGGTGGCACCAAAATCCATGTCCGCTCCCAGTACCTGAGTGGTATCGCCGGCACGGTTGCTCATCGTATTCGGTCGGAGGGCTTAGCTACCCTCTGTAATAAAAAAACACTGAGTGAATCGGTCAACTAACAACCTACACGGGTGTCATCTGACGACCGCCAGGAACAAATGCAACGAACAATATAGAACAAAATGAGATATAAGAAATAAAGTGGCCAGCGCGACAGAATGTCAATCCTAAGGGCCTGGGTTCGATTCCCGTCTGCGTCGGAGATTTTCTGTGCTCAGGGACTGGGTGCTGTGTTGTCGTAATCATCATCATTTCATCCCCATCGACGCGCAAGTCGACAAAGTGGCGTCAAATCGAAAGACTTGCACCCGGCGAACGATATACGCGACGGGAGGCCCTACTCATACGACATTTACATTTTAGCAAAATCTATGGTCTTGGTTGTATACATGGAAGAACCCTGGAGATACTAAAAGGTATCAGATAGATTATGTAATGGTAAGACAGAGATTTAGGAACCAGGTTTTAAACTGTAAGACATTTCCAGGGGCAGATGTGGACTCTGGCCACAATCTATTGGTTATGAACTATAGATTAAAACTGAAGAAACTGCAAAAAGGTGGGAATTTACGGAGATGGGACCTGGATAAACTGACTAAACCAGAGGTTGTACAGAGTTTCAGTGAGATCATAAGGGAACAATTGACAGGAATGGGGGAAAGAAATACAGTAGAAGAAGAATGGGTAGCATTGAGGGATGAAATAGCGAAGACAGCAGAGGATCAAATAGGTAAAAAGACGAGGGCTAGTAGAAACCCTTGGGTAACAGAAGAAATATTGAATCTAATTGATGGAAGGAGAAAATATAAAAATGCAGTAAATGAAGCAGGCAAAAAGGAATACAAACGTCTCAAAAATGAGATCGACAGGAAGTGCAAAATGGCTAAGCAGGGATGGCTAGAGGACAAATGTAAGGATGTAGAGACTTATCTCACGAGGGGTAAGATAGATACTGCTTACAGGAAAATTAAAGAGACCTTTGGAGAAAGGAGAACCACTTGCATGAATATCAAGAGCTTTGATGGAAACCCAGTTTTAAGCAAAGAAGGGAAAGCAGAAAGGTGGAAGGAGTATGTAGAGGGTCTATACAATATTATGGAAATGAAAGAGGATGTAGATGAAGATGAAATGGGAGATACGATACTGCGTGAGGAGTTTGACAGAGCACTGAAAGACCTGAGTCGAAACAAGGCCCCCGCAGTAGACAATATTCCATTAGAACTACTGACAGCCTTTGGAGAGCCAGTCCTGACAAAACTCTACCATCTGGTGAGCAAGATGTATGAGACAGGCGAAATACCCTCGGACTTCAAGAAGAATATAATAATTCCAATCCCAATGAAAGCAGGTGTTGACAGATATGAAAATTACCGAACTATCAGTTTAATAAGTCACAGCTGCAAAATACTAACGCGAATTCTTTACAGACGAATGGAAAAACTGGTAGAAGTCGACCTCAGGGAAGATCAGTTTGGCTTCCGTAGAAATGTTGGAACACGTGTGGCAATACTAACCCTACGACTTACCTGAGAAGAAAGATTAAGGAAAGGCAAACTTACGTTTCTAGCATTTGTAGACTTAGAGAAAGCTTTTGACAATGTTGATTGGAATACTCTCAAATTCTGAAGGTGGCAGGGGTAAAATACAGGGAGCGAAATGCTATTTACAATTTGTACAGAAAACAGATAGCAGTTATAAGAGTCGAGGGGTATGAAAGGCAAGCAGTGGTTGGGAAGGGAGTAAGACAGGGATTGTAGCCTATCCCCGATGTTGTTCAATCTGTAAATTGAGCAAGAAATAAAGGAAACAAAAGGAGAGTTCGGAGTAGGTATTAAAATCCATGGAGAAGAAATAAAAACTTTGAGGTTCGCTGATGACATTGTAATTCTGTCAGACACAGCAAAGGACTTGGAATAGCAGTTGAACGGAATGGAGAGGGTCTTAAAAGGAGGATGTAAGATGAACATCAACAAAAGCAAAACGAGGATAATGGAATGTTGTCGAATTAAGTCGTGTGATGCTTAGGGAATTAGATTAGGAAATGAGACACTTAAAGTAGTTAAGGAGTTGGGGAGCTAAATAATGACGATGGTCGAAGTAGAGAGGATATAAAATGTAGACTGGCAATGGCAAGGAAAGCGTTTCTGAAGAAGAAAAATGTTTTAACATCGAGTATAGATTTAAATATCAGGAAGTCGTTTCTGAAAGTATTTGTATGGAGTGTAGCCATGTATGGAAGTGAAACGTGGACGATAAATAGTTTAGACAAGAAGAGAATAGAAGCTTTCGAAATGTGGTGCTACAGAAGAATGCTGAAGATTAGATGGGTAGATCATATAACTAATGAGGAGGTATTGAATAGAATGGGGGAGAAGAGAAGTTTGTGGCACAACTTGACCAGAAGAAGGGAGCGGTTGGTAGGACATGTTCTGAGGCATCAAGGGATCACCAGTTTAGTATTGGAGGGCTGCGTGGAGGGTAAAAATCGTAGGGGGAGACCAAGAGATGAATACACTAAGCAGATTCAGAAGGATGGAGGCTACAGTAGGTACTGGGAGATGAAGAAGCTTGCACAGGATAGAGTAGCATGGAGAGCTGCATCAAACCAGTCTCAGGACTGAAGGCCACAACAACAACAACATCAACATGATCTTTGCAACAGGCCTGGTCTTATTTTGCAGAAATATGATGTGAAATATGTTTTCAGGCCACCATCCAATATTTGGGTCCTTTTAGGATCCGTAAAGATGATCTTGTTTTGCGTAGGGTGTGTGTGTGTCTACTGCATTCCTTGGAGTTGTGGGAAGTCATAATTTGGTCATGGTACCAGGACTGTGGAGGACCATTTTATGGCATTCATTTCAAGTTACTGGAAAGAAAGCTGTTGAAATTAAATTAGCAAAAGACGTTATAAATAGAGATGGAAGTTTTTGTTTCAGTTCTGCGTGGAATCCTGTTCTCTCCCCCGTTAGAAAACACAAGGACCGTGTTAGTATCAGCTGATCCGTTGGTTATTAAATTTCATAATCGGTAACTTCTGACATTGATCATCTTTGGTTGTGTGACGGCACTAGTGTTCTCATGGAGCGTGCATCGGTGTGTGTGTGTGTGTGTGTGTGTGTGTGCGCGCTCGCGCGCGAGTGTGTTACCTTTCCGGAATTTCTCTGCAAACCGAGATTTTAAATTCCCTTCTACAGCGCTTACTTATTGCAGTTTTGCCTTGAAAATGAAACGGTGTGCATCTTTCGAAATATAGTAGGCTGTCGGCAACGTCATCCGGCTGCATTCTCGTAAGTTATTTGAAGATCATATACTTGTTTTTGGGATGAGTGATTTACATTATAAGAAAGTTCTCGGCTAGTTCTGCGCATTCGGGGGCATGGAATTTCCACATCAGTAGTAAGAATTATAGCTGGGATGCGACGTTTTTACTGACTGTATTTGAAGCCAAAGAGATAATTGTTTTCATTCAGTAGTCGTTTGTCTGTAGGTGAAAGCAAACAAAAATATGGTTCGACAAACTTTGCCTCAACTATGGGGTGGAGGTGAGGGCTTTGATTCGATTTTTGTGGATAAAAGGATTTGTGGCAGGTACAATAATTCAGTTGAAGTGCCTAGTTTATAGGTATTCGCTAAGTGAAGGAGAGGTTAAAGACTGGTGTCGAGAGCAATAGCGACCACACAAATATAACTAGTGAGGATCAAAACGACAGCCCTCTATTCAGACCACAAGAACTGGACTAAGGTATGGGACAGTTCGCGATTGGAGCTCTAGATAATGAGTTAGCTAATCAGGGAATTGTCTTTGGTTCAGATTTTACAACCTTCTGGTAGAAGTCACACGCAGAAGATAAAATTCAAGGTAGCGTAAACGCTAAGCGATTCTCCTTTGTGGTTACGGAGGCATCTGATTCTAAATGCTGGACTACTGAGTGATGGAATGTTGTTTTCTGAATGATACATTACCCGAAGTAAATGCAATGAAAACTTCGTAAAGGAATGTTCAAACCTGAACCACAGAATACAGTGTCAGGAAACCTTAGCAACTCCGTTGAGAAGTACAGGCTGTTTCATAAAGTTCCACACAATTTAACAAGACTGACCTGCTCGAATGAAGACATGACCTTGGGGCGAATTTTAGCTTACACATTATAGCTAAAAGTTTACCCTGACGACAATTGTAATTTGCCACTTCGTGTAATTGCCGCGAGGGGCCTCTGGCGCTACTACTTTGTTCACCGACTCGTTCATTGCGCAACGTGTGTAGAATGGAGGTGGCCCCAACACAACAACAAAATGCTTCGGTCCACTACGTTCCGAGAAGCATATTTCTGCTATTACTGTGCGGTGTGAGTTTCACCAACAGTACGCCTGTTCGCCTCCTACAGTGTAAGCTGCGTGTTTGTCATACTTTGGCCTCATCACCATTCGCCTCCATGATTGCCTGATGGCACATTGAAATTACTATTATTATTAGTATTATTATTATTCCTGCGAAGGTGTTTGTGAACGATTTCGCTACGTGCCTCCTCATCCAGTAACTTTGGGTGAACAGCGACAGGAAAGCGACGGAACTAGTTTGACTAATGACTGGATAGAGGTCGTGCATCTGTTGGGGAACACTGTGAACATTAACGAAGAGACAATTGTCAAAATATTTCTGAACGAGGCTCTAAAAGCTGACTGTACTAAATTAAATTCCTATCAATTATTTACCGTAATTCCACGCTTGTTAAATACCATATGTAAAGTAGAGTAATTTATGTGTCAAGATTATTACAACAGTTCACTAAAATTCACAGCTTGGCCACTGATAAGGATCGAACTTTGCTGATGACAATTTGCCACGTAACTCTTTCAAACTACGTAAACTGTGAAACTAGCGACCTTTGAAAGACAACTATTAGGAATGTACCTTTATACTAACTTAATTTTAAACAATTTACAGAGGCTGTAAAAACGTCGATCGTCATCAGTATGACTCAATCGCTTTTCTGAATATAATCAGATTGTCTAAAGAATTGTAGATAGGGATTTGTCCTTCCTTTAAACAACTTTCATTAGAGATCTTATGCGACGGAGAAAGCGCAATTTTCAGGCAAGTCATGGAAATATCTTACGGTAAGCAGTCACTCGGGAACAGAAATTTTTTAGCATTTTTAGGCGTCATTACCACCCGGTTGAAGTTAGAAATAATGGGAATTAGCGACGTTTGGTGGCAGGAGGAACAGAACTTCTGGTCAGGTGAATACAGGGTTGTAAATGCTAAGCTAAATAGGGATAATGCAGGAGTGCGTTTAATAATGAATAAGAAAACAGTTTCCGGGTAAGCTACTGCGATCAGCCAAGATACACGAGAACCACGCCTACCATAGTAGTACAAATTTATATGCCAACTACCTCCACAGATGATGAAAAGATGGGAGAAACGTAAGATAAGGTAAATGAACTTATTCAGGTAGTTGAAGGAGACGAAATTTAATTGTGATGGGTGACTGGAATTTGATACTAGGTAAAGGAAGAGAAGGAAGCATAGTAGGTGAATATGAAGTGGGGGAAAGAAATGAAAGTGAAAGCCGCTTCGTAGAATTTTGTACAAATCACAACTTAATCAAAAATGGTTCAAATGGCTCTGAGCGCTATGGGACTTAACAGCGGAGGTCATCAGTCCCCTAAAACTTAGAACTACTTAAACCTAACTAACCTAAGGACATCACACACATCCATGCCCGAGGCAGGATTGGGACCTGCGGCCGTAGCGGTCGCGTGGTTCCAGACTGTAGTTCCCAGAACCGCTCGGTTACCCGGCCGGCACAATTTAAACACTGCTAACACTTGCTTTAAGAATCACAAATGAATATTGTAGACGTGGAAGAGACCTGGAGACACGAAAAGATTTCAGGTTGTTATATAATGTTTAGACGGAGTTTTAGGAAGCGGATTGTAAATTCTAAGACTTTTCAGGGGTTGTGGGGGGGGGGGGCGATTAGACTCCGACCACAATTTACTGGTTATGAACTGTAGATTAAAACTGAATAGATTGGAAAAAGGTAGGGAATTAAGAAGATGAGACCTGGATAATTTGAAAGAACCAGAGGTTGTTGAGAGATTCAGAGGGAGTATTAGTCAATGGTTGATTAGAACAGGGAAGGAAATACAGCGGAAGACGAATGGGTAACTTTAATAGAGGAAACAGTAAAGTCAGCAAAGGATTAAATAGGTAAAAAGACAAGGCCTAGTAGAAATACTTGGATAACGCAAGAGATACTTAATTTAACTGATGAAAAGAGAATTTTTAAAAACGCAGAAAAATAAAGTAGGTGAAATGAAGTACAAACGTTTAAAAAATAAGTTTGACAAGAAGTGCAAAATCGCTATGCCGGTATGATTAGAGGATAAGCGTAAGGGTTTAAAATCATACTTCTCTAGAGGGAAGATAGATAACACCTACAAGGAAATTAAAGAGACCTTTGGCGAAAAGAGAAGCAGCTGTATGAATACCGAGAGCTCAGATGTAAATACCAGTCTTTATACAAAAGAAGGGAAAGCTGAAATGTTTAAGAAGCATATAGAGGGTGTATACAAAGGAAATGAACTTTAAAGCTATATCAAAGAAATTGAAGTAGACATAGAAGAAGATAAGATGGGAAATAATACATTGGGAGAAGAATTTGACAAAGCTCTGAAAGATCTAAGTCAAAACAAGGCCCCAGGAGTAGATAATATTCTTTCAGAACCACTGATAGCCTTGAGAGAGCCCGCCCTGACATAACTCCTCCATCTGGTGTACCGGATAGAAGATACAGGCAAATCCCTCATATTTCACGAACACTGTAGTGATTCCAGTTCTAAAGAAATCAGTAGCTCATAGGAGTGGAAATTACCAAGCTATCAGTTTAATAAGTCATGGTTGCAAAATACTAAAACGAATTCTTTACAGCAGAATGGAAAAACTGCTTGAAGCCGGCCTTGAGGAAGATGAGTTTGGATTCCAGAGAACTGTAGGAACATGTAAGGCAATACTGACCCTACGACTTCTCATAGAAGATAGGTTGAGGAAAGGTAAACATATTAGAAAACGTTTTGGCACTGTTCACTGGAATACATTGTTCAAATTTCTAAAGGTGGCAGAGGCAATGTAATGTGAGTGAAAGGCTATTTACATCTTGTACAGCAAGCTGATGACAGTCATAAGGGTCGAGGGGCACGAAAGGAAAGAAGTGGTTGAGAAGGGAGTGAGACAGGGTTATAGCCTATCCCTGATGTTATTCAATCTATATATTCACCAAGCAGTAAAGGAAACAGAAAAAAATAGAATAGGAATTAAAGTCCAGTGAGGAGAAATAAAAATGTTGAGGTTTGTCAGTGACACTTTAATTACATCAGAGACAGCAAAGGACTTGGAAAAGCAGCTGAAAAAATTGGACAGTGCCTTGAAAGAAGGACATACGATGAACATCAGCAAAAGTAAAACAAGGATAATGGAATGTAGTTGAATGTAATCGTTTGATGATGAGGGAATCAGATTAGGAAAGGAGACACTGATAGTAGTAGATGAGTTTTGCTATTTCGGCCGAGCGGTTCTAGGCACTACAGTCTGGAACCACGTGATCACTACGGTCGCATGAGCAAATCATGCCTCGGGCATGGATGTGTGTGAGGTCATTATTATTATTCAGTGAGGTCATTAGGTTAGTTAGGTTTAAGTAATTCTAAGTTCTAGGGGACTGATGACCTCAGAAGTTAAGTCCCATAGTGCTCAGAGAAATTTGAACAATTTTTTTGCTATTTCGGCAAATGCATGTTTGAGCAGAAAGTGAAACAAGCGGCGAGAGGAGTTTTAGTTCCGAATTCAGAGGAACGAGGTCAGAGGCAAGACCGGACTACAGGGGGTACCATGGAAACCACTTAAAGTGGTGTCAGGAAGAAAGTCAATGACCGACCAAGAGACTCAGATGGGGAGAGCGAGTATAATGGACCATCTCAGGGAGGACAGGAAAGAGAGTTTTTGGAAAACTGCATTTCGAAATTCAAAACGGATACAAAACAAGACCAGTGATGCATTTTCGATCACATGTCCAGCGATTGTTACACACGTGAGAGAGTCAATTCACACATTTAGGTGACTGGAACAGGCAGAAAACGTCCGATTGACGGAAACGTGATAGGAAGGAGAAAAGAGCCAACGTTTTCACGCAATTTATTGGTAGGGGCCTTTCAGTTGGTAGAGAGTGTTTCCAAAAAATAAGAAGAACGCTGCTATTGGTCGAAAAAAGCCATGACGCAAAAAAACAAAAGATCCCAGTTGGGGAGACAGTTCGGCTGTGAGTAAGACATGACGGAAATTTTTGGGGACTCTTCTCTAAAGTGGCGTGAAATGCCGAATAGAGCGCATAACACTGTACGACGCAGAGGAGTAATTTGTGTGAACACTGCGTTCACAGTGGCTGATATTCAGCTAGAAATGACCTGTGGCATCGTTTAGCTGCAACTGTGGAGAAACGAACCTGCCAATCAGTTAATTGTTCTTGTGAGAACTGAGAGGGCATTATAATATGCACGCTGCTCCAACCATGCACATGTATATCGCCACATTCTAAGACTAGCGGTGACTACATGTTCTCTCGCATAATGGGAAATATAGGGAATGTTTCTGCTGGAAAATTCAGCAGAGGTGTAATTAGTTTTATAGGAGTTTCAGCGGAAGAGAGCGGCGTAGCTGAGGATGGCTCATCGCAGCTTAAAGTAAATACCGCATGCTGAGGCATAAACTTGTTGGTTCACCAGCTTGCATCCATTGTAAACTCGAGCGACCTTGGGGAATCTTTCGCTCAATTTGTCACATAACCAACCATTCACCATAGAGTTGATTGTCATCCCAAAAATACTACCGAACTGTGAACCGGAATTGGACGATTTTCATAGTACTAACCAACATCATAAACTATGTGTACGAACCAATTTGTAAAGAAACTTCTAGTTAAACTTCGATTTTGTCATGTTTAGGAATATTTTATCCTCTGAGAGTTAATATTTAATATTGTTGTGTTTAGGATTATTTCACTTTTTGATGTTGACGAGATGCATTATCCTGACAACTGCTTTGTAAATGCGTGTATTTTTGCGCTAATGTGGCGACATCAAACATCTTATTTCAATTTACACAGTTGTCTTCAATCCTAGAATAAGTAAACCACAAATATTGCACCTAACAATGTAATTAATGAGGAAGTGTTGAACAGCGTTGGGGAGTTTAAAGGCACATTTTTAGCCATAGCATGCAACTCTCATTTTTAATCAGAAAACTCTGTTTAATAAAGCATGGAAGCCAATGCAAGTTATCTTGTGCGCGGCTGCATGTGATCGCTGGTGAGACAAAGAAAGGATGTCTAGTCTTTTATTAATTACTTCTTCTGTTATCTGTTCTGGAATGGAGTCGAGGGAGAGCCTCACGTTTAGACTGGCCGCTCTAATTAAAACTCTGTAATTTTATAAAAAGTCACTGCGTACTGCAGGGCGCATATTAGTAATTATATAAGGAAATTTCCACTGCGCACGGACAAGATACCGAAGTGCGGATAATCATGACATCACTAGTAATTAATATTGTATTCCCAATGTAAGTAGCATAGTGCACTTCAGTAATTATAGTTATGACTAACGCTATTATGATTTTATTATTTGTTTAATCCATGATCCTAAAATTTCAACATTATACGTAAACTGTATTTTCAGTATTTATCTCATTTTAGCTCAGAAGTAATGTGGCCCACGAACCTCCTCCTTACGGCGACGAAATTCTCAAAGTACATGTCCGATGCCACCTTATCATGGTTTAAATATATTCACTGATTTTTAAATATTTCCATCCATCTCAATTCAGTTCAACAAAAATTATAAAAAAGAACAAAGTAATATATATATATATATATATATATATATATATATATATATATATATATATACACTCCTGGAAATGGAAAAAAGAACACATTGACACCGGTGTGTCAGACCCACCATACTTGCTCCGGACACTGCGAGAGGGCTGTACAAGCAATGATCACACGCACGGCACAGCGGACACACCAGGAACCGCGGTGTTGGCCGTCGAATGGCGCTAGCTGCGCAGCATTTGTGCACCGCCGCCGTCAGTGTCAGCCAGTTTGCCGTGGCATACGGAGCTTCATCGCAGTCTTTAACACTGGTAGCATGCCGCGACAGCGTGGACGTGAACCGTATGTGCAGTTGACGGACTTTGAGCGAGGGCGTATAGTGGGCATGCGGGAGGCCGGGTGGACGTACCGCCGAATTGCTCAACACGTGGGGCGTGAGGTCTCCACAGTACGTCGATGTTGTCGCCAGTGGTCGGCGGAAGGTGCACGTGCCCGTCGACCTGGGACCGGACCGCAGCGACGCACGGATGCACGCCAAGACCGTAGGATCCTACGCAGTGCCGTAGGGGACCGCACCGCCACTTCCCAGCAAATTAGGGAAACTGTTGCTCCTGGGGTATCGGCGAGGACCATTCGCAACCGTCTCCATGAAGCTGGGCTACGGTCCCGCACACCGTTAGGCCGTCTTCCGCTCACGCCCCAACATCGTGCAGCCCGCCTCCAGTGGTGTCGCGACAGGCGTGAATGGAGGGACGAATGGAGACGTGTCGTCTTCAGCGATGAGAGTCGCTTCTGCCTTGGTGCCAATGATGGTCGTATGCGTGTTTGGCGCCGTGCAGGTGAGCGCCACAATCAGGACTGCATACGACCGAGGCACACAGGGCCAACACCCGGCATCATGGTGTGGGGAGCGATCTCCTACACTGGCCGTACACCACAGGTGATCGTCGAGGGGACACTGAATAGTGCACGGTACATCCAAACCGTCATCGAACCCATCGTTCTACCATTCCTAGACCGGCAAGGGAACTTGCTGTTCCAACAGGACAATGCACGTCCGCATGTATCCCGTGCCACCCAACGTGCTCTAGAAGGTGTAAGTCAACTACCCTGGCCAGCAAGATCTCCGGATCTGTCCCCCATTGAGCATGTTTGGGACTGGATGAAGCGTCGTCTCACGCGGTCTGCACGTCCAGCACGAACGCTGGTCCAACTGAGGCGCCAGGTGGAAATGGCATGGCAAGCCGTTCCACAGGACTACATCCAGCATCTCTACGATCGTCTCCATGGGAGAATAGCAGCCTGCATTGCTGCGAAAGGTGGATATACACTGTACTAGTGCCGACATTGTGCATGCTCTGTTGCCTGTGTCTATGTGCCTGTGGTTCTGTCAGTGTGATCATGTGATGTATCTGACCCCAGGAATGTGTCAATAAAGTTTCCCCTTCCTGGGACAATGAATTCACGGTGTTCTTATTTCAATTTCCAGGAGTGTATATATATATATGTATGTAATTATTTACATTGGCGACACGTTGGGCAGGATGTTATTTATGAGCTAATAATTTTTTTTTGTTTCATGTTTCATCGCCAACATTACTCTGAGAAATCACCAAGAAGGAATGGAAAAAATATTAAATCCAGAAAGCATAATGGAAAATCTGGTTAGACTGTGACAACAATCGCCACAACAGAGAAGGTAGGACAGACTTGCGCAATCTTTCATTAACTCACGATATATAGTGAAGTTTTTGCAAAAGTTTTTTTTAAAAAAAAGAAGTGATTTTTTACTACTGAGTGTGATTTTTTTTCAAAATTTTGTTCATGTTTTCAAAGAACGACAATAATTACTACAATATGGCCGATGCACAGCATAGTAGAGACAACATGGCGTGTAGATACATCGTCAATAATAGATCAACTCTATGCATTGTTAGAATAACTGTTACATACAAGCTAAACGTTGTAGATACTCATTTGCTGTAGAGAAGAGTTTAAAACTATTTCACGCATTTACTTTACTGAATTTTCAAAAAATGTTATTACATTTTTGCTATTGATTTGGTCACGACTCGTAGTATGGTAAATAGAATGGATAACATAAACAGTTCGCCTACTGCAAGTTCCGTATCCAATGAAGAAGCACAGAATCAAATTACACTTGCTCAGAACATTAATGCTCAAACAAGCGAAACAGTAAATGAAATACAGAACCTAAGCAATCTAGCCGTAGCAACAGACAGCAACATAGAGTTGCAAGATATGGAAACTGAATCACATGCAGTAAATTTTCACGATTTACCGGGGGCAGATAATCTTCAAACAGTAAATTTCTCATAATTTATCAATGCAGTTATGCAACAATTTCAGCAGATGAATACAAGTTTACAGAACAATGACAAACAGTTTGCGGAAAAATTTCAGGGAAAAAACAAAAAACTTGACGGTAATGACGCTAAATTAACCAAAATTGGTACTAAGAAAAACAAAAGGATCGCTGAAATGGACACGAAGTTTTCAAAACTAACAGTTTTAGCAAAACGTAATGAAATCAAAATCAATGTTCTTGAAACCAATGTCAAACAGTTAAGTAGCACGTGTGACACCGTGACGGACAAAAGTAGAAAGGAGCATCCCTTATCATGATGACATCACGAAGCGTGTCACGCAAGTAGAGACAGATTTAGGAACCATGACAAAGACAATTGACCAGACAATCAAATTAGAGACAGACAGACGTTTTTCTAAAATTAATCAAGAATTTCATGAGTGGACTGACAGAAAAGACAAACATCTTGAGGAATGCATTAACACAAACGTACCGGCAGTAATCAAACAGACTGTAGATGAACATGTTGTAACGAAAGCGAGCAAAGTACCTGATGCCGCACACACGAGAATATATGTAAACAAACGTGTACACGATGTTGACAGTACAGACAATTCAGATCGCAGTGATAGTTATATTCAAACACACAACCGACATAAATTGTCGAGACGTCACAGACATAAGAGAGAAACTTATTCAGACAACTCAGACAGATGTAAATACAGCAAAGTAGATCACAACCGAAATTTCGGAAATGATTCTGACCCATAGTCTTCTTGTCCTGAAATGTATCAGAGACGAAGGACGAGAAGAGGAAACATCGATCAATCTGACAGACAGGAAGAAAGTTTTATAAAACACCGAACCTTTCCCAACCTTTCAACCTTTTACTTCACGCAAGAAAACCATTCACCCTGTAATTTTCATGAAAGCTTTCAAAGACGCATTTCCTCGCACGTGGAGTGATCGGTGGAAAATAAATTTTGCAGTATCTTATACACAAGGAAACGCAGCTATTTGGGCCTGTAATGAGATAGACAGATGACAAACTTTTCAGCAATTCGAAAATGCTTTCCTGTCAAAATTCTGGTCACATACCGTGCAGGAAAGAATAAGGAGACAGGTCGTAGAACCCAAACCATTTAATCCAAAGACGTTACTTTGAGAAGTATATAAATATGACGCATTTCTTGTCAGAACCTGTCGCGTCTAGAGATCTGCTCCGTGCGTTGAAAGCACGTTTACCGTTCTATATCAAAGAGAAATTGTTACATATCCCGGATTACGACATAGAATATTGTCTCCAGGCGCTAGGTACTGTTGATCTGTTATTTGAAGATCAGCGTAGCAGCCGACGTGACAACAAACAATGCGACAGTCTTAATTCCAACCAAAACAAGCAGCATAGCCAACCTCATCAATACACTCCACCTACCGTAGACATATGTTGCGCCGCAATTTGGCCTTGCACCGAATGCAAATTATGCTGGCAACAGTGTACCTAATATGCAACCACCCATCTTGAACACCAACCCCACATTTTCGCCTAGCGACAATGGCTACAAGCGCAGGCGGAACAATAAACAAAACCGCAATTATGAAAATGGCCAAAACTAGCAAAATAACCGACAAAATTTTAATTGCAACGGTAACCAAAACCAACAGGGGCAGGTTTGGTACAGTAATACCCCAAACTATGGAATGCAATATTCAGCATATCCGTAGCCCCAGAATGTAAACAACAGCGCGTGGCAACATCAGACTCAATCACAGCCACCGCCGCAATGTAATTACAGCAATGCAGTATAGAACACAACACAACAGACACCTAATGCAACTTTTACACAGCAACAAGAAAGGAATGCGGGTGACTGGAATAGACAGTACCCGAATGTAAACATAATAGAGATAGACAATAACCCACCTACACCAAGACAGACTGACGGAACACAAGACAGACATTTAAACTAATGACAGCCATTACTAGACAAGTTGTGGCTGAGGAATACTATGGGGGGGACTTTGATTTACAATAATTATTTAAGACTGACACCGAAAGTACTGAACAAGAAAAAGTAAGAAGTATTTACAAACATAAACCTGTGTTATTCTTACGTTATAATTATGGTCAAAATATATCAGATGAACTCACTGAAAATGATGACAATATTTGCCGTTCATTACACAAAATGTAGTACTTGCTTCCACTAAAGCAAAAGTAGGATGTATAACCAGAAGTCTCACATTAGATACTGGTGCAGCTGTAAGCGTATTATCTGAGAATCTTTATAATTTAACGCAAGAGCATGGACAAGTGGATGTTTTTCCAGTGCAAAGATGCAACATACTGACATCTGTAGGTAACAAGCCTATTAGTATTAAGAAGCAAGATTATATACCAGTTCAAGTAGAGACTGGATCGATCAATTGGGCATTCTTAGTTGTACCTAATTTAATATGTGATGCTATACTGGGACTGGATTTCTTGTGTGTAAAGGAAGCTATAATTGACTTATCTGCACAAACATGTAGTTTTAAGGATTTTAGCAATCAGTACACCATGCACTTAGAAACTAGAGAAGTAACCCATGATAAACACTGTCCAGCATACACGTTCATGGACATGATGATACAGAGACATGCACACCAGTACCTAAGCAAGACATGTTTGAGACAGATACAATTATACAGAGTAAGGTACAGCAATCATCAGCCTTATCTGAGGATGAACGAAGTGAACTAGCGGAACTATTGCATAGATATGCCAGTGTTTTCTCAAATAGACCAGGAGTAATTGGCACATATTCTTATAACATTGAAGTGAAGCCTCATACAGTATTCTACCACAAATCATATAGTGTACCACACTCACAGAAAGCAGCAGTTTGGAAAGAGTTGAAACAGGTACTGGAGTGGAATATTATTGAGCCAAGCACATCTTCATATTGCAGCCCACTATTAGATGTAAGGAAAGCTAATGGTAGCATTAGACTTGTGTTAGATGCTAGGGCAATAAACCAGATTATACTACCTGTTAGAACTAAGCCTCAGAACCTTGAAGAGCAACTGCAGAAATTTCTAGATGCAAGATATTTTAGTTCCTTATATTTGGTCAATTGCTTCTGGCAAACAAGACTGGAACCTCAGTGTAGAAAATACACAGCTTTTTCGTTTAATGGAAAGAGTTATCAATTTTGTGTACTGCCTTTTGGCTTGAATATCAGCTCTGGTGTTTTCATCTCAGCCTTAGAGACGGTACTGAATGAAGCCTTAAAACATTCTGTCACACACTACATGGATGACCTTTTGATAGCCACCCACACATTGGAAGAACATTAACACACTCTTAACAAGCTATTAAACAGATTTACGGAATGTGGTGTTACAGTGAATCTATCTAAGTTTAAGTTTGCTTTTGAATAAATAAAATTTCTAGGACATAATAAATGCACAAGGCGTAAGGCCAGATCCCATGAAGTTGGATGCACTGAAGAGTCTCCCAGGACCCAGAACAAAGATACAACAAAGGTCACTAATTTGGTTTTTCTCATATTTTAGAAAATTTTTACCTCACTCATTTCTAAACAACCCACATTTACTCAAACTACTTAAGAAAAACCAGACTTGGCATTGGAGTAAGGAGTGTCAGGAAAGCTTTGAGAAAATTAAACATGCAATAATGAATGCAGACGTATTATGCCACCCAGATTTTAGCTCTGAATTCTGTTTAGCTTGTGATGCTTCCAACTATGATTTAGGAGCATGTCTTTTCCAAGTTGTAAATAAAGATGGTAAGGAAGAAGTTAGAATTTGATAGCAGAACTTTGACCGAATGGGACAGATCTTACACAACTACAGAACTAGAAACATTAGCCATAGTCTGGGGTTTCAAGAAATTTAACTATTATATTTATGGTAAGCACACAAGAGTATACACAGATCATCATGCGTTGACATTTCTTCTATCATGTAAATTATTACACCCCAGATTAGCCAGGTGGGCGATTTCCCTTCAAGGATACTCATTTGAAATAATTCACATTAAAGGTACAGATAATAGCAGACACGCTATCACGACTTCCACAAGGATTAAGTAAGGATACAACAGAACCAGAGAACCTCCATGATTACAGAATTTTGCTAATGCAGAATAGCAATTATACTCAGCATTACAAAGACTTGTGTACAAACATGGAAACACTACAGATGGCAGACCATCACTGGTCAAAAATTAGGAAAGTTAACACATATGAGCCTCAGCACACACTGTGTATTAGATATAAACTAGATAGAGGAGTATTATTTTACAGAAGTATTTTGAGTAAAAACTGGTGCGTTTGAATTCCCCAGGAATATGAAGGATATCTTATTTGGCATACACATTTTCTCTTAGGTCATTATGGATCTACGAAATGTTTTTCTACATTAAGCTCATACTGTTACTTCACGAATATGAGAAGAAAAGTACATAACACACTCAAAACTTGTACCTTATGTCAGAAAGCAAAAGCAAGTAACCAGTCACACAGAACAGAATTACATTCACTACTGCCTACCAAACAATTGGAAATAATTAGTACTGACATATCTGGACCTCATCCTACAAGCTCTGGAGGAGCAAAATATATACTTTTATTTTATGAGGTTTTTAGCAAACATGTAAAATTATTCGCACTGATATCTGCAACAGCAAACGCCATTATCAGGAGATTAAAGAACGATTATATACCACATGTAGGAAAACTTGTTAATATCCTATCAGACAATGCCACATACTACACAGGGTTTCGTTGGAGAAAATTTTTATCCGACAACAACATACAACCCATATTCATTAGTAAATTTGCACCACAAGGTAACCCTGCAGAAAGAGTATTTAGGGAACTCAATCGGTTTATCAGTACTTACATACCAATTAAGCAAACCAAATAGGTAAGCCTGTTGAACTCATTCGAGGAGGTGCACAATAATCTAAATATATACGACACTACCTATACACCTATGGCAATCATGTTTAACATAGCAGAAAGAAATGAATGGAGTAATCCAATACCGAAGTTGAAACACGAAGAAATCCCACTAGAAGACAAGCTAAGAGAGGTCTACATTACGTTCGAAAGGGAAAGTAAGATAAGAAAAGGACACTAAAGTAAACAAACTAAGAAAAGACTAAACTACAAACAAGGTGAACTTGTACTTTTCCGTACTCGCCACAAATCCTCAGCTCTGATGCATAGGTACGCTAAGTAGAGACTTGTCTACGGCGGTCCATACATAATCCACGGGATACCGCATCCAGGAGTTTACTTACTAAAGAACAGGAGAAATGACAAAATTATAGGATTATATCTGCATAAAGACATTAAAAAGTACAACACAAAATAACTACATGTAAATAGTAGTTTTAAGGGAACGCACTGAATAATGACAGGCAGAGGATACTAATATTAATTAAGTAATATTTATGTACCTGACTGGAGAAAGAAGACATGATTGCAGAACGCTGATGCTGAATATTATAGTCATTAAGATAGAAGGTAAGTGATATTATTTGTAATTGGGTATATATGATTGTGCAAGGCACATCTATTAAAGAAGTTTGCAATACGATGTGTAGATTGTGACACCGATTCACACGCACGCCTGCGGAACAAATAGAAATTCTAGAGCACAGCAATTTGAGACAAATACAGACGACACTGAGTGACGCGAACACTGTGGCCAATTAATTGCATGGTTACCTTAGGTTATGATTTACTGAATAAATTTCCTTTTCGTTACGCGGTAACATTTGTGTTTAATAAGCGCCTCAGGGTCCAGTGCTCTAGTTATGATGTACTTTGTCTTATATTCTCTATTTTCAGGTGAATTTAAACTTGTATATATTTGTTGAATTTTTGATTTGCAAACAATTCTTTCCATACGTTGTTGACATAGGATACTTATTTCGTTATGTTGTTCAGTTGTGAAAACTAGATCACAACAGAAGGAGAAATTTGAATAATATTGTACATGTCTAACATGAAACCCTCACATGAATGAGTGAGAAATATAATTGTAATTTTATTTCCATGTCAATCTATTGATCTATACCTATAAATAAGGACAAGAGTGTAGAAAAGGACCAGAATATATAAATGTCCACAAACTGAAACGTTTGTCAAACACAATGAGATCAGTGTGTTTACGTGTGAAGTTATTCGCGTGTATGAGCAAGTGCGTTGTTAGGTCTTGTGTGTGAATGCGAACAATGACAACGACGTGATACGGTGAAATTTGCAGTCCAAACGACTCTGAACAAAGACATTAAGCCAATTATGTTTGACGACGACCGCAAGCTGTCGCGAACAATTAACCTCGGAGTGCGCCCGCACTCAATAACAACATGAGAAACTAACTATGTAATGCCCTGCAAGCGACCGGAGGAGTAGCTTATGGAACACTTCAATAATAATTCAACGTATGACGAACACTATCCTTAGAACATTGGATAACCAAATCAGTAAACTCTGACGTCGGAACTGATTTCCATGCCTTCTCCGGGACTAAACACTTGTGGCCCACCTGAAGTTACGTACTTCAGTTCTTACGTACGACCGGATCAGTGAACAACGACAAAACAGTCAATCAAAGGACAAAAATGAACCCTTTCCTTCGTTAAAAGCGAGGAAAAGGTGCACTGTAATGAACTTTACTGGACAATACAAACCTGTATCACATCTGCAATAACACCGACAAATGGACTTTGTCCGCTGACGTCAATTGACGGCACGAGAACCTAACGGATGCAAGAAATGAATAAATTATAAACTATACCAGTACAATGAACACTGAAAACCAATGGAAAATATTTTCTTTTCAAAGTGATGAAATACTTCCTGCAAGGAACTTTGGTATGCAGTCATACGAACGTTATCACGACGAGACACATCCGAGAATGTACGCGTAGCAACAGAGACTGAAACCGGCAACTATGCGAGACGGAGTATGTAGCAACGATCGTGGCGCGGCAGCAACCTACAGTGAAGAGCAGACTATGGTCAACAAAGGGACATAATCCGGCAACTTGAAGACCGGCTAAGAACTTGATTTGACAAAATGTAAATAAATGCAATCATAATGTATCTGTATATGTTGTTATGTTTAAGGAATTGTATGAGTGTTTATTATTTATTATTATTATTTTTATTTTTGCCATCCCTCTTGGGAAAGTTGATTGTCTAAAGATGTGATCTTTTTCCTCGCAGCTTTGGGGGTGGTTTAAAGGCACATTTTTAGCCATGGCATGTAAATCTATTTTTTTTAGTCAGAGACCCCTGTTTAATAAAGCATGAAAGCTAATGCAAGTTGTCCTGTGCGCGGTCGCATGTGATCGCTGGTGAGACACAGAAAGGATGTCTAGTCTTTCGTTAATTACTTCTGCTGTTATCTGTTCTGGAATTGAGTCGAGGGAGAGCCTCGCGCGTTAGACTGGCCGCTCTTATCTAAACTCTTTAATTTTATAAAAAGTCACTGCGTATTGCAGGGCGCATACTCACGCATACTAGTAATTGTATAAGGAAATTTCCACTGCGCACGGACGAGATACCGACGTGCGGATAATGAACATATCACTAGTGATTAATATTGTATTCCCAATGTAAGTAGCATAGTACACATTAGTAATTATAGTTACGACTAACGCTATTGTGATTTCATTATTTGTTTAATCCATGATCCTAAAATATCAACATTATATGTAAACTGTATTTTCAGTATTTATCTCATTTTAGCTCAGTAATAACGTGGCCCACGAACCTCCTTCTTACGGCGACGAAATCCTCAAAGTATATGTCCGATGCCACCTTACCATGGTTTAAATATATTAACTGATTTTTAAATATTTCCATCCATCTTAATTCAGTTCAACAAAAATTATAAATAAACCAAAATAATATAAATAATCATATATATATATATATATATATATATATATATATATATATATATATATATATATATATATATATATATATTGTAATGTTGTACTTTAATTTGGTATGCTGATGTGTAATATTGTTACTTTAATTTTGGTATACTGAATGTGTAATATTGTAACTCTAATTTGGTATGCTGAAATCGGTGCTGATTGACAATGAAAGTGGGTTAAAAGCCGTGATCTGTCTGGGGACGTTAACCGTGGATTACTGGGCAACTGTTTCATCAGATATTTAGTCTTGGTTTACCAAGCAGACTTACATTAATGATAATCTTTTAATAGTCATACAAAACCGGTAAAATATATATATAAAAAGGAGAATTTAAATAAAAAGAAAGAAATCAGTTTATATTTGGAAATTTATTTTAAGATTGTTCATTGAAATTTCAGCATATTATACGTGAGTTATAACTGAGCTGGTGCCTTATTTACGATTGAAAAGAATGTGAGATTGTAATCTTACGGAACACATAAAATATGGAGCCAAGATTTGGAAAACTGCATACAACACTGCATTCATAAAATAACACACGAAGAACATTGAAACATAAGCAAGAAGAAATTAACCACAACCAACAGATTCAGTTTTTACGCAAAGAAATTACGTTTATACCACAATCCTGTCCGTCATGTAATTACCACACACTGGTATACTAAATTCATATTAACTCTTTGTGAAGTCTTCGCAAAAAGAATAGCTGAGGGCTACTTTGATGATTACACCACATGTTCCACGTGGTCAACTTGGTTTACACAAAGCGTACAACACCACAATAATTTTGATAATTAGATCGAAAAGCAATTGACCAAAGAAAAACCTTGAACTGGTTACTAACGTCTTACTATTAACCTGATGGGTCAAACAGTTATATAAGCACGTGGTAGTGGTCTCGCAAAGTACACCCCACGTGGGCTGAACATAAAGAAAAGTTCCTATATTGAAAATATAGTCAAGACGAGACGTTATAATCACACAAGCATTCGCATTTGAGATTGATGAACTTAGTTAGAGTTACTGATCAACACGTGGTTCCACTTTACTCACAAAGTAGTAACAAAGCAACTACCGCAAAATAATCTGAATTTAACACGAGAATTACACTCCGCTGCACTTTAAGATAGCATTAGATATTTTAGAGCTAAACCTGAAATCAAGGTGATTAAATTTTCAGTTAGGCTGAACTTAAGAAATCCATTGTCCTACGGACTTAACAGACACGCGCTTAGCCGGAGATCTTACCACTTCAGACGCTCGCCACGGCCACACTGCAACTGCCCTACTGCCCAGCGTGCTTCCTGAGGGAGGCTCACAAAGACCAACGGAAGTGGCCAGAGGGCAGCTTCCTATACCAACATGACAACGGACGGACAGGACCATACTAAGGACAGAAACCTCTTTGCTTTTAGGAAGCGTAGCTACCTGTTCCGACGTTGGTCCTACTGTTCTCTAGCAGACAGCCTTGTCTGCTACCCTCAAGCATGCAACTAGAAATACATATGCTCATTCATCCTCTCACACAAAAGGGAAGGGGGATGACAGTATCTTATCATATACAGTATATAAAAGAAAGCGGATGTAGGTTCCGTATGAGACTGTGTGACATGAATTACATATAAGAATTACATATAAACTGTGCTTTAAAGTGTAGTAGTGTAACAGATCGTTCTTGTTTATGTGTAAAAGTAAGACGTTCCACTGCTCAGTCTCCTCCCAGATAGTCATAAACGCCACAGTACATTTAGAAGAGGAATTTATTCCATAAATGGCAACAGATTTAAGAAATTAAACATGAAAGGAATCCAACAGAGACCTTTCATAACCCCAACGCTCCGGGAAAAGACTGTGCAGGGAATTTTCTGGCCATGCTAGGACATTCCCAAGCAGGCTTCTCACACCCTACTTAAACCAAAAGTGTAAAAGAAAAGGCAAAAGGACACCAGCTACTTGCTAAAACACAATAATTTCAACACATCTTTAGAATCTACCAATTTCAAACAGAAAAAAAAGAACACAATCTGTGACACCTATGTAAAAGGTAGTGTAGACCTAATTCGGTCAGCAAGTAAAAACAATGGTTCCTGTGTCATTAATATGAAAACAATTTCTGGTTGTTACCCTTATGGAGTTCACCAGTATTTGCTCATTGCAAGAGCCAACTGATCACAGGAAAATTTATGACTGTTTATTAACAAGCAAAATTTATGAAAATAGCAAAGGTGCCACAGCAATTAAAAAAAGAACATCAAATAACATCGGTATTAAAAAGCAGAACATTACAATGCACAATCTGCAAAAGCAACAAAATGATAAGAGAAAAAACATGTTTTACAAAGTGGTTATCGCAAAAAAATTCTATATCGTATAAAACTAATAATTTGTAGAATTAAAATAACTATGTGGCACTCATTTAATCACTCTACTATATTTCAGTTAGCTAGCAAACAATGAGCACTGTGTCATTATACTGAAACTACAATAATTATGTGATTGTTACCCTTAAGGGGTTCCTCACAGTAAATATGCCCCATGCAAAGGCTAATCGATCACAGTTCAATGAGAATAAAAAGCTATCTGACTGATAAACGAAGCAATGCCACAGCAATGAATTTACGAAACAAAATATCACAAATCTAATACATCACACAAAAACAAACATTGATAAATAAAACAGTACAATAGTCAACATCTAAAACAAAAAAACACCTATAAATAAAACACCTGCAAAATACAAGAGTCAAAGTCTAAAAAAGATAAATAGAACACCTGCAAAATACAAGAGTCAGTCTAATAAACACCAATAAATCGAACTCCTGCAAAACACACGAGTCAGAGTTTCTCTGACAGAAACACACGTATATGCACTGGACTAAGAACCGTATAATCACTGTTCACTGACACACTCAGTACTTCCACTGTTCCGAGGCACAATATAGGGGAAAGAGGGGGGGTTCGTCGCCGCAGCTGTCAGTAGGGATTTTTTTCCATCTGTTGCGTGCGATCCCGCCGTCTCTGCCCTCTCATGAAGTTTCTCTCGTGTCACGTACATCTCGATTTGGTTCCATGTTTGTATTGTCAAATTCGTGCGGTATCCTCGTTTGACACGCCAGGTTGATATTCTCGGGCAAGGATGACACTTAATGGCTCTTCTTTTGCGCCACCCTTAGCGACCAAGATTTACTGTCGCTTGACAGTAGGCATCCATCAGGAAATGTCGATAGGCGTCGTTGACGTCTGCAAGTTTCTCTGGGCAGTACCTGTCAAAAGGCTCCACGCCCCTTGTGTTGTTTCACCGCGGCCGTCTCGTCACGGTCGCGTGCGTGTGGTGCGTTGCCAGCAGATGGATTTCCGCGCGGTGGACCGCTCGCCCATCTCAGGTCATCGCCTCGAGGAAAGGTCGCCCGGGGCGGCCGCCCATTAGCTCCAGGTACAAGGGAAAGTGTTTGCCGCTTACTCTCCTTTTGTTGTCGGCCGCGCTCCCAAAGTGGCCTGGCTGACAGCGTGTCCCGCTGGGAAACCCGCCAGTTTACAACTAGTCCGGCTGCTCCCGCTGTCTCTTAAGAGTTTTGCCGGTTCGCTTTCAGGTTCTCAACTGCATTCACAGAAATTTTTCATCATCCTTATGTGATTACACAATGTCATACATAATACCACTTAGTATTGTCTTTCACAATTTTTAAGAACAAAGTGAGACTCAATTTTTTTTTAAATAAAAAATTAGATGAATCGACAATATAAAATAAAATTTAAATGACTTGACAATGTAAAAAAAATAAAAGTGAAATGACTTGACAGTATAAAAATAAAAATTTAAATGAACTGACAATATAATATTTAAATCCAAATCACTAATGTGGTTCACTTACGTTTTAATAAATCAAATGCTATTTATTAATTCACTAAAATGAATAGGATTATGCCTTGTGCAAGTATAGGTCAGGACAGCATAGGGTTCACATGTTATTTACACACACATACATGCACACCTGTTGTCTATTCTACAAACTAACTACCCATAAACATGCATTACTCAATATTCTACTTCTATCCACTACTAGTTAAGCCAATAAGCTACTTCAATGCTATTTCAACACCGTGTATATACCACTACAACATTGTTCTGATTCGTCCTCTTCTTGACGCTCGCGGCATACGTCTTGTCACATGATAAATATGGAGAACTTTCCTTAAACATACACATTAAAAAGAACAATGGTTATTTACACGCCAAAACATTTATACCAGTTCGCACACCTGAAAAGAGACTCGCAATTATACATTTATCATACTCATATATTCACACATAAAACAGTAAGAAAATTTCACCTAAAATTACGTTATCACAACAATTAATCACGCAGATGACTCTGAGAAGGTTAAAAATATTTGCATTATACAGGTTATATTACATTTTCTTACCCATTTTGCTGCGATTTCGTTCCTTCTTTACGTTACCTTTCGCTTCCAAATCAGTTATTTCGCCTGTGGTGGTTATTCTGGATTCATTTCTCATGAATGGCAAAATTGTGGTCACCTCTATTCTGTAAAACAGTATCAACTTAACATATTGAACTTACAACAGACACAAAAGATCCGAATCCTCCTGTAGTTTAAATGACAAATGTTTTGCTTTATCCTTATTACCTTAAACCAAGCTTTCCTTCGTTCCCATAATCAAAATTATTTAATCATCCTCTACCTTCAAGAGGGAAATTTCCTCAGTACAAATCATATAGGCTGCAGTGCATCCCGCACCAGCGAAAACAGTAAGCTGTAATGCTCACAGCATCAGCAAAACACATAAACGTCGCTTTTCTAGGACAAGTATTAACGCAGAATAATTTTTTAGGCTTTGGCTCAACATCAATCAAGACTACAAAAAGGATCCATATTTCCGTTCCATTCTCCATTTGCTGAAAAGCTGCTCGTATTTGACTACCACAATAATATTTCAGAGCCACGTAAATTACACAAACCACGATTCTTCTTTCACCTTGAAGGGAATCAATATACTTACGAAATCCACAGACAGCACTTTACGTACTCAGCTATAAAGAACAAAAAAGACATATATCATCAATATTAACATATCATCGCATATTGGAAGCCAATGGTTCAACAATCGTATTATCGCATCCTGTTTTCAAGATTCCAAACTTACTCATTCCTTTCTCAGAGTTCTCCTATCTTAAAATATTCATACAGCACGCATACTATAGTAAGAGATCCTCATTTATACTGACAGATATAGAATAGTAGTAGATAGATAGTAGCACTGAAAGCAGAAAATCGGAAACAAGGCTACTAACAGCTGGGGACCTGGGTTTGCCAGACCCATAATACCCACAGATCGGATATTCCCCTGAGTTTTCCTATCTTAAAATATTCATACAGCACGCATACTATAGTAAGAGATCCTCATTTACACTGACAGATATAGAATAGTAATAGATAGATAGTAGCACTGAAAACAGAAAATCGGAAACACGGCTACTAACAGCTGGGGACCTGGGTTTGCCAGACCCATAATACCCACAGATCGGATATTCCCCTGAGTTTATGCACTAATTCAGCAACGATCTTGCTTTCCTCAGGAGCGACTCTTTTCAATTTACACACAAAAAAAACATAAACAGCATTTTACTCGTTCACAAAGAAACCTTTTATCTTCACGTTTGAATCAAACTAAATCCTAATTGCACAAGGAGAAAAAAAATTAAAACACCACTTCAATCCATCACATAGAAACATCTTTATCATTAATTTTTATCAACATATTATTCAAAATGCATACGTCACAAATTTAAACTAATCAATTCTTTCTCCTCACCGTCCTCTCTACTTCTCACTGTCCTTTCTACTCATTTGCCGTGTCGCTCATTTGTTCCGATTGGGCGCCTTCTGCGCTGATCGTTTGTCATTGCCGGTTTCGTTCATTTCCATTTGCTGGATTATGTCTAGGGTTAGCCGGCCGAATTTCGACATCATGAGGTGCTCCGCCTACAGTCCTATTCCCACCGTATTCATCATAGTGTCGATTCTGGTTGCCGTACCTGTAGCGTTCACGATCCTGTCTACGTCCTCGATCATTACTGTTGTTCCACCTGTGTTCGCGACTGTTACCCCAGTTTCTATACGGCCTGTCCCGATTATTGTTCCGTTCGCGTCGCGACGACCAGTCACGCCGTTGATTAGTAATACGGCCACGACTGCTGTCGCGCTGCTGTGCCCCGTAATAACTTTGTGCCTGATTAGGCGGGCATTCTGCTGTATTGTATTCCAACTCTTGGAGAAGTGTTTTAAACGTTTCCACGTCCTCTTTGCATCGTCCCGCAAGAATGACGTGCCGCAAGTGCATCGGCAATTTGGTGATGCATATCCTAATTAGTTCCGCAGGCCCGTATGGGTCGTATAAAAATTGATTTGCCTGCAGCATGTGATCGAATAGGCGTGCAGGGCTGCCGAAACCAGACTGGTTCAAATTTGGCAGCATAATTATGCCATGTTTGACCCTATCTTGTGCCGCTTCCGACCAATAGGCGGACAGAAAGGCTTGTCGAAACTCCCGAGTGGAGTTGCAGTGACGCGCTGCCGACCTCATGCGAATCGCCGGTTCGCCTTCCAAATAGCCACACATATATTCTATCTTATGTGAACTTGCCCAGTCGGGAGGAAGACAGAACTCAAATTGCTCGAGCCATGCTCGTGGATGTATTCCTTTTTGCGAATTTCGGAATATCTCAAACTTTCTCACCGTAAGGAAATGTTTGAAATCAAATCCCCGCATTTCCTCCTGGCGAGGCCCTTGAATGTTTCTATTATTCTCATGTCTGCCCCTCAAATTACATTCTTCCCTGTCGTCAAAATCTCCCTCGTGGCCGGAGTCCCTCTCTGCACTGTTCGTACGGCTATTTTTAATGCTATTGACGAGTTCGGAATCACACGCCATGCGGTTTTCCAGATGCGCCACGCGTTCTTGTAATTCGCCTGTTACAGCTCTGTTTTGCCTGTTCACTTCGAACTGTCCCTTCTGAAATCTCAGAAGCGAACGCACTTCTTCGGTCTCTGCGGCCGCTACTGGTGTAGTATTGTTCTCGCTTTCCGTCAGCTTCATCGTGCCTACAATGTCCGCTAATGCCGCAATCTTATCATCAATTTGTCTCTTGTCCTCCGCCACAGTCTGCTTCAATTGTTCTACTTGCTGTTCCAACGCGTGGATCGCTAAACTGTTGTCCGCTATTGTGTTGCTAACGGACGTGGGACAATGCGTTTCCGCCTCTTGGATACTCGAGAGTACCTGCTGGTGCTCCCTTTGGCATTCTTCCCTCAGCTCTCGGAAATTCCTAAGTAGCCGTTCTTCGCTTTCTTTAGATTCGGCATCGCCCCTCCGCTTGCTCTGTTCTAAGGCTTGCAGACGATTATCGATTTGTTCAAATGTACGGCCTAATTCTTTCATAATATCACTTTTTATCTCACTTGCTAGATTGTTTATTCTTTGTGAGATATCATCGGACACTCTCTGCATTGACTTGTCGACTTTATTTGTCTGCTGGATTAGTTTTTTGTCTATTTGTTCGCCTAGCTCGCGGATCGATTTTTCGGATGATTCTTTTTGTTCTCGGAACGATTTTTCTGATTTCTCTGCGTTTTCTTTATTTTGTTGCAATAAGGCTTTCATGAGTTCTGCTACATCAATTTGGTTAGTTACAAGCAAATTAATTTCTGGCTCTGATGTGAGCCCATTCGTGCTGTTTTGCATTTCGTCTGAAGTATTCCCCATTGCATTTTCGGAACCGCCCGACGTGTTAATATTGGAAATCAAATTATCCCCTTGGTCCATGTTGCTTAAGTTGTCAGACCGCTTACTTTTAGCTTGGTTACGTGTTTGCATTAGTGCAATTTATACTCAGTACGCAATACACTAATCACAATAAATGTGTCCCCCAAAAATTACAACAGTCACACGAAAGATACCCAACCTAGTACACACTTTTTCACACGCAAAACCAATTTTTTATCTTTGATCGAAACAGTGGAATTTACAAGCGAGAATAAAAAAACACACAGACATATAAAACACACAAATATAAAAAAACACAACAAAACAAACAACGCAACTCCGATCAACAACGCCGTGAATCTTTTGAAAGTCTGCTCGGAAACAACGCAGAAGTTGTTTGAGCGCTGTAGGGGAAAAAAAATTAAGATTATAACACGCTCGCAATCCAACATTTCAGAGATTCCAGAGTCTAGCGGAATCACAGAACAGGGTCGCCATGTGTAAAGTTGTACTTTAATTTGGTATGCTGATGTGTAATATTGTTACTTTAATTTTGGTATACTGAATGTACAATGAAAGTGGGTTAAAAGCCGTGATCTGTCTGGGGACGTTAACCGTGGATTACTGGGCAACTGTTTCATCAGATATTTAGTCTTGGTTTACCAAGCAGACTTACATTAATGATAATCTTTTAATAGTCATACAAAACCGGTAAAATATATATATAAAAAGGAGAATTTAAATAAAAAGAAAGAAATCAGTTTATATTTGGAAATTTATTTTAAGATTGTTCATTGAAATTTCAGCATATTATACGTGAGTTATAACTGAGCTGGTGCCTTATTTACGATTGAAAAGAATGTGAGATTGTAATCTTACGGAACACATAAAATATGGAGCCAAGATTTGGAAAACTGCATACAACACTGCATTCATAAAATAACACACGAAGAACATTGAAACATAAGCAAGAAGAAATTAACCACAACCAACAGATTCAGTTTTTACGCAAAGAAATTACGTTTATACCACAATCCTGTCCGTCATGTAATTACCACACACTGGTATACTAAATTCATATTAACTCTTTGTGAAGTCTTCGCAAAAAGAATAGCTGAGGGCTACTTTGATGATTACACCACATGTTCCACGTGGTCAACTTGGTTTACACAAAGCGTACAACTCCACAATAATTTTGATAATTAGATCGAAAAGCAATTGACCAAAGAAAAACCTTGAACTGGTTACTAACGTCTTACTATTAACCTGATGGGTCAAACAGTTATATAAGCACGTGGTAGTGGTCTCGCAAAGTACACCCCACGTGGGCTGAACATAAAGAAAAGTTCCTATATTGAAAATATAGTCAAGACGAGACGTTATAATCACACAAGCATTCGCATTTGAGATTGATGAACTTAGTTAGAGTTACTGATCAACACGTGGTTCCACTTTACTCACAAAGTAGTAACAAAGCAACTACCACAAAATAATCTGAATTTAACACGAGAATTACACTCCGCTGCACTTTAAGATAGCATTAGATATTTTAGAGCTAAACCTGAAATCAAGGTGATTAAATTTTCAGTTAGGCTGAACTTAAGAAATCCATTGTCCTTCGGACTTAACAGACACGCGCTTAGCCGGAGATCTTACCACTTCAGACGCTCGCCACGGCCACACTGCAACTGCCCTACTGCCCAGTGTGCTTCCTGAGGGAGGCTCACAAAGACCAACGGAAGTGGCCAGAGGGGCAGCTTCCTATACCAACATGACAACGGACGGACAGGACCATACTAAGGACAGAAACCTCTTTGCTTTTAGGAAGCGTAGCTACCTGTTCTGACGTTGGTCCTACTGTTCTCTAGCAGACAGCCTTGTCTGCTACCCTCAAGCATGCAACTAGAAATACATATGCTCATTCATCCTCTCACACAAAAGGGAAGGGGGATGACAGTATCTTATCATATACAGTATATAAAAGAAAGCGGATGTAGGTTCCGTATGAGACTGTGTGACATGAATTACATATAAGAATTACATATAAACTGTGCTTTAAAGTGTAGTAGTGTAACAGATCGTTCTTGTTTATGTGTAAAAGTAAGACGTTCCACTGCTCAGTCTCCTCCCAGATAGTCAGAAACGCCACAGTACATTTAGAAGAGGAATTTATTCCATAAATGGCAACAGATTTAAGAAATTAAACATGAAAGGAATCCAACAGAGACCTTTCAATATATATATATATATATATATATAATTATTTACAGGAGGCAAGAAATTTGTGGCAAAACTTGACCAAAAAATGGGGTTAGATGATTGGACACATATTGATGCATCAAGGAATCATTCGTTTACTATTAGAGGGAAGAATGATGAAGATGAGGAAACCATGACCTTCCTATTAACATTAGAAATTGGGGAAAGAATGGTAAACAATATATAGAGATAAGAGAAACCGTTTTGGATTGAGTAGTAATAATTTTTGTAATGTCATGAAAAGGAGTTTAATGTTTGTAAAGTTTTAGCGTAATTTAAGAGAGAAACATTGTAGTGATATGAAGTCAGAAGACAAGGTGCGGCATCATTGTGGCCAGATGGGCGACAAGAGTGAGGGGAGCGGTTAGGCGTGACAGGAAGGGGCACTGTGAGTGCCTGGTACGTCAGGTACGAGATGACGAAAGAAGAGGCCTTGGTGGCAGCAGCGTTGCTAGAGGATAACTCCGGTGGCGAAAAGTTTGGAGAGCTACAACGCGTCCTGGATGCAATTAACATGTACCATGACGTGAGCTTTATTCATATGAAAGCCACACACAAGCGCTAAAACAATGGTTTAGCGAAAGTGTTTGATACGTGGCACTTTTATCACGAACTACTCAAAGCAGCATATGAAGAGACAACGGATGTACACCTAACCGGAATGGAGGCGTACATATTACGGTGCGGACGAGCGGAGGCTTAGATTCACCACATGTAGAAGAAGAAACACATTTCTTTAACTCAGTGTGCAGAACAGAGGAAACTGTTTTCAGACCATACGAAATTCGTCTACTGAGAAACCGTCCCTGAACATTCATGGGACGAACAAGAAAACGATGGAAGACTGTTCAGATTATCTACATGAAAAACCGATTAGAATGGAGAATACACAACAACTGCAAAGATGACGCCATAAGAACGGATTAAACGAGAACAAGGTTAAACAGGTCTTCTATCCTAATTCCAGAGAAGAGCGAAGATTCAAGTGAGAAGATAGAAGATTCACCTAGAACAGAAAATGCAATGCAGAAAATTTGGAAGAAGGAAGAGCCTGGACCAGAAGAGATCAAGAAACCTTTTCAAATCTCTTCCCATAAAAGACCATTACTGCATTCAACTAACAACGAGAATCCAATTTGTCTGTTTTAACAGAATGAACAGCCGATATTCTTTATGGCAAATTGCAACACCTGCAGATGTCATACCGAAAAATGGGAGATAACAACTCGTATGGTAACCTAGAGACGAAATGACCAAGTATGAACCGGAATACAGGCTCGACGAAAGATGAAGAAGAGTTTATGCTGCCAAAAACGGATCTCCAATTCAACGTCACCATGGGCCTATGCAACATGAAACAAAGGCAACCACGCACTCATGACATGCTCAGATCTTCAGCAAACTTTCTCTCTGCCAGCTGTCTTCCCTACAGAACGTAAACGCGGCGAGACACATACCAAACGTCATTCCATGCTCAACAGGGACACGGCGAGGCACACAATGGACCGTCATTCCAAGTTCGATGGAGACACGTCGAAATAATCGAAAAAAATGACAATTTTAAATAAACCATATTAATGATGCAGGAAAAGAGCTGTCTGTGACAGACTACTATCCGGAAAAAAGGTAACTAATATTTCTGTTTAAAAGTAATTTGAATTACTAAGCTTTAGTGTGTTAGCACTAGACTGTTTTAACAATGTTTTTTTTAACTTGAGATATCAATAATATTTCCTTGAATTTTATATTTTTTCAAATCTTTTAAGTTAAGAAAACCTAATGTTAACATTTTGGAGGGTTAAGATTCTAGTGTAGTGTGTTCATTAAAACATACAGGTTATATAAATATGAAGGGGTTTAGCTATTCCATGTTGTCAGTTCAAAATTTTGTAAAATAATTAGTAGAATTAGAAATTTAATATGTTTGTGAAAGTCAAATTTGAAAAATGTTGTGAAGTTATAAGGCCCAGAGATAAGATTTTTGGGGAATATAAATATGTTAATGTATAGGATTAATCCTGTAAAGTCATGGGACTGGTTGAGTTACAGATCATAAACCTTTATTGTAAGTAATTAAACTGCTTAAATTATTAGTGATATGTAAGCTGATAAAAATTATTATGGATGGGGAGGATAATGTATAAATGAAGGTTTTCTCAACTTCAATACATATCCATCATCATTTAACATAAATTAAGCAAGCAAGAAACAGATCAGTCTCAAAGTAGAAAAACTATAGGGAGGATACAATTTTATGTATCTACCCAAATTGGTTGAATTTAAAATTACAATAAAGATGTAGACGACGATAAAAATACTTTAGATTAGTTAAATAGAATTGTATAAAAAGCAAAAATTTAGTAAGAATGTTAAAGTTTAAGAGGAAAAAAAAGAAAATCACTTAAGAGATTTAATTCATAAACAAAAAATCGAATACAATGTAAACTAGAAGTGTAATGAGACTGAATCAAACCACTGTTTAAGTTATACCATATATTAAAGTAGTAAGTTGGTCAATAAATGTGTCAATTGCTATAGTCAGCAATTGCAACCAACTATCACTGACCTGAATCAATATTTCTCAGCCATTGATTGTCCCAGCACAAAACTGAATGCGGCAGGAGGAGGATATGTAAGGTGGCAGAATAAATGAAGATCAGATTCGCACCTTGCATGAGAGCTTCATACATCGCAATGGGAAGCTGAACATGACACGTAATTTAATTCGGTGGTAATGAGCAAATTTACTGTCAGTATGTAATGCAAAAAGGGAATACACTCAGTCGACAGTAACTAACACACCATTACTATAATGCATGTTTGAGTGGAAGGTGAAACAGGCAGCGAGAGGCTTTTTAGTTTGGAATTCAGAGGGACGAGGGCAGAGGCAAGGCTGCACTACAGGGGGTACCCTGGAAACCACTTAAAGCGGTGTCCCAGCCGAAAGTCAACGACTGAGCAGGTGACTCAGATGAGAGAGCGAATATAATGACCCATTTCAGGGAACACAGGAAAGAAAGTTTTAGAAAACTGCGTTTCAGGATTTCAAATCGCTACAAAACGAGACCAATGACGCATTTTCGATCACGTGTACAGCGAGTGGTACACACGTGAGAGAGTCAATTTACGCTTTAAGGCGGCTGGAATGGGCACAAAACGTCCGAATGGCGGAAACGCAATAGGAAGGAGGAAAGAGCCAAAGTTTCGACACAATGTAATGGTAGGGACCTTGTGATTGGTGGAGAGAGATTTCACAAAATAAGAGGAACGTTCCTATTGGTCGAAGAAAGCCGTCACGTGAAGAACGAAAGAACCCAGGTGGGGAGACAGTTCGGCTATGAGTAAGACAAGACGGAAATTATCGAGGACTTTTCTCTGAACCAGCGTCAAGTGCAGAATGGAGCACATATCACTCTGTTCGACGCAGAGGAGTAATTTGTGTGAACACTGGGTTCACAGCGGCTGATATCCAGCTAGTAATGAGCTGTAGCGTCGTTTAGCTCCAACTGTGGAGAAACGAATCTGAGAAATAATTAATTGTTCTTGTGAGAACTAAGAGGGCATTATAATATGCACGATGCTCCAACCATGAACGTGTATATCGCCACATTCTAAGACTAGTGATAAATACATGTTCTCTCGCATAATGAGAAGCATAGAGAAAGTTTCTGCTGGAAAATTCAGCAGAGGTGTAATTAGTTTCATAGGAATTTCAGCGGAGAGAGCGGCGTAGCACCGGATGGCTCATCGTAGCTTAAGGTGAATACCGTATCCTGAGATGTCAACTTGTTGGTTCAACAGTTTGCATCCACTGTAATCTCCAGCGATCTTGGGTAATCTTTTGCTCAGTTTGTCACATAACTAACCATCAACCATAGACTTGATTGTCATCTAAAAATAGTACCGAACTTTGTACCAGAATCGGACGATTTTCGTAGTACTGTACTGAGCAACATCATGACATAACTGTAGGATCACTTTTGTTAAGAAACTTCTAATTAAAGTTTTATATTGTAGTGTTTAGGAATATTTAACTTTCCGAGAGATAATATTTAATATTATTGTGTTTAGGAATATTTTACTTTTTGATGTTGACGAGATGCGTTATCCTGACAACTGCTTTTTGTTGTCACATTGAAAACTTTGTGTAAGCGTATAGTTTTGTGCTAATATTACGACATTGAACGTGTCATTTCAACTTACACAGTTGTCTTCAATCCTAGAATAAGTAAACCACAAATATTGCACCTTACATTGTAACTAATGAGGAAGTGTTGAGGAGGCAAGAAATTTGTGGCACAATTTGACCAAAAAATAGGGTCGGTTGATTGGACACATACTGATATATCAAGGAATCATTAGTTTACTATTGGAGGGAACCGTGGGAAGGGGGTTAAAATCGTAGAGGTAGACAAAGAGATGAATACATTAGGCAGATTCAGAAGGATATTCGTTGCAGTAGTTTTTCGGAGATGAACAGGCTTGCACAGAATAGAGTATCTTGGAGTGCTGCCTCAAACTAGTCAGACTGAAAACCACAACAAATTAGCAATAATTCTGAAACTGTGCTTTAGTGTTGATGTAATCTGCACATCCCGCAAAAAAGTGCAAAGCTGGTGGTTTCTGTTCCTGGAACATGGAGGCTTGCCTCATCTTTTGCACCTCAATTCTATCAATATATATACCATTTCCTCGAGTCTGTATTTGGACAGTTCATTACTATTTATTAGATTAACATATCATCGAAAAATTCACGATTTTACTGGAGCGACAAGGACCAAATATAATCAAATTAAAATCACCATTTTACAATACCAAGGAGACATTTTTACCAGAAATAGAATCGGATCATTAGATGCTGCTTGTTTCATCTCACGACATACAAGAATAAATTCTTGAGTATTGAAAATGGATGTCAGATTTTAGTTACACTAGTTGACCTAAATCAGCACTAAGAGTTGGTTCAAAACAATGGTTTTGAGCGCTATGGTACTTAGCAGCTGAGGTCATCACTCCCCTAAAACTTAGAACTAGTTAAAGCTAACTAACCTAAGGACGTCACACACATCGATGCCCGAGGCAGGATTCGAATCTGCAATCGTAGCGGGCGCTCAGGGTCAAGACTGAAGCGCCTAGTACCACTCGACCACTCCGGCCGGCACTAAGATTTGGTTTAAGAATCATAAGATAATAATGCCTACGTGAAAGAAACCTGATGGTTGTTGATTAGAATGAATACGTTACCGTTCTTTGTACAGGGAAGAAAATTAAATACTGTATTATACAAAGGGTGGACTGAATAGGTTTTTGACAAGGTTCGTGAGGCATTACTGCTATTACAGAACAGTTAAATGTCTTTGGAAAAGAACTACGACAAAGCTGTTCTTCGAAGCATGTTAGTTATATGTGACAGCGAAATACTCTCAGAGTCTTAAAAGAACGTAATAAATCAAGTACCAAAAAACACGTGTGGTAGCAGGTGTGATAATTACCAAAGCAACAGTTTAACAACTGACAGTTGCAAAATATTAACTCGTATTATCTGAAGTGCGAAATTTTCTGGCCGATTAAAGCTGTTTCCCGACCGAGAACTTGAGTCTGGGACCATTTCCTTTCGCGGGCAAGTGCTTTAGCGACTGTGTTTCCCAATCACGACTCACGGCCCCTCTTTACCGCCAATACATCTCCTACCTTCCAAACTTTGCAGAGGTTCTCTTGTATACCTAGGGCGATTACCGGCATTGGAAGAAAGGGTATTCCGGAGACAAGGATTGGTTACAGCCTAGGGTTAAATTTCCGTAAATGGCATTCAATTGGCAGTGGAGCGTGTGCTGATTTGAAACTTCCTATCAGATTAATACTGTGTATCCCAGCTGGATTCGAACCTGTGATAATTGCTTTTGCGTTAAAGTGCTCCACCGACGTAGCTATCCAAGCACGACTCACGATCAGCATCCGAATTCACTTCAGAAGATAGGAGAAAGGTACTAGCATAAATGAAGCTGTCAGGGAAGGTTGTGAATCGTGCTCGGGTAGCTCAGTGGCTAGAACACTTGCACGCGTAAGGCAAGCGACCGAGGTTCGGGTCCCGGGCAGGCACACAGTTTCAGCCTACCAAGAAGTCGAAAATCAGCGTACATTCCGCTGCAGAGTTAAAAATTCATTGTGGAAACAATCCCCCAGGCTACGATTAATTCATGTCTCCATAACATACTTTGTTATGTTGTTTCGCAAGAAAACTTCTGTCAAATGGGTCTGAGCACTATGGGACTTGACATCTGAGGTCATCAGTCCCCTAGAACATAGTACTACTTAAACCTAAGTAGCCTAAGGACATCACACACATCCATGCCGAGGCAGGATTCAAACCTGCGACCGTAGCATTCGCGCGGTTCCGGACTGAAGCAACTGGAACCGCTCGGAAACAGCAGCAGGAGAACTTCTGTCAAGTTTGGATGGTAGGAGATGAGATACTGCCGGTAATAAGGCTGTGGGGACAAATCGTTATTTGTGATTGGGTAGCTTAGTCGGTAGAGCACTTGCCTCCGAAAGGCAAAAGCCCCGAGTTCGAGTCTCGGTCTGGCACACAGTTTCAATCTACCACAATGTTTGATAACAGGACGGTATTTGACAATAACAGGCGTGTAGGCAGCCAAAGTTTGAAATAATGAAGAATGTTGAGAAGAGCTTCCGTGTATAAAGTCTGACTGACGTTAAGAAAGTGCCGGAAAGTCACCGATACCGGTGGACACTAGGTTCAAGAGCGGGACGTCTGCTTACAAATATGTGAGCTGCCTGTTGTACAGCTGCTTTTGCAATAAATCGGACATGCAGGCAGATATTTCAACAATAAACTGTGGAGACGGAAGTGCTTGGAACTGTCACAGTGTAAGATATACGGGAAAGGAAGTTTTCGAGTCACACACCAGCCGCTACAAGATGGCAGATTTCTAACCTGCACGAATACTGCGAGGCATAGTTACAAAACGGCGGTCATGCATTTGGTGGAACTGCAAATACGGCCCAAAATTACAACGACACTGTGTAAGTTTTAGAAGAGCTAAGGAAGGCTGGAAATGAGAAGGGGTAGTTGATCGGTCAACGAGAGTGAAATGGATACTGACGCAGCAGTGGACATTGAAGAGATGGCGATCAGTCCGCCGGCCCATTTGGCCGAGTGGTTCTAGGCGCTTCAGTCCGTTACTGCACTGCTGCTGCGGTCGCAGGTTCGAATCCTGCCTCGGGCATGGATATGTGTGATGTTGTTAGGTCAGTTAGGTTTAAGTAGATCGAAGTCTAGGGGACTGATGACCTTAGATGTTAAGTCCCATAGTGCTTAGTGCCATTTCAACCACTTTGAGCGATCCGTCGCTGAATTTGTCTTCAGGAGGCATTAAAACCCATTTCCCTCTCGTTTCCGGTTTTTGAATCTGAAACTCACATTTTCCAATATTTGTCGTCATTTCGTAACTTACACTTTCCTTGTACCATGTTGAATGGATTTACTCTGCAGTTCAGTGCTTCAATGTTAAAAATATGACTGCCCATTTTCCTTGTCTTCCACCCGCACCCGAACATAACATCTCTTCTGCAAGGCAATTAAAACTAAACTAAATCCGTCCGAACAGTTCTCTGAAGGCCCAACGCTGCCGACCGACCTCGTTGTCATGGTTGGAGCCCTGCAGCCGCGTCGCGTACCGATGTGGCTCTCAAGCGCGTGTGGTGTGCTTTCGCTAACGTTGGCAGAATTTCCCGGAGCTTACCGATGCCAATGAGAGTTGCGTGAGCGCGTGCACAAGCGGCTGGCAAAGCCGCGTGAGCCACGCGGATTTCACGCGCCTGCATTCGCTTCGACACAGGCTCCGAAATTTAGAGCGTGCGCATGCACGATGCATTTCTTGTAGCCCCACACTTAGACGACATTGATACGCGGACGAATAACGAATACACATACACTCCTGGAAATTGAAATAAGAACACCGTGAATTCATTGTCCCAGGAAGGGGAAACTTTATTGACACATTCCTGGGGTCAGATACATCACATGATCACACTGACAGAACCACAGGCACATAGACACAGGCAACAGAGCATGCACAATGTCGGCACTAGTACAGTGTATATCCACCTTTCGCAGCAATGCAGGCTGCTATTCTCCCATGGAGACGATCGTAGAGATGCTGGATGTAGTCCTGTGGAACGGCTTGCCATGCCATTTCCACCTGGCGCCTCAGTTGGACCAGCGTTCGTGCTGGACGTGCAGACCGCGTGAGACGACGCTTCATCCAGTCCCAAACATGCTCAATGGTGGAATGATCCGGAGATCTTGCTGGCCAGGGTAGTTGACTTACACCTTCTAGAGCACGTTGGGTGGCACGGGTTACATGCGGACGTGCATTGTCCTGTTGGAACAGCAAGTTCCCTTGCCGGTCTAGGAATGGTAGAACGACGGGTTCGATGACGGTTTGGATGTACTGTGCACTATTCAGTGTCCCCTCGACGATCACCAGTGGTGTACGGCCAGTGTAGGAGATCGCTCCCCACACCATGATGCCGGGTGTTGGCCCTGTGTGCCTCGGTCGTATGCAGTCCTGATTGTGGCGCTCACCTGCACGGCGCCAAACACGCATACGACCATCATTGGCACCAAGGCAGAAGCGACTCTCATCGCTAAAGACGACACGTCTCCATTCGTCCCTCCATTCACGCCTGTCGCGACACCACTGGAGGCGGGCTGCACGATGTTGGGGCGTGAGCGGAAGACGGCCTAACGGTGTGCGGGACCGTAGCCCAGCTTCATGGAGACGGTTGCGAATGGTCCTCGCCGATACCCCAGGAGCAACAGTGTCCCTAATTTGCTGGGAAGTGGCGGTGCGGTCCCCTACGGCACTGCGTAGGATCCTACGGTCTTGGCGTGCATCCGTGCGTCGCTGCGGTCCGGTCCCAGGTCGACGGGCACGTGCACCTTCCGCCGACCACTGGCGACAACATCGATGTACTGTGGAGACCTCACGCCCCACGTGTTGAGCAATTCGGCGGTACGTCCACCCGGCCTCCCGCATACCCACTATACGCCCTCGCTCAAAAATCCGTCAACTGCACATACGGTTCACGTCCACGCTGTCGCGGCATGCTACCAGTGTTAAAGACTGCGATGGAGCTCCGTATGCCACGGCAAACTGGCTGACACTGACGGTGGCGGTGCACAAATGCTGCGCAGCTAGCGCCATTCGACGGCCAACACCGCGGTTCCTGGTGTGTCCGTTGTGCCGTGCGTGTGATCATTGCTTGTACAGCCCTCTCGCAGTGTCCGGAGCAAGTATGGTGGGTCTGACACACCGGTGTCAATGTGTTCCTTTTTCCATTTCCAGGAGTGTATAAATTACTAATCGTTACTCGTGAATAACAAATATTATTCGGAACATTATTCCCTTATGTGACTCAAAGCACTTATTCGTCATCTGTGAATAAAATGTGTTAAGGCTAAAAGATTTATTTGAAATTCAATGGCGTTTATAGTTCCAACACTTGTCATTCATTAAAGGAATGTACTTTTAGTTTCTTTTTAATTAGTATTGTGAACAACCCTTTTTTTTTAAATATTTCGTTAGAAGCTTTATTTGATTCACGGAGATTTACCGTTGTGCCACCAATGAAAATACATTATATACATGCAATGCACTCCTGCATTTGTCTATAATCATAACTTCCATATGTGACTTGCAGCTTTCTTCAGCAAAAACTGAGAAATCATAAATTCGCTGCAGTCTTTGGCAAAAACATCCTTGTCATTCCACTTTAACTTCACTTCTCGAATCACATTCCTAATAATATCTTCTTTTTTCTTCGTAATGTCATTCCAAGCTCTTGCCCCGGTTTCTTTGACATTTCTTTGGCTATTATGTGTCTAAAGTTTGTTGTCAGTCTCGCTTGGCCATAGACAGCAATAAAGGTCGATTTGTTTGTTTTTAAACCATGGGTACGACTTCTCTGCAGTAACTGAAGTTGGTACAGAAAGTGAGAAACGTCTTACAATCGACTCTTGACAATTCCACGGTACACAAACACAATTGTGCTGCAATATTACGAACTCTGTTATATACTCGAACCCAGTGTCTCTTCCGAAATTCTTGAATCTCAAAGCTCTACGTAATTCCTAGGCCGATGTCGGATCGAAAAACCGTTCCATATTCTAACGGCAATGCCACTCAGAATTAATCCCAAAACTCTTTAGATGACTTTGGACGTCCAATAGCAGTCCATCAACGTTTTAGGAGACTTAAGATTAAAAGTCGTTAATCATTAGGAAGCCTTAAGCTCTTGTTTGGTACACTCATTTTGTAGCACTAAGACCACGAATCGTGCATTGAAGCCCGGGTACTGGGCCCTTGCTACAGCTAGCTTGCTCCGCGCTGCCAATTGTGAGCAGGTTGTCTCGTCGACAACTTACGTGCCTGCCTTCAGTGTACGCGTACTGTCAAAGCAGTCGGATCTTGCTTGCTTTCTGAAACAAATTTCATGATGATTTTCGACAGCAAGAGGGTATTTCCGGTATTCGGTGGGGGGGGGGGGGAGGGGCGGAGGAGGGGGCGGCGCACAACATGTCTTCAAATTTATAGTCATCTTTTTCTGGCACATTATTTTGTAAAACACAACATATATTAATTACAGCAATTGCCAATTCATCTCGAACACCCATTAGGCGATGAAAAATTCTACAATTTATTTGACAGACTGTATTCCATAAACCGCCTAGTTCGAGACAGACGGTTTTTAAAGGTTCTTTTATTGTTAGTTAAACACCTTCCTCGATAAGGACAAATAAAATTTTCACATGTTCCAAGTGTCTCGTCTCCCACAATAATGCACCGGATTAGTACTTCCTTGTTTGATATGTAGCTTTTCCAAGATATTTGTAAACTTCTACTAACGAGATTTTCATGAAAAATTGACTGCATAAAAATAGGTAAGTCTATGTTTTCCGTATGCTACAACATCTAAGTAAGTAAACTTATAATGTGACGCGTATAACAATTGTTATAATTATAATGAAGTACGTTTTTCGTGAAAAAAAAACATAACATGTTCCACGTCCATCTCCGTCGGCTGATCGGTCATGACTGACAATCAGCTGGCTGACTAAACTGGGTGCTTCACATTGCGACTGCCTAAGGCGTTATGGCCCAAAATGCAGAGACCGTCAACTTATAAGCACTTTTATGGTTCAATTATTACACTATAAATCAAGTAAAGCTGTGCTCAACTTGGAAGATGGTTTCAGCACTGCAGTACTTCACTAGACCTGGTGGGGTTCCCTTAACTTCCTCTCTCTTCCGAACTGATGTAGGCAGTCAGAAGGGAATCTATATTTCAACACGTATTCTAAAATACGGTGCAATTTGATGAAAGAAGTAACAGAGGAAATCGTAGGAACAGCCGGGGATCGAACCCTAAGCCTAAATTTCGTAGTCTCTGAGCCACAAAGGCACATTTCTAGGTAATCCATTAAGAAGTTATTTATAAAACTGTAACTGCGCTGAGACAAGGGAACAAACACCAATTTTTTTTGAAAGAAGTAAACACATAAAATACAGTTGTTTTAAATGTTACGTGTTATTTACTTTAGAGATAATTTATTGACGAAAAAATTTGTTTGAATGACCTATTTATTCGAATAATTATCCAGATAGAAATCTTTTCGGGTAATACCCATCTCTTTTCACCACTACACCTTTCGCTTCTTTTCCATTTTGCTCATATTACTACACTCCTGGAAATTGAAATAAGAACACCGTGAATTCATTGTCCCAGGAAGGGGAAACTTTATTGACACATTCCTGGGGTCAGATACATCACATGATCACACTGACAGAACCACAGGCACATAGACACAGGCAACAGAGCATCCACAATGTCGGCACTAGTACAGTGTATATCCACCTTTCGCAGCAATGCAGGCTGCTATTCTCCCATGGAGACGATCGTAGAGATGATGGATGTAGTCCTGTGGAACGGCTTGCCATGCCATTTCCACCTGGCGCCTCAGTTGGACCAGCGTTCGTGCTGGACGTGCAGACCGCGTGAGACGACGCTTCATCCAGTCCCAAACATGCTCAATGGGGGACAGATCCGGAGATCTTGCTGGCCAGGGTAGTTGACTTACACCCTCTAGAGCACGTTGGGTGGCGCGGGATACATGCGGACATGCATTGTCCTGTTGGAACAGCAAGTTCCCTTGCCGGTCTAGGAATGGTAGAACGATGGGTTCGATGACGGTTTGGATGTACCGTGCACTATTCAGTGTCCCCTCGACGATCACCAGTGGTGTACGGCCAGTGTAGGAGATCGCTCCCCACACCATGATGCCGGGTGTTGGCCCTGTGTGTCTCGGTCGTATGCAGTCCTGATTGTGGCGCTCACCTGCACGGCGCCAAACACGCATACGACCATCATTGGCACGAAGGCAGAAGCGACTATCATCGCTGAAGACGACACGTCTCCATTCGTCCCTCCATTCACGCCTGTCGCGACACCACTGGAGGCGGGCTGCACGATGTTGGGGCGTGAGTGGAAGACGGCCTAACGGTGTGCGGGACCGTAGCCCAGCTTCATGGAGACGGTTGTGAATGGTCCTCGCTGATACCCCAGGAGCAACAGTGTCCCTAATTTGCTGGGAAGTGGCGGTGCGGTCCCCTACGGCACTGCGTAGGATCCTACGGTCTTGGCGTGCATCCGTGCGTCGCTGCGGTCCGCTCCCAGGTCGACGGGCACGTGCGCCTTCCGCCGACCACTGGCGACAACATCGATGTACTGTGGAGACCTCACGCCCCACGTGTTGAGCAATTCGGCGGTACGTCCACGCGGCCTCCCGCATGCCCACTATACGCCCTCGCTCAAAATCCGTCAACTGCACATACGGTTCACGTCCACGCTGTCGCGGCATGCTACCAGTGTTAAAGACTGCGATGGAGCTCCGTATGCCACGGCAAACTGGCTGACACTGACGGCGGCGGTGCACAAATGCTGCGCAGCTAGCGCCATTCGACGGCCAACACCGCGGTTCCTGGTGTGTCGGCTGTGCCGTGCGTGTGATCATTGCTTGTACAGCCCTCTCGCAGTGTCCGGAGCAAGTATGGTGGGTCTGACACACCGGTGTCAATATGTTCTTTTTTCCATTTCCAGGAGTGTAAATGTAACGAGTTCTACTACTCCACTCGCTAGATTCATCCATGGAAGCCTGTAGTATAGCTGGTTTAAAGTTTTTTAGTTAATTATAACCAAAGTTGACAATTATAGGCTCTTATCACACTCTCAACGTATTGTTTTTAATGTATTCTGATAGAAATATTTCTAAATGTTAGTGGGATTTTGGCAGCTGACTGAAAGCGAGCATTAATTCGTCGCCTATTATTTCCCAGTAATGTGCGGTTCCACAGCTGAAACAATGACCTTCAATAACATTCACTATTCCGTTCCCACTTAAATTTTCGTTATTGTGTGGTAACACTTGGAACACCTGGTGAATCTTAGGTTCAAATGGTTCTGAGCACTATGGGACTTAACTTCTGAGGTCATCAGTACCCTAGAACACATCCATGCCCGAGGCAGGATTCGAACCTGCGACCGTAGCGGTCGCGCGGTTCCATACTGTAGTGCCTAAAACCACTCGGCCACTCCGGCCGGCGAATCTTAGGTACACATCGCATACCTTCTCTATTGAAAACGTGGAAAATCGACAGTTAAAAAGAAATTCTAATTCTAAATGCATTTGGACGCTTGCCATGGCAGTTTTTGCCGCAACGTTGTTTCGAAGCTGTATTGATTAAGTCGATGTTTCCTCACCCGCATGGCAGGGCCAGCCGGCTGTTGACCGACACTCGGAGAACGAGCGCCGCCTGATACCGAGTGAGTGAACCGCCTGCCGCGTGCTTCCACTTGCGCGTGCATAACGAGTGATGTAGATAAACAATAATCACGCGGATTCACCATGTTGCTGCACTGCTATAGTCATGGTCAGCTGATAGGCGTCACAGAATGCGGATATGGAGGAGCACGTGGACAACACATTGCTCTCCCTCTCGTCAGTTTTCGTGGTTCTTGATGCTACTTCTCAATTGGCGTTTTTTCTTTTTCCTTCCTCCCTCCATGTTCTTCCCCATCCTCCAGGTCCCCCTCCCCCCCTCCCATCTGCCTTTGGCTCGGGAGTGTCATCTTTGTGCCACCTCTTTCGTGCAGTGTTCTACATTGAGTGTTCTACAGTGAGTGTTTTACAGTGATTGTTCCGTGTTGTGTTTTTTGGGAAGTGTTGCGAACGGGCATCATACTGTCGCTGGGTGTGCCTTTTATTTCTTGCGAACAGAGACCAGACTGTCGCCGTGTTTTTTAATTGTGTGTGTACTATGTTACTTGTCTGATTCCTGTGTCTTTTATTAACGTTGCCAACCCCTTTTGTTTTCTGTTTTAACTTTCCGCATTTGTCCGACACTTGACGTCACCGTTTTATCGCCTGTTTTTCTTGTTTCTTTTCTTCTTCCGTTTTTTTATAATAAAAGTCTGTAGGCTGTAGGGCAGCGTTCTAAGCTGCTGCCAGCCCGCTCCCTTCGGGGGGAATTGAAAATCAATAAAGGAAAAAAAAAAGTGCGTCCCACATGCGAACAGCACCAAATCCCGACGATCACTCGTCCAAGAGCTGTCGAAGGCCCAACTTGGAATACCTAACAGGAACAGGTGTTGCCTCTGCTGCAAGACCCTTGGGCGCGTGAGAATTATCACGGATTGCATCTTCCGACAGCGCAGGCACAAGCAAGAATTCGGTCTTGGCCACCGAGCATGCTACCTGAAGGGGATTATATTCTACAGTCATTCAGTATCGAACTCATTCCTGGCCCTCCATCACACTGGCTGAAAACACGAGACAGAAGCTGCCGCCTGCTAACTTGCCGCCATCCAGATTACAAGGTGCTCGACCTGTCTCGCCGATCTCGCATCTGCTGCACGCGCCGTCACTTAGAGATTGATTGCGTGGAGAGGTGATATGTTCATTCCCACATCTCCCACCTGTTAATTACTGAGTACTGGTTCGTGCCCATGCCTAGTCAAATCACCCCTGAGATTTATGTTGGTATAAATGATATGGCAACAAACGTAAATGTTATATTTTTAACACTTTAATTCATCTGTCTGATTTGCATCTCAATTCCTTAAACTCACAACGTTTTTGTAGCAAATGCGATGAGATCTCATTGACAATTTGCATATAATCTGTCAGACATTTCCAATTTATTATAGCTCCCGGGTACAACAGGTAGGAGCATAGAGAGGAATTAACATCATCTACAATTAGATTCAAGTGAAAAGATAGGCTTTCTCCCCGACGAAAGAAGGTAAACACCAGCCACAGACCACAGTTTGATGAAGTCTATAAAGCGTATTTATTGCAACATGAAAGATTGTAAACTGTTTTTCTTCTCCATTGTAGTAAGTATTATATAAGATGTAGCTTACAACACCGTTATCTACATGAAAGTAATCTAAAAATGTAGACACCCTGGTTAAATGTAAGAAGGGGCCTGGTGGCCCTAATCTTGCCATTTGAATTCATACAAATTATAAAAACGAATGTACATGTGTATGTATGTATGTGTGTATATCCACATTTCCTCCTAAACCACTGCACTGATTTCAACCAAACTTGGTACACATATCATTACTCACTGGAAAGAATCACTGTGCAAGTCAGAATCATCCGCATATCAAATTGGTGGAGGTGGGGGTAAAAAAGCAGTATAGGCCACTACGCGCGAATACCGGTACTTCTGGAGACTTGAAACGAGAATTACACATAATTTCGAACCTGTACGATAATTTTGTCTCTAGCAATACCAGCAAAATTATGAGAGAAAAAACTTTATCACTTAGCACATTTCCGCTGTATATGCGGTAAAATTTCCACATGAATCGTGACGTTTTAATTTGTTACTTCTTCTCTACTAACTGTATTTTTGACATGTTTTGCAGACAGTATTCACATACACCACAGAATAAACCGAAAAACTTGCATTATTGTACGAGACTTAGTTTAGGAACTATGACATCATAAACACTCAGTGCGTGAGAAAATACCGCATCATGCAACACGTTTAACAGTATTGGTTCATTACCAATCGGAACGCTTCTTGCAGACAGTGTCCTCATTTGCCGCTGAATGTACCTACAACAATAAATCATTGTACGACACATAGTTCAGGAGATATGACGTCAAATACTGAGATGCGTGAAAATGTTGCCCCATCATGTGTGACGTTTTAGTTCAGTACTTCTCTTCTACTAACTCTGTTAGCAACATATTTCGCAGACGGTAGGCACATACATTACTGGACGTAGGTGCAGAATTATATTCTGCAACCCGTACTTCAGGAGATATCTACAACATCGAAATATTGAGTTGCGTGATAACGGAGCTGCAGGGGGAAATTCGCTAGACATACAGGTTAAATATGTGCAGATGTACACGTGAAATAAGGTAACTTTGTGTGAAATATAGTTGACGTATGCATAAACGAGCAAAGCCACTGGTGGAATCTCATACTAAACCACTGGAACGATTTAAATCAAATTTGGTACACATATTAGTTACAATCTGGAAAGAAAACTGTACGGGTAAGTACAAATGGCCTCCTATTGAGGTGAGTGTAATAATATGGAGACAGAAGGGAGAACTTGTGCATGGAGAAGTAGCGAGGGCGAAGGAGGAGATAGACACAGATAGAAGCAGGAGGAGATGCACAGAAAAAGGGAAGAGGAGGAGAAGGACAAAGACAGGGGGAGGAATAGATAGGCAGAGAGAAGGGGAGGACAAGATGTACATGAAGAGGGGAGGAGGAAGTAGATAGAGAACGGAAAGAGATGGAGATGCCCCAGGCAGAGGGAGAGGAGAGGGTGAACACAGAAATGAAAAGGTAGGAGGTTGATGTCTCTAAGCTGATCGTAGGTTGTGTTCTGACAATGAACAGCATAGAGACCGAAGTGATGACAATTTCTGCAGGACCTGACCATCATTTTGCAGGGCAATGCCCAAGCACCTACAGAGCAATCTGTAATGATTTGTTTGACTGATGGGGTTGCTAAGTGCTATACCACCTACTGGACTCCCTTGACTTAAGCCCTTGTAAGTTCAATTCGATCTCTAAACTGAAGGAAACACTTCATGGCATTCACTTCGGAAATGCTACAAATTTGTCGGGAAATAGGCTGCACCGCTCGAACTGTCAACACAACTGGCACTGCTAAGAGTATCCTACGACTTCCACATGACTGGCAACGAGTTATACACAATGTTGGTGACTACTTTGAAGGTCAGTAAAACTTTGAAACACGTATCTATTTTTAATGAGCTGTAAATAAATAGTTGCCACTATTTAAGTTCCAACCCTCGTACATATAGTCTAAAGCAAGAATATGATTGGCTAACAGGGCTGGTAAATTTGGCGTCAATCTAGAAACTATTGTGCGTTTCAATGCACTCGACGCACGAGAACGTTCCACTGGAATGTATTCTAGAGTGTGCGGCACACAACATTCGACACAGGAGAAGAGTGGGAGGAGAACGCCGATTCCCCCAGAGGTTGGTGACAGAGTGCGAAGACGCGCACCGCTGGCGTGGATTCGTGCCGCTCGTGCGCTCAAGATGGATCTACGCGCCATTGATCTGCTCCCGTGCGCCCTTGAGCCCGAGAATTCGCCGCCTTTCTCATGGAAAGAAGCGACGGCGGTTTATTCCCAACTGGCATAATGGTGTCTTCCTTAGAGGCCGATATATCTCTTGCATGTCTTGCCCTGGTCAGAAATAGCTCACCGATACATGCCGCCAAATATTCATTCCTAAACTAGACTATAAAGAGCTCTACGAGATAAACTCAGAATGTAAAATATCGTATACATTTTTGTAGAGTCGTTAGAGCAGGTAAAAAGACACTCTTCTGTTACGTGATACAAATGTCACAGGTGCACCATTTCTACGCTAGGTGTCTTCGAATGGTTTGGCGTTGGGCACTCTCTGGGCCAATGTTCGCAGTTGTTCTGAGTGTTTCGCACGCAACACCTTGACTCTGGAATATGAATTGCAACACAGTTACATCATACAGCTAGCAAACGTAGGGTTTTATTTGTGCTACCAATGGCTCTGGAGTTCTAACGGTAGAATGTGCACTTGAAAACCGTGAGGTTGCGGGTTCAAATCACGGACAGACAAAAGACATCATCAGTCTGCATTTGATTTAGCGTTCACCTCTCAACGACGTGAAGAGTCACCAAGAGCGGCATAAGCTTGGGATTCAACTTTAAATTCTAGGACCCCTTTTCTCGGTTGGATAAGTGGTGTTGAATTGGACCATGTGAGATGCCGAAGTGGTGTCCAATTGAAAAACTTGCATCCAGCTATCGAACCACGCACAGTTATTACTGCTGCTAGTATCCACGTGCCTGGAGACCTATTCCCATTATTGTTGTTCATTATACATATTTTTCACATGAAAAATTCTTCTGGTTTATACAGGGTCGTATATGGCTGAATACGCTCTGACAGAGTTGGATGAGGCACTGTCACACTTCATTTATTTACGTAATGTTGAGAGGTACATGGGCAGCAATAGGTAACGATGGTTTAGAACTGGGGTAAGGTGTACATTAGGAGACCGACGGGTAGCTTTGGGAGATGAGAAGCAGCAGAGGATCAATTAGATAAACGGACGAAGCCTAGAAGAAATCCTTGGAAGTAAGTTTTTTTTCTTTTTTTTTTTTGAGTCATCTGTCTTCTGACTTGCTTGACGCAGCCCGCTAAGAATTCCTCTCCTGTGCCAGCCTCTTCATCACAAAGTAGAATTTGCAATCGACGTCCTCAAGTATTTCTGCGTTTATTGCAATCTCTGTCTTCCTCTACAGTTTTAACCCCCTACAGCTCCCTCTAGTAACATGGAAGTTGTTCCCTCATTGCTTAACAGATGTCTTATCATCCTTTCCCTTCTTCCTGTCAGAGTTTTCCATTTATTCCTTTTCCCTCCGATTCCGCGGAGAACCTCTTCACTCCTTACCTTATCAGTTCATCTTATTTTCAACATTAGTCTGTAGCACCCGTCTCAAATGCTCCGATTCTCTTCTGTTTTGCTTTTCCCTCATTCCATGTTTCACCACCATTCAAAGCTGTGCTCGAAAAGTACATTCTCAGAAATTTATTCCTCAAAGTAAAGTCTGTGTTTGATGCTAGCAGAATTCCCTTGGCCAGGAATACCCTTTTTGCCAGTGCTAATATGCTTTTGATTCTCCATTTAACCGTCCGTCATAGGTTACTTTGCTGCCTAGGTAGTAAAATTCTTCAACTTCATCCACTTCATGGTCATGAGTCCTGATGTTAAGTTTCTCGCTGTTCTCATTTCCGATTGATCGTTACTTTCTTCTTTCTTCGATTTATTCTCAATCCATATTTTGTACTCATTATAGTATTCTTCACATTCATCAGGTCATGTAATTCTTCTTCAATTTCACTGACCATAGCAATGTCATCAGTGAATCTTATCATTCATATCCTTTCACATTCAACTTTAATTTCACTCCCGAACCTTTCTTTTACTTCCACAATTGCTTCTTCGATGTACAGATTTAACAGAAGGGGTGAAAGACAACATCGCTGTCTTACAAACTTTTTAATCTGAGCACTTCGTTCTTAGTCCTCTACTTTTATTATTCCCTCTTGGCTCTTGTATTTATTCTATATTACCCGTCTCTCCCTATATCTTACCGCTATTTTTCTCACAATTTGGAACGTCTGGCAGCATTTTACATTGTCGGACGCTTTTTTCAGGTCAACAAATCCTATGAAAGTGCTATGATTTTTTCTTTAGTCTTGCTTCTTTTATCAACCGCAACGTCAGAATTGCTTCTCTCGTGCCTTTACCTTTCCTAAAGCCAAACTGATCATCATCTAACACATCTTCCATTTTCTTTTCCATTCTTCTGTATATTATTCTTGTAAGTAAGTTTCATACATCAGCAGTTAAGCTAATTGCGCGACAATTTTCGCACTAGTCAGCTCTTGCAGTCTTCGGAACTGTGTGGACGAAAGTCAGATGGTACGTCGCCAGACATACATTCCACAAACCAACGTGAATAGTCGTTTTGTCGCCGTTTCCTGCAATCATTTTAGAAAATCTGGTGGAATGTTATCTATCCCTGCTACATATTTGATATTAAGTCCTCCAAAGCTCTCTTAAATTCCATTACTGAATCCCTTATCTCTTCTAAATCCGTTCCTGTTTCTTTTTCTATCACGTCAGACAAATCCTCCCCCTCATAGAGGCCTTCAATGTACTCTTTCCACCTATCCGCTCTCTCTTATGGATTTATCAATGGAATTCCCGCTGCACTCTTAATGTTACCGCCCTTACTTTTAATTTCACCTAAGGTTGTTTTGACTTTCCGATATGCTGAGTCAGTCCTTCCAACAGTCATTTCTTTTTCGATTTCGTCACATTTTTCTGTGCTCCTGAATCTTTCTTTTATTTCCGTCGTTACTTGTTCGATGTCTAGACTGAATAGTAGGGCGAAAGACTACGTCCCTGCCTTACACCCTTTCTAATACGAGAATTCCCCCTCTTGCACGCCTATTATTCTCTCTTGGCTCTCGGACATGTTGTATATTATCCGTCTCTCCCTACAGCTTATCCCTACTGCCATCAGAACTTCGAACGTCTTAAACAACTTGACATCGTCGAACGCTTTTTCCAGGTCGACAAATCCTATGTACGTTTCTTGTTTCTTTTTTCCATTATCAACAACAACAGCAGAGTTGCCTCTCTGGTGCCTTTACCTTTCCTATAGCCAAACTGATCGTAATCTAACGTATCTTCGAATTCCTTTTCTAGTCTTCTGTATATTATTCTTGTAAGCAACTTGGTTGTGTGAGCTGTTAAGCTGATTGTGCGATAATTCTCGCACGTGTCAGCTCTTGCAGTCTTTGGAAATGTGTGGATGATATTTTTCCGAAAGTAAGACGGTGTATCGCCACACCCTTACGTTCCGCACTCAACAACGTGAGTAATGGTTTTGTAGCCACTTCCTTTGCTAATTTCCCCGATGATTTTAGAAGTTCTGATAGAATGTTATCCTTCAGCCTTATATGACTATAAGTCCTCCATACGTCTTTTAAATTCTAATTCTAATACTTGATCTCCTACCTCTTCTAAATCTATTCCTGTTTCTTCTTTTTCCAGTCTCTCCCCTGCGTTTAACAGTGGAATTACCGTTGCACTTTTAGTGTGGCTGCCCTTACTTTACTGTCTCCGAAGTTTGGATTAACTTTTCTATATGCTGTGTCAGTCCACCCGATCGTCATTTCTTTTTCAATTTCTTCACATTTTTCGTACTGCCATTTCGCCTTAGCTTCACGGCAATTCCTATTTATTTCATTCCTTAGCGACTTATATTTCTGTTCTCCTGAATTTCCCTAGATATTTTTGTACTTCCTTCTTTCATTGGTCAACTGAAGTATTTTGGTGGTTAGTTCCTATAGGACCAAACTGCTGAGGTCATCGGTCCCTAGGCTTACACACTACTTAATATAAGTTAAACTAGCTTACGCCAAGGACAAAACACACACCCATGCCCGAGGTAGGACTCTAACTTCCGACTGGGGGAGCCGCGCGAACCGTGGCAAGGCGCCTGAGACCACGTGGCTACTCAGCGCGGCCCAACTCAAATATTTCTTCCGTTATCCACGGTATCTTCGCACTTACCCTCTCTGTGCCCACGGTTTTCTCTCCAACATTTGTGACTGTCCTTTTCAGAAATGTCCATTCCTCTTCTACTGTACTGCGTAATAAGCTATTTCTTACTGTCGTATCCACAACCTTAGAGAACTGCAAGCGAATCTCTTAATTCCTCAGAAGATCCGTATCACATTTCTTTGCGTATTGAGTCATCATGACTGAATTCTTAAACGTCAGTCTACGCTTCATCACTACAAAACTGTGATTTGTTTCTATATCTGCTCTTGGGTACATCTTATACTCCAGTATCTGATTTCGGAATCTCTGTCTCAAATGGTTCAAATGGCTCTGAGCACTATGCGACTTAACTTCTGAGGTCATCAGTCGCCTAGAACTTAGAACTAATTAAACCTAACTAACGTAAGGACGTCACACACATCCATGCCCGAGGCAGGATTCGAACCTGCGACCGTAGCGGTCACGCGGTTACAGACTGAAGCGCCTTTAACCGCAATCTCTGTCTCGCCATGATGTAATCTAACTGAAATCTTCCCGTACATTTTGGTCTTTTCCAAGTATACCTCCTCCTCTTGTGATTCTTGAACTGATTCAAGGGGTTCAAATAGCTCTAAGCACTATTGGACTTAACATCTGAGGTCAACAGTCCCCCAGACTTAGAACTACTTGAACCTATCCAACCTCTGGATATCACACGCATCCATGCCCGAGGCAGGATTCGAACCTGCGACCACAGCAGCAGCGCGGTTCCGGACTGAAGCGCCTAGAACCGTTCGGCCACAGCGGCCGGCTCTTCAACAGAGTATCAGTTGTTAACAGCTGGAATTTATTACAGAACTGAATTAATCTTTCTCCTTTCTCATTCTTTGTCTGAAGCTCGTTTTCTCCTGTAAGCGTTTCTTCTACTCCGTCCACTATAGCGGCGTTCTAGTCCCCCATGGCTTAGATTTTCATCTTGCTTTACATAATATATTACACTTTCAATATCCTCACGTAATTTCTCTGTTCCTTCATCTTCTGCACTTGTCGTCGGCATGTATACCAGAACTGCCGTTGTTCGGGTTAGTTTGCTGTCGTTTCTGCTAAAGACAACCCTACCACTGAACCGTTCACAGTAAGACAGTCTCTGTCCTACCTTGCTGTTCATAAACAATCTTACTCCTGTTATACCTTTTTCTACCGCTGTTGATGGTACCCTATACTCATCTGACTAGAAATCCTTGTCTTCTTTCCATTTCTCTTCAATGACCATCACTGTATCTAGAGTGATCGTTTGTATTTATCTTTTCAGATTTTCTAGATTCCCTACCAAATTCAAACAGGGATCATAATGTATTCAGTAAATTCGGTCGAGACATTGCAGGTGGGCATCGATAGTTCTTTATACATTTGGAACCATGTTTCACCCATACGACCGGAGAAGGAACGCTAAAACTCAGTAGGGAAACCATGAGACCCAGGCCATAGCCAGTTCATCCACGTCGCATCTTGGGCCCAAGCAATGGAAGATGCGACAGTACTGGGTGAACTCTCGGGAAATACCTGTTTGTGCCACAGATTGCCTTCTCTCCACCGTTTCGACTGCCTTAATGAGCGTGCGTTTTGCACTGACGTCTTTCTCGTGCTATGTGATACAGCGATGCTCGTTCACCTTCCACCCCATTGAGGTGGAGCAGACGGGTTTTGATGCGTTGACAGTCTGGTGACGGCGGTTGCCAGCCGGACTCATCTCTGCCATAGTCGATAAATGGCAGGTTTGACACAATAATCCATCTCAGCAACATGGAACCGTTGGCGCCGTTGGTATCGGCGCCAAGTATCCTCATTCTCATGAGAACAGACTTCATCGCGGAGGTGGGAAATGTCAGGTTTCCATGTTCCCCTTCTACGTCTTGTCTGTTGACGAGGTGAGGCAACGGCATAGACTTAAGCTTGGTGATCAGTAAAAACCGTTACCCATTTCACAACGACAACTGTCGACGCGCGGCGCCCTCGTGGTAGGTACATCCCGTGTAAGGGGCTAGCCGAGAGGCTGGTAAGGTATGTAAACCTGGGCTTGTCGCCATCTTGTAGGATCCAACTGCCTTGCAAGTCGAGGTCTCGTCCAGAGCGTACACGCTTGGCGGGGGCGAAGTGCGGTTATTGGTCCTCGGGCAGCTGTACACAACTGAAATAGCCGCCCACTACATAATGCTCCACATTTCCTTCAAACAATGAGGTCGCCACCTCGTAGTAGATGATGGTCCTTTCTCGGCGCTTCGACGAACCGGATGGCGCATAAGCGTTCACCAAACGGTCGGCATCGACCATCAGCTCGACACTGCGCCCCGACGGAAGGCGAGCCACGTGCAACTCATCAGTCTCTTCCCATAACAGTACGGCTGAACCACCACTACCTTCGCCAGCTGGTAAACTATAAGCGTCATAACCATAAAAGTCTAATTTTACACGCGACTGCTACGGTCGCAGGTTCGAATCCTGCCTCGGGCATGGATGTGTGTGATGTCCTTAGGTTAGTTAGGTTTAAGTAGTTCTAAGTCTAGGGGACTGATGACCTCAGATGTTACGTCCCATAGTGCTCAGAGCCATTTGAACCATTTTGAACCCGATCTAAAGTGCCTCTTATACTCAGTGATCCTGATCAAATTTTGGTTGATTGTCCAGTTAAATCTACGTAGACTTTTCCTTATGTACATGGTACACAGTATATTCCCGACATTACAAATGGGTCCCTTTTTTTCCTTTGCCAATCTGAGACATTCTTTGATCCTATTTGTAGGTTTATAAATAGTTCTTACACTGTGTTGCAAGGCACTCCATAGCTACAGACAAAGAAGGTATTGCTGTCATATTTGCCCCATACCTTAGATTTACTAGATGACGGGCTCAGGACTTGGAACTTGTAAACCTTAGGTGCGGTACAGATATGCCGATGACACCTTCGTTTTGTGGAGCCATAGTAGGAAACAGCTCGATATCTTCCTAAGCCATGTTGAAACACGTATGTGTTCAGTGTATTCAGTACAGCGATGTCGAGGCATGAGAGAATATCTTTCCAGAGAGTTATTAATCGTTGCTAGTCTGCGCTTGACCGCGCGAGAGTTCAGTTCAGTTGCGTGTAGCGAGCCGGCAGGAACAATTGTGGTACGTAGCGAGTCGCGAGAGCATGTAATTTAGTTGCAAGTGGGACTCTGTCTGCAGTAGTCAGTCAGTACAGTAGTGTGTGAGGAGTCGGCGGGGGTCGACATGGGTCTCTGGTCACGATTCAGGACGAGGTATATTGTTAAATAAGGTAATGAAGCAGCATTGCGCTCAGCTAATAATGTATTGTAATTGTAATTAATTCGTTCATGAAACGCCCCAATAATAATTCTGTTTTCAAAGCAATCGTTATTAAAAAGAAGAAAATCATTACAATTGAATGTTCATTTCTCAATTTTTGTGTTGGGTTTACATTGGGCCATTATTTTTCAATATTTTTGTAGCGAAGGTACAGTCGCTTTTATTGCAATTTAACGATGTATTGTGGGAGCTCAACAACATTTGGGTAATTATTATTCAGTAATCTTGTGGGGAAATAACTTTTGGCACGTTTTGATTATCATAGACTTTTCTTTTATTTCTTGCTGGGAAATTACACTTTGGCTTTATTCTCATTAACATTGAAAAATTTAACATTAATTATGTGGGGAGGTTACACTTGGCGACATCCGGTCCAGGATCGTATTTCTTTGAGAATCTTCTGAAAAGTAGTCAGATATCTGCTCTCATTTACGTAATATAATTAACATTTGGCGCAACGTTTTTACTAATTTTGTGATTTTCTTCCACGGATCATCGGCCATTCGTTGCTCTCTGTTGTATTTTTGTTTGTTGCTTTTTGCATTGTGCTTATTTCATTTGTGAATAAGTGTGACTATTGTAAAAATGCCGCGAAAAACTGTGAATAGTGCATCGCGAAGTATAATGAATGAAATAACCGACTTAAACAACTTCACCGATAGTACTTGTGACACGCAGAGTAATGATGACAATCCTGCGTTCACTGACAATCAGCACGTACCGACCACTAATAATGATTATTATCTTAATGATGAACAAGCGAACTCATTTGTCTCCTCTGTTAATTTGACGACAATTGATGACGCGGGGCGTTCTGTTGCAATGAGCGCTGCCCAGCTTAACACACCCGGTTTGGAAAATTCAAGTAACGTACAGACATATTTGTCTAATGAAAATGAACAGTGTAATCAGAGTGCGTCGGATTTATTTAATTCCGAGGTAGGGACTAACAGTGCACATCCGATTAGTAAACCTTTTCAATTGTCACAAAATATCCAGATGGATACACAAAACGTGACAATTTTAGATAGACCATCACACAGCACAGAGAAAAGAAATTTAATTTTGGCTCGGATCAAATTATGGAAGTGTTGTTACAATTTAGGGAAGAATTCAAACAACAGAATGATAGGCAAGACAATAATCACAGACAACTTAGTGAACAGAACAAACAGTCAAATGAAAAATTAGACAACAATTCCAGACAGTTAAATGAAAAATTAGATAACAAATTCAGACAGCTTAGTGAACAAATTAGAGACGTTGCCGCGCAGTGTCATGATAGTAAGGAATGATACTAAGGAACAATTACGCGAGGAAATTGAGGCTTGTGCTAGGAAAAGTAGCGAAGAAATTAGATCTGTTGCTCAAGAATTAAGAGATATGCAAACAACTCCATAGAATCACTTAGAGAAGAAATTAATGCAGTCGGTAAACAATGCTCTGAAAAAGCAACACAATTACGCGACGAGTTTAAAGTAATGACAGCAGAACTTTCGCACACAATGGATGCAAAGATAGACGCGAAATTCGACCAACAGAACAGTCAAATTGACGAGCGTTTTAATCACCACCTAGAAAACAGTAATACGCGTTTCCGTAAATTTATACAGGATCAGAATAAAGTAAAACGACAAGTAATGGAAACAATCACGGCACAGAGACAAGAATACAAACGTAAATTGTTCGCGAAAGCAAAAACATACGTAGACATCAATATTACTACAGTGTCCGACAAAATTAATACCATCGAACAGTTGAACACCGAATTACGTGATGAAATTTCTGATCTTAAATCAAAAACAGATACGCACACAGTAGATATTCAAACAGTGACCGACAGACTCGAACAATTAGAACTAACACAGGATTCAGATGACATCAAAGCTGACGATAAAAACCTGAACGAAACCACACGTGAAATGCAAAAACAGATTAATGCCTCTGACAGTAAGAACGATGATCAGGTAAAAATACTGACTGAAAAATGTGATGAATTGGCCAGTCGTATTGATGTTATTGAAAGTAATAATGACAGAAAATCAGACGATACCTCACCGGTTTCATTTAACCAAACACCTGAATTCCAAAATTTAAAGCAGACAATTAATGAGATCGATTCGTCTAACAATACATTGCGTAGAAAATTGTCAAGTTTACAGCAAGAGGTAACAGAGATAAAAAATATTTCAGTTAATAACACATCACAGCAGACGCCACTTTACGAACATTTTTCAGACTCACGCAGCACGTATAATTTGGGTAATCTACAGAGAGTACGGGACTTAGATTCCGAACAGACACAGACAAATAGATTCTCTTACAATCATGAACCTGTTCCATCATACAGAAACGATAATTTTGATTACAAACATTTTCTATCAGTGAGAAAATTTAAAGAGTTTAGAAATGACAGAACACAGATTCACCCACTAGATTGGATACAGCAATTTAGCTTTGCTTTTCCACCGACTTGGCCCGTAACGCATAAACTTGAATTTATTTGCAGTTTTTTGGAAGGCGAACCGGCAACTCTTATGAGACCGATCGCGAGGCAATGCTATTCGGTAGAAGAGTTTCAGAATGCTTTTCTGTCAGCGTATTGGTCGAAGACGACACAGCGTGGAATTAAAGACCAACTAATTAGTTTACCAAATTATGAGAACACAAATTTTCCCAGTGTCACGCAATTTTTTGAGCACATGGTCCAACAAAACCAGTACTTAAGTGAACCTTACAGTGAATCTGCACTTATTCAATTATGTATCTCTAAATTGCCACGATCATTAAGAGTGTCACTTTTAACGGGTCAGCAAAAAGAAAATATTCAGGGATCTGCTGCAGCTTTTAGAAGTGCAGCAATCAGATTATTCCTTCGTGAACAAAAATTTTTCATATAATAACCAAGGTCAACAAACTTACAGTAATTACGATCAGTCACGTAATTTTAATAGTAAAGGTAATAGACGCTATAGGAATGACAACCAGCAGAACGTTAATAACAGACAAAATTCTAATTATCAATATCGTCAAAATTTTCAGCAGCAGGAACCACATTTTAGTAATAATAGTCGTTTTCCACCACAACAACATGAAAGTCAGCCGGTTAGCATACCTAACCCACAATGGAATGCACAAGGTCAACCAGGCTTTAATGTTTCGCCGCGTGCACGTATAATCCCAGGTACAACAAATAGTAACGCACGCCAGCAAGGAAATAACTACATGCAGAAAACACAGTACTTCAATTCCTATCGCAATGCACCGTATGGGAATGATTATTACGACAGACGTAAAAATAATGAGGACAATTTTCAGCGTACATCTAACAACAGTCGGTCTTACCAACAGCAAAATTATCCACAAGAACATATTCTCATGAATGAACCCGACAGTAGGTATCATCCAGAGCGTAATACGTCTGGAAGAGATAATAGAACAGTTCAAATAGTGGAAATGCCACAGAATCATTCTGACAATAATGATACGTCAGATAGAATTTGACTAGATACTGTACAGGTCGCTTCTTCCAGTAACACAAATACTATTTTAGACACGCAGAATGTTGTTCACGAAAATGTTATTACTTTTGACGACATCAGAGACACTCTTTTACAGGAAAGACCAGTTGTTCAAAAAACTATTTCACACCCTGTCATCGAAATTAAAATTGGTTCATCGAAATTTTCAGCAGTAATCGATTCCGGATCACCTATGTCAGTAATAAATGTAGAAACTTTTAACGAGTGTAACAAGGAGAATAAGTATCCTACATTACCATTAGGCAAAATGAAAGTGAAAGGAGCAGTATCGAGTAAAAGAGTAGACGTTAAATTACAGACGCATTTATCATTTTGTATTGGAGGTCACACTTTTCACTCAAATTTTTGGATTGTTCCTTTACTGACAACAGACGTTATTTTAGGCACGAACTTTCTGGTACAACACGACGCAGTTATAGATTTTCAAAATTCCTATTTAATGTTGAAGGATGATAATGTACAATTGGCTTTGGAATTTCAGCACTCTTTATCTGCGGAAGAACAGACAATTAATCGCACAGAGGTCATTTCCGTATCACGTAACATAGACTGTAATTCCACATTGTTCACGGACACAACTATAATAGTCCAGACGAAGCTGACTACGACGTAATACAGACGATTTCAGATAAAGTTAAACAAAGCAGTGCAAGTACAGACAACGAACGCACGCAACTACACAAAATTCTTTTACAGCAAGCTCCAGTTTTCGACAACATTCCTGGTACTATGTCCGGTTTTATGTATGAATTTCAGGTGAAACAGCACGATACATTTAAAGCTAAGCTTTGTCCCATTCCATATATTCATAGAGAACAAGTTAAGAAAGAATTGCAGGATATGCTCGATCAAGGAATTATTGAACCGGCAGTTAGTCCGTACATAAACCCACTCCATATTGTTAAGAAAAAGGATGGCTCACTTCGCCTTGTACTTGATTCGCGTCACATTAATGACATTATTATTAATGAAACAGATCGACCACAAACATTAGAGGAACTGCTACAGAAATTTCACGGTACTGCCATTTATTCTACATTAGATCTGAAATCGGGTTTTTGGCAAATTCAGCTCCATCCGAATTGCAGAAAATATACAGCTTTTCTCTGTTTTGGCGACTGTTATCAATTTTGCAAATTACCATTCGGTTTAACTATTTCTTCTGCAGCTTTTATTCGCGGTTTGAACACAATACTTCCGACAGAACTTAAAGACAGAATCACGACGTACGTAGACGACATTCTTATGGCAGAAGCTAACTGGTCTGAACACAATGTGATTTTAGGACGACTGTTGCAAACTTTTCATGCGCAAGGACTCACAGTTAATCTCAGTAAATCGCACTTTGGTAAAACTTCTATAAAATTTCTTGGACATTTAATTTCAGCAGAAGGCATTGCGCCTGACCCGGAAAAACTACAAGCTTTACGTGACATTACTGTTCCTACGACGAAGAAACAACTACGCAGTTTTTTGGGCTTAATTAACTTTTTTCGTAAATTTATTCATTACTCTGCTTTAGATACCCCCAGAGTATGACAGTTGACAGGTAAAAACAGTATTTGGTCCTGGGATAAGCAAGCACATTCTGAATTTGTTAACCTGAAAGAAGCCTTGTTGAATGCTCCACTTTTATCGCACCGAGATCTTACCAGAAATTTTTCCATTGCCACCGACAGTTCTAACACCGCTTTAGTCGTACACATTTTTCAGGAAATTGAAGAAGATGGCTCTACAGTAATTAAAAACATCGCATTTGCAAGTCGCATTCTATCACTTGCTGAACGTAATGATTCTGTCACAGAACTGGAAACATTATGTGTTGTTTGGGCTTTTACGAGATTTCGGCACTTTCTTTATGGAAGACATACCACCGTCTACACAGACCATAGAGCGATACAATTTTTACTTTCAGCTAAATTCACACACGACAGACTAAGTTGATGGAAGCTTTATTTACAGGAAATTAATTTTACAATTGTTCACATTCCCGGCACACAAAATATTGTAGCGAACGCACTATCTCATTCTCTCAGCAACAATCAGCAAGAAATCGCAACCAACTTCTGCAAAGCAAATTTCAGCGTCATGTACATTCAGCAAGTTGCATTTAAAAATTTTATTTCGTCGTCATTACAGGACGTAGCAAAGGAGCAAAATAAAGACAACGTGTGGAAAGAAATTAAACACCTTTGGCAAGATAAGAATAATGTTACGATTAGAAACCACTACACTGTACGCAATGACATTCTGTTTCGCCGCTCTCATCCAGACAGCAACAATTGGTTATTATGCATTCCTGACGAACTGGTTAACAAATTAATCTGGTATACTCATTTAAGTTACGCACATTACGGAGCAAGAAAATGTTTTCTTATATTGAGACAGAACTGTTATTTTGCCAACATGGAGAAACGTATACGACGAGTTTTAGCGTCATGTAAAATTTGCCAGAAAGCTAAGTCAGACACCACTTCACATGTTCCTCCATTATATCCCATTGTACCTGTTAAATTAAGACATATGGCCGCTGTAGACATTTTTGGTCCGATTCCCAGAACTAATAGAGGTTTTTGCTACATCTTTGTCGCTGTTTAACTCAATTCAAAATTTGTTACCTTCACTCCGTTACGCAATGATACTGCTAAAACTGTTTCGAAAGCATTTGTAAAACATTTTCTATTTCATGTAGGGCATGTGTTGAGAGTAATTTCCGACAATGGACCACAATTTCGATCTGCTATATGGACACGTATATTACGAGCTAGAAACATTTCTCCGATCTATATATCCAGGTACCACGCTTCTTCGAACCCTTGTGAACGACTAATGAAAGAGATTGGTAAACTGTGTAGAATATACTGCCATAAAAGACATATCGATTGGGACACACACATACACTCATTCCAGGATGTAATTAATTCCATACCAAACGAATCCACTATGCTATCTCCGTCTGTTATACTGAAAAATGTTGAACCATGTAACAAAATTAAAGAATTAGTAAACTTTCCTACATCTCGTCGACTACGACACCATGAAATAATTGACATTGCGTTGAACAACATCAAACGTGCCGCAGAGCGCCGGAGAAGACAGCAAAAACAGGTTTGTATGCGCCGTGACTTTCACGTTGGACAGAAGATATTAGTACGTACACACTATTTATCCAACAAAATTAAAGGTAGGTGCAGTAAATTTGAACTTTTATGCGTAGGTCCATATCGGATTCGCAGCATTCCTCACCCCAATGTTGTACACGTCGAAACTTTGAGAACCAGAAAATCCAAAGGAAACCACCACGTCTCCAACATCAAACCCTTTATTGAATGAAGATACTTTATGATTTAACATGCTATGATGCCATTTACTAATTTTTTATGATCACTTATGCAATTATATTCACATGACTAATTAATGATGATTATGGCATTTTTTCTTGGCAAGTGCCCGGCGAGGGAAGGTTAGCAGGTCGCTCTTCTTGTCGTTACACATCAGACCGTGCATATTTTTCCAGATGAATTTACACATTTTATGACCATTTATGAAATTATATTTATGTGATTACCTACTGATGACTGTTGTATTTTTTCTTGGCAAGTGCTCGGCAAGGTAAGGTTAGCAGGTCGCTTTACTTGTCGTTACACAGCGCACCGTGCATATTTTTTCAGATGAACTTACACATTTTTATGACCACTTATGTAATTATATTTATGTCAATACTTACTGATGATTGTCGTATTTTTTCTTGGCAAGTGCCCGGCAAGGTAAGGTTAGCAGGTCGCTTTACTTGTCGTTACACATCAGACCGTGCACATTTTCATTTTTTTGTATGTATGATTGTTTTCCTGTTTTGTTTGTATGCATTATGAAATAGCTAAGACATAGCAAACACCAGTTGACTTTGAAATTTTTGCTTTAAGATATCTCAACATCGTGACTATTTTTACATTTTTTTGTTGCTGCATTATGATATTCTGTATACATTTTGCTTTTGAACACTGTGTATGTTTCTGACATATTATGTTTTCTGTCATGTTATGCTGTATGCTCAGTTATGTTACTATAAACCAGTTTTTATCTAACGGGTTTATTTATGATTTAAATGCAAGACATTAATATTTGTTCATCAAATTCAGAATGAAACAGAAATGGGAATTTCACCTACGGAATAGACGAAAGAAGATGCAAAAACCTTATGAGGAAGAGTAAATGGATCAGGATTAACAAGCATTAACAAGTATATACTATACACATCGCAGAATAGCAGTCTTAACTAATTTTTTCTTTCAGAATACGAGGCGATTGATGCAGGCTGTCTGACAGAACTACACATCTTAGTTTTAGTGATGAAATATGATAGAAATAAGGAATAATTGTATAATGACTAATGAGGTGATTTTCTGCAGATGATAATGAGTGGTGATGAATAATGATGAAGAATATGCTACTATGAATAATGAAGTTTTTTTCTTTGCAGGTGATGATAATAATGGAGTTATGATAATATAGATAATGAAGTGATGGATAATGAAGTTTTTTCTTTACAGATGAGGATGATGTTGAAGAGTATGTATTTATGCTATGTAGTTATTTAAGTATTTGTTGCAGTTTGCTTTGGCAGCAGGTGTTATATTGCATAGTAGATTGACTGAAGGTTTTGGAAGGGACAGCTATGGAACACATTTTTATACACATTTCACTACCTGTTAATTCGAAGTTCACTACTCTTCAGCATAGTTTGCGTTTCTTCTTTCAGGTCAATAATCCATTTTGTATTTTCTCCAGGAGAAGTTTTTCATGATACTTACTAAACCTGTTACTTATTAAACCTGTATTAGTACTTGCATTTTTTTTTTACCCAGATGTGTCTATCATTTATAAATGTGATCACATATACTGCCTTGTTTCATAACCTTGCTACAGCTGACTCATGACGAATGACGTTACACATTTTCATTTGCAGCAATAACTCAAAAGCAAACAAAGTAATTACCAGTCCTAAATAATGCTACTAGATTAAGAGAATTCTGAATAATACTGATCAGCTCTGAATAGTATGTCACTTCAGTAATGACTTCTTAATGATACAAAAAAAATAATGCTTTCTAACTGGCCAATAAATGCCACTGTTTATTGTAATAAGATTACCTATGATGCCCATGATTATTAATTATGTACAAATGCTATGACAGTAATTAACTGATTTTCAATAATGACTTCTTAATGATACAAAATAATAATAATAATAATGCTTTGTAACTGGCCAATAAATGCCACTGTTTATTGTAATAAGACTACTTATAATGCCCATGATTATTAATGCTATGACAGTAATTAACTGATTTTCAATAATGACTTCTTAATAATACAAAAAAAATGATGCTTTGTAACTGGCCAACGAATACCACTGTTTCTTATATTTTAAATTTGTATTATGCCACTTTTATGCTATATATATGAATACTATTAGCTTGATGCTACACTCATTAGCTCTTGTTTTGAATGATGGCTTCTGTTGGTTTATAACTGGCCATTGATTGCCACTGTTCACTGTAATCAGATGATTTATGAACATTATTCTGTAATACTTCATACATGGTACAGAAATGTTCAGTAACTGGGCGATGAGTGCCACTAATTACTTAAATCAGTTGTTAGACTAGTGTAATTCTCATTGAATACTAATATGTGACTTAATGTCCTTCACCTTCTCACCTGACTACCCTGAATTACTGCAATATCCATTTGTCCTGTATAGCCTCTTGATCATGGAGCACTATATTTGGTTTTGCACTAATTCTACGTTGGTGTGCCTTGTAAAAGCGTGGTGTTGACACTACATGCTGCCACCACCGTGAGCGATGGAGACGTTATTATGGTCCCACTGTTTGGTGTACCTGATGTACTGCCAAAATGATAACATGGAATATTACTACGACATTTCAGTGTCTTGGGTACACTGATTAATGCTTGAAGGAAAAGAACTGCAAATTGTTTCACTTGGTGTTGTACTTCTGTGGAAAGATATGGACTTTCAGTGCAGCTGCGTGCAACCTAAAGTGCTACATCCATGATGCAATCCTTCCCTTTCCTCTCCTAATTCTTGTAACATAGTGAAAATCATTTTTGCTAACATGATTTATATTCATGATCTATACATTTTTTGTTAATTTGATGATATGTTCTGCACTTCAGTGCGTGTGCACTTTTATCATTTTTCAAACATGATTTCTACTTATTGTACATACAATTGTGATTTGCTGATTTTTCTAACATGATTTCTACTCATTGAATGTGCATTTTGATTTACTGATATGTTCTGAACTACAGTACATGTGCACTTATGTCATTTGTCAATGAGATTTGTACTCATTATGTCTATTTGTTGCGAAAACTTTGAAGAATTTTTCAGTGCATGTGCACTTATGCCATGTGTTAATATGTTTTCTACTGAACTTCAGTGCCTGTGCACTTTTCTCATTTTTCAGTATGATTTGTACTCGTTGCCTATACATTTGAGATTTCCTGATATGTTCAATACTTCAGTGCGTATGCACTTATGTCATTTGTTACTCATTCTATATACATTTCGTCATTTGCTGATATATTCTGTACTACTGTGCATGTGCACCTTTGCCATTTGTAAATATGTTTTGTACTCATTGTGTATACATTTGACTTTGTCTGATATATTTTGTACTTGGTGCATATGCACCATATTTACTTCATGTTCCACATCTGTATATTCTCTGTAATTGTAAAGTTAATTAGTTAAGAAAAAAATTTGTTGCTCATGGCAAGTCCAAATCACCATCGCTGCCAAATTTTTGCCCCCCCCCCCCCCCCCAGTGGAGGGTTATGAAACACGAATGTGTTCAGTGTATTCAGTACAGCGATGGCGAGGCATGAGAGAATCTCTGACCAGAGAGTTAGTTATCATTGCTAGTCTGCGCTTGACCGCGCGAGAGTTCAGTTCAGTTGCGTGTAGTGAGCCGGCAGGACCAGTTGTGGTACGTAGCGAGTCGCGAGAGCATGTAATTTAGTTGCAAGTGGGACTCTGTCTGCAGTAGTCAGTCAGTACCGTAGTGTGTGAGGAGTCAGCAGGGGTCGACATGGGTCTCTGGTCACGATTCAGGACGAGGTATATTGTTAAATAATGTAATGAAGCAGCATTGCACTCAGCTAATAATATATTGTAATTGTAATTACTTTGTTCATGAAATGCCCCAATAATAATTCTGTTTTCAAAGCAATCGTTATTAAAAAGAAGAAAATCATTACAATTGAATGTTCATTTCTCAATTTTTGTGTTGGGTTTACATTGGGCCATTATTTTTCAATATTTTTGTAGCGAAGGTACAGTCGCTTTTATTGCAATTTAACGATGTATTGTGGGAGCTCAATAACATTTGGGTAATTATTATTCAGTAATCTTGTGGGGAAATAACTTTTGGCACGTTTTGATTATCATAGACTTTTCTTTTATTTCTTGATGGGAAATTACACTTTGGCTTTATTCTCATTAACATTAAAAAATTTAACATTAATTATGTGGGGATGTTACAATGTGAACAGCCTCCATACCAACAATACATTTACCAGTAGGTAGAAAACGACCAACAGCTACTATTCCTAGATGGGCTCATAACGAGGGACGCTGAAACCCTGGGACACGTCATGTATCGAGAACCGTCATGCATGGACCGGTACCTACACAAACTTTGGAGTCACCACTCTATTTAACTTGTAAGCCTTCGAGTTGTCTACCTGCCCATGCATCTGCTTAATTAAATCTAAACTCTGACAGTGGTCGCTATTGTTAGCCCATACTGGAGGTTATCACTTTTATCAGAATCTTAAAGAAAAATTGAATGCTAATAAGAATTTATAAAAAGGTGCCTCTGTGGTTATTGTACTCAATTAGTGATGGGTGATTTATATGAACCACTGTGGGCTTAATCTTTCATAAAAATGGCAAGAGTTTATTAATCATAAAATATAACAAACAACACAAGTGAAGCGAGATGTAAGTAGGCTGTTTATGTTTTCTTATTGGCAACGTTACGTAGCGCTCGGTATGAAAATCACTGGCTGTGCTGTATGCAGTCTGTGGCTAGTTTGCATTGTTGTCTGCAATTGTAGTGTTGGGCAGCGGAAGCTGGATGTGAACAGCGCGTAGCGTTGCGCAGTTGGAGGTGAGCCGCCGGCAGTGGTGGATGTGGGGAGAGAAATGGCGGAGTTTTGAAATTTGTAAAAATGGATGTCACGAACTGCTGTATATATTATGACTTTTGGTGACTATTAAGGTAAATACATTGCTTGTTCTCTATCAAAATCTTTCATTTGCTAACTATGCCTACTAGTAGTTAGTGCCTTCCGTAGTTTGAATCTGTTATTTAGCTGGCAGTAGTGGCGCTCGCTGTATTGCAGTAGTTCGAGTAACGAAGATTTTTGTGAGGTAAGTGATTTGTGAAAGGTATAGGTTAATGTTAGTCAGGGCCATTGTTTTGTAGGGATTATTGAAAGTCAGATTGCGTTGCGCTAAAAATATTGTGTGTCAGTTTAAGCACAGTCATGTATAATTGTTCTAAGGGGACGTTTCATATGTCGACCCATAGTCTAGGATACCTCACTGGAATCTTCTGATTTTTTTCTTGTAGTTCGTGTAATTAGTGTAGCTATTGTTTATTGCTAGCGCGTAATTGTGGAGAGAATCTCCTTTGTAGTTGCAGTCTTTCATTGTTGTACAGTAAAACAGTTGTGGCATGCATGTAGATTTGCACCAAGTATTTCGCAGCTGCGCTTGCAATTAACTAGATATTATTTTCAGTGCTATGTTAATGTGTTGTCTTATTTTTGCTCTTCGAATTGTGCTTTTTTCGTGTGAAATATTGTGACAATAATGGCGTGTGAAAAACGTAACACTAGGCTCCAAAGGAAACCGAGAAATAATAGTGACGACGAGCGTAGCTTATCAGCACCACTGTGTAGTGAATTAACAGACATTCGAAGTAGTAATTTGGTAATTGTGCATAGGGAAATTGAGCGGGCGGCAAATAATGGTATAGACAGTGAAACAGGTAGTGAACAGGGAAGCATTATCGATCGATCGGTCGGCAACAGCTCGCCTCAGGAATCCGAAATGACAGAACACAATACTGCAAATACTGTAGACTTAGGTTTTGGGTCCTCACCGTTTTCTCAAACAAGTCAAGACACATTTTCTGCTTGTCAAAATGTGAATGTTGCCGGTGCAAATTCACTGTCGAAAAGCATAGAGAAACAGATTCCAGACACTAATACATTATTATTGCAGTTAATGCAACAAATGGAACAAAATCAGAGACAAATGGGACAAAATCTTCAAAAGTTAGGCACAATGGAACAACACCAGAGACAAACACAGCAAAAGTTAGACACAGTGGAACAAAATCTTAAAGAGTTAGACACAGTGGAACAAAATCTTAAAAAGTTAGACACAATGGAACAAAATCTTCAAAAGTTAGACACCACACTTGAACAAGCACGTGAAGATTTAACTACTGAGTTACATAACATTGAATCAAAATATCAAAAAGTCTGTAATGAAGTAAAAACACAAATTTGTGAGCATTTCCAACCTATTTTTTCGCGTCATGAAAATGCTTTACAGAATCACGAAGCAGCCATAAAAGAACTGCAAACTATTGTTCATGAAAATCATGAAACCTTGCAAGCTAAAATGGACTCAGTTGCATCTACCGATTCGGTTACGCAACTTGCAAAAACTCAGGAAAACTTAAAGGACATAGTAGAAAGACACATTGAGGAAATTAGTTCATTATCAGAGAAAGTAGTTGAACTTTCGGATCAGCTAAATAATTTATCTACGAAGGTAGATGATAGCCTGAATGACAGAAAACCAGTAGTCTTTAATGACACCAAAGAGTGCGAACAAATTAGGAAATTCAAACAAAATCAGAATTAAATTTAATACGCAATACAAAAGAGAAATCCGGGAAGTACAAGATCAGTTGGCACAAGTAATACAAAAATTTCATATTTCAGAGGACACTTGCGCTCCAACACGGGAAGAGGAACTTAGAAATACGGAAAAGCTACAAAATAAAAACACAGGACTCTTCGGAAATTATGAAAGAAATTGGCAAGGCGCGCCGAATTTTGAGATGGAACCGCCGAAAAGACGTAACAATGACCAACATGCGACTCGCCGACATGATGATTTTGACTATAAGCTGTTCATTACTACACGTAAATTCAAAACATTTAAGAATTCTGGCAACGACATTCATCCACAAGCATGGCTCCATCAATTCTCTCATTATTTTCTTCCCAACTGGTCATTAGAGCACAGATTAGAATTTATGTGTGGCTACTTAGAGAATGATCCAGCTGTAAGAATGTGATCGGTCATTCACGATTGTCACAGTGAAGGAGAATTTTATCATCCCTTACTCTCAGCATATTGGTCTCAATCTACACAAGACCGAATAAAACATAGCATCAAAATGATGAAACATTTCGAACAAGCTGAATTTTCAAGTCTTGTGAAACATTTTGAAGACATGTTGCACAAGAATCAGTACCTGTCAAACCCATACAGCCCCTCAGAACTCATCCGCATTTGCTTAATCAAACTGCCTGAACATTTACGACATATTATTTTAGCAGGACGTTGCAAAGACAACATTGAAGCTTTTCAGGGACTGTTACAAGAACTGGAAATTGACACTGACAATCGCGGAACGCGAAAACAGGAGTACAACAATTACAGGTCACATCTGTCACAATTCCACGATGACAGAAATAATAACTGGACACGACACGGCTATTCTTACAACGTAAATCGTGACCAAAACAGACACCACCCATATGACAACCGTTGGCAGAGTAGTAATAATTACAGGGAAAGATCACCTCTCCGCGGTAATGACTATCACAGAGACAATCAGAGAAACAGACAATATGGGAACCAAAATAATTATTATCAAGGGAGACAGAATAACTTTAGACGCAATGGTCCAGTGTGCAGTTACGACTCAGGGAGAAATTCTCCACCACGTGACCGACAAGAAAGAAACTATGAAATCTACCGACATGACGACAGACGATATGATCGTAACGACAGACCTGAACTGCATCAGAACTGGCGGGATTTAAACAGGGTAGGGCCCTCTCGTCACGGTGAATTTGTAGAAGTTAGGTCTCCAAATCCCAATAACGACGCGCGCCAACAAAGAGACAATAGGCAATGACACACCGCTGGCAGCCACAAAACGTACTTATGAAACTGACGACGCAGCTGCCATAGCTAGTAATTACGTAAAAATGGAAGACATTAGGAAGATCTTACTCCAGGAACACGACGTAAAACTTAACAACATTGCATATCCTGTGATTCACATTACTGTAAATGACGTAAAATTTACGGCAGTACTTGACTCTGGCAGTCCCATTTCAGTAATTAGTGAAACAGCTTTTAGCAAGTGCAACAAATCGAACGATTGCCCCACACTACCGTTACGTAAGATTAAATTTGAAGGTGCAATCTTTGGAAAAAGTGTAGATGTACGCCAACAAACCAACTTAGAATTCTTTTGTCAAAGCCACAGCTTCTCTATGAACTTTCTTATTGTTCCATTATTGTCGACGGAAATTATACTGGGAGTAGACTTTCTGAATGAATACAAAGCAATCTTAAGCTTTCACGATGCTGAAATAAGTTTAGAGAAAGAAGGTAAGTCAATAGCTTTGAAATTTGAAGACTGGCTCTCAAACCATGACGAGGAAATTAATCGGCTTTACCTTCTGTTAGACAACAGTTCGGAATTTTCTACGGAACTAGACACTAACAATCACTCTGCAAGTACTGACAGGGATGATATCGACGGCATATTTGAAACTAATGAGTTAATTCAGAATAAAATTCAAACAATTGAGAATTGTAATGCCACTGATAGGCAGAACCTTTTTGAGATTTTACAAGCACATTCCACAGTTTTTACTCACAAAACAGGAACAATCAAGGGATTTAAATACCAATTTCGTGTTCGTGAGCATACTAAATTTTGTGTTAGACCATATGTAATTCCAGCACATTATAGGGACCGTGTTAGAACAGAAATACAATCTATGCTTGACGAGGGCATTATTGAGCCTGCAGTAAGCTCATACAACAATCCGTTACATGTTATTGAGAAGAAAAATGGATCGATCAGGCTTGTCTTATATTCGAGACAAATCAATACTATCATTATTGCTGAAACAGACAGGCCGCAAACGTTGGAAAAACTTCTTCAAAATTTTAATGGTATAAAAGTGTTGTCTTCCATTGATCTCAGATCCAGCTTTTATCAGATCGAACTTTATCCAGAATGTAGAAAATGCACAGCTTTCCTTTGTTTCGGCGTTTGTTATCAGTTTCGGAAACTTCCTTTTGGTTTGAACATTTCTTCGGCAGCATTCATTCGCGGGCTAAATTCCGTATTACCTGAGTTCTTAAAACGTCACATCACCTTATATGTGGACGATATTCTGATAGCAGAAGCCACATGGGAACAACACAATCGCATCCTCAACAGTTTGCTACGTATTTTTGCCGAATCTGGAATTACAGTTAACTTGGAAAAGTCTGAATTCGGTAGGTCAAAGGTGAGGTTTTTGGGACATATTATTTCTTCTGAAGGCATTCAGCCGGATCCTGAAAAGTTAGAAGCAATCAGAGCCATTCCAGTTCCATCCACAAAAAAACAAGTCCGCAGTTTTCTAGGTCTCGTAAATTTTTACAGTCGTTTTCTGAATATGCAAATTCTAGTTACACCAAAACTTTGTTCTCTCACTGGAAAAAATACTATTTGTCAAAAGGCGAAACCATCTACTATCTCACATCGTGCTCCGTTTTTTCCTATTATTCCATCAAAATTAAAAGAATTTGCTGCTGTTGATCTCTTGGGACCCCTTGTCAGAACATCGAATGGATTTTCCTACGTTCTAGTCGCTGTTGAACTTACTTCAAAATTTGTTTCTTTCACTCCGTTACGTAAAGCCACTGGACGGTCTGTATCCAACGCCTTTGTTAAAAATTTCTTACGTGAAGTTGGCCACGTTGCTAAAGTCATTTCAGATAACAGACCGCAATTCAGATCTGCTGTTTGGTCACGCATGCTTCGGAATCATAAAATCAAACCTGTTTTTATTTCATTGTATTCACCACATTGTAACCCCTCCGAACGGATTATGAAAAAATCAATAAGCTTTGCAGACTTTATTGTCACAGAAAGCATCAGCATTGGGACAGATATTTACACTTATTTCAAAATGTGCTGAATGAAATGCCTCATGATTCCACTGCTTTACCACCTACTCTTGTACTAAAGAATGAAGAACCACCGAACAGAATCAGAGAGCTTGTACCTTTCCCGAATACACGTAAACTTCGACACAAAGACATAATTGATTTCGCTCTTAAAAATATAAAATCTGCAGCAGACCAAAGGAGAAAACTACACGGTAAAGCAAATGCAGAAATTGTATATTGGTCAGAAAGTTCTCATTAAAGCTCATTCATTGTCACATAAGAAGAAACACTTGAGTCACAAATTCTTTCTAGTTTACAATGGACCTTACAGAATCCGACGTATACCACATGATAATTGCGTTGAAGTTGAAACTCTGCGTACTAGGAAGAGTAAAGGTTTACACCACATTTCACATGTAAAAACGTATATTGATAGATAATCTGCCTTTTAACTTTGTATTTGCCATATAACTTTTCCCTTTACATTGCTAGTATGCTATGTCAGACTTAGAATCTGTTTGCGGTGTTTCTGTTTCATATCTGCACAGGTTTTCTGTATTATTCTGGAAAGTAAAACGTATTTTAGTAGTAACTTTTGTGGTATAGCTACAATGAGACAGCCTTTTCCGTAGCACAATAATACGTTAGAGCACAGTAATTTCTTCATCACAACAATAAGCGTAATAACTAAGATATCTACACGCAAAGCATTTCACTTTTGTTTATCATGAGGTAAGTACACTGACTTCCGCAGAACTTAGCTTTCGGAGGACGATGACTACGACACTTCCACAGAGATTATTTTACAACAAGACGCACAGTTTAGCGCTACAGTACACGTATTTGAGTGATTAATTTTATACTTAAAACATTTATTTTTAAAGATATTTGAAGTACAATGATACAAAGGTTTTCCGTTATACATTTCATTCCATTCTTGAAATCTGTAACACCTGAGGGTATAATTACATTAATCCTCAGGGGGGTACACGCCTACTTTGTGTACCATGTGTTTGGCAAGCACAAGGAGCCACAGCTAATGTGGTATTTGCGTATACAACTTTACACATATACATTTACCATATTTCTCTAACACATAATTACACAGCTATCTGATCATTTAACTGAGAGAGACAAACATTTATTTTACTACATCAGTGCCAGATGTTTATGTAATTACACCATTGGATAACTTCACACTTACGAAATTGTATTTTGTCTGTACTTTGTGAACTGTTCATATTTTTTCGGACCGATTGTGATATTATGAGAGCTTTGAATGATATATTTGGTATGGGATCACGATTTTTAAAGTACGTTTGAGGCAGATGACACTTCTGACATGAGCAGAGAATTTTTTTAGGTTTTGAAATTATTGGAGGAAGCTACGACGAATTTGAGAGTTGACTGAGGTGTTATGATGTTATTATTATGACGACGATGTGTATTATGCTGTTGAGGTATATTTATGATCAATAAGCTGATGCTATATAAGGAATCTGATTATGCTATGTATTTATTATGATGAAATATTGAAGTGTCGTCGCAAGATTGACGTGTCGACGAATATATATATGTGTAATAAGGTAAGGAGTAATGAATGCTGGTTAGGGACTCTGACTTGTGAAAAAGGATGTTGGAAACCAAGAATCGTACTTTAAGAGTTATGAAATGTGTGTAAATGCGTGAATGTATCACAGTGCCGGCGAAAATTTTTTGGACACTGTTATATCAATAGGATTTGGTTTCTACAGATTTTTAACGCAAACTCTTGACCTGTGAAATATTTTTATATGAGACTGTCACTGTAGCGGAAACTGCTGTCGTAAATATTTCCGTAAGAAAGTTAAGTGACCACCTGCATGTAATGCGTCGTGGGCACCCAGCTGTGTCAGACGCCTGGAGAAAAAGCCATTAGTGGGCCTTTTCAGCAGCAGTGGCAGAAATAAAAGGGTAGGCCATTATCCTCGCTATTGACATTCCTTTGTAGAAAGCATCGCAAATACGACACGCTCAAACTTGAAAACATATGATTATACTGTGGAGCTCTTAATTTATGATATTTACTAAAATGGCTAATGAAACGATGAGAAACATTTCACAGCTATTGTCTTGCCAGTTGAGAAAAATGCCATATGGCTTGCTTTATGTATTTATTTACTCGTTTTGTTTAATATCAAGTTTCTAGCTGCAGCAGCATTGGTTAAAATAAAATTTAATAGATGTACTAATATAAATAATTTATGCCTACAGATCCAGTAAATAATTTTATGATTTATTCAAAAAAACGAAGGAGCATAAAAAGACGTTTCCCTTCACAGGAATTGCATACAGAATTTTCTTTTCAACTACTTGGTAATTTTTTTGGTAGAATAACTTCTTGTGGTGCACCACTTTAATTAAATAGACATTAAGATGTGATTATACATTTCCTTTATCTGCATTGTTGTCTTTAGTGTACTATTTTTTCTGCTTGAGCTTTGTCATGCTTAGGTATAAGTTATAGCATTTACTGCTGCTGTTTACCAGGCATAGTGCTACTAAATTTCACTTTGTATTACTCTGTTCAGCTAGTTTTACTACTTATTTATTTTTCTTGTTGCTGCACATTGGCTCATATTAGTTGTAACGTTGCATTGCTTGGTAATTTAGATTTACTGTAGCTTGCTTTGAAATTTGCATTTTTTTTCATTGCTGTTTGCATTAATTGAGTTGTTCTGCTGCATTGCCTCGTCCCTTAGTTTAACATCTGAGCTCAGTAGATTTAAGTTAGCTTAAGAGGGGGTAGACTATATAAGAGAATGAGTTGTGACGAATTTGAAGAAATGCACTGGAGGTTATACGAGAACAATACAGAAAGCATGTTTGGATAGGATTTTTTTGGTGGAAGCAAAGGTTGAAATAAGACGAAAGATCTATGGAATGTAGTTTTGGGTTGGACTGCAGTACCAAATGTTACACTGAAAACTAACCCTGTCCATTCCTTTTGTGTTATCCCACTATGTGTTTGTGTGCCCTTGTGTATTTGTTTTCTTCCTGTCTCTGTGTACTGTTTCATAGAATTTTTTTCTCTTCTAATACTAAGCTACATTCACTATGATGAGGAATACTGTTATCCACAAATATAATTTGCATTAATAATATATTATTTACTTTGTAAAGATGTTTAGACATTATTTATTCTGTTTTGTTTTAATGCTCATGTGTGAAGTTGATGTTTCGAAAGTTATTCTGATCTTTTATGTATTTACTTATGTCATAATTCCTGTAACACTGATGTATATCTCTATTTCTATTCTTTTGTAAAGCCTGTATCACTACAAATGTTATCTGTATTGTTATGTTTTTAATGATGTATTTTGTACCTTTGTAATTGTATTCTTATGTTATAAAATTGTAATTGACACCAGTTCATCACATTATTAACTTGTAAGTTCCATTTCACTGCACACGTTTCTGTTGGTCCTAGTATATGGACAATATGTGAGAAGTAGGGATTACTAGTGTTTGCACGTGTGTTAATAATTCAGCAAGGGACTGGATAACAGCATTGCTGGTTCTAAGGACAATTCCACCAACTTTGTGAGTGCACAAGTGGTGGTTTATGGACTTGTTATCTTCTCTGCAAGACTCTTCGATGGTGATTGTGCACCTGCACAGTCGCAGCAGATAGCTGCTGGCCATCTCTACAAGGACTACAGTGGGTCTACACCTTTATTGACCCACCAATACCATTATTTCTACAAGGACTACAGAGGGTATACACCTTTGCTGAATCACCAGTACCACTATTTCTACAAGGACTGCAGTGGGTCTGCACCTCTGGTGGCCCACCAATACCGTAATCTCTACCAGGACTACAGTAGGTCTACTCTGTGATGACGTACCTACCAATATTCTTCAAAATTTCGACTGGCTCTGCTGTGGGTTTGCTCTGTTCTGGCCCATTACCTGTCTGCATGTCAAGAGTCAGCACTGTCTTTCCGTTGGAAGGACAACACTACTTCTTCAAGACTGCATGGAAATCCACTACTTCTGTGTGCAATTTCTTTTACTAATGAGACTTTGTGAAAAAACTGTAATTACTATTATGATGAATGATCAGGACTATCTTTATGGACTGTGAGAAAATTTTAGCTTTAGACCAGCATTGTATCAATAATTGTGTGCATTTGATTTCTTTGTTATCGTAATTACGATTATGAAAAATTTTAACAAATATGTATTGGCCAGTGCCCAAAACAATTAGTAAAATTTTTTGTGGGGAGCATGGGGGCTATGTAAGTAGGCTGTTTATGTTTTCTTATTGGCAACGTTACGTAGTGCTCTGTATGAAAATCACTGGCTGTGCTGTGTGCAGTCTGTGGCTAGTTTGCATTGTTGTCTGCCATTGTAGTGTTGGGCAGCGGAAGCTGGATGTGAACAGCGCATTGCATTCCGCAGTTGGAGGTGAGCCGCCAGCAGTGGTGGATGTGGGGAGAGAAATGGCGGAGTTTTGAAATTTGTAAAAATGGATGTCATGAACTGCTGTATATATTATGACTTGATGACTATTAAGGTAAATACATTGTTTGTTCTCTATCAAAATCTTTCATTTGCTAACTATGCCTACTAGTAGTTAGTGCCTTCCGTAGTTTGAATCTGTTATTTAGCTGGCAGTAGTGGCGCTCGCTGTATTGCAGTAGTTCGAGTAACGAAGATTTTTGTGAGGTAAGTGATTTGTGAAAGGTATAGGTTAATGTTAGTCAGGGCCATTGTTTTGTAGGGATTATTGAAAGTCAGATTGCGTTGCGCTAAAAATATTGTGTGTCAGTTTAAGCACAGTCATGTATAATTGTTCTAAGGGGACGTTTCAAGATGACAAGTAAATCACGAACTGTTACCAACAGAAACAGACGTAACAGATAATTAGCACTTCAGTGGGTGGCGTTTCGTTGGCAAAGCTTAAGGTTCATCTGTGTAATCTATTTACCGTGACTCAAAACATGGATAATGTTGTCTGAAATTATCTAACCTTGAATAATCTCAGGTGAGTTTATTCTACACAGAAATTACACTGTGTCAGTGCAGATGAGAACAAGTGGTGAGACTGATACTGTTTACCCTAACAGGCTGGAGCACAACTGCTGTAGCCCTTTCTCAGTGCCCAGCGCATTCTCAGGTGACGTTCCTGGTGTGTCTGCAGAGTAGCGGTGTTCGACGCCTGTATTTCTTTACTGCAGGCACGAAAAATGCAAAGTCCCAGGCAGGCAAACTGTTACACAGGTCGCAATTACTCTCTAAGGGAGCCCTAAAATCTCGGCAGATTCCAGTGTTGGACACTCCCATTCACTGGTCATACCATCGAAAATTTGACTCACTTATACAGTGGTGGCTCAATGAGATCAAACGTCAAGGTGGCAGGCCTGATATGAGTAAGATTGTCCTCAGCACGACGAGTTGTCCGAGATGACTGGGGTCAAAATTGCCGGTACAGCTAAGACATCACTCCAAGCTCTCCGGTCAAAACGAGTACCAGTACAAAGTCACACTCAGGACGAGTGTCCCAAGTACAGCCAACTCATAACGAGAGTCAAGACCGGAATTTCCTCTCGAGGCAAGTCTGAATCAAAAGTTTTTTCCTCCACTCATCACCTCTCCATCAAAACTTGGTAAACTCTAAAAGTGCACCAACGCCATACCCCCCCCCCCTCCCCAAACAACAGTTTAGTGCCAGTCACAAGACTCCATGAGAGCCACACCTCACCTCTACCTCATGTGTTCAACTTCTGCACCAGTCGTAACCAAAGTTAATAATACTCTTTTCCCTGACCAAGAAGCATCCAATCCCTGACTCAAATTTCCGATCAGGGAGGGAAAGATGTCACGCTCCTGAATTGTGTTTCCTTTGGCCACTTTAGGCAGCATGTTTTGAGAGTTTTCGTTTGGATCTAAAGTTAACAATATGTTTATCACAGAGATCATTATCTTGACAACAGTACATTACACCAAGTCTGACCAGGGGCCTCGCCTAAACCCAGACAAGTGCTTTTGTGTCCCAACATAGATTATTTCAGAGCCACCATAAATGTTGCGTTCCGTCCTATATTTCTCCTGAAAATCTAAGGCTGCCTAAAAAAGTTGGCATACAGAGGTATGACACCATCTGATGCCTCTGTCTGTATTGTCCAGTCCAACGCAAACATGGAAATTTATGGATTTTTATGGACGTCATTCTATATACAACGTGCGTTTACGACGGCCGGGCAACCTATTTTCTCTGCTACGCCTCTGTCGCCAGAAAGGCCTAACAGGTACATCCAGGAAGGCTGTTTTTTGTCTCTTTGGCCGAAAGCGATGTCCGCACATTAGTGAGATAAATTCTTGGGACCAGGATTCTTTTCCCAGTAAGTAAGTGCTTTGTGATGTTCCCCTCCTTTTCTGTTGCACATGGCCTCCAAACCCGTAATGTTCACTGCAGGATTTACCGTTGAATAACAAAACCGCCTGCTTGCTCTCAACTATACTATTTGAAGGACAGCTACCATAAAAATCCAGCGTGTATTAACACTTTACATGTTCCCGTCAACACCTGCTCATGTTTATAACTTCTCGTCATCTCACAGAAAATTATCAAAGAATAGCACTGAATTTGATAATATGAATTGTCCTCTCCCAAGGACAGTTTATAAACTGACAAAGAGCATTAAAGAGTACCTCAGATTGGCAAAGGAAAAGAAGGACACATTTTCAGTGTCGGGAGTACAGTGCATACCATGTATGTGTGGAAAAGTCTTTGTTGGAATGACTAGACGATCAATTGACACCAGAATTACGGAACATAAGCAGCACTGCAGGTTGGGGCAGGAGATGAAATCGGCTGTGGCGGAGCACATTCTATGTGAGACCATCCAAGTAATAAAATTCGCCGACATAGAAGGTCTAGCGTAGAGAAGAGCTATCACACAACCTTGTTGATAGAAACTATAGAACCGGCCGCGGTGGTCTAGCGGTTCTGGCGCTGCAGTCCGGAACCGCGGGACTGCTGCAGTCGCAGGTTCGAATCCTGCCTCGGGCATGGATGTGTGTGATGTCCTTAGGTTAGTTAGGTTTAAGTAGTTCTAAGTTCTAGGGGACTTATGACTTAAGATGTTGAGTCCCATAGTGCTCAGAGCCATTTGAACCATTTTTAGAAACTATAGAAATACCCAAAAATACGATAATAGCTTCAACAGGAAAGAAGAACGCATCAAGGTTAACGGTTCCTGTAGTCCAGTGCTGCAGCGAACGACTGTTCCATGTAGCAAGAGGAGAAGCACACTGGAAATGCCCACAGAAAAGTCTATGGGTGTTGGTACGCCTGGTATATATAAACTGCTGCTGCGAGTTCGACCCCACTCCAACCCTAGCAATGGAGGGTGATGCTTTGATAATTTCAGCCATTTATGGTGGCGAAACATCAGAAATATCATCAAACAACTATCGGCCGAAGAACATGAGACAGAAGCAAACAGGCAGTTTGTCATGCCTACGTTGACTATCGGCTGCTTTTCTTGCTGAGACCGAGATTTTATGTAGGACCCAGCAGGGGTATTGAGCCCACTTTTGTCAGTGTCCTGGAGCGATCGACACATACTTTCCATGTCTATCACAGAAGATCTCGTGGACAACCGCCAATCTCTGTCAGCACAGCACGGTGAAGTGCCACTCCGTACAGAGGGTAACGGGCTATCATGCTCTAGTGTTGTTCTTCATCGGAAGTATTTGTGTCTTTCGTTCTCCTCAACCATAAAGACGACTCATTGATTACATTTTTCTAATTTTCATTTTAACTTGTGCATGATAAAATGTGGACCTCATACTGAACAATAGAGCAGTCTTTCCACCCACTTCAGTGCGTAATATACGTTTACTGTCGCTTGAACTGAAAATATACCGCGATTAATGAGTCTAGTTTAGGCTTATTGTTTGTGTTCACATATACCCATTTCATCACTTTCGATTAACTGATATTTATAGTTACTGCTTGATTCACCTGCAACTAGGATCGAGTCACATGTTTCCAAGGCCACACACTAGCATGTCACTTTCATTGCAGTCCATTTGCTGGAGGAACCGATGTGCAGGTGAGGTGTAACACTACACCACGATGGAACACCAAAGCAGGAAATTGCCTGTAGAGAACGACTCAAACGGAAGTGCTTACCACACCATGCCCCATTCCTAAGCCTTGATAGCCTTCTTTGTGAAGCAGGATCTCTTACATCAGACCGATGGGAAACTGTGTGCAAACTGTTCCGTGAGGAAGTGGTGTCACTCACAGTTGAGGACAACCCCAACACAAGCATGTGACCCATAGCCTAATAACGAAATCATCCAGAGCTTATGTACGAAATTCAATACACGAGACGAGCATCCATACATTCAAGCATCAGAAGGCGTAGGACCTATCAGCTGATGACTTTCCCCCGGGCTTGAAATTCTGCTAAGAGCATCTACACAAAGTATTAAAGATTCCTGACGAGGCCTCCTTCAAAAGAGAAGGTACATCTAACAATCATATTAGATTTGTTTCGTAGCTCGAAAATCCTATGGCGTCTCCTGCGTTCACCCATTAGAAGAAATTTCTCTTCTTCAGGAATGCTTTTTCTTTTTGCCATTGATAGTCTACTTCTTTATCCTCTCTACTATCAGTTATTTTACTATCCAAGCAGGAAATCTTAACTTCTACTTTCAGTGTTTCGTTTCGTAGTTAATTATCTCAGCATCACCTGATTTAATTCGACTACATTCCATTACCTTTGTTTTGCTTTTGTTGACGCTCACATTATATATCCTCCTTTCAAGACAAAGTCTATTCTCTTCAATTCCTCTTCCATGTCCTTTGCTGTCTCTGGCAGAATAAGAATGTCATCGGCAAGCTTCCTAGTTCTTACTTCTTCTCAGTGAACTCTTCAGGTTGCCTATGTACAGATTCTAATCTACGGTTATATGGCTTCCGTCACTGAGGGAACAGCTGACCATATCGTCATCGTGCCGTTTTTACTCTGCATTCGATGAGCGCAACACGAAATGCACATCGATCGATTCTTCGTCAAAAAATCTATCCATACCGTGTTTGTCTCTGTTAACGTACGATAATACTTCCGGAAAAATAAATCGTAGACGAGATCGAGCAGAACTGAATGCAAGACTGAAGATCAAAAGTAAAGCAGGCGTCACTGTCGTCAACAGGAAGTACCGTTGAGTGGATGGAAAAAGTTTGTTTCCAAACAAGACTCACAGAGGACACCACCGACATCTTCATATTTAAAATATTTCTGAAAATACTGAAGATCACTTTCTCAATGTCCTGTTAATGTCAAGTATTCAAAATGGTTCAAATGGCTCTGAACACTATGGGACATAACATCGGAGGTCACCAGCCCCATAGAAATTAGAACTACTTAAACCTAACTAACCTAAGGACATCACACACATCTATACCCGAGGCAGGATTCGAACCTGCGACCGTAGCAGTCGCGCGGTTCCGGACTGAAGCGAATAGAACCGCTCAGCCACCGCGGCCGGCAATGTCAAGTATTACTGACTTTTCATTTCATTCATTATGTTCTGTATATCATTCTTACATTCACAGAGTATAGCAATGGTGTCATTAGATCTTCTCATATATATTCACTCTGAATTCCCACTCCTGAACGTATTTTTGGTTTCTGTCAGACTAAAAAATACGAAAACTAGATTGAATGCCTGTTGGAAATCTTTTATTAATGCGAATACGTTACGATTGGTCTTCTCATAACAAACCATGTTGACAGCAGTAAGTAAGTAGGGATGAAAAAAACTATCTGTTAATACCGATAATTTAATTCTGCATATCCGATGTTTTCGGTATTTGTTTGGTGACAGTTATATAGGTGTTGTACTTTTTTTAAATTTTTGTTAATAACCGAGTAAAGAAAACGAAGGCTCAATAATCCATAACAGCAGTGCTAAAATCTTTCGTTTCTATATATATATATATATATATATATATATATATATATATATATATATATATATATATATATATATTTTAAAAAGGGAGTAGTTTTTATTAGTGTAGTTTGCATTAGTTTTAAATATTGCGTTGTTATGGAAATGTCAATGACCTTGCCGCAGTGGTAACACCGGTTCCCGTCAGATCACCGAAGTTAGGCGCTGTCGGGCTAGACTAGCACTTGGATGGGTGACCATCCGGTCTGCCGAGCGCTGTTGGCAAGCGGGGTGCACTCAGCCCTTGTGAGTCTAACTGAGGAGCTACTTGACTGAGAAGTAGCGGCTCCGGTCTCGGAAACTGACATACGGCCGGGAGAGCGGTGTGCTGACCACATGGCCGGCCGTTGTGGCCGAGCGGTTCTAAGCGATTCACTTTGAAATCGCGCGACCGCTACGGTTGCAGGTTCGAATCCTGCCTCGGGCATGGATGTGTGTGATGTCCTTAGGTTAGTTAGGTTTAAGTAGTTCTAAGTCTAGGGGACTGATGACCTCAGGTGTTAAGTCCCATAGTGCTCAGAGCCATTTGAACCCTATTTTTGCTGACCACATGCCCCTCCAGATCCGCATCAAGCGACGCCTATGGGCTGAGCATGACACGGTGGGCGGTCGGTGCCGTTGGGCCTTCGTGGCCTGTTCGGAAGGAGTTTAGTTTGGTTTTTTAGTTTTAGTTATTACTGAAAACGGGAAACGTGATTGGTGCTACTTTAATAACAATGCCGACAGCAACGACCAACTACTACAAATCATAAGAGTTGGCACAGAATTGCTAAGACAATAATTTACCGGCTAAATGGCTCTGAGCACTATGCGACTTAACTTCTGAGGTCATCAGTCGCCTAGAACTTAGAACTAATTAAACCTAACTAAGCTAAGGACATCACACACGTCCATGCCCGAGGCAGGATTCGAACCTGTGACCGTAGCGGTCGCTCGGGTCCAGACTGTAGCGCCTAGAATAATTTGCCAATTGCGCGTATCAAGGTGTAAGGTACCTGTACTGTGTGCAAGACTTGTAGCTACCTGGTCTGTGCGATAGTTTCTCGGTCTCATCGCCGGGCATCTGTCGTATTACAGAATGACACCAACCGAAGGCTGGAAATATTTTACGAAGTGACGTACCAATGCAGTACAAATACTTCATTTGGTTTAAGAGATAAAAATTTGTCTGCCATTTTTATGAAATAACAGAAGAGGAAGGGAATTATGATAACAGTAATAAATTAAAAATGTTCACAATTCTTTCTTAGTATACAATAAAAGCAGAAAGTGGGTGCTCTGCTGCCTGCGTCTGTATAATATGCCTTTATCGGCATGTAGACCTTGAAAACGGACACATTAACACGAAAACAGAATTCTTAAACCTCAGCTTTCATTCTTTAGAACTGATCATCCGTAATGCCAAAATAATTATATAATACCCGATTACAACACGATTTTTGAGCAGAGTGTCAAAAAATGAGGATCACACTGATGATATTTTTGTAGTATTCAACCATTTACTCACTTTTCGAAAAAAAAGCAGCTAACAGGGGATGGACAATGTTTTCTTTAATTTGTCTAGTTGATTTTATATATTGATTATACGTATCCTGAAACGTGGAGAGCCAAATGTTAGCCATATTAGTTGGTTTTCTACGTTTATTAACGGAAATAATATTAAAAACAACAAAAATAAACCTATTTTTGTTGTTTTTAATATTATTTCGGAAACCATTTATTTTGAGCGTTTTTAACTGTCAGGTTAAAGTGGCATGAAAAAAAACTGATATAACCGAAAACCAGTTGTTTCAGCTGTAACCGCCATCCCTATAAGTATCTGCAAGGGAATTTAGCGTGCAGTGCTTACCCAGGTAAGAAAATAGTTGTACTGGATAGAGTAGTGTGGATAACAGCACGGAACCAGTCTTCGTAGTGATGGCTACAGCACGAACACACGACTGGCCGAAATTAATAGGCGACTCAGTGCCACAATTAACAGTTAGCCAGCGAGGCGCGATGGTGGAGACATAAATTTAATGGAGGATCCTCGTCGGACCAGCGATAAAGCCTTGTAGCCGTGCTGCCGGGGATTAGCGCCGGCATCAATCACTGGCTAGCGGCACCGCCCTCCAGGGTCCGTAGCGGGCCGGCTGAGCGGTTCACCGAGGTTGGGTGTTCCCCTCATCCTCCCCCTCCATGCTGGACATCCTCGCCCACACCCAGCCCACCCCGCCAGAGCAGTGTCTCAGCCGCTCCAGCCTCCCTGACCTAAGTTGCGGACGGCGAACAACGTAGCTGGTCGCTCGGCCCTGTTGCCGTTACGTAAACAGGGAACAGCCGACCCTCGGGAAATCGGCGCGCGGCCGCTGTTTACGCCGGGGCGGGGTGGGACGGAGCAGTGGACGTGCGCGTCATTAGCGCCCGCCAGGCTTCGTGGCTTAATCACGACAAATTGGTCGCCCAGTGCATTCTGATGGGGAGCTAGGGACCACTCCAACTGCGGGAAGTGGATGTCTTCAGATTGTCGCGAATAATATGTCTAATCTTTTAGAAGGGAAGGGCGTGCCAAATACCTTCATACGGCGAAGTCTCTCTTCATCCAATCAAGCTTATCATACGATCCTGTAGCTGAAAGAAACTACCAGTCGATGAGGTCTCGAAATAAGATGCGGCATTATATCATGTAATTCATATTGATATTACAGACGCGTGCAGCAATTTTTAAAGGAAAGAGCGTAGAGGGTGTTTCAAAGAGAATGACCCGGTTTTAAAATTCCATGTTCATTGATAAAAACGTAGTACAAAAATGGTATGAACCGCAACATACTTACAGAACCTTAAAGTTTAGGCTATGCTGTTACAAATGTTGTATGTGTGCGCCAGCAGCAGCACCAACAACATATACAGGGTAAAAAGTATTTAAACCGACAAACTCTGGGAGGTTGCATTGGATATCAAAACAAATATTTTTCCCTAATGTCTTTTTTTTCCTATGAGGAGTATTTAAACCGGTAGAGGAAGATTTCTCCGGCGACAAATTAATGAAACCAACAAAAAAGTCCAGAGAGGACATATCTGGGGATCGAGGAGGCCATGGTACAGGACCTCCTCTGCCAATCCACGTTTCTGGGAACCGTCGGTCCAGGAATCGACGCACACGACGACTGAAATGTGCTGGCGCCTCGTCATGTTGGAACCACATGTTGTCTTGAAGGGAGCGGGACGTCTTCCAGCAATTCTGGCAATGCTCTGGCGAGAAAACTGAAATAGTGCCTGCCATTTAATGGCCTGGGTAGCAGATACGGCCCAGTTAAACAGTCCCAACAATACCGACCCACACATTAACGAAGAACCGCACTTGATGAGCGCCAGTAACTGTGGCATGTGGGTTATCCTCACTCCAAACATGCGAATTGTGCATGTTGAAGACACCATCACGCCCGAACGTTGCTTCGTCGGTAAACAACACAGAGGATGAAAATGTAGGATGCATTTCACAGTGTCCATGGTACCACTGCGAAAACTGTGCTCTTGGTGGATAATCAACTGGTTCCAGGTTGTGGACACGATGTAAGTGAAATGGACGTAACAATTGCTCTCGAAGGACTGTTCTTAGATTCGCCTGATTCGTCCCCATGTTACGTGCAATTGCACGAATGCTGATTGAAGGATCCCGCTCCATATGCTGTAAGACAGCTTCCTCAAACTGCAACGTTCTTACCGTGCGTCGACGTCCCTGTCCAGGTAATCCGCTAAATGACCCGGTCTCACGCAGACGTTGGTACACAGCAGCAAAGGTCGCATGATGTGGGATACGGCGATTAGGATATTGTTGTTGATAAACCCACTGTGCAGCTCGTCCGTTGTAGTGCGCTACGTAGTACGCACCAAGCATGTCAGTGTACTCACTCCAGGTGTATCGCTTCATTAGTAAACAGAGACATTGCACTACTACACTGGTGGACAGCAGTTGCCTACAACTGAAGAGCGTAATACGCCCTCTGACAACTGAAGATCGTATACTCACTCCAGACGTATCGCTCCATTAGTAAACAGAGACAATGCACTACTACACTGGTGGACAGCAGTTGCCTACAACTGAAGAGCGTAATACGCCCTCTAACAACTGAAGATCGTATACGGCCTCTAACAACTGAAGAGCGTAATACGGCCTCCACCGGTTTAAATACTCCTCAAAGGAAAAAAATGACATTAGGGAAAAATATTTGTTTTGTCATTCCCTACAACCTCCCAAAGTTTGTCGGTTTAAATACTTTTCACCCTGTAGACTACAGCTGAATTCGTCACAAATTCTGCACACTGTATCTGCTTTCACGGAAGTCATGGTGGCCGTTATTCTGTTCGTCACTTCTTCTATGTCAAGAGGTATAGAGGAGATGAATATATTTCCTTCACATATCCCCAAAAGGAAAAATCGCATTAGATAATGTCTGCCGATCTTGGAGGCCAAGTATGCAGCACGATATCTCGGAGTCTCATGCTCCCTATCCAGCGTTGAGGCTGAGTGTTATTGAGAAACTACATACGTTGTTGTGCCAGTGTGGTTAAGCTCAATTCTGTTGGAAAATAAATCTTTGGAGTCCTCCTGAAGTTGTGCAAAAGGCAATTCTGCCGTATTTGGAGGTATCTCATTCCATTCACTGTGCTTTACTCAAAAAGAAAGGGACCGTCCGCTGTTTCACGAGAAAAGGCACAATAACCGTGCACTTCACATGGATCTCTTTCATGGTCAATAATTACCAGTGGTAAAATTATATATTTTTCCATGCCCTCTAGCAGAGCTTCGCTGAAGTCAACCCGTTTCATTTTAACATCTACCCGAAGGGATTGTACTATTTGTTAAGTCTGTATAGTTTACAGACCAAACGACGCCTTAACAGTGGCATGATCCCTACTTCCGTGGCAAGTAGACTTTCGTGTAATCCGCTCAAAAGTTTGCCGAATTCATTCCCCTATGTCGTCAGGAGTGCGAGGTTGACTTGGATCCTCACCCTTCCAGAAGCATCCTGTCTCTTCAAATTGGCGCTACCAACGATAATGTGTTTGGTCCAGGCGGATCAATGCCAGAACCCCGACGAAAAGCACTATGGACCGAAATCACTAATTCACTCTTGTAAACTGCAGCACATAGAACGCCTTTTATTGTGCGTTCACCTTGTTACTTTTGACAAACTGAAAAGTGAGAAAATGCAATGACTGACATCTAACGAAGGTTTTCTGAAACTTTAGGCCACATCCATTCAAACAACATTTCACTGCTGCCACGTCCCAAGTTTCGTAATGTTTACCGTCGAAATCGGGTTACTCTTTTTGGAACAACCTGTAGGATATATCTTGCCTCCCTGCACTGTTTACTTTGTTATGGAAACTGATACATGAAGTTCAGTTACAAAAACTCGGAATTGATCTCCATAACTCGGAACTGATCTCCATAGCTCCGTATGTAAGTATACCTACGAAAACTGACTGTGAGGTGGTTGAAGCTCGTTAGGGCTCGATGGTCTACATCAACTAATGAAGTGTTTACTTGTAATTCTCTACAGGTAGGTAACATAATAGAATGGGATATCGTACGAACCGATTCACAATACTTTCGTTAGCAGCCGTTTACGTAACTTGACTCGTCGCAGCTGTCATGTAATTTAAATTTTCAGTTGCTAAATCACCACCTGATGAGATTCAGTTTTTGGATGTGAAAAGCCATCATTCTCAACTGCCGTTGGGTTATTACCATATTAACGTGCAATATGGTTTGTGGACTCTATTGCTTATCATAATGCAATATGTGTGCAAGCAGTTTAATCATAGATTAAAAGAACCCTTTCTTTGAAACAACTGCAGATCACAACATGAAGCTACACGCTATCTTGCGGCTCTTTTACAAAATGTACAACAATTACAAAATTTTCAAAAGGCCAATTTTTGTCAATCTACAACCCTCGACGAAATCAATATGACATCTACAGGAAGAAGAAATAGGCGGAATGAATGGTAATTGTCTTATCTCGTGTTGTAGCCGTTAACAGTGTTGTAGCCGTAAGCATTGATTTAGTCTTACGAATTTGTGAACTTTGTCTTCTTGCGTTTTTATTTAGTTGACTAGTTTTGTATAAGATACGTTCATTTAAAGAAAACGTTTTCCAGTTTTCAGTAATTTACAGATCAATTGCTTTACATCTCACATTTACATAGTTGGACTGAATGAAAAGAAACATGTTTATGAAATAGACAGTTTGAAGTAAAATTACATACACACTACAATAATGGTCTATGTTAAAGGTCGTACCAGCAGTCGCCAATTTAACTCTCCCTTTTGCAGCACGCGAGTGGAGTTGAAATGTTTAAGGACTGGATTATCACAAGATGCAAAACATCTCTCTCTGCCTGGCTTCATATTTTCGCTGCCGTACAAGTTTGCAATATGTTAAGTGTGTTATACTGTCACTGAACAGTCGAACTTCGAGAATGTAATGATAAGCAGGATATAACTAATTACCTGAATTTGTAGTTATCTCGGTGAGATGGCCGCAATGGCGGCTAAACAGATATCGCTCAAACTGGTTATTTCCGTTCATACAACATGACTCACCACACTTCCACTTGGAAGCCTGTCAAGTACATAATGATGGGATTAGGGATGACAAATAATAAAACGTGACTCAATATTCGAATGAAAATAAGTGATTACTCTCACTTACAGGAAGTTAAACTGACTCATATATATTGACAGATCAAGGCAAGGAGGAGGAAAGGTAATGAAGGAAATAGCAAAAGCTTGCCAGACAAAAGGCAGGGATTGTTTTTCAAGGACATCGTAATACGGACTTATTCTTCCAAATTTAAAGCATTATGGACTAATGGTTTGCATATAAGACTGACCCGCCAGGTCAGCTGAGAGCGCTAATGCGCTGCTTCCTGGACTTGAGTAAGCACCCCGGACCCGAATCGAATCCGCCCAGCGGATTAACGACGTGGGCGAGTGTGCCAGCCAGCCTGCATGTGGTTTTTAGGCAGTTTTCCGCATCCCAAGAGGTGAATACCGGGCTGGTTCCCCCATCCCGCCTCAGTTGCATGACTCGCAGACATTTGAAATACATTCGCACTATATCATGGTTTACACTAGACGAAGACAGCTGAGGTACACTGTTACCTTCCCAGGGGGTATGGGGTGGCGGCAGAAAGGGTGTCAGGCCACCCCTTTTAATTAACCATGCCAAATCCTATTGTAACTATGCCGACCCTGTGAAAACTGGGGGACAAGGCACAAGCGAAAGAAGAAGTTGTACATATAAGACTCTTAACACGAATGGAACAGTTCACAATTAGTTCACTATATTTTTTTTTAGAAAAAAAACTAAATTTGCTAGCACAGGAAAACAAGAAACATACTGATGTGTCGTTACAAGTTTATTATGGTCAACGGTCCAAATGGACTAATAAATGGTTCGCTTTCACTCCTCCAGTTATTGACTACAATTACGATCACGTTAAACCACACTTAAACTAGTCCACTCAACAGTCATACACGTATCATACTTTATTCTTGAATTTGTCTTGAATTTGTCGTCAGTAGTATTGCATACGCAAATACTGAATACGTCAACATAATTTTTGGCATTGGGGCATCTGATAACAGGGCTGGAGGTGTCGCTTGTGACTATACTGCTAGGTATTTGGATCGTTGTGATCCATACAAAACCGAGTTTCGTCGTCTGGAGCTTGGCCTTCCACAAAAAGGTTTCCTCCTCCCACTATCACTACATTGAACCCTACTCTAGTTAAAGAAAACGTCATTCTAGAGGCTATACATCAATAATCCCAGTGAAGTACATGTGATGTAGCAAGGCATCTCATGTCTGTAACATATTGTGCGATGAATTGCTGCACCTCTAATATTATTCATTAATACACCATTAGAAATCCGAGCACTGCTTTCTGCAGATATAATTTTGTGATTGCTACTAACAACAGTAAATCAGAAATTCATAAAATTGCAACATGGTGCCATGAAGTTTCATTAGTACATGAAGGTATCCTCAGTTTGCAGAACTTCCACCATTGGTGTCACATAAATCCGCACATCACTCGCGACAGTGGATATAACGCCCACTTTACTGAAGCAATAGAAGATATTCCACTTGATGTTCAGCAGACGTCGTGGTTCCAAGGTGATGATGCATCTGTACAATTCGGAAGAAATTTCTGACGATATTTAAAATAAGCTTATCCGGGGAGATTCGTCTCTGTTTTATGACCTACGTTTTATGACCTCGACGTTCGTCTGACATAAATTCCTCGGATTTATTTCTATGGTAGCATATGCAACTTATTTTCTCCAAGGAATGTGGAAGAACTACTAACGACCGTTCATGTTGCTCTTGTAACTGTGGATGCAGGTACTACCTATGCTGCGAAGCATGATCTGGTGAGTCGCTAAATGTCTGGAGATGCAGAGACATTGCTTTGAATATCTGCTTCGACGAATAGCTATTTTTTGTGAAAGACAATTTGTCACTGTTAATTTAGTCGTATTAGAAGTTTTAAGACTGGTTGCTCTTCCTGAATGCAAGTATGTTTAACATATCTACAATGACAAATTTTGTAGTCATCTTACTCCTATTATAGTGAATGAGGGGACTACTTTAGTCCACCTTCATTTTTCGCCAGCCATTTTTAGCGTGTAGTGCTGCAAAATTTTTACACGCTAAAATGATGTCTCGCAAAATTGTTAGATTTCAATAGTGAGCTTTCCCGTTCTCTTTCGCCCATACAATTAGCCAGAGGTGCGCCCCCACCCTACCTTAAAAAATGGGCCCTGGCGATGGAGAGACGTCTACAAACGTTAAGGTAACCTCTGGGGTGCCACAGGGGAGTGTTATGGGACCACTGCTTTTCACAATATATATATAAATGACCTAGTAGAAAGTGTCGGAAGTTCCATGCGGCTTATCGCGCATGATGCTGTAGTATACAGAGAAGTTGCAGCATAAGATAATTGTAGCGAAATGCAGGAAGATCTGCAGCGGATAGGCACTTGGTGCAGGGAGTGGCAACTGACCCTTAACATAGATAAATGTAATGTATTGCGAATACATAGAAAGAAGGATCCTTTATTGGATGATTATATGATAGCGGAACAAACACTGGTAGCAGTTACTTCTGTAAAATATCTGGGAGTATGCGTGTGGAACGATTTGAAGTGGAATGATCACATAAAATTAATTGTTGATAAGGCGGGTACCAGGTTGAGATTCATTGGAAGAGTCCTTAGAAAATGTAGTTCATCAACAAAGGACGTGGCTTACAAAACACTCGTTCGATCTATACTTGAGTATTGCTCATCAGTGTGGGATCCGTACCAGATCGGGTTGACGGAGGAGATAGAGAAGATCCAAAGAACAGCGGTGCGTTTCGTCACAGGGTTATTTGGTAACCGTGATAGCGTTACGTTGATGTTTAGCAAACTCAAGCGGCAGATTCTGCAAGAGAGGCGCTCTGCATCGCGGTGTAGCTTGCTGTCCAGGTTTCGAGAGGGTGCATTTCTGGATGAGGTATCGAATATATTGCTTCCCCCTACTTATAGGAGATCGCGAATGTAAAATTAGAGAGATTCGAGCGCGCACGGAGGCTTTCAGACAGTCGTTCTTCCCGCGAACCATACGCGACTGGAACAGAAAAGGGAGGTAACGACAGTGGCACGTAAAGTGCCCTCCGCCACACACCGTTGGGTGGCTTTCGGAGTATAAATGTAGATGTAGATGTAGATGTAGAAAGGCCAGCGCTCTTTTAAGTCCCTCAGGGATTCGTTGCCAAGCTGTTTTACAATCCTCTTCTCTGGAACATGGCTTGTTATGATTTCGTATGAGTTAGTCAGACTGAACGATTACTTTTGTTAGAAAATCGCAAGTTATTTCAGTTACACGTTTGGATATGTTTGAGATTTTATCCCAGGATCATTCCTATGGAGTTATTATGAAATGAAGGGAATTAAAGCTGCCTTTTGTTCTGTCCAGACACAGATAAATGCCTTCATGACTTGTCCCTGCTGTTAATTTGAATATGTTTGCGTGCCTCTAACAATTAATGTCTCATAATTCGCTAACATCATACTTCGTCACGTCATATATCTTAAATTAATTTTACGGTCGTAAGTAAGTTGGTAGGGCTTGCCGCGGTGGTACCAACGGTTCCCGTCAGATCACCTAAGTTAAGCGCTGTCGGGCAGGGCTAGCACTTCGATGGGTGACCATCCCGTCTGCCGAGAGCTGTTGGCAAGAGGGGTGCATTTAACCCTTGTGCGGCAAACTGAGGAGAAACATGATTGAGAAGTAGCGGCTACGGTCTCGGAAACTGACATACGGCCGGGAGAGCGGTGTGCTGACCACACGGCCCTTCATATCCGCATCCAGTGACGCCTTTGAGGTGAGGATGACACGGCGGCTGGCCAGTACCGAAGGGTTTTCAAGGCCTGTCTGGGAGGAGTTTAGTTTAGACTGGTTTTTAAGTAATTTGGTAATCTTGGGTGACGAATTTCAGTGTCATACGCGTGTTTAGTGAGGCATATTAGTAATGTTAGTATTTAGTTGGATAATAGCGTTCTCCATTCCACTTATGGCTTTCATATCTATTTGCGTATATTTTAGTGCATATTTTCTGGTCGTTTTCTGAACATTCGCGCTTCATCATTCGTGTCGCGCGATCACAACATGTAATGGAACTATCTACACTCCTGGAAATTGAAATAAGAACACCGTGAATTCATTGTCCCAGGAAGGGGAAACTTTATTGACACATTCCTGGGGTCAGATACATCACATGATCACACTGACAGAACCACAGGCACATAGACACAGGCAACAGAGCATGCACAATGTCGGCACTAGTACAGTGTATATCCACCTTTCGCAGCAATGCAGGCTGCTATTCTCCCATGGAGATGATCGTAGAGATGCTGGATGTAGTCCTGTGGAACGGCTTGCCATGCCATTTCCACCTGGCGCCTCAGTTGGACCAGCGTTCGTGCTGGACGTGCAGACCGCGTGAGACGACGCTTCATCCAGTCCCAAACATGCTCAATGGGGGACAGATCCGGAGATCTTGCTGGCCAGGGTAGTTGACTTACACCTTCTAGAGAACGTTGGGTGGCACGGGATACATGCGGACGTGCATTGTCCTGTTGGAACAGCAAGTTCCCTTGCCGGTCTAGGAATGGTAGAACGATGGGTTCGATGACGGTTTGGATGTACCGTGCACTACTCAGTGTCCCCTCGACGATCACCAGTGGTGTACGGCCAGTGTAGGAGATCGCTCCCCACACCATGATGCCGGGTGTTGGCCCTGTGTGCCTCGGTCGTATGCAGTCCTGATTGTGGCGCTCACCTGCACGGCGCCAAACACGCATACGACCATCATTGGCACCAAGGCAGAAGCGACTCTCATCGCTGAAGACGACACGTCTCCATTCGTCCCTCCATTCACGCCTGTCGCGACACCACTGGAGGCGGGCTGCACGATGTTGGGGCGTGAGCGGAAGACGGCCTAACGGTGTGCGGGACCGTAGCCCAGCTTCATGGAGACGGTTGCGAATGGTCCTCGCCGATACCCCAGGAGCAACAGTGTCCCTAATTTGCTGGGAAGTGGCGGTGCGGTCCCCTACGGCACTGTGTAGGATCCTACGGTCTTGGCGTGCATCCGTGCGTCGCTGCGGTCCGGTCCCAGGTCGACGGGCACGTGCACCTTCCGCCGACCACTGGCGACAACATCGATGTAATGTGGAGACCTCACGCCCCACGTGTTGAGCAATTCGGCGCTACGTCCACCCGGCCTCCCGCATGCCCACTATACGCCCTCGCTCAAAGTCCGTCAATTGCACATACGGTTCACGTCCACGCTGTCGCGTCATGCTACCAGTGTTAAAGACTGCGATGGAGCTCCGTATGCCACGGCAAACTGGCTGACACTGACGGCGGCGGTGCACAAATGCTGCGCAGCTAGCGCCATTCGACGGCCAACACCGCGGTTCCTGGTGTGTCCGCTGTGCCGTGCGTGTGATCATTGCTTGTACAGCCCTCTCGCAGTGTCCGGAGCAAGTATGGTGGGTCTGACACACCGGTGTCAATGTGTTCTTTTTTCCATTTCCAGGAGTGTATTTTGTGACCGGAGGCAGCGCCAGTGATTAGACCATAGTATACTGAGCAGAACGAACCCCCTATCCGCTTTGTAGGAACCCAGTTTTATGTTATTGGTTTTATTAAGTCTTGTGGGAAGTCTCTAACATTGAATTCTCTCCCGTGGTAATTCATCTCCCTTATCTTTGGTCTGTACAGTTTCATCGTATTGTGGTAACGTCCTAAAGTTCTTAGAACCTGTGTAGGTGTCTGTACAGAAATAGTTTATTCACCTCTTATGAAATTTCCTAGTTTTTCATATCCACTTCTCTGCAAGTCACGTAATCCAGCACTTATGATGAGTCTTCGCAGCGTGCAGTCATGACCTATGTTAATGGACCACATTATTTGTAATTTCGATTGTTAAATATTTGACGTGCTTTGTGTGTCTTTTCAGATTATCGTGATAAACGACTATTTTGATCGAAACTGAGTTGCAAATTATTCAGAAACGTCACAAACCTCCAACATGCTACAAGTTTCCCAAAACAGTCAGCAATGCTTGCAAAGAGATACCGTGTTGTACTATGAAATTTTCACCACGTTGAATAAAACAGGTTGTTTGATGCACATCCCGTCACTGTGTGTCCGCGCCGTATCCACACCACCCTCCGACTGCGCAAACTACACTTAGTACTTAATAAATAATGTATGCCACCAGGAACGGACGGCGGTGCATACACGGAATATGCGTGTGGTAAGCAACAAACCAGTATACTACTAGCTTCTCCCTTCCGATCCCAAGGTGAATAGAAGGTCCATGGTTGTACGGTAAAAAGCGCGTCTGCTTGGGAATGGCAAAACAGACAACGACGTGGTGGAGAATATACTTCGAAAAGGAATTAGAATGTTTTTTAAGATTCACATAGTAATCAAATACCTGTGGCAAGTACTACTAATTTCGATTGCATTTGACCCTGATAGGCACTTATCTGGATCACTTGAAATCGAAATGAGTAGACCACTTGCAACAAATATTTAACTATTATGTGAACATTAGTTTTCATGCATATTTCCGACATGTACGATCAATAACTGTTTGTTGAACTTTAAAAGATTGTAGTTGTAGGCCATATATCGTTTATTACAGAATGGTTGTGCAGGTCAAAAATAGGAGCTAAGAAACACAACCTAGACCTGAATGGAAATCTCCAAATGGGGATTTGGCATTAGATACACTGAAGAAGATGCTCAGAGGGTTCTCAGAGCGTTCAGGTTTGTGGATCAGTAACGAAACACGTACATGTTTTCATATATTTATTCAGTGAAAATATATTTAATTTTGTTTCTAGACTACACTAGTAAACAATAATTAAAATTATTTACAAAATAGTAACTATCTTTTTACTTTCTTGGAAAAATCTGTAGAGTTCCACGGCAGTAAATAGTAAATAAGAAAGTTCAGTATTTTATTGATAGCTCACACTATTGGCCTTTATCCTGACCCTCAGTTTTCTCCAAGTGCTCAAGTGCCAAATATTCTCATTGAAGCTGTTATATAGCCGAAGAGATTAATTCTTTATGCAGATTAAATGTCAACTTGAGCTCCTCAAAACGTGACACATACTTATCTTGTGCCAAAGCAACTGTGTCTAAGGGAAAGGCAACTGATATGATTTCCACAAACAGGTAACCAGTCTGTGTATATATCCATTTATCGTTTTCTGTCGTCTACTTTATAATATCTGCAAAACATTTAGTATATTAATTCTAACAAGGTCTTGACGTTTCTGTTAAATAACGAATAAACAAATATTATTGAGTATATAATTAATTGTATAAATTACTGGCATAAAAATAATGAATTAATGTTGAGTTACAAAATATTTTTACTTATCTTACATATGAAGAAATTACTGTGAACAAGCAATTGAATTAAATAGGGGGGCTTTTGGGAAAGTGAGGTCCGATCGGGCGCGAAATGAAAACCACATCGGAAATCCGATGAAGCTTTGCACACATGTGTTGGGCAGGGTCTCTAGTATGCCCGTCGATCAAGTTAGATGACATTTTTCTTTTTTTGAGGGCACAATGAGCACTTGAAGATGCCTTGGAAATATTGTCTGCCACCAAGTACTAGCGCCTGCTGACAGATTTCGCCTGATGTCCTGCAGCCCATATAACATAAGTGTCATGCATTCCTTCTTCGTGACAATTCTCGGCCGCACTCTGCAGGAGCAACGAAGATGCTCCTACAGCGTTGTCGATGGGATGTGTTTGCTCACAGAAAATAAAGTTTCGCTGGCTTTAAAGGCAACATTTTGCCTCAGACAACAAGCTGTAGACCAGTGTCGAGAATTGGCTGAAGCACAAGCGGCTGCCTTCTGTGATAAGGACATTGGAATATCGCTACAACGCTACGACAGATGTCAAAGTTGGACCGGTGGCTATGTAGAGAAGTAGCAAACTATTGAAAATTAAATGTATCTCATTTTCCCAGAAGTTTTCATTTCGCGACCGAACGGACTTCTCTTTCTGTGTAGCTCTCGTTAGATAATGACATAATGGTGAATTTTGAATGTACTAGATTCTTGATTCATACCACAGCAGAGATAGTTATTTTTGTTTCTAGGAGTTTTCTTAAAATCAGCGGAGAAAACGGAAAAGGCCTCCATTTCACCCTCCACATGTACCTGGCCCTAACGACCAAAAGGAAAATAAATTTTCACGAGAAGTTATTACAAGTTCGTTACTGTGCCATCTTTAATGTGGAAAAAGTGTTTATATATTTAAACAGCACTTACTAATCCTCAGCATTGTTGTAAAAATTAATTTTTTTAGCCACATTTCCATGTGTACAACGTTCTACATTTTTCTGTTCTCCTTCTGACCATTTAAAAAGTTTTCTTGCCACTAAGAAGAGTACCAACTGGTTTTGATACTTCGCTAAATTTCATTGACTTGAAAACTGAAGTGGACCTTTGCTTTAAATGAGTTAGCATTGTTACATATAACCACAGCAACGCAGGACTGTAGTAGAAGGTCACAACCACGTGAACTTGAGATATAATTTTTGTTAGTAGTGTGTGGTGGAAAGTGTAACGGCGTTTTTGGACTGATTAGTGGCTCAATTAGCGAGTGAGTCACAAAAAGTTATAGTGAAGGACACTAACAACTAACTAGCGTTGTGGAGAATGGTTTAAAGTGAACACAGAGTGTTGAAGGACGGTGTCGTACGACAGAGAAGCGATGACGTTAGTGATACTGATTGATGAAATGTCGAGAGAGAGACACTTAGCAAAACGAGTAGAAAATTAATCATCGGTGTGAACTCAAAGTCAGGCTGTTGAAGTGCCTGTGTGTTCCATGTGCTACTCTTAAAACAAGAAAGAATGTCATTTAAAAAGGACATTTATACAAACTGTGACGAGGAAAGAAGAACATATGGCGCAGGGTCATGTGTAACAGAATAGTATGTCGAATTTGGTGAGATAAGTAATCTTTAAACTGTCATATATGAATTCAAACAAAAGGTGAGTGAGCGTTCCGTAGAAGCGAAATCGGTTCCCTCCTGAATTTCATTTCTCAAAAATGGTTCAAATGGCTCTGAGCACTATGGGACTTAACTTCTGAGGTCATCAGTCCCTTAGAACTTAGAACTACTTAAACCTAACTAACCTAACGACATCACACACATCCATGCCCAAGACAGGATTAGAACCTGCGACCGTAGCAGTGGCGCGATTACGGACTGAAGCGCCTAGAACCGGTCGGGCAGCGCGGTCGGCTTGAATTTCATATCTATCCGAACTGAAACTCCTCCGGCAAACTATGCTACATATATTAGGTTTTCAGAAACTGCAAAAAGGTAGCCATCGTAGTGCTTACACCGGCAATCCATAATCTGAACATCAAACTTCGTTAGATACTGCTTGACAAAAAAAGTGAGAACGGGAGGAAACGAAATGAAACTACACTGGCTGAAAGATTATATAATATTACAGTAATTGGAGAGGACTTCGCAGTATAAGCAAAGCATTCATCAGTGTGACGTTGCGCCTCTCCTAGAGAGAATGCCTGCGCTGACTGTGCGGTGAGAGGTATCATCAAGCCTCTTCGATCTCTCCTGAGAAAAACTGGCGCAAAACTGTTATATTCGGACCACGATTCTAGGCGTAACTGCGTGATGGCACTGAGACAGACTTGGCATTTGATATGGACACACTGGGGATCTCGCCCGCTACACGTGTATCTCAGCATTACACAGATAGCTCGTACAGAGATGCGCTAAGTGAGGAAAACTTTTTTCCCGTCGATGAATTGCGCAAATATATATTGTTGCATGACAGGTAATACTTTAGGATGCAGGATGTCCGTGGCTTACCGTGTACCATTGAAGTTCTCTCTATCACTACTACTTGTGGCACCCCACACATCACATCAGGAGTAACAAAAAAATGGCTCTGAGCACTATAGGACTTAACATCTATGGTCATCAGTCCCCTAGAACTTAGAGCTACTTAAACCTAACTAACCTAAGGACATCACAAACATCCATGCCCGAGGCAGGATTCGAACCTGCGACCGTAGCGGTCACGCGGTTCCAGACTGAAGCGCCTAGAACCGCACGGCCACAACGCTGGAGTAACACCTCTCGAAAACATTGGAAGAATGGACATGTATGCATGACCGAAGGAAGTTTCCATCGTAATTCAGAATAACACAGGCACTGCAATATCGTATTTATCCGCCTCCACCGGACAAGCGACTTTCAAGTAGAATGTCTCGATTGTGCTGGAATATACATAATGGATGTTCGATTACCGGTAGTCGACAGATGGTTGACAACATACGGAAATTTGGGCTGGCCGTGAGTCGTGCACGGATAGCCAAATGTTAAGGCCAACGCTCGCGATGAGCGGGAGGTCCGGGTTCGAGTCCGAGTCTGGCGCAAATTTTCACTGTCTTCACTCCATTCTACAGCTGATGGTTACCCATATTCAGAATTTCGGTTAAATTTAATACAAATCATTAGCAATCCATCCCTCTTGGTCACGGCCCGTTCCACAAGCACCCGTTTGTGATGTGGTGTTAACGACAGCCTACACATGGGACAGTAATGCCCTATTCCGCCTGTTGTTAGTTCCCGGCCGATGGTGAAAGATGGAAGAAAATGTTGCAGTGAGAGCAGTACTCTTTTTCGAGCTGCGAGAGTAAATTGGGGACGAGTTACGACGCGTGTGGTGCAAAATACGGCGAATTTTCCTTGCGGCGATCTGGCGTTGTCGACCGGAAAGTTGACAATGAGTGAGCTTGTCCTCTCTTTCCCTGGCCGTCCAACATCTTGACACTGTCACATCCGAATGACTCCCAGTTCTAGATATTGCGCGGTTCAATCAACCGACCTGTAGGAGTCTCACAACGAGTCCCCATTCGCATTCTGTCAGATGATGATGATGTCGTCTAACATGAGGACGAGGCATCTCCGTGCCATTCAAAGTGATAACTTGATATCTCACGCTTTCTTACCCTTTAAGCAGGGTTAGTCAGGAGGAACGGGACTAGTTTTCGAGGGTGATATGTTAGAGATTCTGAAGAACTCCATATCAGTGTACTGTGTTTTCTGTTCTTAAAAGTTTCTGAGGAGACTTAAAAAAACGGTTGGGAACGGGACAAATTCACATGGCGAAATGAAACGTTGTATCCAATGTTTTGTATAATTGTGAACGTTTTCTCACAAACGATGCTCAAAAAGTCCACCGCCAACTGCAGTTCATTTTTCAGCAGTTGCACACAGCTTCTGCGTTACTAGTGTGAGCTCAATCATACAGCGTCTCCCACTGCTAAAACCGGAGAAAAATATGTCCCATACTCCACGTGTGTGAAGGCGGTACTGTTTTGACTGTAAACGTAACAACGAATGGCTCTGAGCACTATGGGACTTGACATCTGAGGTCATCAGTCCCCTAGAACTTAGAACTACTTAAACCTAACTAACCTAAGGACATCACACACATCCATGCCCGAAGCAGGATTCGAACCTGCGACCGTAGCGGTCGCGCGGTTCCAGACTGTGGCGCCTAGAACCGCTCGGCCATCCCGGCCGGCACGTAACAACACTGTCGCTTTCGTTGTAGTCGCATCCGAGTGCTGCTGAATGCTGACGCTTGTGATTCACAAACAACGGACTGTAGGATGTGGTTAGGAACCTTTCTGTTCACAATCACCAATACTACCAGCCACGAATGCATATACCTTTCCTCCTGTCACCCTGTTCCCTTAACAGGCCTGCTAAAAACACAGATCTCGTGTAACACTACCGCACTATAATGACCGATCTTTCCAGAGAACTGCACATCTAATGATGTATGTATCTACTGATAAGTCACACTGATGTCTGGCCATGTCTTCTGAATTCTTCCTTTTTTTGGCGTGATTTTATTTCAGTTGCATTCATAATGCCTACATCACCTGAATAGTTGTTATATTTACGTAACAGTTTTTTAGCATGTGTGTGTGAAAGGTGATGCTCCTTGGCTTCCAAAAACGCCAGTATCCTTTGCAGGCATCAATACAATCTTTTACAAGGTGATACGTAACAGTTTTACTGCCATAAACGGTTCACACTTATGAAAATTTTACAACATTCGAAGTTGTGCATCTTTATAGGATTATGTTTCTTTTGAATTAAGTTTCATGTCAAAATAAATGTTAACAATGGAAAGTCATTTTTATCGGTACATAAAAGAGTAAATATAAACAAATCACTTCATAGTCAATGGGAATAACAGCTATGACTATATAGAACTGGTGATAACTGTTGTGGTTGGCAGGAAAGCCAACGCCGTGTTACTAGAGGAAGCCGAAAGGCACGCGTTTTAGCTCACGCAGACTGGCGTGAGGTCTGGAACAGGACAAGGAAATTAGAATTTAGAAAAAACGGACGTAGCTGGTGGAATACTTAGGTTTAATCCATTAATGGTGAGCGTCGCTCTTGACGGTGCATGATTCAGTATCAATAGTAACTGGTACTGGTGCCTTGCTAGGTCGTAGCAAATGACGTAGCTGAAGGCTATGCTAACTATCGTCTCAGCAAATAGGAGCGTATTTTGTCAGTGAACCATCGCTAGCAAAGTCGGTTGTACAACTGGGGCGAGTGCTAGGAAGTCTCTCTAGACCTGCCATGTGGCGGCGCTCGGTCTGCAATCACTGATAGTGGCGACACGCGGGTCCGACGTATACTAACGGACCGCGGCCGATTCAAAGGCTACCACCAAGCAAGTGTGGTGTCTGGCGGTGACACCACAATAACATCTACCGAGTAAAAAATAGAAATAGATTTTTTCCTTTAAACACCAGCAGTACAGACTACGGAGACTAGACGATGTCTTGTAAATATAACAAAATTTAATGGGTTCCCTTTGCAACTTTACTTTCTTAGATTACTCTGATGTTTCTATTATATTTACCGGACTAAAGACTGGTTTGATATACACTATGTGATCAAACGTATCCGGACAGCCCCAAGAAGATATGTTTTTCATACTAGGTTCATTTTTCAACCACCTACTGCCAGGTACTCCATATCAGCGACCTCAGTAGTCATTAGACATCGTGAGAGAGCAGAAAGGAGTTCTCCGCCGAACTCGCGGACTTTGAAAGTGTTCAGGTGATTGGGAGTCACTTGTGTCATACGTTTGTACGCGAAATTTCCACACTCCTAAACACCCCTCTGCCCACTGTTTCCGATGTGATAGTGAAGTGGAAACATGAGGGTACACGTACAGCACAAAAGCGTACAGGCTGCCCTCGCCTGTTGGCTGACAGAGACCGCCGATAATTGAAGAAGGTCGTAATGGGTAATAGGCAGACATCTATCCAGACCATGACACAGGAATCCCAAACTGCATCAAGATCCACTGCAAGGACCATGACAATTAGGCGGGAGGTGAAAAACTTGGGTTTCATGGTCGAGTGGCTGTTCATAAGCCACACACCACGCTGGTAAATGCCAAACGACGCCTCGCTTGTTGTAAGAAGCGTAAACATGGGACGATTGAATAGTGGGAAAACGTTGTGTGGAGTGACGAACCACGTTACACAATGTGGCGATCCGATGGCAGTGTGTGTTTATGGTTAATTCCCGGTGAACGTCTTCTGTCACCATGGGAAGTGCCAACACTAAAATTTGGAGGCGTTGGTGTTACGGTGTGGTCGTGTTTTTCATGGTGGGGGCTCGTACCCCTTGTTGGTTTGCATCGCACTGTCACAGTACATGCCTACACTGATGTTTTAAGAACCTTCTTGCTTCCCACTGTTGAAGAGCAATTCGGGAATGGCGATTGCATTTCAACACAGTCGAGCACCTGTTCATAATGCACGGCCTGTGGCGGAGTGGTAAAATGGAAATGTCGTGTGGCTAGGGCCTCCCGTCGGGTAGACAGTTCGCCTGGTGCAGGTCTTTCGATTTGACGCCACTTCGGCGACCTGCGCGTCGATGGGGATGAAATGATGATGATTAGGACAACACAACACCCCGTCCCTGAGCGGAGAAAATCTCCGACCCAGCCGGGAATCGAACCTGGGCCCTTAGGATTGACAGTCTGCCACGCTGACCACTCAGCTACCAGGGCGGACGGCGGAGTGGTTACACGACAATAACATCCCTGTCAAGGACTGGCCTGCACAGAGTCCTGAACTGAATCCTACAGAACCCCCCTTGGGGTGTTTTGGAACGCCACCTTCGTGTGAGGCCTCACCGACCGACATCGATACCTCTCCTCAGTGCAGCACTCAGTGAAGAATGGCTGGCATTCCCCAAGAAACCTTTCAGCACCTGATTGAACATATGCCTGCGAGAGTGCAAGCTGTCATCAGGGTTAGGGATGGGCCAATACCATACTGAAGTCCAGCATTACCGATGGAGGGCGCCACGAACTTATATGTTATTTTCAGTCAGGTGTCCGGATACTTTTCATCACATACTGTAGGTCTCCATTGCAGCCTCTGCTAAAGAAGTGTCTACAGCTCAGTATACCAGTAGCCAAGTACATAACCTTAAAGCTGCTCACCAGAGACTAGTCTTGTTATCCTTGTACATAAAACTTTGCTCATTTGCAATATTAACTATAACCTCGTATTTCAGGATGTTCCCTTTCGGTCTATCCCATCTTTTAGTCACATTGTGTCTTAAAGGTCTTTTCTCACCAGTTACTTGCTGCACCTCTTCATCAATTGTTTGATCTACCAATCTAATATTCAGCCTAGGCATGGGAAAACCAGACCGTATAAAACCAATATCGGTATTATAGTTCTGAATAATCGGGAGTTTTGGTAACTGGTTGGTCTCCGTTATACAACATGCTTTTATTATTTACCAATAAACAGGTGTAAAACCATATGTAGATCTGTAATAGTAACGGTGCTAAGCTTTTTGGCTTTTGAATAGAAATTTCTTTTTAACACCAATTGGTGGGAAGTTCTGTGGCTTCTCAAAGACTGGTGTAGTAGTTGAATGATGATGTTTTTGATGAAAGCCGTCAGCTTACAGATCAACACATTACAGAACGAGTATTTATAAATAGTTATTTTCAAGGCATGCTGCATAGTTACTGGAATAAGTTGTTGGAACTCCAGTCAAGTTGTTTGACTCTACTTAGGCCATTGATTTTTGTTATGGATTAGTCGTCTCATATTGTGCTTGTTACGCCGTGATACTTTGTGATCTGGTATCATTGAGGTCAAGGCCCAGTTTGCATTTCTTCTTTTCCCTTTGTCCCCATACACATTACAACGATATGGTAAAGCACGTGACGTTTCCGATATTGTGGTTTACAGCTTTAATAACAAGGTATGAGTGTTTTAGAAGAAATTGAAGCAAATTTAATTTTTGTTACACCTTTTTTGACGATGTCTACATATTTATGTATTGTGTGTGATTAGAGATCAGAGGGTACGAGATTGACTTAGGCAGTCGTGCCCAGCACTAAGACGATGAAGTTGTAGCAGTTAGGTTGTAGATATTCAAATGTTTCTTCGGTTTCTTAAGTTTTATTTGTAGGAGGCTTTTTATTGTTGAAGAATATACTGCTTCAGTGGATATTTTAGTTTCGTTTCTAGCGGTTAGGTGGTTGTGCTTATCAGAGAAGGGTGTAATAGTGACCAAATTATTTGAGGCTTGGTGTTTTTGCGGGGAGTACCTCCGGAGAGGTCGTGTTGGGTGAGAATAGAGAATTAAGTGCTCTTGCGGCTGCTCTAAGGATTGCCATATACTTGGAGGAGGTAGATTATGTGACGACGCAAAGGGTAGAACATAAAGTTCTGGCAGCGGAAATTAAGTGTTTTGGTTGGGGACAGGTAGGGCATATTAGGAGGCAGTGTCAGCGTCTGTTGCGGTGTTACTCATGTAGGAAAATGGGTCACCGGGCAGTGAACTGCAGGAGTAAAAGTAGGGCGGAAGCTCGGCGACAGCAGCCGTTAAACGAGAACGGGACTGCTTCAACCGTCGGAGGGTGGTCCCAGTGAAATTAGGTAATGCCCTTGTAGCTGGTTCAAATGGCTCTGAGCACTATGGGACTTAACATCTGTGGTCATCAGTCCCCTAGAACTTAGAACTACTTAAACCTAACTAACCTAAGGACATCACACACATCCATGCCCGAGGCAGGATTCGAACCTGCGACCGTAGCAGTCGCGCGGTTCCGGACTGCGCGCCTAGAACCGCGAGACCACCGCGGCCGGCCCGCTTGTAGATGCACAAACAGAATGCTGCTTATTAGGTTTGGTGAACGGAAGGGAAAAGAGGTTTCTGGTTGACACAGGGACACACGTGTCTGTTATTAATCTAAACCTGGTTAGCAGGAGAAGACTTGAGCCACCACGTTATAGGTTACGTGTCGTGGGGGATAATAAAGTGGAGTAATTGGGTTCGACGGTACTTCAATTTGTGGTCGCAGGAACCAAGGTTAGTGAGCAGGCAGATGGTGTTACCGTGTGTGGGTGGGGGGTATTCAGTGATTCTCGGACTGGACTTCCTTTACAAACAGTGGAACTCAAAGGAACAATGTTTCGCATGGGGGAAACAGTTGCAAACGGACGAATCTCGCAAGGCGCACTTAACATGAAGGTGACGCCAGCTAAACTGCGAACGGATTTATTATAAGTCGATCAGCAGGATAACATACCGGCAGGTACAGGGAAGGTAGTCTCGGGTTCGATAAATACGGACTTACCAAAGGAGACGTTGTACATGTTGGAGCCATCCTCCAGTAATGCGCACTGTTTTGTGTGGAGGAGTTTAGCTCGTGTAAGTTATGTGGAAGGAGAGTATGGGGTTCCTGTAAGTATAGACAACTTCGACAGAGCGGATTTTAGCTTGTCGAAAGATTTGTTATTGAACACATACTGGATTTTTGATGAAGATAACCTCGATAGGGAGGATTTAGAGGCATCCCATAAGCAAAACGCGGATGCAGCGCAATTGTGGGGAAAAATACAGCATTTGCAGGGAGACGATAGCGTCGCGTTGGAGGAATTGTTATTGACATTTAGCGATTTATTCGGAACGGAGAGTAGGTTACCACCATCATCGATTACGAAGCATCACCTACCAACAGAAAATAATACACCAGTTTTTAGGATACCATATAGGGTAGCACGGCATATGCAACCGCTACTAGAGGAGTTTATAGAACAACAACTGCGGGATGGAATCATGAAGCATAGCGATAGTCTGTTTTCAAGCAATGTAGTTCTCTTACCTAAAAAGTCAGTGTATGGTACAAGGAAATACGGGTTTTGTTGTGATTATAGGTTTCTGAATGAGAAAACCATTTCGGACGCATATCCTATTCCGAATATCATGGACACATTGGGTAATCTGGGTCAATGTAAGTGTTTTACAACGATGGATTTATGGAGTGGATACCATCAGTTGGAAGTAGGGCCAGAGGATAGGGCAAAGACAGCTTTTGTTGTTCCCGGGGGACACTGTCAGTATATACGTATGTCATTCGGGCTTAAGAATGCATCGGCAACTTCCCAGCGATTATTATTAGATGGGATTTTAAGGGGATTGAAACCAAAGACATGTATGGTTTACCTAGATGACATTATAGTATTTTCAAAAGTTATACCAGAACATGTATCACGGTTAAAAGAAGTCTTTAGAAGATTGGGGTCGGCACGGTTAACATTAAGTTTAGAAAAATGTAATTCTGTACAGACGCAGGTCAAATATTTAGGTCATGTAATTAGTGAACAAGGGGTTCAAACCAATCCTCGGTTAACAGCATCAGTTCAAAATATTCCAACACCACGTACAACGAAGCAGTTACAATCTTATATTGAGTTATGTTCATATTATTGCAAACTTGTAAAAGATTTTGCTAAAATAGCCGAGCCGTTAACAAAGCCTTTAAAGAAAGGAGTTAAATTTCAATGGACGGAGGAATGCCAGCAAGCTATCGACGAATTGGAAATTAGATTAGTTTCTGGTCCGATGTTGATGTTTCCGAATTTTGAAGAAGACTTCATCTTATCATGTGACACTTCAAATGGCGCAGTAGGATGTGTTATGGTGCAAATAGTAAAGGAGCAGGAGCATCCTGTGGCGTATGCTGCCAGACATTTAAATAGGGCAGAGCGGAATTATTACACAACGGAAAAGGAGATGTTGGCTGTAATATAGGTAGTAACATATTTTCGTTGTTACATTTATGGTAGGAAGTTTAAGCTCGTGACAGATCATGCAGCGTTGAAATTGTTACTGGGACTCTAGGATCCGTCTAGTCAGTTAACACAGTGGGCTCTGATATTAGGTGAGTTTGACTTTGAAGTAATTCATAAGCCATGGAAGAAACACGGGAATGCAGATGCATTAAGTCACAAGTTGTACGCATTAGAAGTAATGGGTAAGAGAGTCGCGGAATGGCAAAGAGCAGAAGCAGAGGATGAGGAGTGCCAGGGTTTTAGAACTCAACCACTTTTCATTGTGGAGAGAAATTTGTTGTGTAGCGTTACCAGGCATGGACCACGGGTAGTGGTATCAAAGAGTTAGAGCGCGGATGTCTTAAAGTAGGCCCATGATCATGTACTTTCAGGGCATGGGGGTCGTCGAGCAACGGAAAGACGAGTAGCAGAACGATTTTGGTGGCGCACTTGGAGAAGGGATATAGAATAATACGTAGCAAATTGTGTACAGTGTGCGCAGCGAGCAGATGTGACACGTGCAAGAATTCCATGGTTATCAGAGGCTTCGAAACCCTTCGAATTCATCGGGGTTGATATCTACGGGACATATAACATTATTTCGCGGTTTCTCGCCATGGTCGCAATACCATACCAACAAGCAAGTACGGTAGCACATACTTTAGGCAATAACTGGTCTGAGGTGTGGGGTTGATCCGTTATTCTGTTATTCTGCGCAACGGATTAATCTGAGATGTACCCTTTACCCTGTGGCTCCTGGAAGATGCAATTTACACCCCCACACTACTACAGAAGTCAGACAGACGCTCCTAACCAGAATGAGATTTTCACTCTGCAGCGGAGTGTGCGCTGATATGAAACTTCCTGGCAGATTAAAACTGTGTGCCCGACCGAGACTCGAACTCGGGACCTTTGCCTTTCGCGGGCAAGTGCTCTACCGACTGAGCTACCGAAGCACGACTCACGCCCGGTACTCACAGCTTTACTTCTGCCAGTACCTCGTCTCCTACCTTCCAAACTTTACAGAAGCTCTCCTGCGAACCTTGCAGAACTTGCAGGTACTGGCAGAAGTAAAGCTGTGAGTACCGGGCGTGAGTCGTGCTTCGGTAGCTCAGTTGGTAGAGCACTTGCCCGCGAAAGGCAAAGGTCCCGAGTTCGAGTCTCGGTCGGGCACACAGTTTTAATCTGCCAGGAAGTTTCATATCAGCGCACACTCCGCTGCAGAGTGAAAATCTCATTCTGGAAACATCCCCCAGGCTGTGGCTAAGCCATGTCTCCGCAATATCCTTTCTTTCAGGAGTGCTAGTTCTGCAAGGTTCGCAGGAGAGCTTCTGTAAAGTTTGGAAGGTAGGAGACGAGGTACTGGCAGAAGTAAAGCTGTGAGTACCGGGCGTGAGTCGTGCTTCGGTAGCTCAGTTGGTAGAGCACTTGCCTGCGAAAGGCAAAGGTCCCGAGTTCGAGTCTCGGTCGGGCACACAGTTTTAATCTGCCAGGAAGTTTCATATTAGCGCACACTCCGCTGCAGAGTGAAAATCTCATTCTGGTTAGGAGCGTCTGTCTGACTTCTGTAGTAGTGTGGGGGTGTAAATTGCATCTTCCAGGAGCCACAGGGTAAAGGGTACATCTCAGATTAATCCGTTGCGCAGAATAACAGAATAACGGATCAACATGAAACTAACGAAAGTTATTATTTATTTTGCAAAAATTCTGAAAAATCACAATGCCACTTTTAGTTATGAATTGAACAAGTTATATACTGGTTCTTTTCGGAATGTGAAGTTACCTCTCAAGGATAGGATTCGCTAATGAAATTTCTATACAATGTTTAAGATGGTTGTTGACTTGGCAGAATGGCTGAGAGGTGCACCTACTCAACTTGAATAATTATCCTTTAGAATGTTGCTAGGTACTCAATATAGAGTAGCACTTCGATTCGCTCTCGACAGAGGTGCTCTCCCAGTGACGTACTGAGGAGAGACTTGTTCCTCGCTCCAAGTGCGACAATGGAATGTCGCCTCTCCACGCCAGATGTGAAGGGGTATATCTTTCGGTCTCTTCCATTATTCCTTCAGCTCAAGGCATCAGAAATAATGTCTTCCAATCAGCATTGCTCTTCTAAAACGGGAGAATGACGTTTCGTTTAAGGGGACCAATCCGGAAACCTGTAGCATTGGTGTTTGGCGTTTGCTGTCTCCCCGTGAAAATCTCTGAAACTGCGTGCAATGTGTAAATGTGCAAAGAATGCGTACGATGGGCACTCCCACACAATGTAGCGGAGTTTGCTTTTAAGCCGAACACGGAGTTGTTCCCCCCTTTCACTCGGGCCCACGCTGTCCACTACATGGGCGGTCACCGGCCGACATAGGCTGGATAGTCCTCTGAAGGGACCAGCTTCCCATTGTGCGGTTTCTCCCCAAACTAAAAGCTTCTGTGACCGTCATGTCTGGAATGTATGTGTGTACGCCAGCCTCGAGTATTTCAACCATGGTGCACTTGTTAATTGCATATCGTTTACATGAATTGATATAACATTGACTTTATCTTATCGAGTTTGGGTTCGAATGAAGCATCTTGATGTGCGGAATATGATCGTGAGGGCGGAATATGTAAGCAATGAAGGTCAGGAGACCATGACGTCTTACACTGGTTGTTGAAGTTTTGGGTGCCTGATACCATAATCATGGATCAGGGAATGAACTTCATGTCCGAATTGATGTCACAGTTGTGTTGCTTACTGGGAATTAAAAAATTATGGACCAGCCCATTTCATCTGCAGGCGAATGGGAGAATGGAGCGAGTACATAAGGCAATTTTAAAAATGCTAAGTTATTGTGTGGATGGAAACAATGATAACTGGAATGTTTACCTTCCGTACATGGTATCGAGTTATAGCACCAAAATACATTTGGTAGTCAGAATGTCACCATTTGAGGTGGTCTGTGGAAAAAGGATGCCATCACTATTTGACGTTCTATGTCCGTAATCGGGAGGTAAGGGGACGCCGTGAGGAAATTTGCAAGGAAAATATGGGAAGTCTGGAAGAGCATACAGAAGGCCAATACGAAAGCGTTGGAAAGAACCGAATGAGCGGTTGGGACCTTTACCACAGTACTGGACAGGTCATGGGTACTGATCACAAATCCATACACACCTAAGGGAAAGACGAAAAATTTATTGACGAAGTACCACGGACCATACCAGGTCGTGGAGATGACTTCACCTGTAAATGTTAAAGTGCAGCTGCCAACAAAAACATCCATTATCCACGAGAGTAGGATAAAGCCTTGTAAAGGAATGGTGGATGGATTACCTCTATTACACGGAAGTGACCCAACTACAGAGGCTAGGCAAAGCAAACGGAAGAAGAAAGTCGCGGCGGAGAAACAAAAGCGGACGCATAGCGTTCTGTATGCTTTATGGACACGGAGGGAGTAAATTATTGTGTGTGTAATACTGTATGGCATGTTCAGATTTTGTTTTGTATGACGGGATAATTTGCGTTTTTTTGTGTTTTGGTGGGTCAGATAATAGTTGCTTTTTTCTTGTTTGTTGTCTTGTCATTGTATGGGGGAGACCATTTTCAGAGAGTACGATAGGAGCGGAGTGTACTATCGGGAATGTTTGAGGATGTCGTACGGTGTTGTAGAGACTTGTAGTGGGAATGGGTTCTGGAGATATTACCGATGCAGAATCTGACATATTTAAAATCCACGTTAAATCCAGAGTTTTCGGAAACGTTGTATTTCTTTATTAATACACAGGAAGGATCTATCATGGTTAACAAAGTATGAGAACACGTTCGAACGTTACAACAGCATCGGAGCAACAGGATAATGACAGTGAGCATTTCAGCCACAGGGTGTGCCGTTTTTCTATTTTTCTTGAGCATAGCTTTATGGAGAATGTGGAAACATGCACCAGTAGAAGAGGTGCCAACACATCAGTTGCCTACGGCATGGGTAACAAGTGTGAACAGTGTATAGGTGTACAATTAATGTTTTGATGTTCTCTTTAGTTTTAGTCTGTAGAATGTAAGTTTTGTGAAAAAGGTACATTACGCAGCCACAGGCCACGTCTGTTATATTTCGATTCAGGACAAATCTTGTTGAAACGAGGGAGGTGTGCTGCACTATTATTAGTCTTAGTCATAGGAAAGAGGAAATTTTATCAAAAGCGAATGAACACGCAGTTGGACGATGGAATCTGGGGCCGCAGGTAGAGTGCTGAATGAGTCGACAGCTAGTAGGCCAAGAAATGCAAACATGGCACTCTCAAGCGCAGCCCTGTGGCGGAGCTATTGCGCGCACAGATTGCTTTGTGTGAAGCAACAACGAGGCAGCAAACTGCAGCGTTGCTTGAAGTTATGGCGATATGAGGCGAGGAACTAGGCCAGAGCCAAGTGAAGACTAGTATATGGCTGACATTTGGGAATTCATCCCGCAGTGTTGCTTGAAGTTATTGCGATATGAAGTGAGGAACTAGGCCAGAGCCAAGTGAAGAGTTGTATATGACTGACATTTGGGAATTTATCCCTGCCATAGTTTCTGTCTCTCTCTGACACTACATCAGTCTGGTACCGCTCTCCGCGGAATCTGAATCCGTGCCAGACGTCATGGACGTCGAAGACCCCTAGAGGTCTCTGCACCATCGCGCCGTAAGCTGTGGCGGTGTGCGCCTCCTGGCCCGCTTTTAGTGTGAGGGCGCCACAGTGGAACATGTAGTTTCAGCTGTCAATAGCGGCGCCCCCGATAGAGTACTTAAGCGCCTGCCTCTCGCTCAGTCAGCCCCCCCTTTTTCGTTTTTTTCCTTCCTCCCTCCTTGTTCTTCCCCCTCCTCCAGGTCCCCCCACCATCTGCCTTTGGCTCGGGAGTGTCATCTTTGTGCCGCCACTTTCGAGCAGTGTTCTACATTGAGTGTTCTACAGTGAGTGTTTTACAGTGAGTGTTCCGTGTTGTGTTTTTTTGGGAAGTGTTGCGAACGGCCATCATACTGTTGCTGGGTGTGCCTTTTATCTCTTGCGAACAGAAACCAGACTGTCGCCGTGTTTCTTAATAGTGTGTATACTATGTTACTTGTCTGATTCCTGTGTCTTTTATTAACGTTGCCAACCCCTTTTGCTTTCTGTTTTAACTTTCCGCATTTTTCCTTCATTTTACACTTGACGTCACCGTTTTATCGCCTGTTTTTCTTGTTTCTTTTCTTCTTCCGTTTTTTTTAAACTAAAGGTCTGTAGGCTGTAGAGCAGCGTACTAAGCTGCTGCCAGCCCGGCCCCTTTGGGGGGAATTGAAAATCAATAATGGAAAAAAAAGCTCAGCCAGCCAGTCTAATCTCGCGTACGTCTGTGGACAAATCGCCTGGCGTTTGACAGCTTACTTACTTTCTTGTTCTGTATACGAGTGGACGAGTTTGTTAGGTTTCCTTGTGACTGCGTTGTTCGATCTTGTTGTTGTTCATTCTGTCCTTTGTTGGTCGTGTGCGTCCTCTCCCGTTGTGTTGTTGTTCGCGGGCCTCTCCGTGGGACCCGCCGCGCTTTCAGTCATTTCAACCTCGCGACCGTCCCGGTTGCAGTTACAACAATCAGATGTGAGGGTAAAGGCAGTATAAATAGAGAGGTACTTTTACCTTGGGACAGAGTGTGCCAGGTCAGTCGAGCTTCGGGATGGACTTGTTCTGGTTCACGCTTACAAGGGCCAGTTTGGCAGCGATGTTGTAAATATGCTATGTAAATCTGAACTTTATTTCTATGTACTTGTTCGGGCTGTATTTTGCCTCCAGGGACGCCACACTGGGGCAGGATGGAACAGCAGCTGGGTACTTGGAGTTTGCACGGTCTGCCTGAAGGAGGGCAGTGACAGTGGTCTGCAGTGGATCCATGACGGGCCATGTTCGCTTCGCACGTGGAGTACCGGGGTCTGGGCGAGGCGTACGCTGCTGGAAGAGCAGTAGCACTGTAGCAGCAGACACCGGAGGGTGTTACCAACCGGCAAGCACCACTAGCAGCAAGTTGAAGCACAGCATCCAGGAGGGCGCGGGTTCGAGTCCAGCCCTGTCCTGGGAGCAGCAGCCTCCGAGGGCCACGGGTGACCAGTATGATCACCTTCATATCATGGTTGCACAGAGTAGGCCAAAAGGGGCGGAGAGCAGCAAGGACTGGGGACTGTAGCAGTCTCCAAAATAGCGGCAGCGGCATGGCGCCAGCCGCTACACCCTAGCAGGCGGCGACCGGGAGAGCGGCGCCCAACTTACAGCGGCGTGCGGCCTTGTTGACACCAATAGGAGCGTCACCATAGCGTCGGCATACATGGAGTTGTTGAGCCTGCTGGACTAGCGGAACAGCACGTGGATGGCACATCGACGCTCCGCTGCACTCGCCAAAGCACTTTCAATTATGAGAATAAAGTAATGTCGCCCAATTCCGCTGTATCACTCTGCACTGCCCCTTGACGCTCTTGAACTTGCTCGGCTTCCTGACAGAAGATGTCACGGTGGGTCCCAGTGAGTGTAGTGGGACGTGAAATTGAAGCGTCCCCCATCCACCAGTGTCAGCCCAGTTTGGGAGATGATGATGTTTGGTTTGTGGGGCGCTCAACAGCGTGGTTATCAGCGCCCGTACAATTTCCCAACCTTTGCTCAGTCCAATTGCGCCACTTTCCTGGATGATGATGAAATGATGAGGACAACACAAACACCCAGTCATCTCGAGGCAGGTGAAAATGCCTGACCCCGCCGGGAATCGAACCCGGGACCCCGTGCTCGGGAAGCGAGAACGCTACCGCGAGACCACGAGCGGCGGACCTTCAGTCAGCCCAGTTTGCTGGTGAATATAAGTTTAATTTACTGTTTTGTTTATGTACAGGGTTTTTACAAATGATTGAAGCGATTTCACAGCTCTACAATAATTTTATTATTTGAGATATTTTCACAATGCTTTGCACACACATACAAAAACTCAAAAAGTTTTTTAGGCGTTCACAAATGTTCGATATGTGCCCTTTTAGTGCTTCGGCAGACGTCAAGCCGATAATCAAGTTCCTCTCACACTCGGCGCAACAAGTCCCCATCAATGAGTTCGAAAGCATTGTTGATGCGAACTCGCAATTCTGGCACCTCTCTTGGTAGAGGAGGTTTAAACACTGAATCTTTCACATCACTATGCGTGAAACTTGCCCGCACGCATTCAACCGTTTCTTCGCTCACTGCAGGCCGACCCGTTGATTTCCCCTTACAGAGGCATCCAGAAGCTTTAAACTGCGCCTACCATCGCCGAATGGAGTTAGCAGTTGGTGGATCTTTGTTGAACTTCGTCCTGAAGTGTCGTTGCACTGTTATAACTGACTGATGTGAGTGCATTTCAAGCACGACATACGCTTTCTCGACTCCTGTCACCATTTTGTCTCACTGCGCTCTCGAGCGCTCTGGCGGCAGAAACCTGAAGTGCGGCTTTATGAGTTTTTCTATGTATCTGTAGTGTGTCGTGACCATATGTCAATGAATGGAGCTACAGTGAATTTATGAAATCGCTTCAATCATTTGTAATAGCCCTGTATTTTTGTAATATTTGTGATAGCTGTGAATTATCTAAAGTTTTGTATTTCTTTTTTATATTTCATGTACGGAGAGGGCGGCGCAACGAACGGAGACAGCATCTTCGCTGCCGGGACCAGAGAGAAAATTGCTGGCCATTATACGTCGCGGGTCGACAGCCAAAGAGCAACAGAAGATCCTGAAACCGAGTTGTTGAGTCGTGCTTCTAAAAAATGAAAAAAAATAAGAATTTGTAATGTTTGTACAACAATGACGTCATAGAAAGTTTAATCTTATTGAAAATGTTCAGTCCAGTCTTGTGAAAGCTCAGGTTCACGTCTATATGTAGGAAGATAATAAACTAGTGGATGCTACTAAAGTTGAAATATATGTTCCGAGAAGTTATTTATGAAGAATTATGTTACGTAATATATTTGACAAGACTATTAATTTTTTAACAACGTTCATCTCGAGTTTGAATCTCGAAAGTTTATTCAATGTGGTTCTAATATTTATTAAATTAGATAACGTGCATTAATATAATTTTTGAGGAGAAACAAACGACATCTAAAATTAAAGAAGTCTGCGCAAACCAATTGGACTGAGTGACGTTATTCCGCGCATACGACTCAAATGATGTTTTACAGTTTCGTTCAAAACCATTCTGGGACAATTTAAAAAGAATATAAATAATTTTGAAGTGGGTTGTAACTGACGTACGTGACGAAGTCTACACATGGTCATATATCAAAAGAAAACAGTTTATAAAAAACTTACGTCGTTACACTACACCGTGGCGACCGTGACAGGACTTGTGTGCAACTAAGGCACAGGTACGAAACAAAACATCAAGAGTCATTCCGAAGTCAACACGAGTTTTCGTGGAGCCTTCACCAGCCAGCGGCGACTTCGCGGGTGTGGGCATCTGACGGAGCGCAGCCAAGCAGTACGGTCACGCAGTTATTCCACGAGAAGGCGCATCTGTTGGGCAGGAGCTGAACGCTGCAAACTCCGACACCCTTTTTCTCCCTAAATTAACAGGCCCAGTACGTCAGCTGCGGGGTGTTCCTCTGGCTGGTATTAGAGGTGTTGCTGAGGGCTTCGCCTGTCTTTGGTGGGGCCAGGCGTGGTTGCAGCCAGTGACGTCTTCGGTGTTCAACTCAGCGTCCTGCCGGTTGCGGAAGCGACCCCGGCTGCATCGACGGCCGTTACATCTGCAGCCCATAGCAGCACACTGATCATCGAGAACTACAAATTACCATATTAGTGTCCGGTGAGTCTGTTTTAAGTTGGAAGTGGAGTGTTGTATGCAAGGAGTGTGCTTTTATAGGATTGTTGGTTACAAGCATGTGTGTGTAACTTGTTAATATCTTACAATAATGTCGGGAAGTGAAATGTCAGACGGAGAGCAATCTATGTCCGATAGGAGCATGAGATCCCTTTTTAGGGCGATTGCTAAGTTAAAACAATCTAACGAAGTATCTACTGCTAAATTAAAACAGGAATTAAAACAATTGAGAGGTGGCATGAGCCCCCTCTCATATTTCTATCTTACGATTCTCCTCTATAATTGCATGCGGTGGAAAGTTGCTATTCCTTCACACGCGGACTTCTGATGCAGCGTCTCTCGTCACCCGGGTGGTCAGGTGACAGGCGGGCACTGCTGACTTTGAAAGGGTAAGCCGACGGGTGTGAGAGAGTCGAGTGAATGCTTTCCAGACGCCGACATTGTCAAGAGGCACGCCCGCAAGGGCCTGAAGTAGCGGCTGGGCTAGAGGTTCCGTTACTTCGCAGAAACTTAGCGAAAACACTTTCTGGCGGGCTACCAGCGAGGCGTGGGAATGACTTGTGTACCCAGGCAGTTGTGACGGGCAAATTCCCGCGCTTTCTGCAAAATCGTAACCGTGATTGGCTTACTCAGGGCATCGCTCTGTGACGTAGCAAAATCGGCGCAGAAATTGGCGCCAAAAATCTCCATTGGTGGAATGGTAGTGTTCCGGCAATGGAGTGGAATTTTCCGCCGGTTTTCAAGTTGCTGATTGGAACGGTTAACCACGGCCACTGTCGTGGGGGCGGGAATGTTCTGTGTTCAGTTTTGAACGGGTGCTCTTGTGGGTAGTCGGCTGTCGCCTTTCGGTCGAGGACGTCGAAGCAAACAGCCATCGCCTCCGGTGCGCCAGATCGTGTTCTGGCAGTTAAGAAGACAGTTTGGTAAGGTATGTCCGCAGCACCGGCAGACAGGGATTTTCCTAGGTGATAATCAGAGCTCAGCAGAGCGCGCCTGTTCGTCTTTTTCTAACTTTGTTTTGTCTTGGGTAGCAGCAATTAATGTTGGGTTGGCTATGTGTTTTCTCTAAGATTTGAGTTGCAAGGAATTGGCTGCACATACCACTTCGTCATAATCCTCACAATCTAGTTTAGGGACAACTTCACATTCACAGCGTTTGTTTGAGTATCCAATTTGAGCCAATTTGATGTATTGTAAATGTTTCATGTGTTTTTGTTTATTATTTTGTGTTTAGTCTTAATAAATCATATTGTTATTTTGGACAGAACTTTCATTCTGTTAATCGGTAGAGCAACCCTATCATTCCTCACTATGTTAATGAAACCTTCGATTATTTAACTTATTTATCAAATTAAATTATTGCAGGTGCCAAACTCTCTTCTACTCCACTGGCAGGGTTGATTAGAGTCAGTTCACGTATTTTTTTTATCCTTGTGCAACAGCAAAAGTCGGAGTTAGAATAGGGGGGGGGGGGCTTAGAGCATCATTTACATATGTAGATTCTAGAAGAATTTAGTGTTAAATACCCTGCTAGCCCCGGCACCTCGCATAAAATGGCGACCCTGCCAGGATCAGATCTTTCCTGTGAATAGCTGATAAGCTGGTATTATTAGTAGTAGGGACATTCAGAATTTATTTGCTTAATTTTTTTTATTGATTAATACCTAAGTGGTTTTCTGGTAGTTCCGCGTTTTGTTTTAAGTAGCGGTGCATGATTACAGTTTTTGTTTTCAGTGTATATATTCTTTTGTTCATAGTTTTTGTGTTCCTTTGATGGTGTGTCCGTATCACATCACACTTTGTCGGGTTTGTGTGCGGTTTCTGTACCACAACAAATCGTGCGTATAATTACAGCGTTGGAGAGGCGTTGTTGAAATTTTATGTCTATGTGTAAAAATACAGTATATGGAGTAGATTAATTTTATTGTGCATTTTAGATAAATTTGTTTTTCATGAATGATAATGAGAAGTAAGGTACGACTATTATCGAGCGAAGCTAAAACAAAAGAGGATAGCATAATGGATAAGGGGCAGTTTACTGATGGGAATAGGTTCAGAGATGAGATGGGCACATTTTTAGCAGGTCAGGACGACAGACTCATTGATGAGGAGGGTGATTTGGATGCGATCATAGAGCAGCGTCGCTGCCGTGATTATGATAGTGAGGTAGAGGATGAAACAGAGACAGGCACACAGGTCGAGATGGTAGCAGAAGTTTATAATCAAACGAACGAGAGCAGACAGGGGCCAGCTCGGCCACGTCAGAGCTCTAGCGCCCAGGTGTCCAGAGTTACATCACCCATGTGTGACGAGGATCAAAATGATGACATTAACCCAATGCTGGGCTTCCTACGATCAATGAAAGAAGAAGCTGACGAACAACGTAAGAAGGAGAAGGAAGAAGATGAGAAACAACGTAAGAGAGAGAAGGAAGAAGAGGAGAAACAACGTAAGAAGGAGAAGGAAGAAGCTGACGAACAACGCAAGAAGGAGAAGGAAGAAGAGGAGAAACAACCTAAGAAGGAGAAGGAAGAAGCTGACGAACAGCGTAAGAAGGACACTCAGGCAATAATTTCGCATATAGGGAAAATTCGTGGGGAATTACTAACAATAAAGAAAGAATGTGGAGAAGCAAAACAAATGTCACTGTTAGCACAAAAAGTAGCAGGCCTAGCCAAAACGGCAGCAACAGGGGCAATGAAAGTCGCGGAAGTAACTTCTAAACTCGCAGGGCGCTTGCGACGTACAACACAATCCCACTCAAAATCCCTAGCGTTCTTAAAAACTCAGGGTAATATCGCGGTTGCGAACAACACGAAACGAATGGAAGAAGTAGAGAGTCGGATAGCAAAACTAGAGCAAAACGGGCACACGAGCACTGCGCGTTCGGATACCAATGATGGAGTACACAGAATTGTGTCTCCCAGGAAAAGCCCGCCGTGCCTTAGCCCAATGACCGAGTGCGGAACTAACAATGCACACGCAGAAACAGCGAGTAATAGCTCCAATAATTGTAGCCCACTTGTGAATTCCGAGTGCCACTTCCACTGTGATACAGAGGTAGCACATCACAGTTATCACCAAGATAGAACAGGACACTCAGCAGACGTGCAAGTATCGGAAACGAGTGACAACACCAGTGCGAGGATCAGACAGGATTTTGATCACAATCACTTCCTGTCGATACTAAAATTCCAGAAGTTCAAAGAAAATGGAGGGTCGATGCATCCAAAGAGCTGGGTGATGCAGTTTACAAATTCATTACCGGCATCATGGCCAACCCAGGCAAAATTAGAATTCATGTGTGGACACATCGAAGGTCAAGCCGCGGAAAAGATGCGAGGTGTGGCAGCGACGTGTCGGACTTACCAGGAATTTGTTGGTGCATTCCTGCGGATCTACTGGTCAAAGGAAACGCAAGACAGGATTAAAGAGGAAATAATATTTTGTCCTGAACTGGAAGTGTCCGGGCAGAGGGGCGCAATCAAATTTCTTGATGATTCACTCAAGAAGAATCAATTTTTTGATAGTCCATATAGCAACGGAGAAATCATTAAATTTTGCTTTTCCAAATTGCCAGTTAGGTACCAACAGACACTTGTCGGCAAGTGTGGATCTGACATAGAAGCATTCAAGATTCTATTGCGCGAACTCGAAGTAGTCTTTGATAAACAAGACGCAAAGGACAGGAAGAAGGGGCAAAGTAACAAAAACCACGGGCCAGGAAGGGAAGACGACAACAGATCGCATAATCGCACTGGTCAGTTAGGAAACCAGGCTTACGGAAGTCATGGTTACGCTATTCAAGGTTATGGAAACCAAAGACACGGAAACCAGAACGTCAGGGAGCAGGGTCAATCTAGACAAGGAATCTGGGATAGGAGGAATAACGAACGGCAAAGCGACCGTAATTGGAGAGAGCGAAACCAAGGACAACAGTGGAACCAGGAGATTGAAACTACACCCGCAAATCCTAATGCACGTCAGAGGAGGGGGAGCTTAACAAGGGATTGACGCCAGACTAGTGCGAACACAGGCCGCCGGAATTTCGCACGTAATCTCGGACCTGGCCAACTACGGATGATACATTACGAAGATTTATCAGAAATCCTGCTCGAGGAACATAAAGCAACTCCTCGACAAGATCGGCAGCCTCTTATCACAGTAGCAATAGCTGAAAAGAGTATGAATGCGATAATAGATAGTGGAAGCTACACAACAGCAATATCTGAGGCAGCATAGAAGAGGTGCTCTCAGGAGATGGACTGGCCTGTTCTATCGGTTAAGAAAACCAAAATAAAAGGGGCATTAGCGTGTAAATGTACGGAGGTCACCCAACAAACAAGACTGGAATTCTCCTGCCAAGGACACAAAATAGAGTCTAACTTCTGGATCGTGCCAAATCTGGCGATCGACATGATAATAGGAACGGACTTCCTAAAGGAACATGAAGCGATAGTTGATCTAGGACGAGGTGAAGTGGTTCTGAGGAAAGGGAATCCCGTCCACATTAAGTTCGACGACCAGCTGATCCCAGCTCAACTACCGTCTAACTGTGTACGGATAAACTATGCGTGTCTGAAAGACAGAAAGGAAGAACAGGTCGACGTTGCGGGTATGGGAGAGGACACGGATGAGAATGAAGTTGGAATAATGGGAGGAATAAAGGAGAAAATAGGAGAAAAAGTGGAAGCAATAAAGAATATAAGGTGCGACCACCGCAAAGAAATTCATAAATTACTAGTAGAACATGCGGAGGTCTTCCTTCCCAAGACAGGATCAATAAAGAATTTCCAGTATGAATTTCGTGTACGTCCGCACAACCAGTTTCGTGTGCCACCCTATCCAATCCCCTTGGCATATCGACAGAAAGTAGCAGCTGAAATTACGCGAATGCTGAGTGAAGGAATAATAGAACCTACGGCTTCAGCCTATAATAACCCGTTAAGAGTAGTCGAGAAGGCAGATGGTAGTATTCGTTTAGTCTTGGTCTCGCGACAAATTAATACCATAATAGAAACCGAAACAGACAGACTGGAACGATTAGAGGAACTTTTACAAAACTTCCATGGAATATCAATCTTCTCATCAGTTGATCTAAAATCAAGTTTCTGGCAGATCGAGCTCCATCCAAATTGCAGACAGTACACAGCCTTTTTAGCATTTGGAAGATGTTACCGGTTTCGTCGTCTCCCATTTGGTTTGAAAATTTCGTCTGCCGCATTCATTCGGGGGCTGGACGGCATACTAAGCGATAATTTGAAACGTCATGTCACCAGCTATGTGGACGATTTGCTAATAGCGGAGAAATCTTGGGGAGAGCACAATGCGGTTCTCGGTGAACTCCTTGCGACATTCAAGGAATACGGAGTGACTATCAATAACGAAAAATCGAATTTTGGGACGTCCTCTGTCAAATTTCTAGGACATATCATCACGGGTGAGGGCATTGCACCAAATCCCGAAAAGATCGAAGCGATTGAAAAGTTTCCCATTCCTACGACAAAGAAGCAGTTAAGGGCGTTCTTGGGGATCATAAATTTTTACAACCGCTTTATACATGTCAAAACTCAGAGCAGTCCTAGGTTGCATCAACTTACAGGAAAGAAGATACCTTGGGAATGGGATGAGGCGGCCGAATCCGAATGGAAAGCATTAAAATTCGCATTATTACAAGCACCCATCCTGTTGTTGTTGTTGTGGTCTTCAGTCCTGAGACTGGTTTGATGCAGCTCTCCATGCTACTCTATCCTGTGCAAGCTTCTTCATCTCCCAGTACCTACTGCAACCTACATCCTTCTGAATCTGCTTAGTGTATTGATCTCTTGGTCTCCCTCTACGATTTTTACCCTCCACGCTGCCCTCCAATGCTAAATTTGTGATCCCTCGATGCCTCAGAACATGTCCTACCAAACGATCCCTTCTTCTAGTCAAGTTGTGCCACAAACTTCTCTTCTCCCCAATCCTATTCAATACCTCCTCATTAGTTACGTGATCTACCCACCTTATCTTCAGCATTCTTCTGTAGCACCACATTTCGAAAGCTTCTATTCTCTTCTTGTCCAAACTAGTTATCGTCCATGTCTCACTTCCATACATGGCTACACTCCATACAAATACTTTCAGAAACGACTTCCTGACACCTAAATCTATATTCGATGTTAACAAATTTCTCTTCTTGAGAAACGCTTTCCTTGCCATTGCCAGTCTACATTTTATATCCTCTCTACTTCGACCATCATCGGTTATTTTACTCCCTAAATAGCAAAACTCCTTTACTACTTTAAGCGTCTCATTTCCTAATCTAATTCCCTCAGCATCACCCGACTTAATTTGACTACATTCCATTATCCTCGTTTTGCTTTTGTTGATGTTCATCTTATATCCTCTTTTCAAGACACTGTCCATTCCGTTCAACTGCTCTTCCAAGTCCTTTGCTGTCTCTGACAGAATTACAATGTCATCGGCGAACCTCAAAGTTTTTACTTCTTCTCCATGAATTTTAATACCTACTCCAAACTTTTCTTTTGTTTCCTTTACTGCTTGCTCAATATACAGATTGAATAACATCGGGGAGAGGCTACAACCCTGTCTCACTCCTTTCCCAACCACTGCTTCCCTTTCATGCCCATCGACTCTTATAACTGCCATCTGGTTTCTGTACAAATTGTAAATAGCCTTTCGCTCCCTGTATTTTACCCCTGCCACCTTCAGAATTTGAAAGAGAGTATTCCAGTCAACATTGTCAAAAGCTTTCTCTAAGTCTACAAATGCTAGAAACGTAGGTTTGCCTTTTCTTAATCTTTCTTCCAAGATAAGTCGTAAGGTCAGTATTGCCTCACGTGTTCCAACATTTCTACGGAATCCAAACTGATCTTCCCCGAGGTCGGCTTCAACCAGCTTTTCCATTCGTCTGTAAAGAATTCGCGTTAGTATTTTGCAGCTGTGACTTATTAAACTGATAGTTCGGTAACTTTCACATCTGTCAACACCTGCTTTCTTTGGGATTGGAATTATTATATTCTTTTTAAAGTCTGAGGGTATTTCGCCTGTCTCATACATCGTGCTCACCAGATGGTAGAGTTTTGTCATGACTGGTTCTCCTGAGGCCATCAGTAGTTCCAATGGAATGTTGTCTACTCCGGGGGCCTTGTTTCGACTCAGGTCTTTCAGTGCTCTGTCAAACTCTTCACGCAGTATCGTATCTCCCATTTCATCTTCATCTACATCCTCTTCCATTTCCATAATATTGTCCTCAAGTACTTCGCCCTTGTATAAACCCTCTATATACTCCTTCCACATTTCTGCTTTCCCTTCTTTGCTTAGAACTGGGTTGCCATCTGAGCTCTTGATATTCATACAAGTGGTTCTCTTCTCTCCAAAGGTCTCTTTAATTTTCCTGTAGGCAGTATCTATCTTACCCCTAGTGAGACAAGCCTCTACATCCTTACATTTGTCCTCTAGCCATCCCTGCTTAGCCATTTTGCACTTCCTGTCGATTTCATTTTTGAGACGTTTGTATTCCTTTTTGCCTGCTTCATTTACTGCATTTTTATATTTTCTCCTTTCATCAATTAAATTCAATATTTCTTCTGTTACCCAAGGATTTCTATTAGCCCGCGTCTTTTTACCTACTTGATCGTCTGCTGCCTTCACCACTTCATCCCTCAGAGCTACCCATTCTTCTTCTACTGTATTTCTTTCCCCCATTCCTGTCAATTGTTCCCTAATGCTCTCCCTGAAACTCCCTACAACCTCTGGTTCTTTCAGTTTATCCAGATCCCATCTCCTTAAATTCCCACCTTTTTGCAGTTTCTTCAGTTTCAATCTGCAGTTCATAACCAATAGATTGTGGTCAGAATCTACATCTGCCCCAGGAAATGTCTTACAATTTAAAACCTGGTTCCTAAATCTCTGTCCTACCATTATATAATCTATCTGAAACCTGTCAGTATCTCCAGGCTTCTTCCATGTATACAGCCTCCTTTCATGATTCTTGAACCAAGTGTTAGCTATGATTAATTTATGCTCTGTGCAAAATTCTACAAGGCGGCTTCCTCTTTCATTCCTTCCCCCCAATCCATATTCACCTACTATGTTTCCTTCTCTCCCTTTTCCTACTGACGAATTCCAGTCACCCATGACTATTAAATTTTCGTCTCCCTTCACTACCTGAATAATTTCTTTTATCTCGTCATACATTTCATTTATTTCTTCATCATCTGCAGAGCTAGTTGGCATATAAACTTGTACTACTGTAGTAGACGTGGGCTTTGTGTCTATCTTGGCCACAATAATGCGTTCACTATGCTGTTTGTAGTAGCTAACCCGCACTCCTATTTTTTTATTCATTATTAAACCTACTCCTGCATTACCCCTATTTGATTTTGTATTTATAACCCTGTAATCACCTGACCAAAAGTCTTGTTCCTCCTGCCACCGAACTTCACTAATTCCCACTATATCTAACTTTAACCTATCCATCTCCCTTTTTAAATTTTCTAACCTACCTGCCCGATTAAGGGATCTGACATTCCACGCTCCGATCCGTAGAACGCCAGTTTTCTTTCTCCTGATAACGACGTCCTCTTGAGTAGTCCCCGCCCGGAGATCCGAATGGGGGACTATTTTACCTCCGGAATATTTTACCCAAGAGGACGCCATCATCATTTAATCATACAGTAGAGCTGCATGTCCTCGGGAAAAATTACGGCTGTAGTTTCCCCTTGCTTTCAGCCGTTCGCAGTACCAGCACAGCAAGGCCGTTTTGGTTAATGTTACAAGGCCAGATCAGTCAATCATCCAGACTGTTGCCCCTGCAACTACTGAAAAGGCTGCTGCCCCTCTTCAGGAACCACATGTTTGTCTGGCCTCTCAACAGATACCCCTCCGTTGTGGTTGCACCTACGGTACAGCCATCTGTATCGCTGAGGCACGCAAGCCTCCCCACCAACGGCAAGGTCCATGGTTCATGGGGGGCATCCTATAACATCCTATAACACCCTAATTTAGCAGAAGAGCTTTGCATAGTAACGGACAGTTCATACTCAGGTCTGGGTGTCATGGTGTTCCAAGACTATGTACATGAAGGAAACAGGCTGTGGAAGACAATTGCGTTTGGTAGCAGAGTACTAGCCAAGAGTGAGAGGAATTACTCAGTAACCGAGTTAGAGGCGCTGGCTATTGTATGGGCGTTTGAAAAATTCAGATACCTTCTGTTTGGTCGCAAGACGAGGGTCTACACAGACCACAAGGCACTCGAGTTCTTGATGACTGCAAAGCTTAATCACAGGCGGCTCATTAGGTGGGCATCATATCTGCAGCAGTACAACTTTTCGATAGAGTATATCCCTGGCAGTCAGAACATTATTGCAGACGCCTTATCACGGTCACCGATCGGATTTGAGCACAACATTGAAGAAGATCTGGAGGAAAATCACTACTGCCTTTTCTATATGCAGAAAGTAGCCTTTGAAAATTCTATTGCCTGTAGTATGCAGGACATCAAGAAGGAGCAAGACAAGGACCCTGCCCTAGTGTTATTGAAACAGAAATGGATAGACAGAAGACACGCCACCATCAGGCAGTTCTACCTCTTGCGGAAAGGCATAATTTTCCACCGAAATTATGCAAATGACACTGAATGGGGGGTATGCATCCCTGAACACCTAATAAACAAGGTTATATGGCATACTCACCTCAGCTATGGACACTTCGGACCACGAAAGTGCAATCTCAAGCTAAGGACCATGTGTTACTTTCGAAACATGGAGCGTCGAATTCGGAGGGTACTGTCAGTGTGTAAAGACTGCCAAAAGGCTAAGCACACCACTGTGAGCATGCAGGCACCATTATACCCAATCGTACCGACCAAATTAAGACAATTAGCAGCAACAGATTTGATGGGACCTTTGCCAAGAACAAGAAGAGGATATACTTACGTATTAATGTTTGTTGAACTAACGTCCAAATACGTTACCTTTACGCCACTGAAGAGGGCGACAGGACGAACTGTATCACGAGCTCTAATCCGGGATTTCCTACCACAGGTTGGTCATGTGAGTAGAATTATTTCTGATAATGGGCCACAGTTTAAGTCAAAAACTTGGAAGGAGACGTTGCGTCGATGTAAAATTGATCCCATTTTTATATCTTCACACCATCCGAGCTCGAATGCTGCAGAACGGGTTATTAAAGACTCGGAAACTTGTGCCGGTTGTACTGTAACAAACAGCACACGACATGGGACGTTTTCCTTAAAGACTTCCAGGAGGTGATCAATAAGGCACCCCATGGGATAACAAAATTGGCACCCATTACAGTACTGAAAAACCGGATTCCTAAGGACTTGATAACTGAGGTCGTAAACTTCCCACCAAGGGCACGAACGCAGCACCAAGCCATAGTGGATTTGGCTCTCAAGAGGATACGGGCTGCAGCAGAGGTCAGGGAGAGACGTGGCGACAGGGGAACTCGTCTACGACACTTCCAAATTCGACAAAAGGTGCTCGTTAAGTCTTTCCGACTTTCGAACAAACAAAAAATGAAATGCCAAAAATTCTATTCTGTTTCCAACGGCCCGTACTGTATAACGAGAGCAGCTCACCACAATGCTTATGAATTGGAGACGCTGAAAGGAAAGAAGTCCATAGGACTCCACCACATCTCTCACATAAAGGAGTCCGTGGAATAGTAGTAGTGTAAGTGGTGTACATAGCAAAAGGGGCAAATACATGAACCTTGCTATAGTAGTAGTGTAAGTGGTGTACATAGTAGAATAGGCAAAGATATGAACCTTTTTTCGGGGAGCAATAATCGTTGCATTAATAGATTAAGATTGTTAAAGTAATAACACGCTGCGTTTTCTCGCATAAGAATTTACTGCTGTTAATTTTTTTGTCTATGTTCGGGATCTCCTCTGTCGTTGCGATAAGAGGCCCTACCTTTCCATGAGCAATGTTTTTGTCCTTTCCTATCTGGTGTCCATGTTAAGGGACAAAGATGAGTGACGAGACGTCGCACAAACGGGCGCATACAATAACGTGCTCTTAGAAGCGTTCTGAGAAGTCGTGATACGCTCCATAGCGGCCACAACCAGTTCGTGAAACGTTCATACCAATGCTTGCAGGCACGCGTCAGTGCACTGCAAGATTGTGGTATATTGCGTGATTTCGAGGATGAATATGGGCAGTATAGTTTTTTGCAGAGCTGCGCCAGCATCGTTGTCTTGCAAGTCGGGGTGAACCTGTGAGCGTTTGACTCCAATGGTGCCCTAGACGAGAGAAATGCGGGCATAAAGCCTACCATGCCAATGTGCTGGTTGGGGATTTAGCGTGCTGCTCGTGACTGTCACAGATGAATAACCAGGGACTTATACTTGGATATTCGTGACATACTGTGTAGCTGGCGTGTGTTGGGCGACTGAATCCTCAACAGGAACCAGTCCTGGCTTGGTCATATTACATTGCTTCTGGAAAGGTGTGCTTTGATCGCGAAAACCGCATCATATAGAGAAGGAAGTTGCAACTATAAATTTATTGTCGTGTATAGGCATGGCAAACCCAGTCTCTGGAGTTTCAGTGAGGCGTAATGAAAACTCGGAGGTCATGTCGTACGGCGCGCACATCACTATCGGAAATAGCGGCGAGCAGCGAGACATCTCAACGTAACAGGAATTATGTAAGAGTATTGGATAAGGTAAACAAAAAAAAAAAAACAAAAAAAAGGTATGATATACTAGGATAAGTTAAACTGTAGGATTTAACAATAACTAGATTAATATTGTGGGGGTTTTCTACCACAAGTGTTCAGCAGAGCGCGCCTGTTGAGATGCTATTTTTTAGGTCACCAAACCACAGACCCGGATGGAGGGACGACGGGCGAGCGAAAGTAGCATAGTTGCATGTTCTTTATAGCACAGTAAAACTTAGACCTGCATAACAACATAATTTAATTGAAAGACATAGAATGTAGATCGTTGGCAAATGGTAGTTAATTCTTGAGCATGTCTACTGTCGATATATATAATTAATAGTAATATTAGTGTGGGCCCGCACATTTAGCTGTTCATCCAGTGTAGTGTCACACACCATGTACAGTAGTGAGACCGGTCTCTATTTTGTTATAATGATAGCCATAGATTAATAGCTATAAAAGTAAAATAAGAGTGTCTGAAATGACAGACCATCAATGTGTCATTATGTAAATTTATTATAACATAGAAGGTCATGGGAAAAAGTTAGGTATAAGATTTTTGTCAGAACTGTGCAGATGACGGGTATCGTGGCAATGCAGAGGCCAGCCAGCGCAAAAACAAGAGGTCTTCAGCTACCTGCCAGAAGGCGAGCGTCCGGTCCTGCAAGCTGACAGTCACCGGGCCATATACCTGAGGGATTAGGCGGGATCCTCGCCGGGCCACAAGCGAAAGTGAGGCTGGCCGTTGACACTGACACGTGACCCACACGCAACAGCCTGCTAGCTCTCTGGATGCGGCAGCCATTTGGAGGGATTCCCTGCGGCAGACCACGTTGTCGTGAGTACATGAAGAAGATCACATATCGTGTCAGAACCTGCGCCTCATGTGCCTCAGGACAGAAAGAGACGCTATGTACTCACCTGTATGGGTTTTTACAACTCACTAGCATTGACCGATCTGCATACACAAAGCAGTATCATGCCACACTAACAAATGTATGGTCTCATTTCTAACTTCTCCTCTCTATTAGAGAGCAGTTTTAGCAATCATCGCTCCTAGTTTGATCCTGTATGGATGAACTCACACGCTTGTGGAGTCACTCCACGTGCCATCATCCCTCATCGAACTGCAATATTGGGAAACGTAAAGTACTGTCCAGCGAGAGAAGAGACCTAGACTAGTGATGTATGCCAACAAGTAGACCTCAGAGACAATTAATCGACGTGAGGAGAGCCTATCACTGTGTCTTCCTACCGTACTGCCGTGATCATATGCGTAGGTCTTGGTGCAATCTCAACAGAGTACTGCAGATGCTCCAGCACACCTTATTGCCATTGCAACAACGTAGCAGCAACACCCAACGTTTAGCCCTATGTGATGACAGTACTGTGGAACTTGTGAAGTGCTTCGAATATTTCTAACAATGTGATTTAGTGCCTCATTCTCAGCACAGTCGTGAACTTTGTGCAATGTGCACGCACAACTTGATGCCCCATGAACCTTGTTTTTTTTCTTAAATTTCCTTCTCTAGTGTTGTTTTTGTAATGTATGTTATACCTTGTATGTGTTTGTGTTTTACACTGTAATTCTTATTACAAATTACTGTATTGTTCTCCACACCATGTTTTTTTTGTATTTTGTATTTATTGTTGTGTGTATGCAAACAGTGTGCCTGAAGTCCCCATAAACCGAAGCAGATACCACCACTGTCATTGTGAATGGACCATCAGTTCAGGGAACATTTTGTAAAGGTTATTCTTGCTGCAGGGAGACAGAATGAATCACAAATTATAATTAGATTCTGAAAACTCACAAAGAGATTGTTAACTTAAATAGTATCATGTGTGAGTGAGTTCAGGTTAGTTTAATGACTACAATTGTTGCAACATCTTGGGCATTTAATTGCGGAGCACTCCAACTCTGATTGTAAACAATAAATTGCTCCATATGTGGCTCACATGCCCAGGCCATATTTAGAGAGTGAATGTCTGCGTGAATCGGTGTTCAGAAGGGGCTCCTTGCTCCTAAGTGAGCCAACCGCTCACCAATTACAATATAAAATGGCGTAGGGGCTATGAAAGGTGGCATGAGCCCCCTCTCATATTTCTATCTTACGATTCTCCTCTCTAATTGCATGCAGAGGACAGTTGCTATTCTTTCACACGCGGACTTCCGACGCAGCGTCTCTCGTCACCCGGGTGGTCCGGTGACAGGCGGGCGCTGCTGACTTTGAAAGGGTAAGCCGACGGGTGTGAGAGAGTCAAGTGAATGCTTTCCAGACGCCGACATTGTCAAGAGGCACGCCCGCAAGGGCCTGAAGTAGCGGCTGGGCTAGAGGTTCCGTTACTTCGCAGAAACTTAGCGAAAACACTTTCTGGCGGGCTACCGGCGAGGCGTGGGAATGACTTGTGTACCCAGGCAGTTGTGGCGGGCAAATTCCCGCGCTTTCTGCAAAATCGTAACTGTGATTGGCTTACTCAGGGCATCGCTCCGTGACGTAGCAAAATCGGCGCAGAAATTGGCGCCAAAAATCTCCATTGGTGGAATGGTAGTGTTCCGGCAATGGAGTGGAATTTTCCAGCGGTTTTCGAGTTGCTGATTGGAAAGGTTAACCACGGCCACTGTCATGGGGGCGGGAATGTTCTGTGTTCGGTTTTGTACGGGTGCTCTTGTGGGTAGTCGGCTCTCGCCTTTCGGTCGAGGACGTCGAAGCAACCAGCCATCGCCTCCGGTGCGCCAGATCGTGTTCTGGCAGTTAAGAAGACAGTTTGGTAAGGTATGTCCACAGCACCGGCAGACAGGGATTTTCCTAGGTGATAATCAGAGCTCAGCAGAGCGCGCCTGTTCGTCTTTTTCTAACTTTGTTTTGTCTTGGGTAGCAGCAATTAATGTTGGGTTGGCTATGTGTTTTCTCTAAGATTTGAGTTGCAAGGAATTGGCTGCACATACCACTTCGTCATAATCCTCACAATCTAGTTTAGGGACAACTTGTAACGGAACATATTAAAGGCTTTACTGTACCGAAGTATGCGATACCCTCCAAATTCAACCAGTTTAACGAGTATTTATGATTATAGAAAAGTTATTGTGTATGTTAACAATGATTGCGTAACATGTCTCCATAAACAGTCAACCCATTATATTATACTGAATAACTAACCCACACAAAAGTTAATATCAGTTGATCACTGATACAGCAAATGTCATCATGTAAAAACATTGAGTTCATCTTAAATAATTAATATGAAGTACGAAAAATAGTGTACAACTTAGGTATTTTGGATCTCCTTAAATAAAAATCACCCAGTGAAACCTATTTGTTCACTAGCAGCGGTTTCACTTAGTATTCACGAAATCAATCCTGTTTTAGACGAAAACCAATGTATTTCTTAATAATTCATGTTAATTACTTATTTATGCAAATTAGAGAAGTCAATTGACAAACTTCTAGAAAACGGACTTTTTGTAACAAAAAATTACTCTGTCAAGTCAACAAATCTGTCTGTCATTTTAATAACATGTTAAATTATGTCACTCGATGCAAATTAATAACTTTTCTGCACAAATTATGATAACAGATGTACATGTGACTTGTAAACTATATCTCTTTTTTGTAGTTCTTTGACAATGTTATAAATACGAGCAGCAAGATGGGTCAAGAGGCAGTCGGAATGTCACTTTGGTACAGTGTGTTAGTGTGTTATTGTTTGAGGTGGATAAACAATGCAAAGAACATGTAAAGGAAGTTGTGTTGTGTCATAGTCTTTGGTGGACAGTGGAATTAAGATGGCCACCAGAGAAATAAATATTTGAAGTTTACATATTTGTTGGTTTCGTTCATCCTTTATCATCAAAAGCACATAAAACAAATCACGGGACCTCATGTTTTTAACCCTAGACAACCAGATTTAGAGCCAGTATCAACATCGAGACACAGCAGCGATCCAGCAAGCAGCAGTGATTACTACAATGCATTGTAATGGCGCCAACCTAACATCAAGTGCTAACAAGCTCCGTCAATGGGAGTGAAATAGTGTGATTATAGCAATTAGCAATATCTACGACCAGGCGACCATTACAAAAGTGGGGGCTCGTCTGGGATCTTTAAGTGCATCGATGATAATAGTGCAGCGATAAATTTCGTAAGTGCTTAGCATTCCAAAAAAAAAAAAAAGTTTATTTGTGCAGTGTGGCAACAGTGAAAATATGTCAAAAATAAATAAATAAATAAAGTGTGTTTGTGCGACTACCAAAAACCATCATCACACCGCTCGGAAGATTAACATCTGGATAATGTCAACAGAAGTCATCAATCAAGACCTCAGCTTCAATAAAAAGTGACTAACCAAACCACCAGGGGAATAATGCAGAACATATTACCCACAAATAAACTCGATCTCGTTGCAACTGACATCTATGGACCATTACCCAAGACAAAGGGGGTTACAGTTATATTTATGTCATGGTAGACGTCTTCTCCAAATTTATAAAGCTTTATCCCTTAAGGAAAGCTACCAGCAAACAGATAGTTTCAAAAATTACAAGTAATTATTTCAACACTGTGGGAAAACCTAAGGCAATACTTTCAGACAATGGGTCTCAGTTCACCTCTAAATACTGGAAAACGTTTATTGAAGACACGGGAATTAAACACATTTTAATATCTGCTTACCACCCGTCAAGCAACCCGGCTGAGAGATACATGAGAGAGATTGGAAGACTGTGCAGAACCTACTGTAGCCAGAACCACACTAACTGGTTAGAGTACATAAATAGTTTTGAAGAAATAATGAACAGCTTACAGCACTCTTCCACTGGATTTTCCCCACACGAAATAATGTACAACCAATACCCCGCTAGTTTCTTCACTGAAAACATAGAGTATCCACCTTGCAAAATTATGTCACCCCAAGAAAGAGAAGACTGTGTACGGGAAACCATGAAAAAACAAGGGGAATTGAGAAAAAGGCGACATGCAGCTAAGGGAAAAGCTACACAGTTCAAACCAGGGGACTTTGTACTCGTCAAGACACAAGAGAAATCAAAATTATTGTCAGCCGAACTTAAAAAGTTTTTTGATATTTACATTGGTCCATTTGAAATAAAAGAAAGCCCACATCCTAATGCGTATAGACTTATCTTTCCCAGATCAAGAAGGTTATTTGGATTAAGAAACATCACTGAATTGAAACCATATAAACATGGTTAAGCACATTTCCCTGTTTGAATACAGTTACTTACCCATTTTCCATAAAGCATGTTATCAGCAAAGTATTTTACTGGGTGTGTCTATAGCAACTACCACTCATCCGACAGACCCTGGAGAAGTTCCAGAGCTCTGAGAGAATTTTTTTATATTTATATTGTCACTATTGAATATTAAATTTTGAGACATCTTCTTTACTTGCAATGGGCAAGAAGGTGACAAACATTTATTACTTTCCTTTTGTATTGTTGAATATGGGACATACTTGCACCAAATAAAAGACAATGAAAAAATTGTTGTGCAAGACCCATCATTTTGTGACTATTGTGTTCTTAGGCATAAGATTTCTGTACAATGTTCTACAGTTAATCAGATGTTCACCAAGTGTGATGTTTGTGTTATGTTGTGACCGATTTAAGTGTCCAATTTTAGTATTAATATGTTCTTGTACTGTCTTGACTATGCGTCTCAATGGGAGACAAGTTTTTTAAATATTTCCTTTTTTTGCAAGTGCATATTATATTCATACATGTGACTTCTCTAGTGTTTGTGTTTATATATCATGTCCATACTTATATTTATGTTCTATGTTTTCATTTCTTTTATGTGGCTCAAAAAGAGCAGACAGTTGCAATATTTTCCTATGGACATATGACCTGTCCATCTATGTAATATATTTATGTTCCTTCTATTATCTTGATTAATCTGTGACTCAATGAGAACTGACTTTGAAATAATTTACATATATTTTTGATATATCTTAAAATCGCATGTGATATATTTGTGTCTGTTTTTAATCATTTTCCATGTGGCTCACTGGGAGCAAAGATTAACATTTTTTTTTACTTTCATATATTACTAATTATTTTTATTATGCTGTCATACTGAATGACATAACACAAATTGCATTTGAAACAACACAACTAAAATATTTGCAGGAAAAAGGCATTTTGAAACGGTGTAACGGTCATTGCATACATACACATTATGCATAGTAAAACAAAAAAATTATTAAAGTAGTACTTTTCCCAATTTTAACAATTTGACACATTTGTCCTAGTCGGCTAATATCATTAACATTCTGTAAATGATATTACCCGAGGGGGGTGTTGTAACGGAACATATTAAAGGCTTTACTGTACCGAAGTATGCGATACCCTCCAAATTCAACCAGTTTAACGAGTATTTATGATTATAGAAAAGTTATTGTGTGTGTTAACAATGATTGCGTAACATGTCTCCATAAACAGTCAACCCATTAAATTATACTGAATAACTAACCCACACAAAAGTTAATATCAGTTGATCACTGATACAGCAAATGTCATCATGTACAAACACTGAGTTCATCTTAAATAATTAATATAAAGTACGAAAAATAGTGTACAACTTAGGTATTTTGGATCTCCTTAAATAAAAATCACCCAGTGAAACCTATTTGTTCACTAGGAGCGGTTTCACTTAGTATTCACGAAATCAATCCTGTTTTAGACGAAAACCAATGTATTTCTTAATAATTCATGTTAATTACTTATTTATGCAAATTAGAGAAGTCAATTGACAAACTTCTAGAAAACGGACTTTTGTAACAAAAAATTACTCTGTCAAGTCAACAAATCTGTCTGTCATTTTAATAACATGTTAAATTATGTCACTCGATGCAAATTAATAACTTTTCTGCACAAATTATGATAACAGATGTACATGTGACTTGTAAACTATATCTCTTTTTTGTAGTTCTTTGACAATGTTATAAATACGAGCAGCAAGAAGGGTCGAGAGGCAGTCGGAATGTCACTTTGGTACAGTGTGTTAGTGTGTTATTGTTTGAGGTGGATAAACAATGCAAAGAACATGTAAAGGAAGTTGTGTTGTGTCATAGTCTTTGGTGGACAGTGGAATTAAGATGGCCACCAGAGAAATAAATATTTGAAGTTTACATATTTGTTGGTTTCGTTCATCCTTTATCATCAAAAGCACATAAAACAAATGACGGGACCTCATGTTTTTAACCCTAGACAACCAGATTTAGAGCCAGCATCAACATCGAGACACAGCAGCGATCCAGCAAGCAGCAGTGATTACTACAATGGATTGTAATGGCGCCAACCTAACATCAAGTGCTAACAAGCTCCGTAAATGGGAGTGAAATAGTGTGATTATAGCAATTAGCAATATCTACGACCAGGCAACCATTACAAACTTCACATTCACAGCGTTTGTTTGAGTATCCAATTTGAGCCAATTTGATGTATTGCAAATGTTTCATGTGTTTTTGATTATTATTTTGTGTTTAGTCTTAGTAAATCATATTGTTATTTTGGACAGAACTTTCATTCTGTTAATCGGTAGAGCAACCCTATCATTACTCACTACGTTAATGAAACCTTCGTTTATTTAACTTATTTATCAAATTAAATTATTGCAGGTGCCAAACTCTCTTCTACTCCACTGGCAGGGTTGATTAGAGTCAGTTCACGTATTTTTTTTTTTATCCTTGTGCAACAGCAAAAGTCTGAGTTAGAATAGGGGGCGCTTAGAGCATCATTTACATATGTAGATTCTAGAAGAATTTAGTGTTAATTACAATGCTAGCCCCGGCACCTCGCACAATCTAACGAAGAATCCACTGCTAGATTAAAAGAGGAACTAAAACAGGAATTAAAACAGTCTAACGAAGAATTTACTGCTAGATTAAGACAGTCTAACGAGGAATCTACTGCTAGATTAAAAGAGGAACTAAAACAGGAATTAAAACAGTCTAACGAGGAATCTACTGCTAGATTAAAAGGGGAGCTAACAAAATCTACAGACAGGTTACAGGAATATCTTAATGAAACCAGTCGAGAATTAAGTGATAAAATAGAGGCTTCTAAAGTTGAAATGCAGGAAAAACTAGTAGGACTTAGTAATAAGATTGCTGATAATTGTAAAAGGTTAGAAGAACATATCCAGGAAACGCGCGAGGAAAAAGATCGCATGCGAAATGATATTACTGACTTAACCAAGAGACTAGACTTAGTTGTAAATGAAATAGAGAAAAATAACGATAAGTTACGAGATGAATTTCCTATGCAAACAGAAACTGTTCATAGAGAATTATTAGAATCTATTAAAGAGGTTTCAACCAAACTTGTAGAGATTTCTTCAATAGATAATGTAGAATTAGAGATATTAACTCATCGAGTAGAAAAGATCATACTGAAATAGAAAACATGAGATTTTTAATTACTGAGAAATGCAGTAACCTTGGGACTTCCAAAGTTAATAACATTGATGAAGGTACAGAGCGTTCACATCGTGAACACAGTGAAGAATCGATATTAGCTAATCGCGTATCCAATACAGAAATGCGAATACAGGAAATTACTAAACGGTTATCGGAATTAGATAATAATGAAAACACTTCAGGTAGTAGAAGTAATAACGCAATCAGAGACAACAGTCGTATCGTGTTTGCTAACTCGGACGACAATAACACAAATAAAGAAATCACGGCAAGCAAATCCGACGCAACTCCGTCTCTGCCATCTAAACAAAATCCAACTATGTCTCTCGCAGAATGGTGGGATGTCATAACGACAAATTCCAATGTAGCAAGTCGATTTCCTGTATTCAAATCAGGAGGCGAACTTCACCCTATAATCTTTATAAAAGCTTTTGAAACTTCATTATCTCCTAAATGGAGTAATGAAAAACGGATTCAATTTGTAATAGGACATTTAGAAGCAGAAGCTGCGGAATGGGCAGTACTGCATGGAACTGAATTTAGGGACTGGGATGATTTTCTTAAGCGGTTTAAACAAAATTATTGGTCAAGAGGAAAACAACAACACTTAACTTTAGATTTGTTAGACCCTGCTCCATATTCTAATCGGTGGGGAGGTTATAGGAATTTTTTCGAATGGCATTTAAACCGTGCTAAATTAATTGAAGACCCAATTATTGAAAGTCATCTAATACGAGTCCTAATTAGTAGGTTACCGTATTATGTAAAGGAAAGAAAAATGTTATTCTACGAATTTTCCATCCGGACGAGAAAAGGAAGACCTTGTATTAGTACGATCTCATCCTAAAAGTTCGAAGATAAATAAGGAATGTAGAAAAGTCTTCTTTATCTTTGAAGGTCCATATGTTGTACATAAGATTGTACATCCCAAAGCATTACTTCTTATGGAACCTTCATCAGGTGTAGTTAAAGTATTATATAGTGTTGATCAAATGAAACCCTTCATTCCTAAATAAGTTAATATTTAGTATATGTTACATACGGAAGAGCGTTCATAGTTTATTCATGTGAAGTTTTCGTGATAGTACGTGTTATTTTTAAAGAAATGACAGGAAGCTTAAACAAGTGTTCTACAATAATCTACCGGTACTTCAAAAAGGGAAAGATAACTAAAAGGGGATTTATATGGAAGAAAGTTTTGTTCTTAGGTCAGAAGGAATTTTGTATATTTTATATTTACTCGGATAGTAGGAACCAAAGGGGATGGTTAATAATTTTAGGGACCACGGGCGTCCAGAGCTATATGGCTCACGAGAACATAGCAGAGTGCCTTTAATAGAGATTTGTAATAGTGTTAATATAGAACACACCAAACTGGGCTCTCTCGCTTGTTTCTCCTAAATAAATTGCCATTACCCAACAAAGTGTCCAAAGGTAAAGAAAGCTGTGCCGAGATTCTAAAGAAAGTTTTGCTTGATTTCTTCTAGACCTCAGGCATAAATAAAGCATTAGGGAAAAGAATGACGTAAAGTAAATAGTACTATTAGTTATTGTGAGAAACTTATTAGTACGAGTAATATACATTTTTGGAAAAAGTAACTCTAGTAAATGAATAAAACTGAAAATAATATATCTCAATTTGAACGCTCTGTCGTAATGTAACAACGTTAAAGAACGTACTAAATTATTATTTACTAGCAACTATTAAATGAAAAGGAGTAATCTCCATATATTCGGTTATGAATTACCATAATAGCACAATTAAAAGTAAATGACAAATAGTCACAACAATATCGTCATAAAAGGATTGAATCTATCTAAGAGCAAGGACTCTAGATTACGTAAAATGTGAGAAAAATGTATTAACAATTAAATATTGTATATAGAAAGAGTTTTATTTTCGGTTAAAACCTGACAAACTGAGCTTGTGGGTGGGGTATGTAGTGGGACGTGAAATTGAAGCGTCCCCCATCCACCAGTGTCAGCCCAGTTTGCAGGTGAATATAAGTTTAATTTACTGTTTTGTTTATGTATTTTTGTAATATTTGTAATAGCTGTGAATTATCTAAAGTTTTATATTTCTTTTTTATTTTTCATGTACGGAGAGGGCGGCGCAACGAACGGAGACAGCATCTTCGCTGCCGGGACCAGAGAGAAAATTGCTGGCCACTATACGTCGCGGGTCGACAGCCAAAGAGCAACAGAAGATCCTGAAACCGAGTTGTTGCGTCGTGCTTCTAGAAAATGAAAAAAAAAGAATTTGTAATGTTTGTACAACAATGACGTCATAGAAAGTTTAATCTTGTTGAAAATGTTCAGTCCTGTCTTGTGAAGGCTCAGGTTCACGTCTATATGTAGGAAGATAATAAACTAGTGGATGCTGCTAAAGTTGAAATACGTGTTCCGAGAATTTATTTACGAAGAATTATATTACGTAATGTATTTGACAAGATTATTAATTTTTGACAACGTTCATCGCGAGTTTGAATCTCGAAAGTTTATTCAATGTGGTTCTAATATTTATTAAATCAGATAACGTGCATTAACATAATTTCTGAGGAGAAACAAACGACATCTAAAATTAAAGAAGTCTGCGCAAACCAATTGGACTGAGTGACGTAATTCTGCGCATACGACTCAAATGATGTTTTACAGTTGCGTTCAAGAACCATTCTGAGACAATTTAAAAAGAATATAAATAATATTGAAGTGGGTTGTAACTGACGTAGGTGACGAAGTCTACACAAGGTAATATGTCAAAAGATAATCGTTTATAGAAAACTTACGTCGTTACACTACATGAGGCGTAGCGCCTTCGCATCGCTCCTGTCACTTGTTCGGACGATATCGTTATAGGCATGAGACATCGACAGATGTCACCAGCTGGCATGGACCTGAGTTACAGAGCTGCACGTAGTTCTACTAGTAGGCGGCAGAGGTCAGCAGTTGTCGGACAGTGCTAGCAGTCGTAGTCAAAACAATGTTGTAAAGCTATGTTTGATTAATATTTAATGTATTTGCATGATTACAATTGTTTTATATGTGTAGTAATTAGCAGTGTGAGTGTTGTATGAGTGAAGAAGAACAGAAGTAAATGAAAATTGTTTTGTTTAGTCACGAAGTACCAGTTAAACTACACAGGAGATTTACTTTAATTAAATGTGCAGTCAGTTTATGGTACTAATAAATCGTGAGCAGGACACAAATTAATCGGTAATTTCAGAAGGAGTAATTTTATATTTGATACTTTTCTAAATTTATTTATTTAGTAATTGCTATAGAAAGAAATGTTTTACTATGATTGGTCATTGAAGTAAAGCACGGGCTAGCGCGGGATAATACTGCAACCTGATTTGCTGTTAGTGATATCAGCCAATCATAAAATTGCAGGCTCGCGCCAATCTATGCTGGGAACAAAGCTTTTGGTGTGATCTAAGTAAGTCAGGGTTGAGGGTTCGAACTAGTAACATCTCAGCTCCGACGAAAGTACTGTAAAATCGCGGAAAAATGCTAATTACGAGTTCGCGAAGTAGTACAAAGTGTATTCAAGTGAACGGTATAGTGGAAGTCGTGTGGAATTTCGGACGGAATATCAAAATTATTGCTTTTGACTGTTAGTTAAAACCGCGTGGCGTGTTGTGCGATCTAAGACTGGAACAGGTATTACGTGTAGAGCAGAACTAAACTATTCAGTGAACTCTATTAACTTCGGTAACGGGTGTAAATGCCATAAACTGGCTACGTGTGTCATTGTGCTCTGCGTGGTAGCTTTACATTGTGTAGACACTTAGTACGGACTTGGCAGTATTAACAGTGACCTTATCGTAAAAATGCAACTGAAAATTTACATTGCCAAGTTAAAACTTTTATTTCATACTAGCCACATCTCGTTTATCAGACAATTCTATGTACGTTGCGACCTGCAGTAGACAGTAGTGGTCTAGTATTTTCTACTACAGCTTTTAGCTAGACAAATGAACATTGCTGGACACTGGCAGGGCGGTAAAAAGAAAGATGCCGCGCCGCACCAGTTTCAGCTCGCCCATCTGGAGTCCCGGGTTCGACTATCCCGACAACCCCAGAACACATATACAAAAATAGAAAGCAGCTGATCTGCAGCCAGTATCTAACTCATGAATATGTGCCATTATCTCCATGTAGCCCTTGGAACGGACAAATTACATGGAAAAATAAAATTCTCCAAACTCATTTTTCACCCCTTCTCACAGACTATTCCTAATGGTGGAATAGTGGTATGATGCCCGCATAGAAACTTGATTCTTCAGCAGAGATTTAAAAGCTTAGAATCTGTAAGAGAACACGGGTAATTTTTATAATATTCAACTCTTGCTTACTTTAAAAAAAACGGTGGACGGACTATGTTCTCTATTATTTATCTATTTTATTCGATATTTAGAGTCTGTGTATCTTGAAATGAACGCTGAAGAGCCAAATAAACTTGTACAACTGCCTAATATCGTGCAGGTCCCCCGTGAGCTTGCTGAAGCGCCACAACACGATGTGGCATTGACTCTACCAATGTCTGAAGTAGTGCTGGAGGGAACTGACACCATGAATCCTGCAGGACAGTCCATAGATCCGTAAGAGTACGAGGGGGTGGAGGTCTCTTCTGAACAGCATGTTGCAAGGCATCAAGTGTTTAAACTCAGGATTGTGTTGCTGGAGCCACTCCGTAGCAGTTCTGGACGTGTGGTATGTCGCATTATCCTGCTGGAATTGTCCAAGTCCGTCGGAATGCACAAATGACATGAATGGATTCTGATGATCAGACAGAATGCTCCCATACGTGTCACCTTTCGGAGTCGTATCTAGACATATCAGGGGTCCCATATCACTCCAGCTGCACATAGCCCGCACCATTACAGAGCCTTTACCATCTTGAACAGTCGCCTGTTGACATGCAGGGTTCATGGATTCATGTGGTTGTCTCCATACCTGTACACGTTCATCCACTCGATACAATTTGAAACGGTAGGCCACCTGTTTCCAGTCATTAACAGTCCAATGTCAGTGTCGACGGGCCCCGGCGAGGCGTAAAGTCTTGTGTCGTTTAGTCATCGAGGGTACATCAGCAGGCCTTCGGCTGCGAAAGCTCATATCGATGATACGAGTTTCTTTGGCGCCTCAGTGTACAACGCAAAACTCTAAGCAGACCTTAGAATTTTTTAAACTTTGTTCGATGTAAAAAAAAAAGAAAACCGAAAGTCAGTTATTTCAGAAACCAGTTACTTTGAGCGGTTTTAAAATCAGGTTAAAATGGAGATGAAAAATAGTACGGTGTTACTCAAACCGGTTGTTTCAGTGATAAACGCCTTCCCTGCTTCAGCACTGTTCTGTATCTTCACAGTCCAAAAGTCCGCCCCCTTAGCTGAGTGGTCAGCGCGACAGACTGTCAATCCAAAGGGCCCGGGTTCGATTCCCGGCTGGGTCGGAGATTATCTCCGCTCAGGGACTGGGTGCTGTGTTGTCCTAATCATCATCATTTCATCCCCATCGACGCGCAAGTAGCCGAAGTGGCGTCAAATCGAAAGACTTGCACCAGGCGAACGGTCTACCTGACGGGAGGCCCTCGTCACACGACATTTCATTTTTTACAGTCCAAAAGCTTCTGTTCTCTTCATGACTGTCTGCTAATCATCCACGTTTCACACACTTCAGCAGATACTTCCACGAAAGATTTTCTAGCACGTAAATTTACATTAGATTTTTTGACGTATTTTTTTTGGAAGTTTTCCTCCATTTCAGGTCTCCACATTTGGTCTTTTCTACTTCTCACATCATCAGTTATTTTTCTTCACAACTCATCTACTTCTTTCAGAGATGGACATCACCTTATTTAATTCTTCAATCAATGTATTTTTACCTTTATCGATATTCCTTTTATAATCTCTGTTGACATCAGACAACTGAAGTTTCTAGTATTTAGCTGTCTGTATGATTTTTAGTATCGTCAGCGTATCTTAAAGTTACCTTTTTTCTCCCTCCACTTTAATCCCGTTCCTAGCATGTCCTTGACTTACTTTACTGCTTGTTGAGTGCTCATATTGAATTACCTGACTTGAGGGACGGGCTTACACCATTCGCAACTGCTGTCCTCACTTCCACAGCCTTCCATTCCCGTAAGTAGCTATTTGGTTTCTGCATAGGTTTTAAATATTCGTAACCTTTTGCTTCCTGTATTTTATCCCGTCCACCCCCATAATATCAAATGATGCGACAACATTGAGTTACCGCTAAAATGGGTGGTGAGGCTGGGTCGAATAGGTCAGCAGGTCTGCAATTCATCACCCTGGGTGTGGCTACAGTGATATGGCGGAAGGCATCAGGTAATGATCATTCGTGGCATCAGTACTAAAAAAATCTGTTTTATCTTGTTTGGACTGCCATAACAAATATGACTTAGCAATGGTGAAACAGTCTTTGGCATTGTACTTCACAATGTCATAAAAGCAGAAATCTGATTAGTACAAAAGGTAAAAATAATAATACAGAGTCAGATGGCGGATTACTCTTTTGAAAAGTATTGCATTACAGTGGCTCAACGACGTCCAAAACTTTTCTGTAACACCGTTGGTGTTCGCCACATCGGGCCGCCGTTGTAATGCGTCATTACTGCTCTGCACGTACAGTATGATGGGTTCTTTTTTGTTTTAATCGGGTGTAATGACGTAACGTTTAAGTGTTAATAGAAACAAATGTGCTTAAATGATAAATGGATGTTACGTTATGTTTCCCTCAATTCGAACAGGCCTTGAAGGCCAACGGTATCGACCGGTCACCGTGTCATCCTCAGGCTATATGCATCATCGGATGTGGATATGGTGGCGGGAGGGGGGGGGGGGAGGCACATCGTTCTTTCGGCCGTTGTCAGTTTTCGTGACCGGAGCCGCTACTTTCCAGCCTTGTAGCTCCTCATTTGGCCTCAAAAGGACTGAGTTCACCCCACTTGCCAACAGCGCTCGGCAGACCGTACGGGCACCCATCCCAATGCTAGATAAGCCCGACAGCGCTTAACGTCGGTGATCTGCCGAGAATCGGTGTTGCCACTGCAACAAGATCGTTGATTCCCTTTCAAATTGGTACCTACTACTTGTACTGTGACTTCGTCTAACATTCAAAAAGTTCCTCATCCTTCCTGTCTGCGTACATGCTGACGTATGCTGTCGACAAGGTTGCTAGTGGTTAGCTTTGGCATATATAACCGCGACGCAGTGCATTGTCCGTGGATGACGCGCTGTACAAACCCTCGAAGTTAGTCAGTATTATAATACGTAACTTCGTGTAATCCCTCAGGTTTTCGATAATGACCATTCTGTCCCAAAACATGGAAAGTCAAAACTTATTTTCAAATATTGGAAGTGTCGACCTGTTATTTTGTTCGTATCTGACACTTCGAAGATAATTTAGAGGTAAATTTAACTTACACGTTTTACATTTCAGAGTGAATTATCATTATCTAATCCATGATGGATGCCCGTGGCCTCAAAACTGTCTTCTAAATCGAAATACGGGGATTCGTTTAGCAATTGTCGATCTGTTTCCACACATTATTTTCATAAAACACGCTACAGCTGCGAAGCACAGCCTATCGACAAAGCCTATTAACAGAGCATTGGTCTACACGTTTCAATATGAAGTAAATTCGCTATTCGCTTTGTAAGTAGGCTGTTTATGTTTTCTTATCGGCAACGTTACATAGCGCTCGGTATGAAAATCACTGGCTGTGCTGTGTGCAGTCTGTGGCTAGTTTGCATTGTTGTCTGCCATTGTAGTGTTGGGCAGCGGCAGCTGGATGTGAACAGCGCGTAGCGTTGCGCAGTTGGAGGTGAGCCGCCAGCAGTGGTGGATGTGGGGAGAGAAATGGCGGAGTTTTTAAATTTGTAAAAATGGATGTCATGAGCTGCTGTATATATTATGAGTTTTGATGACTATTAAGGTAAATACATTGTTTGTTCTCTATTAAAATCTTTCATTTGCTAACTATGTCTATCAGTAGTTAGTGCCTTCAGTAGTTTGAATCTTTTATTTAGCTTGCAGTAGTGGCGCTCGCCGTATTGCAGTAGTTCGAGTAACGGAGATTTTTGTGAGGTAAGTGATTTGTGAAAGGTATAGGTTAATGTTAGTCAGGGCCATTCTTTTGTAGGGATTTTTGAAAGTCAGATTGCGTTGCGCTAAAAAATATTGTGTGTCAGTTTAAGCACAGTCGTGAATAATTTTTCCAAGGGGACGTTTCAACTTTACTAGTTCTTTTTCTGTGTAATGAAGATCAAAACATAATTAAATTTCAATAATGTGTTCTGTTCGCCTTACGGTTTTGTGCTGACACTGATTGCAATTTCTATTACATTTATCCTCCATAACACGGGTATTTATGCTATTACTGGATGCTTGGTTTTTTATTTTTTTTTTATATAGAGAACGTAATTGGTCTGTATGTATGTTACATATTGCAGTTTCAAAAAAATGGTTCAAATGGCTCTGAGCACTATGGGACTCAACTGCTGTGGTCATCAGTCCCCTAGAACTTAGAACTACTTAAACCTAACTAACCTAAGGACATCACACACACCCATGCCCGAGGCAGGATTCGAACCTGCGACCGTAGCAGCAGCGCGGCTCCGGACTGGAGCGCCTAGAACCGCACGGCCACCACGGCCGGCATATTGCAGTTTTCTTCAACCTGTTTCTACAGAACATTCTTATGATTGTCTTTCACATTTATTGCTTTCTTGAGCCTAACCTACCGATAACAGTTGTCGGCTTGTTCTTTCCAGGTCGCAAGTCTTTATCTGGCTCCTGCTGTAGCATACTTAGTACAGAGTTCTTCGATGTACTCTATATCCTAAAATGTTTTCAGTACTCGCTTATAATTGTTTATGTGATTCAGAAAGCATAAAGGATGGCAAACCTGTTACAACAGCAGAAGCAGAGAAGCAGTTTCTAATAACGTTACAGACTAACTTTGCTATTAGGACCTCGACCAACTTCACTGAGAGCGGTAACAGGAATTCGATATTGTGTTAACTGATTTGGCACCTACAGTATTCTGCTTCGAAGGCGCCAGTCATAATCAACACAGAAATCACAATCGCGTTTAGCTACGATGATGTACACAGAAGGAAAGGGTAATTGTACACCCAGTGTAGAATGCTTTTTTGTCACATAGATGTGTTCGTCACGGAGAGGAATGAAAAGGCGGTGAGACCCGATTAGCATTTTACTTTTTAACGTTGGAGTTTATAAGGCACTATGACCTTAGTCTTAGTGCCACGAAATATTGCATGTTTTAAATGAAATCTCGCCCATAAGTAACAACGCAAAAAGACAAACTTGTCTTACACGATGTAGTGGCCTCGAACTTTTTTATCGTACAACCAAATACTGAAAGTGATTTTTAATATAAGTCGAGGTAACTTGAAACCATTATTTTTCTAACAAATCCCTACTACCTGGCAGATTAAAACTGTGTGCCGGACCGAGACTCAAACTCGGGACCTTTGCCTTTCGCGGTCAAGCGCTCTACCAACTGAGCTACCCAAGCACGACTCACGCCCCGTCCTCACAGCTTTACTTCTGCCAGTACATCGTCTCCTACCTTCCAAATTTACAAAGCTCTCCTGCGAACCTTGCAGAACTAGCACTCCTGAAAGAAAGGATATTGCGGAGGCATGGCTTAGCCACAGCCTGGTGGATGTTTCCAGAATGACATTTTCACTTTGCAGCGGAGTGTGCGCTGATATGAAACTTCCTGGTAGATTAAAACTATGTGCCGGACCGAGACTCAAACTCGGGACCTTTGCCTTTCGCAGGCAAGTGCTCTGCCAACTGAGCTACCCAAGCACGACTCACGCCCCATCATCACAGCTGTACTTCTGCCAGTACCTCGTCTCCTACCTTCCAAACTTTACAAAAGCTTTCCTGCGAACCTTGCGGAACTAGCACTCCTAAAAGAAAGGATATTGCAGAGACATGGCTTAGCCACAGCGTGGAGGATGTTTCCAGAATGATATTTTCACTCTGTAGTGGAGTGTGCGCTGATATGAAACTTCCTGGCGGATTAAAACTGTGTGCCGGTCCGAGACTCCATCTCGGGACCTTTGCTTTTCCCGAGCAAGTGCTCTACCAGCTGAGCTACCCAAATACGACTCACGCCCCGTCATTACAGCAGTACTTCTGCCAGTACCTCGTCTCCTACCTTCCAAACACAGTTTTAATATGCCAGGAAGTTTCATATCAGCGCACACTCCGCTGCAGAGTGAAAATCTCGTTTTGGAAACATCCCCCAGGCTGTGGCTAAGCCATGTCTCCACAATATCCTTTTTATTTCTGGAGTGCTGGTTGTGCAATGTTCGCAGAAGAGCTTCTGTAAAGTGTGGAAGGTAGGAGACGAGGTACTGGCAGAAGTACAGCTGTGACAACGGGGCGTGAGTCGTGCTTGGGTAGCTCGTCCGGCACGGTAGCTTAGCTTGTTCGGTCAGAGGGTTGCTGCCCTCTGTAATAAAAAAACTGAGTCAATGGGCCAACGACGAACTTAAATGGATGTCTTACGACGTCCGCCCCGAGCAGATGGTACGAACAAAAACGAACAAAATGAGATTTAAAAAAAATGAAGTTAGTTGAGCACTTGCCCGCGAAAGGCTTAAGTCCCGAATTCGAGTCTCGGTCTGGCACAGTTTTAATCTGCCAGGAAGTTTCATATAAGCGCACACTCCGCTGCTGAGTGAAAATCTCATTATGAAATCCCTACTAATTGCACTTCATCCGTGTTGCTGGATTACCCTTTGTAGGCGTAATACTTGTAATGCAAATACAGCTGCATACAACACGTAGTAATTTGAAAATGACACATATGATAGTGAAATATCGACGACTTCGTCGTTGCAAACACGTGGTTTGCAATTACATTGCAACACGAACTTACCCAGTTAAGGGAAATCTGTATTGGAAAATTAAAAAATTTCTTTGTAGCAGGCAGATGACTCACTTTCCTAATGAAGTATAATGAAACTCAACACAATTCTCTCATGAACGAGGTCCGTAAGGGAGGAAATGTGAAGATGTCAACCAAATGAAAGCACTGGAAAATGTTTTAGTAAGAGTCGCAGATGATGTGACAACTGAATGAGTCTCATGCCTTACATACAAGTGCCCTTCAACGAACCACGTGGCTTTACACGGTTACACACTTACAAGGGCCTGAAGAACAGTTCTGTATTCATATTAACTTCCATAACATTTATTGATGAGTAGGAAAGCAATGGGATAAACTACTTGCACACTTACATGAATCTGGATATCAATTCGCACGTCTTTCAACCAAGTTGCTAAATAAACCCATTAAAAATACTAACATTTCTCACATGAAATTGCTGTTCAGAGGCATCTCGTCCAACGCAGAACGGTGCTGATGTGTGGCGGCAAGACAACAAATACACTGGCCGTGCTTACGCACCAACTCTGCCCTCTAGCGGGGCCAGTTTGGTCGACAGCGTCAGGCTGAGTGGACCAACCCCGTCACTGGTGACAGCCTTAGAGAAATCTCAATGACACGTTCCTGCTATGACCCCCTCCCAAATATATATTCTAACGCCAGGGGCTCCAAGAGATCGAGAACGATTTCCTTTAAATAGAAAACGGCCTCAGCAGGGCCCGCAAGCACCAAGGAACGTTTTAATAAAAATTTTAAGGCTTAAAAGCTTAAAACGAAATTCGAACTAAAATAGTGGATTTTTATCTCACGATGTATTTGGTGGAGGCTTAGAAACTATTTTACAATCAGATCAGCACCTCATAATCAAGACTGCACAGAAATCCTGAGACACGAGTCTGCAGCATATGCTGAAACACACTGGTTATTACGTGAGCCACTGTATTGCAATATGCTTATATCATAGAGCCACTGCAGTAAAAACACAACCTACAATAACGTATCTTAAAGCTGATATTTAAGATAAATAGTATACTGTGACTAATCACCCAATAAACGTGTATTATCGAATAGTGCCACACTGGTCAGGTTTCATAATTTAGTGCCGACATGGCAAACCAAAGCTAACCCAAATATGAAAATAAATCTTAATACATAATTGGGCACTGGCTAAAACTTATGACATTAATTCCAGACTCGTGCCTCAGATATGCACGAGAATTATAATCTGAAGTTTCCTTAAACACCAAGCTCAGTTACCAAAATGTCATGAAGGAAAAAGTTGGCACTTGTAATAACACAATAACAGATAGGCATGCGTAGCATAGTGGCTTCCTCCTTTCAAGAACACTTGACGACGATTACAGCCCAGTAAAATAATAGAATAAGATAATAAAAATTCGTACACACGATATATTAGAGCAAAAGTTCCAGTACACGACTTGAAAGTCTCACAGAAACGAAATTTAACAGACCTTGATGTCAACTCCTCTTACTCAAAACAAAGCTACTGCAATCTACCACCGTGTACACGAGAATCGCGACGAATCGAACAGAGCAGAAAAACTCCAATCTAGCATGGTTAGCACACTTCTGACAGCCCGGTCCTCCCCCGTAACTGACTCCACGCTCCTCGAAGGTGCCAAACAATGAATAAAAATTTCCTTCAAACCGCGGTATTGAGAGCCGTTTTCCCCAGACCGGACGCAGCCAGAAAACCTGTTTCTGACCCTGCTCCACAGGCCATACTGCCACGACCATTGTCAACCAAAACCACAGTTTGCCACGATCCCACAAAAGGGCCCTACCCTCAAAGATGAGAGGCGACTACCAAATTCAATATTGCCCAAAAAGTCGCCTCCACCGCCAAAGCAGCTAGTCCGCACACCAAAGCCAGTCAGGGCTAAGACTGGCCACGTTCTTTAACTTGGCTGACAAGAAACTTAGATATCTTTTTGGTCTTTAGATTATGTATGAGGAGATTAACTGAACTTAATAACTGTAGAACCCGGAAAGGACTCACGAAACGGGAACACAGTTTATCAGAGCGTTCCTCCTGTCGCCCTGTGCCAATGATAAAGTTTCGTATGCTAATCGTGATCACCCACCTTTATTTTAAACGGACCTTTGCCACGGTTAAAACTGAGATGCTGTCTCTAATGGACTAACTCAGTATCTTCCCTCGTTTTCTTCCAGTTACATTCAATAACTCCAAGATTGATCTCCTCAGGCAAGGTTTTATGAAATGACCATAAATTAGCAAAGAGCAAATTAATGGGATAGGACAACATTAAGGAGGCACGGGTAGTTTTAATGGATTCCTGCTGAGCGGTACTAAAGACAAAATTAAGCTAAGGGATAGAATTATCCCTCCTCTTCTGCGCCTTAAAAATGGTTCAAAATGGCTCTGAGCACTATGGGACTTAACATCTATGGTCATCAGTCCCCTAGAACTTAGAACTACTTAAACCTAACTAACCTAAGGACAGCACACAACACCCAGCCATTACGAGGCAGAGAAAATCCCTGACCCCGCCGGGAATCGACCCCGCCGGGAAGCGAACCCGGGAACCCGGGCGTGGGAAGCGAGAACGCTACCGCACGACCACGAGATGCGGGCTTCTGCGCCTTAAAATGGTTAGTAACTAGCGTAGATTTAAGATTGAAAAATGAGAGGTGACCACTAAATTCGATGTCACCCGATAAACGTCACGACTCACCAAGTTCACTGCCTTATGCTGTCGAGAGAAGAAGTCTGTAGATAGGACATTACTAAAGCTTTTGTCATTCTCTGGTAGGTGGTAAAAACGCCAGTTCTTTTTGATGATACCCGTAATACCAGCATGTCATGATTTCCTCACTTGAAATTCCGAATCATTTCCTAAACGTGGTACGTAACTGATGAAAAATTTTTCATTAGACCGTTCGCGACGAGTAATCATGGGTATCGGAACACAACATATTGACATTAACGTAACGTGGTGGTGCTGTGGCACATTTCCAATTGTAATGTCATCCGCGGTACCGTTAGAGCAATGCCTAACACACAAATCGAAAACATCACGAGCCAAACAATCACGACTACAGCTACATCTCTATGTACATCTACACAGATACTCCCAAGCCAGTGTATGATGCATGGCGGAGGGTACCGTGTACCATTACTTGTCATTTCCGTTTCTGTTCCACTCGCAAACAGAGCGAGGAGAAAACGACTGTCTGTACGTCTCCGTATGAAGTGTAATTTCTCGTGTTCTATCTTCGTGGCCGTTACGCGAAATGTATGTTGGTGACAGTAGAATCGTTGGGCAATCAGCTTCAAAATCCGGTTCTCTAAATTTTCTCAACAGTATTTCTGGAGAAGAACGTCGCCTTCCCAGCAGGGATTTCCAACTGTGTTCCCGAAATATCTGCGTAACATTTACGTGTTGTTCGATCCTACCGACAGTAAATTTAGCAGTCCGCCTCCGAATTTCTTCGATGTCTTCCTTTATTCCTACCTGGTACAGATCCCAAAACACCCCAGCACTACTCAAGAACAGGTCGCATCAGCGTCCTACGTGCGGTCTCCTTTACAGCGAACCACTCCCAAAAATTCTTCCAATAAACCGAAGTCGACCATTCGCCTTCCCTGCCACAGTTCTCACAAGCTCGTTTCACCTCATATCGCTTTGCAACATTACGCTCAGATATTTAAACAACTTGAATATGTGAAGCAGGACTCTGGTACTACTGCGTCAAAACATTACAGTTTTGATCATCCTGGTTTTCCCACATTTAGTGTTAGCTGCCATTCAACGCACCAACTGGATATTTTGTCTGTCTTGTACCTTCCTACAGCCACTCAACTTTGGCACGCGACTTTGATCTACTGTGCCAATACATATTCTAAATTTTAGGAGTCTTGGCTGAACTGACCTCACGAACACGTGATCGACTTATTGCACACATATCGCAGTTTCTCCTGTTAGAGACAGCGACGCAGGTATCAGTCTGTAATACACTATTGGCCACTAAAATTGCTAAGCTACGAAGATGACATGCTGCAGACGCGAAATTTAACCGACAGGAAGAAGATGCTGTGATATGCAAATGATTAGCTTTTCAGATCATTCACACAAGGTTGGCGCCAGTAGCGACACCTACAAAGTGCTGACATGAGGGAAGTCTCCAACCGATTTCTCATACACAATCAGCAGTTGACCGGCGTTGCCTGCTGAAACGTTGTTCTGATGCCTCGTGTAAGGAGGAGAAATGCGTACCATCACGTTTCCGACTTTGATAAATGTCGGATTGTAGCCTATCGCGATTGCGGTTTACGGTATCACGACGTTACTGCTCGCGTTGGTCGAGATCCAATGACTGTTAGCAGAATATGGAATCGGTGGGTTCAGGAGGGTAATACGGAACGCCATGCTGGATCCCAACGGCCTCGTATCACTAGTAGTCGAGATGATAGGTATCTTATCCGCATGGCTATAACGGATCGTGCAGCCACGTCTCGGTCCCTGAGTCAACAGATGGGGACGTTTCCAAGATACCAACTGTGGTGTCACCGCCAGACACCACACTTGCTAGGTGGTAGCCTTTAAATCGGCCGCGGTTCGTTAGTATACGTCGGATCCGCGTGTCGCCACTATCAGTGATTGCAGACCGAGCGCCGCCACACGGCAGGTCTAGAGAGACTTCCTAGCACCCGCCCCAGTTGTACAACCGACTTTGCTAGCGATGGTTCACTGACAAAATACGCTCTCATTTGCCGAGACGATAGTTAGCATAGCCTTCAGCTACGTCAGCTAGCAAGGCGCCATTACCAGTTACTATTGATACAGTGAATAATGTACCGTCCAGAACGACGTTCACCATTAATGGATTAAAGTTAAGTATTCCACCAGCTACGTCCGTTTTTTCTAAATTCTAATTTCCTTGTCCTGTTCCAGACCTCACGCCAGCCTGCGTGAGCTAATACGCGTGCCTTTCGGCTTCCTCTAGTAACACGGTGTTGGCTCTCCTACCAACCACAACAGTAATCACATGTCAGTTCTAGTATAATATATTTGTACAATGAATACCCGTTTATCATATGCATTTCTTCTTGGTGTAGCAATTTTAATGGCCAGTAGTGTACGACAACTCAATCTCCATCTCGAACTTAAACATTTTGATCTTTGCTGTCATAGTTGTCTTTTCTTTCCACCACATGAAGAGACTCACGAAACTGTTCACATCCCCCATTGAGAATAATTACAATTTTAATTGGTAGATGGTTGCACGCTGCACATCCCTGAACAAAGCACCTGAAATTCGAATTACTTCCCGACACGTGGTATGCATGTGATAAATAATGATTTTGCATGTATCCACTTTCCTGTTAACCATGTTTCGTGTTTGGCAGCGTTAGGGCACTAATTAAGCAGTATCTAACATCGCTCGAAATCATCACAAACACACCAGTCACACTACATGACTTTTCTTATCGTCAGTGTCAAAATGTACTTTAATTTTTGTGGCCTCATTACTGGAAGTGGTGTTATGGTCATATGACCAACTTATAAGCTTTTATTTCCTCCCATTTCACAAACTGCACAAATACATATGTAAGAGTGAATAGGTACTGACATAAGTCCGTCTGACAGCGGTTCCTTAAGTATCAGGAAGACCAAATTCGTTCTGAAAGCAAGAAATTCACGCCTCACCATTGTTACAGAGAAGTATAGCTACTCTTTGCATTCGTAGATTTATCGCCATGGAGACTGTAGATATTCTTTGCATTCTCAGACTCATCGGCGTACAGACTGTCATCACTAGATTTTTCCATAAACTTAACACCAGGTATTTATTACCTTCAAGGAGGTGGTAATAGGCCAGCTACTGATGCAAGTACGTTACTCTAAATCATAAACATGTTTTCCTGTATTCATTTCTTACCCAGTCTTGGTTCGATAGTGGAAATCCCTTCCAGTAATTCGGCTGATGAGTCGATTTTTACAGAGACCATCCACTCCTTTGAGTGTGTACTCAGTGCTGGCTTAGGTCACAGATTAGTCAGTCTTATTGTTTGTATATGTGTAGGACAAACAATGGAATGCAATTTAGCATAGCAGTACGATCAGAGTGTCTAACAACAGTGAAGGCTTTTTGGTGATGCCAATTATTCGTCCAAGTAGCAAAAACAGCTGGGTAAAGATCATGATGACAACACCATCCTGTCAAATGATCTTCCAGTTGTACCTTCTAAATTTGATTGTACTTGCAATCCAATTGTAAACTCCTAACATAGGTACACTACATTGTCTGTGCTCTGACGTGGATACACCAGAACCAGGGAAGAGTGCGGGAGTGAATCCAGCAATGACAAGCAACACGTATGTGTCTCTTTGTATGCCCAGTGTTATCGTGCAGGCCTAAACAAATACTAAGGGAGAAAATTTAGCGGCGTGTGTTTATTAAAGTATGCCTATAAAAAGCAAGATACCACTGCCAAGCTAACAGCGCAGCCAAAACCTGACAATCATATGGAATGATTTGGTAATTTTACCCTCGCGTCGAGAGGTTGACGTAATGTATGAAACAGTTTGATATTGTTTTAAGTAGAACTAAGAAGAGTACTGTGACAAAATAATACAGAAAATCTTGACTTTGGTCATCAATCATTACATCAACCGCTATGTGCCCTTCGTAGTGGCAAAAGTTTCCGAACATATTATAATATAATAGTACACAGTTTAGCCACATGCAACACTTGCTTTAGGAACGATGGTGTGACATAGATAGAACATACAAATAAATTTTACCATTTTTATTTTTATTTTGAGTCATCATTCTCACTGGCTTGATGCGGCCCGCCACGAATTTCTCTCCTGTACCAACCTCTTCATCTCAGAGTAGCACTAGAACTTACGTCCTCAATTATTTGCCGGATGTATTCCAATCTCTGTCCATCTCTATAGTTTTTGCCCTCTACAGCTTCATCTAGTAATATGGTAAACATTCCCTTATGTCTTAACAGATATCGTATCATTCTGACCTCCTTGTCAGTGTTTTCCACATATTAGTTTCCTATCCGATTCTACGCAGAATCTCTTCATTCCTTACCTTACCAGTCCACATAAATTTCAACATTCGTGTATAGCACCACATCTCAAATGCTTCGAGTCTCTTCTGTTCGGGTTTTCCCATAGTCCTGTTTCACTACCTGTGCTCGAAACGTACTTTCTCAGAAATTTCTTCCTCAAATTAAGGCCTATTTTTGATACTAGTAGACTTCTCTTGGCCAGGACTGCCCATTTCGCCAGTACTAATCTGCTTTTGACTAGTCCGTCGTTTGTTACTTTTCTGCCTAGATAGCAAAATTTCTTAACTTCATCTGCTTCGAGACCATCAATCCTGATGTCGAGTTTCTCGCTGCTCTCATTTCCGCTACTACTCTTTACTTTCGTCATTCTTAGATTTACTCTGAGTCCATATTCTGTACTTATTGGGCTATTTATTCTATTCAGCAAGAAAGTGATGCCATCTGCGAATGTTATCACTGATGTCCTTAAACCTTGAACTTTTATCCCAATCGTGAACCTTTCTTTTATTTCCATCATTGCTTCTTCGATGTATAGGTTTTGAACAGTAGGGGCCAAAGACTACATACCTTACAACCTTAATCCGAGCCCTTCGCCCTTGATCATCCACTCTGATTATTCACTCTTGGCTCTTGTACGTATTGTATATTACCCGTCTCTCCCTATAGCTTACCCCTATTTTTCGTAGAATTTAGAAGATCATGCAACATTTTACATTGTCGAATGCTTTTTCCAGGGTGACAGATCCAACGAAAGTGTCTTGATTTTAATTTACTCTTTCTAGCAAACACATCGTCAGAATTTCATCTCTGGTGCCTTTACCTTTCCTAAAGCCAAACGGATCTATCACATTCTCAATTTCCTTTTACATTCTTCTGTATATTCTTCTAGTCAGCACCTTGAATTCATGAGCTGTTCAGCCGATTTTGCAATGATCCTCAGATTTGTCAGCTTTTGGTATCTTCGGAATTGTGTGAATATTTTTCCGAAAGTCAGATGGTTTGTCGCCAGACTCATATATTCTATGCACCAACGTGAATAGTCGCTTTGTTGGCCATTCCTCTAACGATTTTAGAAATTCTGGTGGGATGTCATCTGTCCCTTCTGCCTCACTTGATTTTAAGTCCCCCAAAGCTCTTTTAAATTCGGATTCAATACTGGATCATTTATCTTTTCTAAATCGACACCTGTTTCTTCTTCCAACACATCAGACAAGTCTTCCCCCTCATAGAGGCCTTCAGTGTACCTTTTTCCACTTATCCTCTCTCTCCTCTGCTTCTCAGCACTGGAATTCCCGTTGCCACAACATTGGTTTTAATTTTAACGAAGATTGTTTTGATTTTCGTAAATGCTGCGTCAGTGGTTCCGACTATCATTTCTTTTTGGATTTCTTCACATTTCTCGTCCAGCCACTTAGTCTTAGCTTCCCTGCACTTCACACATACTTCATTCCTCAGCGACTTGTAATGCTGTCGCTGGCTCAGGTGTAGTATCGACTGTCCGTCTTGCGACCATATTTCCAATGTGTATGAGGAAGAGTTTGTATCTGTGGGCTGTGTCCTTACAAGGTCTTTGGCTGCCGATACATATACGGGGTTCGCTGGCCCGAGACAGAGACACGAAAATTGAGGATTGGCGAAAGCGACGCGACAAGTCACGAGATCCGAGCAACCGAAGCTAAGAGCTGCGCAAGGAGGGCCTGCGCAGAGGGAAGATACCGGAGTGCTTCACCTGGGTCAGCGTCGACTACAAGCAGCAAACCGAGATCCTGTCAGCTGGTGGGCAACATTCGTGTCGGACGACCTCTCATGGCCGGGCTGCTCTCTTCTGCCTGGCTTTCATCGGCACCATTCAGTAACCGTTGCGACGCACCGTGAATCCATTGATCTGCTTGCTGATAAAGGGGAGTAACATTCTGTAATCCTCGTGGTGATTTGTTTCATTGTCGACCTGTCCTCCTTATTATTGTCTGGTACAAATCAGAAAATAATAAGTACAATTGTTATGGCTATATTTACGACCAAGAGCTGATTAATTAGAAGATTAATGATCGAGTACAAATCATAAGGGAAAGACGTTATTATAGCGGGACAAATTTTCAAATGACAGCTAGTGATTATTACAATACTACTGCCCATATGTACGACCAAAGAGCCGACCGAGTAAAACTCTATAGGTCTGGTACAAAGCATCAACTGTAACCAGGGCTTTAGTCAAAATAAAATTGTCAGACGGGACGGGTTGGGATCCAGTCGCACTTTGGCTGCCGTTTGAAATTAAGAGGTTGGTTGCTTTGAAATAAGCCTTATCATTGTCATTTTGTTTGTTAATCTGTGCAACCTTTAAGCATATGTGTGCTTCTTAATGCCGAACCTTTCGACATACAGCTTTCAAATTAAAAGTTAAGTCGTCTGTTTTGAGTAAGTGACACACTCTAGTCATCAGTGGTGCTTATATACACTCCTGGAAATGGAAAAAAGAACACATTGACACCGGTGTGTCAGACCCACCATACTTGCTCCGGACACTGCGAGAGGGCTGTACAAGCAATGATCACACGCACGGCACAGCGGACACACCAGGAACCGCGGTGTTGGCCGTCGAATGGCGCTAGCTGCGCAGCATTTGTGCACCGCCGCCGTCAGTGTCAGCCAGTTTGCCGTGGCATACGGAGCTCCATCGCAGTCTTTAACACTGGTAGCATGCCGCGACAGCGTGGACGTGAACCGTATGTGCAGTTGACGGACTTTGAGCGAGGGCGTATAGTGGGCATGCGGGAGGCCGGGTGGACGTACCGCCGAATTGCTCAACACGTGGGGCGTGAGGTCTCCACAGTACATAGATGTTGTCGCCAGTGGTCGGCGGAAGGTGCACGTGCTCGTCGACCTGGGACCGGACCGCAGCGACGCACGGATGCACGCCAAGACCGTAGGATCCTACGCAGTGCCGTAGGGGATCGCACCGCCACTTCCCAGCAAATTAGGGACACTGTTGCTCCTGGGGTATCGGCGAGGACCATTCGCAACCGTCTCCATGAAGCTGGGCTACGGTCCCGCACACCGTTAGGCCGTCTTCCGCTCACGCCCCAACATCGTGCAGCCCGCCTCCTGTGGTGTCGCGACAGGCGTGAATGGAGGGACGACACGTCTTCAGCGATGAGAGTCGCTTCTGCCTTGGTGCCAATGATGGTCGTATGCGTGTTTGGCGCCGTGCAAGTGAGCGCCGCAATCAGGACTGCATACGACCGAGGCACACAGGGCCAATACCCGGCATCATGGTGTGGGGAGCGATCTCCTACACTGGCCGTACTCCACTGGTGATCGTCGAGGGGACACTGAATAGTGCACGGTACATCCAAACCGTCATCGAACCCATCGTTCTACCATTCCTAGACCGGCAAGGGAACTTGCTGTTCCAACAGGACAATGCACGTCCGCATGTATCCCGTGCCACCCAACGTGCTCTAGAAGGTGTAAGTCAACTACCCTGGCCAGCAAGATCTCCGGATCTGTCCCCCATTGAGCATGTTTGGGACTGGATGAAGCGTCGTCTCACGCGGTCTGCACGTCCAGCACGAACGCTGGTCCAACTGAGGCGCCAGGTGGAAATGGCATGGCAAGCCGTTCCACAGGACTACATCCAACATCTCTACGATCGTCTCCATGGGAGAATAGCAGCCTGCATTGCTGCGAAAGGTGGATATACACTGTACTAGTGCCGACATTGTGCATGCTCTGTTGCCTGTGTCTATGTGCCTGTGGTTCTGTCAGTGTGATCATGTGATGTATCTGACCCCAGGAATGTGTCAATAAAATTTTCCCTTCCTGGGACAATGAATTCACGGTGTTCTTATTTCAATTTCCAGGAGTGTAGTTTTCGTGTGTTGCAGAAGGGCTTTTAATAAGATGGACTGTGTGCAGGAAGGTAGTAAACACCGCTGTTTCACCCGGTAATGGGGCGGGCTGCAAGTCCGACCGTCTTGTAATCATTGTCATATTGTTTGCTGTTTTTCAACACAGCACTTCAGATTTCTTTTGCAAAGATTAAAAGATTATTCAACCTAAGGGTTAAGGCCAAAAGAATTTTGCAAATTTGTTGATTCTGTTAAAGAAAATTTTATTGTAAAATGCGTCGATTAACTGTAAAACACAGTTTATATTTTGTTAAATAAACAGGTTGTGTGAAAAGAAAGATATATTGGCGGGTCCCCCCTTCCACGTTTTCCTTAATTGCAGTAAATCCCACGTACCATTTCTTCGCAGTTACCTTTTTTGTACCTATCTTTTTCTTTCCAGCTTCTGTGATTGCCCTTTCTAAACGTGTCCAACCTTCTTCAACTTTATTGCCTACTGGTCTATTCCTTATTGCTGTACGTACAGCCTTAGAGAACTTCAAGCGTAACTCGTCATTCCTTAGTACTTCCGTATCCCACTTCCATGACTACTGACTCTTCCTGACTAGTCTCCGAAACTTAAAGCGTACGCTTCATCACTACTACATTGATATCTGAGTCTATATCTGCTCCTGGGTACGCCTTACAATCCAGTATCTGATTTCGGAATCTCAGTCTGACCATGATGTAAAGTAAAGGATATAACCCCTTATCTTGAGGTTCTAGAACAGAGTATTAGCTACTACTAGCTGAAATTTATTACATAAGTCAGTTAGTCTTTCTCCTCTCTCGTTTCTTTTCCTAAGCCCATATTCTGCTGTAACCTTCCCACTCTTTCCCCTACAACTGCATTCCAGTCCCCCATGACTATTAGATTTTCACCTCTCTTTACGTAGTTAACAACCCTTTGAATATCCTCATATACAGTACTTTCTCTGTTTCTTCATCTTCGGCTTGTAACGTCGGTCTGTATACGTGAACTACCGTTGTCGGTGTGCTATCGATTCTGGTAAGAACGATCCTATCACTGAACTGTTCACAGTAACACACTCTATGCCCTACCTACCTATTCGTGACCTATTGCATTTCCGCTTTCAGATTCTCTAGCTTCCATACCACGTTCAAAGATCTAACATTCCACTTCCCAACCCGTAGAATGTTATCCTTTCGTTGGTTATTCAATCCTTTTCTCGTGGTCACCTTCCCCTTTGCAGTCCCCTCCAGAAGATCCTAATGGGGTACTATTCCGGAATCTATTTCCGATAGGGAGGTCATTATGACACTTTTCAGCTTCAGGCCACATGTCTTGTGAATAGAAGTTTGTGTCTTTAATGCAGTGGTTTCCATTGCCTTCTGCATCCTCAAGCCGTAGGACATTGCCGATTCTTCCTTTAGGTGCAGTTTTCACCCAAAGGACAAGTGAATGCCGTGAACCTCTGTCCGCTCTTTCGTCCTCGTTGACAATGCCGTTGGTAGAATGAGGGTGACTTAAAAAAAAATGTGGGAAATGTTCGGACGCAGTACTGATTATCAGTCAAAATTTAAGTATTGGCGGGTTTCGGATCTTGGACAGAGGACGTTTTCATTGCTAATCAAAGACGCTACCACTGGACCACGAGTGCTCAAGCCGCTGTAAAATGATAACAATACGACGTTTACGGATAATACACTAACCTTTTTCATCATTATGTCTCAATATCCTGTCATTTTGGTAACGTTGATCAGTTCAACTTGAAAGGAAGAGTATTATTAGAAAGTGTAATAATGTAAGACAGTAAAACCATAGGGCAGTAAGAAGCGCTCGTAGGCCGTCAGGTAATTTTGACAAGTGCCCTTGATGAATGAGCATCGACAGGCATAACCTTACACATAGCAGCCTGTCGATGCTCCCAGATATGATCGTGGGACCGTTTCTCCCCGATGCACTTTAACTGTCGTCCAAAACAGACAATTGTATATGTGTCGAAAGCAATAAATTTATCTCCACTGTTATAGCTAGGGAGATCAAACAAAGAAAATAGCTAAAAATATGATAAACAACATAAAAATTACAAAAACGACAAGCAGTTGTTAATGTAAGTCGAATAGATAAAATGTGTTCTACCTGTTTTTCGTACAGAGCCGTTTTTATCCTCCATTAGTGAATTTCTCGTGGTTTCATCTGTAGTAGCACGAATATGTGTTCCATGTGTACTGATTTTCGTTTATCAAATCATTCCACTTCATAATTCATCCAAACAAATGGAACTCTTGTGTAGTGGGAGAGGGTACCACATCATTCAGAATCCAAATAAAAAGTGTGGTGTAAATCACTTTCCAAAGGAATAAAACGACTCGAGGTAAGAGAATATAGTCCATTTCAGAAACTTTTTTCTTCAGGCTAAGTTCCTATATATGGAACTGGCGGCTTAACAACTGAGTAGATGCCTATCTCTTTATGTCTCAATACTCTTTTAACTTGCAGCATATTGTCAGTATAGAGAGGCAACTTGAAAAATACATAGCACAGCTTGCCTGTATACCATGTTAATGATCTCATCCTGTTTTATACCTATAATGTGTACTGGAAGTAGCTTTACTGCTTCCTCGCACACACAGAACTTCTGGAGATACGAAAATTTCATGCTGCGTATCCACAACTAAATACGCACAAAGCAGTGTAATGGGTTTAGGAGGCTGCAAATGGTATGAGTAACTGTCACCGCAAAAAAGCATTTTCTGTTGTCCCGACATTCTGGTCACAGTGCTATTCCAGTCTTCGTCCTACAAATATACAAATAACACAGGCCAACGAACAATTATTTTTTTAAAACCTTTTTTTTAACTTTGATAGCTGATCTTTATAGATTTTTATGAGCTGAATCGAAATCTAGCCTTAGTTTTTTTTGTATCACCCATAGTTTTCGACCAATATGCTTTTATTATATAGTACAAAAATTTTAAACTATACAGTATATGGGGCATTTAATGAAACGCTTTGTTACAACATAAGCATAGTTTGTATTTACAGTAAGCTACTTAAAGCAATGATATGTGTTAATAAAGGTTTCACTTGTCGGTTCTAATTGGTTTGTATTTTCTTTCTCTTTTTTCTTTGAAGCTTCTTGTATAGCTTTTTCTATGATGAGTCGCTTGCTGAACTTCTATGTGAAGTGACCAAAAGTAGTCCCCAACATGTTGGTGTTCCGGCGGCCTTGGTAGAGTTTTTCCATCACTTTAATGTCCTGGTAAAAACGCTTTATTGCTCCTCACTAACATCTTCCATATTGTCTGGGAAGTAATCAAGGTAACTGTTCAAAAAGTGAACTTTCAGGATCATTAAACACCCTAAAGTTTTAAACTTCTTTAACATTGTAGCTATAATAGAAACATATTCTGAGTCTTTTTCATGTTCTATGACCATTTTAATGACTTGCTTTAATGATACCCATGCTTCTTTCTCATTTAAAGCCATTGTGGTTTCAAAGTTAACATCAAACCTCAATTTTCCAATGCCGGGTCCGACAAAGACGCCTTCTTTTAGTTTAGCTAAACTAAACAGTTTCTATACTATTGGCAGAGCTACTTAAAACATGGTCCATCTTTAGGCAAAGCCTTTACAAACTGTATCATTAAGCCTAACTTAATATGTAGAGGTAGTAGGAGTACGTTTTTTGGATCTACAAGGTTTTAGCGTAGAATGCTCTTCTCACCAGGTTTTAAAGACTCCCTCACAGGCCAGTTCTTTCTGCACCAGTGTTGATCCTTAGCCCTTCTGTCCCATTCACACAAGAAACACGGAAATTTGGTAAAACCACCTTGCTGATCAAGCAGCATCCATGTTACTTTTAGATCGCCACATATCATCCAGTCATGAGCAGAATAGGCTATTTTATTTAGCACCATTTCTAGGTTTTCATAGCTTTCTTTCATATATACAGAATGTTCAACAGGTATAGATGGATACATGTTATCATTGTGTAATAAAACAAACTTTAGACTAGTTTTGGATTAAGCAATACACAACCTCCAGTCTTCCTTTTTGTATTCAATACCAAACTCATTCATCAGACTTGTAATGTCTGAGCAGTACAAAAAATCACTATCTTGTTGAAAAAGCTTGGAAAATTGCTGATCTCTCTTTTTATACATATATAGCCTGGTTCCAACTGCCAATAATCTCTTTTCTTTTAATCTAGAGCCAAGAAATTCAGCTTTTCTTTCGTTAAGCCCAGATCCCTAACCAAATCGTTAAACTCGGTCTGAGTAAACAATTTGGGCTCTAGACTTTCTTTATTACAATGAAATTCCTCATGATCTGGTTCATATAAATCAGACTGTATATTAGTAAATATTTCTCTTGGAATAGAATTCAAATCGTTTGGTGGTTCAGGAACCGGAAAATCTACACCATGCCCTACTGGTCGGATGGCGGAAGGAAGGTTAGGGTAGCTTATTACCTTCCTGTTTTTCGAATTATGACCAGTAATATCAACAATGCAAAAGTAGCAATCATCGGAATGAGTTTTTGGCTCCCTTCATATAATACGAACAGCAAATCTAAAGGCTTTTTTCCCCTTTTTGGACCATTTTCTCAGATCTTGGCTCTGAGCACAATGGGACTTAACTTCTAAGGTCATCAGTCCCCTATAACATAGAACTACTTAAACATACTTAACCTAAGGATATCACACACATCCATGCCCGAGGCAGGATTCGAACCTGCGACCGTAGCTGTCGCGCGGTTCCAGACTGTAGCGCCTAGAACCGCTCGGCCACCTCAGCCGGCTTTCTCAGATCTTCAACACACACATAACATACCTTCTGCTGCACCCAAGATTTATCTTGATCAACAAATTTAGATCCAAATTATGATAGAAAAACCTTTTTTACAAAGTCTGTAATGTTTCTTTGGTGTTTTTTAATCACAAATTCACCACAAATATATGAAAAACTGTCACCACAGTTTTTACAACTACGATTAGACATTGTACTGAGCACATGTACAGGAAACGGGAGAGAGAGGCTATGTTGACATTAAATAAAACACCATCTATTAACACATAAACAGAATCGACCTTTTTTTGCCATCAAATGTGTTTCAGCAGTGTTACCAACGTCATCTACATTCTTCTTCTTCTTTCGTTTCACCCTCTTTGGGTTACGCTAGATCAATAACTTCTTTGTGCGTTTTCTTTTCTTAGGGCCCATTATTTCTCCATTCTTTCTGATCTTCTTTTCCTCTCTTCCTCCGAGATGAACAGTTTGGACTTTTGTGTAGATTTGTCTTGGAAACTTATGTTTTCATCTTTAGTGACTAATTTAGCTGTTCGATAAATAAGTGAATTTTCTGAAATCTTTAATTCTACTGGGTCTTTCTCAGTTTCTTTAAACCAGTTGGATTTCGTTTTGTGGTTATGGAAAACGTCAAATATTTGTTTAGTTAATCTGTTGGAATTCATTCTGAAAAATTGATCTTAAAAATTTATCCTCCTTTTTCGCATAGTATCTGAAAGTTTTTCAGTTTTCTTGTAGAGAGTTTAGTTTTTGTTTTAGATGTATGTAATCTTATTCTTGAAATTTTGGTCCTATGATTTCTCTTAAAAATTTTCTTTCCTTTAGCTCAAGTTCCTCCCTTTGGCGTTTGAAATTTATGTTTAATGTTTCCGCTGCATACAGTGTTTCTGGCTTCATCACTGTCTTGTAATGTGTAATTTTGGACCCCCATGAAAGGGAATTTTTGTTAGTTGGAAGGCCAATTCCAGTTTACTTTTTCTATATTCCATTGCTTTGCTTTCCCCAGCATTCCAACGAATCCATTCTCCAGGATATTTTAATTCTTTTACTATTTCAATCTTTTATTCTTTAACTTTGATGTATTTACATGAGTGCTTGATGTTTGTCAATATCTTAGTTTTTTCAAAGGAAATGTGAAGACTTATCTTAGCTGCTTGTTTCTTTAGTTCAAGGATTTTCTCCCATGTTGCTTCTATTGTTTCAGCAAACAAGGCCATATCATCTGCAGAAGCAATGCCATTTACTTTAAGGTTCTTCTTTTTGCAGCCCAGACTTATACCACTCTCAATATTGTGTTCCACTCCCTGACTACTTTCTCAAGAGCACAATTGAGCAGTGAGAGCCCATCCCCCTGTTGCACTTCCGTTTTTATTTCAAAGTATTCCGATAATTCGCCCATAAATTTAACTTTCGAAAATGTATCTGTAAGGGTCGCTTTTATAATATTAGTTGTTTTCTTATCGAAACTCATTTCTTCCAGGACTGATAACAGAGATTCTCTATCAATCGAGTCATATGCTTTTTTTAAATCAGTGAAGAAGATTACGTATGTCTTTGCCTTTGGTTTTTTGTGTACCATGATGTTTTCGAAGTTTAGTATTAGTTCCGAACATTATCTACCCTTTCTAAAGCTCCCCTGGTATTCCCCGATTTGCTGGTACAATTGAGGCTCTGCCCAGTTCAAAAGGACTTCAGAAAGAATCTTGTGTGTAATATCCAGCAGTGAAATTCCTCTGTAATTGTTGGGGTCTGTCTTCAAACCTTTCTTGTTGGTAGGATGGATGAGAGCTGCTCTCCATTCTGTTGGGATCTCTTATTCTTTCCAGATTTTATCTAAAACACACTGAATGGATGTAACTGCTTTTTTTGTCAGCCTTTTTCCATACTTCGGCCTCTATTTGGTATTCTTCGGCCGCTTTGTTGTTTTTAAGTTCTGAAATGACCTTCTGTAGTTCTTCAGTCGTCAGTGGTTCTGAATCCGTCTTGTCACGGTTATTTGGGATGGATTCAAATTTTTCAGGGATGGGTTCACAATTCAAGAGTTTCTCAAAGTAGCCTGCTAGTATTTTGCAATTGTCCGCGTTACTGTGAGCGAAGGTCGCATTTACATCTCTAAATTGGATGGTGGGTGCTTTCTATCTTGATAACCTTTGTTTGAAAGTTCTGTAGAAGCTTCTTGTGTTGTTTTTAGTGAATTCTTCATCAATTTGGGGGATAGTTTTGTTTTAAAGTTTCTTCTTAATCCTTTTCATATTTTATGAAATTCAGTTTGCTTTTTTCTGTTTTCTGTGATTGCCAGTTTTGCCAAACCTGTTTTTATGTTTCAATGAGGGCATCACATTCCAGCGACCACCAGGCATATTTTTTTTACTTTTTATGTTAGGTGCTATCCGTTCGGGTGTAGTAATGAGGTTTTCCTTGATATCCTCCCAGCTTTGTATGCGAATGGTTTCTGTTGCTTCTGTGAATTCATCTGAGTTTAGTATCTTTCCCATGCTGTACTTCAGACCCTTAATTGGTTTCATGCTGCGTTTCCTGTTTGGGATGACTTTGAACTTCATTTTAGAAAGGTAGTGAGCTGAATCCAAGTTTGCACCTCTCAGTACCTTAAGATACATTATTTCCTTGCGAGAAATCTTCTTGATTGCCACATGATGAAGTTGAAATTCCCCAAGGCTGGAATTTTGGGATACCAATGTCATTTGTCTTCGTGGTAGTTTCTTGGAAGCTGTGGATTTATAAATTAAATTATGTGCTTTGCATAGTTCTATTAGCCTCACACCATTTCTGTTTGTTCTCTTGTGTGCAGGATAGTCTCCAACTATTTCCTTATACCTTTTTTCTTCACCAATCTGTGCATTAAAGTCTCCAGGAAGAATTATGATGATTTTACCTGGAATTTTCTGAATAATGTCATCTAGATGGTACCAAAAGGCCTCCACTTTTTCTTTGTTTTTCCTGTCATTCTCATATATAGGGGCATGTGCATTGATAATTGTGTAGATTTTTTTTGTGCTTGTGAATGTAAGACTTGAGAGTCTTTCTGATTGGGAATCAAAGTCAACTGATGAGTTCAAGATTTGTTTGTTGATTATAAAGGCTGTTCCGAGATGTGGCACATTTTTCATTACTCTCGGTCCCACATTCCCTTTGTATAGGCTAAAACCTTCGGAATCGAAGTTCTCTGTATCCATGTATCATCTTTCTTGAATGACTGTTATGAGTATGTTGTAGTTCTTTAGCGTATCCGTTAGATGTTCTAGTCTTACGGTTTTCAACAATGAGTTTGCATTGAAAGTTGCTAGGTACGTTGATTGCCTATGTTGAAATTTGGATAAAACTCCAAGAGACTGCAACTTGTCTTTGTGCAATGTTGCAGACTCCCCAGAATCCGCATGTGAACTGGCGTACGGTGGATCGTCAACCTGGTGTAAAATAGTTAACATTACACACTTCCTTGATTGATGAACGTTATTTTGGGTGTGGCCCAAAGGCCCCCAAAAAAATACAACCAAGATTGTGAGTCCTGGAGGTAGTTCCTCCGCTCTCCTCGCCATTGGGAATCTGAACTTCGTCTTCTACCACTGAGACCGTTGACCAGGTTTCACCTAGTAACCCTAGGCAGGGGCTCTTAAAGGGTGCTACCATCCGGAGCCAGATGGACACAAGTTTTTTAACGAGATGTTACTCTTCCCCCTTCTACTTCCTCATCACTTGCCAAATGAGGCCACGGACTTGTGACCAGCAATGGTGCAGTTGTCATGTACCATCATTATATTTCCTTTTTAAATTATTTTAACTACATAAAAGCTTGTAAATTATAGATTGCAGCGATCAGTCGTCCTTTTTAAATTTTATTGTGCAGATCTAGATTTCGGGTAGAAGCTAGCCATTCTCAATGCAATTTTCGCTCAATGCCTGTAATGCCTGTTGGTCGGGCTTCATCCACAGTGATCTAGTACGAAATGAATGTGTAATGAAATCAGACAGCTATAGGAAAGTAATAAGCAATCAATTCAGCGTCATTTTTAAACGCTGAAAGGAGCACTATGAAAACATACATTCTTCTTATAGCAAGAATGAACACCCTTGGTCGCGTACACAAAGGAAGTGGAACGAGATCAGACAGTTAAACGGGAAATTTACAAAAATAATAAGCAAAATTCTCCTGTAATGTATCAAAGAAACGACGATCTCATTAAAACATCTAGATGGCACAAAAATATATACTTAGAGGAGACATGTCATCTCCTATTGCCAGACCAGCGTGTGCACATCACCTGCCCGAGCGTGGCACCAGAAAACAAGTGTCCCTTGACCGTTGTCGGTACCGCTATCTATACCCTGTCTGTTGCCACAGAAAAGTTTTCTATTTTTAGTTGTCAATTCTGATACAAAAATAAAGGCACAAAATAAAGGCACAAACCTCTCTGGTCAGAGTCTTCAGTGTGCAAACACAAAGATGTTTGAAAAATTTTGCTCGATTACTAAAGGTCGCTAAGAGAGGAACCCAGCTATTGTTGCTTGATTGAAGAGGTGGAGGAAGAAAAAGAAGAAGATGAAAAAGAAGAAGAAGGAAAAGAAGAAGAATAATGGCGAACTTGTCTTTAAGTCCACCCACTATATTGTACATGTTGTATTGTAGTATGTGAGAACTTAATGTGGCTCACGTAATAAATCCTGTCACCACTTTAGAGGCCGAAGCGTTTCGTAGTACATAAGTCTCTTGTAAACTTGGTACTTAACGTGAGTGAGTCTACTGCCGATGGTAATGCTCCAGTCAGAGCTTTGTGGTAAATTTCGACAGCGAAAATTTCCGGCCTTGCGGTTTGGAAATAAGCAAATGAATGGCTGCAGTGGCTGTTGAGCGAGCTTATGGAAATTCAGGGCACTCCGGCTAGGAGCTGTGCTCGTCGCTTCTCCAAGCGGAGTGGAATGTTAGCTGAGGTGAGCCTTTTTAGCTTGGCAACTGCTTTTCCATTCAGCAGTGGCAGCCGGCAAGCGCGATGCTATTCGGTTCTCTCAGAGCCTCGCGATGTCCACTTAAGTTCTTTGAGAACTGATGTGCAATAATAAATGTAAACATTGTCCGTAGCAGGCTGTAACGTGATTTTTATTTAATCTTGCGATTAGCTGATTTCGACTGCTTGTTATTGTCAAGCAGCTGTAATGCCAACATGGCAAAGCACTACGTTGTCTGCATGCTTCACATGTATAACTAACACTTTACACACATCACATTAAGATAAAACATTACTGCATAAATTTCTTATAATCACATGATAACTGACAGCAGCTGGTAGTTAGTTGTCACAGATATTCATCCAAAGACTTAAAGACTCTCGGTAGCACATATAGTAGACACGTTACATACATTGCTGGCATGCCAGACTCAGTTGATGTCGTCTATAACAACAATCAGCGACCAAAGGATACGTTAAGGACAAAAAATTGACTTAAAATATACTAACAGTAAATGACACATTAATTTAAAATTCATATTAATTAAAATATGCATGACGTAAGTAAAAAAAATCCACAAGTAATAGAAATAGAATACTCCATCAGTGCTTCCGTGCCAGGTATAACAATTGCCATATATCATAAGTCGTGAATGTCTGAAAGCTATTTCTAGACACACAGAAACAAGACCTGCCTATTTGTATGGAAAGTTAATTCACAGAATTTTTAAGAGACAACCAATATCCAGTGTGTGCAAGACTGTTAACCAAACGTCATCTTCTTTATAAAATGTATCAGCATAAAACGTATCGGTACATTGAACATCAAGTACTTCACAACATTAAAATGAAGGGATCAGTTCAATATAAAGAGAAATACTGTGAGAAATAGCTGTAAATGAGGGGAAAATGCGCCTCAAAACAGGAAGAGTTCTGTGTACACAAGAATTAAGCATAACACCAAAATATAAAATGTGTAAAAATCTTTATCACACTCCTAAAGGAGAGCAGTTTGTTACTCAACATTCACTACATCAAATATTATTAGATGTGTAGGGTTTCCAAAAAAATTTTGCTCTCAATCATATACATGCCTCATATTGAGCAAATACATGGTAATACATCACAGTGTTTGAAGTAAGATACATGATAAATACGAGAATTAAGACGAGAATTAAGAATGATGAACTAATACATATTACTTATTCAGAATAAAAAAGGTGTCAACAATTGTAAATTGTAGGGAGGAGCAGTGAACACACAATACTTGCAACAAAAGGAGTGGAAGCCACCTTTGCATACGGAATATAACACATATACTCTTGCCATGATATAAATTCCATTATAAAATTGTAAAACACCTATAAAAACATCTTGATCAGTTCAATAAAAATACATCACACTGAAAAATGAATTCGGAAAATATCAGTAAAAATAAGAAATTGTCAGTACTAGAAAGGTAATGCCACGTGAAACTGAGCAGAACACTGATATATGAACTATATTCTTAAAGCAGAGCAGTTTGTGACGACACGTATGCAACATTACTACATCATACATTGGTGGATATGTAAAGATGCCAAAACATTGTCCTCACTTTCATATACATGACTAATATTGAGCATATACGTGCACACACGTCACATAGTTTGAGGAGAAGCATGGTAACCAATAGCAGAGCCCAGGAAGGAAGAGTTATAAATTACTGTATGTACGTCGACTGACGGATGAGCTAAGAATAAAGAATAAACAGGATGTCAATAGATATAGATCGATAAAAATGTAGGGAGAGGCAGCATACAAACAACACTGTCAATTCAAAGTAAAGGAGCAATTGCTGAGTACACAATGTAATAGAGACATTACAAGTACAGTATTCTATCAATATAACCTACGCTATAAACTTATAAAATAAAAAAGATACGAATGAAAAAATACAAATAAAAAATCCTTTGGGAGCCGTTCAATGTAGATCCAAATTGACAAAAGCAAGAACCGTTTCAAATGAAACCGATTACACAACAATGGGTCTGAGGTTGAATTAAAATGCAAAGGCGAACATCGAAATACAATGCAACAGAGCCTAACGTATCACCTTTTTAAAATTCTGCAAGAAATTCCTGCTTTTCAACTCTGTTTGTTCATTTAGAAAACGTTCTGAATGCCCGTTAAAAGAGGCATGAATTACCATTTCTTCGTACATATACATCAGTGTATCTTTGTTAGTAACATGTAAAACTTCTAGCGCGTTAGGGCCATTTGCAGTATGATTGTTAGCTCATAAGTGATTGCTGAACGAAGATTTATTACTGGCACTAATTTCCTATGTTTCCTCAGTCTTGTTCCAAAATTTCTTCCCGTTTGTACCACGTAATATTTTCACTGTCATCACAATTGAATTTGTAGATCCCAGATTGTTCCATTACTTCAGCCTTGTAGCTATTATGACGTAGAGATCTGCCAATTTGATTTTGTGTGCGTGAAAATTTGTCTTTACCTTTGTGTTAGGGAAAGCCTTCACTGACTTATTACTTTGTCTCACTCTAATTTTGTCACTTACGTAGTGTGCGTAATTGTGAAAATACATTTCATCGAGCTGAACATATACTGTACGTTTCGGAATTAGGCGCCCAATGTGAGTGTCAAGACTAGTGCGAGACAAAGTAATAAGTCTCGTGAAGTGGTTCAAATAAATAGTAATGAAGTTTGGAATGGTGAGAACCTCAGACTTTCTGAATGTAATTTGAAACGTTTCAACAGAGTTATCAACTTGTCAGATATATCGTTCTCCACTGAAGAGATAAAAGTTTTGGATAGGGTGTCGAGGTACAATGTCAAACCTAAGCTACGCTATAGTGAAATTAAAACTATAATTGCTAATAACGAAGTGGCACTATATATGGCTAAGGTGACAGCGCATGAGTACAACAGCATCACTTGTAAAGTAGTGAAATTTATTTGAACGGCAGATTCGCGAAAAGAAACTCACAGGCGTTCTCATGCATTAGATGCTAGAACTGTACCGGATTAAACAATAAGTAATACGATAATTAGACCATTACTGTTATGGCAGGTAAGGGGGATACTTTGGTTCTTTTGAACCAAGAGAATTATAATGTTGTTGTTTTTGTGGTCTTCAGTCCTGCGACTGGTTTGTTGCAGCTCTCCATGCTACTCTATCCTGTGCAAGCTTCTTCATCTCCCAGTACCTACTGCAGCCTACATCCTTCTGAATCTGCTTAGTGTATTCACCTCTTGGTCTCCCTCAACGATTTTTACCCTCCACGCTGCCCTCCAGTACTAAATTGGTGATCCCTTGATGCCTCAGAACATGTCCTACCAACCGATCCCTTCTTCTAGATAAGTAGTGCCACAATATCCTCTTCTCCAAAATTCTATTCAATACCTCATCATTAGTTATGTGATCTACCCATCTAATCTTCAGCATTATTCTGTACCACCACATTTGGAAAGCTTCTATTCTCTTCTTCTCTAAACCATTTATCGTCCATGTTTCACTTCCATACATGGCTACACTCCATACAAATACTTTCAGAAACGACTTCCTCACACTTAGATCAATACTCGATGTTAACAAATTTCTCTTCTTCAGAAACGCTTTCCTTGCCATTGCCAGTCCACATTTTATATCCTCTCTACTTCGACCATAATCAGTTATTTTGCTCCCCAAATAGCAAAACTCCTTTACGACTTTAAGTTTCTCAATTCCTAATCTAATTCCCTCAGCATCACCCGACTTAATTCGACTACATTCCATTATCCTCGTTTTGATTTTGTTGATGTTCATCTTATACCCACCTTTCAAGACACTGTCCATTCTGTTCAACAGCTCTTCCAAGTCCTTTGCTGTCTCTGACAGAATTACAATGTCATCGGCGAACCTCAAAATTTTTATCTCTTCTCCATGGATTTTAATACCTACTCCGAATTTTTCTTTTGTTTCCTTTACTGCTTGCTAAATATACATATTAAATAGCATCAGGGAGAGGTTACAACACTGTCCCTCGACTCTTATAACTGCCATCTGATTTCTGTACAAATTGTAAATATCATTTCGCTCCCTGTATTTTACCCCTGCCACCTTCAGAATTTGAAAGAGAGTATTCCAGTCAACATTGTCAAAAGCTTTCTGTAAGTCTACAAATACTAGAAATGTAGGTTTGCCTTTCCTTAATCTTTCTTCTAAGATAAGTCGTAGGGTCAGTATTGCCTCACGTGATCCTTCATTTCTACGAAATCCAAACTGATCTTCCCCGAGGTCGGATTCTATCAGTTTTTCCAACCGTCTGTAAAGAATTCGCGTTAGTATTTTGCAGCTGTCACTTATTAAACTGATAGTTCGGTAATTTTCACAACTGTCAACACCTGCTTTCTTTGGGATTAGAATTATTATATTCTTCTTGAAGTCTGAGGGAATTTCGCCTGTCTCATACATCTTGCTCACCAGACGGTAGAGTTTTGTCAGGACTGGCTCTCCCAAGGCTGTCAGTAGTTCTAATGGAATGTTGTATACTCCCGGGGCCTTGTTTCGACTCAGGTCTTTTAGTGCTCTGTCAAACTCTTCGCGCAGTATCATATCTCCCATTTCATCTTCATCTACCTCCTCTTCCATTTCCATAATATTGTCGTCAGAAACATCGCCCTTGAATAGACCCTCTATATACTCCTTCCACATTTCTGCTTTCCCTTCTTTGATTAGAACTGGGTTCCCATCTGAGCTTTTAGATATTCATGCAATTGGTTCTCTTTTCTCCAAAGGTCTCTTTAATTATCATGAAGGCAGTATCTCTGTTACCCCTCGTGAGATAAGCCTCTACATCCTTACATTTGTCCTCTAGCCATCCCTGCTTACCCATTTTGCGCTTCCTGTCGATCTCATTTTTGAGACGTTTGTATTCCTTTTTGCCTAATTCACCTACTGCATTTTTGTATTTTCTCCTTTCATCAATTACATTCAGTATCTCTTCTGTTACCCAAGGACTTCTACTAGCCCTCGTCTTTGTACCTCCTAGATCCTCTGCTGCCTTCAATATTTGATTCCTCAAAGCTACCGATTCTTCTTCTACTGTATTTCTTTCCCCCATTCCTGTCAATCGTTCCCTCATGCTCTCCCCGAAACTCTGTACAACCTCTGGTTTAGTCACTTTATCCATGTCCCATCTCCTTAAATTCCCACCTATTTGCAGATTCTTCAGTTTTAATCTAGAGTTCATAGCCAATATATTGTGGCCAGAGTCCACATCTGCCCCTGGAAATGTCTTATAATTTAAAATCTGGTTCCTAAATATCTGTCTTACCATTATATAATCTATCTGAAACCTTGTAATACCTCCAGGGTTCTTGCATGTATACAACTTTCTTTCATGATTCTTGAACCAAGTGTTAGCTATGGTTAAGTTTTGCTCTGTGCAAAATTCTACCAGGCCGCTTCCTCTTCCATTTCTTAGCCCCAATCCATATTGAACTACTAAGTTTCCTTCTCTTCCTCTTCCTACTGTCGAATTCCAGTCACCCAAGACTATTAAATTTTCGTCTCCCTTCACTGCCTGAATAATTTCTTTTATGTCATCATACATTTCTTCAATTTCTTCATCATCTGCAGAGCTAGGTGGCATATAGACTTGTACTACTGTAGTAGGCGTGGGCTTCGTGTCTATCTTGGCCACAATAATGCGTTCACTATGCTGTTTGCTGTAGCTTACCCGCACTCCTATTTTTTTTAAATTTATTATTAAACCTACTCCCGCATTACCCCTATTTGATTTTGCATTTATAACCCTGTATTCACCTGGCCAAAAGTATTTTTACTCCTGCCACCAAATTTCACTAATTCCCACTATATCTAACTTTAACCTATCCATTGCCCTTTTTAAATTTTCTAACCTACCTGCCCGATTAAGGGATCTGACATTCCACGATCCGACCCATAGAACGCCAGTTTTCTTTCTCCTGATAACGACATCCCCTGATAGTCCCCACCCAGAGATCCGAATGGGGGACTGTTTTACCTCCGGAATATTTTACCCAGGAGGACGCCATCATCATTTAACCATACATGCACTCAGGAAAAATTACGGCTGTAGTTTCCCCTTGCTTTCAGCCATTCGCAGTACCACCACAGCAAGGCCATTTTGGGTAGTGTTACAGGGCCAGGTCACTCAGTCATCCGGACTGTTGCCCCTACAACTGCTGAAAAGGCTGCTGCCCCTCTTCAGGAACCACACGTTTTTCTGGCCTCTCAATAGATACCCCTCTGTTTTGGTGGCACCTACGGTACAGCTATCTGTATCACTGAGGCACGCAAGCCTCCCCACCAATGGCAAGGTCCATGGTTCATGTGGGGGAGAAGTATAATACGAAATAAATTCTTTACTGGTAGTAGCATTGCGAAACTCACTTATGATCCCACTAACAAATTCAATGGTTTGATTAAAAGGACAGCTAAACGATGCAATTTCATAAGATCTTGAAACGTCCCCTTTGAACAATTATAAAGGACTGTGCTTAAACTGACACACAATATTTTTGTGCAACGCAATCTGACTTTCAATAATCCCTACAAAAGAATGGCCCTGACTAACAATAACCTATACCTTTCACAAATCACTTACCTCACAAAAATTTTCGTTACTCAAACTACTGCAAAACAGCGAGCGCCAATACTGCTATATAAATAAAAGATTCAAACTACTGAGGGCACTAACTACTGATAGGCATAGTTAGCAAATGAAAGATTTTGATAGAGAACAAACAATGTATTTACCTTAATAGTGTTCAAAAGTCATAATATATGTAGCAGTTCATGACATCCAGTCTTACAAATTTCAAAACTCCGCCATTTCTCTCCCCACATCCACCACTGCTGGCGGCTCACCTCCAACTGCTCAACGCTACGCGCTGTTAACAGCTAACTGCCCAACGCTACAATGGCGAGAATTACAACAATGCCAAACAGCCACAGACTGGTGGCGTTATTAATATAAGAACCTAAACGGCCTACTTACATAGCCCCCATGCTCCCCACAAAAAATTTTACAAATTGTTTTGGGCAGTGGCCAATAATGATTTGATAAAGTTTTTCATAATTACCATAACAAAGATATCAAATGCACACACTTATTGATACAATGTTGGTCATAAGCTAAAATTTTCCCACACTCCATAGAGACAGTCTTGATCATTCATCACAGTAAAATTGCAGTGGTTTTTTTTCTCAAAGTCTGAGCAGTAAAAGAAAATGCACACAGAAGTAGTGGATTTCAATGCAGTCTTGAAGATGTAGTGTTGTCCTTCCAACAGAAGAACAGTGCTGACTCTTGACGTGCAGACAGGTAATGGGCCACAACAGAGCAAACCCACAGGAGAGTCAGTCGAAGTTTTGAAGAATACTGGTAGGTAGGTCATCACAGAGCAGATCCACTGTAGTCCTGGTAGAGACAGCCAGCAACCATCTGTTGGTACTGTGCAGGTGCACAATCACCATCGAAGAGTCTTGCAGAAAAAATAGCAAGTCCATGAACCACCACTCGTGCACGCACCAAGTTTTGGAATTGTCCTTAGAAGTCTTGCAGACAATATAGCAAGACCATAAACCACCAATTGTGCACTCACCAAAAAAATTTTGAAATGCCTTTAGAACCAGCAATGCTATTATCCAGTCCCTTGCTGAATTGTTAACACATGTGCAAACACTATCATTCACTACTGCTCACATATTGTCCATATAATATGACCAACAGAAACGTGTGCAGTGAAGTGACACTTAATTTGAAGAACTGGTGTCTATAAAATTATAAATTTACAACATAAGAATACAATTACAAAGGTACAAAATACATCATTAAAGAACATAATAGTACAGATAAAATTTGTAATAATACGTGCTTTACAAAAGAATAGAAATAGACATACACATCAGTGTTACAGGAATTGTGACATAAGTAAATACATAAAAGGTTTGAATAACTTTCGAAACATCAACTTCACACGTGAGCATTAGAGCAAAACAGAATAAATAATGTCTAAACATCTTTACAAAGTAAATAACATATTATCAGAAAAATTCTACAACATAACTCTTATTAGCTAAAAACATAAAGGCAGGAAAAACACAAATTCACATAGTGTAATAACACAAAAATACAGGACAGGGATTGTTTTCAGTATGACATTTGGTACTGCAGTCCAACCCAAAACTTCATTCCAAAGATCTTTCCTCTTATTTCAACATTTGCTCCTGCAAAAAAAAAATCCCATCTAAGCCTGTTGTCCCTAAACCCTACTGTTTTGTATGTATGCTCTTTTAAAATAAATATTTCTCATTGTACAATACTCATTTTTGCCCAAACCTTTTCATATAACTTCTCAATGCATTCTTTCCCTATTCTTGATAGTCTCTTATATAGTCTACACCCTCTTAAGCTAACTTAAATCTACTGAGCTCAGATATATATACTAAGGGACGAGGCAATGCAGCAGTACAAAACAATTAACACAAACAGCAATGACATAAAATGCAAATTGGCAGAGCAAGCAGCATAAATTAGCAAAGCAAATGCAATATTACAACTAATATTAGGCAATGCGCAGCAAACAAGAAAAATAAATCCATAGTAAAACTGGCTTAACAGAGTAATACAAAGTGAAATTCAGTAACATTATGCCTGGCAAACAGCAGCAGCAAATGCAATAACTTATATCTAAATATGACAAAGCTCAAGCAGAAAAAATATTACAGTAAAGATATGAAATGTCTAATACCTATGTCAGATCTTAACACTAGAGTGATGCATCACCTTAACTTACCCTACCAAAAAAATTAACAAGTAGTTGAAAAGAAAATTATGTATGTTCCTGTTATTAATCCCTTCTTATTGTTCTTTCCATTCCAAGTGCTTCTCTTTCGAAGAATGTGGATCATAAAATGATTATTTAATAGATCTGTTGGCAGAAAGTGTTCACATTAGCAAATGCATTTAATTTTATTTTATAAAACGTATGTTGCAACACAGCTGGAAACCAGATATCAAATGATATAAGCAACTATGTACAAAGTAAATCATAAAAATATCATTCAATAGTCATGTGGCATTTCATAAGTTAGTAGAAATTCTCTCAACTCTCATAAAAAGACGCTTGTCATAATCAGCTGTGCAGATGTAATTATCTTTCCAAGTAATGGGCGTGTTGTACTTGCGATGCTTTCTAGAAAGGAATATCAATAGCGAGGTTATTGGCCTCTCCTTTTTTTTTCGCCTGTGCCTCTGAAAGGCACACAATAATGGCTTTTTTTCCAGGCGACTGTAGCGCAGCTGGGTGCCTGCAGTGACCTAGCTTCCTTACCAAAATATTTACGACATCAGTTTCCGCGACAGTGACAGTTTGATACAAATAAAATTTCACAGGTCGAAATATTTGCGTTACAAATCTGAAGAAACAAAATCCTATAAATATAACAGTGTCCAAAACTTTTCGCCGGCATTGTGATACATTCACGCATTTACACACATTTCATAACACTTAAAGTACGATTCTTGGTTTCCAACGTCCTTTTTCACAAGTCAGAGTCTCTAACCACTACTCATTATTCCTTACCTTACTGCACATATACATATTCGTCGACACTTCTTCAATATTTCATCATAATAAATACATAGCATAATCAAATTCCTCACACAGCATCAGCTTATTGATCATAAACATACCTCAAAAGCATAATATACTCCTGGAAATGGAAAAAAGAACACATTGACACCGGTGTGTCAGACCCACCATACTTGCTCCAGACACTGCGAGAGGGCTGTACAAGCAATGATCACACGCACGGCACAGCGGACACACCAGGAACCGCGGTGTTGGCCGTCGAATGGCGCTAGCTGCGCAGCATTTGTGCACCGCCGCCGTCAGTGCCAGCCAGTTTGCCGTGGCATACGGAGCTCCATCGCAGTCTTTAACACTGGTAGCATGCCGCGACAGCGTGGACGTGAACCGTATGTGCAGTTAACGGACTTTGAGCGAGGGCGTATGGTGGGCATGCGGAGGCCGGGTGGACGTACCGCCGAATTGCTCAACACGTGGGGCGTGAGGTCTCCACAGTACATCGATGTTGTCGCCAGTGGTCGGCGGAAGGTGCACGTGCCCGTCGACCTGGGACCGGACCGCAGCGACGCACGGATGCACGCCAAGACCGTAGGATCCTACGCAGTGCCGTAGGGGATCGCACCGCCACTTCCCAGCAAATTAGGGACACTGTTGCTCCTGGGGTATCGGCGAGGACCATTCGCAACCGTCTCCATGAAGCTGGGCTACGGTCCCGCACACCGTTAGTCCGTCTTCCGCTCACGCCCCAACATCGTGCAGCCCGCCTCCAGTGGTGTCGCGACAGGCGTGAATGGAGGGACGAATGGAGACGTGTCGTCTTCAGCGATGAGAGTCGCTTCTGCCTTGGTGCCAATGATGGTCGTATGCATGTTTGGCGCCGTGCAGGTGAGCGCCACAATCAGGACTGCATACGACTGAGGCACACAGGGCCAACACCCGGCATCATGGTGTGGGGAGCGATCTCCTACACTGGCCGTACACCACTGGTGATCGTCGAGGGGACACTGAATAGTGCACGGTACATCCAAACCGTCATCGAACCCATCGTTCTACCATTCCTAGACCGGCAAGGGAACTTGCTGTTCCAACAGGACAATGCACGTCCGCATGTATCGCGTGCCACCCATCGTGCTCTAGAAGGTGTTAGTCAACTACCCTGGCCAGCAAGATCTCCGGATCTGTCCCCCATTGAGCATGTTTGGGACTGGATGAAGCATCGTCTCACGCGGTCTGCACGTCCAGCAGGAACGCTGGTCCAACTAAGGCGCCAGGTGGAAATGGCATGGCAAGCCGTTCCACAGGACTACATCCAGCATCTCTACGATCGTCTCCATGGGAGAATAGCAGCCTGCATTGCTGCGAAAGGTGGATATACACTGTACTAGTGCCGACATTGTGCATGCTCTGTTGCCTGTGTCTATGTGCCTGTGGTTCTGTCAGTGTGATCATGTGATGTATCTGACCCCAGGAATGTGTCAATAAAGTTTCCCCTTTCTGGGACAATGAATTCACGGTGTTCTTATTTCAATTTCCGGGAGTGTACACATCGTCGTCGTAAAAATATCATAACACCTTAGTCAAATCTCTAAAACGCCGTAGCTTTCTGCAATAATGTCAAAACCTAAAAAAAAATTCTCTGCTCATTTCAATAGTGTCACCTACCTCAAACGTACTTTAAAAATCATGATCCCATACCAAATACGTCATTCAAAGCTCTCATAGTATCACAATGGTTCCAAAAAAATATGAACAGTTCACAAAGTACAGACAAAATAAAATTTCATAAGTGTGAAATTATCCAACTGTGTAATTGCGCAAACATGTGTCACTGACGTAGTAAAAAAAAAGTTCGTTTCTCGGTTAAATAATCAGATAGTTGTCTATTTCTGTGTTAGAGAAATATGGTATTGATGTGTAAAGTTGTATAAGCAATTACCATATTAGCTAGGGCTCCTTGTGGTTGCCAAACACATGGTACACAAAGTAAGTGTGTACCACCCTGATGATTAATGTAATTATACCCTCAAGTGTTACGGATTACAGCAATGGAATGAAATGTATCACGGAAAACCTTTGTATCATTGTACTTCAAATATCTTTAGAAATAAATGTTTTAAGTACAAAATTAATCACGCAAATACGTGTACTGTAGCGCTAAACTGTGCGTCTTGTTGTAAGGTAATCTCTGTGGAAGTGTCGTAGTTATCGTCCTCCGAAAGCTAAGTTCTGCCGAAGTTAATGTACTTACCTCATGATAAACAAAAGTGAAATGTTTTGCGTATAGATATCTTAGTTATTACACTGAACTAAGTACTGTGCTGTAACGTATTGTTGTGCTATGGGAAAGGCTGTCTCCTTGTAGCTATACCACAAAAGTTACTACTAAAACATGTTTTCCTTTCCAGAAGAAATCAGAAAAGCTGTGCAGATATAAAACAGATACACCACAAAAGCAACAATGTAAATTATACACATTAGTAGCGTCGTGATATAATCGTGTAGCTGTCAAAGAAACCAAATACTAAGTCATATTTAATCTCACAGAAAGTACTTCAAATAAAGAATGTCTTTTCAGGTAAACCAAAATGTTGCATTAAAATAGCATTAGCAGTATATGTTCTAAGAATGTAAGCCTTTATGTAATCGTGCAACTAACAAGCAAGAATATACACACACAATAACACTGTGTTGTCTGTTCACAATAACAATGCATTCGTAATTTCTGTTTAAATAAGTTCTCTTGGTTCTTGACTGGATATTTAACTTCAAACATTGTTGCATGTTAACAGATTCTAAGTCTGACAAAGCATACTAGTAATGTAAAGTAAAAAGTTATATGGCAAAGACAAAGTTAAAAAGCAGATTATCTTTCAATAAACGGTAAGCAGAGTTTCAACTTCAAAACAGTTATCATGTTGTATACGTCAACAAGGAATGCTACAATTTTTCTCGAGGTTGCTTATGTTATTTTTCTCAAGCCCAGACAGCGCATGTGGCTGCCTGCGGTGCAAGTCATTGTCTGTCTCTTTGTTGGCGCGCGTCGTTATTGGGATTTACAGACCTAACTTCTACAAATTCACTTTATCGAGAGGGACCAGCCCTGTATGAATCCCGCCAGTTCTGATGAAATTCAGGTCTGTCATTATGATTATATCGTCTGTCATCATGTCGGTAGTTCCTGTAGTTTCTTTCTTGTCAGTTAAGTGGTGGAGAATATCTCCCCGAATTATCACTACACAGTGGACCATTGCGTCTGAAGTTACTCTGTCTCCCATGATAATAATTATTTTGGTTCCCATATTATCTGTTTCTTTGATTGTCTCTGTCATATTCATTACTACGGAAATACAATCTTTCGCTGTAACTATTATTCTGTCAACGGTTGTCATAAGGGTGGTGTCTGTTTTGGTCACGATTTACGTTGTAAGAATAGACTTGTCGTGTCCAGTTATTATTTCTTTCATCACGGAATTGTGACGAATGTGACCTGTAATTGTTGTGTTCCTGTTTTCACGTTCCGCAATTGTCAGTGTCAATTTCCAATTCTTGTAACAGTCCCTGAAAAGCTTCAATGTCATCTTTGCAACGTCCTACCAAAATAATATGTCGTAAATGTTCAGGTAATTTGATTAAGCAAATGCGTATGAGTTCTGAGGGGCTGGGTGACAGGTACTGATTCTTGTGCTACATGTCTTCAAAATATTTCACAAGACTGGAAAATTCAGATTTTTCGAAATGTTTCGTCATTATGATGCTATGTTTTACTCGGCCTTGTGTAGCTTGAGACCAATATGCTGAGAGGAAGGCATGATAAAATTCTCCTTGACTGTGGCAGTCGTGAATGACCGATCGCATTCTTTCAGCTGGTTCATTCTCTAAGTAGCCACACATAAAGTCTAACCTGTGCTACAATGACCAGTTAGGAGGAAAACAATGAGAGAATTGATGGAGCCACGCTTGTGGATGAATGTCGTTGCCAGAATTCTTAATTGTTTTGAATTTACGTGTAGTAATGAACAGCTTATAGTCAAAATCATCGTGTCGCCGAGTAGCATATCGGTCATTGTTACGCCGTGTCGGCGGTTCCATCTCAAAATTCGGCGCACCTCGCCAATTTCTTTCATAATTTCCGAAATGCCCTGTGTTATTATTTTGTGGCTTTTCCGTATTTCTAAGTTCCTCTTCCCGTGTTGTAGCGCGAGTGTCCTCTGAAATATGTAATTTTTGTATTACTTGTGCCAACTGATCTTGTACTTTGCGGATTTCTCTTTTGTATTGCGTATTAATTTGATTCTGATTTTGTTTGAATTTCTTAATTTGTTCATATTCTTCTGTGTTAGTGATGGCTAGAGGTCTTGTGTCATTCAGATCATCACCTGGCTTTTGCAGATAAGTTAGTGAACTGATCCGAAAGTTCGGCTACTTTCTCCGATAGTGTACTTATTTCCTCAGTGTGTTTTTCTGAACCAAGTGTCCATTTGTGTTGAAATCGTATCTACTGTGTTCTTTAAGTTTTCCTGAGTTTTTGCAAGTAGCGTAACCGAATCGGTAAATGCAACTGAGTCAATTTTGGCCCACAAGGTCTCATGATTTTCATGAATAATGGTTTGCAGTTCTTTTATGGCTGCTTCGTGATTCTGTAATGCATTTTCATGCCGCGAAAAAATAGGTTGAAAATGATCACAAATTTGTGTTTTTACGTCATTACAAACTTTTTGTCATTTCGATTCAATGTTATGTAACTCAGTAGTTAAATTTTCGTGTGTTTCTTCAAGTGTGGTGTCTAACTTTTAAAACTTTTGCTGTGTTTGTCTCTGATTTTGTTCCACTGTGTCTAACTGTTGCTGTGTTTGTCTCTGGTGTTGTTCCATTGTGTCTAACTTTTGAAGCTTTTGTCCCATTTGTTGCATTAATTGTAATAACAATGCACTGGTGTCTGAAACATGTTCCTCAGTGCTATTTGGCAATGCATTTGAGCCGCCAATATTCAGATTTTGAAAAGCAGAAAATGTGTCTTGACTTATCTGAGAAAACGGCGAGGGCGCAAAACCTGAATCTACAGTATTTGCAAGATTGTGTCCTGTCATTTCGGGTTCCTGAGGCAAGATGTAGCCCACCGATCGATCAATAATGCTTCCCTGTTCACAAATTGTTTCAGTGCCTACACCATTATTTGCAGCCCGCTCTATTTCCCTATGCACAATTACCAAATTACTACTTTGAACATTAGTTAATCCAACACACGGTGGCGCTAACACATTGCTTTTGTCTTCACTGTCATTTCTCAGTTTACTTTGGAGCCTAGTATTAAGTTTTTCACACGCCATTATTGTCACAATATTTCACACGACAACACAGAAAACCACAATTTGAAGAGCAAAATAAGAAAACACATTAACATAGCATTGAAAATAATATCTCGTTAATTGCAAGTGCAGCCGCGAAATACTTCGTGCAAATCTACATGCATGCCACAACAGTTTTACAGTACAAGAATGAAAGACTGCAACTACAAAGGAGATTATGTCTACAATTACGCGCTAGCAATAAACAAAACCTACACTAAAAGTACAAAAAAAAAATCAGAAGATTCCAGTGAGGTATCCTCGGCTAAGGGTCGATATATGAAACGTCCCCTTTGAACAATTATAAAGGACTGTGCTTAAACTGACACACAATATTTTTAGCGCAACGCAATCTGACTTTCAATAATCCCTACAAAAGAATGGCCCTGACTAACAATAACCTATACCTTTCACAAATCACTTACCTCACAAAAATTTTCGTTACTCAAACTACTGCAAAACAGCGAGCGCCAATACTGCTATATAAATAAAAGATTCAAACTACTGAGGGCACTAACTACTGATAGGCATAGTTAGCAAATGAAAGATTTTGATGCAGAACAAATAATGTATTTACCTTAATAGTGTTCAAAAGTCATAATATATATTGCACTTCATGACATCTAGCATTACAAATTTCAAAACTCCGCCATTTCTCTCCCCACATCCACCACTGCTGGCGGCTCACCAACTGTGCAACGCTACGCGCTGTTAACAGCCAACTGCCCAATGCTACAATGTCGAGTATTACAACAATGTCAACCAGCCACAGACTGCACACAGCACAGCCAGTGAATTTCATACAGAGCGCTACGTGGCCGGTGGCGTTACCAATATAAGAACCTAAACTGCCTACTTACAATCTGATAAAGATAGCAGAGAATATAGCGTTATGAATCTCAAGGCTCCAAGACTTAGAGCTCATGCAAAGCTGCGTAAGAATAATATACCTCTTCGTCCGATCGTAAATACTATTGACAGCCCAATTTATAAGTTAAGCAGGAAATTAGCTTCCATTATTTGAGAGTACTACATGTCTGAAACCAAACTTCATGTGAAAAATTCTGCTGAGCTTGTTGTACATATTAAAGACATACTGATACTGGCTGGTAGAAAGTTCGTTTCTTTTGATATAACTAAGCTGTATACCAAAATGCCAATAGCAGAAAACAGAAAGATAATTGGCAGCAATCTACGAAAATATAACAAAACCAGTCTCCAAGAGATACATGAAATTATTGACATTCTTCAGCTGATTCTGTCTTATAATTATTTTACATTTGGTTATTCAGTTTACTCGCTGACTGAAGGCTCAGCAATGGGGGTCTGTCTTGCAGGCACTGTACCAGACATCTTTGTGAACCACATAGAAAATCTGTATTTTTAAATGTGTGAAGACACAGCAAATAACATAATTTATTACAAAAGGGGCGAACCGACACTCTGGTGCTATTTAATGGTATAATAGAAGAAATTGGTCAGGTGTTCCTTCAACTGAATACTTAAGACGCCAAAATGAATTTCACAATGGACCTAGAAAAATACAAAACAATTAGTTGTCTGGGTTTGAAAATAATAAACTTTAGGGCCACATGTAGGTTTGGCATCCACCGTAAGTGAATGGCAGCCGATTTTAATATCCAAGAACAATATTCACGACGGCACTCTGTGTGGAATTAGAGCGAAAATTCTCGTGATATTAATAAAAAAGTATTTCATCGATACTAAAATAATAATTAATTATTGTCAGTGATATAATTTAATTTTCTGTGAAAATTATATCTGAGACAATACTCATGGATATCCTCATCTTTTGTTATCTATGATTCTTATAGTTCATGTTTATAATATGAAGTTCTATCCCCATAAGACCTTTTGCAGAGCTTCATACTCGGTCCCCTGGACAAAGGAAAAGGCAAGTATTGTACAAAGGACCATTTAAAATAATCTCAATCCCACATGACGGATGTTATGTACTGGAAGAAGTCAATACAGGGAACCTAAAAGAACTGTATTGTCGTAGAGACATTAAGAAATATTTGCAGTAGGAACCCACTTTATGCCTATGTAAACAAATTATACGTCTAGTACATATGCACAATTGCACAAATGTGATGATAAGAACTTTAATTATTCAGAAAACGTCATTTACTCGATACAAGTTACTGCCAATCGTATCTCACTAAACATACACTCCTGGAAATTGAAATAAGAACACCGTGAATTCATTGTCCCAGGAAGGGGAAACTTTATTGACACATTCCTGGGGTCAGATACATCACACGATCACACTGACAGAACCACAGGCACATAGACACAGGCAACAGAGCATGCACAATGTCGGCACTAGTACAGTGTATATCCACCTTTCGCAGCAATGCAGGCTGCTATTCTCCCACGGAGACGATCGTAGAGATGCTGGATGTAGTGCTGTGGAACGGCTTGCCATGCCATTTCCACCTGGCGCCTCAGTTGGACCAGCGTTCGTGCTGGACGTGCAGACCGCGTGAGACGACGCTTCATCCAGTCCCAAACATGCTCAATGGGGGACAGATCCGGAGATCTTGCTGGCCAGGGTAGTTGACTTACACCTTCTAGAGCACGTTGGGTGGCACGGGATACATGCGGACGTGCATTGTCCTGTTGGAACAGCAAGTTCCCTTGCCGGTCTAGGAATGGTAGAACGATGGGTTCGATGACGGTTTGAATGTACCGTGCACTATTCAGTGTCCCCTCGACGATCACCAGTGGTGTACGGCCAGTGTAGGAGATCGCTCCCCACACCATGATGCCGGGTGTTGGCCCTGTGTGCCTCGGTCGTATGCAGTCCTGATTGTGGCGCTAACCTGCACGGCGCCAAACACGCATACGACCATCATTGGCACCAAGGCAGAAGCGACTCTCATCGCTGAAGACGACACGTCTCCATTCGTCCCTCCATTCACGCCTGTCGCGACACCACAGGAGGCGGGCTGCACGATGTTGGGGCGTGAGCGGAAGACGGCCTAACGGTGTGCGGGACCGTAGCCCAGCTTCATGGAGACGGTTGCGAATGGTCCTCGCCGATACCCCAGGAGCAACAGTGTCCCTAATTTGCTGGGAAGTGGCGATGCGGTCCCCTACGGCACTGCGTAGGATCCTACGGTCTTGGCGTGCATCCGTGCGTCGCTGCGGTCCGGTCCCAGGTCGACGGGCACGTGCACCTTCCGCCGACCACTGGCGACAACATCGATGTACTGTGGAGACCTCACGCCCCACGTGTTGAGCAATTCGGCGGTACGTCCACCCGGCCTCCCGCATGCCCACTATACGCCCTCGCTCAAAGTCCGTCAACTGCACATACGGTTCACGTCCACGCTGTCGCGGCATGCTACCAGTGTTAAAGACTGCGATGGAGCTCCGTATGCCACGGCAAACTGGCTGACACTGACGGCGGCGGTGCACAAATGCTGCGCAGCTAGCGCCATTCGACGGCCAACACCGCGGTTCCTGGTGTGTCCGCTGTGCCGTGCGTGTGATCATTGCTTGTACAGCCCTCTCGCAGTGTCCGGAGCAAGTATGGTGGGTCTGACACACCGGTGTCAATGTGTTCTTTTTTCCATTTTGGGAGTGTATTTTTTTTATCTTTTCTTTGTAGGATATAGAAATTCCCAATATAAATATGTATATGGATAGAAACTGTGCTTATTCATGTACGAGCGTAAATGTGTCATGAATGTTTCTATGAACCTCACTTATGTAAAAGCACACACGTAACGAATGTTAGTTGTGTGTGAGTCGCGTGTCTGTCTGTATCTGCATTCACTGTTCATGGAACGTTTTCCTGTTATGTACCGTTTTGGGTACGTTTTTCTTTACGTAGTTGTATTTGCTGTTTACTCTTAGCCGCTTATCTCTTGTTAGGTGAACCGAACATGGGCATCTGTCTCATAATCTGGTAATAATCCTATGGAAATGTACTGTTATCTACACAGTTCAATAATGATGCTATGGTCAGAACAATTTAGAAGATTCCAACAGTCATTTTGTCCCATATTTTTTAACAGTATATGATATTTGTTATCATGTTTTAAAAATATGGAACACTGTGCGCCCGAAGAAAAAATTCGTTATTTTGTGAAGTGCCTTTTGTGTAGAAGTTTGTCTGTTGTGTTGTTTATGAAACACTAGCAGCATTCAGGAGAGTGGATCGTGTCTCACAAGAACTATGAAAGTCTAGTAGACGTGTGAAAAACTGTGTTTTCTTTTAAGAAAAGTGATGAACAGTCGTTATAACTGTGATTATAGAACGTATGAAAGCTCATAGAGTGTTAATGTTAACAGCAACAACATGGACGTTGAAAAACTGTTGGCAGTATTACAACCGATGTAAAACTGTAGACCTCAAATAAAGTTTTTACGAGTCATCTTCGCGTGCCATATATTACGCGAAACACTGTAGAGCCGGCCGCACGACAACAATATAATGCAATGCTGTGAAAGGTGGCTACACTGAGCCACAGCGCCAGAAATCGCGCCAAAGAGTATTGTTCCGCCGCCTCCACTGGCAGTGATTATTGAGACGTAGCGGCAAGCAGTTCTTACCGAGAAGTTGTGGTGGAGACTGCTGGTCGTGAAGTCAGAGTGAGATGTGGTAGTGGAGAGTGTTGTTCCATGTTTTATGCAGTGGTTTGATGGGAGAGATAGCAGATGTTGTTCTAATGGAGATATTGTAATGGTCAGAGTGCGTTTCGTCAATATATATGGAGGTATTTTCTTTTATTCTTTTATTCTTTGAGTGACCTGAATAATGTGTCATTACAGGTTCAGTCAACAAAGCATCTGGCGTGTGTTCTTGTATTAGAGTGTAATTTTGGTTTTCTTGCACAATTATAGTATTTCTAATTTTCTTTTATCACGTCAGTATAAATGGTATTTAAAATTTCTTGTCTTGTTGAAGAAGAACCGTGCCAGATGTGCGTTGAGTCACACTACCACACACAGAACAGCTACACTTGTGCCTTGTTGGCTTCGTAGAATTTATAGTTGCTGGGGACTTAATTAATTAATTGTATTAACTGAAATTTTCATTTCATTCCTTGTCGTTGTTCTATGCAGTCAGATTGCGTACTAATACTAGTCAGGGCCAGCCGTTTACGAGAGACTGCGTAATCGGATAGACAGCTACTAAAAATATTTGCATTTTTTCATTAATATTTAACTAAGCCCCCATGCACGTGGCGACCGCTGCTTCGGATCGTCCCTTGGAATCGTCTGATTGTAAAAATAGTAGACAGTAGTATTGTTGTAGTAATTTGTAGTTTAGTAATTGTAGTCTATTTTGCATGTGTAGATTTGGTAATTGGCATTCTTCTAATGGTATTTTTCAAAATTTAATTTTTATTGCCTTGTATACGCGTTTGACGATTTGGTGCAATTATTTCAATTGTTCGATTAATCGTGTTTGAAGGAAACATTTCGTGTGATTGATATTGTTGGAGATAAAGTGTCATTGTGTGCAATTTTCATATAGTGACGAGTTTTGTATATTTTGTAAATGATTACGCGATCGATGAAAAAGGCAAAAATTATGAATAGTGAGAATGACGAAATTGTTAACATGGCGAACTCGCCAACAGAGGAAAACAGTATGATGGATAATGAAGTGGAAAACAATGTAATAAGTCGGGAAAATAGTCCGGAACCATTTCAAAATTTTTCTCAATCAGAAAATTCACAGAATCCGAGATTAACGACAGAAGATTCTGGAATAGTATCGAACACAGATAGCCTTATGGCTATGCAGAAGTAAGTTAGTTTTGCGGGAAATGTTAGGGGCGAAAAGAATTCTGAACTATTTAATATGGAGCAGTTGATGAGTGCTATATTAAATTTGGGAGCACGTATGGAAACACGGTTAGACTCACAAATGGGAACAATGGAAACACGGATGGGAACAATGGAAACTCGGTTAGGATCTGAATTTAAAACAGAGATGGGAACGTTGGAAACACGGTTAGATTCACAAATAGGGACATGTTTCAAAAATATGAAAGATGAGTTAAAGAAAGAAATCAGAGAAGAAGTACAACCGATTTTGAATTCTCACAATAATAGTTTAATTTCAACAGGAATTAGACAAGAGGAACAGGACAGGGAACAGGAAGAAAAAGATCGCGTGACAGTACAAAAATTTTCAGAATTAAATTTACGACGTGCACACGATAAGGAAGAAATAATTGAAGGAATCGAGGAATCCGTACCAAATGACAGAATAAATAACATAACGCAACAGTGTGAACAGTTAACTACTAAATGTGACAATACCAAAACGCGAGTCGCGACACTTACAGAAGACGTAAATAAACAAAAGAACAAATAGGTGACTTATCGGAAAGAGTTGAGGAGATTTCAGATAAATTGACACATCTTAGTTTAAATGAGGACAGAGTTTCAGATGACACAGCTCCATTGCCATTTTCAGAAACGGAAGAGTATCAGAACATAAATAAGCATGTTGAAAATTACGGAAAATTTAATGAACGCGTTAAAAAGGAATCTGAGGCATTAGAAAAGCAAGTCAAACAAATTGAAAGCAAAATCGTAGGAAAGGACGGTAGAAGAAATTTGGAATCACCGATAGCAGCGGGTTTGAAGAAAGTAATTTATTTCATTTACGAGAAGCAACAAGAGAGCGCCAGGCGCGCGAACTTGACAATAATCGACATTGGGACTGGGACAGACGCGGTAGGTCTTTGTCGCCACGAGGCGAAAACTTTGACTATAAACACTTTTTGACTGTTCGGAAATTTAAGATCTTTCGCAAATCTAAGAATGACATTCATCCATGTTCATGGTTAGATCAATTTACGTACGTACTTCCGCCAAATGTGCCACTAAGTCACAAACTAGAATTTATGTGCAGCTATTAGAGTCCTCAGGGGATTCACTACTCTAAGTGAATATGTGCCGTAGCGAGCATAGGGCCCCGAGCTGTAGTGGTGCTATTTCTCTTTTAGCTTTCTGTACCGCTGCCTACTCTTTTACTATTCTTTGCATCTATCGAAACAACTCTTCAACTATCAATCTATCTAGAGAGCGTGTAAACAATAACCTGATATGACTATTTTACCTAAAAGCGACTTCGTAAATTACCGTTTGGACTTACTGTATCTTCAGCAGCATTCATTCGTAGTTTAAATGAAATTTTACCTGTTTGTCTTCGTAACAATGTTGCTTCATATGTTGACGATATTCTTATTGCTGAGCGTTCTTGGAGTGAGCACGGCAAAATTTTGGATTCATTATTACGTATTTTGCATTACAGAGAACTTGAAAAGGTCTGAATTTGGTCGTTCTCAGGTGAAGTTTCTCGGTCACATTGTTTCTACAGAAGGTATTCTTCCTGATCCAGGGAAACTAGATGTTATTCAGTTCGCAACGACATTCTTTTTAAACGAAAATCGGTCGACAACTCTGTTTGGTTAGTTTGTATTCCTGATGAGTGGGTCAATAAATTGATTTGGTATACGCATTTCAGTTATGCACACTTTGGTCCCAGAAAATGCTTTCATAAATTACGAGAAAATTGCTACTTCAATAATATGGAAAAACGTATTCGATTTGTTCTTGCCAAATGCAAATTATGTCAAAAGGCTAAGCCGCCGACAGTTTCTCACAGAGCACCGTTGTTTCCTATCATTCCAGCGAAATTAAAGGACATGGCTGCAGTTGACTTGTTCGGTCCAGTGGTTCGATCTACTAATGGTTTTGCGTACATTTTCGTAGCAGTGGAGTTGACATCAAAATATGTGTGTTTTACACCGTTACGCAAAGCAACAGCTCGTTCGGTATCTAATACTTTCATTAACCATTTTCTTAAAGAAGTGGGTCATGTTGATAAGGTTATATCAGATAATGGATCACAGTTTCGTTCTAAAATTTGGCTTCGTACTCTACAGCGTCGTAAAATTAAACCAATTTTCATTTCACTTTTTCACCCTCAATCTAACGCTTCAGAGAGATGGATGAAGGAAATCAATAAATTGTGTCGTCTTTATTGTCATCAGAATCACAGAACGTGGGATCAGTATCTTCATATTTTTCAAAACATTCTGAATGAACTCCCTAATGATTCAACTTCTTTACCGCCTATACTGATATTAAAAAACAAAGCACCGACAAATCGCATTTCTGAAATCGTTCCTTTTCCGCCTTCACGGAAACTGCGGCATTCTGAAGTTGTCAACCTGGCTCTACGAAATATTGGATCTGCGGCTGCTAGAAGAGAGAAATCAGCTAAGCGTCCTGGTCGTTTAAAAATCTTGTCAGTTGGTCAGAAAGTGTTAATTAAGTCTCATCGTTTGTCTCACAAAGGAAAAGGCTTGTGTCGCAAATTTTTTCTGCTGTATAACGGTCCATATAGAATTCGCAAAATTATTCATGATAACACTGTTGAAGTAGAAACTCTTAAATCTCGACGCTCTAAGGGAATACATCATATATCTAACGTTAAAATTTTTGTGGAATGATATGCTTTTGAAAAATTTTTGTAGAATGACACACTTTTGAGAAACTAACAGTTGTATGTAAACACACGGAGAGTACAAGGATACCGCGCTGTGTTTTGGCGGCGGCACATACTCAAAGCAACAGTCAAGTCTGCGCGCCGCTAAAGGCAGTCGTTGACCGCAAACAATCACTTCCTACGTCACGCGCCTACAGCTGATCGAGCGCTCAGTGCGAATGCACTGACAGCCGTAAATAAATACACAGTCTAATTTCTCCGACTAAATTCAGTATAAAGCTATAGTGACTTGATGAATTCTGTTATTAACATTCAGTATTTTTCAGGATACGGTTCTATAAAATATTTAAGAACTTCAGGTAAATTCTGTGCATGTACGACGTTAAGACGACTTGCTATCGAGAAAATTTCAGGAAAAATGTCATTTCGAAGAAGAAAGTAATAAACTAAAAAGGTAATTATTAATTGAGTTTATTTTTCAGGTAACATATTTCCACTTAGGTACGTACTTTAGACGTAATTTGCTGCTCGCGATTACGTGATTCATAATTTGTGCTAATTACATGTTCAATGAAATTACTTGTGAAGCGACGTGCTTGCGTACGTTAACTGATTTTGACAATGATTATTAATGAACTGGATTGTTACTTGTGTATATTATGCATCGCTTGGCTGCACTGCTTTTTCACTGATGTCATATTTTTAATTATGTGCCTGCTGTGCCTATTTATTTAAATTATAATTGTCACCTGATTAATTGTGCTGATGTGGTTAGGTATGTAAGTTATACTTTGTGATTTATCTGCTTGCGCCTTCATGTTTACTTATTAAGATACGATGTTAATGACCTGTTTAGTACGTAAGATATATGTTTACTGCTATGCATATGGATTGCACATTTACACATTTCTGCTTGTTGTCATAACTATACTTTAATTTGGTATATAGCAATGCTGATGTACAGTGTACGGACATGGAGTGTGGGTTATGATGTGGTATGGGTTACGGATTGTTCGCTTGGCGAAGCCTCGTTATAGAAATTGTGCTGCATCCACTTGTTGACACTCTGTTCACTACTGGTATATTTACTCGCTGTTGCTTGTTTTGCTTACGCTCAGTGCTTTATATTTTAACATAAGAAAATGAACTGCAGTAATTCGAAGAGCGACTTTAGTACAAGAAACATCATAGAAGTCACATGAGCTGGAGATTTTATGAAAGCTGTATAAATGTATGCCAATAGGAAGGAAGCTAACATGACATACCAACACAGTTATTACACTGCATTTTTCGTGAGCAATTGAAATAGGAAGTGACACTTGACACAAGAAATACTCCACATGTTTGCTTCTGTTTGCCATAATTCTTGAAGTGGTGTACACACTGTGAAATATTAGGATCATTCACACTCCGTAATCGTACTTAATTACTGAGAGTTATTCGAACTAAGTCTGTTAGAGGTCATGTATGCATACTTTGTTTATAATTCATAATGAGTAGAAGATTTTGGTCAGATGGATTACACAGAGGTTGTGTGTTGACAGTGTGTCTTCGGATTGTATGGGATGAGGAGGTTTGCATTAGGATTTTATCTGTACTCGATCGAGGAGACTGACTAGAGGAAAGAGTTGTTATGGAAGTGAAATGATACTGGCAATAAGGTTTATATGTATCGACGTATTGAAGAGGTATTATTGAGGTATTGAGATTATATGAAGTTGATTGGAGTTTTGGTGTATAAGAGGTAAAATAAGTGAGGTGCATATTTTTTTTGTGGGTCTATATGGAACAAGGAGGATGAAGATAGCAGACTAGAACACTAAAATGGAAGGAAGATTGTCTACACACACTTTGTTAAATCACTAAGCAGTATGTACTTTTTTTTGGAGAGAGGAAGTTGCATATCTTGGCACACTGACAGTTGTTCAGTAACAGTACATTTGATCTGGCTTGGCAAACATTGGTCTTGACATGATGACTATGACGTTGACTTAACTATTATTGACTGTTATACATTGCTGTCACTACTACTTGATACACATGATGAACATGAAATTTTGACAGAAGTGCATTTACACAGTTAACACTATTCAATTACACAGTAGTACTTAATGTGGATGAAAGGTGAGTGAGTGTGTTTTGTGTGTTTTCCTTTCCTAATCCTACCCACCTATCTCCTAAATATTATTTTATTTGTTTGTAGTGGCTTGCACTGACACCCATAAATATTATAGGTTTACTGATGTTTGTGTATTTGTAATAGTAATATGACAATTATCTGATATCATTTGTGTGTTTGTTATGATTTGTATGTTTAGTGTAAAAGCATTTGTATGTGCATTCAAACTATTGTTCATGCTTGAACTGTCTGATTAGTGATAGTAAATATTATGGACTGTTACTTGTACTTTTTCTACATGATTGGTGCCACTAGGACATGTTTAATTTCTGCTGATGAACTGTGTGATCAGTGATAGTGAATATTATGGACTGCTGTCTGCACCTACTCAACATTGCTGGGTGCCACTGATGGACTGCTTCTACTGAAATGATGTGACCTGTTGGAGTCTGCACCTGTTCCACAATGCTGGGTGCCACTGATGGACTGCTTCTACTGAAATGATGTCACCTGTTGGCGTCTGCACCTACTCCACAATGCTGGGTGCCACAGATGGAGCTACTTCTATGGAAATGATGTCATTTGTCGGTGTCTGCACCTACTCAACAATGCTGGGTGCCATTGATGAACTGCTTCTACTGAGAAATGTGACTTGTTGCTGTGTGTACCTCTTCAACATTGCTGGGTACCACAAATGGAACTGCTTCTATTGAAATGATGTTACTTCTTGCTGTCTGTACCTCTTCAACATTGCTGGGTACCACAAATGGAACTGCTTCTACTGAAATGATGTTACTTCTTGCTGTCTGTACCTCTTCAACATTGCTCGGTGCCACTGATGGACTGCTTCTACTGAAATGATGTCACCTGTTGGAGTCTGCACCTGTTCCACAATGCTGGGTGCCACTGATGGACTGCTTCTACTGAAATGATGTCACCTGTTGGAGTCTGCACCTACTCAACATTGCTGGGTGCTACTGCTGGAATTGTCAACCACTTGTTATGAAAACATTTTATGTGAATATTTGTATAAACTGATTTTTTGTGTATTACTGTTTGTGAAAAGTTATAAGACCCTTACCTGCTCATATTCGTCATTGCTGACGCTATCGATTGAATTGTTTAACCACATGATATTTGTGTAAACTATTATGTAAAGTCATATGTATGAAAGAATTTGTATTCCTTACTGTATTTTATATATTAGGCTATTGTAAGGTCAGTGCAAAGCCAAAATTTTATCTAGTTATATGATACTTACGTATTAATATTATCTTTTATTTTTGTCTGTATTTTTTTTGAAGAATTTGGTGGTATTTTCACCACCAATGCTGGCAAAAATACCATCAAATTCTAGCCCGTGGAGGAAGGGCATATGAAAGGTGGCTACACTGAGCCACAGCGCCAGAAATCGCGCCAGAGAGTATTGTTCCGCCGCCTCCACTGGCAGTGATTATTGAGACGTAGCGGCAAGCAGTTCTTACCGAGAAGTTGTGGTGGAGACTGCTGGTCGTGAAGTCAGAGTGAGATGTGGTAGTGGAGAGTGTTGTTCCATGTTTTATGCAGTGGTTTGATGGGAGAGATAGCAGATGTTGTTCTAATGGAGATATTGTAATGGTCAGAGTGCGTTTCGTCAATATATATGGAGGTATTTTCTTTTATTCTTTTATTCTTTGAGTGACCTGAATAATGTGTCATTACAGGTTCAGTCAACAAAGCATCTGGCGTGTGTTCTTGTATTAGAGTGTAATTTTGGTTTTCTTGCACAATTATAGTATTTCTAATTTTCTTTTATCACGTCAGTATAAATGGTATTTAAAATTTCTTGTCTTGTTGAAGAAGAACCGTGCCAGATGTGCGTTGAGTCACACTACCACACACAGAACAGCTACACTTGTGCCTTGTTGGCTTCGTAGAATTTATAGTTGCTGGGGACTTAATTAATTAATTGTATTAACTGAAATTTTCATTTCATTCCTTGTCGTTGTTCTATGCAGTCAGATTGCGTACTAATACTAGTCAGGGCCAGCCGTTTACGAGAGACTGCGTAATCGGACAGACAGCTACTAAAAATATTTGCATTTTTTCATTAATATTAGACTAAGCCCCCATGCAGCTGGCTACGCAGTGCCTTGTGGAAATGTTTGCTTATCGCAGGAGATAAACAGAACACACGATGCACACCAGAATGGAAAACGGTGCAGTGTCGTAAATGTACATAGTTAATTAAAGTTGACTACGAATCACTACATTCAAATGAACGGTGTCAAGATGTAGGACATCGTCCAAAAATAAACCGTATGAATCCGTGCGAATGAAAGTAATTTGAGACTAAAACGTCTTCCGCAGGATAAATATAACAATTATCCTGTTACTGATACCTCTTTTTCGACATTTCATGTACCCGTCTTGTACGAGAGGCACCTGGAGAGAGAACGCAGGACCTACTGTAGCAATACTTCCAGTCGCGACTCACTCTGACGATGGCCGGACGATACGCAGCCGAAATATGAGTGAAAGTAATTTCATTTGCATGGTTATGTGCCCGAAATTTAATGGACTGTGCTGACTTTTGTCTATTGGGGATTCTTATTGGCACGCGTTACTACCCAACAAATTAAATTATACGTTATTACCTTGACAAGGGCACCTGTAAGAAAAGAGAGGTACAATTGAACGCTATCGGCACTACGCTGAAGTGATTACCAAATTTGCAAAAGTGAAATGTAGGAAGAGAGAGGAAAGGAAAAGGATGGGTGGGAAATCGTAGCGGCTAACCACACAGGGCACTGTGGTATTGTAAGGTAGCAGTATTTTGCACCTTACTGTAATATAATAATTGTTGCAAAGACGAGTTAAATACCGCTTATAATGTTATTTATCAGGCAGGCAGCCTATTGAAACTAATATAGGGAGTATCAGGCGGCATAAGACGCGTATTAACTTCAAGAAATTCGCATGTTGCATGAAGTTGGGGTTCAGGTAATATTTTCACGGAGTTTGTCTGGAGCGGACGAGCAGCACTGCTCATAGGCAGAGCAGAGGAGTGCGGAAGTTTACAACCGACCATTACGAGTCGGCATGCGCAAGCGTCCCACTGGGGGAGACGCGCCGCCGGAGCTGGTACATCTACATCTACATCTACATCCATACTCCGCAAGCCACCTGACGGTGTGTGGCGGAGGGTACCTTCAGTACCTCTATCGGTTCTCCCTTCTATTCCAGTCTCGTATTGTTCGTGGAAAGAAGGATTGTCGGTATGCCTCTGTGTGGGCTCTAATCTCTCTGATTTTATCCTCATGGTCTCTTCGCGAGATATACGTAGGGGGGAGCAATATACTGCTTGACTCTTCGGTGAAGGTATGTTCTCGAAACTTTGACAAAAGCCCGTACCGAGCTACTGAGCGTCTCTCCTGCAGAGTCTTCCACTGGAGTTTATCTATCATCTCCGTAACGCTTTCGCGATTACTAAATGATCCTGTAACGAAGCGCGCTGCTCTCCGTTGGATATTCTCTATGTCTTGTATCAAACCTATCTGGTACGGATCCCACACTGCTGAGCAGTATTCAAGCAGTGGGCGAACAAGCGTACTGTAACCTACTTCCTTTGTTTTCGGATTGCATTTCCTTAGGATTCTTCCAATGAATCTCAGTCTGGCATCTGCTTTACCGACAATCAACATTATATGATCATTCCATTTTAAATCACTCCTAATGCGTACTCCCAGATAATTTATGGTATTAACTGCTTCCAGTTGCTGACCAAGAGCCACCGTGGTTCAACAACCGAGTTAGAAAACTGCTGCGGAAGCAAAGGGAACTTCACAGCAAACATAAACATAGTCAAAGCCTTGCAGACAAACAAAAATTACGCGAAGCGAAATGTAGTGTGAAGAGAGCTATGCGAGAGGCGTTCAATGAATTCGAAAGTAAAGTTCTATGTACTGACTTGGCAGAAAATCCTAAGAAATTTTGGTCTTATGTCAAAGCGGTAGGTGGATCAAAACAAAATGTCCAGACACTCTGTGACGAAAATGGTACTGAAACAGAGGATGACAGACTAAAGGCCGAAATACTAAATGTCTTTTTCCAAAGTTGTTTCACAGAGGAAGATTGCACTGTAGTTCCTTCTCTAGATTGTCGCACAGATGACAAAATGGTAGATATCGAAATAGACGACAGAGGGATAGAGAAACAATTAAAATAGCTCAAAAGAGGAAAGGCCTCTGGACCTGATGGGATACCAGTTCAATTTTACACAGAGTACGCGAAGGAACTTGCCCCCCTTCTTGCAGCGGTGTACCGTAGGTCTCTAGAAGAGCGTAGCGTTCCAAAGGATTGGAAAAGGGCACAGGTCATCCCCGTTTTCAAGAAGGGACGTCGAACAGATGTGCAGAACTATAGACCTATATCTCTAACGTCGATCAGTTGTAGAATTTTGGAACACGTATTGTGTTCGAGTATAATGACTTTTCTGGAGACTAGAAATCTACTCTGTAGGAATCAGCATGGGTTTCGAAAAAGACGGTCATGTGAAACCCAGCTCGCGCTATTCGTCCACGAGAGCAGGTAGGCATCCATTGCGCGGACAACGCAGGCAGGGCTTCGAGGGACGGCGCCTCGCTGGCGCTGGACGTCACGCCGACGCCACTACGTCCAGATGAGCTGGCGCCTAAGGGAGTCTCCCCACGAATCTTAACGTTTTCTGGGGCTTTCTAAGAAACGTGGTTAAACTGGTGCAATGACCCATTCCCGCGCGAGGGCGAACAGAGAGGCACGATTGGTGGGTTCAATTTTGAACGGAGTTTCAGTTTGTTCCAGAACATTCTAGGCGCAGTATGGAGCAGAATGTTTTAATTGGCTGGAAGAAGCCAGGAAATAATAGTGGGAGCAAACTGTGCTGGTCTAGAGCCACGGGATTGGCCAGCTCGAAAAATAGCGTGGGGGTGCTGATTTTTGCAGAAGGAAGCTTTTGGAGCTGTTATCGAGAGAAGCGTCTTAGCTCCTGTAGCGAACGGGCGTCGTGCTATCGGCTCTGCTGTAGGAGAGTAAATTATTTTCAATGTGCTGTGTAGAACTTTGAATAAGTCTGCCAGCTGCAAGTGAAACTAGTATTCAGTGAGGGGTACTGCCATGTTTTACTGTTAGTGACAGGCTGATTCCGCTAATTAAGGTTGGGAATACTGTCTCACAGGAAGCAGACAGTAGCAGAGCAATTTCCTTGAGCCACACTTTATTAAAGACGTTACTGGATTCCGCCTTTGGACTGGTGAGTCCCCTCTTAACGAGTGCGAGACGATTGGAAAGAAAGCAGAATTAGCTTTTGAATAGGAGTTTACGAACAGGAGGCCGGTTCGCGAAAATAAATTCATTTTGTTGCAGTTGAGGCTCCTCGACGACGCAGACGCCATCGGCAGCTTGCTGGCCTGTCCACGACGCTGCATTTGGGAACGTGATGCTCAGCTTCAGCATTTAATCCGATATTACGCACGCCTGTGATTACCAGAGCTCAGTTTTCCAGCCACGCTCTTACTGAAAATTTGGGAATTGAAGTAGGTTTGTCTGACGTATTTCATGCCATCTGACAAGGTGAGAGAGTAGAAAATAACAAGTACAGATGCTTTATCCAACCTTAAGAGTTAGTTCTGGAATTTAAGGGCCATTGCCATTACTAGCTTCATTTTATCAATTGTAAAGGTATGTCTTTGTTCACTTTGATGTTAGGAAGATTATTGTTAAATAAATGTGTTCAACGCTATTCTTGTTTGTTTAGTAGTGATCAGTTCCCTGAACACTATTTAATTATTAAATATTAATCAAAATTAGTAAAGGGGCAGTTTTAATCAACAGGTTGGGTCTCATAACAGGCCTTCAGCCAGATCCAACGACCCGATCCAGTAGGCAAAGTGAACAAGTAAAAGCATTCTTGTTAAAACCCCCGAGATTTGGCTGACCTGCCTAGGGTCCCTAATCAGCATTTTATTGGAAGAAACCCCTTCTACGTGGCTGACCCTGCCTAGGATATATAGACAGCTGTAATCTTCTGATCAGTAATCACGGCGGCAGTTATTTGTGCGCGGTAAATCCTTTATATTTTTGTTTGTGTATTTATGCTGTGTATTTGTTTCATTGTTCGTATGTATTGCTGGCGCGTCGTTAATTTGTTGTTGTTGGGATTACTGTGTAAGTAGGCTGTTTAGGTTTTTTTATTGGTAACGCCACGTAGCGCTCTGTATGAAAATCACTGGCTGTGCTGTGTGCAGTCTGTGGCTGGTTTGCATTGTTGTTTGCTACGTGTTGGGCAGCAAGTTGTTAACAGCGCGTAGCGTTGCGCAGTAGGAGGTGTGCCGGCAGCAGTGGTGGATGTGGGGAGAGAAATGGTGGAGTTTTGAGAGCGGATGATCTTGACTTGCGTCCATCATAGACAGTAAATTTGTAAGACTTGATGTCATGAACTGCTATACATATTATGATTTTTGAACACTGATAAGGTTAATACATTGTTTGTTCTCTATCAAAATCTTTCATTTGCTAACTATGCCTATCAGTAGTTAGTGCCTTCAGTAGTTTGAATTATTTAGCTAGCAGTAGTGGCGCTTGTTGTATTGCAGTAGTTCGAGTAACGAAGATTTTTGTGAGTTAAGTGATGTGTGAAAGGTATAGGTTAATATTAGTCAGGGCCATTCTTTTGTAGGGATTAGTGAAAATCAGATTGCGTTGCGCTAAAAATATTGTGTGTCACTTTAGTGAATGTCTAAGTACATTCAATTTTGCTCAGTTGTTTGAAAAGCAAATAATGTGAGAGGTTTACCAGCACAGTAATTCATTGATTTTTCTAAGGGGACGTTACAAATGTGTTGTTTCGTGTTCTCTGTTTTGTCACAGATTGAATAAATATTTTGGATTAGGGAAATAATGAGAGTAATTGGTCAGGAATAGGATCCGCAGAGATCGGGAAGATTTGTGGGATTTGTTGGGTAACATGTTTGTGAATATTGTAGAGGTATTGGGAGTTAATGATTATAGTGTGTATTTTGTGTGTTAAGTTTTGTTGGTGTATAACGTTAGTGGGTAAGGAAACATAGATGATTACGAGGGCTAAGGCGCGCTTAATAGAGACAGTTCAGGGCGCAACAGGGGTTGACAGAATGGCAGTCATGAGAGGAAGCAGCGACAGCTTACGCGAATTAGCGGCAGCGGAATTCGAAAGAGAAAACAGCTATTTTCGGGAACGAATAGAGCGCATGGCGTCACCGGACAACATGGAGCATGATGCAGGGATTGGTGGGCCATTGGCGAGTCCAAGAGGTGCAATCAGACCCATTGAACTGGTGATACTCACGCGCGAGTTCGGCAGTGTGTCACCGCGGGGGCAAACGTCGCCCACGAGAAGCGTGAATGGGTTATGTACAGGAGGATCGGAACGGAATAGTCCGACACTGTCGTACCGAGCAGGGTTTGGACCTTACTCGACAGGAGACGGAAGAATGAGCAGGGGATCACCTGCAAGTCATGACAGTAGTTATCATGCGGAAAGGGGAGACTTGGCGGTAGACGGTTCAGGTATCGTTGGATTCTTGGAGTGTATGATGCAGAAGATAGACGCTAGTACGAAAGTGATGCAGGAATGAATTGAAACGTGTAGAAATGAGAGGCAAGCTAGTCTGGAAAGAATCAGCGAAAAAACACACAGCAGCCTACCAGCCTACAGGAGTATAGAAAGGAAACCCGGGCGCAGCTTGCCATCATAAAGCGTGAAACATGCGGTGTGACGGATGAAGTAAAAGCGTTGCGCGAGAAGTTAGAGCGAGAGATAGCCGAAGCGAAAAGAACCGCCAATGAGACGAAAGTAATTGCGCGGAGAGCCAAGAGAATAGCGAGAGAAACGAAGGAGGTCACAGAGAACATGACCAAGGTCGCAAAACTGTTATAAATAAGCTGCAGACACGAGTGAAAAAGATTGAAGAAACCGTGTCGAGCAGGAAGGAGGAAGCAAGAGAGGCACCACTGATGGCGGAATTTGCCGAATTTAAACGACAAATCGAGATCAGGGTAGAGGCACTGTCAGTCGACAGAACTTCTACAAATACAGGACAAACTGGAGCCGATATTCAGGCGGTATCCACGGAAGAGGTAACCTCGGAAGTACGGCTACGGGACACAGTATCTGTCACAGGAGTTGTGAACCGACGTGATAATGAAGCACGCATGCTGGAAACCAGGCCATTAGAACGTCAGGGCAGCTATGAACCGCGAGTCACACGTACGGAGGTACCGCGTGTAGTAAGTGATTTGCCGGAGGCGGAGTTCAGTAGCAGAACGACTGGCGCAAGCAATTGCTACCCGCTTAGGCGATCCACCTCGCACTTGCAAGAGCCACAGGGTATCCAGGAGGCGCACACGGAGGTAGTTTATGAAAACATCGAAACGCCACCGCAGAAAGATGAAACTAGGCAGTTTGATTATAAACACTTTCTGTCGGTGCACAAGTTCCAGCACTACAAGGATGATAATAATACGTCACATCCAAAAACGTTCATTGGACAGTTTGATCTAACGTTACCACCACAGTGGCTGTTAATGTACAAACTTGACTTTGTGTGTGCGCACTTGGAAGGTGCATCAGCAGAAAGTATGCGGAGTGTTGCTACAGATTGCAGAACATATCAAGAGTTCCGCGACGCATTTATGAGCAGATATTGGTCAAAGGAGACCCAAAACAGAATTAAACAATAGATCCATATGACACGTGACTTCGAGACCTCAGGTTTCCGAAGTGTTGTGAAATTTTTTGAGAACATGCTGAAAAAGAATCAGAATCTGGACGAACCGAGCAGCCCTGGGGAGATTATACGCGTATGCTATATGAAGTTGCCACTTACATATCAGCAGACGCTAGCTGGCAGATGCGGAAATGAAGTAGAAGCATTTAAGGGCATTCTTAAGGAACTGGAGTTTGCCTATAACGAGCAGCAGGTGCGTGAGAAGAGGAAGCAAATGGAACCGCATGAGGAAGGCCAAGACGCGAATATAGAGAGAAACAGAAACCAGATGAGGAATAACTATGCCGGTAACGGTAACAATAGGGAAACAACCCACAGTGGCGCGGTAATAGAGGACAAAAATTTTCCGCCGCAGGAACGTAGGTGGACTCAGGGTAATAATAACTGGAACCCAGCCAATCAAAATGAAAGGGATCAACCAGTGCAGAACTGGAGAGCGAGTGAAGACCGCAATCCAGAACCTGCACAAATAATCGAAATACGTCCGGCGAACCCTGGCCGTACGCAAACTGCGCAAAACAGACAAGAATGACTAGGGCGGCACACTCGGCAACGGAAGAACGCGGCCGGGAACAAAGTAGTGTATAATTAGATTAGATTTTTGTGATTTGTTGGCGATGTTTATTTGTATTAGTATAGGCAGTGTTTTATTTGTGTTTTGTGATTATTTGTTTTATGTTGTGTGTATTTATTTTCCTATTTTTCATGTGCTTGTCTTATTTTGGTATGGATTGTGTGTATATTATGTGTTTGATGTTAAATTTTGTTGTATGGGGACCACTGGGTCGCTTAGTATAGAAAATTTGCTTCAGCTATGACACAAACAATATTTAGAAGTATTAGATTAACTATAGAAGGGGTTATCTTATGTAGATAACTTCCTATACAAAATTTTATGGCAAGGCTATTGGACAGGAGAACTTTCAGGACAAAATCTGGATCTATGGTGGATGGATTTTGGGTGTGTTGAGCGTGTTGTTATGTGGTAGGTGGATATTGCGTCCCACCGAATGTGTTGCGTTTCTTGAGGCGAGTGCAGGGTATGATGTCCGACGCGGTAGTGTTCAGGACCCACCCGTTGCGTTATCGGCTTATGGCGATTGTGGTTGTTTCGGGTGATAATTATGAGGTGGTCTGTCCGACGCAGTAGTGTTCGAGACGCACCTGTTATCTCAATTGTGGTGATAGTGTGAGTACAGTGATCAAAACGATTATCCGGTGGCCAGTCAATCGAAATTAGGCGATAGGGACGCACCAAACATGGATAATTCGTAATGGTTGCGATGAGGATGTTGTGTGAAAAGGCGAGTTTTGAGCCGTCATAGAAAGACGTAAATCAGGCTGGTCGCACGCAATAGCCTGATCGACAGAGCTTATTGATGCTTTGGGCCGTAGGAGTGTTGTGGAGACGTATTAGCGACGCTAGCCGAGTGTGGGCTTAACTATTTGAGTTAAGCAGAGACGCTAAAACAACACGCCAGTCAGTTTAAAGGATGATAATGAAGGTCACCACAAAAGATAGATGCTCTCAAGTCCAGCCATGAACCTTGACCACTACCACTGATTTTTACTTGCTGTAACGTGCAAAACTAACCTTGTTTTGTTCAACAGATAAGCAGGACGTTGAATTGAGCCTACCGTTACAGACAGAAGCAGACTAGGAGCGGAAGACCAATGTCATAACCAGTCAAACAAGCACAACATCAAAGGGATATCGGAGAAATTCGGAGTTACAGTAACCAACAATAATGTGCAACAAATGTTTTTAATTGTTCACAGATAATAGCAGCAACTGAGCGACGCCAGGGAAAGGAGTTTACTATAAAAGGTCACGGCATGTAGTAGTAGCATGTTGACGTCAACTGTAGAAAGTAGAAATAGAGAAATTAGTAGTTAGAGACCATGTGGTGATGGGATGACTAAATTAATAAACGTTTATTTTATTCACAGGAACAGACCATCATGATTGTTTTTATAATTTTGTTTTGAAAATTTTATTTAAGAAATGTATTTCTGTAAAATAATTGTAATGTATTGTACGTGATGACGTAAGAGGAAGTGGCTTAGGCAATAAGTAATCACGTATAAAATATCGTATCCTTAGTGAGTGCAGTTACACTTTGTGGCGGTGACTGGCCAGCTGATGACGAGCGGGACAGCAGACGAGAACCACGAGGGAACTTCGTCCACATGAGCACGTTCGCTGCTGCTGCCACTGGCGGATCGTGAACGCTTAATTTTTGCACGTTTAATTTCGAAGACGTGACAAGTACTGGACGAACGAAGTATAAGAGCAGTGTGAGAGTGAGGTGGACCGTGCACTGATTTATGTAGGTCCTTCCTAGCGCGTGTATGTAGGCGCGGGGTTGTGACATAGATAGATGACTCTATCTCTCTCTCTCTCGCACCGCGCCATGGGAATAGGGACTACACATGCACCACGTGGTGGATACACTGGGTGCGACCTTGTTGTTGTCGAATAACGGTGCTTTGGAATGGTGGCGGTGTTATGAAAACATTTCATGCCTAGCGCGTATATGTAGGCGGGGGGGTATGTCTCTGACGTCATGGCCGCCATCATGGATAACGGTACTTTGGAATGGTACCGGCAATGGAATGGCATCGGCCTTGTTCCAATACTCGCGCTCACTGGCACGTATGCGGCCCCAGGCATCATTAAATGATGAACTTGCTTTGTCAGTGCACTACCTATTTCACAAGTCGATTTTTGACCAGTTTATTACTTCTAACATGGATCGGTGGCTGAAGTCAGGATCATTGAAGAAGGGTGCAGTTTCTCCCCCGCCTTCACAACAAGGGAAGTTTCCTGTTGAAATGAATGAGGGGTGGGTGGACGACCAAAGGAAGAGCAATCACAAGAAGCTCCTCAGCCGGTTTTATTATGTGAAAGCGGTGCAAGTACTCCATTGGTTGCAATTTCCTGTGAAAGTGGAATAACCAAGAAGCGTAAGTACAATGAAAGCTATTTAGAAATAGGGTTTATGGAGGCAGAGGAAGGTAAAGCTCAGTGTGAAATTTGTGCTCGAGTCCTTGCGAACAGTTCAGTGGTTCCAGTCAAATTGCGCAGTCGTTTTGGAGGTACTCACCCGGATTTCCAGGCTAAAAACTCGATTTTTTCAAAAGGAAGAGTGCTGAACTAGCTACTTCTCAGCATTACATGAAAACTCATGCAAAAACAATTAATGATAATTCATTAAAAGCTTCTTTCTTGGTTAGTTATCGAGTGGCAAAAACAGGCAAAGCTCATACCATTGCAGAAAATCTCATAAAGCTGCGCGTTAATGATATTGTTTCTTGCATGCTATACGAAAAGGCATTAACGCTTGTATCTTCGGTGCCATTATCAAACAATACTGTCAAGAGACGCATTGTTGACATGTCAAATGATGTAAAAGACACTCTTGTTTCTCGCATCACACAGAATTCATGTTATATGCAGATAGATGAATCCCCTGATGTTGCATAATTAGCGATTTCATTGGCTTTTGTCCATTATGAATATTCTGGATATTTTGAGGAGCACCACTTATTGTCCAGACCACTACTTGCCAACACAACAGGTGCTGAAGTATTCCGTCTACTGGATGATTTTTTAAGGACTAACGAAGTTTCATGGTCTAATTGCATAGATGTGTGCACAGATGGTGCAAAAGCTATGACGGGTCCTGCAGTCGTAGCAATAACGAAAATAAAAGAAAACGCCAAGAACTGCAGCAGTAGTCATTGTGCTCTCCACAGATACGCTTTAGCTACGAAACAAATGCCTGTTTCGTTCAAGAAAGTTTTAGACGAATCCATTCTAATCATTAACTACATAAAATCAACCCCGTTGAAGTCAAGACTTTTCACAATACTGTATGAAGATATGGGAAGCCTTCATCGTGCCCTGCTTCTCCACACAGAAGTGAGGTGGCGCTCACGTGGGAATGCACTCTCTCAGTTGTACGAATTAAGACTGGAAGTCTTAGCTTTCCTTTTGGAGTATAACACCAAATTAGCAGACCTTATTAATGAAGAAAATTGGCAGTGTGTACTTGCCTATTTGTCAGATATTGTCTCCAAAATAAACGAAATGAATATTTCACTCCAAGGGCAAAGTGAAACAAAGGTCACTGCTATCGACAAAGTTCGAGCATCAATTTTTGGGCAGAGAGTGTCGAGGAGGGGGAGGTCGAGTTTTTTCCTCTTCTCAAAGAGTTTTTGAAAAACATAACATTGGCGCTTGGGAAGAATTTGTTTCATCGAATCCTGGAATATCTCCGTAGCTTGAACTCATTATTGGAGCATTATTTCCCATCAGCTAAAGATGAGAAGCTGCAGAAATACGAATGGGTGGTCAACCCTTTCACTGTATCTAAAAAGCCGAATATTCTATTATCAAATGAATATGATTTGTTGATAGAAATTGCCACTGACGCTACCCTGAAATCCAGTTTCGACATTGACGATTACTCAAACTTTTGGATTCCTTTCGATAACAAGAAATACTTCCCCCTCGTTGAAAAGGCAAAACGTGTACTTCTTCCGTTTCCCGCAACATACGTATGTGAATCTGAATTCTCGATTTATGCTGCCCATAAAACTAAGTACCGAAGCTGTCTGGATACGGAACCAGATATCTGTCTCCAGTTGTCAAGAACTGAACCCAACTTTTCAAAATTGTGTCAGCAGAAGCACCCTCACCCATCACATTAGGATTCCATTATTATTCCTGCAGACTCATCTATAGTAAAGAAGAAAGCATTTTTCTTCTTAGATGCTCAATGAACGCACTTTAACTATAACTATGTAGGAATTTTGATTCTGTCTTCTAAAATTTACACAATAATTATTGATTGAATTCTGTTGTCAATGATATTTTTGTTACGAAAATTAAAATGATCTCAAAAGCTAATTTCTTTTCTTTATAATATATTCCGTCCTCTCAGTCAAAAATATGGCCTGTCTATACTTCGATTACAATTACTTTCTATTACTCTGACACTAAATTGTGGCAACTGACTTCGAGCGTAAACAACTGAGGACTTTTCACGTGCCACCTTGTAAAAGGTAAACCTCCTCTGCCAGAATTGTTTCCTTTGAGAAAAAAAGTCTTACGTTCTGTGAAATGCTTTGTCTTCTTATATAGAAACAAGAGTGTCTGTTCGTTTTCCTAATTTGTTTACAGTCGAGGCTGACTGCCACGATATACTGTCCAAGTAGTAGTTGAAGTTGTCAGCTGTGGCTGAACTGTAGCCACGCCGCCTGCCAGTTGCCAGCTACCAACTGACAGTACACTGTTGCAACGCCGCCTGCTAGCTGCCGGCTGTGGACTGACAGCTGCCGTTCAGTAGATACACAAAGAAGTAAAAATAACTAGACTTTCCTAACTGTTTAGATGGACACGAAAATCGATTGTGGAACTGGAAAACCGCTTTATAAAAGCAGATTTCCAGGATCGATTTTGAAGTGTTTACCTGACCAACCAAAAGCGGAACTAGGACATCGGCTTACGAAATTCCGTTTTGGAAACGAATGTAATCTGGGTGAATGTATTCCCACAAATTGCACAACAGATGTCACAATAGTCCTTTAAAGGCAATTCCTTGGCATCTTTTCTTTCGTGATGTGTTTGCATCCCGAATCATGGGTCTGCCTCTTTTCTTCACAGCCGTGTGGAATGGCCGCGCAGTCTAGGGCGCCATGTCATCGTGGATTGCGCGGCCGCTCCCGCCGGAGGTTCGAGTCCTCCCTCGGGCATGTGTGTGTGTGTGTGTGTGTGTGTGGGTGTGGGTGTGTGGGTGTGTGTGTGTGTTGACCCTATCGGATGTTAAACTTAGGTTAATAGTGTGTAAGACTAGGGACTGATGACCTCAGCAGTTTAAGTCCCATAGACTTTACATACATTTGAACTTTTCTCTTCGGATTTCAAGAAAAACCACACACACACACACACGACTGTTACGAAATATGCATGCTCCTAGGACAACAGTACCCAAACAGTGGAAGTGAACAGACCACAAGCGGCAGCTAGTCAAACAGCGAACAGTTTGGACATGACGTTGATTGCTCTTGGAGGAAGGCAGCTCCAACGTGTGAAATGTCAGTTACCAAGTAATTTTAATCAGGCTACAGTGTGTTGAACAAAGAGAGTAAATCCACTAGCAACTATATGTATACAGTGGGAATTCAAATTGGATCGTTAATTTCAAATTGTTTTCATTCATCTCTAAACCAAAGACTAATGATACTTCAGTGTGTTTGTGTGTGGGGGGCGGGGGAAGGGGGTGGGGGTCATTTGGAACATGGTGCTTGCAATAAGAAGCTTTCAGTTCCCATTGGTTTCGCTCTGAAGTTTAAAGTTACTGTGCTCTTGACTGGCTAGGGGTCCGCCATGTATTTTCGACTAAAGAAGGGGTCCGCCAGCTGAAAAGGTTGGGAACCCCTGGCCAACAGGAAAATTAAGGAGACCCTCAGAGAAAAGAGAAGCACTTGTATGAATATCAAAAGCTCAGATGGAAACCTAGTTCTTGACACAGCACTGTAAGACCTGTGTCGAAACAAGGCTCCGGAAGTAGACAACATTCCATTAGAACTACTGACACCCTTGGGAGAGCCAGTCCTGACAAAACTCTACCATGTGGTGAGCAAGATGTATGAAACAGGCGAAATACCCTCAGACTTCAAGAAGAATATAATAATTCCAATCCCAAAGAAAGAAGGTATTGACAAATGTGAAAATTACCGAACTATCAGTTTAATAAGTCACGGATGCAAAATACTAACGCGAATTCATTACAGACGAATGGAAAAACTAATAGAAGCAGACCTCGGGGAAGATCAGTTTGGATTCCGTGGAAATGTTGGAACACGTGAGGCAACACTGACCCTACGACTTATAGTAGAAGCTAGATTAAGGAAAGGCAAACCTACGTTTCTAGCATTTGTAGACTTAGAGAAAGCTTTTGACAATGTTGACTGGAATACGCTCTTTCAAATTCTGAAGGTGGCAGGGGTAAAATACAGGGAGCGAAAGGCTATTTACAATTTGTACAGAAACCAGATGGCAGTTATAAGAGTCGAGGGACATGAAAGGGAGGCAGTGGTTGGGAAGGGAGTGAGACAGGGTTGTAGTCTCTCCCCGATGTTATTCAATCTGTATATTGAGCAAGCAGTGAAGGAAACAAAAGAAAAATCCGGGGTAGGTATTAAAATCCATGGAGAAGAAATAATAACTTTGAGGTTCGCCGATGACATTGTAATTCTGTCATAGACAGTAAAGGACTTGGAAGAGCAGTTGAATGGAATGGATTGTGTCTTGAAAGGAGGGTATAAGATGAACATCAACAAAAGCAAAACGAGGATAATGGAATGTAGTCGAATTAAGTCGGGTGATGCTGAGGGAATTAGATTGGGAAATGAGACACTTGAAGTAGTAAAGGAATTTTGCTATTTGGGGAGCAAAATAACTGATTATGATCGAAATAGAGAGGATATAAAATGTAGACTGGCAATGGCAAGGAAAGCGTTTCTGAAGAAGAGAAATTTGTTAACATCGAGTATAGATTTAAGTGTCAGGAAGTCATTTCTGAAAGAATTTGTATGGAGTGTAGCCATGTATGGAAGCGAAACTTGGACGATAAATAGTTTGTACAACATGAGAATAGACGCTTTTGAAATGTGGTGCTACAGAAGAATGCTGAAGATTAGATGGGTAGATCACATAACTAATGAGGAAGTTTTGAATAGGATTGGGGAGAAGTTTGTGGCACAACTTGACTAGAAGAAGGAATCGATTTGTAGGACATGTGTTGAGGCATCAAGGGATCACCAATTTAGTATTGGAGGGCAGCGTGGAGGGTAAAAATCGGCTACCGTACCCGTGGTCTAGGGGTAGCGTCTTTGATTCATAATCAAAACGTCTTCGGTCCCGGGTTCGATCCCCGCCAGTGCCTAAATTTGCCGGCCGCCATGGTCTAGCGGTTCTAGGCGCTCAGTCCGAAACCGCGCGACTGCTACGGTCGCAGGTTCGAATCCTGCCTCGGGCATGGATGTGTGTGATGTCCTTTGGTTAGTTAGGTTTAAGTAGTTCTAAGTTCTAGGGGACTGTCCCATAGTGCTCAGAGCCATTTGAACCATTTTTGGTAAAAATCGTAGAGGGAGACCAAGAGATGAATACACTAAGCAGATTCAGAAGGATGTAGGTTGCAGTAAGTACTGGGAGATGAAGAAGCTTGCACAGGATAGAGTAGCATGGAGAGCTGCATGAAACCAGTCTCAGGACTGAAGACCACAACAACAACAACAACAACAACTTCTTTTTTATTCTCAATAAGTAGTATGTATTGGGTCATGTCATCTGTTTACTTGATACGCATCATCCAATAATTTATACATGTTCTCGTCTTAATTCTGCTAATATTTACCATGTAGCTTTCTTCAAAGAGCGTGATGTATTACCACGTATTTGTTCATCGTTAGAAGCAATTATATGATTGTGAGAACATTGTTTTGGAAATCCTACATATCCAAAAATATTTGATGATATTTGACGTAGTGAATGTTCAGTAACAAACTGTTCTTTCTTTGGGAGCATGATATTGATTTTTACACATTTTATATTTTGGTGTTATGCTGACTTCATGTGGCCACAGAACCCTTCCTGTTTTGACTCCTTCTCTCCTCATACAGTTGTTTCTCCCATTATTTCTCTTTGTACTGTACTGATCCCTTCATTTTTAATATATTTTATATTATGATACTGTCACACATGTTAAGTCGTAAAGTACTTAATGTTCAACATACTTGACCCATTGGATATTGGTTGTTATTTAAAAAGTTCTGTGTGTTAACTTTCCGTAAAAACAGTCAAGTCTGGTTTCTGTGTGTCTAGAAATAGCTTTCAGGCACTGATGACTTCTGACATAAGGCAGTCGTTATACCTGGCACACCAGAAGTTGATGTAGTATTCTGTTTCTATTATTTGTGGATTTTTGTACGTAAGTCATGCAAATTTTTGTTATTAAGATTTTTAAAATAATGAGTTAGCTGGTGATATGCCTTGTACTCTGTATAATATTTTATGTCCACTTGTTTGGCCTTAACGTATATTTTATTCACTGACTGTTGTTGTAGATGACATCAACTAAATCTGGCATGCCAGTAATATATGTTATGTGCCTGTGATATTTGCTACCGAGAATCTTAAATTCTTTCGATGAATATCTGTGACAACAAATTATCACCATCTGTCGTTTAGTATAATATTGTAAGAAATTTATGCAGTAGTGTTTTACTCCAATATGAGTTGTGTAAACAGTTATACATGCAATGCATGCGGAAAATGTAGTGCTTTCCCATGTTGGGTTCACAGGTGCTTAACAATGACAAGCAGTCGAAATTAGCTACTCACGTGATTAAATTAAAATGACATTACAGTCAACTACGGACTATGTTTACGTTTATGAAGAATCTGGCGGCTGTGGATCCCCAAAAATACAAAATGTGACCCGCAATGCTTTTCATGATCTATTTCCATTATTTAAACACAATTCAGTAGCACAAGCCTCTGACGTTTCTTCCACAGGATGGAATATTAAAAACTGGCACAAAATCTACAATAAACAAATGAACTAAGGGTAACTTTCCCACATTGAAGAGTACAGCCTTCCTCAATAATGGTGCAGAATCAATCCGCCGTGCGACGGCGTCCTTGGGCCTGGCGACGCTTCATACAGCAAACTGTCGACTAATCCGTAATATAGCTCAGAGCTCAAAATATCTTGTGAGGTGTAAGGTGTGGATTTTCACTACACCACGAACGTGTTTTCTGAGATTTTACTTAGTCAGAGAGGTGGAAACAGGCCTCATCACTGAACTACGGGTACTGCAATATTTCTGGGCTCTGAGCAATAAACTGCTGAAACTAGCGGCAAAATTTAATTGATTTCGTCTTTGTTGTTGACTTTCAGTTCCTGACTAACTGTAAACCTGTATGTATACATGCCGGCTTTCTTTGGAGCTCTGTGACATGTGCTCCGCGACATTCCACATTCGTGAGATATACGCCTAACAGACTTTACAGGGGCGGCCAACAGTTGTTGTGTTACGTCAGTTACTTTTTCTTCCGATAATGGAGGCCCTCCCCCGCCGTGAAGAGCCAGCACCGTTCCGCTGCTCTCCATCTTGTTTCACTAACTTTTTTACGCAGCATTTAGACCATGAAAGAAAAACTTAAGTTTTATTTAACGTAAATCCCCCAAAAGAGCATTCCATCAAGCGTCTTTTGTACCAACTTACAATAGGACTGCCTCACTTTATTGATTCAACTTTCCTTAGATTTTCGTCTATAGTTCTGTTCGAAAAACTAAATCGCTATCACAAGCGCCGGTTTATGACAGAAGCGTTGATGCCCAGTTTAGTAAAACAGAAGAATTAGCGGATTTATATCCACTTACGGATACCACGAAGTCCCGAGATTTGTTGGAAGCAGTTATATCGACACTGAGTCGCTTTTCGTTAAAACCTGGGCTAACAACGGATGGTGCTCCAGCATTGGTCAGGAACAACGAAGGTTTAGATCAGTTGATTGAATACGAGGCACGAAAAGTTGGCAATACGTCGATGCTAAACTTTCATTGCATTATCCATCGAGAGAATTTGTGTGTCAGGTCCCTCAACATGGACCATGTCATGAAGGTAGCTGTGAAAACAGTGAACTTCATTAAGTAAATGGGATTGAATCACCGTCAGTTCCAAGAATTTCTTATGTGTTTGGATTCAGAGCGTGATAACATTTCGTATTACACGGAAGTAAAATAGCTAACCCGTGTGAAAATGTTAATAGGAGTCTTTAATTTAAAGGAACAAATACAATCATTCTTTGAAGGCAAGTCAGAGAGACTCTCGGAGTTAGAAAATAAAGGATGGCTTTCCGACTTGGCGTTCTTGTTCGATATAAGTAGCCACCAAACTGACGTTAATACTCGACTCTAAGAAAAAGATCAGCTAATTAATATCACGCATGATCTTAGTTCCACATTCCAAATGGGAACAACAGTTACGAGGAAAAAACTTCACACATTTTCCTATACTATCAAAGCAGTCGGACGTCTTCTATGATATCTGACTCGAAATACGAATTCAAAAACCGATTTCAAGATTTAAAAAAAAACATCACCTGCTTTTTTTCTGTATTTGCTACGTCATTCTCGGTAGACATGAGTTCACTACCGGGACATTTACAAATGGAATGCTGTGAAATGCAATGTGATGCAAAGTTAAAAGAGAAATTTAATCAGGTTGATTTGGAATAGTTCTATAAAATATGTTTGGACAAGAGGAAATAACCCGCGTTTTACAAACACCCCTTAAAAATAATTTCTTTATTCGGAAACACTTACGTTTGTGAATTACATCATATATCAAATGAGAACACGAACTACTGATTTTCATCTAGAAAAATCTTTGCGTGTAGCAACAACATCAATTGACATCAACACTGAATCGCTTACTTCAGTTAAACAAAGCCATACATTCCATTAATATTGTATTGAATTACATTGTATAATAATGGTCTTTCCTCATATTTCTTTTATTTTGTTTAAAAAATAAATTAATATTTCTTCATTGTTTTGGTTCCCAAAACAAAAGCTTTTAATGCGGCCCGCAAGGAAACCGTCTCTCAAAAATTGGCCTGCCTGCCAAAAGGTTGGCCACCCCTGATTTTGACGGAATATGCTGGTCGCCAAACCCTTCAACAAATACTCGTCCACAGCGACTTGCACAAACACACTGTTGCGTCAGACGATGCTGCACAGTGCAGTGTTGCCACATCAAATATCGCAAAATACATAGTGCGGTATCAGCGGAATTACTACATTTTTGTGGGGCCTCTTTCGAGCGGGGCACCCTGTACAAGACTTGAAACAAAAACAAAAACATATTAAAGCACTACTTACATTAAAAATATTTTGTTCTTTTTGTTTCAGGTCTTGTATTTCCCATGTTCTACAGTTTCTCCTACTAAACAGAAACATTGATCAATTGATCAAGTAAGAATGTTTTTAGCGTTATACTAAAAACGGAGAACGATGAAGTAATTTTCGTCTTATTTGGAAGACTATTGTAAATTTGTATCGTACTGTTTGTAATGCACATTTTACAAGGTAATGGCCGATCGGTTTTAGGCGCTTCAGTCCGGAACCGCGGGGCCGCTACGGTCGCAGGTTCGAATCTTGCCTCAGGCATGGATGTGAGTGATGTTCATAGGTTAGTTAGGTTTCAGTAATCCTGAGTTCTAGGGGACTGATGACCTCACATGTTTAGTCCCATAGTGCTCAGAGCCATTTGAACCATTTTTTCAGACATGCAAATTTCCTTTTTGTCTTATAACTTGTTCATACACTCCTGGAAATGGAAAAAAGAACACATTGACACCGGTGTGTCAGACCCACCATACTTGCTCCGGACACTGCGAGAGGGCTGTACAAGCAATGATCACACGCACAGCACAGCGGACACACCAGGAACCGCGGTGTTGGCCGTCGAATGGCGCTAGCTATGCAGCATTTGTGCACCGCCGCCGTCAGTGTCAGCCAGTTTGCCGTGGCATACGGAGCTCCATCGCAGTCTTTAACACTGGTAGCATGCCGCGACAGCGTGGACGTGAACCGTATGTGCAGTTGACGGACTTTGAGCGAGGGCGTATAGTGGGCATGCGGGAGGCCGGGTGGACGTACCGCCGAATTGCTCAACACGTGGGGCGTGAGGTCTCCACAGTACATCGATGTTGTCGCCAGTGGTCGGCGGAAGGTGCACGTGCCCGTCGACCTGGGACCGGACCGCAGCGACGCACGGATGCACGCCAAGACCCTAGGATCCTACGCAGTGCCGTAGGGGACCGCACCGCCACTTCCCAGCAAATTAGGGACACTGTTGCTCCTGGGGTATCGGCGAGGACCATTCGCAACCGTCTCCATGAAGCTGGGCTACGGTCCCGCACACCGTTACGCCGTCTTCCGCTCACGCCTCAACATCGTGCAGCCCGCCTCCAGTGGTGTCGCGACAGGCGTGAATGGAGGGACGAATGGAGACGTGTCGTCTTCAGCGATGAGAGTCGCTTCTGCCTTGGTGCCAATGATGGTCGTATGCGTGTTTGGCGCCGTGCAGGTGAGCGCCACAATCAGGACTGCATACGACCGAGGCACACAGGGCCAACACCCGGCATCATGGTGTGGGGAGCGATCTCCTACACTGGCCGTACACCACTGGTGATCGTCGAGGGGACACTGAATAGTGCACGGTACATCCAAACCGTCATCGAACCCATGGTTCTACCATTCCTAGACCGGCAAGGGAACTTGCTATTCCAACAGGACAATGCACGTCCGCATGTATCCCGTGCCACCCAACGTGCTCTAGAAGGTGTAAGTCAACTACCCTGGCCAGCAAGATCTCCGGATCTGTCCCCCATTGAGCATGTTTGGTACTGGATGAAGCGTCGTCTCACGCGGTCTGCACGTCCAGCACGAACGCTGGTCCAACTGAGGCACCAGGTGGAAATGGCATGGCAAGCCGTTCCACAGGACTACATCCAGCATCTCTACGATCGTCTCCATGGGAGAATAGCAGCCTGCATTGCTGCGAAAGGTGGATATACACTGTACTAGTGCCGACATTGTGCATGCTCTGTTGCCTGTGTCTATGTGCCTGTGGTTCTGTCAGTGTGATCATGTGATGTATCTGACCCCAGGAATGTGTCAATAAAGTTTCCCCTTCCTGGGACAATGAATTCACGGTGTTCTTATTTCTATTTCCAGGAGTGTATATTATGACGTTTATTTTAGTGTGCACTACAGACAGAATATGAATATGGAAAAGTCAGTAAATGTGCATTTTGGCTAAGCTAACGTAGGAATTTTAAGCCTTTCCATATGGTAAAGGAATAATGCGTTTTGCGAGCTAGATACAGTCGACAACAGCCGCTGGAGAGCGCTGCAGTCGCAGATAACGAAGATACATAAGCAAATAACACCATGCAGCGAGCCCAATGTGACACAGGCGCTGTGTTCCGTGTGGCCGGTTTTCGCCTTTGCATTCACGTCGACGTCAGGTGTCTCGTCCCGTGTGAGGATGGCTTAAAATCGTCGCAGCGCCTGTCCACTTCGAGGACTCACCTGTACTGCACATATGGTACGCATGACACGTAACTGCGAAATGCTGGTGGAGCGCGCTGGAGTTCAGCATGCCACATTGATGCACACGTACCACATGCACAATCCGTGCCGTTTATAAGTGTTCACCCGCATGGTGGAGATCAAGTCAGCGTCTTGCACCTTGATTGCCACCGCCCATGCGATGACGGCCTTATGAGACAATTTCGAGCTATTCAAAATTTTGATAAGGTAATCTCGGGCCACATGTTTTGTTGTTGTAGAATAAATCTGTAGTCCTAAAATATTTAAATAAAGCGGACAGACAGTTACACGTTAAAAAGAAATATCCAGCAATTTTTTCTCATTCCTAACTGAATACATATTTTGCATTAGAATGAAATTTTCACTCTACAGCGGAGTTTGCGCTGATATGAAACATCCTGGCAGATTAAAACTGTGTGTGGGACGGAGACTCGAGCTCGGGACCTTTGTCTTTCGCGGGCAAGTACTCTACCAACTGAGCTACCCACGCACACTCAGGCCCCGTTCTCACAGCTTTAATTCCGCCAGTACCTCTTCTCCTACCTTCAAAGGCCCCGAGTTCGAGTCTCTGTCCGGCACACAGTTTTAATCTGCCAGGAAATTTCATATTTTGCATTGTTTACGCCAGTAGTAAAATTTTCAAGTGACGCAGTGATTAAGGCATTAGAGTTGCATTCGCGAAAATTCTGATTGTATGCAAATACAGTGACGAAGACAAATGTTGGTAGATTCGTGAAATGACAGACTGACCGAAGGCAAATATTGTTTTGGGACGACTTCATTACAACAAGATGAATGGAGCTGCCCAGGTGGTTTCTATGTCAATACGGATTGTCCAATGTTTTTACAAGGGATGGTGTACCAGTGGCAACAACATAATACGACGTAAGAATACTGGACGTACAAACGTCCTAATCTACAGTGACTATCACCCACAGTCAAGAAAACCTATTTTAAAAGCGACAGGATTGCTGCTACAAATGTACGCAGGTACATCTCAACCAGCTTCTGAGCAAACATTGCGAAGGGAAATGTATTAGGTGGAGTACTTTGGAAAAGGCAACTGCTCACAGCTGCACAAAACTGCACGTCTTCACTGGGCCAACCAACACAGTAAGTGGACAATAATTGACTGGATGCGTGTAGTTCGGTGCGCAAAGTGCCTCTTTTCAAATAAGCCAAGGAGCCGAATGGTCCGACGTTCCAGTGAGACGTTTAACGCTCATTGTATGGAGAGTCTAGCTGTGGCCTATGAAGTTTTCCAACATTTCCTAAATCGCTCAAAGCAAATGCAGGGATGATTCCTTTGAAAGGATAAGGCCGATATCCTTCCTAAAAATGGTTCAAATGGCTCTGAGCACTATGGGTCTTAACATCTCAGGTCATCAGTCCCCTAGAACATTGAACTACTTAAACCTAACTAACGTAAGGACATCACACACATCCATGCCCGAGGCAGGATTCGAACCTGTGACCGTAGCGGTCGCGCGGTTCCACACTGAAGAGCCCAGAACCGCTCGGCCACCAGCGGCCGGCATATCCTTCCCCATCCTTGACACAATCAGAGTTTGTTTTCCGTTTCTAATGACCTTGATGTCGACGGGACGTGAAATTCAATATTTCTTTTTTGGGCCGGAGTTGGTTCTGTCGTCTTCTGGGAGTGTTTTTGGCTTTACGGCATGGGCCTACACCTTCCGATAACGGTGACCACGAAACCAGTGTGTTAATTTCGACATTCTCTGTGATCAAGTATTGCCGATTTTTCTAACTTTTCATGTTGCGTATACAGTGGACAGTTCAGAGGTGACAAAAGAGGCATTCACTGGGTTTCCCGCATTTTTTCCAGGTTTGCCGACCCCTCAGCCACTCTGTCGCAACTCGAATTAAACGATCTCAATCCCTTAGAATACGTCTGGAACTGTATGTAATATGACGTGAGACTTAGCAATCGACATCCACAAATTCGTAGCTCAAAGGGATCTAACCATGCTGTGTATAAACAAACGCGTGGATTCCCTCACCGCTGAATTTATGGCAGTACCAAGGCCACAAGTGATGTCACACAGTAATCTCGTAGTGTCTCCAGGACCTGATTCGTTTTCGTTCGCTATTCCAATATATAATGTGACTGAGCCGTAGTAAAAATTGCTGTTTTGAAAAGCGCGCCGCAGTACGTAGGGTAAAGCAGTCGCCCTCCGTTCCTGGAAGTGGCGCCGCTGTGACAATCGCAGCTTTGGTGTTTCCCACTGGTGTGAAAGGGGAAAGGTTGCCTATTCACGTGCATTTAAGTGGCGCTATCAGCTCGGCAGTCGGTTCTATCTCACCATCTATGGCCGTCCTATCGCCCTCACTCCCACCCTTAAGTACCTTGGCGTCACCCTCGACCGTCGCCTCTCCTGGACTCCCCACCTCCGGACAATCCAAGCCAAGGCATGCTCCCGACTCAGTCTCCTCCAGCTCCTCTCCGGCTGTACGTGAGGTCTTGACCCCTCCACCATCCTCCACACCTTCCCTTCCCCCACCCCCTCCTTTTCCTGTACACCTCCCGTAAACTCGATCCTCCTCACCCGCTCGTCTCCCCGATCCTCTCCCAACCCCGCCTGCTGCCGCGCCTGTATTCCCACGTCCCACCTGGTTTCCATCTCTCCACCCTCCTTACCCTCTCCCAAGGTGGCTTCCGCCAGCTCCCCCGCCCTGATGATGTCCTCCACCCCTCCATCTACCCCTCCTACCAACTTTGATCCTCCCTCCCTCTTCCTGTATCTGTTCCTTTGGGCACCCTCCATCCCTCCTCCCCTTCTCCCCACTCCTCCCCCGGGCCTCCCCTCCCCTGTCCTTCTACTCCTCCTCCCATCTCCTCAGCCATTGGCATCTATGTTCTCCCCTCTCCACCCTCTCCACCCGCCCTCACCCTTCTTCCCCTCTTGGCAGGTCTCCGGACTCGCACATGCTACGTGGACTTTCGCGCGCCGGAGATTATCGCCATCAGTGTCTCGTGTGTGTGACGTCGTTTTGTGTTTTTAGTGTCTGCCGTCAGGCTTCTACGTTCACTTGCGCCGTCGGCTTCATAAGTGCTATGTGCGCCGTGTCCACGTGTTTTCAGTGTCGTTATCGTCGGTGTGAACGGCTCCGTCTTTTTTTGTGTATCTGTGACCACTATTTTTCGCCCGTCACTCTGTTCATTTTAATTCTCCGTTCTTGTACTGTTATTGTCACCACTATGGCTGAAGAGCGGGGTAGCATGCCGCTGCCGCCCTACCTGATTGTTTAGGTGTTAAAATAACAATAAAGAAAAAAAACTCGCCACTCGGTTAGTCGGATGAAGTCAGTTGGTCAACCAGGGCAGTCTGTGAGTCTCGGCGAGTCTAGTCAGTTGGTCAGGCGGAGTGAGTCTGGGTCAGTCACTCATCACCGGTTACTGGTCTGTCTCTAGTGCGGCAGTCAGTCTCTGTTTGTCGTCCGGAGTGTTAGTATGTGTTAGGCGGCCAATCTGCTCTAGTTTGTTTAGGCAACGGGCATTGGCGGGTGGATCGATCGGTTGGTCGGTCGCGCACTGGGACACAACATGACTTGTCCGTCTTCAGCTTCGGCGCATGTGAGGTCGCCAAGTCAGTCCAGTGGGCCGCGCTGTATAGCGAGGGGCAGTGTCTTTGCGGCCGACACGAGAGCAACAGGAGCCAACCTACGACATCGGTCTGGCCGGTGCGAGCTGCGACGCTGTGAGGCGCGAGATCGGCGAGCCGTCCTGTGTCCGTGGAAGCGGCTGGCAGCGGACGGTTCGGGAGACACTTTTTTTGGGGGGGGGAGGGGAGGGGCTGCGCCAGGTGTTCGCCATAAATCGCAGTTATTAGAAGTTGAGTGATTTGTGATATGTTGTTTCAGTTACTTCTTAAATTCTACTTGTTTTCTTGGTCAGTCTCTCGCTCCCAGCTTGCTTGCTTGTCTCTCGTCCGCATTTCTTCGGCAGTTAGTGTCTGTCTGTCTGTCGGTCTGCTGTATGTTAATAGCTGCCCTGTCATGTTTGTCGGATTCGGTGTTTACGAATTTATTGCTTAAATGCCGAATTCTTGAAATATGTTTCTATCTTGCTTATCATCTTGCAAGGTGGAAAATGTGTAATGTAGAGCATGTTGTACATTTTATGTAAGTCTGCATTTTATGGGTTTTATTTAAATAGTCATTTTAGGTGTAAGCTTGCAACTCTTCCACCGTAAGAGTCCTTAAAAAAATAAGAAAACGAATTGCACTTTCGGTGGCAAATAATTTCAGGGTGGTACTGTTTCCATTCTTCATACGGCGTACATAGTTTACATGTTTGTATGAGTTGTTAAAATTTTTTGTTTAAAGTAATCAGGTGTGTTGTAGATTTGCACCAGTGTACTCTTTCAGAGGTTGTTGTGAGCGGCCATGTCTACGGCCGTGTTGAAAGGGAGCAGGCAAGCTTCTCAACAGAAGGCTCCTACTGTTAGTAATGTTCTTGCCTGCAAATAAAACTGTAACTTCATATTTCGAGGGTGCTTTTCTGCTTATAATTTTAAATCTGTTTTGAAAAGGCTTTTAGGAATAAAATACACACTTGTTAAATTGTGACTTGGTATTTCGTGTGCGCTTTTCTGCTTATAATTTAAATCTGTTTGAAAAGGCTTTTAGGAATAAAATTCGCGTATGTTGAAGGTAATTTTCCATCAGTTACTTCCTGGCAACTACTTCCACGCTCACCTAGTGTGATTAAATGTGTCAATGTTTTTGATGAATCACTAGTAAATAAATTAAATTCTTTAAGAAAAAAATTTTTGAAAGTAAAACCACGGTTCATTGACTTCTGGATAGTTCTTTCATCAGACGACTGCTAACGTCTCTTCTATTCTATTTGTTAACGTCACAGACTGGTACGTCACGAGAGTTTGTCAGAACTTATCTAGGAACTTTTATCTATTACAATTCTTTCTAATTACATTAAGCTTTTCGGTGTAGAGAAAACACAGATAGCTGCACACTTGATTCAAACACGTACGCGCAAATGTCGACAGGCAAAATCTAACAGAGATTCGTACATCCGTTAGAAAATCAATGCGTGAAGCGAACAACTTATGTAGTCATGCCTTAGCGAAAGATCTTGCCGAAAACGAGAGAAAATTCTGATCGCATGTAAAATCACTAAGTCGATCGATGGCTTCTATGCAGTCTCTCGATCAGTCTGATGTGGCAATAGAAAACAGAAAAAGGAAAGTTGAAGTATTAAATTTCTCTTTTAAGAAATCATTCTAGCAGCAGGATCTCACAGACATGCCATCGTGTCACTTTCTCACAACCTCCCGCACGGAGGACCCAGAGCTAGTCAGCCATGCGTAGAAAGCAGTCGTAAAAGAAATAATAATAATAAAAATAATAATAATAATAATACCGAACAACAAACCTAGGAACCAACAAAACTGGATACAGATCACAAGTATACACAACACTTATTACCAGATACCCAGAATTAAAATTTTTAACAGAACAACGACTAGCTGATCAGATACGTGGAATAATCAAAAATAACAGGATACCCCAGTCAGAATTAGAAAACATTAAACAACAAGTACAACAAATACTGGAACAAAATAATGTGCAATCAGAAGAAGAAGAAAAAGAAAAAGAAGAAAATACAATAATGGACTCAAACATCCCACAGCAAACAAACAAAGAACAACACGCATCAACTAAACACTCAGAGGAAAACGAAATCTTAAGACAGCCACCAGAACAAGCAAAAATAGAACACGAAGTGACACACATGTTAGATATAGAAGAAAAATTTCAGCTGACATATATAGAATACAAAGACATAAATACAGACACTAGACCATTGTTGCATAGACCACTAAATAACCCACAAGTAGAAACAACAACAACTAGCAACGCAGTCATACAGAACAAAATAAATGAAAATACAACTATGGAAGAGTTACAACTACTGGTTTATATAGGAGCACTCACTACATTAAATATACACACTAGGCAGATATCAGAACCAACCAACACACAGAAGAAGCCCACGAAACCAGCATGGCAACACAGGCTACAGATGAGAAAAAAAAAACTGAGAAAAGACATCGGACAGCTAACACAATATATAAGAAATGAAATATTAGACAAATAGCGAAAAAGGTTGGGAAAAATCTCACAACAAGAAGCGATGGAGCAATTAGATGAGAAGAAGCAGAAATTACAAGCGTTGGTCAAACAACTCAGAAGATACAAAAAAGTGAGAATAGAAGGAAACAAAACCAAACATTCAACACAAACCAAAAGAAATTTAATCAGACAATAGACAACACACACATTAAAATAGACAATCCACCAAACATAACAGACATGGAACACTTCTTGAGCAACATATGGTCAAACCCGGTACAACATAACTGACATGCACGGTGGATACAAGCAGAAACAGACTCATACAAGATGATACCACAAATGCCTGAAGTGATAATTTTGCAACACGAGGTCACCCGAGAAATTAATTCTATGCACAATTGGAAAGCCCCTGGAAAAGATAAAATAGAAAATTTCTGGCTAAAGATGTTCACCTCAACACATTCACATCTAACTTAACAGTTACATTGCAGACCCATACACATTCCCTGATACACTTGCACATGGAATAACCTATCTGAAACCTAAAGATCAAGCAGACACAGCAAACCCAGCAAAATATCGCCCCATAACGTGCCTACCAACAATATACAAAATATTAACTTCAGTCATTACACAGAAATTAATGACACATACAACACAGAACAAAATTATAAATGAAGAACAAAAAGGCTGCAGAAAAGGAGCACAAGAATGTAAAGAGCAACTGATAATAGATGCAGAGATGACATATCAGGCTAAAACTAAACAAAGGTCGCTACACTACGCCTACATTGATTACAAAAAAGGTTTTGATAGTGTACCCCACTCATGGTTACTACAAATATTGGAAATATACAAAGTAGATCCTAAATTGATACAATTCCTAAACATAGTAATGAAAAATTGGAAAACCACACTTAATATCCAAACAAATTCAAAAATATCACATCACAGCCAATACAGATTAAGTGTGGGATGTACCAAGGAGACTCATTAAGTCCTTTCTGGTTCTGCTTTGATCTGAACCCACTATCCAACATGCTAAATAATACAAATTATGGATGTAATATTACTGGCACATACCAACACAAAATCACACATTTGCTATACATGGATGATCTAAAACTACTAGCAGCAACAAATCAACAACTCAACCAATTACTAAACATAACAGAAGTATTCAGCAAAGTTACAAATATGGCTTTTGGAACAGACAAATGTAAGAAAAATAGCACAGTCAAGGGAAAACACACCAAACAAGAAGATTACATATTGGATAACCACAGCGACTGCATAGAAGCGATGGAAAAAACAGATGCCTATAAATGTCTTGGATACAGACAAAAAATAGGAATAGATAATACAAATATTAAAGCAGAACTAAAAGAAAAATATAGACAAAGACTAACAAAAATACTGAAAACAGAATTGACAGCAAGAAACAAGACAAAAGCTATAAATACTTATGCTATACCAATATTGACCTATTCGTTTGGAGTAGTGAAACGGAGTAACACAGAACTAGAAGCACTCAATACACTTACACGAACACAATGCCACAAATATAGAATACATCACACACGTTCAGCAACAGAAAGATTCACATTAAGCAGAAAGGAAGTCAAGGACATGTGGCTTCAGGGTAAAGTTGACATTATACCAATTATACTAGCAACTACAGGAGTCATACCACACAATATCCACGAGTACATCAACGCAATACAGCTACATCCAAACGTATATATACAACTACAGAAATCTGTAATTATTGATACATGTTCAATTACCCAGAAGTTCCTAAATGCAATGTAAGATATACCATACAGTTAAAAGGAAGTACGCTTGATCAAGGTTCCCATTTTTGACCAGACGTCACGTCTGAGAAGAGAAAGAAGAAATAATAACAATAATAAGTCGCCAGCACTAGATGACATCCCAGTTCGGTTTTATGGAGAGTACGTTACAGCGTTGTGGCCTAACTTAGCTCGGGTTTATCGTGAATCTCTCGCCCAGCGCTAAGTTCCAAGTTACTGGAAAAGAAAGCATACGACTCCTGTATATAAGAAGGATAAAAAAAACGTACCCGCAAAATTACAGAACCATATAGTTAACATCGGTACGCTGGAGAATTTTTGAACACATTCTGAAAACAAAAGATTTCCTTCGTGCAGAAAAGCATCTGTCCACAAATAAGGACGGATTTACAACGCATCGTTTGTGCGAAACTCAGCTTCCTCTTTCCTCACGTATTAGCCTACAAACCATAGATAGATGACAATAGGCAAAGTCTACGTATGTTCCTACATTTCTGGAAAGAGTGACACCACGCCCTACTGTAGGCTTTTGACGAAAGTCTAGCATACGGAATAGGTTCCCAGATATGTGAGTGACTTGCACACTTTTTAAGTAATAGCGTCCAGTAGGTTGTCCTCGACACCGAGAGTTCATCAGAGACAACATTATAGTCAGGAGTGCCCCAGGCAAATGTAATGAGACCGCTTTTATATTCTATTTACATAAATGATCTGGCGGACATGCCGAACGGCAATTAACGGCTGTTTGCCGTTGTAATGTTGCCGAAGGTACCGTCCTTCAGCGACTTTAAGATGATACAAGATACCTTAGATTGCTCTAAATCCATAAATATGTAAGGTAATGCGGATAAGAAGAGAAGACAAACACATAATTTTCCAAGGCAACATTTGTAATGTGCTGCTTGACAAGGCCATATCGACTAAATATCTAAGAGTAAGGCTACAAAGCGATATGAAATGAAGTGCGCATGTCAGGTTAATATTTGGGAAGGCGAATGCTCGACTCCGTTTTGGGAGAATGTTGGGAAAGTGTAGCTCATGTATAAAGGAAATGGCGTGTAGAGACCCATTCTCGAGTACTGCACACTATTTGGGTTTCCCACCAGGTCAGACTAAAGATAGACATCGAAGTAAATCCTCGGAGTGCTGCTACATTTATTGGCAACGGCCTTGCCGCAGTGGCTACACCGGTTCCCATGACATCACCGAAGTTAAGCGCTGTCGGGCGTGTTCGGCAATTGGTGGGTGACCATTCAGGCCGCCACGCGCTGTTGTCATTTTTCAGGGTGCACTCAGCCTCGTGACACCAACTGAGGAGCTATTCGATCGAATAGTAGCGGCTTCGGTCAAGAATACCGTCATAACGACCGGGAGAGCGGTGTGCTGACCCCATGCCCCTCCTACCCGCATCCTCCACTGAGGATGACACGGCGGTCGGATGGTCCCGGTAGGCCACTCGGCCCCTGAAGACGGAGTGCTGCTATATTTATTACCAGTGGGTTCGATCAGCACGCAGCTAGTACAGAAGAGCAATGTGAACTCAAATGGGACTCCCTGTAGGGAAGACGACGCTCCTTTCACGAGACACTATTGCGGAATTTCAGAAAACCGGATTTTAGGACAATTGCAGTCGGTTCTACATTTCGTGTAAGGACCACGAAGATAGGACGAGAGAAATTACGGCTCGTGTGCAGGATTATTAATAGCCGTTTTTCCCTCGCTGTACCCCAAGAGCTGGAGTATATATGTAGATAGAAGATGTAGAGTGTGATACTCTTTGCACATGCGTTCCACATATTGAGGATCCACATTAGACCATGTGCGAATGTGCATTTTACTGTACAGTGCGATTTTTAAGAACTGACAGTCTGCTGTGACCGCTACTTGTGCATAAGGTGCTTTTTAACTGCAAATATTTTGTTTCTGACAAAAATTAACTGCTATATTTTACCCATCATATTAGCAACAGGGCATGAGACTCTAACTCTCAATGATCAAGTTTAGTGACAAAAATTTTTGATGATCAGAAGATGATAGTTATTTCCGTATAAACCGATTGCCAAAAATCTATGCAAAAAAGACGAATCTATGCTACACTGTCTACTGACAGATTTTTTAACTAAGTAAAACAAATTGCTTCTCCTAATTTCTCGTCGTAGGTATACTGAATGATTTCCTTCTCTCAAATTAATAAAATATCTTGACGGGCCACCTGGACCTTGCTTTGAAGCCAGATCTTTACATGAAACAGACATCTGGCCGTTATCTTGAGGTAAGACCCTGCTGTTGGTGAGTCTCTTCGAACTGATGCAACCTTCTCTTTGTGGTAGATTCAGGTACAGCATCTCCGGTGGTTCTCAGTCGTACTGGCTTGGTGTACGGGTAATATTGTTGTACCCAACAATATGATACTGCGTGAAGAGTCTGACAGAGCACCGAAAGAGCTAAGTTGAAACAAGGCCCCGGGAGTAGTTAACATTCCATTAGAACTACCAACAGCCTTGGGAGAGCCAGCCCTGACAAAACTATACCATCTGGTGAGCAAGATGTATGAGACAGGCGAAATATCCTCAGACATCAAGAAGAATATAATAATTCCAATCTCGAGCAAAGCAGGTGATGATAGATGTGAAAATTACCGAACTATCAGTTTAATAAGTCACGGCTGCAAAATTCTGACGAGAATTCTTTACAGACGAATGGAAAAACTGGTAGAAGCCGACTTCGGAGAAGATCGGTTTGGATTCCGTAGAAATGTTGGAACACGTGAGGCAATACTGACACAACGACTTATCTTAGAAGAAAGATTAAGGAAAGGTAAACCTACGTTTCTAGCATTTGTAGACTTACAGAGAGCTTTTGATAATGTTGACTGGAATACTCTCTCTCAAATTCTGAAGGTGGCAGGGGTAAAATACAGGGAGCGAAAGGCTATTTATAAGTTGTACAGAACCCAGATGGCAGTTATAAGAGTCGAGGGGCATGAAAGGGAAGTAGTGGTTGGGAAGGGAGTGAGACAGTGTTGTAGCCTATCTCCGATGTTATTCAATCTGTATATTGAGGAAGCTGTAAAGAAAACCAAAGAAAAATTCGGAGTAGGTATTAAGATCCACGGAGAAGAAATAACAACTTTGAATTTCGTGTATAACATTGTAATTCTGTCAGAGACAGCAAAGGACTTGGAAGAGCAGTTGAACGGAATGGACAGTGTCTTGAAAGGTCGGTATAAGATGAACATCAACAAAAGCAAAACGAGGATAATGGAATGTAGTCGAATTAGGTCGAGTGATGCTGAGGGAATTAGGTTAGGAAATGAGACACTTAAAGTAGTAAAGGAACTTTGCTATTTGGGGAGCAACATAACTGATGATGGTCGAAGTAGAGGGGATATAAAATGTAGAAGGCAATGGCAAGGAAATTGTTTCTGAAGAAGAGAAATTTGTTAACATCGATTATAGATTTAAGTGTCAGGAAGTCGTTCCTGAAAGTATTTGTATGGAGTGTAGCTATGTATGGAAGTGAAACATGGATGATAAATAGTTTGGACAAGAAGAGACTAGAACCTTTCGAAATGTGGTGCTACAGAAGAATGCTGAAGATTAGGTGGGTAGATCACATAACTAATGAGGAGGTATTGAATATAATTGGGGAGAAGAGGAGTTTGTGGCACAACTTGACAAGAAGAAGGGACCGGTTGGTAGGACATGTTCAGAGGCATCAAGAGATCACAAAATTAGCATTGGAGGGCAGTGTGGAGAGTAAAACTCGTAGAGGGAGACCAAGAGATGAATACACTAAGCAGATTCAGAAGGATATAGGTTGCAGTAGGTACTGGGAGATGAAGAATCTTGCACAGGATAGAGTAGCATGGAGAGCTGCATCAAACCAGTCTCTGGACTGAAGACCACATCAACAACAATTATGTCATCTCAGTTACATCATCGGAGTGCACCCTGAAGGTGTGGCAGTGGGAACTGAAGTTTCATACCACCCTCCGACGATGTAAGTTCAAGGTAGCATGCAATAATAATAATAATAATAATAATAATAATAATAATAATAACAATAATGATAAGTCGCCGGGTCTAGATGGAATCTTATTCTATGGGAAAAATCTTTAGTATGCTGTAGGAAACACCATCAAATTTATATGATCTTTCGTTTTTAAGAGAATATGTAATTTCTCTTAATTTCAGGTAAAGACTAAATTATATGTTAATTGATTTTTCAGCATATTGCTCTGATATTTCTCTTGAACTTTTAGTTCCTTTATTTTTTACTATACATAGGAAATGATTACTTGCTACCTGTGACTCATCATGTAGAATCGTTTCCTGTAATCCAATAGTGATGTTATCCTGTTATGTGGCTGGTTGCCCTGTCTTTCGTTTCACTACGTTTGTACTGGTATTGGTGGTCGTATGATGATGCAACCCTGGAGCCGGAGCCTCTATAAAGGCCAGCAGAGAGTACGGAGCGCATGTGCCAAGTGCCATGACTACTGCCCTTAATGCAAGAGGTACTAGCAGCGCCGCCGGTGGTACGGGCAAATATAATCGAGATGTCGCTGCCTCAGCTAATCGTCAAATTCTTCCTCCGAACGAAACCGTTATGTTATAATTCGGATAAGCGTAGTGTTCCACGGCCTGCTCAGAGAAAAGTCCTTGCCACCCAGCCACACTAGTAGTGTTGCCAGACATTCCGGATTTCCGGCGTAATTTTAAATGTCACCCAGCGGCATGGTATGTCACGTATTTCAATCTTGTTCGATTATTAATGAGAAATCCGCTGCGCTACAGCTTGTAATTACCTATTACCTACGAACGTACCGCATGAAGATACGACTAGCGCGGCTATCAGTCTATGATCGTACTGGGTAGGACCGATATTCACCGACTCCCACCCTCTCGCCATGCGCCGCGCGGCTATGTTTGCCTGCGTCTGTTTGTTTTCCATTCTTCTATTATTTTACTATCCATTTCACTTTCTTTGTATAATTTTCTGTTTCACACTTTCGTCCTTGTGCTAACTGATGTAAATGCTATGTCAACGGGTATTAACGATACTGGAATGGGTTTCCAGTTCCATTCTTGCTGTCGTTCTACTTCAAAACTTAGTTCGCTGTTTTGTGAGAACTACTGAGCGTTTAACGTGTTGCGATTGTCAATTATTTCTAAAGCTGCACAAAAAAAAGAGTGATTTAAGTGACAGTAGCACAGATTATTCATCTAGATGTGATGGAATATCTTCTAAGAAAGTCAAAAGGCTTACTAAGTATAATCAGAATTGGGAAAACAATTATTCCTTTTTAAGACAAAAGAAAACTCGTACAAGGCGTACTGTAGCCTGTGCGATAAAGGTTTCTCGCGTCCTGGTGGAGGCATTGTTGATGTGAAACAAAATGCATCTACTAAATCTCACACGACTGTTGTTAGCAAAAGAGTATCTCGTATCTTATCCACATATATCTCGAAGCATGAACCATATGTCTCGGAGACGCAGAAGATTACTGCTAGAATATTCGCATCTCTTTATCACAAGGTAAAGCACTCTCTTAGTGACAATAGTATGAATTCTAATTCAAATGGCTGTGAGCACTATGAGACTTAACATCTGAGGTCATCAGTTCCCTAGAACTTAGAACTTCTTAAATCTAACTAACCGAAGGACATCACACACATCCATGCAAAGGCAGTATTCGAACCTGTGACCGTAGCGGTCGCGAGGTTCCAGACTTAAGCACCTAGAACCACTCCGCCACAACGGCCGGCAAATACACTCCTGGAAATTGAAATAAGAACACCGTGAATTCATTGTCCCAGGAAGGGGAAACTTTATTGACACATTCCTGGGGTCAGATACATCACATTATCACACTGACAGAACCACAGGCACATAGACACAGGCAACAGAGCATGCACAATGTCGGCACTAGTACAGTGTATATCCACCTTTCGCAGCAATGCAGGCTGCTATTCTCCCACGGAGACGACCGTAGAGATGCTGGATGTAGTCCTGTGGAACGGCTTGCCATGCCATTTCCACCTGGCGCCTCAGTTGGACCAGCGTTCGTGCTGGACGTGCAGACCGCGTGAGACGACGCTTCATCCAGTCCCAAACATGCTCAATGGGGGACAGATCCGGAGATCTTGCTGGCCAGGGTAGTTGACTTACACCTCCTAGAGCACGTTGGGTGGCACGGGATACATGCGGACGTGCATTGTCCTATTGGAACAGCAAGTTCCCTTGCCGGTCTAGGAATGGTAGAACGATGGGTTCGATGACGGTTTGGATGTACCGTGCACTATTCAGTGTCCCCTCGACGATCACCAGTGGTGTGCGGCCAGTGTAGGAGATAGCTCCCCACACCATGAAGCCGGGTGTTGGCCCTGTGTGCCTCGGTCGTATGCAGTCCTGATTGTGGCGCTCACCTGCACGGCGCCAAACACGCATACGACCATCATTGGCACCAAGGCAGAAGCGACTCTCATCGCTGAAGACGACACGTCTCCATTCGTCCCTCCATTCACGCCTGTCGCGACACCACTGGAGGCGGGCTGCACGATGTTGGGGTGTGAGCGGAAGACGGCCTAACGGTGTGCGGGACCGTAGCCCAGCTTCATGGAGACGGTTGCGAATGGTCCTCGCCGATACCCCAGGAGCAATAGTGTCCCTAATTTGCTGGGAAGTGGCGGTGCGGTCCCCTACGGCACTGCGTAGGATCCTACGGTCTTGGCGTGCATCCGTGCGTCGCTGCGGTCCGGTCCCAGGTCGACGGACACGTGCACCTTCCACCGACCACTGGCGACAACATCGATGTACTGTGGAGACCTCACGCCCCACGTGTTGAGCAATTCGGCGGTACGTCCACCCGGCCTCCCGCATGCCCACTATACGCCCTCGCTCAAAGTCCGTCAACTGCACATACGGTTCACGTCCACGCTGTCGCGGCATGCTACCAGTGTTAAAGACTGCGATGGAGCTCCGTATGCCACGGCAAACTGGCTGACTGACGGCGGCGGTGCACAAATGCTGCGCAGCTCGCGCCATTCGACGGCCAACACCGCGGTTCCTGGTGTGTCCGCTGTGCCGTGCGTGTGATCATTGCTTGTACAGCCCTCTCGCGGTGTCCGGAGCAAGTATGGTGGGTCTGACACACCGGTGTCAATGTGTTCTTTTTTCCATTTCCAGGAGTGTAGTAAGGATTGTTCACACAAATTAATGCCATTTATCTGCAGCGATTCAAAACACTCTCAAAGTCTTAGCCGTCGAAGAACAAAAGCGGAAGCTACCGCAAGTGAATTATTGGCCAATGAACCTGTTAAAATATTTTAAAGACCATTTAAGAGCAAAATCGATACTTTTCTATTGCGACAGATGCAAGTAATAAGAAAATATAAAAATGTTCCCAATTTTTTTGTAATTCTTTCATTTCATTGTGATAGTGGGATTGTGGACCTCCTACTAGAATTTGTAGAATGTAAAGATGAATGTACATATCAAGTTTCGAAGTTTCGTAAAACACAAACTGGAGAAGAATGAATGTGTTTAAATAAAGTTTCGACATTCGCCGATAACAGCACTAATGTAAACTTCGGCAGAAGTAATTCCATTTATACACACTTTTTAGCTAAAGGTGATAAAGCTGTCGAAGTTAATTTTCCAGTTCATTTCTCCACAATGCTGCAAAAGACAGTAGTGATCAACTGGAAATGTATGACTGAAAATATGTAGTTACTTCAGTAGATCTGCGAAACGATGAGTGGACTTCCAACTCAAGTTTGAAGCAAATGAGACACAATGGGAAGAAATAATAAAACATGTTGCCACGAGATTTTTATCTCTTCGTTCTGCTGTCGAAAGAGTATTAAAATTATGGCCTGCACTAAAATCTCATTTTCTGAAATTCCACAATGAATGTTCACGTTTATTAGAAAATAATCGCATGTGAAGAAGAAAAGAAAAAAAAACTTTTGCGTATTTGTCTTTTCTGCATAACGTAAAGTTTTCGGCAGAAACAACAATGAAGGAGAGTGAATCAGATTCTCTGTCACCTGTTGAAATACATCCTTAAATGCACGGGATTCGCGTAAAGACTGAGCAAAGAAATAAAGACAACTTTACCGGAAGTAAGACCAGAGAAGTAATGGGTGAATTAAGCACTGACGCAGAAGAAACTATTCCGAACAATTTTCTACAGTTCTACAACAATCTTGTAGGGTATTTGTTACCACGACATGATTCCTCAGGAAACAATATCCTTTCCAAGACGCTGTTTTTAAACTTAAATAATAAAAATAATAAATCACCACCATTTACAAAAAGCTGTGGAACTCTTAAAGGTCGATGAAGTGAACATGGACTCCTCTACGAAGAATTTCAAATTATTAAAAGAAGACATGGGCATGGCACCGTCTTTTGATGACAAAAATAAGGTTGCGATTGAGAACTGGAAGAAAATCATGGAAGGGTTTTCTAAGAATGAAATCCCTAACATTTTTCCGGTCTGATCGTTCTTCTTTAGTATCCCTAGTTCAAAGTCTTCGTCGAAAGGCTTTTTCACAGATCGCATAAAAATGAACTGATGAACGAAATTAATGTACCCCGAATTTTCGACTAAGATTAATTTTCTTAAATATGTAAAATAAAAAGTTACACATTCTTCATCAAAACATAAGAAAAACAATAAACCGCAAAAAAATTTCTTTCTCATTTTTCCGGGTGTAAGAGGTCCGAGCGGATGTAATTTCGATGTATTGCTCATGCGCTGCCTGCGATATGCAAGGTCCCTGACCAGAGAGCAGTGTTGACTGCAGTAGGAACTGTGTAGCTGTAGCAGTAAGTTGTTGCTAGTCTGGGGTCTGCTCTGGTCTGGTCTGGTGTATCGTGCTGGCTGGCCCAGTCGCGGTGCAGCGATGCCGGAGCCTGAGTATTATTGTGTAAAGTAAAAAGCAGCCTCGCGCATATGTAGTAATGTTATCTCAAGTCCCATGTAAATGTTTTAAAAATCTCGTAGTAATAATCTTGCTCACAAAAAGTAACTTTTAACAACCATTTATTTCAATTTAAAGAATTTACTAATTTCTCCCATCCATGATCATCCTGATTGTTGTAATAGAAAAATCAGTTGCTTCCTTTCATAAATGACAGATAGGTCGGCCAGCATTGCACAGAGCTGTGCCGGAAAAATTTATTGTAAGAACAAATATATCCGGCGACATCATTGAGGTAAGAATTTTTTCCTTTTTTTGTTCAGAATGGTCTTTCAGGGCCATGACGCAGCACTGCTGTCGTCCAAAATCTACCAGGTTAAATTCACAGTGAATTATTGAAAAATCATAGTGAACGACATAATTATAATTTTTACTGTTGAGAGGTTTAGGAATTTTTCTGTTTTGAGGTTACGCTAAATGTGAATGAATTTTGAGCTTAGATTAAACCAGAAAGAATTTTTGTGGGGAGATGAAATGTAAATGAATTTTGTAGGGAGGTTGCAAATGAGAAAGAATTTTGTTTGGAGGTTACACTAAATTAGAATCATTATTCATAATACTTATTTAATATTATTGTGGGGAGGTTACACGGGGAAAAAATGAAATTCCGTTCTTTGTTTTTAGCCCAAATGAACATTTGTCCGTTACAGGGGAAAAGATACTCTGGTAACACTAAACACGTGTCCCACCTGGGTAAAGGTAACGGCCAGGTGTCAGTTTAGTACGATGATTCGAGTGCTAAACAAGGGGGACTACTTTGCATTACCAGTTATTCCGCCTCGATAGCGGATGGAGTAACATCTGATCTGATTCAATCACTGGATCGTAGACATAATCTGCCCACAGACGCCACCTAGCTGAGGTATCCACAGACTTACACAAAGCTGCTGGTGATTTCTTAAGCGGAAGAATCTTGTGGCTCTACATCCTCGTGTGTGTTAAACTGCATCCTCACTTGCTCTCCACCTGATAAAGATGCTGTGTGCGTAACGTGAAGCAGCTGTAAACATGCTCCGTAACGCGGCGTTAGGCTCCGTCAGAATTTCTTGCAAAGCCCGTCCCTCTCAACCCAGCGCGTCAACCAACCGCCGCTCCTTACTCCTCCCGGTCCCCGCGCTCCAGTCCGGTGCTGATATTAATGCCGGCTGGCTGGCTGATGTATCGCCAGCGGCGCTGCGCCGCACTCAGGCAAACTCCACAATGGCAGCAGCGGCACCCGCGACCCGAAGACGGATGGAAACAGCCGCCTGAGCCACGGCGCGCCACGAATAAATCACTCAGCGCGCAAAAAGGGGAAAGCGGTGTTTATTTAGATGCCTCACGAAATCTGCAACTGCAGTACGTGGGGGACGAAAGTGGAGTATCAGGGAGAGGTCAAATACCGTTTGAACTTTTCTCAAGGTGCAGGCGACGAATGAACCTGCAGTCCGTCACCTACGTACACGCAGTGATGTGTGCTGGAAGGAAGTGAGCGACTTCTCTAAAGTTTTGTATCGTTACGATACTACCCTCATATGGAACGAAAAAAATGTCTTTATGGCGTATAAGCTGATGAGTCTAACCATTATGACCCTTGCATACTCGCGGTTCTAGGCGCGCAGTCCGGAACCGCGCGACTACTACGGTTGCAGGTTCGAATCCTGTCTCGGGCAAGGATGTGTGTGATGTCCTTAGGTTAGTTAGGTTTAAGTAGTTCTAAGTTCTAGGGGACTGATGACCACAGCTGTTAAGTCCCACAGTGCTCAGAGCCATTTGAACCATTTGAACCCTTGCATACCGCGAGATTGAGTGGCAGCTAATGGATTTTGGGACCGTAAAGCGATAAGGAAAGTATTCAGATTGGTCCAGCTCCCCCTACCGAAAAGTTTTATGCAACCAGCAACGCATACGAAAACCACATGCAAGATTTTAATATTCTCTCGATCGTTAAGTGCACATTATTACTCCTACAGAAAAAACTAACTGAATTGTTCAATAGGAATTCTAATAGAGGTAAGCTTTGTACTAGGATACATTTCCGGTGGTAGGCATGGTTTGTGAGTGATTAAAGAAAAACAAGTTTTATACGTTTTTCTTGAATAATCTCTAGTGAAATTGTATCACATTAAAATATTTAACTCCGTCAAATTTCCTACCAAAACGTCCTGTTCATGTTTCCTTCAGGACTATCAGTTCGCACATAATGAATAAGAGAACATGAAAGTCTTTCCCCTGGTATTTGAAGGTGGGGGGAGCAGCTGAAACACCGTATATGAGAGGAATAGAGGAAATCTTGAATCATTGTGGTGACGTTACAGACCGCAAATGGGGAAATCCACTGACATAAGATGTCAGACTTCTCCTACACGTTCCCATATTGACCCAACTACATCGTCAATTACGACTGATATGGGCAAGTTATTAGAGATCAGACCATGGATAAATTGTGGGGCTGTAAGAAAATGGACTGTGCAAACAATCTCAGGCGGTGAACACAGATAAAAAAAAATGGGATGTGTGTTTACCAAGACTATTTTTGTGAACTAAAATTACCATTCTCCGTTTTAACATGAAATTGCTTCTCACTGTGAGATCATCAATGATCCTTAACAACAAAAGTGGTCAACCTGTTAAATCTGCTCAAGGAACAACGACTAAAGATGGATTGCATGAAGTGATGTTAGAATCCCAATTAAGATTAACTGTACAATTATTATCTGGTTAGATTACCATCAAACACAGAAGATTTCAGACAAAAATACAATCGCAAGGGAATGCTGATGCCTGATACATATTACATATTGCAACAAACACTTCATAAACTATCTTAACATGAGGATAATATGTGGACTAGGTAACGGGGAGCATTTACCAAAGCACACCCACGCGTACATTGGTACTAACTGTCCACGTGGAGTGAAGAATAGAAATTAAAAGGACGTACAGCAGACTTCCATGCATTGGGCAAAGAGTCTGTAATGGTCAATCACAAAATCTCCAACTTACACAGAAATTCCAAACTTCCGAAATACTGTAAATACAGAAACATTTAAAATTAAGATATATTTTTTAAAGAATGTCATTTTGCTTCCAGATGTTATGGTTTTTACGATTGCAATTTCATCATTTTCAGGTATCTATAAAACATAATGCAACGGAATGAGAACAATTTACAGTGTGATTAACGGTAGGTACAATCAAATTTGTAGTTTTTTGACATTCAATAGCGTACTTACAAGACTTTGACATATAGGTCTTTGTTAGGCAGAGATAACAACGTAATACACCAATCTGCACGTCGAACCAAAAGTGGTGAATGTGAGTGTATGTGCGTGAGCCAATCAGATTCAGAGGATACACCAACGTAAGTGAGAACTGAAAATGTTCATTTATTGCACATCCACGAAACAGCACGAAACAGCAACAGCATCGAGGAATCTTTGAAGGTACTACACAGGGCAGAGAATTGCAGTTTAATGGACAGTCTAGAAGAAATTGAAATCTATTGCGCATTCAAGGAACAACCACAAAAGGTACGCAGTGAACAAACAGACCTGAGAAACAAAAATTTTCTCGACTGTTTTAGACATTTTACTATAATGTATTTAGTTGTGTGCTATATATAATTCATTCAAAATCGTAGCACATCAAATGGGATACTGACTACTATCACTGATTATCAATTCTTTGATATGCAAGTGTGCATATTACGTTGTTATCTCTGCCTAATATAAAACTGTATGTAAAAATCCTTTAACTACTGTACATGAATGTCAAAAAACTAGAAATCTAGTTGTAATTACTATTAATCCCACTGTACATTGTTCTCACCATGCTACATAACGTTTTCAGATGCCTGAAAACGGCTTAGTGCCGAAACTGCAATCGTAAAAGGAAAACTCTAACGTCTGAAAGCAAGTTGAAATTATTTTAAGATAATTTGGCAGATGATATAGAATCTATATTAAATCATGAAACTTGTGTATACAGCCAGCAATCAACACGATTCTACTTTAGTAAACGCGCATCAAAGTCGCTATCTCATCTTAAGTACCACGAGACTGCAGCACATTTACCAAGAAGTTGAGTTTAGTATTCAGGGCAAAAGGAGATACGATTATATAAGAAAAAGTATCACCACAGCTGTACCTCGAGAATGAATTTATGGTCTCACACGACTAGTTTCGGCGACACATTACCATCATCCTCAGCCCAACCACTGCAAAAGAGTATTAGAATTTTTGGCGCATTTATTGTGCAGTCCTTGTCATTAGAGAACTCACGTGGTCTATCTCAGACGACAAGTACAAATCAAAACACTGAACTCGCAAAAAATATTATTATGAAATGTACACACTCACACGGAAAACTAAAAGACCACAACAAAGGAAAATTTTTCATGAGAGCTGAAGGCAATTACACCACACGAGAAACGCGTGAGTGCAATCACACAAATCGCATGTTACATGGAACAAGGAACTCCCGAAAATTAAATGTAAACGAAAGAATTCTACCATGAACACATTTAAAACACACAACACATTCACACATAAGAAACACAAACTTTGAACTTAGACATTGAAAGGTGGCTACACTGAGCCACAGCGCCAGAAATCGCGCCAGAGAGTATTGTTCCGCCGCCTCCACTGGCAGTGCTTATTGAGACGTAGCGGCAGGCAGTTCTTGCCGAGAAGTTGTGGTGGACACTGCTTGTAGCTGAAGTCAGAGTGAGATGCGGTAGTGGAGAGTGTTGTTCCATGTTTTATGCAGTGGTTTGATGGGAGAGATGATGATGTTCTAATGGAGATATTGTAATGGTCAGAGTGCATTTCGTCAATATATATGGAGGTATTTTCTTTTATTCTTTTATTCTTTCAGTGACCTGAATAATGTGTCATTACAGGTTCAGTCAACAAAGCATCTGGCGTGTGTTCTTGTATTGGAGTGTAATTTTGGTTTTCTTGCACAATTATAGTATTTGTAATTTTCTTTTATCACGTCAGTATAATTGGAAAAAATTCTTGTCTTGTTGAAGAAGAACCGTGCCAGATGTGCGTTGAGTCATACTACCACATACAGAACAGCTACACTTGTGCTTTGTTGGTTTCGTAGGTTTTATAGTTGCTGGGGACTTAATTAATTAATTGTATTAACTGAATTTTTGATTTCATTCTTTGTGGTTGTTACATGCAGTCAGATTGCGTGCAAAAACTAGTCAGGGCCAGCCGTTTACGAAACAGCGTAATCGGACATACAGCGACAGAAAATTAAAAAGTATTTGCATTGCATTCTTATATCTTTATTTTAATTAAGCCCCCATGCACGTGGCGACCGCAGCTTCGGATCGTCCCTTGGAATTCCTCTGATTGTAAAAATAGTAGACAGTAGTATTGTTGTAGTAATTTGTAGCTTAGTAATTGTAGTCTATTTTGCATGTGTAGATTTGGTAATTGGCATTCTTCTAATGGTATTTTTCAAAATTTAATTTTTATTGCCTTGTATACGCGTTTGACGATTTGGTGCAATTATTTCAATTGTTCGATTAATCGTGTTTGAGGGAAATATTTCGTGTGAATGGTATTGTTGAAGATAAAGAGTCATTGTGTGTAATTTTCATATAGTGACGAGTTTTGTATGTTTTGTAAATGATTACGCGATCGATGAAAAAGGCAAAAATTATGAATAGTGAGAATGACGAAATTGTTAACATGGCGAACTCGCCAACAGAGGAAAACAGTATGATGGATAATGAAGTGGAAAACAATGTAATAAGTCGGGAAAATAGTCCGGAACCATGTCAAAATTTTTCTCAATCAGAAAATTCACAGAATCCGAGATTAACGACAGAAGATTCTGGAATAGTATCGAACTCAGATAGCTTTACTGCTATGACGAAGGAAGTTAGTTTTACGGGAAATGTTAGGGGCGAAAAGAATTTCGAACAAGTTAATCTGGAGCAGTTGATGAGTGCAATATTAAATTTACGATCTGAATTAAAAACAGATAGGGGAACAATGGAGCAGTTTCGATCTGAATTAAAAACAGAGATAGGAACAATTAAAACTGAGATGGGAACTTTGGGATCTGAATTAAAAAATGATATGGGAACAATGGAAACACGGTTAGACTCACGAATAGGGACATGTTTCAAAAATATGAAAGATGAATTAAAGAAAGAAATCAGAGAAGAAGTACAACCGATTTTGAATTCTCACAATAATAGATTAAGTGCAGTAGAGATTAGCCAAAGGGAACAGGATAGAGAACAGGAAGAAAGAGATCGCGTGATAGTACAGAAATTTTCAGAGTTAAATTTACAACGTGCAAAAGATAAGGAAGAAATATTTGAGAGAATCGAGGAATCCGTACCAAATGACAGATTAAATAACCTAACACAACAGTATGAACAGTTAACTACTAAATGCGTTAATACTGAAACGCGAGTCGCGACACTTACGGAAGACGTAAATAAACAGAAAGAACAAATTGGTGACTTATCGGAAAGAGTGGAGGAGATTTCAGATAAATTGACAAATCTTAGTTTAAATGGGGACAGAGATTCAGATGACACAGCTCCATTACCATTTTCAGAAACCGAAGAGTACCAGAGCATAAATAAACATGTTGAAAATCAGGGAAAATTTAATGAACGCGTGAAAAGGGAAATTGAGGCATTAAAAAAGCAAGTCAAACAAATTGAAGGCGAAATCGTAGGAAAAGACGGCAAAAGAAATTTAGAATCACAGATACCAGAGGGGTTTGAAGACAATAATTTGTTTCATTTACGGGATGCAACAAGAGAGCGCCAGGCGCGCGAACTTGACAATAATCGGCATTGGGACTGGGACAGACGCGGTAGGTCTTTGTCGCCACGAGGCGAAAACTTTGACTATAAACACTTTTTGACTGTTCGGAAATTTAAGATCTTCCGCAATTCTAAGAATGACATACATCCATGTGCATGGTTAGATCAATTTACGTACGCACTTCCGCTAAAAGTGCCACTAAGTCACAAACTGAAAATTATGTGCAGCTATTAATGTCCTCAGGGGATTCACTACTCTTAAGTGAATATGTGCCGTAGCGAGCATAGGGCCCCGAGCTGTAGTGGTGCTATTTCTGTACCGCTGCCTACTCTTTTACTATTCTTTGCATCTATCGAAACAACTCTTCAACTATCAATCTATCTAGAGAGCGTGTAAAAAATAACCGGATATTACTATTTTACCTGAAAGTGATTTCGGAAATTACCGTTTGGACTTACTGTATTTTCAGCAGCATTCATTCGTAGTTTAAATGAAATTTTACCTGTTTATCTTCGTGACAATATTGCTTCTTATGTTGACGACATTCTTATTGCTAAACATTCTTGGAGTGAGCACAACAAAATTTTGGATTCATTATTACGTATTTTTGCAAGAGTTGGCATTACGGTGAACTTAGAAAAATCTGAATATGGTCGTTCTCGGGTGAAATTTCTCGGTCACATTATTTCTACAGAAGGTATTCTTCCTGATCCAGAAAAATTAGACGCTATTCGTAATTATGCTGTTCCTACCACAAAACGTGATGTTCGTAGTTTTCTTGGTGTCTGTAATTTTCTTAGACGCTTTGTTAGATTGGACGATTTGGCCACACCTCGTTTATGTGAACTATCTGGAAAGAAATCTAATTGGTGTTGGGATGAGGAAGCTCAGTCAGAATTTGAACAACTCCGTGATGCTTTAGTTGCTGCTCCACTTCTTTCACACCCGGATTTATCTAAAGATTTTTGTTTGGCGGCGGACTCATCATACAAAGGACTAGGTGCACATTTATTTCAAGAGATAGAAGAAGACGGCGTCGTAGTACAAAAGACTATTGCATTTGGAAGTCGTGTTCTCTCTAAATCAGAAAAGAATTATTCGATTACGGAACTTGAAGCTTTGGCTGTTGTTTGGGCTTTTACAAAATTTCGCACATTTTTGTTTGGCAGACATACTAAGGTTTACACCGATCATCGAGCTCTTGAGTTTCTTATGTCGACAAAATTAACTCATGGCAGATTGTCACGATGGGCGTTGTACTTACAGGAATTTGACTTTAGTATTGTTTACATACAGGGTTCTTCAAATATTGTTGCCGATGCTTTATCACGTGCACCTATGGGTTTGAAACAAAGTGCTGAAGAGGACTGCAAGGAAAACAATTATTGTTTGATGTATATTCAAGGTGTTGCGTTTGAGAACTTTATTTCGTCTTCGCTCCAGGACATCGCTAAGGAGCAAAATAAGGATCCAATCTGGAAGGACATTAAGGAGAAGTGGAAGAGAAAGGAAAGCGTAGCGATTAGACAGCATTATTTAGTTCGCAATGACATTCTTTTTAAACGAAAATCGGTCGACAACTCTGTTTGGTTAGTTTGTATTCCTGATGAGTGGGTTAATAAGCTGATTTGGTATACGCATTTCAGTTATGCACACTTTGGTCCCAGAAAATGCTTTCATAAATTACGAGAAAATTGCTACTTCAGTAATATGGAAAAACGTATTCGATTTGTTCTTGCCAAATGCAAATTATGTCAAAAGGCTAAGCCGCCGACAGTTTCTCACAGAGCACCGTTGTTTCCTATCATTCCAGCAAAATTAAAGGACATGGCTGCAGTTGATTTGTTCGGTCCAGTGGTTCGATCTACTAATGGTTTTGCGTACATTTTCGTAGCAGTGGAGTTGACATCAAAATATGTGTGTTTTACACCGTTACGCAAAGCAACAGCTCGTTCAGTATCTAATGCTTTCATTAACCATTTTCTTAAAGAAGTGGGTCATGTTGATAAGGTTATATCAGATAATGGATCACAGTTTCGTTCTAAAATTTGGCTTCGTACTCTACGGCGTCGTAAAATTAAACCAATTTTCATTTCACTTTTTCACCCTCAATCTAACGCTTCAGAGAGATGGATGAAGGAAATCAATAAATTGTGTCGTCTTTATTGTCATCAGAATCACAGAACTTGGGATCAGTATCTTCATATTTTTCAAAACATTCTGAATGAACTTCCTAACGACTCAACTTCTTTACCACCTATACTGATATTAAAAAACAAAGCACCGACAAATCGCATTTCTGAAATCGTTCCTTTTCCGCCTACACGGAAACTGCGGCATTCTGAAGTTGTCAACCTGGCTCTACAAAATATTGCATCTGCGGCTGCTAGAAGAGAGAAATCAGCTAAGCGTCCTGGTCGTTTAAAAATCTTGTCAGTTGGTCAGAAAGTGTTAATTAAGTCTCATCGTTTGTCTCACAAAGGAAAAGGCTTGTGTCGCAAATTTTTTCTGCTTTATAACGGCCCATACAGAATTCGCAAAATTATTCATGATAACACTGTCGAAATAGAAACTCTTAAATCACGACGCTCTAAGGGAATACATCATATATCTAACGTTAAAATTTTTGTGGAATGATATACTTTTGAAAAATTTTTGTAGAATGACATACTTTTGAGAAACTAACAGTTGTATGTAAACACACGGAGAGTACAAGGATACCGCGCTGTGTTTTGGCGGCGGCACATACTCAAAGCAACAGTCAAGTCTGCGCGCCGCTAAAGGCAGTCGTTGACCGCAAACAATCACTTCCTACGTCACGCGCCTACAGCTGATCGAGCGCTCAGTGCGAATGCACTGACAGCCGTAAATTTCTAATTTCTCCGACTAAATTCAGTATAAAGCTATAGTGACTTGATGAATTCTGTTATTAACATTCAGTATTTTTCAGGATACGGTTCTATAAAATATTTAAGAACTTCAGGTAAATTCTGTGCGGGTCCGACGTTAAGACGACTTGCTATCGAGAAAATTTCAGGAAAAATGTCATTTCGAAGAAGAAAGTAATAAACTAAAAAGGTAATTATTAATTGAGTTTATTTTTCAGGTAACATATTTCCACTTGGGTACGTACTTTAGACGTAATTTGCTGCTCGCGATTACGTGATTCATACTTTGTGCTAATTACATGTTCAATGAAATTACTTGTGAAGCGACGTGCTTGCGTACGTTAACTGATTTTGACAATGATTATTAATGAACTGGATTGTTACTTGTGTATATTATGCATCGCTTGGCAGCACTGCTTTTTCACTGATGTCATATTTTTAATTATGTGCCTGCTGTGCCTATTTATTTAAATTATAATTGTCACCTGATTAATTGTGCTGATGTGGTTAGGTATGTAAGTTATACTTTGTGATTTATCTGCTTGCGCCTTCATGTTTACTTATTAAGATACGATGCTAATGACCTGTTTAGTACGTAAGATATATGTTTACTGCTATGCGTATGGATTGCACATTTACACATTTCTGCTTGTTGTCATAACTATACTTTAATTTCGTATATAGCAATGCTGATGTACAGTGTACAAACATAGAGTTTAGGTTACACTATGGTACTAGTTACAGATTGTTCGCTTGGCAGAGCCTCGTTGTAAGAATTGTGCTGCATCCACTTGTTGACATTCTGTTCACTACTGGTATATTTACTCGCTGTTGCTTGTTTTGCTTACGCTCAGTGCTTTATATTTTAACATAAGAAAATGAACTGCAGTAATTCGACGAGCGACTTTAGTGCAAGAAACATCATAGAAGTGACATGAGCTGGAGGTTTTATGAAAGCTGTATAAATGTATGACAATAGGAAGGAAGCTAACGACATGACATACTAACACAGTTATTACACTGCATTTTTCGTGAGCAATTGAAATAGGAAGTGACACTTGACACAAGAAATACTCCACATGTTTGCTTCTGTTTACCATAATTCTTGAAGTGGTGTACACACTGTGAAATATTATGATCATTCACACTCCGTAATCGTACTTAATTACTGAGAGTTATTCGAACTAAGTCTGTTAGAGGTCATGTATGCATTCTTTGTTTATAATTCATAATGAGTAGAAGATTTTGGTCAGATGGATTACTCAGAGGTTGTGTGTTGACAGTGTGTCTTCGGATTGTATGGGATGAGGAGGTTTGCGTTAGGATTTTATCTGTACTCGATCGAGGAGACTGACTAGAGGAAAGAGTTGTTATGGAAGTGAAATGATACTGGCAATAAGGTTTATATGTATCGACGTATTGAAGAGGTATTATGGAGGTATTGAGATTATATGAAGTTGATTGGAGTTATGGTGTATAAGAGGTAAAATAAGTGAGGTGCATATTTTTTTTTTTTTTTTTGTTGGTCTATATGGAAAAAGGAGGATGAAGATAGCAGACTAGAACACTAAAATGGAAGGAAGATTGTCTACACACACTTTGTTAAATCATTAAGCAGTATGTACTTTTTTTTTTTTGGAGAGAGGAAGTTGCATATCTTGGCACACTGACAGTTGTTCAGCAACCGTACATTTTGATCTGGCTTGGCAAACATTGGTCTTGACATGATGACTATGACGTTGACTTAACTATTATTGACTGTTATACATTGCTGTCACTACTACTTGATACACATGATGAACATGAAATTTTGACAGAAGTGGACTCACACAGTTAACACTATTCAATTACACAGTAGTACTTAATGTGGATGAAAGATGAGTGAGTGTGTTTTGTGTGTTTTCCTTTCCTAATCCTACCCACCTATCTCCTAAATATTATTTTATTTGTTTGTAGTGGCTTGCACTGACACCCATAAATATTATAGGTTTACTGATGTTTGTGTATTTGTAATAGTTAATATGACAAGTATCTGAAATCATTTGTGTGTTTGTTATGATTTGTATGTTTAGTGTAAAAGCATTTGTATGTGTATTCAAACTATTGTTCATGCTTGAACTGTCTGATCAGTGATAGTAAATATTATGGACTGTTACTTGCACTTTTTCTACATGATTGGTGCCACTAGGACATGTTTAATTTCTGCTGAGGAACAGTGTGATCAGTGATAGTGAATATGATGGACTGCTCTCTGCACCTGCTCATCATTGCTGGGTGCAACTGATGGAACTGCTTTTATTGAAATGATGTCACTTGTTGCTCTCTGCACCTACTCAACAATACCAGGTGCACAGATGGAGCTACTTCTATGGAAATGATGTCATTTGTCGGTGTCTGCACCTACTCAACAATGCTGGGTGCCACTGATGAACTGCTTCTACTGAGAAATGTGACTTGTTGCTGTGTGTACCTCTTCAACATTGCTGGGTACCACAAATGGAACTGCTTCTACCGAAATGATGTTACTTCTTGCTGTCTGTACCTCTTCAACATTGCTGGGTACCACAGATGGAACTGCTTCTACTGAAATGATGTTACTTCTTGCTGTCTGCACCTACTCAACATTGCTGGGTGCCACTGATGGACTGATTCTACTGAGATGATGTCACCTGTTGCTGTTTGCACCTACTCAACATTGCTGGGTGCCATTGATGAACTGCTTCTACTGAGAAATGTGACTTTTTGCTGTGTGTACCTCTTCAACATTGCTGGGTACCACAAATGGAACTGCTTCTACTGAAATGATGTTACTTCTTGCTGTCTGTACCTCTTCAACATTGCTGGGTACCACAGATGGAACTGCTTCTACTGAAATGATGTTACTTCTTGCTGTCTGCACCTACTCAACATTGCTGGGTGCCACTGATGAACTGCTTCTACTGAAATGATATCACCTGTTGGAGTCTGCACCTACTCAACATTGCTGGGTGCCACTGATGGACTGCTTCTACTGAAATGATGTCACCTGATGGTGTCTGCACCTACTCAACATTGCTGGGTGCTACTGCTGGAACTGTCAACCACTTGTTATGAAAACATTTTATGTGAATATTTGTATAAACTGATTTTTTGTGTATTACTGTTTGTGAAAAGTTATAAGACTCTTACCTGCTCATATTCGTCATTGCTGACGCTATCGATTGAATTGTTTAATCAGATGATATTTGTGTAAACTATTATGTAAAGTCATATGTATGAAAGAATTTGTATTCCTTACTGTATTTTATATATTAGGCTATTGTAAGGTCAGTGCAAAGCCAAAATTTTATCTAGTTATATGATACTTACGTATTAATATTATCTTTTATTTTTGTCTGTATTTTTTTTTTACGAATTTGGTGGTATTTTCACCACCAATGCTGGCAAAAATACCATCAAATTCTAGCCCGTGGAGGAAGGGCATATGAAAGGTGGCTACACTGAGCCACAGCGCCAGAAATCGCGCCAGAGAGTATTGTTCCGCCGCCTCCACTGGCAGTGCTTATTGAGACGTAGCGGCAGGCAGTTCTTGCCGAGAAGTTGTGGTGGACACTGCTTGTAGCTGAAGTCAGAGTGAGATGCGGTAGTGGAGAGTGTTGTTCCATGTTTTATGCAGTGGTTTGATGGGAGAGATGATGATGTTCTAATGGAGATATTGTAATGGTCAGAGTGCATTTCGTCAATATATATGGAGGTATTTTCTTTTATTCTTTTATTCTTTCAGTGACCTGAATAATGTGTCATTACAGGTTCAGTCAACAAAGCATCTGGCGTGTGTTCTTGTATTGGAGTGTAATTTTGGTTTTCTTGCACAATTATAGTATTTGTAATTTTCTTTTATCACGTCAGTATAATTGGAAAAAATTCTTGTCTTGTTGAAGAAGAACCGTGCCAGATGTGCGTTGAGTCATACTACCACATACAGAACAGCTACACTTGTGCTTTGTTGGTTTCGTAGGTTTTATAGTTGCTGGGGACTTAATTAATTAATTGTATTAACTGAATTTTTGATTTCATTCTTTGTGGTTGTTACATGCAGTCAGATTGCGTGCAAAAACTAGTCAGGGCCAGCCGTTTACGAAACAGCGTAATCGGACATACAGCGACAGAAAATTAAAAAGTATTTGCATTGCATTCTTATATCTTTATTTTAATTAAGCACCCATGCAACATATCGTGGCTATAACACTCTCCCTTCGCTAAGTTACGGCGAAACAAATATAAAGTTAAGGAGACGGCATATAAATAAAAGTGTTTATTCTCCCTAATTGAAATAAACTATTTGGCATAACTCTCGACGCTTACACCTGAATTAAATGCATTAGAACCTCAAAGTACGCAAAGACTTACTCACTCCAATTTCCTCGATGACACTACAAGAGTTGACTTGAAAGAACATCTTTACTTACCGGGGTCCAAGAGTATAGTGAAGTTCTATGCTAACAGACACGGGTCCCCAGGAGTATTGGGACAACAGGATAACCATTCCAAAGTACCATTATCTAAGATGGCGGCGAAGACGCCATACAAGATGGCGGCTGTGTCGTCATTCAAAATGGCGGATTTTGGCGGGAAGTTTGAATTTTGGAGGGATAGTGCCACGCCCCCCTCCCCCCAAAAAGTGGCGCCAAGCTCAGATTCCAACAGGATAATGCACCAGACCACGCTTGTCTCTACTAAGCAAAGAAAATGGCAGGAAAAAGCACTTTCCTTTATTATTTAACCAATTTCAAGCAGATGTGTTCGCCACTGGGTCTGGGCTCCAACTGGCTTAGTTCATATCGTCGCCACCAGAGAGCATTCCTGTGATGTCAGGTGATGACGCAAATACCGTTATTCAAGATGGCTGCACCCAGACTCTTCCACTGTGGGTCCAGAGCCCAACTGACTTAGTTCATATCGACACCACCAGAGAGCGCTACCGTGACCTAGGGTGATGACACAAGATCGTCTGCTCTCTCTCTCTCACTCTGCGTCAGCGGCCCGCCTACATCCTGTACCTCCAAACTCGCGCCGGAGATGGCCTTCTGTAAATATTCTAATTAAAGTAACACCCACATCGCGCGTCTAACGTATGAATTACCCAAGTACTTAATTCCATTTCGATTTTAATGTACCACTTCGATATTCAATGAACAAATGTCGAACTCCAACGGATGCGGAACAGGATTAAACTGAAAAGTAAGTTCCGCACATCTCACTATTCTCTCTCTGGTTAGCCTTATTATTTTTCAAAGTTTTCACATATTGGCTCATATCTAATGCTTCCTTGTATTTGTTCAACGGGGTCGAGTGCCAACATGCCTAGCTCTGCAGACACATCTGGACCTGCATCAGCCTCGCTCGCCATCTCATCGAGACCTACAGCAACAGCTTCCGCCGTATCTGGACCAGTAGCGGCCACGAGGGATCCTGTAGGGCACATTGCCCAATTTCTGGAGTAGGACAAGAAGTTGCTGCTGTCCGTCCCACTAATCGACTTGTGTGATGAGGACACACGACCTGCACACGACACATCGAATGCTGCAGCTGGTGGTGTTAAACAGCAACAAGATGAATGTCAGTATTGGGCGCCGGCATATGGCTCATAACACCAGAACATTCCTATGATAGCGCACCCACAGAGTTTTGATACTGTAGATAAAAAGACGACGAGTGCACCCACGCTTTTCACCTCCACATACAATTTAACTCCCAGTGCATCCAAACGTGTCAGCATTGCTAGAGATGTGCATCATGTCTGAGGAATGCATGCTAGAATGGAGATTGAAAATGTATCCAAATGTGTTAAAGCGCCAATTTCCGAGTTCGACTGGGATGCAATATGTGGTGCAGAGCGCTACGTCAATCAGCAGATAACCACCGACTATTATCCAACTCGTTCCCCCCAGACATTGGTCTTACTGATGCTACACTTTCTATTGCTACTGTGTATGATGACTGCGCCTTATGCGTGAATCAGAAGACAACTGCGTTTATTTAAGACACGAGTCGTTATGAAGTCATACGATCTAGACTCTGCCATACGTCTTGCACTGGAGAGACTGAATCGTTGGTTGCCTGGCATAGAGTCCACATTCAGTGATGTATACTCCCTACGTGTGTATAGTATACATATTGAAGATCTTAAGCAACATCTTAGTTCGCATATGGCCGCTAAAGCTAAAGACAATCAGATAAAATGCGTGTGTCAAAAACCAGAGTAATGTGAGTCACCTACTGGCTTGAGTGAGATACGTGCTGAATTTATCGCCCACCAAAAACATTATTTGGTAGATACTGTACAGTTGCGAAGAAGATACATACAGATTCTAAAGTTAGTCCTGAAATAGACTCCTGGAAATTGAAATGAGAACACCGTGAATTCATTGTCCCAGGAAGGAGAAACTTTATTGACACATTGCCGGGGTCAGATACATCACATGATCACACTGACAGAACCACAGGCACATAGACACAGGCAACAGAGCATCCACAATGTCGGCACTAGTACAGTGTATATCCACCTCTCGCAGCAATGCAGGCTGCTATTCTCCCATGGAGACGATCGTAGAGATCCTGGATGTAGTCCTGTGGAACGGCTTGCCATGCCATTTCCACCTGGCGCCTCAGTTGGACCAGCGTTCGTGCTGGACGTGCAGACCGCGTGAGACGACGCTTCATCCAGTCCCAAACATGCTCAATGGGGGACTGATCCGAAGATCTTGCTGGCCAGGGTAGTTGACTTACACCTTCTAGAGCACGTTGCGTGGCACGGGATACATGCGGACGTGCATTGTCCTGTTGGAACAGCAAGTTCCCTTGCCGGTCTAGGAATGGTAGAACGATGGGTTCGATGACGGTTTGGATGTACCGTGCACTATTCAGTGTCCCCTCGACGATCACCAGTGGTGTACGGCCAGTGTAGGAGATCGCTCCCCACACCATGATGCCGGGTGTTGGCCCTGTGTGCCTCGGTCGTATGCAGTCCTGATTGTGGCGCTCACCTGCACGGCGCCAAACACGCATACGACCATCATTGGCACCAAGGCAGAAGCGACTCTCATCGCTGAAGACGACACGTCTCCATTCGTCGCTCCATTCACGCCTGTCGCGACACCACTGGAGGCGGGCTGCACGATGTTGGGGCGTGAGCGGAAGACGGCCTAACGGTGTGCGGGACCATAGCCCAGCTTCATGGAGACGGTTGCGAATGGTCCTCGCCGATACCCCAGGAGCAACAGTGTCCCTAATTTGCTGGGAAGTGGCGGTGCGGTCCCCTACGGCGCTGCGTAGGATCCTACGGTCTTGGCGTGCATCCGTGCGTCGCTGCGGTCCGGTCCCAGGTCGACGGGCACGTGCACCTTCCGCCGACCACTGGCGACAACATCGATGTACTGTGGAGACCGCACGCCCCACGTGTTGAGCAATTCGGCGGTACGTCCACCCGGCCTCCCGCATGCCCACTATACGCCCTCGCTCAAAGTCCGTCAACTGCACATACGGTTCACGTCCACGCTGTCGCGGCATGCTACCAGTGTTAAAGACTGCGATGGAGCTCCGTATGCCACGGCAAACTGGCTGACACTGACGGCGGCGGTGCACAAATGCTGCGCAGCTAGCGCCATTCGACGGCCAACACCGCGGTTCCTGGTGTGTCCGCTGTGCCGTGCGTGTGATCATTGCTTGTACAGCCCTCTCGCAGAGTCCGGAGCAAGTATGGTGGGTCTGACACACCGGTGTCAATGTGTTCTTTTTTCCATTTCCAGGAGTGTAGTACATCCAATGTACGATTTTTAAATAAATAATTTATGCCTAATCTCAAACAGTGTTTCTCTTTTATTTCATACCGCTTTCTCATTATAATAAAAATATTAAAATTATTTTTTCAATGTTATACGAGCTACTGAGATCATGATGAAGATCATCATCTTTCTCTGCATGAGTAAAATACATACATCTTTTCTCTGTTTATCTATGTAGCTCAATTTGTTAAGTGATGGAACTATACTGGCTACACACACACTATTATTATCCTTTCAGGTTTATTTTCTATATATCTATAGGTCAACAACTTGTCTGTACCTTGCACATTTAGTATCATGACGGGCAGGGTGAAGCACCATCGCCACAAGTACTTCGTTGTCGGTAACTGGTCATGTGAAGATTCAAATGAAGACCTGAAGAAGAAGAAGAAGAAGAACGTGAAGAACGGAATTCTCCTTCCAGATAAGATACGAGCAATTATTGTAGGCCCATCCAATTGCCGGAAGACTAACGTCCTCATGACTCTGCTAACACATGTAGATTGGGTCCGATTTGAACATGTTTGTGTATTCTCAAAAACACTGTTTCAATCGAAGTATCATCTGTTGCAAGAGATATTGCACGATGTATATGGTGTTACATACAGGACATTCTTGCATGCGTATTAAAAATTTAGAGATATGTTAACAGGTAGAATACGACGCCTGCGTAACACAAGTAGTGCCTGGCGCAGTTATTAGATGGCTTACTGCTGCTACAATGGCAAGAATGGCAGGTTATCAAAATTTAAGTGAGTTAGAATGGGATGTTGTAGTCGGCGCACGAGCGATGGGACACAGCATCTCCGAGTTAACGATGACTGGGGAATTTTCATTATGACCATTTCATGAATGTACTGTGAATATCCGGAATCCGGTAAAACATAAAATCTCCGACACTACTGCGGCCGGAAAAAGATTCTGCAAGAACGGTACAAATCACGACTGAAGAGACTCATTTATCGTGACAGAAGCGCAAACCTTCAGCAAATTGCTGCAGATTTCAATGCTGGGCCATCAACAGGTGTCAGCATGCGAACCATTCAACGAAAAATCATCGACACCGGCTTTCGGAGCCGAAGGCCCACACATGTTTCCTTGATGACTGCACTACACAAAGCTTTACGCCTCGCCAGGGCCCCCCAACGCCGACACTGGACTGTTGATAACTGGAAACATGTTGCCTGGTCGGACGAGTCACGTTTCAAATTGTATCGAGTGGGTGGACACGTACGGGTGTGGAGACAACCTCATAAACCCAAGGACCCTGCATGTTATCAAGGGACTCTTCAATCTGGTGGGCGGCGCGAGATTAGCCGAGTGGTCTAAGGCGCAGCAGTCATGGACTGTGCGGCTGATCCCGGCGGAGGTTCGAGTCCTGCCTCGGGCACGGGTGTGTGTGTTTGTCCTTAGGATAATGTAGGTTAATTAGTGTGTAAGCTTAGGGACTGATGACCTTAGCAGTTAAGTCCCATAAGATTTCACACACATTTTTTTTTCAATCTGGTGGAGGCTCTGTAATAGTGTGGGGTGTGGCAGCTGGAGTTCTATGGACCCCTGATACGTCTAGGTCAGACTGTGACGGGTGACACGTACGTAAATATCCTGCCTAATCACCTTTATCCAATCATGTCCATTGTGTATTTCGACGAACTTAGGAAATCCCAACAGGATAATGCCACATCCCACACGTCCAGAAGTGGTACAGAGTGACTCCAGGAACACTCGAGTTTTAACACTTCCCAGACATGAACAATATTGAGCATATCTGAGATGCCTTGCAATGGACTGTTCAGAAGAGATCTCCATCCCTCGTACTCTTACGGATTTATGGACAGCCCTGCAGGGTTCATGGTGTCAGTTCCCTCCCACACTACTTCAGACATTATTCGACTCCATGCCACTTCGTGTTGTGGCACTGAGTGTTCGACAGCGCCCTTCACAATATTAGGCAGGTATACCAGTTCCGTTGGCTCTTGATTGAATTTGCCACTGTCACAATAAACCAATCTGACGTGAAATCCCCACAAGAATATCCATCGAGTCCAAAGAAAACCTCTGAGAAGGAAACTAAACACCTTAGAAGCATTACTGTAATTTTCATTTTTATAAATGATTTGCGGGAGCTTTTACGATTTTGTGCAATAAACGACAACAATATAGCAAAAATTAAAATTTGGAGTGCAGGGTATTTGAGTTTGCATAGCATTAACATTAACATGTAGTATTTGTTGTGGGTTGACAGGAGAGCCAACACCGTGTTATTAGAGGAAGCCGAAAGGCACGCGTTTTAGCTCACGCAGGCTGGCGTGAGGTCTGGAACAGGTCAAGGAAATTAGAATTTAGAAAAACGGACGTATCTGGTGGCTTGCTTAACTTTAGTCCATAAATGGTGAACGTCGCTCTTGACTGTACATGATTCAGTATCAATGGTAACTGGTAATGGCGCCTTGCTAGGTCGTAGCAAATGACGTAGCTGAAGGCTATGCTAACTATCGTCTCGGCAAATGAGAGCGTATTTTGTCAGTGAACCATCGCTAGCAAAGTCGGTTGTACAACTGGGGCGAGTGCATGAAGTTTCTCTAGACCTGCCGTGTGGCGGCGCTCGGTCTGCAATCACTGATAGTGGCGACACGCGGGTCCGACGTATACTAACGGATCGCGGCCGATTTAAAGGCTACCACCTAGCAAGCGTGGTGTCTGGCGGTGACAACACAGTATTATGTTAATTTTGTGTAGTTTTCTGTTTGAGTACTTTCCTTTCGTGAAAGTAAACTTTAAAATGTATTTGAACCTCTAATTTTTCCTTTTTATTAATTAAACCTTTTACATAAAATTTAACCGTTCCACTGAAACTGATGAATGGAATTTTTGTGGCCATTTAAATGTAGTGGTCACTCAGATCGACAGTGCGTAACAAAAAAAAAAAAAAAAAAAGATAAAGATATGATCTAGGAAGCTAAGGGTTAAAGACAAGATACTCTAAGAGCGTCTGCTAGCAGTGTACTCCCACGCCAGCAGGAGTCTACGGAGAGGCTGACGGAATCGGGCGTCCTGCTGCCCACGTCACTGGGTCTGGTGACCGAATAACCTGCCGGCCAACCACGCCGCCGATCACTGACCTGAGGCACGCCACGTGCGGCCAGCTGACATTTCGCTCGGCCTTTGCCCGCCACCGCAGCGTCTGGCGTCTGCTCTGTCTGCCGCACACACAAGGGGGTCAGCCTGACCGAGAGCCGTGTCTGTGCCTCTGTGTGGAACACGGCGCTTTTCAGAGGTGCGGCACTGCCACGGCGCACACAGTATCTGCTGTGGCGTGACCCGCGGTGACGTGTAGGCAGTGGCAGCCTACGAGACATCGTAGTCCAGGGGCGGGCAAACGTTGCACGCGGCTCGTGAGCGCACAGCGCTGCGCGTGTGCTGCTCGCGTGCAATCGTCGAAAGGGGCAGTGGCGACAGCCGGCAGGTTGCGGCAGTGTAGTACAAGGCTAAGCCGCGGACGTTGATGCGAAGCGACCACTACGTAGTGAACGTTGTATTTCAAGAACCGGAAAATGCAGAGTGAATCAAGGAAACGGAGACGTGGAGATTTGCTATCTTTTAAAAAGTAATGGGAGAATCATTTTTTTTCTCTGTGCAAAAACGTGAAAATTCGAAATGTTTAATATGTGGCAGTATTCTCGCTGGTCAGCGGAAGTTTAGAATTGAAGGCCATTATAATAAATTTCACAAGGACGAGTACAATTTATTGTCGGATTCTGAGCGGATGGGGAAATTGACTGAGCTTAAGAAGAGCGACCTGACGATATTAGATGCATCTGTCTTAGTTGCTATTGTCACGAGAGATCTGCGACTTTCTCTCGTCATGTCTCTCACCTAACTGATTTAACATTTTATGGAGCACTGTTTTCAATTTTCAGGACGACAACAATAATAGCCCAGCGGTACGTGCAAGCTATAAAATTGCGCTTAATGTAGTGAGAGCTGGAAAACCATTTGCTGAATTAATAAGCCTCGGTTAAGAGCAAACATGAGTGGTGAAAATTTACGTAAGTGTTTGCGTTTGTCTGTATGCAGATATTTTGTTCCAGATATTAAACGTATTGTAAACTCCACCTGTGATAATTAAATAAAACGTATCGTAGTTAATAGGTCCTCTTTTAAACCATGATTTATTTCAAGCACTCCTGCTAACCTTATTCCATCATTCAATAAAGCAAGCTAGAAAAACAAAACGCATTACAGAGGAAAGAGTGGACGGGAGGTATGGTGGGGAGGGGAGGTAAGTGGGTGGAAAGCTTGCCCCAGTGCGCACCCAGAACACCTGTTTGCTACGATAGTGGAAGCTTAGAAACTATTTGATGATACATTTATTTCTCGTTTTTTTAGAGTATCATTTTGTAGCAGTTCTTGATAATGGAAGCAAGACTAATGAAAAATTAGGATAAGTTCATAGGATTTGTGGACCTGAAAAAATGTTCAGCAGTGTAAAATGCTGCAAAACGTTCGAAATTCTGATTAAAAAATGGGTAAGCCGTAAAGAGAGACAGGTTATATACGATATTGTAACCTCCCAACAGTAAAAATATGTATATTGCATTCACATTTAGTGTAATCTACCAACAGATAAATTCCATAACCTACCAATAATAAAATGTGACTAACCTCCTAACTAAAAGATCTGACTCATATACAACCTTTCAATAATTGACTGACTGTGAATCTAAACTGGTAAATTTGGACGTCAGCAGTGCTGCGTCATAGCCCTGAAAGATCATTCTGAATAAATTGATAAATTCTTACCTCAATGAAGTCGCTGGATAACGCGTATATATCTGCTCCTATATGAAATTTCTCTGGCACAGCCCAGTGCAATGCTGGCCGATAGATTTGTCATGTATAAAACGAAACAACTGGTTTTTCTTTACAATAATCGGGATGACCATGGATTGGACAAATTAGTAAATTCTTTAAATTGAGATGAATGATTGTCAAAAGTTAATTTTTATAAGAAAGATAATTATTAAGAGATGTTTTAAAACATTTACATGGGTCTTGATATAACAATAGTACATAGGCGCGTGGCGGCTTTTACCTTATACTACATCGCTCAAGCACCGCCATCGCTCCCCACGATCGGCCCAGCCAACTCGATACACCAGACTCCTAGCTACTAGTTTCTCCTACTGCCACACAGATCCTACTGCAGTCAACACTGCTCTCTGGTCTGAGACTCTCTTATAGCTTACATATCGCAGGCAGCAATCGTGAAGAATACATCGAAATTACTTCTGCTCGAGTGCACTAACAAAAAATTGCTTAGTCATGGACCTCTTACAATATGTACAAGAGTCAAGAGGGTATAATAAGAGTGGAAGACGAACTACGAAGTGCTGGAATTAAAATAAGTGTAAGACAGGACTGTAGTCTTCCGCCCATACTGTTCATTGGTGTACATCGAAGAAGCAATGACGAAAATAAAAGAAAGGTTCAAGAGTGGAATTAATATTCAAGGTAGAAGGATATCAAAAATAAGATTTGCTGATTGAATTGTTATCCTCAGTGAAAGTGAAGAAGAATTGCAGGATTTGATGTGTGGAATGAACAGCCTAATGAGTGCAAAATAGGGATCGAGAGCAAATAGAAGAAAGGCGAAAATAATGAGAAGTAGCAGAAAAGCAAACAGTGAGAAATTAAACGTCGTAACTGGTTACCACGAAGTAGATGAAGTTAAGGAATTCTGCTACCTAGGCAGCAAGTAACCCATGACGGATGGAGCAAGAAGGACATAAAGAGCAGACTTGCAATGGCAAAAAGTGCGTCGCTGGGCAAGAGATGTCTACTAGTATCAAACATAGTCGGTACTTTGAGGAAGATATTTCTGAGAATGAACGTTTAGAGCACAGCACTTTATGGTAGTGAAACATGGACTGTGGGAAAGCAGGATTAGAAGAGAATGAAGCATTTGAGATGTGGTGCTCCGGAAGAATTTTGAAAATTAGATGAACTGATAAAGTAAGGAATGAGCAGGTTGCCCGCAGAATCGGCGAGGAAAGGAATATATGGAAAACACTCACAAGAGGAAGGGACTGGATGTCAGGACATTAGTTAAGACATCAGGGAATATATTTCTTGGTACTAGAGGGAGATGTAGAGAGTAAAAATTGTAGAGAAAGAGAGAGATTGGAATACATCCAGCATATAATTGAGGACGTAGGAAGCAAGGACTATTCTGGGATAAGGGGTTGTCATAAGAGAGGAATTCATGGCGGGACGCATCAAACCTCTCAGAAAATAATGACTCAAAAACAAAACAAAAAAATGTTTTCGACATAATTTCGGAATGTAACAGAGATGCACGCCACGGAGCCTTTTACGGGGCGCACAAAGAAATATGGGTCGCTCAACTAACAGGGGGAGCAACAGACATGTTAATCACGGATTCTGATGTGACTTAGGCATGTTGTAGAGTGGTCTGTCTTACATACCGTGGCTGTTCGTGAGACAGCCCTTAGTTTCTGAGAAAGTCGATGTTGAAGTTTAATGCGCACTGCCTATAACTGTAGCGTTAGTCGTCTTTCGACTTATTGAGCATAGCGCAGCGGCTAAGCTCCACGGCTACAACCCTGACCTGTAACTTTAAATTCCGCTCGTCTACTTTTCTTTACTTTATTGACTAGCGGGAGGGGGCCGATTGATGAGAAACTTTACTACTAAATCTGTCTAGATGGAAGAAATTACTGCACATGCACCGTAAAAATTGTTCCACATAAACGCATTCGACTTTGCCAACCCTGTGATATTTATTTTTACAGGCGGGTTAAAATTTTCATTCAAAAAGTTCAAAACTGCCGTACGTCCTACAGACCAATAGAGAAATTGATTCGAGGGAGATTTCATAAAAATTCACTATTTAATTCTGCGTCAATTAAGTGCACTTGCTTTCAAAGGAATGATCAAATAAGCATTATTCGCAACGAGACTGACCGCAGAAAAAAACAGTTTTTCGATTTCAATAGAACTGTGTTTTCGGTATTGTTTCCCAGAAATCAGTGTGCCCGCAAGGCAGTAGCTTTCATTAAATGTGCTTTGTGCTCCACAAATATTTGTTTCGGTTACTTCCACGCCAAATATTATCCATAGTTCTGTTCTAGCACAGCCAGCGATGCATGCGATCGACAGTAAGGCGATTCTGTAATCAATAATGTAACAAATGGAACACGCGTCTTAAGACAGTTTGCTGTAATGACTGATTAGTTAACGAAGTCAGTATGGCAAAAATGACTATTTTTGTATGCTTTTGTATGAAATATACGATTTAATGGTATTCTGTACTGTTGTTGTTGTGGTCTTCAGTCCTGAGACTGGTTTGATGCAGCTCTCCATGCTACTCTATCCTGTGCAAGCTTCTTCATTTCCCAGTACCTACTGCAGTCTACATCCTTCTGAATCTGCTTAGTGTATTCATCTCTTGGTCTCCCCCTACGATTTTTACCCTCCGCGCTGCCCTCCAATACAAAATTGGTGATCCCTCGATGTCGCAGAACATGTCCTACCAACCGATCCCTTCTTCTAGTCAAGTTGTCCCACAAGCTCCTCTTCTCCCCAATCCTATTGAATACCTCTTCATTAGTTATGTGATCTACCCATCTAATCTTCAGCATTCTTCTGTAGTACGTAATTTAAAAGGAAGAAAAGCTCACGGGAAGTATGTGAACGCAAGCCAAAAGCGTCGTAATCGCCAACATTGGTCGCTGCTGGACGCTCCCTTGGTCGAAACAAGAGTAACGCTACGGCTGTAGGAGGTACGCATGAATCTTTAACATTGGTTTTTTTGGAAAGTAGACGCCATCAGGCACTTAGGACAGTTGTCTCTACAACATACCTGAGACTCCCCAAAATCCTTTATTAACAGGCCTGATTGTCCCCTTGTGAGATGAGACCAATGGCCCTTCATTGGTTCAAATCCTAACAGGCTGATTCAAACAGAGACCGTTTTCTTGTTATGTAAGTTCCTAGATTACTAAATTTACCACAGTTTAACGATTTACTTTAACTAGAGAGAATAAGTGCTAAATAAGTACTATGTTTTGTACTATTTTGAACCCTGCAAAGATTTAAGATATGAAAGTAACGAAGATGGATAACGGACAGCCAGTAAGAGTGAGAACGTTTCTGGGTGGTGAAAGCGAAGTGGTGAGATAGACATGAAGTTTGGTCCACTGGGACAGACACAGCCAGAAAGTATCTAAGATCCCCCCTTTTTTTTAGTAAATCAGGTGACATGTTTCACTTTAGTTATACTCCATATGGCGGGAGAGGAGCTATGACAGTTGACGCAGCGTTGGTGCATGTGCTTCGCGCATCCACGATAGCCAATCAGATAGTGAGCTTTTGTTTACGTTACTGTGGCACGCTCCAGTGTTGCCGTAGTGCTGGCAGACCGCTGCTTTCAGTCAGTTGCCCCACATGCTACGTTCAGGTTTGTGTGTATACGTGTGCATTTCGCTACTTCTGTGAGTTTCTTACCGTGTGTATAAGTGGAAAAGTTTGCTTAAGTGGAAAATGGCTGCCTGTAGTGCAGAGAAGAAGGCTTTTGGGAAAGACACTACGCTGAAATCCCAAGCAAGCGAATTTATATACAGATTGGGTGTTTACTTTGAAAGGGAAAGGGACAATGGTGGGCCTTTGATATCAATGAGTAAAGTGGTTGACAGACTGGGAAAAGCACTGTACATCTCTAAAGCGACAGGAAAGAGAGTGACAAATGATAAAGAGGCTGCCAATTCAGCTGCGAGCCTCGTTACTGTGACGCCTGGAGAGTATAGGAAGAGATCGCGTCATCAGGTAACCCATACACGTGTACTACAGCAGGAAGGAGTATCCTACCCTTAAAAAGTTTATGACATCACTGTCGGACAGTGGTTTATCCACGGGCAGAACGACAAGTCTCTCCATTGTTTTGAATAAAGTTGGAAAAGCTGGAAAAATTTCTCAGGGCGAAAGCTATTAATGGAATACGGAGACAATGTAGAATGGAGATGTCATTTTCTGCGCGAGCTACTAGCAGTGAATCCGGAAAATGTAATGTGGATTGACGAAACATGGGTGAACGTGCGTCATGCACATTCCGCCACATGGACAGATGACACACACCCCGGAACTATGAGGGTGCCAACTGGTATGGGAGGACGAATAATTATAGTTCTATAAACGGTTTTGTGCCCGGTGCTATAGTGATGCTTCAGCCAAAAGAAACTGTCCACTACCACGAGAAGATGAATGCAGATACATTCAAAGACTGGTTCGTTACTCGTTTGCTACCAAACGTTAGTTCGGGTAGTGTTTTTGTAATGGACAATGCGCTATAGCATTCTGTACAATTAAATAAGGCACCAACGGCTGCTGCAAGGAGAAACGAAATAGTCAGCTGGTTGAAAGACAGTAAAATAGGCTCCCAACAGAATATGCGGAAAGCGGAACTTCTGGAATTAGTGAAACTATACAAGCCACAGGAGACACATTGTGTGATTGATACATTAGTAGAGAACCATGGCCACATAGTAATACGTCTTCCACCGTACCACTGCCATTACAGCGTAGTTGAACTCATCTGGGTTCAAATAAAAGCAGAGGTTGTGGAGCGCAACAAAACCTTAACGGTGCGAGACACAGAGAGACTGGTAAATGAGGCTGTCACACGAATAATGCCAGAAAATTGGAAGAAATTCGTGAACCACTTGTGGAAAGAGATTACAAGGTCAGACATAGAAGAAGATATAAGAGAAGAATCCTTTCATAATATTGTGATTTCGTTATTAGGCGACGAGGACAGCAGCAGCGAAGATACCGAAGACTATGTGGTCGTGACGAGATATCACCAATCAGATGACGATGATCTTCGGGTTTCCATTCTCCCACACGAAAAGTAGATGTAGCGTCCTGATTCGATACTTTATACGTAACATTTGTGAAATTTGCTTTACCTTGTTAATGTTGAAAATCTGATCGTAATTTTTATTTTGGATGGAATCATGGCCATGGTAACTTTTTAATAATTTTTATTTTATTATTATACGATTCAGAGTTCGGCCATAGGCCATTTTCAAGTACAGTAACTTATGTATACAGGGTGTTACAAAAAGGTACGGCCAAACTTTCAGGAAACGTTCCTCACACACAAAGAAAGAAAATATGTTATGTGGACGTGTGTCCGGAAACGCTTACTTTCCATGTTAGAGCTCATTTTATTACTTCTCTTCAAATCACATTAGTCATGGAGTGGAAACACACAGCAACAGAACTTACCAGCGTGACTTCTAACACTTTGTTACAGGAAATATTCAAAACGTCCTCCGTTAGTGAGGATACATGCATCCACCCTCCGTCGCATGGAATCCCTGATGCGCTGATGCAGCCCTGGAGAATGGCGTATTGTATCATAGCCGTCCACAATACGAGCACGAAGAGTCTCTTCATTTGGTACCGGGGTTGCGTAGACAAGAGCTTTAATGACCCCATAAATGAAAGTCAAGAGGATTGAGGTCAGGAGAGCGTGGAGGCCATGGAATTGGTCCGCCTCTACCAATCCATCGGTCACCGAATCTGTTGTTGAGAAGCGTACGAACACTTCGACTGAAATGTGCAGGAGCTCCATCGTGCATGAACCACCTGTTGTGTCGTACTTGTAAAGGCACATGTTCTAGCCGCACAGGTAGAGTATCCCGTATGAAATCATGATAACGTGCTACATTGAGCGTAGGTGGAAGAACAGGGGACCCAATCAAGACATCACCAACAAAGCCTGCCCAAACGTTCACAGAAAATCTGTGTTGATGACTTGATTGCACAATTGCGTGCGGATTCTCGTCAACCCACACATGCTGATTGTGAAAATTTACAATTTGATCACGTTGGAATGAAGCCTGATCCGTAAAGAGAACATTTGCACTGAAATGAGGATTGACACATTGTTGGATGAACCATTCGCAGAAGTGTAACCGTGGAGGCCAATCAGCTGCTGATAGTGCCTGCACACGCTGTACGTGGTACGGAAACAACTGGTTCTGCCGTAGCACTCTCCATACAGTGACGTGGTCAGCGTTACCTTGTACAGCAGCAACTTCTCTGACGCTGACATTAGGGCTATCGTCAACTGCACGAAGAACTGCCTCATCCATTGCAGGTGTCCTCGTCGTTCTAGGTCTTCCCCAGTCGCGAGTCATAGGCTGGAATGTTCCGTGCTCCCTAAGACGCCGATCAATTGCTTCGAACGTCTTCCTGTCGGGACACCTTCGTTCTGGAAATCTGTCTCGATACAAACGTACCGCGCCACTGCTATTGCCTCGTGCTAATCCATACATCAAATGGGCATCTGCCAACTCCGCATTTGTAAACATTGCGCTGACTGCAAAACCACGTTCGTGATGAACACTAACCTGTTGATGCTACGTACTGATGTGCTTGATGCTGGTACTGTAGAGCAATGAGTCGCATGTCAACACAAGCACCGCAGTCAACATTACCTTCCTTCAATTGGGCCAACTGGCGGTGAATCGAGGAAGTACAGTACATACTGACTAAACTAAAATGAGCTCTAACATTGAAATTAAGCGTTTCCGGCCACATGCCACATAACATCTTTTCTTTATTTGTGTGTGAGGAATGTTTCCTGAAAGTTTGGCCGTACCTTTTTGTAACACCCTGTATGTCAAAAGATATCAGACTGGTATCAAATACAGCGGAATCTGAATCGTACAGCGATAAAATACAAATTGTCACAGTCAAATGTCTGCAACATCATTAAAGAAAATATTTGTGTGTGTGTATGTGTAAGGTTACAAGCATTGGTAGAGCATGTGAAAAAATATTCCATCAAGGAACACATCGGTAAGCAGAATGCTGCCCCTACAGGAATGACGCAATGAATGGCGTGGCATTGTTGGGTTCTGAAGGAGCTGAGTGTTGCCATGGGCCGAAGGGTGGGACGGGAAGGTCGATCACCCCATATCCCCCCCCCCCCCCCCCCCCCGCTGGCTCGCTGCCCGTCAGTGTCGAAAACTCGCAACTGCTCTGCCAGCTTTCACAGCTCTTCTCTCGCGGTACGCAGTATGGGAAGCCGTAGAAGACGCTACTGGAGGCGTACAGTATGACTGGCCGTGTTTCTCCATCTGGGACTTACCAAAGCTTAGGACAACCCATCCATGGGTCGTGTTAGTGAGACAGTGCACAAAATTTCTTGATACCAGATTTTCTACAAAACTCTCGTAGTTGTTGTCGCTCATAGAAGCGCCATCGGATTCTCTGGAAAGTTCAGTTCTGTATCCTGTAAATCTAAGCGATCGTGCGCAAAGCAATAATACTTGAAATAATGTGCATGCAGGACTTGAAGATGTATTCATTTACGAAAACACCGCTATCTTATATGAAATGAAACAACATGTTGATTATTAACTCAAAACTAGAAGTTTCTTGAAAGCTTGGCCCTATGACAGAACTAGATTGAAAAGCATCCTGTTGGCTACTGGCGACTATGGCGCGCAGTCTCAATCTCGTACTCAAAATAGTGAAACACCGTAGATGTTTGTACAACTTCAATATCTTAAACATTATTCATTTGTTTATTGAGACGACTGCTTTCTTGCGTCATAATAGTGTTGTAAGACTCTGTTTATGCCAAGTAGGTTTCTCCTATACCTGTAATGGAAAAAGTGGCTTTTGTTAGTATTCATTACTTGATTTTACCCGTTGTTGTCAGTGTTTCTTCCGTGACTGTATTACTTTCGTAAAATAAAGAATAACCGCCTTTAGTCACAATCGTGATTTTATTCCAGTGAACAAAGCACTTCGAACCCTTGGTCACAACATCAGGTGCTTTCTTAGTCTGCATATTCTTTTTCCAAATTCAGGTTAATTCTGGTCTGTTTCCAGAACTGGATACATAGTTGTGGAGCACAGTATGTGTAAATGTGTTTATGCATATATACACACTTCCCATTATACATCAAACATGTAAACATAAGTTACAGCAACTTGTGTTTGCAAATGTTGCTGTGGAATGAAAAGAGTGCACATGTTTACTCATACAATGCTTCAAAACAATGTATCCACTACTGGGAACACACCAGAATTAAACTAAATCTGAAAAATATTGAAGTAGAGTGTCAAAGCACGTGGAGGTGATACCCCAGGACTCGAAATGCGTCGTGCATTTAAGTAAAAGCACGATCGTGACTGAGGGTGGTTGTTCGTTGTTTTACGGAAATATTTATGAAACGAATTGACTTGCTTCGAACCAGAATGCCTTTAGAATCGCTACGCATCGTTGCGCTGGTATAACTGTCGTTCTCACAGCTACCCATAGTACCTCATCCCACCACTTACCGGAAACGCCAGACGGTCCAGCGGCTTCTTCAGTCAGTGTGGGAACTGAAATATTAATTCCTGCTATGCGTTCCGCAGAATTGCATGAGCTCACTGAATGCGACTGATATCTGCAGCCGTGGTGGAAAATGTAAATATGGAAAATAAGGAGACAAAATGTAAATTTAAAGTATGAGATACCGTAAGTCGTATGCACACTAGGCCAACGGCCTGCCAACAGAAGCTTCGTTGGCCGAGATTTGTGTAGTGTGTACGGGCGGCAAACCGGAGACGACGAACCGGTTGCCATTAGCTGTGAATCGCACAGCCGGAGGTAACATCAAAAAGTTTTTGCGGTGGGTTATTTTGAGGGCCCATGTCTTAGTGTGGAAGCTGGGTCGAATGATCGTTGGTAAAGTAGTGAGATGCTCTCTCGTGAATTGGTGTATAATAATTGTTTTTCGTAACAGAAGCCCGAACAACAGGGGACTGACGTACTAGAACATGCATTGATACAATGAAGTGGTGCATTGATAATAGTTGGGCACTAGCCGAAATCTAGATTTGGCGAATAAAACCTGTAAGAAAAGGACGACTGATTTCTGTGCTCTATCTTTTGAAAGTCATATCACAATCGTTGAGTACACCCAAGTTTCTAATGGCAGGTCACCTGATGATACAATAATTGTCTTTAAAGAGTCATTAAGCTGATGTATGAATCCCCATGGATTAAATATCTCAGAGTGGCAGCAAGTACAGCTCTGTTAAGATGTGTCATCTTTGGAAGTGGTGGGACCTACAAAGTTCAATAACACTTCGAAGTCTGTAGATTTCATTCAGAAATAATTACGAATAATTTAAAAAGAGAGACCGTCCGCCAGCGGTTCTTCTTCTTTTCCTTTCTCTAACAAAGAGCTTCTTGCAGTAAAATAAACGTTAGGCGCATGACGATAGCTAAATTTCCTTGTGATATCGCCCAGTGAAATTGTAACCAACAGATTACTTTATAAAAATAACGAAATAGAAGCAACATCGATAAGTTATAAGAGCCAGTTGCTCTTCACCTGGCCAAAACCTTTGGTCCTAAATTGTTGGTTTGGTGAGGATCAGAGGCCGAATGCCAATACGTTGACGATCAATGTTCGGCCTAATCCGTTGGCTGTCGTTGGCTGGACGAATGCTTGGCACCATGTGGGCGAACTATGGGACGGCAGTCGCTGCCAGTAGCGGGGGATGGGGTGGGGGGCATCGGCGCGGTCAGGCGAAGGAGGGACGTCACATCAAGTTCCACGACGCAGACGCTGCTGTCGTGGAGGATTCACCGTGGATAACGAACTAATTCAGTTTGTACAGTGCATGGATTACATAGTTTAAACATTGCTGCTGTTTGCTGCACAACATAAAGGAACGAACCACCACCATCTTGCAAGACGACCACTGTACCTTCAAAGAATGTCTGCTAGGACATTCTTATCAACAGGTTTAACGCCGTAGCGTTGGTTGAGAATTGCTAGCAGTATATAGCGAGCTCTAAAATTCCTCTTACAAACTTCGAGCTGTAGAGAGGACTTAGTAGACAATATTATGAAATGGAATCCATATGCGAGGCCACAGCCGTTTGAAATTGATATGTAAGTATACAACAGGGTAGTCATGGTAGGGTGTGCTTAGTTAGGATCGGCTGATGTCATGTGACGTCTGTCCTACCCCTCTGACTAAGTTCGAGCCTCATTCACGTGCCTGTGAGTGGTACAGCAACGTGGATGAGTGCCACATTTGCAGAATACACCAACAGGAGCCTTCTGATTGCGAAGCCCACAGCAACGGAAGGACTGCTCGTCTCATTTAGCAAAATCGCATACCCTTTTCGTCAACATTACACAACGACTTCGAGGAAGGGGTACCTACACCGTCAGCAAGGGTGGCTGTGGTGCGCGAGGGAGACGCCACACCCCCCAAGTGGAAGGGGCTGTAATGCCTCACGATGAAGAGAAACCGTCAACGCGTGCATGTGTTATTGCGCGTGCAATGGATGTTGTTTCCAGCTCCATCTAGTATGTTCTGCATGACCAACACCAATCCATAACAATTCCGAACGATCAGACCACTAATGCCAGCAGGCTTTGCATCACGCGTTGAGTTCTGTATTGCGACCAGTGTAGTTCCAAACAATGGCCTTAACAGCCTAAGTTACTTTTTGCTTAACTAATACGTCAGCTTTTAAACTTATAGTTGGGACACAGATAACTAATTTTCATATTTTCTCATTAATATCTCAGCACTATAATTGGTAAGAAATTTTCGGTTTTAACTCTTAATGCATATCTGGGCTTGACTTTTCTCTTAAGTTGAGAATCACCTTTTAGCGTTTTTTAATCAAAGCATTGTGTTCAGAGAGCAGACTAATGGGGAATTCTGGTACGAATGTACCGAATTTCGCTTTGTGACGAGTCAGTTACATCCAAAAATGAGGAAAAGAAGGAAGGCTGCAGGGATTGAATGTAATGATGCTAGCAGGCCGACCAGACGCCAGATGATGAAGTCCCATACTCCGTGATAGAGCTTAGGGACGATGCGGGAGACCCGCACCGCTGTGCTAGGCAAGATCCTAGCGGAAGTGGTTTGCCATTGCCTTCCTCTGACCGTAATGGGGATGAGTGATAATGATGAAGACAATACAACAACACCCAGTCATCTCGAGGCAGGTGAAAATTCCTGACCCATCCGGGAATCGAACGCGGGACCCAGTGCTCAGAAAGCGAGAACGGTACAGCAAGACCACGAGCTGCGGACAGAGGCAGAGAGTTTTGTGTATGGGAGATTACGACCCCTGTAAAGCGGAACAAAGGGGTTCCAGAGACCGATGACCTCGCTGTGTGGCCTCCTCCCCCAAAACAACCCCTATTGCAACTTCCGATTTCGCCTATTCAGGTGCCACTATATCTCAGCACTGTATCCAACGTGAAGGCCAATACCTGAGACATTTTTGTGACCTTAATGAAGGGTTTTCACGACAACTAGCACTTGGTGCATTAGAGTGTCGCAAATTAAGTATCCTAATCGTTAGTGAAAGCTACACGACAAACGTGAACGCTTAGAAATATGATACGACATGAATATCTCGGTTTTCAGTACATCGTTTATACCAGACACTGTGGGAAACAAAAATACTGCATAATAGAGAGCTCGGAATGTTATTCAAACCGGCAGTAACATTGATTAATATTCGAAGGTTTAACGTAATTGGTAAATAATGCACAATGGGCAATCAGCTCCTTATTCAACACTGTTTGTGTAATTTACTGGAATAGTTTGGATCCGGTATAGAAATTACGGATAACACAATTTATACATATTAAAAACGTTTTAGCATTCTCTGTCAATAAACAGAAAACGTGATGTTATATAAGTGCTTGGTGTAAGTTGTGAATTAAAGCACGAGCTGGAAAGTGAAGTGAATAATCCGCTTTTCTTTCAAATTAGTTGCTTTATTTTTCATAAACAATAGTTAGTATTTGTAGTGTACTAGAATTAGTGATCTAGAAGCAGCGTTCATCAGCGTCAAAATATTCAGGAGTGCCCCAAGTATGGGTAATAGGTCTGCTGTTATTCCCCACACTTAAAAATAATGGATCTCATGGACAGGGTGAGCAGCAGTCTGCAACTGTTTGAGGCTGCGTGGTGACTTGTCCTGCCCGCATCTCGTGGTCGTGCGGTAGCGTTCTCGCTTCCCACGCCCGGGTTCCCGGGTTCGATTCCCGGCGGGGTCAGGGATTTTCTCTGCCTCGTGATGGCTGGGTGTTGTGTGCTGTCCTTAGGTTAGTTAGGTTTAAGTAGTTCTAAGTTCTAGGGGGCTTATGACCACAGCAGTTGAGTCCCATAGTGCTCAGAGCCATTTGGTGACTTGTCTAGAAATTCTACTTGGCGTGAGATGTGACAGCGTGCTCTGAACGTGGACAAAAGTACGTGAATACAGATGGGAAGCAAGACCAATCTTGTAATTTTCGAATACAGTAACAGTTGCGTTATGATTGACACAGTCATGTCGATCAAATATTTAGGCACAACGCAGCATAGCGATATGGAGTGGAACGAGGACTTAACGGTCGATTGCAGGGATGGTCAGTTGTCGACTTCGGTTTATTGGCAGAATTCTAGGAAAGTGCACCACGTTTGTAAGGAACAGGACGTACAGAACGCATGTGCGACGTATTCTTGAGTACCAGGCGTCTATTTGGGGACGCTATAAAATCAGATTAATATCAAAGCATAACAAGGTTCTTATCGGTAGGGTCATTGAACGCCCCATTATTATAGAAATGCTTTGTAAACTCAAATGGAAATCCGTGGTCGGAAGAACATGATCTTTTCAGCACACACTAGTAATAAAGTTTGGAGAACCGACATTACCGACAGACTGCAATACTACCGTAATTTCGTCAACATAATAATCAAGATAAAAGGCATCAGGATTCGTACTAGAGCACAGACGATTGCTTGTCTCTCACTTTACTTGTAATAGAAAAAAGAAATGAAATATCTAGCAGTGGTGCAAAATACCTTTCTCTAAGCACTGTATATTTCTTTGCGGAGCATAGATGTAGACGTACCCTACTGGCCATTAATATTGCTACACCAAGAAGAAATGCAGATCGTAAACGGGTATTCATTGGACAAATTTATTATACTAGAACTAACAAGTGATTACATGTTCATGCAATTTGGGTGCATAGATCCTGAGAAATCAGTACCCACGACAACCACCTCTGGCCCTAATAACGGCCTTGATACGGCTGGGCATTGAGTCAAACAGAGCTTGGATGGCGTGTACAGCTACAGCTGTCCATGCAGCTTCAACACGATACCACAGTTCATCAAGAGTAGTGACTGGCGTATTGTGACGAGCCAGTTGCTCGGCCACCATTGACCAGACGTTTTCAGTTGGTGAGAGATCTGGATAATGTGCTGGCCAGGGCAGCAGTCGAACATTTTCTGTATCCAGAAAGGCCCGTACAGGACCTGCAACATGCGGTCATGCATTATCCTGCTGAAATGTAGGGTTTCGCAGGAATCGAATGAAGGGTAGAGCCGTCAATGCGAACAAGAGGTGACCGAGACGTGTAACCAATGGTACCCCATACCATTACGCCGGGTGATACGCCAGTATGGCGATGACGAATACACGCTTCCAATGTGCGTTGACCGCGATGTCGCCAAACACGGATGCGACCATCATGATGCTGTAAACAGAACCTGGATTCATCTGAAAAAATGGCGTTTTGTCATTCGTGCACTCAGGTTCGTCGTTGAGTACACCATCGCTGGCACTCCTGTCTGTGATGCAGCGTTAAGGGTAACCACAACCATGGTATCCGAGCTGATAGTCCAAGCTGCTGCAAACGTCGTCGAATTGTTCGTGCAGATGGTTGTCGTCTTGCAAACGTCCCCATCTGCTGACTCAGGGATCGAGACGTGGCTGCACGATCCGTTACTGTCATGTGGATAAGATGCCTATCATCTCGACTGCTAGTGATACGAGGCCGTTGGGATCCAGCACGACGTTCCGTATTACCCTCCTGAACCCACCGAGTCCATATTCTGCTAACAGTCATCGGACCCCGACCAACGCGAGCAGCAATGTCGCGATACGATAAACCGCAATCGCGATAGGCTACAATCCGACCTTTATCAAAGTCGGAAACGTGATGGTACGTATTTCTCCTCCTTACACGAGACATCACAACAACATATCACCAGGCAACGCCGGTCAACTGCTGTTTGTGTATGAGAAATCGGTTGGAAACTTTCCTCGTGTCAGCACGTTGTAGGTGTCGCCACTGGCGCCAACCTTGTGTCAATGCTCTGAAAAGCTAATCAGTTGCATAACACAGCATCTTCTTCCTGTCGGTTAAATTTCGCGTCTGTAGCACTTCATCTTCGTGGTGCAGCAATTCTAATGGCCAGTAGTGCACATGTAATTTCCATTAATAGCCATGTAAGTAAGTTTGCTCTGGTTGTAGTTTAGAAGTAGATTCTGCCACACCTCTGAAAACTCTGCTTCATGCTGGGGTTGCCATAATGCAGTGTCTAATAATCAATGAATCTTGTGGTGCCTAAGGGACCTGACATTTGGTACTTTTACACTATGTTGCTTAGCGATGCATGGAACCAGATTTCGTTCACCGAGGTATAATCTGTACGAGCCTGTCGCTAAAGGACAGGCACAATAGAGAAAAGTCTGAAACATTTTGCCGTTCAGCGTTTCTGCTACTCCGTTTAAGTGCGCTCTGCACTCTGAATGTGTTCCTGGTTTATGGGTAAACGAGACGACGACGTGAAATCCGTGTTACTTTAGTCCGATCCACGAACGATGGCGGTTACAGCACGCTCTCATGTACACTGCCTGATAAAACGTGAAAGACACGGAAGACATGCTCGGATGTCTGTGTAAAATGTACACTTACTATCGGTGTACAGCGGTTGCAATTCACTAGGACCGGTCGATTGTCCTCCAGAATACATTATTATTGTTTGTGTTTAATGTTGTTACCAGGCCTAATTGTAGAGTGATCACTGTAGAGGTGACAGAGATGCCGCCTACTCATGTAAGACAACGTTATCAGCACCTGAGAGAGTTTAAAAAGGGCCTCATTGAGGATTTCCAATTGACTGTTTGGTCGAATTCCGGTATTTCCAGATTTATAAGGGATACGTATGTGACAGATGCTCGACTGTATGGTACGTACTGTCGTTATGATTCCGGCCGACAACGTATGACCATACCAGATAGGATAGCCATATTTCTACTGAACACATTGTAATGCCTTCACACCAGCTCTTGGTACCCTAGAACAAGAAATGGACTCCCTGCAACGTTCCGTGTCATTCCTCATCTTGAGTCGGTGACTGGTAGCACCCAGGCTGGAGAATTACTGTCCCATGTGTAATACGCTACTGTTAACACTTAACGGCTGCGTTTGTAGTGGTGTCGCGACAGGGAAGGTTGAAGTGCTGATGAATGGTGTCACATTGTGTTTAGTTCTGCACTATCCAGATGACCATCGATGGCGAGTATGGCCGTGAACTGGGAAGAGGTCCTGTTCTTAAATTGATTTGGAGAGTAAAAGTGGGGGCATGGCTTGGGAAGTCACCGGGTATCTGTGATCCTGTTTACTTACCTCTCTGATCACATCGAAGGTAGCTTCCTCCACAGACAGTAAAATACAACGGTTTTTCAGATTGTAAGTAACCATTCAGCAAACTGAACCAAACAATCTGGATGGTACTTGTTGAAACGTAAAATTTCCTTTTCGTAAGGATACGATTAATATGTGGCCACAATGCCCTTCATTGATGTATGGCTGACCGCAGTTTCCTGCGATATGCGATAACTCTTACTGAATTGGTTCATCCGTCGCTGTTTTCGATGGTCCATCTTTCGGTTTGCCTGCTCAAGTGCTAGTTTCACGAAAATTTCTGAGAAATTTCACCGCCGCACTTCGGAGTTTGGGAAAGGTGTTTGTAGCCGTCGTTGCATGAAATTCTCTGCAGTAACAGGGCAGCCTATCTCTCCTGGTTTCTGGCCGATCTCAATGCGTTTGGCTTTTATCGAAGCCATCAACTATCACGTCACCAGTTAGGTAGAAGTGACAGTCGGAACTCAGCAATGAATAAATATATGCCCAATGAAAGACACATTTAGACAACAATATGGAGAACAGTGACTTGATGCAGCACCAGCCATAGGATGTCAAAAATTCTGCAGATGGCTTTTACATAAGCCTAAACCGGTAAATAAACAAATTTTATTATTTTATTATTTTAATTGCTAATTTTCGCACTATACAGATACACGTTATACATCATTTTGCAATTGGTTTTGATCTCATGACGACTTTACTAGACGATAAACGACAGCATCAACTGCAAACAACCTAATACGGCTGCTCAGTTTGCCTCTTAAATCGTTTATAAGCACAAGGTGCAGCAAAAGACCTATTGTGCTACCTTGTGGAATGCGCAGCAATCCATCTTGCGCCTATAGAGATGTGTTTGACCCTTTGGAACGTACTCCAGTATTTGAAGAAGAAGTGTAAGAAGAAGAAGACGATTAGCCACAGCAGTACCTCATAAAATACATCATAGCAGAGAATTTTGAACTGAGCTCCACATGTAAATGTAGTAGTAGGTGTAGATATAACTGCAAGTACAAATCAGATGTCATTGATATATTCTGGTAAGTCACTAAACACAATAGCTGAAGAAATAAAGGTATTTTTTTGGAATATCTATTAAAATGACACACCTTGGCCATCCTAGATTGTACACAACATTAACTGAGTGATAGTACAATTAGTTTGCCATGTACCACCATTAATTGAATGATTCCCGTGTACCGGTCTCTTTTCATTACATGTTTACAAAATATTAAATCAATATATTACCCAACACCATTTTTGTAAAATGCTTGCCTCGAATGTCAGTGTGTCATATACAGCACATAGTGTTTTGAAAAATCTAGCCAATAGCTTTGAAAACAGTTATATTTCCTTAATCTTGTTGCTCAAGTGATTAAATGTAATGGAAATGTTATACGGTTAAAAATTCCGCTTATCCTGGAAGTCCTTTCATGAGTACAAGCATTCATAAGACGCAAAACATGACACATAGACATATACATTTTATCTTGAATTGCTTGTGATATATTCGGGCTTTTGTGTACACACATACTTACTGTTTGTTTGTTACACAGTCCAGCGATGCAACAACAGCGTACTCGAACACCATTTGCAGGCAACATGTACTCAAACCAATAGGAAGTCAATGTTTACCCTGGTATCACGAGACACAGTCATCAAAAACAGTCCAGGGAAAATTCCAGATTGCATACCGTAGACAGACACCAGATGTTAAAAGCATCAGTGTATGGTATGTGAAATTTAAGGAAACAAGGAACACCTGTGATCTTTCTAGCATAGGCGGCCCTGGATATAGTGTGCAGACAATTCAGACAAAGGCAGAGTCCCAAGTGAGAAGTCCCACGAACTCAGTCCGCAGAGACTCACATGAGTTGCAGATTAAGAAGACATCAGAGCACGGCATCCTACTTGAACAACTTCTTTTTTTCCGTGCGTATAAAGTTCAGATCGTGCAGTCACTTCAATCAATGGATTACAGTCCTCCTTATGACTTCGTATTTGCCGAGCTCGCTGAGATGAGGAAGATGATGACTTTCTGAAACGTGTCCTTTTCTCAGATTATGCCAAGTTTCATTTGAACGATGTTGTCAACCGATACAGTGCTGGAATCTGGGGGTCCGAGAACGCCCACTCTGTGTTTGAGACTGTCACAGACAGCCCCAAGGTAACCATGTGGTGCGGTCTTATACACGATAAAATCAAAGGAGCTCTTTTGTTCAATGAAACGACAATCACACCCGATACCTATCTTAATATTTGCAGTTCTTTGTTGTGCCCCAGACTCATGACATTCCGGACTTAATTTTCCAACAACAAATGGTGCATCACCTCATTGAGGTTCAGATGTTCATGTCTAAGTGGGTAAAATGTTTCCGGAAGGATAAAGCGGGCGATCACAGGGCATAACATCACTGCATTTCTTCCTTTGTTGTTATCTCAACGATCAGGTTCACCAAGCATCAGTGAACGATATGGCAGCATTAAGGAGCAGAGTTACTGACGTCATGACATTCATCCCTCACAAAATGTTGACCAACACATGGGTGGAACTGGATTATCGTCTAGATATTCTTCGCGCAACGAACGGGGCACACACGGAATATACTAAGTGTGTGTACGCAAACACTTGAATACTTTACCTGTACTGCAGGATATTTGTCTATGTTTCATACGCTCATGTTCAGAAAAAACAGAGCACCTTGAACGACTAGAGATAGGACGTTCCTATTCATAGGACATGTACATTACTATGTTTCGCAGAAATTATTAGCATTTGAACACTGTCGGCCCACAAGTATAAGGTAAACATCGATGTCGCGGTGTAGCACCACATTTCGGTAAAATGTGCCTGCGGGCCCCGTTGCCGCTATAAACTGAAGGTAATGGGCCAGTGTGACTTGAGCAGACGTGCAGGATACCTCGCAGATGTATGCGTGAACCGTACCTACAAATCAGTGAGTTTCAAACGGAGCGCATTATTGACATGAGAGAATGTGAGGCATCCATCCAAGAAAATTGCTGCTCGTGTGGGACGAAAGGTTTCGGCAGTGCAATGGTTCACGAAAAGTCGTAGAACACGTCGAGATGGATTAGGTCGCACCATATAGAGACAACCCACCCCCGCCTCCCCCCAAGTAGATCGACACGTCATCCGAATGGCATTGGAGGACAAATCTGCATCCTCCTCGGCTCTGGCGCGACAGTGGAACAATGTGACACATGGTACACTATCAGGGGTGACCGTCCGTCGCTGTTTAATAAGACGTGGGTTACGTGCGCCTCGTCCACTTCTACGTCTACCTTTGATGATTGGGTAGAAACATGCTAAATGACAATAGTGTATGAAACGACGTCTCTGAGGACAGGAATAGAATCAGATAGTGTTTCCGGACGAATTCAGATTCAGTCCGGTTGAAAATTATGGCCCCATTTTGGTTCGCCGCAGACAGGGGGAGCGGAATCAAAGTGACTGCATTCTCACAAGACATACAGAGCCAACTCAAGGCCTTGTGGTGTGGGCTACTATAGGATACAAGAACAAATCGCAGTTGGTGCGTTTCCGGCGCACAGTGACCAGTGTGACCCATGTGAATGACATTTTTTGACCCGTCACCATACGCTTTCTGCACAACACCCATGACGCCATTTCCAGCAAGGCAATGCACAATCACATGTTGCTGCACGACACATGCCTCCCTGGGGTCAGCCTTTCACCCTGACCCGCCGTATCACCAGGCATGTCACCAATCTAAAATGTGTGGGATATGGTGAAATCCGTAACTAATGAGGAGGTATTGAATAGAATCTGGGAGAAGATGAGCTTGTGGCACAAGTTGACTAGAAGAAGGGATCGGTTGGTAGGACATGTTCTGAGGCATCAAGGGACCACCAATTTAGTATTGGAGGGCAGCGTGGAGGGTAAAAATCGTAGAGGGAGACCAAGAGATGAATACACTAAGCAGATTCAGAAGGATGTACGTTGCAGTAGGTACTGGGAGATGAAGAAGCTTGCACAGGATAGAGTAGCATAGAGAGTTGCATCAAACCAGTCTCAGGACTGAAGATCACAACAACAACAATTGGTGAACCCAAAGCCGACCATCACAGATGAACGTTGGAACCAGGTTAGTGCAGCATATATGGCTATACCAGAGGACGCAATTCGTGCCTTATACTGTTGATGCCATCACGGGTGGAATAAGTTATCAGGGGCCATGGCAGATCCTGTGCCTATTAGGCAATAGGACACACGATGAACCGAGAACATATTAATGTACATGTCCTGTGAGTACGAGAGTCCTATCTCTAGTCGTTCAAGGTGTTTTGTTTTTTTCTGAACATGAGTATATTTTCTGTCTTAAGCTTGTTTGTAACCAGGGAAAGACTTCTGGGTCACACTGTAGTTTTATGATAGTGGATCTGAAGCATAATTAGTAAGAGGCCGCTTGTGTGACTAAACTGAGAGGGGCATCAGGAGCACAGAGGTTCAAGATATGTATACACTGCATGTCACAATCAGTAGTGAAAACTAAAAGGGGTGAAAGTGTACGATAGAAAGAGAGAGGAGGGGCTTCAAATGACAGTTCGTTTGTAATTTCCTCGAACAGTTTCTGCCTGCTGCACATCCTGTGGTCCAGTGCAGGCCAAACGCGAGAAATACGAGGTGCATTCAAGTTCTAAGGCCTCCGATTTTTTTTTCTCTGGACTGGAAAGAGATAGAAACATGCGCATTGTTTTAAAATGAGGCCGCGTTCGTTGTCAATACGTCCCAGAGATGGCAGCACCGTACGGCAGATGGAATTTTACCGCCAGCGGCGAGAATGAGAACTGTTTTAAGTACTTAAAATGGCGACGTTTTCCTTACTTGAACAGCGTGCAATCATGCGTTTTCTGAATTTGCGTGGTGTGAAACCAACTGAAATTCATCGACAGTTGAAGGATACATGTGGTGATGGAATTATGGATGTGTCGAAAGTGTGTTCGTGGGTGCGACAGATTAATGAAGGCAGAACATTGTGTGACAACAAACCGAAACAACTTCGGGCTCGCACAAGCCGGTCTGACGACATGATCGAGAAAGTGGAGAGAACTGCTTTGGGGGATCGCTGAATGACTGTTGAACAGATCGCCTCCAGTGTTGGCATTTCTGTGGGTTCTGTGCCCACAATCCTGCATGACGACTTGAAAATGCGAAAAGTGTCATCCAGATGGGTGCCACGAATGCTGGCGGACGACCACATGGCTGCCCGTGTGGCATGTAGCCAAGCAATGTTGACGCGCAACGACAGCATGAATGGGACTTTCTTTTCGTCGGTTGTGACAATGGATGAGACGTGGATGCCATTTTTCAATCCAGAAACAAAGCGCCAGTCAGCTCAATGGAAGCACATAGATTCAACGCCACCAAAAAAAATTTGAGTAACCGCCAGTGCTGAAAAAATGATGGTGTCCATGTTCTGGGACAGCGATGGGGTAATCCTTACCCATTGCGTTCCAAAGGGCACTTCGGTAACAGGTGCATCCTATGAAAATGTTTTGAAGAACTAATTCCTTCCTGCACTGCAACAAAAACGTCCGGGAAGGGCTGCGCGTGTGCTGTTTCACCAAGACAACACACCGCACATCGAGCTGACGTTACGCAACAACTTTGAAGTGATTCCTCATGCTTCCTACTCACCTGACCTGGCTCCTAGTGACTTTTGGCTTTTTCCAACAATGAAAGACACTCTCCGTGGCCGCACATTCACCAGCCGTGCTGCTATTGCCTCAGCGATTTTCCAGTGGTCAAAACAGACTCCTAAAGAAGCCTTCGCCGCTGCCATGGAATCGTGGCGCCAGCGTTGTGAAAAATGTGTACGTCTGCAGGGAGATTACGTCGAGAAGTAACGCCAGTTTCATCGATTTCGGGTGAGTAGTTGATTAGAAAAAAAATCGGAGGCCTTAGAACATGAATGCACCTCGTACTTCCTTTCTTAATAAGTTGATTCGCGGATACATTTCAGTTAGAGGCTGTCTAAAAACTGATATATTGAGTCACAAGAGAACCAGTGCTGTTGACGTCTTTGGGCAGCATTGCTGCATCGATCTTTATTACTCGGGGGTCACTTTAATAGTTCCACCTTTACCCTTGCACCTTGTACGAACATCGCTGTACTGAAATACGCCGTTATAATTCGCGTGGAAGTTTTCCATGTGTCTCAGCACGCTATGAATAATCATTGGCGACGCGGAGCGGAAGTGGGCGGGTCCCGGCGTAATTAACTTTTAACGAGTGCACGCTAGGCGTCAGAGGCGCGCGCCTTTATCTCCGCGCACTGCAAAGTGGCTGCTGGGCTCTAGGCGGCTTTATTAGCGCTGTCGGGTATTAATTACACTTTTCCGTGCCGCCTCCCACCTAGCTAATGAAGCTGTAAACCGCCGTCTGCAGCCCACTCACTTAAGCACTCTTTCCATCTGAGCCTCTCTCCGGCAGCTCTGCTCGCCATGTGCAGAGAGACTTCCGCCGTATTCCGGAATCTCCATCACTCCGCACAGCGCCGCGCCGCCGCCACCTTACAGAAATTACTTTCTTTCATTTTCTGATTGCTGACCTTTCGCGGCTCGCACTCTGGATTTACCGGGTGCCGCTGGCGGACGAAAAGTAAATTGGTGCCGTATCAGCATCCGGCCGGAACCCACTGCAATCCCATCACCTGACGTAGCTCCCGGTCGATAGCGCGCGGAGATTGCGTATCTGATTACATGTAGACTCCTACACCTGTTACTGCCTCCTATCGGTCGCATTTCGTTTCTTCTCTGTTGTACCTACCGAAAAGTTACTGCACTCTTGAGAATAGGTAGCTGGAAGTTCTGAAGTCTGTTGAAACTTCTCCCATTCTGAATATAGTACTTTAGAAGAACAGAACCTGATTACAATTCGTATCAGAAAATACGTCTGATGATCTCGAACAAGTTGTAAGTAATTGATGATTTATCTCCGCAGATTTCAAACGAGCCAGCACGAAGCGATAACACAGGGCGACTCCATGATAGTGTAACAAAATAGAAGGGTAAATGTACCAATCTGAGGCAAGGACCTTGGCCTGGAAATGACAGAGTCTAAAGTCATAGACGAAAAGTGTTCTGATGACTATGACAATGGAATATATGTACCAATATTTTGCTGCTAAGATTGAAGGATAGGCTACTTTCAACTAAAATATAAACCTTTGCTCTACAAGCCATATCTTAAGAGCTACGACCACTTGTTCTGCAGAAAATGGTTCAAATGGCTCTGAGCACTATGGGACTCAACTACTGTGGTCATAAGTCCCCTAGAACTTAGAACTACTTAAACCTAACTAACCTAAGGACATCACACACATCCATGCTTGAGGCAGGATTCGAACCTGCGACCGTAGTGGTCGTGCGGTTCCAGACTGTAGCGCCTTTAACCGCTCGGCCACTCCGGCCGGCTATTCTGCAGAAGAAACATGTTTCCCAGCAGTAAAGATGAACATGTGCTCATAGATCTCAAGGCATCAGTGGTCTGCAATTAAAAATATCTATAATTTTATTTGTCTTTAAGATCGAAAAACAGTTCTTTCAGCTCGATAGATCTTAGGAAATATGTTGGTTTTCCTTACGACATACATCCACTATCAAGCCACAGTCAGCACCGTCTCATTCCTGGCTTTAGCTATCCTAAAACCACACTAATCATCGGCTAGTAGCGCCTACATTCTGTTTTCCATTCCTCTGTGTATTACTTTGTATCAGCATCTTGGATGCTTGAGACGTTAAGCTGAATGTGCAGTTCTCAGACTTATGTGCCAACCTCCGATATGAAACTGAACGAGCATCTAAGGACTATAGCACGGAAGGGGGACGGTTGACTTAGCTTTGTGGGGAGAGTTTTAGGAAAGTTTGGGTCATCTGTAAGGAATACGCGTATATACAACTGGTGCGACCTATTCTTGAGTACAGTTCGAATGTCGGGGATCTTCACCAGGTCGGATTAAAGGAAGACATTGAAGTAATTCAGAGGAGGGCTACTTTATGTGTTAATTACTAATTACAGAGATGCTTTGGGAACTCAAATGGGAGTTCTTTTTCGAGGACCACTGTTCAGAAAATTTTGACAACTGTCATTTGAAGTTCACTCCAGAAAGGCATACAGACAGTCATTTTTCCCTCTTTTTTGTTTGCGAGAGAAACAGGAATGGAAATGACCAGTTTTGGTACAAGGTATCCTCCACCACGCACCATGCGATCGAGTGCGGAGTTTGTATGTAGATGCAGAGGATTGTGTGGATGACTTTTTCCAAAAGTCTGATGATACTAAAAGTGGTCAGTAAGATCTGTTTCGTGAATAATTGGCGCAATATGTGCACCATCATGCCCACAATGACTGAATATGTTGCTTACATTTTTCGCGGCCACATCAGTACTTAGCCACTGGTGAAATGAAACCCTCCTCCATGTTTATTTACTATTTTCTATCACAGTCGGTTTTTCTTCTCAGCTTTTCCCCGTCTATTGGTTATGTGTACCTTGCATAGTTTGTGCCGAAACCAGGTACTCTGCTCAGTCACAGGAGAGAATAGTCCAATTCCACGAGATACGTGTGCTTAGTTGGTAACGGGTAGTTTTTCCCCCACTACCGAATCGATGTGAACGCTCTGCCACACATGGACGGCTGGCACTTTGCGCTAGGCCGTGGTATGTGAAAGATGCACTTCAGCAAGCACTGCTCTAGCAGCACTTACGAAACACTGGGTTAGAGTAGTTCGGTTTAAGTTTTCAGTTAATTTAGTACAGCTCACTAGAAGGTAATGTACAGGCTTTGCAAATCTTGTTTATTCCAAATTTTTCTTCGGGTAAATTAACAGATTTTATGCAGTTTTGTGGGTATTGCTTTATCTTCATAGGTCTTGAGAGACTGGCCGTTAAACTTGCATCTCCGTGCTGTTTTTGATACTATATAATGCGGCACGTTACTTTCAATGAGTTTCCATGTTCTTAATATTCACATAACGCATTTTATCAGCTGTACATTTGAAATGTTCAGTGCGAGTCCCTTTGCAAATGTTAGACTGTATCCCGGCCATCAGCCAACGAAACGAGAAACTAATCATGGCCCCATAATAAATAACCACTTCGCATCCAGTCACTTTGAACCACCACGAATCATAAACTGAATAAGAATTCTGAACATACCAAACAATAAAAGGAATCTTGGCCTTGTGCGAGTTAAAGAAATGAGTTTATAAAATATACTGCGCTGCCTGCTATATTATTTTCTCCATCTCCAGTATTACAGATTAATCGGTAAATTCCTACTGTCAGTATCCACTGCGCACCAGATACTGATCCATTACTGCCCATCCTCTTTTCCTGTTTGCATTGTATATTGCGTATTCATCTGATTAGCGTGGATGGAGACGAACGTGGCGCTCGTGAGCGAGATCTGACTGCGATAGATAGACGTTGAAGGTCAAAATGAATTCAAAAACTACAATTTAGTGTGGTTGATCCTACTCAACACTAACACAAGCCATCTTTCATGTGGTCCACCCTGCTCAGGATTATCAATAGTTCGCGAGATCCCACAAATCTGTGAGATAGTGGGATATTATAAAATAATCAGTGTTTCTAATTCTAAGTAATACATTTCTACATCTATCTCAATTGACGTCGCTACAGTATGTTGATGTGTGCGTGACAAAGTGTACCATATTGCTTGATATTTTTCTTTTGGGTGTTTTATTGATTTTTATTTCAATTTGCCATATGTGCAAGTGAGGCCCACAATGATTCATCTGCACTTTAAGAGATTTAGGATTTTGGTATTTGGTAAATACAGTGGAAACACAGGATGTTGTCTTGTGGTGTTAGAGGGATATGTTTGCTTATCTACAGAGCATGATTAGTAGGAATAAGCGTGACCACTCGGGACAAAGCAAAGAATGGTATTGGTGATGAGTGAAAGAAGGGATGAGAGCTGATCTTATGATAGAATATGATCAGACCACTATGTTGAACATGCATTAAAGTTGCTTGCTACGAGGCATGGCAAATGATCATGCGAACAATGTAAGGAGTGACGAAATTAATGCGGAGATATGAGTATCGATTTACTCCGTGAAACCCAAATACGAGAACGTAGCAATGGAACTGGACCATCCTGTAGAGCAGGAGACAGTCCTGGCCATAGCAACAAATATTGTGGCGAGACAGGTTCTCGTGTCCATTGATACCGTATTAGTATTCTTCAAGAACTGTTCTAGCACCCGTTCAGAAATCAGACGGAGGAGCTTCAAAAACAAAGTAGGGAAATCTGGGAGCACGTCAAAGAACAGAGGCAGGCACCCAGGAGTTATTTAGAGAATGGGAAAGCACAAGTGAGCGGCGTTAAAGACCCTAGTGGAAAGCGTATGGATGCAACAGTTCCTGAAAGTTGGCCTATACCAGAGCGGCTTCTGTACTTGGAGAAGTTAGTACCGAAGGTCAAGGAGTTAATGAGTGAACGACCGAAGGTGCGAACTCAATTGAGGAAGTGCACTAAAGCGAAGAGAACAATTATAGGCCTGAGTCCCAGCTGTAGAAGGCGAGGTTGCTCAGCACTCAGATGGAGCGCCTGCTGACGGATTTGTAATCTCTGAGATTTTTGGGAAAGTATGAACCAAGGAAAAGAAAGTATTGGAGTCTGTGTGTGAACTAGCAGTTCATGAAGTTACTGACAGTTTCATGGTCCTTAGTGAGCCGCAGTCGTATGTGTCTATGGTACCACATTTCTCTCTGGGTATCGATTATCATTGAGAAGCAACTTCTCTGCCGGTCCATCGAGGAGGCAGTGGAACGCGGAGAGAGCCCGTACGATGAGGGCAAGTAAGCAGTTGGGTACGGCGGACCCGTCCGTTGGCTTGTGATACAGGCGATAAAGTCTGTGTGCGACTGTATATTTAATGCAGCCCTGATAATATTCAACTTGCCCTCGCGTTTCGCATCCTTCATGCACAGTGATCGTACTACGAGAGCCTCAGGCTTTGCCTGGTCTTGATGGATTCCTGAAGGGCTGAATAATGTGATTACTGATTGAGCCCCTTTTTTTAATTTATTGATACTTTTTATTATTGTGTTGAAACCTGATAGTCAAGGGAAGACAGGATTCGGTTACGAATGTGTTCGGGGCCGTAATCAGTTACTATTGGCTGATTTTTAAAATTACACACAGTTTATTTTAAACCAGTAATTACAGACTCAACAGTAAATAAAAATACCACACGTTATTTATGAAGGAATAAAAACAGTGTAAATAAAAGTGTTTTCAGTGAGTTACAGTTTAGAAAATCACCATTAAATGCAGATACAGCAGATAATGTTTTAAAAGCAAGCAACTGTGATCTGGGCAGATGGCCTTACACATCAGGATCTGCAATAAATTAAGAAATGTTTAAAACTCACTGCAACTTATAAATTACAGGTACTGAAATATTAAAGTCAAGTCTCCACAAACACAGCATATCAGCGCACACTCCGCTGCAGAGTGAAAATCTCATTCTGGAAACATCCCCCAGGCTGTGGCTAAGCCATGTCTCCGCAATATCCTTTCTTTCAGGAGTGCTAGTTCTGCAAGGTTCGCAGGAGAGCTTCTGTAAAGTTTAGGAGACGAGGCACTGGCAGAAGTAAAGCTGTGAGTACCGGGCGTGAGTCGTGCTTCGGTAGCTCAGTTGGTAGAGCACTTGCCCGCGAAAGGCAAAGGTCCCGAGTTCGAGTCTCGGTCGGGCACACAGTTTTAATCTGCCAGGAAGTTTCATATCAGCGCACACTCCGCTGCAGAGTGAAAATCTCATTCTGGACAGCAGAAGGCATCAGACGCCAGGAATGGCAGTAAATAAGGTTTTAAGGCTTGCTGCTAAACTACAAATACCAAATTAGACTTTTAAGACAAATGCCCACACTCACAGCTGAAGGCCTTACACGCCGAGAATGGCAATAAATTAAGAATTAAGAACTCGCTGCAATTTACAACTTACAGGTATTGAAATATTGAAGGTAAGCCGCCACAAACACAGCAGAAGGCATCGACTGAAGGAGCGTTACACTGAACTACTGGCCATCAGACCTCCTTTTAGAGCACACATGTCTTACAAGAACCAAGGGGCCACAAACGGTGCTCCAGGAATCGACACTTTCGCGAGCGATGAGATAGGCAGGCAAGAGTTGCATTCACTTCACAAGATGGTAAATCAGACTAGTGGCAGTCTAACGAATGACTAATAATAATCTTGCTGAAGCTACCTGACGTCCGATAAACCAAATGCTACGCCAAAGCCGGAACCGGCGGTCTGCACTACCTCCCCGGAATACTGTGTTTAGAGCTCCCCGAACAAGGAAGGAGCCACTACCACCAGAGTAGAAGAATCACCAACTGCCTGCAATCGAGAAAGCTGTCGAAACTACACGCCTTACCAGACAGCAGCGGAAAGGTGAGGAGACGTACACTGCCGTTGCATACCCTAATACCCATGGCAGGTAACTGGGGCTTTAGCTCCCACCAGGCAAGAGAAGTTACCGCTGGTTGAACTTAACAAATTGTAACAAGTTGAACGCAGTAAATAGTAACAGAAAGTCAAGGAAATATAATCAGATCCGCCTTCCCCAAGCACTCCACTTTCTGCTCTTTCTCTCAGCGACACTACGAGTAGCAACACGAACCCAAGTCCTTGGAGAATCACAAGATATCAAAATGGTCGAGGTTTCTCTACTTGGATTGAAAAGCACTCATCTTAAAGCTTGCTAGATCCGGTTTACGACGAGGTCGTGCACCCTCGTGACCACAGCCCTTCCATCCGCCAGTCCATGCGTATCGCCAGCGGTCTCGCGGCGTATTCGGTCCCCAATCGAACTGGCCCACTCACACGACGCAGAAAAACAACGATGCCGTCCCAAATATAGGGCAACAGTTGCTACATATCGATAACCGCCGCCGCTGCCACTACCGGACAGGCAATGCTAGCGAAACCGAGTGGCACCACTCAACACGGGAAGAAGACAAACAACCGCAACCATGCCAACTTAACGATACCGTCTGGCCTCCAACAGAGGGCGAAAACGTACAAACAGCACCAACGCGTGTATTTGTGCCTTTCAGTGCCACTCTAAGGGTGGTATTCTGCGTTAATTATTGCATGTGTAATTTGGTCCCTTAAGTCCGGTTACAGTGGCCGAAGGCAGCTATTTAACTAATGTTACTTATATCTTTATTGTATTGGTAATTACTTTGAGGGTTGCCCTGTTTTATTTAAATGTTGGTGGCCAACCCTTTTTAATAAGAGTGTTGTTAATTGAAGTTTAGTCCTTGGCAATCTTTAAGCAGTTTTGTGGTATAACTGGATAAGAGTTTTCTTACGGACGGCCACGTGAAATTCTGATTAAACTGAAATGTTTAATCAGTCATGCGAACTCCTGAGCCTAAAGTCAATTAAAGTTATTAGTTATATTTTGTGCTGCTGTTTATTTTAGCAATTGCCATTTTAGTTTCTTTTATTTGAGGGGGAGTGGATTGAAACCACGTATGTATAACACATATGTTAATTGTGTTACAGATTTCCTCGCTTAAAGTGTTGCGTAAGCAGCTAATGGGCATGATATTCTGTCTAGTTCCAATTCTGTTGAGGTAGGCTCCTTCCTTCTTACTTATTCTAATATATGCCAACAAACGTCTTGATGCCCTGACAGTTATCGGCTGTATTGTCGCTGAGCCTCTGATTATAATTGCGAATAGCCAAGTGATTAAAGCCTGAGGTTGCATTTACTTTTCATGTTCTTTTTTCATGAACTGAGATCATTGTTATGAGAGTTAAAGGTAAGTTCCTAATCTTTTGTATGTTCTTGTTAAGGCTTCACTTGTAATTGTTAAACTGCTTCTTTGGGCCTAACTTATTTAGTGCCTTTTGTTAATAGCACTAACTAGCCTCAGCTTTCGGCAGACTTCACTTCGCTTCAGGGGCACGGGGACCTACTGATGTTACGCGCCGCCTTGTTGTTTGTTAACTTGTCTCGTGGCGTGGGGGATTGACCTAAGCACAATAATTTACGCTCTCTGTAGGAACGAGTAACTTAAGGTGAGTTCTCTTGTGTAATTTATGCCCTGTGTTCGTATTCAAAACTGTAACCTTTCCCTCACAATATCTTTCTTATTAGAGTTTTAGATTTAAGTAACTGTACTGTAGCAGCTTTCTCTCAACCATTAGGGATTCATAGCTTATTTGAAGCTGTTTCTCTTAATCAGCTTTAACTTGAGCTGCCAGTGTATTGCTTCCAGGGTTGCATCTTCTAGAGGCACTTTAGAGTTATTTATTTTAAATTTTTTTATAAAAAGACGCGGGTGGGGGGAGGGGCAATATCCTGCTTAACAGTTTATTCGCTTCTTTTCTTGGTACTGAACTGTTGATCTTACTATGAAATAATTTGTTGTCTTTTAAGAAATTACTGACTATACTATAAATAGCAGACATTTTCTTTATGAGCCAGCAGCCCGGATGAGGCTTTACTTCAGGAGCTTGACAGAAGTAAGGAGGATCACACACTTGAAGGATAAAAGAAAACCGTCGCCACACACCGCGGATATGCTAATGAGAGGAAGAATCGACCGCAGATGTTTGGATATGAGAGAGATGGAGGAGGGCAATAGTCAACATGTAATCAGCACAACTGAAGATTGGCACAAAATTGTGGGCGTACAGATGGTATCGACGTCATGTCTACAATGGTCGAGGTCATATTGTAGAGAATTTGTGATCTATGAATAAGAATGCACTTCCAAGTCTGGTGGAAATCATGATCTGAACCAAGGAAAATGGAATGTAATTTCGTACAGAACGAGAATAGTAGACAATGGCGGTGAGGACCTAGTCACGAGGGCAATATAGATCATGTGGGCAATACAGGTAGATGTAAAGACTAGAGAAAGGTGATGTCCATACATTACTGAAATTCTATTGAATATTATGTGGAGGCTACTACTGTCAGATACCCTATTGAAATACTGTCGTTGATTTGGTAACGGTACAATGTATTATAGACACAGGATTTCAAACGAAGGTGATAGAAGAAAATGTCTTTCCTAGATGTCAAGTGAAGGAAGTTTGCCCTTGCAAAAGACAAAGATAACTGTAAGATACCAGGGAAAATCTTTGACGTTCAGAGTCTGCATCAACAACCGGTGTAACCACTGCGGCAAGGCCGTGGCCCATTGTTGATGTAAAGTTTATTGAATTTCGACAACAGCAGCTTGCGCTGCAACAACAGTAACAACGACAACCAATTCAGTACGGTTCAAGCAGCAACAGAAACAATAGAGGAACTTGAATAAAATCATTTTGGCTCCCAGTATCTGCATGAATACTCTGCAATTCGTGCTTCAATTCCTGGCAGAGGATTCATTGAACAACTTTAACATTGTTTTTCTACCATCCCACTCTAAAATAGCGCGCAGGAGAAAAGTGTAACATGATTTTCCCTGACGGATGAAAGAAAATGACGTGTTGAGAGGATATGAAGGCTACCAGTTACCCACTCAAGAAAGTGGTTTTAGGACTTCAAAAACAAAGTTAACAGTATCAGTTTATCCACTGAAAATAATGCATCTAAAGGAGTAGATCAATGTAGTTCTACTAATTATGGGCAGCTTATAATTTAAGCCTGTGGACAGAGCTACAATATCGTAAGGTATGGTATTCAGAAAGAATAGACGCATTTAGTTGGCATGATACTGTAGTTCAGAGGAAATGATTGTTGATGGTTTTGATGCCTGACATATCTTTCGCAGTCGTTGTCGAAACGTAATTGGAAGATATACTATTAATTGTCACATATATGCTAAATTCCCTTCAGTCATGCCAAAGATCACTATATTGTAATTTTTTACCATGTTAATGTAAATTATTTGGGATTTTTACTTCCATAATGCATGCCAACTTTTTTATGCTGCTTGTAAATTACAATATGATTATATTCTGTGTTCATCGAGAAGTACGCTGCTGAGTATATCTGTAGAGTATAGTGAAAAAAATTGAATTGTGCCTTAGGAGGATTAATTTTGCCGACTGCTAACCAGGTTTGTCACACATATAACTTTTTTCTCTCTTTTCGTGTTTACTGGTTAATGGTTATAATATTTGATGCGTTGGGTGTATAAGTAATTTCTTGTAGGATAGTGCAAGTGATTGGTGTGGGAAGAATAGTTCATCTTAATGAGGCTCGTGGAGGTTGTGGAGGCAGCATGGCCACCATTCTTTGTTGCACGACACAGCACCAGCGAGACCTGGCCACTGTCCTTCTCTTTCAAACGACGGACAGTCTCTTATTGTTCTGCACTGCCCATTCCAATCCCCAGTGGAATGTGCACTGATGTCATGCCGGTGTTGGGTGAATCGAACCCACTGCCACATTGGGTGGGGAACTGTCACAACAGTGGTGTGTCAGGGGCCAGCTTGTCATCAATTCAAGTGGCCCACCTAGCGATGGACCCACGACCACAGTCAGACCACAGGTAGGACACGCTTGGTGTTATTCATAGTAGCGTGCACTGCCTGTCTTTACCCTGTACCCTCAGTCCAAGTGGCCACCATGCCATGGGGTGCACGTGCAGCAATGCAGCAACATTAAGGTTCAAGAGGAGCTGTTGCCTGCATCGAATACCTTGTGCCACACCTACTCCAAGCATGCTCATGACGAACTACAAGATGTTACTATCGGACTATGAGTCATAACATGGCCCATCAAAATGACGATGAAGGTCAACCTGAGGCGACGAGTGACGGGTGCTGCACAGAGGAGAATAATGGATCACCACCAAAGAACCTTCCTGCTAACACATTCAGAAATATTTCTAAAAGGGTTAGGAAATATTGGCCATCTTTCGAAAATGATGTGCTTTCGGCAACAGAAAGTTCATTCCTGAGCATCACCCATTTAGCTATACAAGGAAAGACGATTCCATTATCTCCAGCCTGGAGAACAGCCCGTTCTCCCGAAGCTGGAAACACCTCAGCTCATCACAACGACACTGCCACGCCATAATAACAAAGTCAGTGACGGTTACAATACATTTTCATGCAAACTTAAGTCGAGCTTACAGAGTGACTTCGCCTCTTACTAGGTTTTCTCTTCTTATACAGGATAACCAACATTTATGAAAAGGCTGTTTAACATCTGCAAGATCCTATTGTGAAATTGTTTTTGTAATGCCATATTGCCTGATGATGAAGTATACCCTCGAAACATGTCGCACAATAAATAATAAATACATTAGATAACCAATTTTGTGACTGGTAGCAGTAGTTAAGAACCATTACATATTTTTGAGACAGTCGCGGTCGAAAAATAGTCAAAATGGCTTCATATTCTTTTACTATCATTGATCTTAAGGCAAGAAGCTTTCAGAGCTTATTAAATTACTTATAATATCGTGGCGTAAATTGGGACGCCATTCGACTTCACCTAATGTTTTTGCCAGTGTAATTACTATCGATCCTGAAATTCCATAGTTGCGCACTAAGAAGAGGAAATCATTTCATATTGAGACCAGGAATGAAGTGGCGGATTGGAATTCAGAAGACGCATTCAACATAAACGTATTTTATGATAGTACTGACAGTCTAGCATCTAACTTGAAAGTCTGATTAGAAACGGTGAAGATTTTGGATGAAACGTTAGGTTTGATGGAAATACTTGCAGATGACCGACAGTCAGGATTTTATGAGAATAAATTAAATATCTAAAAGCAAGTCGTACTTCAGACTTCTAATGCATTACTTTGGAACCATTAGAATTCTTGAATTAAATGGACGAGATTAAAATTTTAACATTGTTCCCGAATGTAAGAGTATGCAAGAGCATCTTTTACAATCTTTTACACTCTTCGGGTGATTGTAGATGAAGCAGAAAGGTCTTTCTACGCTATGCATCGTTGTTGTCTCAGATCAGCTTCGTACTACCCACGTCGTACAGATTTGGGAACCTTGCAAACTGAGTGTAATTTGGAGAGGCAACCATATTTTGATGTTATGATTCAAGGTTTTCTCGAACAAAAGGCTCGCCAACCGCCATTGGTAGTGATACAGGCATTTGGGTATAATTTGCTCCCCGTTGCACGACTCATGGTGGTTTATATGTGAATGCGCAGATCTCTACTGAAGTATGTGGGCACACCATGGAACGAGTAGGGACGGAACACCCCATACCGCAACGAGACTGGCAGCAGACCCATCGTCTATGTACAGTTCAGTATTACACTTAGCCTTTTGTTTTAAAGTGAGGTGAAAGTAAATTAAATCAATTTAAAAATAAAATTAAATGGAGCGTACATACATTTCTCAGTAGTTCGTTACTGAGTAACACCTGAAGCCGAAAATGTAAGTCTGTAAGTCGTATCAGCTTTCTGCCAATATCTCTTCTATTATTGCCTCTTGCTATCTTTCTTTGTCACTGAAACTGTCTCCACCACAAAAATTCTGGGGATGGGGAGAGGGGGGGGGGGGGGGCTGGGGAAGGCTCGGGTCGAACTCATCTTTTCCCCTATACCAACGTGCTTAAAATTTCGGCCCAAAATGCACCCTCTCTCATACCTGTGTGTTGAAGTTCGCCAGTCTGGGAGGCTCCAGACTCCGAGGCCTATGTATAGTGTCCACTCATCTGTCTTTTTCATTTCCACTGTTCCCATTTAATTTTCCTCCCATTCCTTCTGTCTACACGCATCTCTCTTTATCTTTTTCCTCCTCTATCTCTCACCGACTATCACAGTCTCCTCTCTCTCTGGTTGCCACTGCTATTGTCTTCACCCATCTCTTTCACTGACACTTTCTCTCTGTACCAGTATCACTATCTCCGCTCTCTTTCTCTCCCAGTTGCACTATCTCCTCTCTCTCCCACCGTCACTGTCATTCTGCTATTCTCTTTCAGCACAAAAAAGTGCGAACATGTTCGTATGCCGATATTTTTGGTGAGGAAGGCGGAATGAGGTTTGAGGCAGCTCATTCCCCACTTATCTGTCAGATTCTTCTCAAGAACAAACAAGTGCGCATAATATAAGGCTGATACAAAATTGTTTGCTTTGCGCTTTTCTCAATACTTTGCTCATCGAACGCAATTCACCTAAAACGTCCGGTTTATTATTTGTAACATAAAAGTGTGAAAAAGTTATTACAGATATTCTTAGGCATGTTAAGACTCTTTCTAGCCCATTTTTATTAGTGCCGTAGCACTTTGCGCATTTTTGTGCGGTAGTGAAGTGCCCATAATAAAGAGACAGTGCGTCATAAAGTTTTATTGCTGACAAGTACTGATGAGGAACATAGTTTCGTGATCTCAGAAACCTTGCGATGACCCTAGAACTCTTGCCATGTGTCCACAACGTCAGTTAAACCTACGTTTACGCCTCATACCGGATATTACGTGCATATTTGACTGCTTAACTACAACAAGCTTGAACATCTCGATCTTGGTAACAGATAATGTCATCTAAAAATGTTAAGAGATTCCCCGAGAATATCGTCTTAAAAACACTGGGCAAAATTTTCGACGATCTGCCCTGAACAGAAATCATAGCAGTGGCCATCCCCAACGTGGTTTTTCGGGAATCACTCATTAACAAATGGTGTGTTTATAAGCCACTTCAGGTCCACCCTAGAGTATACCTAATGCAAAAGAGCCATGTGATATGCTAAATTTGCCAGGGCTATAGGAAGTGAGTGATGTTTAAATTTTGGCCCTATACTGTAGGATAGCTACAATGTACCAATACTTCCGACAATTATACATACGGTAGCCAGGCCGAGAGCTACCCAAAACAGTTGACCCCTTATGGCTATGACCAATTAAATCCGAGACACGACCCCCTGAAAAAATGATTTTTTTTGCGCTCGGCCGTTTGGGACATATTGATTCCGTGCACTGTTGTGCATGGACCGATTGCATTTGTGAATATATGTTTAGTGTGTAATAAAAATGTATGTTTATTCTGTAATTCATCACCATGACCATTTTTGGGTATCTTCAATACTCCCAGAATTGCATTATGTGTAAATCATGTTAAACCTACTTTAAAACAACAATAAAATGGTTCAAATGGCTCTGAGCACTATGGGACTTAACATCTTAGGTCATCAGTCCCCTAGAACTTAGAACTACTTAAACCTAACTAACCTAAGAACATCACACAACACCCAGCCATCACGAGGCATAGAAAATCTCTGACCCCGCCGGGAATCGAACCCGGGAACCCGGGCGTGGGAAGCGAGAACAAAACAACAATAAAATTAGATTGCTGGGTTGCTATATTGGGAGACGGGACCCAATCTCACATATTGCCCGGGGCTCAATCCTGCCTCTCAGCGGCCCTGGACTCTGTAACATCTTCTCCCCTAGCGCGACAGTGGAACTGTGTGCCAAAATATGTATACGTCAATTCAGAGTGAATGTAGTTGCTAATGATTTGAAAGTCGTTTAGTATCGATACAATATTTCTCAACAAGAAATGATGATGGAAAATGGAAATGAACGTTTGGCGTCATTGGCCGGCAGGTTCCTTACAGGGCGGGTCCGGCCGCCTTGGTGCAGGTCTTATTACATTCGACGCCACATTGAGCGACCTGCGCGCCGGGTGGGTATGAAACGATGATGAAGACAACACAACACCCAGTCCCTGAGAGGATAAAATCCCCGACCCAACCGGGAATCGAACCCGATAGTCCGGCAGTCAGTCACGCTGACCATTCAGGTATCGGGGCGGACAGATCTGATAATAATTCGGTGACGCAATGTTTCCACAACCACTTTACTCAATTGCTCATTGCAGCAACAGCGTGACAATCGATTGGTTTCAACTGAGAAAGTTGGCAATGTCAGAGATCATAGCACAGCCGACGTCACGTGATTGACAGCGGCGCCCTCTGGATGGCTTATATTCACGGCGCTCACTAGTGCTCTCGTCGCATTTCGCCGATTGTCCTCGGAGGATGCCTTCCGCGGTCGAAGGCGAAACGTAAGGGGAGAGTCTTATGTATGGACCACGGCATCTCAACCTGGAAATGTTAAGTGATGTTGTAGATAAAATACAACGTTTGCTTTGGTCATCGTTGCAGGCGATCTGCTTTGTATCAACACCACTAGCGCTGTAGCACTATTGTGAGCGACTCGTTCAATTCAATGAAGCAGTTCAATTACGCTTCGTACTCCCTTGTTGCCGTTAGCAGTCAATATTGTGGTTATATGGTAGATATGTGAGGCATCGAATGCCGTAAACATCGTTGGCCTTTTGAGACGCCGCACTCAAGAAGTTCCCTATAATTTTTCGAAGCAGTGGCTGAGCAATGAGGTAGCAAAAGTGTCAGAATCGATAAATACTGAACCTGGCTTAATCGATATCTCAGCGAAAGTTGTGAAATAAGTATTACAGAGCTTGGGAAAGGGAAACTATGTTGTGCTCAAGAATAACAGCTAGCACACAGGCACCGTTGAGGTTCTCCAACTTATATGCCATTGCTATCTTCGGGGTTGTATGGATGCTATTTTCCAACGTAAGGTGGTATGTCTCCAGTCTCTCAGATTCTACACATCAATTTCCGAAGAAATGTTACCTGTCTCTCCAGCCTTATTTAACCAGTCTTCCAAAGTTCTAATGAAGGCTATGATACCGGGTCCCATACATATTACATACCGACTCCTATGTTTTCCTCAGTCACGTCATAAGACCTGTCCCTCGTAGAGGTCTTCAGTTTACTGTTTTCACCTATCCGCTCTGTCCTCTATGCTTCATAGTGGAATTACCACTACGCTCTTAATGTTGACACGTTTGCTTTTCAGTTTAATGGGAGGTGATTTTGAGTTTTCGATTTGCGGAATAAGTCTTTTGTAGAGCATTTCTATTTCTATTTATTCACTTTTTTTGCCTAATTATTTCGCCTTTCCTTCAGTGCCATCATTATGAAACAGCGAAATAAATAATGTACAAATGTTTCGACCCTCTTTGCAGCGGTCCTCTTTAGGATGCCCTGAAGAGAACTGCTGCATGGATGTTTGCATCGTCGGAATTTCAGTTGCTTTAGCTTTTAATAGTGACGCGGCCTGGGAGCCAAAATGATTTTATTCAAGTTTCTCTATTGTTTCTGTTGCTGCTTGAACCGTACTGAATTGGTTGTCGTTGTTACTGTTGTTGCAGCGCAAGCTGCTGTTGTCGAAATTCAATAAACTTTACATCAACAATGGGCAACGGCCTTGCCGCAGTGGTTGCACTGGTTCCCATGAGATCACCGAAGTTAAGCGCAGTCGGGCGAGGTCGGCTCTTGGATGGGTGACCATCCTGGCCGTCATGCGCTGTTGCCATTTTTCGGGGTGCACTCAGCGTCGTGATGCCAATTGAAGAGCAACTCGATCGAATAGTAGCGGCCTCGGTCAAGAATACCATCATAACGACCGGGAAAGCGGTGTGCTGACCCCACGCCCCTTCTATCCGCGTCCTCCATTGAGGACTCGTGGCCTGAAGACTGAGTGCTTTTTTTTATACATCAACAATGGATAAGTTAAATATAATGTTTTGAGTCTTGCATCAGCACTTTTGGGTCGTGTACTAGCATTTACTAGGTAGATTACTGCTGCACGTAACAAGTGTGTCTAAAATTCCGCACTAAGCCGAATAAATTATAATTAACGAGAGTTAAAATGGGCCGACGTCAGTACCAGAAACAAAGCCAGAATAGTCCAGCACAAGTACACAAAATGAAAAGGGGTTACCATCGTCGTCCACGTCCTGAAATAGCACAAAAATGCGTTGTATTCAAGAATCAGTATAATGGAGCGTCCAGTGAAGAGGTACGTACTGTCAATGCACCAACCGCTCCACATACAGGGTGTTTCAAAAATGACCGGTATATTTGAAACGGCAATAAAAACTAAACGAGCAGCGACAGAAATACACCGTTTGTTGCAATATGCTTGGGACAACAGTACATTTTCAGGCAGACAAACTTTCGAAATTACAGTAGTTGCAATTTTCAACAACAGATGGCGCTGCGGTCTGGGAAACTCTATAGTACGATATTTTCCACATATCCACCATGCGTAGCAATAATATGGCGTAGTCTCTGAATGAAATTACCCGAAACCTTTGACAACGTGTCTGGCGGAATGGTTCACATGCAGATGAGATGTACTGCTTCAGCTGTTCAATTGTTTCTGGATTCTGGCGGTACACCTGGTTTTTCAAGTGTCCCCACAGAAAGAAGTCACAGGTGTTCATGTCTGGCGAATAGGGAGGCCAATCCACGCCGCCTCCTGTAGGTTTCGGATAGCCCAAAGCAATCACACGATCATCGAAATATTCATTCAGGAAATTAAAGACGTAGGCCGTGCGATGTGGCCGGGCACCATCTTGCATAAACCACGAGGTGTTCGCAGTGTCGTCTAAGGCAGTTTGTACCGCCACAAATTCACGAAGAATGTCCAGATAGCGTGATGCAGTAATCGTTTCGGATCTGAAAAATGGGCCAATGATTCCTTTGGAAGAAATGGCGGCCCAGACCAGTACTTTTTGAGGATGCAGGGACGATGGGACTGCAACATGGGGCTTTTCGGTTCCCCATATGCGCCAGTTCTGTTTATTGACGAAGCCGTCCAGGTAAAAATAAGCTTCGTCAGTAAACCAAATGCTGCCCACATGCATATCGCCGTCATCAATCCTGTGCACTATATCGTTAGCGAATGTCTCTCGTGCAGCAATGGTAGCGGCGCTGAGGGGTTGCCGCGTTTGAATTTTGTATGGATAGAGATGTAAACTCTGGCGCATGAGACGATACGTGGACGTTGGCGTCATTTGGACCGCAGCTGCAACACGGCGAACGGAAACCCGAGGCCGCTGTTGGATCACCTGCTGCACTAGCTGCGCGTTGCCCTCTGTGGTTGCCGTACGCAGTCGCCCTACCTTTCCAGCACGTTCATCCGTCACGTTCCCAGTCCGTTGAAATTTTTCAAACAGATCCTTTATTGTATCGCTTTTCGGTCCTTTGGTTACATTAAACCTCCGTTGAAAACTTCGTCTTGTTGCAACAACACTGTGTTCTAGGCGGTGGAATTCCAACACCAGAAAAATCCTCTGTTCTAAGGAATAAACCATGTTGTCTACAGCACACTTGCACGTTGTGAACAGCACACGCTTACAGCAGAAAGACGACGTACAGAATGGCGCACCCACAGACTGCGTTGTCTTCTATATCTTTCACATCACTTGCAGCGCCATCTGTTGTTGAAAATTGTAACTACTGTAATTTCGAAAGTTTGTCCGCCTGAAAATGTACTGTTGTCCCATGCATATTGCAACAAACAGTGTATTTCTATCGCTGCTCGTTTAGTTTTTATTGTCGTTTCAAATATACCGGTCATTTTTGAAACACCCTGTATTTATTTCTTGTACAGTGCTAGCGGCCATACTCACATGATACGTTTGTCGCAACCCCTGGAGTCGTGGCTTCCGAAAACGGAGCATACGCACTGGTGTGCAAAAATGAAGGTAGAGAGTATCTGTCGCATGATGTGTCTCTGCTATGTAACATAGTTCGATGAAACTTGAATCATGAGTAGAAGAAAGTGCTACCGTATTCATCAGAAATTGAAAATTTGTGGTAAGGTCTTATGGGACCAGACTGCTGAGGTCATCGGTCCCTAAGCTTACGCATTACTTAATCTAACTTAAACCAACTTACTCTAAGGACAGCACACACACCCACGCCAGAGGGAGGACTCGAACCTCCAACGGGGCGATCCGAGCGGACCGTGGCAATACACCATAAACCGCGCGGCTACCCCGCGTGGCTATTGCACAGAAGGTAACTAAAAAAAATCCGCAGTGAGGTGAACACAAATGACAGTTTTATCCTAAGACAATAATTACACTGTAGTCCAGTGGTCGCACATTCATGGTGGACTCTGCATACTACACAAGGCGAGATATGTTTCTTAATAGTGTGTGTGACTTCTACAGACAGCAATGTATGCAGTGTCCTCCAATGTTGGCCATGAGTTTGTTATAGAGAACCCCGTTCCTCTACCAACACAACTGACAACTGATCGGCGGTGCTTGGGGATTTGCTGTCTTACACCTGCCCAGTGCATCCCACATGTGTTCAAAATACTGTACTTGTAAGGACCCCCCCCCCACCGGTCTCTACTGAACGGCGCTGCTTGATGCAGCCATGCAGTTTTGTCCATAAAAATGAAAAAATGAAGCCATGGCTGGATGTATTTCTGTTCATAGTTTTGGGCAAATAGACACTCTGACTTTTGCGCACCTGCATATGAAAACATTCGACTACTATTTACACTTCTGGGGAAATTTTATTTTATTTTGGGGCCATTTGTTACAATTTTTGTTGAAACCTAGCCGATTTTCTCCCATTATTTTAAATACCCTCTACCACCTACTCTTCGTGATTGTCACACACACATAAATACAGTACTTTTCATCTTCAAGAATTACCACACTCCATTACTTAAACATTCACTCTCACCACATGCAAATTACACTGATATCCCATGGTTCCATGTTTGACAATTACCACTGAGCGTTACCTAACATTAGATCCTTGAGACTCCTTTACTAACAGATATTTGATAATCACGGACGAATGGTAACTTTTTAGCGAGGTGTTTGCACCTTTGAACAGTATCTCTAGTCTCAATAACTTCAAGTGAATGTTACTGAGCGGTGGTCTAGTGGTTCTAGGAGCGCAGTCCGGAACCGCGGGACTGCTACGGTCGCAGGTTCGAATCCTGCCTCGGGCATGGATGTGTGTGATGTCCTTAGGTTAGTTAGGTTTAAGTAGTTCTATGTTCTAGGGGACTGATGACCACAGAAGTTAAGTCCCATAGTGCTGAGAGCCATTTGAACCATTTGAACGTTACTGACTCAGCAGAGGAGTGAGTGGTCTTGTAAAATAATCCACACTCTCCCCAGGCTTAAAGCTGTATAGCTCAATGGCGCAGGATTGGAATGGGAGAGGCAAGTATTTAATTTAAAACAAGCAAAAGTGTGAGTATTAACTCTACGTGTCATTGTCTCCCGTATCATGTGCTTCCGTCCTGATGACTGTTAGGTGGTAGGTAGCCAAGACTCTATTCCTAGAGCTGCCCTTGTCTCCAGTGCGTAATATGGTTTTTTAAGTGCTCAAATTGCTTTCCAGCGTCTCTCAGCCATATTACCTCTGACAAATTGTCCTTCCCATCTAGAAGAGGCTTTATTTTTGACTTCATGGCATGTTTTCCAGAGACAAACCTAACGTCTAACCAACATGTCCTAGTTAAACGACTCTACTTGAGTTGATCTAAGTGTGGTTGATGCACGAAAAACATAGAAAGACAGTATTTTACAGACATTTTCCATAACATATTTTAACAATATACATAAATATATAATAAAATAATAATGATTCTTACAAAAGTGTTTATTTCCCCATCAATCTTCTCTTTCTTCAATTCTACTATGATTTAAAAGTTTAAATAGACGTGCAGTCACTGGCAGTAAGGCAATTTCTAGGGCTTAAACAAAATAGAGTAGTTCTATTACTATCCTGCCTGCGAACTGGCTATGCTATGATTATTGCACATTTTTAAGGATTTTCAAGAAATAAAAACACACATAATGATTTAGACTAATTACTTTATTTGTGCCTGTTTAGAAAGCTCACACAGCATTTTAAAACATTCAGTAGACGTTACCGGATTTATAATGACAAAACGTTCTTACTGTAGCTGCAACAGTTTTCCACCACACTGCACATGAATAATGGGAGCTTTACATAGAACGGAAATAGCAATATTTCTGTATGGAAGGAATAGAACACCTATTCCTTCTTGGAAAAGTTTTGGAGAGGCGAACATTGTCAAATGCTCTCAGATTCACGTACTGTTTTGATATTAGTTAAATATTAATTGAATTCTTTGCTGGAATTATTGCATCTTTGTTATGACAAATATTATCAACAAAATCTTTTTGTTTCGCAAGAATCACAAACAAACACTTGGAAAACCTGACACCGTATTTTAATCATGGAGGTGCATTTTCTCCGAAATTTTCAACCTTCCACCACAAGGAAAATACGTAGTTTGACTTCTATTTCCGACATGAAAAAATCAAGTTTTAGTTTATTTCGACATTCTTTAACAGCTAGTGATCAGCCATCGTAGGATGATGTTGATATTTAGGGCCATCTAACCCAGTTTCCCATACATCATGTGTCCATCTGCACAACCACGTTAATTCAGGATATGAATACAGACGTAGTTCCACTCTCTACAGACAGTATCATACAAAATTAGATTAAGGCACAACATTTGACTTATCACACCCCTTCTTTCATGGGTTTACCTCCCCAACACCAAAGACATCAACTACTTTAGGGAAACTTCCTTGCAAAACTTCTTATATAGTATCAAGTTAAAGTATGGTGACGCTTTAGGACTACAGTCTGGAACCGCGCGACCACTACGGTCGCAGGATCGAATCCTGCCTCGGGTAAGGATATGTGTGATGTCCTTAGGTTAGTTAGGTTTAAGTAGTTCTAAATTCTAGGGGACTGATAACCTTAGAAGTTAAGTTCCATAGTGCTCAGAGCCATTTGAACCATTTTTTGAACGCTTTGGGCACATGATCCAGAAATTACTGCTGCTCATACCATCTACATTTTATTGTAGACGCAATCCTGTTTTATACATCTGTGTCACTTCTGCTACTTTGTTTACGCATTAGTTGCGTGGGGGTGCAGAAGCACTGGAAACCATTTCGATGGTATGTAAAAAAATGGATGAGCTCCCTGGACTTTAGTAACAGAATGCAGATTGCTGTTATCTCTTGGACCTGGGCAGAAGGAAGAGTATGCTGGCATTTTTAAGAAAATGAGTGTGTTCGACGTCCTAAACTAAACCACTACTTCTGTCTGCAAGACGACTCCTAACTTTTCAGGAATATCATTGTAAACAACTATAAGACTGTTTAACGTGACCGAGCACCAGTTTTAGAATAAAGATATCGAACTTATACCTTAAGTCAATCTGCAAGCCCTTGGAGTGCACAGGTTACCAGTAATGATATTATCGCCTTTGCAATGTGCCCTCAGACGCTTCTGCTATAGAATTTTCCAAGCTGAAGAACATATGAAAAGGATTGTGTGCGTTCAGCCTTCTGGAGGAATGTTTAAGGGTATTAATTCCTAACAAATAGTACTTTTTTAATATGGTAATTTCTTCTCTGTGTCAGCCGTTTTTCTGTGACATTAATTATCGGGTAATTTAAGAAAAACAGCTGTAGTGTGTGTGTGTTTGTGTTGTATTTTATAACGCATTGAAATTTGTTTACTGGGGACTATAAGATCATATGGAAGTTGACTAATTTGCAAGTAAACCACACAGACAATGAAGAACGAGAAAAACTTATAAACCGTTTTCTACCTGCCTATAGTTTTAATTAACTATTTGTAAATTATGCAAAGGTTGCTAATATAAACAGAAACAAAGATGATGTAAGTATTATTCAGAAGTGTTATACTGAAGCTGGAATAACATTCGTTCCTCTGAATCCAGGGCATTGTTCTACTCAGTACCGTCAACGACAGATATTACGGAATTAGGATTGGGACCTGCATTATTCCACATGTCTTAACAAGAAAATCAATGTATCTAACAGAAGTAAACCATTTCTCACTAAAGGTATCGACTTTAAACACATATGAAACACTCGTGTTTTGAGTTAATTATACTATTACATTTGAAAAATGTAGTTGGCTCACATATTGCCACTACTGGTGTCACCTGGAGTTTAGTCAGTAATTGTCAACCAATTTCATTTGATCTGTGTACCACACATGTAACTCAACTGAATGCAGCCATCCCCATGCTTTGAGTCAGAGCACTTTTATGTATCCCTTATGCTTCAATAATAATTTAATGTTACGTCTCACTTATAAAAGTAATACATGTAAATATAGTAATATGCATGACTGGAAATTAAACATACGCTATAACTTGTTAAAAACAATTTTAATTTTATTACTCTCATGTACATGACATTATTAATAGATGGTTATTCTTATTGTTTCATCACAACCGTGCGGCATATGACAAAATTAAGCAAATAATTCTCTTTTGCACAAATTAAATTCAGTGTGGATGTGTGAGTGTTCACATGCAACTATGAAGTCATCCAACTCAATGGCCACACGAATATTTGGTACAATTCATATGTGAAACATTTTGCCCTTTTAAACATACACAATATGTATTCTCCCAGTGCAGTAGTTTCAGCCCTGTACCACCAAACAGTATCTACTGGAGCTGTAAAACAATCACTGCTGCTGCAGCAGCTGCTGCTGCTGGTACTGATGCCTTTGCTGGAGAACATGAAGATGTCCACTTACTGTGGGTTAGATTCTGTGGTGAGTCGAATTTCGATGTGTGGCAGATTTTCACACAAGGGGCATCAATCTGTTTTTTCGAATTGGACATTTCTACTCTGATGTATATTCCGTAGGTGAAGTACGATGGCAAACTCGAGGCGTGGTGTTATTCCTATATTGATCCATTTCGATCAAAAAGCAGTCAAATAAATGAACTTAATAACAGAAATATTTCTCTGACAGCTAACTATATGGGGGAAATGGTAATCTTATAAACGCTCACAGAGCCCCTCTCCACACCGATTGCTGTCTACCAAGCATGACTGCCCAAGTCAGTGTGGAATACTGAGGAGTACTAGTAGAATGAAACCAGTTGGTCCAAGGTGAACAAATTGGATGAAATGGTTTGGCGGTTGTGTTGCAGGAAGTAAAGTATGTCATACGCTAAAAAACACAACTCACCGTAGGTCATGAACTATTTTTATTAACAAGGAAACAGTGATATAGTGGCAATACTCGATAAATAATAAAGTTGTACGCATTAAAAAATTCTACAGTGTACATTTCTTTTTATATATGCTACGTAGTTCAGACATGGATCAGTGACCTGGAACATCACACAGCATGCGTTCTGCGAGGGCATTGTCAAGGGGCACTTATCCAGCCAGTCAGTGATTCATGAGTGGAATGCATATAGATTGGGGTTTGCAGTATGTTTCACTTTAATGTGCAATGATGCAGTATAGCTGCCATACGTTATTACGTACATTCCACAGGTTGGTGTTTTGGGGTGAAGAGTAACGACATCTATGCGAAGAATGCGTGAAGTACTTAAAGTAGTAAACAAATACGTTTACAGATCTTTGATCGGAAATAAAATCACGTTACATCTTCGATTTCATTGTGGTTGACCGACGAAGGAGGTTCAGGAATATGTGTGGTTCAGGAGTTTATGTCGGAAGCGCCAACAGGATGCTGGAATCTTATCACTTTGGTATAATCTAATCGAAAAACGAAACAGAAAAGCTCAGAAGATGAAGATGTTTTCGTCCGCAGCTCGTGGTCGTGCGGTAGCGTTCTCGCTTCCCACACCCGGGTTCCCGGGTTCGATTCCCGGCGGGGTCAGGGATTTTCTCTGCCTCGTGATGACTGGGTGTTGTGTGATGTCCTTAGGTTAGTTAGGTTTAAGTAGCTCTAAGTTCTAGGGGACTGATGACCATAGATGTTAACTCTCAGAGTGCTCAGAGCCATTTTGAAGATGTTTTTGTCACTAAACTCTATTAGGTAAATTTTACGAAACTGCTGAAGACAGTGACACAGTCTAATATCAACCATAATCGTCACAATAATAAAATAAAACGGAGATTGGGGCTTATACAGAATCATGTTGATAACCTTTTTTTTTCCTTATCAGTATATGAGAGTGAAATAGGACAGACATTAGGTAATACTGTGATGACACACTCTCCACCAAGTACTGTACAGTGGCTTACACAGGATGTGTTTGGATGTAAATGGAGATGTTCGTGTACAATGTCCTTATGTATTAAACGGTAGTAATGCTAGAAGGCTGTAGCGTTTTGCTGAGAGCCAAAGATTAATAGAGAAGCTGGATGTATATAAATACAGCATACTGCAGATACAAGGGGAAATACATGTATTGTACGATAGAGAAATTGATCGATACTTTAACAGCCACATCATAGCTAGAGGAACCATTCACAGCGATCAATAGTGGAATGACTACATAAAGGAGAAACATATGTTACATAAATCGTTTATATTGGGAGTAATCATAGGGACACGTATATCTCCACGAAAGAAGATGTGCCTTGCAAAGCACTTGTTCAACCGATTTTTGGGTATTGCTCGTTAGTCTGGAACCCATTCAGGGTTGGATTAATAGAAGATCCAACACAGAGTGGCCTACATTCAGTCGTATATTCAGTGTCACTCGACGGTAGTCACTGTGAGACAGGTGTTGCCCTTATGGAGATGTTTCATTCATGAAAATCAGAGAAAGTATGTTGTAAGCTGTGTATTACTTCCTCCCTCACACGTCTGGGAAAATGACTGCAAAGAGAAATCATATTACACCCCATGAAGTGGTATGATGCTGTTGGGTACCTGTTTTTGGATATATGCACTGACATCAATGGTCAATGCTCCTACTGAGTCATCTGTCCACTTCTAATATACAAACCACTCTCACAGCTCCAGCTAGGTCCATTTTCAGCAATATCCTCGTTCCAAATTTGCGAGGCCGGTGGAGGTTCGCAGGAAATCGTCTACGATGTTTGACAAGTAGGAGAGAGATAATTGCAATATTGCTACTGTGAGGCTACAACGACAGATTAGCCTGTGTGGTAACTTCGGCAAGGGCATGGCCTATGAAACGTAATTTCCGTGCAGAAGTCATAGGAACCCGCCAATTTTGTAGTTGTAGAAGCTGTTTACCACTATAGAAAAATGACGATGGATTAGTACACTGATGTACGACTGCTGAAGTATTATGTAATAATCAATAAGAGAAGTGCTGACAACAGTAAGCAAGCTGCACTTCAAAATCAGGAAGACAGGAGTTGGGGATGTAGATGCAGAAAATCTGGTAATGGCGAGAATACAGGAAAAGGCAGTACCACACTGCCTTACTGTAACTTATGTTCTTATACAAATGACTAGCGGATGTACTCTTAATGGATAGGATGATGTCTATATTACTTATTGAATCTCATTTGCTAATTGCCAGAGTCAGGTTAGTTATATGGGGTGTTAATATCAAATTTTGAGTGTTACGCTTTGTCTGTGGGAGTACTGTGTATCCTTCATGTTCTAATGTCCATCGACTAAATGAGTATCACCCTTGACATATACGGGACCGCTATAATAGAATGAGCACATAAAATTTCATTTCAAAATCATTTTCTTCATAATGGGAAACAAAGCAATGCTTTCAACTGACAATGGGCGTGGCATGAGGGACATGATAAGGAGTACTTGCTTGAGTCGATTCCAACTACAGATTTTGACAACACAAATTTCATAAAACTGCAAACATCCATGGAAGGTCAAAACAACAGGCACCTGATGACTTTTAGGAAAGAATTCTGTAGCCCTTAACACTACCTAAATCAAGGATGCCATTTGCCACTGTGGGAACGTCATTTCCTAGTGTCAAATTCAGTTGTTGTCTGGGGTAGCTGATTTTTATGTTCAACTTCGTCTGTTCAAAATATGCAGCAGAGCAAGTATATCAACTCTCTTACATGAGAGACCGAGCGAGGTGGCGCAGTGGTTAGACACTGGACTCGCATTCGGGAGGACGACGGTTCAATCCCGCGTCCGGCCATCCTGATTTAGGTTTTCCGTGATTTCCCTAAATCACTCCAGGCCAATGCCGGGATGGTTCCTCTGAAAGGACACGGCCGACTTCCTTCCCCATCCTTCCCTAACCCGATGAGACCGATGACCACGCTGTCTGGTCTCCTTCCCCAAACCAACCAACCAATCTTACATGAGATGGGCAATGTGACATTGACAGGAATACTGCGGAAAACTGGAAAGCATTTTGAGGAAATACAGAAATCATTTTGCAGCCAAAAAAATCTGTATATTACTGTGAATTTATAAACGAGGTTGGAACGCTGGATGTGTGTGAAGTGCTGTAGACCTTGCCGTCTTTAAACGCTGTGTAGATATTCTGCTTACGTACACGCACGCTACAACAAGACGGCGTACACGGCATGAAATGCCTCCGCTCGTGAACGCTCTGCCATCAAGGAATGACGAGTTTTTGCAAACAGTACAACCTCTGTAGAAAATTTTACTGCGTATGTTACAGAAAAATATGTCAGAGTGACGGAATGTTAATAACACCTCATATCTGGAAATGTGCGCAACGACTAATAGATGAGGTATAGAAAATTATTAGGGTGTGGTTAAGACTGGTGACTTTCTGCCTCTGTGCATGGTGACTCAAACACAGTGGCTGATTCTTCCAGGTGTGCCAAGTGAGTATTAATGGGTTATGACGACATACGCCCATGTGCAGTCATAGCGGCATACTACAGTAGTACAGCCATGGGCCGGTGCCTGAGTCGCATCTCATCCATGACCTTCAGACACACAGCAACAGGCAACCCCCGAGCATATCACGGCATAGGCACCGGCGGCGCAGGCAGTGGAGCGGTGGCTGCCAACCCTGCCATGGCTGCCGGATCATTCGTGACCCTGGAGATTATGACACACATGACTCGATTCCCATTGTTTGTTTGTTTTAAATAATTCACATACCTTTCCCACTCCACACCAGGTATGAAGGACACCGATTTGAGTCTGAGTCTGCAGCTTTGAGCTATACGGTTGTAAACTTGGAGTGAATGGATTTTTTTCACAAGCCCAGTGCTCGGCTGAGTCAGAGAAGTTCCCTTCAACAATTTAAGGCTACGGATGTTGTCGTCTAGTTCAACTACATCGCTAAAAGGCATAAATCGTTCATAATTGATAAGTATTTTTTAGTACAGTAGACTCAAGAATCTAATGTTTAAATAAATTGTTAAACAGATAACCATGGGATGACAGTGTAGTTTCATGTAGCGACAAGGTATTTGTTTAAGTACTGCACTGTGATAATTGTTAAAGATTAAAAGTCTTGTATTTATATGTGTTTTTGGATGACCATCTTCTAAAGTAGTTGATAGTGGGCATTTGAAGTGGAGGACTGGAGGAGAAGAACGGGAGGTGGTTATAAATCGTAGTAATAATGTAATAAGTTAAGCTTACTTAAAAGTAACTTAACAGTTCAACTGTAGTTCGTTCACTTAAGGATAAAACCGCAGTTGAGCTACTGGGTGGATTTGTAGGGACCTTGAGTATCACGTGTCGTTTGTTTTTTAAGGGTCATAAATCAGTGGTCCCACATGCATTTTGTTCCACTACTAACACACAGGTAAATCGTATAGACTTCACAGTTGGGTGTGAAAAGATCCAATTGTGCTGCACATTTCATGCCTTTGCAGTAGAACTGAGTGCGAAAAATTTAGTACTTTTTGGAAGACGAAGTTTTTTTTTTCAACTTTAACCATTACTTTTGGGGTTACGTGAAGAGGGGGGCGAGGGCTTGGTTATTTCTTGGCTTCCCCAATACCGGTTCCTTTACTAGGCTACTACCTCTATTTCCTTCCAACAACGTCTCACAGATTTCTAAATAATTTATTAACTGGTCGCTTTTGCAAGTCATTTGATAGTTCGCGTATATAGCAGAAACAAATCGAATAATTCATACAAGGCCATCACTAGGCTTTACTATCTAGAACAGAAAAATGTAAATATTTCTGTTTCCTGTGCCTAAGTCAGAACCGTGATTCAACTTTCCTGAGAGTGTGTATTGTCAATTGGAGGAAGTTCAGTACACCTACTGACAAGATACGAGGACACTGTTGAACCCTGCGTTATGGAAAGATTATCATTAACATTTAATTGATGTAAATTATTACTTTAAATACGTTGTTAATGTTGTTTCGCAGGTAACACAGGGAGGAACAATCGAAAACTTCATGCTAAGGCTATCCTACTTGTAACCTCCCCCTCACTTATCGATCTTAATTAACTAGAGGTAATTAGATATTTGAGATTTGGGGGAAATTACGGTCGCCAGTCCTAAGGACAATTACTATAGTAACTGAAAAAGAAAGGTTATTACACATATAATTAGCACTAGAAACGTGGCAACTGAAGGTTGACACATGCTGTGCGAAAACTGAAAGTTTGTCAGAAGTAATAAATTTCGCTACACTCTGACTTAATTTAGCAAAAGAATTACTAAAACAGGAAAATCGAAAGTTAATTTAGTGACTGAAATTAATAGTGGGCTTTGTTTTTGAAGCACATCGAGATTCAGTAAAATACGGTTAGTCTTGGGCTACCTCAACAATCATTTCAAAAGCTACTTGAATCTACGCAATTTAGAAATAAGAGATTTAACTTTGAACTTGAGTTAAATGATTCTGAACAATTAACAATAGTAAAACTTAGTACATACCAAGCTGAGCTGCAGTCACAGGTAAGCTAAAATATGGTAACAAAACTCGCATTCTTAATTTGTGCTTGTGTAATCCAAGTATTGTAGCCAGCTATGAATAGTTTAACTGAACTTTGAAATTAAAGTAGTGAAATGGAATGATTGTACTTTAATGCTGGCGTCTGAATTTCAATGACACTCGGGTTCATTTCGGAAAAGGAAGGGACCCTGCTTGGTAATGAAATTGGGACAATAAGCAACAAAGGTTCATGCTAAGTTGCTGTAATTTTGTGATGCAACAATTGTAAAAGTTAGAAAAGCTGAGGTGTGCCATACAGTTCTAAAACTTTACGTGCTCCCAGCCTTCCTTGTTGATTAATTGAAGGTTTGAAGCCGTCGATCGAGAAGGTGGCGACAGTCACTCATTGTCGGCCGTCGCTGTTGCAGAAGCTGGATGTTGGCGCGCCTTCTTCTCAACACGGTCACCAGACGAAACGGGCTCTTGATGTGCGCCAGCTAATGCTTCCCGTCCGCGACACCATGTCAGAAACTATCATCGCAAGTGGAGCGCAATTACATGCTGCCAATCCCCGAAAGCGCGGCAACTCGCGGTAGCTCCACACAACACACCTGCTCCACTCGCTACTCCAGGCATACTCTCCCTCTGCCCGCGCTCCACGTGACAGAGTTAACACTACCAAAGATCCTACACACTTTGATTCTTCACACGACCTATCGATGTAATCGTTCGATAGCAGTTTTCCCTAGGCAAGACCCAACGTAAAAATACAAATAATAATTATGAAACAAACCAATTATACATCGACAAAAATGCATAATATATATATATATATATATATATATATATATATACAAATAGTAAAACAATTACAATATGTAAAGACACAGAAATGTCATATATTCAGGTAACAAAAATAATGAAAACAAATTTATTGTACAATAAATGGAAATAGGAGGATATGCATTTCTGGCGTTACACGTGCCCCACATTGTCTGAGGATGTTCGTGTAACCTAAACAGACTCAGAAAATGTCCCAAAAAAGAAATAGCGGAAATGCATATGCTCAAAACATCAACAAAATTTAGCATTCGTCTAATTAACCATAAACCAATTTTTAGACGATAATAATTGAGTGGAGACACTCCTAATCTTATTCCACTCTGTCATCTTGCACAAAATAAAACAGGTTGACACCATATTAAAATTCATAGAAAACATAGAAAATGGTTTAGCTATTCTAAAAATCAAAATTCCTAGCAGTATCAAGAAATGGAATACTCTTTACAAAATTAATCAGGGTACATGGTCATAAAAAACAGGTATATCAAAATATGCAAATTAATAATTAATTTAATAGAATACACATTTTATAAAATTTTTCATAATTAATACTCTCGCCATGAAAGTCCACTTAACGCTAAACAAGAAAATAATATACAGCAGATCGACAAAAACATAAATATTGACAGCAGAATTCTTTCACATCAGCTGTCCGGGAAGAAAAACAACTCCGCCTTCGGTAATCGGAAGTACAAAGAATGCCGACAGCGGCACAAGAGCGGACAGCGACACAAGAGCCGACACCATCACAAGAGCCGACAGTGACTCCGCCTGGCCAGTATTGTTGCGCCCGCCTGTGCGGCACGCTTGATCTCACTCGCCCTTTTAACGGAATTTCCAGAACGTCCGTTTCACTGAATTCTTTCGGAAAAACTCACTCCCAAGTAATCTCAAGGAGTCCATTAACACTATCACAGTGGATAACTCAACACTGTCCATCATACACATGTACAAGCTTGCAACTTAAAACATCGTCTAAGTACATCGGCAATGACTAGTAAAACACATATTCATGAAATCTTACAGCTTGTTACAAAATCATATTTCCATTCCTTAACATACTGTGACTCAGCTGAAAACTTAAACTAGCAGCTTGGATTTTTCAGTAGATTAATAATCAGTTTCTCTTAAATCATTTAGTAAAAATTAATTACTTATTAATTACAACTTCTTTAATGACCCTAGGTCAGGCAAAAGCATCGCAACATGGCACATCCTTAAATCTTACACTCTATATCTACATACTGTACAAATTACCCTTTCTGTGGTACTAATCATTCCTTGGTTGGTACAATTTCAGGTCTACAATGTTCTGTATAGCTAATAGCTTTCGAGAGCTTGGATACTCTAAGCAATAAGCATTTGTGTGAGGTATACCAATGACTTTATATGGTCCATTATAAACAAACTTAAATTTAGAGATTTCATTGTCTATCTCACTCGATTTCTCACGAGCTTTTACAAGTACTAAGTCTCCGATTGCAAACTTAGCAAAACGCGCTTTAGCGTCATGACGATGTATGCGAGCATCGGCTTTTAGCTTCATTACTTCTCGCAAACGATCTTTTTTCACACCAATACTAATGTCAATCCGTGGAGGGAATTTGATCATCTCTTCCAATTCACTTTCTACACTTTTGTCAATGCCGAAATTCCTCACGTTACGGCAGTTCAAATTCATACCTACGTCAATGTCATTTGGCCAGTTAACAATGTGTATAGGCTGGTATTGCCTATACACAGTATCTCTTGCCTCGTCAAAACTAACTACTATTGCTTTATCTTGTGACGTACATGTCAAAGTTTTTCTTTCGCAATTAATCACTGCATGGTACTTTAATAGCCAATCTAACCCGATAATTACTTTCGCAGTCAAGCCTGGCATGACGACAAACTCTTGTTCAAATCGTGCCCTACATATCTCAAAGTTGACAAAAATATGTTTTGTGACCTGTTTACTGGCCTTCCCAGTAGCACCGATAATTTTCACTCCTGTTACTGGCATAACTACGATGCCATGTCTGTCTTTCAGTAACTCAAATATTTTCCCAGATACAGCACTCAACCTTGCACCGGTGTCAATCAACACGTTTAGTTGTAGGTCGTGCATATTAACAGACACTACTATCTGTCTAAACTTGTCCTCGACTGTTTCTTTATTTTCCCACAGCAAATCCTCGTCTATATCCAGGTCATTCCAGAAAAAACCATCCGGCTTTGATCCTAAAACCGGCTTATCTGGCGGCCTTTTCAGCCTCTGTTCACATACAGTTTTAATTTCAACACGTTTGTCCTGAGGCTTAGTCTGTAGCTTCGCCTCCAATACCGAAATCTTTTCCTGTAACTCGTCAACTAGTGAGTGTTGCTTTGCTATCACTTCACTAACTGTCACCTTAGTTGACTCCTCTTTGGCCAGATTGACCTCATCTGTCAATCTACCTGGAGGAATGTGCCCAGTAGTAACTGCAATTACTTCCTCTGGATCTGCGCAACCCACACTGCTACCGTCTGACCGTATAACGTCAGCTCTAACCTCATACACGCTGTAATCTAAGTGCTTTTCTACCAATCGTGTCCGGCTATCACTAAAATTTTCGTAATCTTTCTCCCTAATACTCTCGCAATGTTTAAACTGAAGGTTTGCGTCGGATGGGTCGGCTACTTCTACCACTATAACTTTCGGTAAAGTCTGCCGGTTAGGGCCAGAACTTTCCGTTACTACTACAACATCTAACTCCTGCGGAACGAAACACGACGAATCTTGCTCGTTTTCCCCATTAACATCAACTGTTTCTAGTAAAGTCTGCCGGTTAGGGCCAGAACTTTCTATCATTTCACAAACACTATCTTCCTGCGGGACGAGACGCGGAAAATCCTGCACGCGCTCCCCATAAACACTTCTCCCATACAGTCCCCTATAATCTCTTAGTTCGTCGTATAAGCGACCGAACTGCCTTAACCAGACCTCATCCCTCTCTGCATCCCCTCGCTCGATGACGGACGTTTTATCCGACATCTGATCTTCTCTCAACACTTGCGAATCATTCTTAAACTCAATCTTCAGTTCCGCTGCTGGTATTACAGCTGCCACTTTATAATCGATTTCCGGAACACTACTTAAATTGTTCTCACTGACAGTGAATGTACTTCCCACTGCCGTGTATACAGCTGATCTACTACTTGTGGGCGCACTCCTTTCTCCTAACACTGGCACACTCTCCCGCCGTTGATTATTCCACACTGAATTTTCATAACGACGACCCCTGGGTTTTCTCCTGTAATTGGGCCGCCAAAATTTCTCCACGCCCGGTCGGCCCCTCACCGGCGCGGCTAATGGTTTCCCTGTCTCGTCCCAGCAGATACGCTCCCCGGATGCTGCTGAGGCGGCTGATCACACCCTCTGGCGTTATTACTATTCTGCGAAGCCGGTATCACGCTACTATGATACTGGTTTCCGTCATTCCTGTTATTATTTGCATTGTACCGATTGTCAATACGGCCCGAACCACTATTGTTATTGCTGCCAAGATTGCAGTATGCATTATTCCCATAGTTATCGTTGTTGTGGTTGCTGTGGTACCCGTTGTTGTTACCACGGCCTCTACCACTGTCGCGATTATTGCGCCAATAGTCCTCGTCCTCAACTCTTTCCAGGATATCATTGATTGTCCTGTAATTGCTTCCTACGTAGCGTTTTGTATCATCTGGAAGCTTCTTGTAGAGTTCCCAGACTATTTCGGATCCCGTGCGGCGATCACGCAAATATTCCAACTTGCGGATCCATCCCTCACAAAACTCCTTCATCGAGCCACGCGAATGCGCATCGAAAGGCCTCGATACGACAAATTCGCGCCAGACACTTTGTTGTTTTTGCTCTGACCAGTATTCAGCCAGAAACAAATTTTTAAACTCGTCAGAAGTCAGGTTGGTAATTTTGATGTTTCAGACCCAACGCTTGGCATCACCAGCCAACACGTCAATAACCGCATTAATTTATCTCTCATTAGTCCATGATCTGGGTAAAACCCTTTCACAATTTTTAATGAAATCCGTCGCGTGTATACCGCCTTTTTTCAAGGGGTCGAGCCGCTCCTCTTTCGTCAACAATTCCGAACTATGTGCACAGATTGGCAAATAGCTCTGTTTTTCGTCAAGTTTCTTTTCTAATTCCGACACTCTCGTAATTACTTGGCAAGTGGTTGTCGCAAACGTTTCTACTTCCTTTTTTTTTTCTTCGCCTGCTTCGTCACTTTGGTATCTACTTCGGATACTGAAGCCTTTAAAGTTTCCACCTTTTTTTGATCCTCTTTTTACACTAACTGAATTTGTTCCGTCACCTTATTCTCGATGATCGAAGCAAATGCTTCTCCTACACTTTTCTCGATTCTGCTAATTTCGGAATAAAAACGAGTATTTATGCTCGCAATTTCCGCCTGAACGCCTATCATTTCCTGTTTAAGATTGCCGATTTCGGTATTAATAACAACAATATCTTCTTTGACTTTATCAACTTTTGTGTTAACAACTCCAAAATTGTTGTTAACAACATTAATAGCTTTGTTCTGATTGTCTAGCTTTCGATCAATTTTTTCAAACTGATCTTCTTGCTTGGCAGACAGAGCTTTAATTTCTGCCGATTGACTCTTGATTTCGTTAATCAAAACATTCAATAAATCAGTTAAATTCCCGGAAACTACCGATTTTACTTCTGTAGCGGCTTCCTCTTTAATTGTCCCCCCGTATTCGTCATCAAGGGATTCAGATCTGATTTTCACTTCCGATTCCGAAACATTTTCTAAAGTTTGGAATTCCATTTCTGCTCTTTGTTGCGTTTCGGCGGTCGCGTCTGTCATGCTAGCCGCCTGCCCCTGAACAATGGGTACCGCGCTGCGCATTTCCCACTGTTCGACCGATTGTTCCGTATTCAAGTCTACCAAATTTTGGTAATTGTTGCCTTCACTCATTTTAATAATTTTCAATATAAATGCCAAATCTCAAATCTAATTAGGATTTCTCACACTAATATTCTCGCTGACGTATCGACCATTTCGTAACCAATACTTTGTTACGAGATTTGCACAATGCAAAATCCGTGTCCAGAACAACCTCAAATTTGAAGATTGTCCTGTCACCAGGTCGCCACGTGTAACCTCCCCCTAACTTATCGATCTTAATGACAGTGAAAAATTAAACCGCCTGTACCTAATGGAAATTTGGGAAAAGCAATCGTCAACGAAGTTAATCTGTCGGTAAAGATGGAGGAAAGGGCTACATCTAAAGGAAAAATGCTAATGAAACTGGTGGAAATTAATTTTGAAAAGGGGTAAAGTTAATAAAGAAAGTAAATGTCCGGCCATTACGTTAACAATTAACTAGCGGTAATAAGATATTTGAGATTTGGGGGAAATTACGGTCGCCAGTCCTAAGGATAATTACTATAGTAACTGAAAAAGAAAGGTTATTACACATATAATTAGCACTAGAAACGTGGCAACTGAAGGTTGACACGTGCAGTGTGAAAACTGAAAGTCTGTCAGAAGTAATAAATTTCGCTACACTCTGACTTAATTTAGCAAAAGAATTACTAAAACAGGAAAAGCGAAAGTTAATTTAGTGACTGAAATTAATAGTGAGCTTTGTTTTTGAAGCACATCGAGATTCAGTAAAATACGGTTAGTCTTGGGCTACCTCAACAATCATTTCAAAAGCTACTTGAATCTACGCAATTTAGAAATAAGAGATTTAACTTTGAACTTGAGTTAAATGATTCTGAACAATTAACAATAGTAAAACTTAGTACATACCAAGCTGAGCTGCAGTCACAGGTAAGCTAAAATATGGTAACAAAACTCGCATTCTTAATTTGTGCTTGTGTAATCTAAGTATTGTAGCCAGCTATGAATACTTTAACTGAACTTTGGAATTAAAGTAGTGAAATGGAATGATTGTACTTTAATGCTGGCATCTGAATTTCAACGACACTCGGGTTCATTTCGGAAAAGGAAGGGACCCTGCTTGGTAATGAAATTGGGACAATGAGCAACAAAGGTTCATGCTAAGTTGCTGTAATTTTGTGATGCAACAATTGTAAAAGTTAGAAAAGCTGAGGTGTGCCATACAGTTCTAAAACTTTACGTGCTTCCAGTCTTCCTTGTTGATTAATTGAAGGTTTGAAGCCGTCGATCGAGGAGGTGGCGACAGTCACTCATTGTCGGCCGTCGCTGTTGCAGAAGCTGGATGTTGGCGCGCCTTCTTCTCAACACGGTCACCAGACGAAACGGGCTCTTGATGTGCGCCAGCTAATGCTTCCCGTCCGCGACACCATGTCAGAAACTATCATCGCAAGTGGAGCGCAATTACATGCTGCCAATCCCCGAAAGCGCGGCAACTCGCGGTAGCTTCACACAACACACCTGCTCCACTCGCTACTCCAGGCAGACTCTCCCTCTGCCCGCGCTCCACGGGACAGAGTTAACACTACCAAAGGTCCTACACACTTTGATTCTTCACACGATCTATCGATGTAATCGTTCGATAGCAGTTTTCCCTAGGCAAGACCCAGCGTAAAAATAGAAATAATATTTACGAAACAAACCAATTATACATCGACATAAATGCATATATATATATATATATATATATATATATATATATATATATATATATATATATATATATATATATATATATATATATAGACACAGAAATGTCATATATTCAGGTAACGAAAATAAGGAAAACAAATTTATAGTACAATAGATGGAAATAGGAGGATATGCATTTCCGGCGTTACATGCTACTTTTTCATTCACCTACATGTTGCTCTTATCACTTACTATAGAAACTTACAGACATGTCCCAGAATTACTAAACAGATAAATAAATGACAGTAGCATACATACCTAAGCCTAGGTACTTCTACATGGGTACTACTACATTTGATTGAAATTTCTATTGATTCTGAGGTGTACTCAGACAATTTCGTTGAACATCTAGAACATGTCGTTCCTTGATCAAATCGCAGCCAAGGTTAATGTCTTGGATAGAGCGATTTTTTGGGCTCTTGTTCGCATTGTGCCCAACTGCACGATTTTGAGTTGAGCAAGAAGGCTTTTGCTACACCCCGCATACCCAAGTAAGGTTACGTCCCTTTCTTCTCATATTTACCATAATAGTTAAACACTTTACTTCTACTTTTAATAGAAGTTTCTTTTTTAAATTTGTTATTAGTTCAAATCAATCGATGTACTATTTATTTGCAATTTAGGACTATTTGGAAATACAATCTGTTCCCACAGTTGCTTCGTTCAAAATCTCCTTTCCTCGTGGATTGTGGGATGGGAGGGGGGGTGTGATGGTTTGGAGAGGGGATGGGGAGAAGAAAACTGATATTCAAATCCATTCGTTAACATACCCTGTGGGTAAAGAGAAACCCCCTATAGTAGCTGCAAAGTGTAAAGCGACATTACTTCGAAGATATTGCGAGGTGCCGGAGCTAGCAGTGTATTTAACACTAAATTCTTCTAGACTCTACATATGTAAATGATGCTCTAAGCCCCCCCCCCCTATTCTAACTCCGACTTTTGCTGTTGCACATGGATTAAAAGGATACGCGAACTGACTGTAATCAACCCTGCAAGTGGAGTAGAAAAGAGTTTGGCACCTGCAATAATTTAATTTGATAAATAAGTTAAATAAAAGAAGGTTTCATTAACGTAGTGAGAAATGATAGGGTTGCTCTACCGATTAACAGAATGAAAGTTCTGTCCAAAATAGCAATATGATTTATTAAGACTAAACACAAAATAATAAACAAAAACACATGAAACATTTACAATACATCAAATTGGCTCAAACTGGATACTCAAATAAACGCTGTGAAGGTGAAGTTATCCCTAAACTAGACTGTGACGTTTATGACGAAGTGGTATGTGGAGCCAATTCCTTGCAACTCATATCTTAAGAGAGACACACAGCTAACCCAACATTAATTGCTGCTACATTAGTGAGAACTCAGACAATGAACACCCAAGATAGAATAAAGTTAGAAAAGACGAACAGGCGCGCTCTGCTGAGCTCTGATTATCGCCTAGCAAAAATGCCAGCTTTGCCGGTGCTGCGTACGTACATCACCAAGCTGTCATCTTAGCTGCAAGGACACGATCTGGCGTACTGGCGTAGTGGAAGCGATGGCTGGTTGCTTCGACGTCCCGTCATGGTGATGATAATGCCGCGAGTATAGCCCGAAACAAATTGTCCTGGTCTGGTTGTTCCAGACTAAAGACTTCCTAGCAATACAAATTCGCCTCTGAGGGAGACGAAGAAGGCTCGCCACACAATCACTGACCGTACAGTGATTGATTTTAACAAGCGAAGTCACACAGTAACTCCGATACAGTCAACTTTAGCCAAAACTGCTCAAGACAGACAACATAGGCCTCTTGTACGCAGAACGCTCAATTGCCAACTGTACTCGGAAAGTTACGTTGAAGTCGAAACTTCAGCAACTTCGTCAAGCAGTTACAATTAAATAAAAGTATATTAGACAGTCAACAGAAGGCAGGCTGACCAGAGCAGCGAGAGCTCAGTGTTGTAACCTACTCCGACCGAAAGGCGAGAGCCGACTACCCACAAGAGCACCCGTACAAACCGAACACAGAACATTCCCGCCCCCACCAGAGTGGCCGTGGTTAACCGTTCCCATCAGCAACTCGAAAACTGGCGGAAAATTCCACTCTGTTGCCGGAGCACTACCATTCCACCAATGGAGATTCTTGGCGCCAATTTCTGCGCCGATTTTGCTACGTCACGGAGCTATGCCCTAAGCAAGCCAATCACAGTTACTATTTTGCAGAAAGCGCTGGAATTTGCCCGCAACAACTGCCTGGGTACAGAAGTCATTCCCAAGCCTCGCTGGTAGCCCGCCAGAAAGTGTTTCTGCGAAGTAATGGAACCTCTAGCCCAGCCGCTACTTCAGGGCGTCTCTCAGCCGCTATTCTACAATGTCGGCGTCTGGAAAGCATTCACTCGACTCCCTCACACCCGTCGGCTTACCCTTTCAAGATCAGCTGAGCCCGCCTCTCACCGGACGACCTGGATGACGAGAGATGCTGTGTGGGAAGTCTGCGTGTGAAGGAATAGCAACTTTCCACCGCATGCAATTAGAGAAGAAAATCGTAAGATAGATATATGAGAGGGGGCTCATGCCACCTCTCAATATATTCTGAGGACTGTGCATTTCATGGAAGTAAACAGCCTGGTTGTGGTGAGAGAATAATCTAAAGTTCAGGTCAAGGCTTAGGTTATTGTGGAAGGTGCTAGTTTGGTTGTAAGTTGGCGAAGCTAATGGTAGTGGCAGCAACACGTTAGTGTCTTGGGTTCGGCAGGAAAATCAGAATATTTCATCTTCATTCAGCCGGCCGCGGTGGTCTAGCGGTTCTAGGCGCTGAGTCCGGACCCGCGCGACTGCTACGGTCGCAGGTTCGAATCCTGCCTCGGGCATGGTTGTGTGTGATGTCCTTAGGTTAGTCAGGTTTAAGTAGTTCTAAGTTCTAGGGGACTGATGACCACAGATGTTAAGTCCCATAGTGCTTAGAGCCATTTGAACCATTTTTGTGCCATCTTCATTCAGCTGTCACAAACTCAGGAAAGACTGTCAGTATCCATTTGTAAGAGCCAGAATTTCTATGCTTTTGGAGCCGTGTGCATTGCAGGAGGTAACTGCCGGAGGAAGTATAATGTTTATTGACTGCTTAAGCAATGCTCTTGAAGTTTTGTAAATGAGTCTTGTAAATGAAACTCTCCACAATGCAGCATCATTTTCGTGTAACATTTCCCTCTGCAGTTTATTTGCTGTTCGTCTTTGCATCTTCCCTGTGCTGTGTCTTATTATTCCCATTCTTAATTTTAACTATACGAGTTTTGCTTTAGCAGTGTAACATAATAATAATCCGTCTTTTGTAAAACGTATTATATGTGTATTTCCGTGTCATGTGTAGCAATACCTGTCTACTGTACGGCCTAGCTTTCATCTGTTTTCTCCCCTACCCCTAACTCTTACTTTGGATTTAGGTTTTATTTTTAATATAATTCTCTTGTCTCTGAGACACTGTTACTATGAATTTTATGGTCTTTGACGTATAATTTCCTGTTTTATGTGTTCTGACTTCACGTAATTTTGCATCTACATTTAGGTTGTTCAAAGCGTTCAGCACTGCCTCGTGGAACTATTCACAGTAACTGGTGGCCCTGTCTGTTACTTTGTACATAATGTCTTAGTTTGTCACTTAGTTGCACTCTGATGTTGCTACTTGTACACGACGCCAAACAGTGTGTATGAAGTTTTCTGTCTGTTCATTTTAATTTTTGTTCTTGTTAACTTTTCTCAGATTTATTGCATGGTAATTATTTAAAAAAAATCCGTATCCCTCGTCTTTCCACCGATTTTCTGAAGATAAGTTTAGTCGAAACGCTTCAATAAAGTTGAGTTGATGAACATCCCTGACTAAATTTTCCTCAATCAACCATAGCAGCAGTGAATAGAAAAAGATCCACTACGCAGCGACATCACTTTAACCACAACTTAATTCTGAGGGTAGTAACTGTTAATTTTTCTCACTTTTGTGAAACGCCTAGCTCTGAAGCATGATGTAATGTCAAAACTACTGCTTTTATACCTCGTCATGCAAAAATATAAACATTTGGAGCATAGGCTTCCGCAAGGGGTAGCTGGGAGTAAAGAGGTTCAGAGGGAGCATTAGTTCATTCCTTAAACGTCTCCGTATCGACTTTTTTCCAGTTATTCAGGTTTAAAACTGATCGTGCTTTCGAAACTCTGAGAGTATACTTATCCACCGTTTAAGATATAGTGACTTTTGGGTACTTCCGAACAAATTTAATTCTTGAGGAACACACGTTCACAGGTTCTCCGAATCAGTTGTATCAATAACGGTAATTTTAGAATCTTTACCGATCTTGGGTAAATCTCTGCCGACGCACCTGTTGAGGTGGGAAAATTAGTGAGGAAAATCGCACCGATACACAGTTATCCACATCAATTCTTAAAAATATAAGTAACTTCCGTCTACTGTTGTTTACAAGGTAGTTGTTCATTATTTTAAAATAAGTCTTACCGAAAATGTTCCTGAAAACGTGATACGTTTTTGAAATTGTTCGTTTCACTTATTTACCGCAACACATGACTTAGAAGAGCACAGTAATTCTCAGATGCTCATTAAACACTTCTTTTTTTGTTTTTGGTGCTTATGAACGTCGTTTTAAAGTCATCTGAAACAAAAGATGAAATTCTGAACGGCAATAGCAAACGTTAAATCAGATTGTTGTTGTAAGGAACCTCTTCAGAGATTGAGTAATTGTGAATTAATGTATCTTTTATCCCACATGCAGTGGTCCTACAACCAGTGGCAATAAATACTTTATATTAATAGTAGTCATTTCTGAATTTCAATAAATGATGCGATACGTAACCTATGGTGAACAGAACACTTGAGGCACTGTGTGAGTTCCCATTTTACTTTCTTCTTTTTGCATGATCATGAAATTACTCTCGATGAGTAATATACACGTGTTCATGGGTGTTGATACAGAACTCACTTTCAGGTGTTTTATACGGATACTCATTACTATCACTTACTGTTTAGAGTGTAGGACCTAAGAAACAGACACTGTTACAAACACATCACATTTGTCTACAGCAACTAAATATACGCCAACGGGAACAGTTGAAAATGAATGCCCCTATGGGGCACGTATATCAAGGCCAGTATGCCGCAAAGGGTATTCATTTAATTGTATTGATTTAATTTAATTTCATTCTAACGAGCTGCACGGTCATCGATGGTTTATGTCCTTTCAGACATTTCCGAAAGAACATATAGCATCTTCATATCTACTGTGTAGAGTCTGTAGAGACTGTTTGAAACTTTCCAGTAACAAATATTAGCAGCCTACAAAAGTACTGTAAACGTATTAAGTTACATAGTTGGGATTGTTGTATGTAGTAATGATATAAACGTTTCAGGTTCAATCAATTAATGCAAATGTTTTTATCTTCTGGAAATGAAACGTTGAAATATTTCTTTCCTTATTCATACTCCAATTTACAATAACAATAACAAACACATCACGTACGTCGCGTTTCAGATATCTAGAGTAAGTAACAATATGTTGTTCACGATTAATCAAGGACTAGTTATACACCGAAAAAGCAAAGGATTCGTTGTTAGTTTGTAGATAATATTCCGATACGAAGGCACACACATCCTGAAAGAAATTCAACTCTAACAAAGCCCGAAAGCAGGCGACGGTCGTTCCACAAACGTTCAACGTTAAGTGAAAGCATGGAGCCCATAACTGTGGCCCAAGGGATTAGCACTCGGCCGTAACCTATGGGATTTCCAGGATTACAGCGAGAATTCACGCAGGGCTGGGCCAGGTACGGAACCGACTTCGTGACGTCACGCGGGCTACGTTTCAGCTGTCGCAGGCTCTTTGTCTTGCAGGCTACAGCTGTAAAGCGGCATCTGTTGGCAGATTTTAAAACTAGTACCTCGAAAATACAGCGTAAATCTCTTACAGCTTCCAGAATGAATATTTTATTGCTTTCCTCTTACATCCATATTTAAATAGGATGATGGTGGGACATCAGCTGGTATAATTTTTTTTATTGAAAATTCAACTACTCCTACTGCATTAAAGATTTCATATTTATTTGGCTACTAGTTTCGACGTTGCGTCAACGTAATCTACAGGCCCGTACACTTTGATGATATCAATTGTGTGTGGCCGAGTACTAGAAGTCCGCGGTGAGACCAACACGTGCATTCGTCTGTCGATCTTTGGTTTTCAATTTATTTAATTTTAAATTCATAACCACTGTTGTACATCCTGTACAGCGCCTGGAAACAGCGTCATAGTGTTACAGCATTTGTTCGCCAGTTGACTGACACATATACACGGTTACACGATAAATCAGTCTAATCTAAAAGCCGTAAATTCAACTAAATACCTAGGTATTACAGTTAAGAACAATATAAATTGGAAGCAACACATGGAAAATGTTGTGGGGAAGGCTAACCAAAGACTGCGTTTTATTGGCGGGTCACTTAGAAAATGTAACAGACCTACTAAGGAGACTGACTACGCTATGCTTGTCCGTCCTCTTTTAGAATACTGTTGCGTGGTGTGGGATCCTTACCCGATAGGACTGACGGAGTACATCGAAAAAGTTCACAGAATGGCAGCACGTTTTATATTAGCGCGAAATATGGGAGAGAGTGTCACAGAAATGATACAGGATTTGGGATGAACATCATTAAAAGAAGGGCGTTTTTCGTTGCGACGGAATCTTCTCACAAAATTCCAATCACCAACTTTCTCGTCCCAATGCGAAAATATTTTGTTGCCACCGACTTATATAGGGAGGAACGGTCACCAAGATAAAATAAGGGAAATTAGAGCTTGTACGGAAAGATATAGGTGTTCATTCTTCCCGCGCGCTTTACGAGATTGGAATAACAGAGAATTGTGAAGGTGGTTCGATGAACCCTCTGCCAGGCACTTAAATGAGATTTGCAGAGTATCGATGTAGATGTAGATGTAGATGAACAATGGCAGTCCTATTACACTACCTTGGCGTGCACAGACGCTACCTTTGATTCTGAAAGAACCCCTGAGTTAAGAGGTGCATGAACACTACCCGGGGTTCCGTAGGCGAAGGCGCTAACGCACTTATTGCGGAGGTGCTCGACTCGTTGATCGACTCGTTGGTAAGCCGGGTACAGTTCTGGTGGCGGAAAATTTTCGGTATTTGGTCAGCAAGGGTGGAGAGGTGGTGGAGTAAAGTTCGTGATCAGCAGACTTCCCGCCAGTGTCCTAGATTAAATTCCAGACTTCACTCTCGCGTCTCATGAAGTGCAGAATGTAGGACTTCTGATGGTGATCCGTCAGTTGGATGTAGAGATTAAGCTCGGTGCCCCCAAAAGTAGTGTTCGGGAGGACTCAGTTTGCTAGGATATCCTGTGCAGTATCACTATAGGAGCGTCAAAGTGAATAACGAAGTGCTACCAATGACATGTAGTGTTGGGGAAGATGTGAATGCGAATGTTGCCTTACAGAATGTAAGTGCATGCCACCAAGATCGCGGCGACACAGACGGCCGGAGTGGCCGAGCGGTTCTAGGCGCTACAGTGTGGAACCGCGCGACCCCTACGGTCGCAGGTTCGAATCCTGCCTCGGGCGTGGATGTGTGTGATGTCCTTAGGTTAGTTAGGTTTAAGTAGTTCTAAGTTCTATGGGACTGATGACCACAGCTGTTAAGTCCCATAGTCCTCAGAGTCATTTGAACCATCTGAACAGCAACACACGAGGCAGCACCCGCAGTACCACAGCAGCATCACATCAATGCAGCTTCCGGTTCCACCTCGGCGACGGAAACGAGATGCGCATTTAAGGCAGTTTCAAAACATATTGCGTGTAACACAGTGCCTTAAACAGCCCTGAATTCCCGCTACTGTTTTCACACACAAAATTTGGCCAGCTAACAGTACAACTCGCGCACTGGCGACTCCGTACAATCTTAATTACGTATATACACAATTTAACCATTCTGTGAATTTAAGGTATCGACCATATCTGCCTGTTACCGACATTGATACTGACAAGATATAGGTCCTAGGGTTTTGTGAGAAATTTCGCAATGTTTTAATTTCAAGTTCGAGCTCGGATAATAAGTGACAAAACAAATATGATTTTTTCAATGTGATATAGTTACAAATTAACAATTTTCGGATTATCTCCTTTACCTGTACTGTGAAACCTTGCATCCAGCCAAATTTCATGATTCCAGGTTAACGGGAAGTACCCAGACGTTTTGATGAATCGGTTTGCGAGTATGAAAATGTATGACGTAAATGACCATATCTTTTCTCTGAACTTACTTCAAAGCTTACATTTGTTCCACCACTAAAGCCGCATAGCCGTATGTGACATAACATTCAACTTTATTCATCTACCTGCTCCTGCGAAAAAGGATTTCCAACCGTCGGACAGACACACAAACAGAGGGGCAACAAAGTGCTCCTATATCGTCGGTGAGGGAAACTTTTTACCAGTCAAGGTATCTTAGTACCATTTACCCCTTCTGTTTCAAATGGATACTGATCCTACTGTTTTCATTATTTGTATAAAAAGCAACCATTTTAATACCTCTTTGTTTCCTAGTTTCTATCTGAGTTGTCTTTGCAACTTCCTACAATCTGTTACGCTTGTGATTACCTTTTCATAAAGTTGGCTTTCAGGAGATCTTCATGCGACAGTGATTCAATTTTGACAATGCGAAGCCGACACAATTATCTTGGCATTTCAAAGTAAATCTACAGTACTGATTGAACTGTGTTTGTTTTTATTTCTTATTGACATTTGTTTTCCGTCTGACACGATCTTAATTTACCAAGAGATGTAGATATAGCAGAAATTCTTTGTTTCTTAGCCTCGTCTAAAGTTATCTTAAATCACAGCGTAGCTTTGTACCATCAGTTAAATTGAAATCTCACTCTAATACGGCATACTTAGTATATATTTTCACTTTTCAACACACTCAGTAACTGTAGATGATACAAAGTCTGTTGTCATGTTTAGTTTATTTTGTGTTCATTATTTTCAAAAAAATGGGAAAAACTGGTACAAATTTTCCCCGATTGACTGTAAGGCTTCCATGTTAGCTGACTGAGGTACGTGACCCTAAAAATAATAATAAAATTAAAAAGTGATCCTTACAGCGGAGATAGAAAGGTAACGTGCTCTGATGCCATACCGGATATCACATTTGCTTATGAATGTAGCTTAAAAAAACCAAAAGGTAGTTTGAAAATTATCTAAATAAATGAAAATAAGACAATAGTACTGTTACTGATTGTAAGATCTGGGCTGTAATAATAAACTGTCGTAATAAAACTTGTACTCTTGTAAAGTGAAGGCAAAGCCGCACTGTAATAATAATTAATTGTCGTAATGTAAAGGGAAGTCTATCATACTCTAAAAGTTAGTAATCTGACTGCAAGAAATTTGGAACAGTATAAACTGCCTGAATAATTAACTTTGACATGAAACTTGTGATAATTAGTTTTGCACAACTGATCACTGATCGCAGAACTAGAACTGATATAGAACACAAAAAACCTAACAGTTGCTGAATGACGTAAGTTCGCCCTGATTGAATAAAAAAAATCAAAATATTTAATCTTTACCTTTATTCTGTGCAAATCTGGATAACGCGTTGCAGTACTGCTCTGTCTTGCACCCTGCTATGCTAAACCTGCAAAGTACTGTATCTACACAGAGACACTCGAGAGGTACAATGAGTTCTCTATTAGTTGCAAATCGAATCATTTTCCCAACACACTTGGTCCCTTTTCTACTTTTGAAAAAACATTGATAAGTTAAAAATTGTAAGAGAAAGGTAAGTGAAAAATGAAATATTGGCATAAATGACAACACTTAATTTTTTTTTTTGCATGCTGTGAAAAACTGCTCAGGGCTGATTTTAAATGTAATGACTGTCTTAACATCCAAACAAAAATCTTTCCGATCCTTCAAATCTAGTAACTCCCAGTACAATGACCAAGTTAGTATAATGGCGTAGCAATAATGAAAAAAATTTAACATCATTGTAATATTTACCTTTGGCATTAAACGTCTGGCATACAGTTAGTTCCATTAGCCTTCCTCCTTCACAGACCAGTTTCCATTATAATCTTGATATAATCATGTTCATTAAACACATTTGAAAGATAACATTGCCGTTGCTTTCTCACTCTAGCACAGCTCAACATTGTCTGCCCATTGCGCTCCCGCGCGCACCAAAGGTAATGACTTAACTTCTGCGACAAAGTTTTACAACATCGCTGCTCGCTCGTAATCCATCCAGATACCAAAATTACACATGACATCTATCAAGTTGATTCTGTCTCTCTCAGCCTATCGTCCTCTCTATTATAATCTAGTTTCATATAACACTTGTTAGTGAATGTCGTCTGCGCAGTATTCTGTCTTCTGATTAAAAACTTACGTTTCACTCGCTTAACCAATAAAAATGCATGTAGTCTCTCAGCCAGTATTGGTACTGGTACATAATACGTTCATCAACATACATTGAACAGCACGAATGAAACACCAGTTTTGCAGAACACCGCAGTTGTTTTCCATGGCGAAGTTGAATTTTGAGATCTGGCTCAAAAGTGCCTACAAACTTCCTGTGTAACGGTGTAAAAGCGTGGCGCCTTACAATATGACCTCAGGCTCGATGATGCTCCAGACAAAAAGGTGTCGACACGTGCGAAAAAAAGGCCACACCTTGGAAGTTCACGTGACTTGTAAGATGTACTAACGATGTCTCATTGGCACTAAATTTCGCCAGGATTCTGCCCGGCGCCAAAGAAGACTCGTCACACGATCGGAAGGTCGTCACATCCCATTTCATCCACATCTCACACCTTCCTTTGACAGCTGTGGGAAGGAGGTCAGAACGGTGTAAAAGTGTGGCGCCTTACAATATGACCTCGGGCTCGATGATGCTCCAGACAAAAAGGTGTCGACACGTGCGAAAAAAAGGCCACACCTTGGAAGTTCACGCGTCTTGTAAGATGTACTAACGATGTCTCATTGGCACTAAATTTCGCCAGAATTCTGCCCAGCGCCAAAGAAGACGCGTCACACGATCGGAAGGTCGTCACATCCCATTTCATCCACATCTCACACCTTCCTTTCACAGCTGTGGGAAGGAGGTCAGAACGGTGTAAAAGCGTGGCGCCTTACAATATGACCTCGGGCTCGATGATGCTCCAGACAAAAAGGTGTCGACACGTGCGAAAAAAAGGCCACACCTTGGAAGTTCACGTGACTTGTAAGATGTACTAACGATGTCTCATTGGCACTAAATTTCGCCAGAATTCTGCCCAGCGCCAAAGAAGACGCGTCACACGATCGGAAGGTCATCACATCCCATTTCATCCACATCTCACACCTTCCTTTGACAGCTGTGGGAAGGAGGTCAGAACGGTGTAAAAGCGTGGCGCCTTACAATATGACCTCGGGCTCGATGATGCTCCAGACAAAAAGGTGTCGACACGTGCGAAAAAAAGGCCACACCTTGGAAGTTCACGTGATTTGTAAGATGTACTAACGATGTCTCATTGGCACTAAATTTCGCCAGAATTCTGCCCAGCGCCAAAGAAGACGCGTCACACGATCGGAAGGTCGTCACATCCCATTTCATCCACATCTCACACCTTCCTTTCACAGCTGTGGGAAGGAGGTCAGAACGTCGACGACCAGTGCTGAAATCGTGCGGTTTTGTTATGGGTAGCTGAAGAAAACATTTCAGACACACCGCCGCTGAGGTGATGGCATAAAGAGCTCCAATGAAGCCACTCATTTCCCTGTTTTCCACATATTTCAAGAACAGAAACGACAGTTCCTTGTCCGATCAGTATCAGAATGACGTTATTGGCAGTGTTTGACATTAGTGACATCCCAGATGTTTCAGTCTTTCTCTAAGGACTTTTGGTATTGCATCCATACTGAATGTGACCGCACCCCTCTGCAGTGGTGCGCAACAGCAGTTTTCTCTCTCGTGTACAGGTTGAAAAAACGAGGCAGCGTTCAACACCACTTGAGGAAATTGGAACATGACCTGAAGCAACATACAAAGCACATGCATTTTCAGCCTTCCTCTTTCGCGCCCTTCTTTGGCATGATCACTGTGGTGTTCGATATTGACACATCTGTGAGTAAATCGGCACAAGGTTCCTCTAAGGCCCTCCCAGTTAAGCAACACCACCTTCGGCACCAGCCCATGTTTACTGAGACGACCTGTGTTGTAGTCCCAGGTGCCTGCAGCCAGGCAACCCCTTGACACACCTTCACTTCCAGATACCCCGAAGAAAACGGTCTATTGACACACGGTCAAGACGGATTTAGAAATTATTGTTCTTGTGAAACACAATTAGCTCTTTACTCGCGCGAAGTGTTGAGGGCTGTCGACCAGGGATTTCAAATTCAACCTGTATTTCTAGATTTCCGGAATGCGTTAGACACTGTACCACACAAGCGGCTTGTAGTGAAACTATGTGCATATTGAATAACGTCTCACTTATGTGACCAGATTTGTGACTCCCTGTCAGAGAGGTAACAGTTCGTAGTAATTGACGGAAAGTCGTCGAGTAAAACAGAAGTGATTTCTGGCGTTCCCCAAGGTAGTGTTATAGGCCCTTTACTGTTCCTTATCTATATAAACGACTTGGGAGACAATCTGAGCAGCCGTCTTAGATTGTCTGCAGATGATTCTGTCGTTTATCGACTAGTAAATTCATCAGAAGTTCAAAACAAATTTCAAAACAATTTTGATAAGATATATGTATGGTGCGGAAATTGGCAATTGACCCTAAATAGCGAAAAATGTGAGGCCATCCAAATGAGTGCTAAAAGGAGTCAGTTAAACTTCGGTTAAACGATTTATTAGTCAAATCTAAAGGCTGTAAATTCAACCAAATGCCTAGGAATTACAGTTACGAACCATTTAAATTGGAAGGAACACAGAAAATGTTGTGAGAAGACTAACCAAAGACTGCGTTTTATTGGTAGGATTTTATTGGTAGGACACTTAGAAAATGCAACAGAATACTGCTGCGCTGTGTGGGATTCATACCAGATAGGAGTGACGGAGTACATCGAAAAAGTTCAAAGAAGCGCAGCACTTTTTGTATTATCACAAAATAGGGGAGAGAGTGTCACTGAAATGAGAGAGGATCTGGGATGAACATCATGAAAACAAAGGCGTGTTTCGTTGCGATGGAATCTTCTCACGAAACTCCAGTTACCAAGTCTCTCCCCGGAATGGGAAAATATTTTGTTGACACCGACCTACATAGGGAAAATCGATCACCATGATAAAATAAGAGAAATCAGAGCTCGTACGGAAAGATACAATATGTGTTCAAAAGTATCCGGACACCCCCACAAATATACGTTTTTCATATTAGGTGCATTGTGCTGTCACCACCTACCTCAGTAGTCATTAGACATCGTGAGAGATCAGAATGGGGCACTCCGCAGAACTCACGGACTTTGAACGTGGTCAGGTGATTGCGTGTCACACGCCTGTACGCGATATTTCCACACTCCTAAACATCCCTAGGTCCACTGTTTCCGATGTCATAGTGAAGTGTTAATCTTAAGCGACAATTACAGCACAAAAGCGTACAGGCCGACCTCGTCCGTTGACTGACAGAGACTGCCAATAGCTGAAAATGGTCGTAATGTATAATAGGCAGACATCTCTCCAGACCAACAGACAGGAATTGTAAACTGCATCGGGATCCACTGCAAGTACTCTGACAGTTAGGTGGAAAGTGAGAAAACTTGGATTTCAATGTCGAGCGGCTGCTCATAAGCCACACTTCACGACGGTAAATGCCAAACGACGCCTCGCTTGGTGTAAGGAGCGTGAAAATTGCACAACTGAAAAGTGGAAAAACGTTTTGTGGAGTGGCAAATAACGGTACACTTTGTGGCCATCCGATGGCAGGGTGTAGGTATGCCCGGTGAACGTCATCTGCCAGCGTGTATAGTGTCAACATTAAAATTCGGAGTTGGTGGTTTGATGGTGTGGTAGTGTATTTCCTGGAGGGGGCTTGCACCCTTTGTTGTTTTGCGTGGCACTAACACAGCACAAGCCAACATTGATGTTTTAAGCACCTACTTGCATCACACTGATGAAGAGCAAGTCGGGGATAGCTATTGCATCTTTCAACACGATCTAGCACCTGTTCATAATGCACGGTCTATGGCGGAGTGTTTACATACCAATAACGTCTCTGTAATGGACTGGCCTCCACAGAGTCCTGACCTGAATCCTATAGAACACTTTTGGGATGTTTTGGAACGCCGACTTCGTGCCAGGCCTCAGCGACCGACATGGATACCTCTCCTCAGTGCACGGCTCCAAGAAGAATGGGCTGCCATTCCCCAAAAACTTTCCAGCACCTGATTGAACGTATGCCTGCGAGAGTGGAAGCTATCGTCAATGCTAAGGGTGGTCCAAAACCGCATTAAGTTCCAGTATTACCGATGGGGCTGCGCCACGAACTTGTAAGTCATTTTTCGCTAGGTTTTCCGATACTTTTGATCATATAGTGTATAGGCGTTCATTCTTTCCGCGCGCTATACTGGGATAATAGAGAATTGTGAAGGTGGTTAGATGAACCCTCTGCCAGGCACTTAAATGTGATTTGCAGAGTATCCCTGTAGATGTAGATGTAGATGTAGATGCATGTCTGCAGGCGCCCAGGACTGCTTCGCAAGTTGTTTCTGTAAAGGCACATTTCTTAAATTGTCAATAAATGTGTCGGGTGCCACTGAAAGTGTTGTTGAACTGACGGGCCATGGAAGGACCCTTCGCCATTTTATTCATAATGGGACACCACTCTATGATCACGCCACAGGAGAGCGCGAAACAGGATGGCTGAAAATGTATAAGGACCATTCTGTGGCTTTCGATCACGTACAAATTTCGGCGAATGATTTTGAACGGTCGGTGGCGTTTCGAACCAATATATGACAGCAAAATTTGTGGTCGAATAACACTCCAATGGCGTGTGATCGCGTTCAGTGGGAATGCGACACCACACGTTCTTAGAGAGGAATTGAAACGTCCAGGGGTGTCACCAGTATCAGACATTTTCAAGAACTTCGAAATGCGAACCGTCGTTTTCGACCCTGAAATGTGTGGGAATCAACATGTCAAGGAAATGGGTGGTTTCATTGTCGCTCTTTGTTCCTCCTATTCAGGCGTTTTGTTGTCGATTCTGAGAGGCGATGTGTCAGAAAGACCGCGGTTCTGACCTTCTCAGAAGCGTGAAAAGAACGGGTGAAATATGGGTAGGAGGGTTGTGCGACGGCCTTTGCATAGCATAAAAAGCCCCGGTGCTGTTGAACGGAATTGTGGTGAAAATGGATGCCAGTTTGGCACGTCAAATGGGTTCCTTAGCCCCAAACTTTCAGATGTCAGGCACCCATATCGGTACCAAAAGTTATTTGTCAGTAGAGTACTAAACAAAATCCCGATTTAGATCGTACAATGTGCTGTAAGGCAGAACGGGTGTAAAAGTTCATTAAAAAGAGCACCAGAACTACCAGCTGACACGAAAAGCGTATCTGTGAACTACGAGGTGCATTCAAGTACTAAGGCCTCCGACTTTTTTTCTCCGGACTGGAAAGAGATAGAAACATGCCCATTGTTTTAAAATGAGGCCATGTTCATTGTCAATACGTCCTAGAGATGCCTGCACCATACGGCAGATGGAATTTTACCGCCAGCGGCGAGAATGAGAACTGTTTTAAATACTTAAAATTTCGACGTTTTCCTTACTTGAACAGCGTGCAATCATTCGTTTTCTGAATTTGCGTGGTGTGAAACCAATTGAAATTCATCGACAGTTGAAGGAGACATGTGGTGATGGCGTTGTGGATGTGTCGAAAGTGCGTTCGTGGGTGCAACAGTTTAATGAAGGCAGAACATCGTGTGACAACAAACTGAAACAACCTCGGGCTCACACAAGCCGGTCTGACGGCATGATCGAGAAAGTGGAGAGAATTGTTTTGGGGGATTGCCGAATGACTGTTGAACAGATCGCCTCCAGAGTTGGCATTTCTGTGGGTTCTGTGCACACAATCCTGCATGACGACCTGAAAATGCGAAAAGTGTCATCCAGGTGGGTGCCACGAATGCTGACGGATGACCACACGGCTGAACTTGTGGCATATTGCCAAGCAATGATGACGCGCAACGACAGCATGCACTGGACTTTCTTTTCGTCGGTTGTGACAATGGATGAGACGTGGATGCCATTTTTCAATCCAGAAACAAAGCGCCAGTCAGCTCAATGGAAGCACACAGATTCACCACCACCAAAAAAAATTTGGGTAACCGCTAGTGCTGAAGAAATGATGGTGTCCATGTTCTGGGACAGCGAAGGCGTAATCCTTACCCATTGCGTTCCAAAGGGCACTACGGTAACAGGTGCATCCTACGAAAATGTTTTGAAGAACAAATTCCTTCCTGCACTGCAACAAAAACGCCCGGGAAGGGCTGCGCGTGTGCTGTTTCACCAAGACAACGCACCCGCACTTCGAGCTAACGTTACGCAACAGTTTCTTCGTGATAACAACCTTGAAGTGATTTCTCATGCTCCCTACTCACCTGACCTGGCTCCTAGTGACTTTTGGCTTTTTCCAACAATGAAAGACACTCTCCATGGCCGCACATTCACCAGCCGCGCTGCTATTGCCTCAGCGATTTTCCAGTGGTCAAAACAGACTCCTAAAGAAGCCTTCGCCGCTGCCATGGAATCACGGCGCCAGCGTTGTGAAAAATGAGTACGTCTGCAGGGCGATTACGTCGAGAAGTAACGCCAGTTTCATCGATTTCGGGTCAGTAGTTAATTAGAAAAAAAAATCGGAGGCCTTAGAACTTGAATGCACCTCGTACTGGTTGGTGTGGGTACCTTGGGTGAGTTGGGAGAGCGTTAGGTCGACGCCCAAACGGTCCAGGGTTGAAACCCCACTCCAGATAATTTTTTAAACTGTTTACATACGAGGCTTTTATATGGAAGAACATTTTCCTAACATGTAAAAAGAAGTTTCGGAGTTTGTAGAAATGTTCTTTGACAGTCTGCTCACGCCCCGTTAGTTGAAATTAGCAAATCTGTAGAGTACATTTGCATGGAAAGGTGTCGTTTTCTGTCGGAAATGTGCGACAGGGCATACATCACTCGTGATGTTGCATAGCGACAATTGTGTACGTACAACAATGGAAATTACTGAAGATGAGAGAAAGTGTGCGGGATTCCTATAGGACATATTTGATCAGTGGAATGCGTCGAACGTCTCAGAAGAGGAAACAGTAGATATCGACCGACGAGCTCACACCAGATGGAGCGGTATCCTTCGTTTGTGACTTAGCGAATGGACTACAGTCGACTTTATGTATTTGTTATTAATCTTATTACTTTGTTTACCATTACTACTATTAGTTTTATTATTATTACTTCCGCACTTGTGAGGCAATTGTTTCTTTATTTCTCTGTTCCGATTGTATATTCTGTGAAACTACAAATGGTCTGTCGACATACCATGTTTGGTACAGGTCTGAGTGTTACTTCTGGCCTTTTTTCCGCGTGAGTCGACGTGTTGCTGTTTCAAGTGTCACCAGGTCCTAGCATAACGCCAGAGGGTACCATGCAGTTACACTATTACTGAGGAAGGTGGCAGGCACCACTGAGTCAAACATCAGGCTCGTGAACGCATTGTGAGGCTGTCATGGGATTTCGAAGAAAGCGATGCACAGAATATAATGGTGTTAGGTGTACAGGTGAAGATATTGCCCTGTTTGGTGTCCTAACATGTCCCCACATCAGAGTGTCAGTTGCTTTTTTCATTGCATTTTTATTTAGTACCATATGTCCCAGCTCATTGTGCCCTTATCTCTACACAGGTAATGAGTATTTCGGCACATAAGCGCGTTGCTTTTGTCTGAAAAAGGAGTAGAGACAGCTCTCCACGCTAGACAATCCTATGGAAGACTCATGTTCTCTATGTGACGGCTGCAGCCTATTGCTTTGTAATTTGTGTACTATATTCATGCGTTGATGATTCTCTGACAGTAACGGTATACCTCCACTAGTATTAGCCGGGAAAGATGTTTCATGCATGTTATCAGTTACACATGCATTACTTTCTCGTTTAAAGTGGATATATATCGCGGTGTGGCGCGTTTTGCCTGCGCGAGCGAAACATTTTTTTCTTTGACTTACGTTGCTCCATGGCGAGCGAAGAAAATGGGAATGTGACTGGACTTTCTTACGAGACAGGATACCGAAAGGGCTTGTAGGAAGCGTATGAAATGAAACAGTCATAGTATAATTTTTTTTAGATTTACAAGCGATATATAATGTTAATGTGGAGTTTAGTAACAGTCATAATATAGTGTTTCATTTCAAAGGTAATTGCGCGTATTTAAAATTTATCAAAGGGTTCTGTGATGAACCATTATGTACTACAAACTTGTATAGGACTTCAAACATTTGGGGATCGATGTTTGCTGTAGAACCTACTTCAATAACACGGTCAATAGCATAGAGAAAGTTTTCTCTGTTACAGAGAATTCATTTCACTCGCAGAAAATCATCGAATTACCAAATGCGGATGGCAGTGTTCCAGCTCGAGAAGATCCTATAGATGTTTTCCTTCTCTTACATTTCATGTATTTTATAGGCAACCGTCGGAGTCGACAGCTGCTTCTCCACCACGAGAGTAACTTGTCTGCTTGTACGCAATTACGTACCCTCTGGGAGAAGTCGACACCGATTGGGATGTTGTCCTTCACAGAGATACAAACAGAGATACTACACACACTAGTTCAATAACAACGAGTTACATATTAACAGCTTGAAAAAAAAATAATTTCTTCTTTCTAGCAGTAACATTATACACTTTGTCCACTCCCCTCCTTATTACGTAGCTGGGTCTCGCGCTCACTATTACCAGCACGAAATGCCTGAACAGACATACTCTGATACGATCTTTGTATCGGGTGTCGATTGTTCTGCCTATTTATCCTACCTACCTTTCATCACCTGTGGGCATAGTAGTTCATTTATTCTTGCCTTCTGGTAGATGTCTGTGCCGTTTGTTATTTTTGGGATGTAATATCGCTCTCAGCTGTCCGCCTTGAAAGCTATTTTTATGCTATGTATTTCGAAGATTTTGTTATTTGAAGTACGAGTGTGTGCTCCTATGCCATGTTGTTCCATCTATAATACTCCTTCATGTCATGTATGTATTGTGTTACTTTTTTCATATGGTGTATGTTTATTTGTGTGGAGTTATATTGTAGTTTGGAGGTGTTCGTGCATTGTGTTTACTACTTTTATTTCCTTTTTCCTTTGATTTTCTGACTAGATTACTATTGTACCATTGTCTATCGCAATTTGAGTGAAGATATCTAGAGTTTATTGGCAGGTTTCGGTGTTAAATGTACTGTGTCGGGTCTACGGCGCATGTGTCCGAGGTTTTTTTTTTTTTTTTTGTCAGTATGGTTAGTTTGAGGTATGATGTTTGATTGTTTCTGTTGTATGCATACAGTAATTTTCAGTTATATTGGTGGTCTTGTTATTAAATTTTTATACCTATGAAGTTTATTCAATTTTCACATTGTTTTTATATTATGATACTACATATTTAAGTGTTGCGTTTATCTCTATATGTAAGTGGTGAATTTTTGTTGGTTGCTCGTCAATTAAACAACGTATATAATCCTTGTATCTCACTCAGTACAGAATGTTACATCTATCTGTGATAGAATAAAAAAAACAAAGTTTCTGCATCGTTTATGAAAATATTTATTAGGCTTCTGACACTGGGGAGGCCATTGGTAACCCGTCCTGTTGTAAACAGTTTACACTAATAAAGTGAAACTAGTTTTGTCCTGTTCTTGACTCATGAAGTTGAATATACCCTTAATGTATTCATTTGAAAATTGGTTGTTAGCTTTTACGTGTTATTCTATGACACTTATTGTCTATGTCACTGGGATGTTTAAGTTTATATTTTCGGAATTAAAAGAGGGAACGTAGCTGTGCTTGGGATTTTTGTACCTTTTGTGTGTTGTATAAACTGCATTTAGTTTCTTATAGTTCTGTCGTCCTATTTTTATAATTTTCACATACTAATTTTAACGTATCTAAAGACAGTTTTGAGTATGAATTTTGTTGAAATTTACGGGTTTTTGTTTGGCATCAGAGTGATGGTGCATTGGGACTATTCTGTATTAATTTTCCATTTTCCCTGTCTTCTGTCGCATTGTCTGAATTTTGAAAACATTTTTTACTTTAGTCTATAAATTATCTGTTCGGACTGTATGAATATTTTAATATCATTTTCAAAAATTAGCTCTTTTAGTTGGTCGCTATATTGTTGTTTCTCTGCTTTGCAAATAATGATGTTAGTGATTATTTTTTCTTATAGTTTCTCTCTTTCTGGTTTTACACTTGGCAAGACTACCTAACATTCATATAATGAACTAGATATTTTAATGTAAGCAAATTTGCATTTTACATGAACTGCTTTAAATTTAATAACAAATAAGTGAAAGCGAAGAATCATGTAAAAGGGTACTCCTGGATTACGTCTTGTTAAAAAGACAAAATGAGTGTTTAAGTAAAGTATCATATGCAGCATGGGGAAAGTTATTTTCTTGCTAACAACTACAATTTGTGCATAGCTGCTGTCGGCCGCGGTGGTCTAGCGGTTCTGGCGCTGCAGTCCGGAACCGCGGGACTGCTACGGTCGCAGGTTCGAATCCTGACTCGGGCATGGGTGTGTGTGATGTCCTTAGGTTAGTTAGGTTTAAGTAGTTCTAAGTTCTAGGGGACTTATGACCTAAGATGTTGAGTCCCATAGTGCTCAGAGCCATTTGAACCATTTGAGCCATAGCTGCTGTGGAAAATGACGACAGCAAAAGATATGTTATTTTCAGTTATCACTGCTTTTTCGGTCTGAAGTTCACTGAAATTGAAAGGAATTTTTCACGACACATTTTGCACTTTTATTTATACAGCATCTTCTGCGTTCATTCTGGAAATAAGATACATAGCATATCTTTACATTTCAGTATTTACAGGTTCAAAACAGCATTTCATCATAAAATTGGCATGCAGTATACTTACAGAACTTGCAGTACTTTTTCTCTTGTTTACATGATCTGAAAGCTACTGCTTTTCTTCGTTGTCAGTTGAGGCTGACGTCAAAATAAACTTGGCAATAGCCGAATTTTTCTCACGCTTCACTGCTGTTTTTTCCACTTCACCCCACATTTGTGAAACGCTCCTCACTCAGCGCAGTGTTTATGTTGACTCACTTGTTTTCTATGCTGGTTGATAGTGTTGCCAACCTGTGACTGCAATTTTTCCTTCTTTCACAATCGTGTGTGTGCGTGTGTGGATATATGTGAGTGAGTGTAAATTAATAAATTAATGAACATGTGATAGACGTTCAGCAGAGATTTGACAGGAAGCGGGAAAGAAGGACGGGAAAGGGGGGGGGGAAGCGAGAATGGTGATTGGCGTATGGAGGGAACAGCGATTATCTGGAAAGCCACTGCGAAAAGATATTTATTGGTGTTGTCGTATCTCTACATTTAATATTACACTAGAAGATCTGTTTCCAAAACACGGGTGGTGAAAATTACTCTTCAACGGGAGTGAGCTTCAGATCGATAAACCGATAGTAACTGAGTATAAATAACAGCTGCTGCGGAAGCTGAAGATTCAAATAAACAAATTATTATTTATTTCAGAAATTCGGATGTAATCATGAGCCAAAAGTGAACAGCTTCGTAATTTACAAGATAATGGCGAGTAGATTTCATTGGGTCCTAAGAGCCGTGAGACCAGAAGCGGTAGACTGTGGTTACATTACATAGGCTGAGTGGTCCCCATCAATAGATGCGGCTATCAGCGCTCAGCCGATGCGCGGCGGGTAAATCCCCCACAGGCGCCAGATGACTTGGCGTCTCCACAGGCGCATCCAGGCAGAAGTCCTCCGATCCAACAACTGCACCTTCTTACACCTCACACCAGCAATCCACACACCGAGTAGCACTTTCTGTAGTAAAACATATCGCGGTATACGAGGGTTGATCAACAAAGACTGAGAATGATTTCTTTCCGGTTCTTTCGTGATTGTTTCCTATCTGTAGCATGAATATTTGAAAAGAGCGGGTTCTTATGTATAATGTCCGTGGGCGGCAGCACTTTCGTGTCGGTAGGTTGGTAATAATGCTCTGTTTTATAGACGCTCTTTGCCTTTCGCAGAACAGTCAGTGGAGGTGACAGCACAGGAGTAGTACGGTGCAATAAAACTACGTGTTCGTTTAAACTATAGAGCCACTGCAGCCTGAGAAAAGCTGCGGCAAGCGTATGGTTATGTTACACTTCCTCTTGCGTCAGTGTTTAGACTATCTTATTGCCGGATGAGACGTATTACCCACGCACTAAAACTAATGCAATGACGTGGCTTCGTGGACATGCAGTGCATTATTTGTTTCAAGACGGCACTAAGGACACTTTAGACTTTTGGAACTATTTGGAGGAACGACATTGCAAGATCCTCCGTAACCCAAAGTATCGACAATATTTTTCCAACTAATTGTGGAGTGCGTTCCACGACCCTCCACGTAGCTGGTACATCACAGCTAAGAGAAGTTAAAATTAAAAGACGATGATAGAACACTACACGGTACAACGTGGGATCTACCTTGGTCATTACGAGAAGTCATACCTGGATGATACAGCAGATGGAGAGCTTCGTCGTGAACCCTCACACTCTGTAGCAGTATTTGCCCCATTTCCTCTTTTTGTCCCCGGTGCGAAAAGGTCTTCACAGTTTTTGTTTCCCATCCGGTGCAAGATGTAGCACTGGTTAATGGTGGTATGGATTCCACCCTTCGGTTTTATTTCATGGTTTCCTTAGCCCCGCACTTTGCTCTCTTTCTTTATGTCTTTTTCTACAACTATTAGCACGTTTTTAGTTATGTTCGTCCCCAACTCGACGCAACGAGTGCACCTACTAGTTTTCAGTTCCTTACTGTTAAAAACAATAAAAAACATTAAAAGTAAATAAATGAATATATAATAAAAATTCACAATAATACACCAACTGCATCCTTCGTACCACATCCGCAGGATGGGAGGGAGGAGACATCGTGGCCAGGCCTCTGGTCGCGACCCCTGCCCACCTTGCCTCCGCCACCCCACTACCTGATCCATCTCCCACAAAAACAAAGAAAAGAAAAAATAATTGTTCTATAACTTCAAAGAACGTCAACTTGCCTGTATGTAGCAAGGTGGGCCTAGTATTTCAGCTTTGCTAAGTCAATTTCCGCTTCTGCTCTGAATGAAGTCAACGTCAACACAGCTGCTGTGATTGTTCGTGAGGATCGGCGGATAACATTATGTAACCTTATTGAAGTGTTGAGAATTTCATATGGCAATATCTGTACGATTATGCACTAACATTTCAGATGACCAATGTTTGTGTCCGTTGTGGGCCACGTTTGTTGACTCACGATCCAAAGCCTGCGTGAATGGAGACAAGCCGTAAGGTGTTGCGTCCCACTGCTGATGGAGAGGATGTGTTTCTGGAATCAGTTATCACCCGTGATGTGTCATGGATAAATAATAATGATATGAAGGAAAAAGAGCCAGCATAGTGTCAAAATCGCCAGGTTCTCCAACACCAAGAAAGGCGAAAGTTGTTTCATCTGCAGGAAAAGTGATGGTGGCCACAGTTTTGACTGTCACGAAATTCTTCATCAACATGCAGTTCCCTCTCATACTACTGTTTCAGCAGCATACTAAACATCAGTATTGGTTAAACACAGGAATCGTATTGCAAGAAAATGACCACAACTTTCTTGGACTGGATGGTGACTCATCATGTCAAAGCGCGGCCTCACTTCCCAAATCAAATCGTGCAGTTTCTGGTCAAATTCAACGTCGCCTGTATACCACATCCAACTTAGAGTCCCGATCTTCCACCGTGTGACTTTTTATTCCGATTACTAAAGGCAAATCTTCGAGGTGCTCGATTTGAGAACCCTGAAGCAGTGCTCAAGAAAAATGAGGTGATTCTAAGGATCCTGACAAAGAATGACCTGCACCATATGTTCGAGGACTGGCAGAGACACTATAAAAAGGGCACTCAATTACAAGAGAAGAACTCTGAAAAAGATTGTGTAAACATTGAAGTGCAGTAATAAACTTCTGTGAAAGACACCTGTCTCGCTTATTGATCTGCCCTCGTATGTTTTGTCTACGAGCTATTTCGAGAGGAGTGGAAATTTTGGTAGAAGCCGACCTTGGAGAAGATCATTTTCGGCTCCGAAGAGATGTAGAACAAGCGAAAGCCATGCTGACCCTATGACTTAATTTATGATGGACTGAACAAAGGGAAACCTATACTTGTAGCATTTTGATAAATCTATTGACTTGTTGACTGGAATAGACTATTTGAAATTTATGGTTAGCAGAGGTAAAATACAGGGAGCGGAAAGTTATCTACAACTTGTACAGAAACAAGACTGTAAAAGGTATGGAAGGCGTGAAAGGGAAGCAGTAGATGAGAAGGGAGTGAGTGAGGGTTATATCCTACATACGATGCTATTCCTACTGTACATTAGCAAGCAGAAAAGGACACTTATATTTATACTTACGTCACACATATCGACGTTACAGCAGCTCTGCGAAATATAGACTATACCTATTTATTGCATTCAAGGGCCATTCTTAATCTTATGAAAACCTGTAACTGCGATAGACAGCCAACAAACTTTATCATCGTCAAATAGTACTCTAGAATTATCTGGCGACAAAAGAGCACCACAACATGTCTGCTCCGTAAGCCTGCCTTCCGAAAACATGTCGACCTACCTCCGAAAACCAGTCGCTGCAGACATGTCCGTTCCCCTCTCCCTGTAGTTGTTGTCCTATTCCTTCCAGTGGCTTGTCATACTACCGTTGCGGAATCTATTTACTGTTTACAAGTGTACGTTGTTTACTACACGTTATATGACCAACCACACATTTGAAGTAGACGCCTCAGCGCATTGACCATTTGGTACTTCATACTTCGTGCCTTCGAATGAGGAATAGAAAGAAATTCAAATAAATGTTAATCTATGTGGTGCACAATACAGTTACAATTTATATGATGCTACTTAATGCCCCCCCCTCCCCCATAAACCATGGACCTTTCCGTTGGTAGGGAGGCTTGCGTGCCTCAGCGATACAGATAGCCGTACCGTAGGTACAACCACAACGGAGGGGTATCTGTTGAGAGGCCAGATAAACGTGTGGTTCCTGAAGAGGGGCAGCAGCCTTTTCAGTAGTTTCAGGGGCAACATTCTGGATGATTGACTGATCTGGCCTTATAACACTAACCAAAATAGCCTTTCTGTGCTGGTACTGCGAACAGCTGAAAGCGAGGGGAAACTACAGCCGTAGTTTATCCCGAGGACATGCAGCTTACTGTATGGTTAAATGATGATGGCGTCCGCTTGGGTAAAATATTCCGGAGGTAAAATAATCACCCATTCGGATCTCTGAGAGCGTGAATCTCAGATACCTTAATCGGGCAGGTAGGTTAGAAAATTTAAAAAGGGAAATGGATAGGTTAAAGTTAGATATAGTGGTAATTAGTGAAGTTCGGTGGCAGGAGGAACAAGACTTCTGGTCAGGTGAATACAGGTTTATAAATACAAAATCAAATAGGTGTAATGCAGAAGTAGGTTTAATAATGAATAAAAAATAGGAGTGCGGGTAAGCTACTACAAACAGCATAGTGAACGCATTATTGTGGCCATGATAGACACGAAGCACACGCCTACCGAAGTAGCACAAGTTTATATGCCAACTAGCTCCGCAGATGACGAAGAGATTTATGAAATGTATCATGAGATAAAAGAAATTATTCAGATAGTGAAGGGAGACGAAAATTGAATAGTCATGGGTGACTGGAATTCGATAGTAGGAAGAGGAAGAGAAGGAAACATAATAGCTAAATATGGAATGGGGGTAAGAAATGAAAGAGGAGGCCACCTGGTAGAATTTTCCACAGAACATAACTTAATCATAGCTAACACTTGGTAGAAGAATCATGGTTGTATACATGGAAGAGGCCTGGGCATACTGGAAGGATACAGATAGATTACATAATGGTATGACACAGATTTAGGAACCAAGTTTTAAATTGCAAGACATTTCCAGGGGCAAGTGTGGACTCTGATCACAATCTATTGGTTATGAACTGTAGATTAAAGCTGAAGAAACTGCAAAAAGTTGGGAATTTAAGGAGATAGGATCTGGACAAACTGACAGAACCAGAGGTTGTAGAGAGATTCAGGGAGAACATTAGAGAACGATTGACAGCAATGGGGGAAAGAAATACAGTAGAAGAAGAATGGGTAGCTTTGAGAGAAGAAATAGTGAAGGCAGCAGAGGATCAAGTAGGTAAAAAGACGAGGGCTAGTAGAAATACTTGGGTAACAGAAGATATATAGAATTTAATTGATGAATGGAGAAAATATACAAATGCAGTAAATGAAGCTGGCAAAAAGGAATACAAACGTCTCAAAAATGAGATCGACAGGAAGTGAAAAATTGGCCAAGCAGGGATGGCTAGAGGACGGATGTAAGGATGTAAAGGCATATCTCACTAAATTAAGATAGATACTGCCGACAGGAAAATTAAAGAGGCCTTTGGAGAAAGGAGAGCCACTTGTATGAATATCAAGAACTCAGATGGGTGGTGGAAGGAGTATATATAGGGTCTGTACAGGAGTGATGTACTTGAGGACAATATTATGGAAGAAGATGAAATGGGATGTATGATACTGCGTAATGAGTTTGACAGAGCACTGAAAGACCTAAGCCAAAACAAGGTCCCAGGAGTAGTCAACATTCCATTAGAACTACTGACAGCCTTGGGAGAGCCAGTCCTGAATAAACTCTACCATCTGGTGAGCAAGATGTATGAGACAGGCGAAATACCCTCAGACTTCAAGAAGAATATAATAATTCCAATCATAAAGAATAGCAGGTGTTGACAGATGTGAAAATTTCCGAACTATCAGTTTAATAAGCCACGGCTGCAAAATACTAACACGAATTCTTTACAGACAAATGGAAAAACTGGTAGAAGCTGACCCCGGAGAATATCAGTTTGGGTTCCATAGAAATGCTGGAGCACGTGAGGCAATACTGACCCTACGACTTATCTTAGAAGAAAGATTATGGAAAGGCAAACCTACGTTTCTAGCATTTGTAGACTTAGAGAAACCTTTTGGCAATGTTGACTAGAATATCCTCTTTGTAATTCTGAAGGTGGCAGGGGTAAAATACAGAAGCGGAAGGCTATTTAAAATTTGTACAGAAACCAGATGGCAGCTATAAGAGTAGAGGGGCATGAAAGGGAAGCAGTGGTTGGGAAGGGAGTTAGACAGGTTTGTAACCTATCCCCGATGTTATTCAATCTGTATATTGAGCAAGCAGTAAAGGAAACAAAAGAATAATTCGGAGTAGGAATTAAAGTCCATGGAGAAAAAATAAAAACTTTGAGTCTCGCCGATGACATTGTAATTCTGTCAGCGACAGCAAACGACCTGGAAGAACAGCTGAACGGAATGGACAGTATCTTGGAAGGAGAATATAAGATGAACATCAACAAAAGGAAAACGAGGATAATGGAATGTAGTCGAATTAAATCGGGTGATGCTAAGGGTATTAGCCTAGGATAAAAGACGCTTAAAGTAGTAAATGAGTTTTGCTGTTTGGGGATCAAAATAACTGCTGATGGTCGAAGTAGAGAGGATATAAAATGTAGATTAGCAATGTCAAGGAAAGCGTTTCTGAAGAAGAGAAATCTGTTAACATCGAGTATAAATTAAAGTGTCAGGAAGTCTTTTCTGAAAGTATTTGTATAGAGTGTGACCATGTATGGAAGTGAAAAGTGTGCGAGAAAAAATTTAGACACGAAGAGAATAGAAGGTTTAGAAATGTGGTGCTCAAGAAGATTGCTGAAGATTAGATGGGTAGATCACTTAACTAATGACGAGGTATTGAATAGAACTGGGGAGAAGAGGAGTTTGTGGCACAACTTGACAAGAAGAAGGGACCGGTTGGTAGGACATGTTCTGAGGCATCAGAAGATCACAAATTTAGCATTGGAGGGTAGCGTGGAGTGTAAAAATCGTAGAGGGAAACCAAGAGGTGAATACACTAAGAAGATTCTGAAGGATGTAAGTTCCAGTAAGTACTGGGATATGAAGAAGCTTGCACACGATAGAGTAGCATGGAGAGCTGCATCAAACCAGTCTCAGGACTGAAGACCACAACAACAACAACAGGGTTATATTATGATATTATAGTAACTCTATGCGGAAAAGTGAAACTTTCAACCGTTTTTTTCCCTTTCGGGAAAATGTATGGTCTATAATTAACGAATTATATGTTTTACTGAAAGTAGCTTTTCATTATATAATAGAATACTTACATGAGTTGTTTTACGTCTATAAACTAACACGTGAGTAAGAGGAATCATGTAATATTCCAGGACACCAACTCGTTAAAAAAGACGAAACGCATCTGCATTTATAAGTAAAATTAATGTGCAGCATACAACAGGCGTTCTCTTTCTGACTACTGCAATTTAAACGATAGTTTATTTGATTTTATACTACTCTATTGGACTTTACTTACTTATGAATAGCAGTCTTAAAGAACAAACACTGTGATGATGTCTGATTTACATGAATAATAAATAATCCTCATCCACTTGTGGTTGATTTTTTGCTACACATTTAGACTGATAAATTCCCACTAGTACTTTCGAAATAATACCATTAAAAGGTTTAACAGATAGGCATATTGCCTCAGGGAAATTGTTCTTATTTTGTATTTCATTTTTAGATCTCACTGATGGTATCGTTACCGATATAGACATATACTGTTAGCGCCTATCAGGGACAGTTCAGCTGATGAGTTACGTATTGAACTTACCTCATGTAGACTTTGTAATGCTTCCAAATCGCTAAAGATTCAGTCCGAACGAGGTAAGAATGAAATATACGTGTGTTGATCAAAAAGTAATGTGTCCTGTGCTATAAAAATGCCACAGCGAACATGCAACAACGGTATTAGTACAGGCCGTAGCCTCCGCCCTCTGCACACACGACCGTCCAACAGAGTTACCAATCCATTGTTACATTTGCGCCGTCAGTGAAGCCAAGCATTTAATTAAAACCAGTTTCGCATAATTCAAAATTTTGCTTCTTTAACAATGATTTTAAAACAGTTTTAACCTCATTCACAAAGAAATTGTATGGGGACGCAAAAATGCGGAGACATTAACAATATGCGGCGTTTTGTGAAAAAATTTATAACAGAGAAACGGACATTACAAATAATCCACCTAGCAGTCGGACGAAAACCGCTCTCACAGTAGCCAATGGATGATGTGCTGACGAAGAGATCCCAGTCGGCAGACGCGTCAGAGTTCACAGTCAACAGTGAAACGTATATAACCACACATAAAAAACTTGAGGAGGCAATAACGCACGCCCAGAAACGTCGTTGGTCACACTCCAAGCGATTCCAAAAATTGGCTGATAGTGGAGCCTCATCAACCCTACAACGCAAATTTGGCTACATGTAACTTCCACCTGTTTGGACCTTTGCAAGACAACCTACGTAGTTACAGGTTCAATGACTTAGAATAAGTTCAAACAACTTTAAAATTATTGGTCCAGAAGCAAAACCCGGAATTTTTCCAAGCTCGTTTTGATGCTTCAGAAAACGAAGCTGAAAATGCGTATACAGGCATGGCGAGTATTTTGACTCATAGTGTTGTGAAGAGAATAGTTCAGGTTTTGTTCTGCACTAATACCGCTGTTATATGTTCAGTATTAAATATTTTGGGACAAAGACGGTATTACTTTTGACCTACCAAAAATAATATTTATAAATGATATTGTCTCGATAGTGTTTCCACAACTCCAAAAGTATAAAAAAAGACCCACTGTAGCAAGCTTTCCGGTACAAAATGACCACAGTTCGTGGTCACTTTCAGTATAAATGTAAATACATTGAGCTCTTGATTACGACACAGTTCCTTACCACCAAGGCGCGAACTGCTTTAAAAAAATTAAAAGTGTATTCGGGGCATCTGCCTGAGGGAAAACGCTACTTTTTTCTCCCCACCATCAGCCGTGTTTCGGTGTTGTGTCGCAGTTAACAGTGGATTTCTCCTTATTTTTCTGTTTCTGTCACTGTGTGCCTTCTGGATTACAGCTGATACTTCAGTACAGTTTATAATCTGAAATTCTGTTGGTGGTTTTATGAATCCAAGTTGTCAAAACTCTCTGATGTGTATTCACAATTCGCACTGTTTCACTGTTTAGAATATATGAGTCACAAATACCGATTATAAAACACTAACTTCATGGCAATAACAACAATATTACTGTAGTGGAGAAACTGTGTTGAAATATGAGCTTGTAAGGCGGTCGGGCTTTATGGACCTTATCGGTCCATAACGACAGTACGATGCAGTATGATATCCTCAGAAAACTTCATTATCAACAAAAAGCAATTGCAGTAATCTCATGCAAAGAAAACTAACAAAACAATATCTACCTATAAAAGGGCAGGGGCATGCATAAATAAGTTAAAGTGAAACGTAATTTGGAGATGAACCGAGCAGGTTGTTAATGGCATTGGGAAACCCCACTTAGCAAGAGAATGCCGAGCTTCAGCGCAGAAAGGGACAAGGCCAGAACAATACATTATTCCTTTTAACGTACATATGAGGGTAAGTGGCTCCATGGCTTGAACAATGCTAGCGGCGACCCAGCAAGAAAAATAAAACTTCACCTCTAACGATACAGCGGTTGGCTGAAGCCATACTGGGCGACGCAAAGGCGACATGAGGAGATCTCCATTATATAACAACATTTTGAGAGCTAAAAATTTCTAGAGATCTCTCTCGTCTCGCAGCGGATCGCACAAGGTGAGGTGAGGTGAGATGAGATTTTTGTGAGGTAAGTGATTCATGAAAGGTATAGGTTATTGTTAGTCAGGACCATTCATTTGTAGGGATTATTGAAAGTCAGATTGCGTTGCGCTAAAAATATTGTGTGTCAGTTTAGTGATAATCAGAATAAGTAAAGAGAGAAAATGTCTGAGTACGTTCAGTTTTGCTCAGCTGTTTGAAAATCAAATAACGTAGAGGTTTTCCAGCACTGTAGTTTATAATTTTTTTCTAACCATGGAACCTCCCCATCGCATCCCCCTCAGATTTAGTTATAAGTTGGCTCAGGGATAGGCATTGAAAAACTGAACACAGATCAATCAAGAAAACAGGAAGAAGTTGTGTGGAACTATGAAAAAAATAAGCAAAATATACAAACTGAGTAGTCCATGCGCAAGGTAGGCAACATCAAGAAGCGTGTCAGCTTACGAGCGCCGTGGTCCCATGGTTAGCGTGAGCAGCTGACCGACTTCGCTCTCCAAAATTCCAGGACATGTTCAGATTGGCTTGGACATATGCAGGATTTGACGGTCTATGCACGGAAACATTTGAAAACGTAAAAAACATATGTTTTGACAGTGCACAGGGAAAACTGTGCGACTGTGAAACTGTTGCATTCATTTGTGGCAGTTTATGTGGCAAACTCTTATGTTTCCATCACTTTTTTGGGAGTGATTATCTAATCCACAAAAAAACCTAAATCGGGCAAGGTAGAAGAATCTTTTTACCCATTCGCCAAGTGTGCAAGTTAGGTGGGTCGACAACATATTCCTGTCATGTTACGCACATGCCGTCACCAGTGTCGTAAAGAATATATCAGACGTGTTTTCCTGTGGAGGAATCGGTTGACCTATGAGCTTGCGATCAAATGTTTTCGGTTCCTATTGGAGAGGCACGTCCTTTCGTCTACTAATCGCACGGTTTTGCGGTGCGGTCGCAAATCACTGACACTAAACTTATTACAGTGAATAGAGACGTCAATGAATGAAGGGACAGATCGTAACTTTGCGCAGTTGCTCACTCTAACCACGGGGCCACGGCGCTCCTCAGCTTAGATTGTCCTTGATGTTGCCTATCTAGCACATGGACTACTCAGTTTGTATAATTTGCTTATTTTTTCATAGTTCCTCACAACTTCTTCCTGTTTTCTCGATTGATCTGTGTTTAGTTTTTCAAGGCCTATCCACTGTGTCAATTTATAACTAAACCTGAGAGGGGTGCGATGGAGAGGTTCCCTTTTAAGGGGATGTTTCATACGTCAAGGATACCTCACTGGAATCTTCTAATTTTTTCTTTCAGTTTGTGTAATTAGTGTAGCTATTGTTTATTGCTAGCGCGTAATTGTAGAGAGAATCTTCTTTGTAGTTGTAGTTTCTCATTGTTGTACTGTAAAACAGTTGTGGTATGCTTGTAGATTTGTATCAAGTATTTCGCAGCTGCGCTTGCTATTAACTAGATATTATTTTCAGTGCTATGTTAATGTGTTCTCTTATTTTACTCTTCAATTTGTAAGACGGGGTAGTCTATATAAGAGAATGAATTGTGACGAATTGGAAGAAATGCATTGAGAAGCTATAAGAAAAAAAGTTTGAGAAAAAAGTAGTGTACAAAGAAGAAGAATTATTTTGAAAGAGGATATGAACAAAACAATAGGATTTAGGGACAACCGGTACAGATAAGCCTTCTTGGGAATAATGATGACCTAAGGTAGACCTTCAAGAAGTACAGAAAGTTTTATTTGCAAATCAAATACTATAAATACTGCAGTACCAAATGTCCTACTGAAAAAAAGAACCTGTCCCTTCCTTTTGTGTTATTTCGCTATGTGTTTGTGTACCCTTGTGTATTAGTGCTCTTCCTGTCTTTATGTGTTTATTTGATAATAGTTATGTTGTAGAATTTTTTCTAATACTATGATATTTAAAGAACTGGTTCAAATGGCTCTGAGCACTATGGGACTTAACATCTTTGGTCATCAGTCCCCTAGAACTTAGAACTACTTAAACCTAACTAACCTAAGGACATCACACAACACCCAGTCATCACGTATGATATTTACTTTGTGAAGATGTTTAGATATTATTTATTCTGTTCCGTTTTAATACTAATGTGTGAAGTTAATCTTTCGAAAGCCCTTCTCATTATTTTATTTATTTACTTATGTGATAATTCCTGTAACACTGATGTATATTCTTATTTCTATTCTTTTGTAAAGCCTGTATTACTACAAATGTTATCTGTATTATTATGTAGTTTAATGATGTATTTTGTACCTTTGTAATTGTATTCTCATGTCGTAAATTTGTAGTTGTATAGACACCAGTTTTTCAAATAAGTATTTTCATTTCACTGCCCACATTTCTGTTGGTCATAGTATATGCACAATATGTGAGAAAAAATGGACTGTTAGTGCTCACACAAGTGTTGATAATTTAGCAAGTGACTGGTTAACCGCATTGCTGGGTCTAAGGACACACCAAAATGTTTGCGAGTGAACAAGTGGCGGTTTATGGACTTGCTATATTGTCTGCAAGACTCTTTGATGATGATTGTACACCTGTGCAGTCGCAACCGATGGCTGCTGGCCATCTCTACAGTGGGTCTACACCTCTGATGGCCCACGAATACCATTATTTCTGCAAGGACTCCAGTGGGTCTGCACCTCTGGTGGCCCATGAATACCATAATCTCTACCAGGACTACAATCAGTCTGCTCTGTGATGACCTACCTACCAATATTCTGCAAAACTTCGACTGACTCTGCTGTGTGTTTGCTCTGTTGTGGCCCATTACATGTCTTTATGTCAAGAGTGACCATTGCCTTTCCGTTGGAAAGACAACACTACTTTTTCAAGACTGCATGGAAATCCTCTACTTCTGTGTGCATTTTCTTTTATTGCTCAGACTTAAAAAAACTGCAATGACTACTGTGATGAATGATCAGGGCTGTCTTTCTGAGAACAATTGTTGCTTTTGAGCAACAGTGTATAAATAAGTGTGTGCACTTTATATCTTTGCTATTGTAATTATGAAAAACTGTTTGAAATCGGTCTTGGCCACCGCCCAAAATTTCTAAAATTTTTTGTGGGGAGCATGGGGGCTATGTAAGGAGGATGTTTAGGATTTTATGTTGGTAACGCCACATAACGCTCAGCATGAAAATCACTGACTGTGCTGTGTGCAGTCTGTGGCTGGTTGGAATTGTTGTAATATTCGCTATTGTAGTGTTGGGCAGTTGGATCTGAACAGCGCGTATTGTTGCGCAGTTGGAGGTGCGCCGCCAGAAGTGGTGGATGTGGGGAGAGAGATAGCAGAGATTTTAAAGCGGACGATCTGGACTTGTGTCCGGCAGAAACAGGAAATTTGTAATACAGGATGTCATGAACTGATATAATGACTTTTGAACATTATTAAGGTAAATAAATTGTTCGTTCTTCATCAAAATCTTTCATTTGCTAACTATGCCTACCAGTAGTTAGTGCCTTCAGTAGTTAGAATCTTTTAATTAGCTGGCAATATTGGCGCTCGCTATATTGCAGTAGTTCAAATAACGAAGATTTTTGTGAGGTATGTGATTCATGAAAGGAATAGGTTATTGTTAGTCAGGGCCATTCTTTTGTAGGGGTTACTGAAAGTCAGATTGCGTTACGCTAAAAATATTGTGTGTCAGGTTAGTGTTAATCAGAATAAGTAAAGAGAGAAATGTCTGAGTACGTTCAGTTTTGCTCAGCTGTTTGGAAATCAAATAACATAGAGGTCACTTATACATTTTTTCTAAGGGGATGTTTCACATGATATGGAATGCAGGAAAGTTGAGAGTGAGTGAATACAGTCAATGCCATAGTAGGGAATTAGCGTTTCACATCCAGCACAGAGACAATGCCGCTACTGATCCCGATTACTAAAGTACCATCGCGCATTAGGCCCCAGTAAATGTTGAGTCGAGCTATTTCTCACTCCAGCCTGCATATGCTTTGACCATTGAATATCAAAAGCTAGGATACTAACCGATCCTCACAGTGAGTATATGAGAGTTTGTTCATTGGTTTAAAAGGTAAATTTGTTCTCCAGAAATTTAGTGTATTGACCAGCTACGATATTGTAGAAGTAAATTTAGTAGGTGAAGATTTTTGATCATTCATGCCAGTGATTACATTTTCATTTCAAGAGATAACGATTTAATAATTGTCAGCTCAAAACGCCCAAGAGTTAAATATTGTGTTATAGAGTGTTGAAAGTAATTGAACATGATTGTTGTGTATCACTTGACCCCTGAAAGTACAACTGATAAGTTATATGTAGAATGAAAAGGGGAACAGCTGTTTTGTCATTGTAGAATAGATCCCAAACATTCACTTTTATTAATTCATGCATTCCAGTTATGTGACAGGCAGCATTTGTAATTAATTTGTTATGATCTGCACCTAATATTAGCTACCTTACAGGGCCAGATTCATATTCATATAGAATGACTCTTTAACACCCAGGGCTTGAAAAGACATTTCAGATTCATTAGCCATTTGCATGCAGTAGCTTACAAGCTACATTGCCAAAAACAAACAGTGACATTAATAATATCTGCTGTTACGTAAAATAAGGGAAATCCACTGCTGATGGTGAGACATTACTGAAACATGATTGGGTGACGAAATAACAAGAAATTGTGATTTTCTCTAAGCAATGCCTTCGAAACGCCGTTACTGATAAAGAAAATCCACTTCTAATTGAATAAAAATTTCGGTAGGATGTGCAAATGTTAAATTTTAAGTCATTTCTTCTAATCCTTAAAATTAATTATAGGAAATGAATTGTGGAGCAGAATTTCATATAAAGGCACATACTGTGAAGAAATATTGCTTTCATACCTGGAGTAATTTTGATAACATTATTGAGATTAGTGGAGATACTTCTTAGAGACACTTAAAATGCAAAATCCATTTGTTGATTGTTTTCATACAGGCCTCTAGTTAACTTCAATACCTTGAGTACAATAAAACTTACTAATATGCACAAGTTGTGTAAAACAAAATACAATATGGTAATTATATTAATATCACTGAGCAGCCATTGTACAATATTTAGTTCCAAAGTTTCTAAATCTATAAAAAGTGATCAAGAATAACCTAGGAGTAATAGAAGTCATAGAATAAAAACTATATGTTCTATCTACGAAACTGTCAGATTTTCAAACAAATTTTTAATTTAAGTACAATGAAACCTGTCAGAGGGGCAAAAAAAGTTTAGGAACTTCTGAAGAAGAGGAGATTTCTGAACCAACGTCAGTTATTTAGTTGTTGAACTGTTCACTGATCATGTCCGGGATATCTCTCAGTGTTTTCAATCGTATCCAACAGATTACAAAAACTGAACTTCTTGTTGGTTCATAATTAGTTATAAACAGTTTCGGATAGTACTTTGTTTATTTTTAACCGGACTGGACAGACAACAGCAGTCTGCACACTTTACAGTAACATTATCAGCCCAGAAAACTCGCTTAAATATTCTGTGTGTATCGGTTTCGCGTTGACACTCACTTCGAATAGCCAGTGGAATTAGTCTTGGCCTAAGATCGCCTCACAATACGTATAGCATTACAATACGGGCTAATCTTCTCAGACATGTCATTATGGCTATAATACTGCAAGTGGTTGTCAAGTCGGAACAGTTTTAATAAAAAAAACTATTTACGTTAAATTAACAAACTAAATTGTGTACATACAAGTATGAATACACGGTGTCTCAAACCTTTTGGGTTGATCTGAAACAGGCGACAGTGGACCCACAACGAATTATATTGTGACAGAGAACCAATGGTCGGAAATGCATATTTATTGTGTCATGGACATAAACAGAGTACACCACATAACAACAACGTACCTAATAGTAACTGTTCGATGTGACAACCGCCAGTATCAATGTATATATTGGAACGGTGCGTGAAGATCATCCGCAGTCTCGCAGATATCCCAGGTGTCTGTTATACTCTGGAACAGCAGCTTGTGATAAGCAGCGTACACAGCCGACAACCAAACAGACACACTGTTCACAACTTAGCTCACAGCACGTGTGTCATACGATGACCGCATACATAGCGCCAGCGCAATATCCTGTGCCACACACACACCACAATCCCTCATGTCAGTTCTCCTTTACAAAAAAAATGGTTCAAATGGCTCTTAGCACTATGCGACTTAACTTCTGAGGTCATCAGTCGCCTAGAACTTAGAACTAATTAAACCTAATTAACCTAAGGACATCACACACATCCATGCCCGAGGCAGGATTCGAATCTGCGACTGGAGCGGTCGCTCGGCTCCAGACTGTAGCGCCTAGAACCGCACGGCCACTCTGGCCGACTCTCCTTTACATCAGACAGCTTGTAATGTGTCAGTGGTGAAGTATGTTAATGCCTTTCTCCTAGTACGACACTAGAAATCTATGGGAGAGTGCGGGAGGACGTCATGCGCCTTTGCTATACATACACTGAGATTGGCGGTCGTCACTTTGAACAACTACTATGAGCTACGTTGCTTTTATGTGGTATGCACTTTGTATATCCACTACAAAATAAGTACGCATTTTCGTCTATTGGTTCCCTATCTCAGTATAATTGGTTATGGACCCACTATCCCTGTTTCAATTTGATTCAGCAAGCTTGAGACATACTTTATCGAAATAAACATGTAAAACAGATCGAAGTCAACAGAACATAGCTACATAGTACATTATATTAAATGAATTCTGTGCATTTAAGATTAGCACGTATTTTAAATACGACAGTATGCCATCTTAAGCACTGTATAACATTAAAACACTTGTTAATGGCACTTTCATGCCGAAATCATGATCGTGAAAATGTAACACTGCAAATAAAGAACCGTCTAATGGCGGTACTGACTTTAAAGAAATGTATTGTGAGTGTGGTCCACATTATGAAAAAATTATTAACTGAAATCTAGAATCTTGAACTGAATCCAGAACAGCGGATGGGGCTAAGACTTTGCCATGTCTTTGCTTGGGGGGATGCTGCCAAAACAGAAGCTTATTTGAAGGATTGTCTCAGCGTCAACCAATGACCGTCTACTTCTCTAACATTTTTCCCCGTTGTACAGGAATTTTGTTACAGCTTGTAACGGAACATATTAAAGGCTTTACTTTACCGACGTATGCGATACCCTCCAAATTCAACCAGTTTAATGAGTATTTATGATTATAGAAAAGTTATTGTGTATGTTAACAATGATTGCATAACATGTCTGCATAAACAGTCACCCCATTAAATTATACTGAATAACTGACCCACACAAAAGTTTATATCACTTGATCACTGATACAGCAAATGTCATAAGGTAAAAACACTAAGTTCACCTTAAATAATTAATATGAAGTACGAAAAATAGTGGCCAACTTAAGTATTTTGGATCTCCTTAAATAAAAATCACCCAGTGAAACCTATTTGTTCAGTAGGAGCGTTTTCACTCAGTATTCACGTAATCAATCCTATTTTAGACGAAAACCAATGTAATTCTTAATAATTCATGTTATTTACTTATTTATGCAAATTAGAGAAGTCAATTGACAAACTTCTAAAAAACGGCCTTTTTGTAACAGAGAATTATTCTGTCAAGTCAACAAATCTGTCTGTCATTTTAATAACATGTTAAATTATGTCACTCGATGCAAATTAATAACTTTTCTGCACAAATTATGATAACAGATGTACATGTGACTTATAAACTATATCTCTTTTTAGTAGTTCTTTGACAATGTTATAAATACAAGCTGCAAGAAGGGTCGGGAGGCAGTCGGAATGTCACTTTGGTAAAATGTGTTTGTGTGTTATTGTTTGAGGTGGATAAACAATGCAAAGAACATGTAAAGGAAGTACTACTTGGTGTTGTGTTATGGTCTTTGGTGGACAGTGGAATTAAGATGGCCACCAGAGTAATAAATATTTGAAGTTTACATATTTGTTGGTTTCGCTCGTTCTTTATCATCAAAAGCACATAAAAAACACGGGACCTCATGTTTTTAACCCCAGACAACCAGATGTAGAGCCAGCATCAGCATCGAGAGACAGCAGCGATCCAGCAAGTAGCAGCGATTACCACAACACAATGCATTTTAATGGCGCCAACCTAACATCAAGTGCTAACAAGCTCCGTAAATGGGAGTGAAATAGTGCGATTATAGCAATTAGCAATATCTACGACCAGGCGACCATTACAAGCTCTAGCTTAGTAGGTGAAGCAAGTGGTGGCTGACAGTTGCTTCAGGAAGTTGTGAGTTGCGACAAACGATAGAGCTTCTAAATTTTATGAGGTACGACCAAAGAGAACGCGGCCTCGTTTCTGTTGCCAGAACTCTATGAGGACTGTTACTAAATAGCAGCACCGGCAACGCATCAGTAGAGTACAAATTTGTCACTTAACCGCGGTGCCATGGATTTCCCACTTTATGAACCAATGTCATCGTACTGGGCAGGCGGGAGGCATTCGCTGTTCACAGCCCAGCATTTGGCAGTCCCCGGCCACTTAGTACGCAGTCTGCTCAAATGGCTCTGAACACTATGGGACTTGAAATCTGATGTCATCAGTCCCCAGACCTTAGCGGTCGTGCGGTTCCAGACTGAAGCGCCTAGAACCGCTCGCCCACCACGGACGGCTGCAGTCTGCTGCAATAGTAAGACGCGTTGTCCTTGGCGGCTGTTGTGTAAGAGCACAAGAGTACGTGAACACCCCAACTTTTCGTATCTCACAGATTTGTTAGTTATTTCTCTTTGAATTCTGTTAAACGTAATGGAGATGCGGCAATCTGAAATACACGGCACAAAATCTACCGCGCAATGCTACATTGCTGCTCCTCTAAAGTCCATGAAACTTGGCATCAAGGTCACGAAATGGAAATTTGTGGTAAGGTCTTACACGCTACTTAATCTAACCTAAGGTCGACACACACACCCATGCCCGATGGAGGATTCGAACCTCCGGCTGGAGGAGCCGCGCCGACCGTGTCAGGACGCCCAAGACCGCGCAGCTACCCCGCGCAAGGTCGCGAATACATCACCAATTGTGCACGTTTTAAAGACCTTTTGCACATGCGCAATTGGCTTGACGTAATTGCCTTCTGGGTCAAATATATACGGATTGGATAAACAACGTGCACCGTTCATGCAGTGCTTAGATAGCCCTTGAAACTAAATGTTTACATCAGTGCCACCAGTTGGTAGCACACTGTGGAAGACTTTTATCCCCTTTTGCTTGGTATAAATCCCGCTAGACGGCAGCACACTCCTCAGTTATGCCAACACTCTCAGAATATAGTAAAATTAAGTTGGACCTCAGTATATATTACAGTTATAGTGAAAGAAATATCTATTTTGTGGGATTATGAATGAGATATAGTATTTTGGATTTCATCACACAGTAATTCATCTGAAGCACTGAGAACCATGGGGCACATCGTCGTCGATTGTCAGACTGTAGCATTTATTCATTCTTCTGACATCTATTGATCTTGTGGTGGGTCAGATTTATCTGCACTGTAGGCCACATTGTACATATGTAAATCCATGGAAAGCTATCTCACTGGTTGCTCTGATATTTACTTAAATGTGGGACCGAAGACGGTGTGCTTTTGGTCCTTATAGTTCTCAGCGTCTCATTTGCATTCTAGTCAAATTCCAACGTTGTTAAAGAGTGATACTTGAATTTCATCATTTCCACAGACAGTATTTTGTATTTGGAGTTGGTTGTTTACTATGCGGGAATCGCTTAACGTGTTAACATACACTCTGTCGAATCTGTTTTAACTGCTAACTGAAAAGAAAATACCCAGGAAAAGTTAGCCGCAAAGGAAGTAGGGCCGGCCAGACTACACCAGACTACATCTGTTGGCTCAAAAAGTGAAGAAATCGAATAAGCGTGACTATAATTGAACATTTAACAAAGATGTTTATAACAAGCATAAGTAAGAATGTCTGATTTCCAGCCCAGAAGTTTATCTTGTACATCAGCCTGGAAAAATTTAAAAAAAAATGACGAAAATTGCCACTTACGCAAAAATACGAAACAAAGAGTAGCGAAAGCCTTAAAATTAGTTCGTTCTTGTCTTAAACTGTACTTAATTATGTACAAAACAACAAAATCCACAAAAAGAATTCTCCCCTTATGCATATTGCATATAATTACTATTATTATTATTATTATTACTTTATTATTATTATTTGCAGTGGCTGTAGTTGAATAAATATGGTGATATTTATCTGAATTTCAAATTTTGTGAACATCCAGAATCTATCTACGTTCACGAGCCGCTACTGTGCGCTACTGGCAAATGCCATAGTCTCGCAGATGTGATTTTGACTGTGAGGGAATCGCACCAGCTGGCCGCCTCCAGTTCGCTGAAACGTTAACCTCCTCAAACGGCGCTTACCGACCGCCCACCTGAATGGAGGTGACGACACGTGCCTGGCCGCTGTCGCACAATAGCCCAGGTGCCAACACCTTTTGGGCCCCTACTTCTAACTGCCCCTACTGTCGTCCTAATGGGTCCGACGTGGCAATAGTCCGACTGCTACGATCGGTAACTCACAACAGGAGAAATAATATTTCTGCCCCGTACAGAAAACAAACTGACATTCCCCTTGCGTTACTTTATCAACAGAAAATCTGCATATCATATTACGAAATTAAGTTCTTCATATAAATGAAATGTCAGGTTGGCTACAGGCGGACGCGTCTCATAGGCATAGGCAAAAAATGGAAGCGGTAATTGATACTACATTGCTGCTGAACGATACTACATTGCTGCTGCAGATGAAATAAGTAAGAAATTCGTGGGGGTATGTACCGTCTATGCAACTAATTGAAGGCAGTTAGTTTCCTGCCATATGTGTTTCGCTTCTTTTATTTGGGAAGCACCATCAGTGGCCTGCAATAAATGTTTCCTTTTTCGCATACAATATAAGTATTATGTGGTAGATATAATATGCTGCTGTATTTCAATTTGTCATGTTTTTAGGTTAGAATCAATTTTTGTAGCACAAATTTCGTAATGTGAACTTATCGTTAGGTGTCACGAATTCCAGCGCTGTTAACTCAAGTGTGTGGTCCTGTAAATGTATTCGTTAGTTTCCGTACTCCAGATTGCCGATTTCTGGCACTTTTTCACCCACACTTGTCACATTGCATTTTTTACTTGAACTTTCCATTTTGTGATCAACATATGTGTGTTTTCGGTATGTAGTGTTGCCAACTGTTGTTGCGTGTTTATCTGTCTTTTGCCTATGTTGTCTTGTGGTTTGCTATATATATATATATATATATATATATATATATATATGTGTGTGTGTGTGTGTGTGTGTGTGTGTGTGTGTGTGCAGCGGGGAGGTGGAGGAGTTAGGGCTAAGGGAGGGAGGGAGAGAGAGAGAGACGGAGAGAGGGAGGAGGAGGAAAGGATTCATTAATTATTCATCCTGCTTACATTTCGGTTTGCTATTGTTTTGGTGGCTAGCAAGATCAGAGAGTAATTGCTTATATGGATTTGGTCATTGAGTACCTTCTTTTCCATTGGAATGGCTCTTTTTATGTGAAAGTTTTCTTACAATATCCTTTTCCATTATTTAAAATTGCAATGCTGAACTTTAATATTTAGATAGATGCTATTAATATTTTTTTTATCGCTGATTTCTTAAGCGATGTAGTCTAATAGATGTCGTTTTGATTCAGTCTGATGTTTTAATGTAAAATAAAAAGTATTTTCATAATGATCCTATGCACGATTAAATGTGTCAAAAGAAAAAGTTTAGATACCAGAGAATGTGTATTTACACTCTCAAAATGCTTGTTAAAGCCATGCAAGACAATAGTGAACAAAGAATTAACTTCTGGTGAAATATCTCGCAAGTTTTATAAGGCAAATCTAGACTTCGACTAGTGTCTAGCCATTGTCAATGCACTATTTCATGGTATCAACGCATTTCATGATATCAATGCATGCGCTAGTACGTCAGTCCCCTGTTGTTCGGGCTTATGTCATAGTTCGTTCAAGACTAGTCTTGTTGTCTTGAACGAACTGTGACAGAATCCCGAACATCAATTCACTGATGTACTAGCGCATGCATTGATATAATGAAACAGTGCATTGATAATGGCTAGGCACTAGCCGAGATCTAGATTTGCCAAATAAAACCTGAAAGAAAAGGACGACTGATTACTGTGCTCTATCATTTGAAAGTCATATCACAGTCGTTGAGTGCACCCACATTCCTAATGGAAGTTTATTTGATGGAGAAAAAAATTACTGCATGTTATCATAAAATTTACGTAGTATTCATGTTTTAGCAACTAAATAAAAAGTATTTTATTAAATATTACAACTCTAAATATAGAAACAGAAGTCCTCTGCTCGCCTCTTATTGTATGCCTGCTCTAGTCTTAGGGATTACTGTAGAGATTTTGGTATTCTCTTGGAATTCTCGGGACTGATATCTTCCCGGTATTGATGTCGATGAAAGACAAACATCGTCGACATTCCCGATTTTCGAAATGGTCGAACTGTCTACATACACCAATCAATTTTATGTGGAAACCTGAGTGCGTGAGTCTTACTCGCACTTGGTCATTGTTTTTTGTTATAGTTTGACCACGACTAACTGTCTCAAAACAAGAGTGCTGACTTACAGTGGTCGTAACTTTTCTTTTCAGACACGTTGAGAGTTTGATTTCAAAACGCTGTGAGCACTATAGGCTATATTTATTCTCCTGTTTACTGCTTTTGCTGCCTATACAATCGCTGTAGCAACTCTAAGAAGTACAGCAAGTCGCTACACACTTAATGTTGGCGAATTCATTTGTACCGTTCATTATTGTTAAGTAAAATCGGAATTGCTGAGCGGAAGTGGCAGTTGGTGCTCGTTGGCACTGCACTGCCTAACGCCCCTCCCCCATGCTGCACCCCTTTCCACCCCCACCCTACGCTCGCGGCGCTCATAACGGCGGCCCGACAGCCACTGCTCCATCACGGAGTTAATGCAGCCCCGCCAAAGTTGGCCTAACTTATTTACTGGCCAAGTTGGGCGAAAGTTAAATTAAGTTAAATGTTAAATCGCGGAGCCAATTTCTTTGGACGTATATACAACAGTTAAACGGGACCGGCACGCAATGAATTAGCCGTAAGAGAAAATCTTTCTTATTATTATTCGCTTCCCTGGTACTGTGGAGCCTGCACATAATGCCGAAATACGAGAACGGAAAAGTTCGGCGAAACCATTCACTTACCTGTTTTCTTGTGGCTATCTGAAAAACGGCCATGAGAGGAAATGTTTTCACAATCATATAAAAATACGTTTTTCTGCTTCTGCTTAGTTTTAATATTCATATTTAGTTCGTCATTACGCATTTCGGCTGCCCATCTTCTAGCAAACGTTTTTATAAAGATGAAGGTTTACGTCGTCTTACAGAACACGTGAATCGTAGATCGATCGATCTATGTTGAATACAGTCGTAAGAGGTCTCCAGCTGCTTAACTACTTTTGCTGCTTTACGGCCACCTTATAAAATTTGTAATACAGTCAATATATATATATATATATATATATATATATATATATATATACTGCATGAGGGATGTGACTGTCTTACAAATTTTATATATATACATATATATATTGCGTGAGGTTCACAATTTCTCGCTTTTACCAAATAACTCAATATCCGGTCGTTTAGCAAACTATAGCGGATGTCCTGAAAGCACAACTTTTTTTTTGAACCATTATCTGATTTTAAAAGTTGTTTATCGTGAGTTTAGTACAAACTTCTTCCTCAAATTAAGGACTACGTTTAATACTAGTAGCCTTCAACATAAATGTCAATTTTGCCAGTGTTCGTCTGCTTTTTATGTCCTCCTTACTCCGTCCACCATGGGTTATTCTGCTGCCTAGGTAGCAAAATTTCTTAACTACACCTACTTCGTGATCCCAGATTCTGATGTTACTTTTCTCGCTGTTCTCATTTCTGTTACTTCTCATTACTTTCATCTTTCTTCGATTTGTTCTCAGCCCGTATTCTGTACTCATTAGACTGTTCATTCCATTCAACAGATCCTGTAATTCTTCTTCACTTTCACTGAGTATATCAATGTAATCAGCGAGTCTTATTACTCATACCCTTTCACCTCGAATTTTAATCCCACTCTTGAACCTATCTTCTATTTTTGGAACTGGTTATTCGACGTTTAGAGTTGATGGGAAAGGTTTAATTCCTGCCTTAAACCTTTTTTAATCCGAACACCTCGATCTTCGTCTTCCAATCATATGTTACCAGTGATCGATGACCTCAGGAGTTTGGTCCCATCGGAACTTACCACCCTCTTACGGTATCCTCTGTCCGTGTGCTTAACTGAGTCAAACTGTCCTTCGACGGTTGTTCGAAGACGTCAAATTGTATGTTTCATGTGCCACTTGTTCATCGTACGTCTTATACTCAGAACATCGCATATACAGCGTGAGACATTACTATATTATAATATTTCGAGAACTGCATGGTACTAATCATAACAGCCAAGGAGCTTTCTTCATTACTTCCTCCTCGCAAAAAAGATACAGAATAATGATTAAACGAGGCGTTGAAGATCTTCAGTATCTTGACTTTAATTCTGCCGCAGATACCGTACATGAAAAGTGAAAGTCCTGATTTACAGTGGCCGGTGCTGGCAAGATGAGGAACAAATTTATCTCCTCATACAGTTTTACCAGTTTCATTATAATCTGTGAACCACGAAATGGCGACTGTGACGACGAAAAGGTTCTGCAGTGAAAGGTTGACTCATAATATAATGAAACACTATTCAGACTTCATCAGACATAATACACGGTCCTCTCACATTAATTGTCGACGTCAGCGTACAATAACCATTCACAAACGGCACGTGGCAGCACCAGTGATGGAGGACACAAAAGGTGTCGGGAGGAGGCGAAGAACAGTGCAGGCGTTGTCGTAATGCAGAAACAAACCGATTTGTACTGAAGCTCCAAAGAAACTGGTATAGGCATGGGTCTTTAAATACTGAGGTACGGCGCTGCGGTCGGAAAAATCTATATAAGAAATGTGTCTAACACCCTTGTTAGATCGGTTACTGCTGCTAAAACGGCAGGTTATCAAGATTGAAGTGAGTTTAGTCGCCGGCCGTTGTGGCCGAGCGGTTCTAGGTGCTTCAGTCCGGAACCGCGCTGCTGCTACGGTCGCAGGTTCGAATCCTGCTTCGGGCATGGATGTGTTGATGTCCTTAGATTAGTTAGGTTTAAGTAGTTCTAAGCCTAGGGGACTGATGGCCTCAGATGTTAAGTCCCACAGTGCTCAGAGCCATTTTGAGTTTAGTCGCCGCACGAGCGATGGGACACAGCATCTCCGAGGTATAGATGAAGGGGGGATTTTCCAGTACGACCATTTAACGAGTGTACCGTGAATATGAGAAATCTGGTAAAACATCACATCTCCGACATCGCTGCGGCCGAAGAAAGATCATGCAAGAACGGGACCAACGACGACTGAAGAGAATCGTTCAACGAGACAAAAGTGCGAGCCTTCAGCAAAGTGCTACAGGTTTCAGTGCTGGACCATCAACAAGTGTCAGCGTGCGAAGCATTGAACGACACATAATTGATATGGGCCTACGGAGTCGAAGGCCCACTCGTGTACCCCTGATGGCTGCACGACTGAAAGTTTTACGTGTCGCCTGGGACAGTCAACACCAGCATAGGACTGTTGATGACTAGATATATATTTCCCGGTCGGACGAGTCTCGTTTCAGATTGTATAGAGTGGATGGATAATGACGGGAATGGAAAGAGTCTCATGCATCCATGGAGACTGCATGTCAGGAGGAGATTTTCAAGCTGGTGGAAGCTCTGTAATTGTATGGGGCATCTCCAGAAGGAGTGACATGGGACCCCTAATACGTCTAGATACAGCTCTAACAGGTAACAAGTACGTAAGCGTCCTGCCTGATCACCAGGATCCATTCATTTCCATTGTGCTTTGCGACGGGCATGTGTAATTCCAGCAGGACAATGCGGCAAACCACACGTCCAGAATTGCTACAGAGTGGCTTCCGGAACTCTCTTCTGAGTTTAAACACTTCCGTTGGACGCCAAACTCCCCAGACATGAAAGTTATTTAGCATAACTGGGCTTCCTATCAACGTGCTGTTCAGAAGAGATCTCCAGGCCCCAATACTCTTACTCTTTGGGCAGCCCTGCAGTATTCATGGTGTCAGTCAGGTCCAGTACTACTACATACATTATCCGAGTCCATACCAAGTCGTGTTATGGCACTTATGCGTGCTCGCGGTGCCCGGCATGGTTTAGGCAGGTGTACCAGTTCCTTTGGCTCTTCAGTATATATCATTTCCGAAAAGACGCAATCGTTGGCTTTCGGGACAAGGAAGGATGCATTACCGAACAGTTAAGTTGAAAACTGTTCGCGTGCCTCTGTGGTTAAAGTATAATGTGCGCTGAAAAATGGCGCTAACTTAAGCCGAGCCGGGGCGACCGTGGTGCACAACGGGCCATAGATTGCAGGGTTGAATAAAAGCTGCCGGCCGGAGTGACCGGGCGGTTCTAGGCGCTACAGCCTGGAACCGCGCGACCGCTACGGTCGCAGGTTCGAATACTGCCTCGGACATGGATGTGTGTGATGTCCTTAGGTTAGTTAGTTTTAAGTAGCAGGTTCTAGAGGACTGATGACCTCAGAAGTTAAGTCCCATAGTGCTCAGAGCCATTTGAACAATTTTGACTTTGAACAAAGGCTGCGGAGATGTGTACTGGCTAATAGGCGTGCAACTATTGAGCAACTGACAGCGCAGATAAATCAACAGGTATCATGTTTTCTCAAAGACCGTTCAGAAAACAATGCTGAGTACGGCCCCCTGCAGCAGGCAGCCATTCTGACTGCTATTCATCGGCTGGAATTTGCACGCCAACTCGGCAACTGTGCGTCTACCGAGTGCCGACAGGTGGCCTTTCCAGATGAATCATATTTTATGCCCAATCGGACGGCTGGCCGCTGGCTTGTTCGGCACGAAACGTCTGAAAGAAAACATCCTGCACCAAACGTCCGAAGGATCCCGGAGGGAGGAGGGAATTTTATTGTCTGGAAAATGTTTTGGTGGAATTCCGTGGGTGACATCATTCTGGAAGGCGCAATGGATCAACACAAGTATGCATCTATCCTCGGTGACCATATCGACCCCTACATGATGTTTGTTTCTCCTCAGCACGTTGACCGAGCGCGTTGGCTTAGTGGTTAGCACTCTGGACTCGCATTCGGGAGGACAACGGTTGAATCCTGCGTCCGGCCAACCTGGTTCAGATTTCTGTGATTTCCCTTTCATTAGCAACTTTGAGCCAAGCATAAAATCAGTTACCTCTCTATTGTATATCGTAAATAGTTTAGCAGGTTGGACATGGAGGTCTTAGTCTCAGTTTCTAGCTTTAACGTACTCTAATCTCTTCTAGTTAAGTTAGTTTTTAGGATGGTAGATGTTAAAGGCATGGTGAGCGACGGCCAGCGTCTTGAGGGTCATTCCAAGACCCGGGCCGCCACCCACAACCAGGTGACGGGCAATATTATACCTATCCCTTCTCTATTCAGTTCTCTCCCTTCCTTCTTTCTAAATATTTAATTTCGTTTTGTTTATCAATATCTTACTTGATTTTGTATTAGTTATAAGTTTTTCTAATGCTGCGCAAAAAAAAAGATATCAAATGGATGTAAACAAATAGAGCCCGCCTCCACGTGGCGGGACACGGGCAACGGTGTGAGTGGGGACGGGAGCCGGGGTGATGTTACTCCGGACCCCGGATCCAGTCACAGCGGCAAAGTGGCAACATACGTCCCACCATAAGAAATTAGACGGTGGGTCATAAAATACACTCCTGGAAATGGAAAAAAGAACACATTGACACCGGTGTGTCAGACCCACCATACTTGCTCCGGACACTGCGAGAGGGCTGTACAAGCAATGATCACACGCACGGCACAGCGGACACACCAGGAACCGCGGTGTTGACCGTCGAATGGCGCTAGCTGCGCAGCATTTGTGCACCGCCGCCGTCAGTGTCAGCCAGTTTGCCGTGGCATACGGAGCTCCATCGCAGTCTTTAACACTGGTAGCATGCCGCGACAGCGTGGACGTGAACCGTATGTGCAGTTGACGGACTTTGAGCGAGGGCGTATAGTGGGCATGCGGGACGCCGGGTTGACGTACCGCCGAATTGCTCAACACGTGGGGCGTGAGGTCTCCACAGTACATCGATGTTGTCGCCAGTGGTCGGCGGAAGGTGCACGTGCCCGTCGACCTGGGACCGGACCGCAGCGACGCACGGATGCCCGCCAAGACCGTAGGATCCTACGCAGTGCCGTAGGGGACCGCACCGCCACTTCCCAGCAAATTAGGGACACTGTTGCTCCTGGGGTATCGGCGAGGACCATTCGCAACCGTCTCCATGAAGCTGGGCTACGGTCCCGCACACCGTTAGGCCGTCTTCCGCTCACGCCCCAACATCGTGCAGCCCGCCTCCAGTGGTGTCGCGACAGGCGTGAATGGAGGGACGAATGGAGACGTGTCGTCTTCAGCGATGAGAGTCGCTTCTGCCTTGGTGTCAATGATGGTCGTATGCGTGTTTGGCGCCGTGCAGGTGAGCGCCACAATCAGGACTGCATACGACCGAGGCACACAGGGCCAACACCCGGCATCATGGTGTGGGGAGCGATCTCCTACACTGGCCGTACACCACTGGTGATCGTCGAGGAGACACTGAATAGTGCACGGTACATCCAAACCGTCATCGAACCCATCGTTCTACCATTCCTAGACCGGCAAGGGAACTTGCTGTTCCAACAGGACAATGCACGTCCGCATGTATCCCGTGCCACCCAATGTGCTCTAGAAGGTGTAAGTCAACTACCCTGGCCAGCAAGATCTCCGGATCTGTCCCCCATTGAGCATGTTTGGGACTGGATGAAGCGTCGTCTCACGCGGTCTGCACGTCCAGCACGAACGCTGGTCCAACTGAGGCGCCAGGTTGAAATGGCATGGCGAGCCGTTCCACAGGACTACATCCAGCATCTCTACGATCGTCTCCGTGGGAGAATAGCAGCCTGCATTGCTGCGAAAGGTGGATATACACTGTACTAGTGCCGATATTGTGCATGCTCTGTTGCCTGTGTCTATGTGCTTGTGGTTCTGTGATCATGTGATGTATCTGACCCCAGGAATGTGTCAATAAAGTTTCCTCTTCCTGGGACAATGAATTCACGGTGTTCTTATTTCAATTTCCAGGAGTGTATAAGCAGCTAATGAAAAAAAAATTTAAAAAAAACCCTAAATCGCTCTAGGTAAATGCCGGGATAGTACCTTTAAAAGGGCACAACCGATCTCCTTCCCCGTTCTTCCCTAATGCGATGAAGCCGGTGGCCTCGCTGTCTGGTCTCCTCTCCCAAAAGCACCCCAACCCAACAACCCAACTATTCGGCTCGTTAGTATCTACGAGCAGGACAATGCAAGGCGACACACGGCTCGCAGTGTACGTGTGTGGTGCGAAGAGCACCACGATGCGGTAACCGTTATTTCGTAGTCACCAAACATCCCGGACTTGAACTCAATCACGAGCCTGAAGGACGACATGGATCGGGCTGTTCGCACCATGGATCTGGAGACATAGGGCAGCTGGCCACGGCATTGGAGTTGGCATGGTTCCACACCCACCTTCCACAATTTCACTGACCCTCTTTCTGCATGTCTCGCGGAGGTACGCGCTGCAGAATGTGGTTATTCAGGATACACTTGAATGTTCAAAATTAATCAGTTGCACTTAAATGGCCCGTCATATTTGCTTTGGTATTAAAGTGTCAGCCACATGCAGATTTAAACATTACCAGATCTGAGACCAAAACCCAGTAGCAGTTTCTACGACGGACTCAGTCATCTTCTCCAGTTACTGACATTTTTGCTGTTATGTGAACCCGCTGCGTGGTCTCCGAGCCGTTGTCCAAGAAACCTTGCTGTATTTTCCTTTTCGGCTTGCATCCATCCGCCTGGGGACTGTGCAAAAGCTACCAGGATCCTAAACTTGTCTTCATCTACATCTTCCGGTTACTCTGCAGTCCACACTTAAGTGCCTGGCACAGGGTTCATCGAACCATTTTCATGCTACTTCTCTACCAATCCACTCTCGAATGGCGCGCGGAAAAAAGGAACACCTAAATCTTTCAATTCGAGATCTGATTTCTCTTATTTTGTTATGATGATCATTTCTCCTTATGTCAGTGGGTGTCAACAAAATATTTACGCATTCGGAAGGGAAAGTTGGTGATTGAAATTTCGTAAATAGATCTCGCCGCAAAGAAAACCGCCATTGTTTCAGTGACTGCCATCCCAACTCGCGTATCATATCAGTGGTACTCTCACCCCTATTGCGCGATAACACAAAACGAGCTGCTCTTCTTCGCACTTTTTCGATGTCTTACGTCAATCCTACCCGGTAAGAATCCCATACCACGCAGCAATATTCCAGCAGAGGACGAACAAATGTAATGTAGGCGGTCTCTTAAGTGGGTCTGTCGCTTCTTCTAAGTGTTCCGCCAACAAAGCGCAGTCTTTGTTTCGCCTTCTCCACAATATTATCTATGTGGCTTTCCAGTTTAAGTTGCTCGTAATTGTAATTCCTAGATATTTAGTCGAATTGACAGCCCTTAGATTTGTGCGATGTATCGTATACCCAAAATTTATCGTGTTTCTTTTAGTACCCGTGTGGATTAACTCACAACTCTCTTTGTTTAGTGCTAATTGCCACTTTTCACACCATACAGAAATTCTCTCTAGATCACTTTGTAATTGGAATTCATCGCCTGATGATTTTACTAGACGATAAATTACAGCGTCATCTGCAAACAATCCAAGGGGGCTGCTCAGATTATCACCTAGATCATTTCTATAAATCAGGAACAACAGACGGCCCATGAGACTACCTAGCGAAACGCCAGATATCGCTTCTGTCCTACTCGATCACTACGTCTATCACTACGAACTGTGACCTCTCTGAGAGGAAATCACGGATCCAGTCACACAACTGAGACGATACTCCATATGAACGCAATTTTGTAACAGTCGCTTTTGAGGAACGTTATCAAAAGCCTTCTGGAAATCTAGGAATATGGAATCGATCTGAGATCCGATGTCGACAGCACTCATTACTTCATGGGAATAAAGAGCTAGCTGTGTTGGACAAGATCGATATTTTCTGAATCCGTGTTAGTTATGTATCACTAAGTCATTTTCTTCAAGGTGATTCATAATGTTCGAGTACAGTGTATGCTCCAAAATCCTACTGCAAATTGGGGTCAGTGATACGGGTCTGTAATTCAATGGGTTACTCCTGTTTCCTTTCTTGAGTATTGGGGTGACCTGTGCTACTTTCCAGTCTTTAGGAACTGACCTTTCGTCAAGTGAACGGTTGTATACGATTGCTAAGAAAGTCGCTATTGTGTCTGCATACTCTGAGAGGAACCTGACTTGTATACCATCTGGACCGGAAGACTTGCCTTTCTTAAGTGATTTTAATTGTTTCGCAACACCTAAGGTATCTACTTGATGTCACTCTTGCTAACAACTGTTCTGGTTTCGGATCACATTAATTATCCTTCATTCATTCTATCAACCCTGCATTTTTGTATAATGAAAACTGTATATTTAATACACACTCGAACAGCACGTAACGTCATTTTTGTAGTAAAACCGAATGAAATAAAATCCTGTATTCATCAAATATACTCGGACATTTTACATGAGTTTACAAGAAAAAGTTAAAAAAAAGAATCAATATTAGTGACAGTGTAACAAGAATTTTATATGTGCGAAGAGTAGCAACATTTTATAGACAACAGATATTATCTTAAAGAACAATAACGTTAAGTTTGGTGCTCTTTATTTTTTTCACTACGATTTTGTCTTCGGCATTGTTCTTAGCTGATAGATGAGTAATATGTAAAAGGGTCTGTAGAGGGATTAATTTAAAATACATACTAACGGTAAAAAATCTCAACAGCAAGAAACAACTAATGTACAGTAGTGAAATTTCGGGACTGCATTTGCCTTGGTGACAAATTTAAGTGATTGACTTTGCAAGGTGACAGATTAACATTGCCAGTGCAAATGTGAAATTCTGGTACATTAAAAACTGGTGTAACCGACAGAAGGTTGAATACAAGCTTGAAAATTGGTATTTATTGTATTGTATATGTGCCGGACGTAAGTTTGTGGGATGCAGTTCCATACATGTCGCTCTAGGTCGGTCAGTACAGGGACTGTTAACGATGTTTGCGGAAGATACTGCAGTTGTCGTCCGATGATGCCCCATATGTGCTCGCTTTGAGACAGATCTGGTGACTGAGCATGCCAAGGCAATGTGACGATACTCTCTAGAGCACGACGGATTACAACAGCGGTATGTGGACAAGCGTTATCCTGTTGGAACAACCCCATGAAACGCTAGTCATGAATAACAGCACAGAAAGTCGAATCACCAGCTTGATAAACAAATCTGCTGTCAGGGTATGTGGACTGATCACGAGAATACTCCTACTCTCATGTGAAATCGCCCTGCAGTCCGTAAATGCAGTTGTAGGTCCAGTGTGTCTAGCACACAGATAGGTTGTTTCCAGGCCCTCAACTGGCCTTCTAACCAACACACAACCATCATCGACACCGAGGTGTTTTCATCAGAAAACACACAGTACTCCACTCTGCCCACCAATAGCCTCGCGCTTGACGCCACTGAAGTGAGTCAATGGATTGCACTCTACAGGACATCTGGATCGGAACTGCCCTTGAAGTGAAAGATTTGTAACAGTCCGTTGTGTCACTGTGGCGCCATAGCTGCTTAAATTGTTGCTGCGGATGCAGTACGTAGCGTCACAGCCATGCGCCGAACACGATAATCTTCCCTCTCGTTAGTGCCATGTTGCCATCTGGAGTCCAGTCTTCTTGCGACTATACTCTCTCACGACCATCGCTGCCAGCAATCATGTACAGTGGCTACGTTCCTGCCAAGTATTTCTGCCATATCCCAGAAGGGACCTCCAGCTTCTCGTAGCCCTATTATACGATCACGTTCAATCTCAGTGAGGTGTTGACAATGGGTCGAGCAGTTCTAGGCGCTTCAGTCCGGAACCGCGCTGCTGCTACGGTCGCAGGTTCGAATCCTTCCTCGGACAAGGATATGTGTGATGTCCTCAGGTTAGTTAGGTATAAGTAGTTCTAACTCTAGGGGACTGATGACCTCAGATGTTAAGTCCCATAGTGCTTAGAACCATTTGAACCATTTGTGTTGACAGTGGAGTCTGTGTCACCTTCAAGACTTTCTTGATTAACATCGACTCACCACGTCCCATGTCAAAGACAACCAACAATCACGATCGTTACAGCATGTATTTAAAGCAAACCTGATATGCATCCTCTTTTTATCGACTGGAACGGAATGCAAATTGACACCTTCCAAATGTGGAAACACGCCTACCAACTATATTTTATGCCACAATACACCTTCTTCGGGTTGCGATTTTTTTTCCGTCAGTCTATATCGCCGCGCTTTTCCCATTTCAGTAAGCTTGTATCCTGCCCCGTCGTACTTCTTTTTCTCTGATCCCAGTTTCTTCCGAACTTCCTCATTTTCTTCACCTGTCATAAAACTGCGCCCCCACGGAAATGTCACTCAACAAACGAGCACCCGGTTGCCATAGCCTAATTATCTCACTCACGAAAAATATACATTTTCGCCTGTAGCTCCCTCTACGAAAAAACTAAATTAATTTTACAATAAGCTTTATATTTTAATAATCTACGAATGGCATTCAGTAAATAACGTTCCACTTTTTTAAGTGCTTGTTTATTCTTAAGAGTTACAATTTGGTTCAAAATGGCTCTAAGCACTATGGGACTTAACATCTGAGGTCATCAGTCCCCTAGACTTACAACTACTTATACCTAACTAACCTAAGGACATCACACACATCCATGCCCGAAGCAGGATTCGAACCTGCGACCGCAGCAGCAGCGCTGTTCCGGACTGAAGCGTCTAGAACCGCTCGGCCACCGCGGCCGGCTACAATTTGGTGACAACATCAGTCATGTTCTGTTTCAGTTTGCATGACGTTCTATGGCCATACAGCAACGTTACATAAGATCATGTGTTCCCTTTTGGTAGAAGCTCACAATAGTGTCCCCACGTTTCGTAACCTGTAAAGATCTGTCAGAGAAACGCCTCAACCTGCTCCAACAGTTCGGATGAAATGGCTTTTCTGTGAATCTTGAGGTCTGTGGTGAGCATTCATAGGACACATCTTGCGCACACTTTTGAATGTCCAAGACTCTCGCTCTTAAAATGCACACTGATTGCTGCAGAGCCATTTATCGAGCTGTGATGCGAGGGCCCGCACGAATAGCAGCATCCGAACGAAACACATAGTCAGGAGGTGTTGCGGAAGTGGCAGATCATGAAACTCAGGTTTTTACACTACGTGACGCTGTAACTCATATCACCCAACAGAGCTCCTATGAAATGCGGTATTACCATACACTGCACAAAAATGTTTGTGGTCATTCACCCTGGTTTCTTTTCCTGCAACCAAGTATTCAAGTACAAGGCGTTGCTTGTAACGAGTGTCTTGTGTAAACGCTAATTTGATGGTTCTCGACGGCTCTGACATGTGTCGGAATTATTGAACGTTTTTCATACGTTCAGTAGGAACAAAATATTTGAAGCGCTTAAAACGACATTTTCTTGTATTTAGTAAAAGACATTTGAAAAAACGCTTTAGGAAACTATTTATTGAACAACTATCCTATTGTGGAGCTGAAGATGTTACCAGTTCCAATATAAATATATATGTAATATTACAGAGTATGAGAGGATAACGTATCGTATGACGCAGGCAGTAAGTAGTACAGTATGGATGTGTAGCAACATCTATAAATATTATAAAAATGGATGCAAGTACATACATGCACATATGCCTCTTGTCACCTGCTACTCCACAGGACAGATTTCTACCAAACTTGGCACATATCTCACTTACTGTCTAGAAATCATCGCTGGGGGGAGGGGGGGGGGGGAAGGAACCTACTTACGAAAGAAGTGCTGTGGAAACGCAGTGTAGCCCATGACACGCGAATACCTATGCTTTACTCATCCAGTTTCTGAGAATGGAAGCACTCAGAGATCTGCAATAGACTTTACACATAATGTCAAACATTTACGAGACTTTTTATCGCTGACGAGCCCAACGTAGTGAAGAAAGGAAAACATTTTATCGCTTACTACATTTTTGCTGTTCATGCGGTAAAACTTCCGCATGAAGCATGACGTTTAAATTTATTACTTCTTTGCTGATTGATGACTGTATTCGCGACACATTTCGCGGGCAGTATCCGCATATGCCGCTGAATATACCTAGAAAAATATATTAGTGTACGACGCATAATTGAGGAGATATGAAGTCATGAATACTGTGAAGCGTAAAAACATCATGCATGAGGTATCAATTTATTACTTCTTTACTACTAACTCTATTCACAACGCAGTTCACAGACAGTACCCACTTACACCCTTCTGGATGTACCTGCAAGATTATATCATTGAACGTCAAATAGTTCTGGAGATACGAAGTCACAAACATTGAGGTGCGTGAAAATGAAACTACAGGGTGAACTTCGCTAGAGATGCAGGTGAAATAGCGTGCAGATACGTGTGAATTATGTTAGATATATGTGAAATATATTTCATATGTGTTTAGGTGGGCAAAGGCACAGGTATAAAGCTCACCCTAAACCCTGGAACTACAGGGAGGATAAGCAAAATAATGTGAACAGTGGCAGTAATGGAATGGTTATGATTGACGGCCAATAACGCAGGTAAGACCTGTGCCTCGCTGGACCGTGCGTGTTCAATACGGACTAGGCATCAGTGCAGGGTTTTTGCGAGTAGTGCATACTTCGCATTTGCATTCAAAGGCCGAGGTCGACGTGCAATGAAAGACCTAACAGAGTTCCAAAGAGGGCAGATTGTGGAGGCCCGATTAGCTGTAGCATCAATAACCAAGACAGCCAACTTACTGAATGTTTCAAGAGCAACTGTTTCAACAGTAATGTCAGCTTACACGAAAAATGGGAAGACACCATCGTATAAACGTAATAGTGAGCAAAATCAAAACTAAATGACAGAGGTCGTCGTACGCTGACACGAGCTGCGTCAAAACAACACAAAACTACGGCGTCAAGAGTGACCGCAGAGCTCAATAGCTGTCTTCGAGAAACCGTATCTATTGACACTGCCGCCGAAAACTTTATAAAGCGAATATTCATGGACGAGCTGGCTATACTGAAACCATTAATGACGACAAACAACGCAAAGAAGCGTAAAACATGGTTTCAGGAGCATAAATACTGGTCGATTGATCAGTGTTAATACGTCATATGGTCCGACAAGTGAACGTTTTCGTTATTTCCAACATCGGGCCAGGTTTACATCTGAAGAACACCAAAAGAAGCCTGCAATCCTGATTGCTTGATTCCAACGATGAAGCATGCAGGTGAACGTATGATGGTGTGGGCAGCCATGTCATTGTATTCTGCTGGTCCCATCATTACTCTCAAAGGTCATGTTACAGCCAACGATTATGTGAACATTTTAGGTGATAAGGTGCACCCCATGATTCGAATTTTGTTCCCCAACCATAATTCCATATTTCAGAACGATAATGAAACCTGGTTGTCAAGGGAAGACAGGATTGGGTTACGATTGTGGACGGGGCTGTAATCAGTTACTATTGGCTGCCTTTTACAGTTACACACAATTTATAAATAAACCAGCAATTCCAGACTAAACAATAAATAAAAATTCCACAGGTTATTAATGAAGGAATAAACAACTTCGTAAACAGTAGTGTTTTCAGTGAGTTACAATTTAGCAAATCACCATTACATACAGATACAGCAGACAGTGTTTTAAAAGCAAGCCACTGTGACCTGGGCAGAAGGCCTTACAGGCCAGGAATGGCAGAAAATTAAGAATTGTTTAAAAATAGCTACAACTTACAAATTACGGGTACTGAAATATTACAGACAAGTCGCCACAAACACAGCAGAAGGTATCAGACGCCAGGAATGACAGTTAACAACGTTTTAAAGACTTACTGCGCAAATAAAAACACCAAATTAGAATTTCAAGGCAAATGACCACAATCACGGCTGAAGGGCCTTACACGCCAGGAACGGTAATAATATGAAAAATTTAGAAACCTGCTGTAAAACAGCAAATACAATAGCAAAGGTTTATTAAAAAACCAAGCAACTGATCACCAAACGGGTGAAATAAGTTGATAGTAAACTACGTTACACAACCCTTAACATCCACTGAACACAACACTGCTAGATTTATTCCAGGAGGCGACCAGATTTATTAACTAGACTTACATAACCTTTAATTAGGCATTACGAGGTATAGTAACAAATAATACAATAATAAAGCAGAAAGTCCAGTACATAAGTTCTTTAAAGGGTACTGAAGTAGATTATACCCGCAGAAGGCGTGGACTGAAGGATCGTTACACTGAACTACTGGCCATCAGACCTCCTCTTACAACACACATGTCTTACAAGAACTAAGGGGCCACAGACGGTGCTCCAGGAATCGACATCTGAGAAGGTCTGGCAACGAAAACTTTCGCGAGCGATGAGATAGGCAGCCAAAAGTTGGATTCACTTCACAAAATGGTAACTCAGACTAGTGACAGTCTAACGAGTGACTAATGATAATCTTGCTAAAGTTACCTAACGTCCGATAAACCAAATGCAACGATAGAACAATACACCAAAACTCGAACCAGCGGTCTGCACTACGTCCCCAGAATACTATGTTTAAAGCGCCCGGAACGAGAAAGGAATCTCTACCACCAGAGTAGAAGAATCACCAACCCACCTACAATCAAGAAAGCTGTCAAAACTACACGCCTTCCCGGACAGCAGCGGCAAGGCGAGGGAACGTACACTGCTGTTACATACACTTACCCCCAGGGCAGGTAACTGGGGCGTTGGCGGCCGCCAGGCAAGAAAACCTACCGCTGGTTGAACTTACCAAAATGTAACAAGTCTAACGTAGTAAACAGTAATAAGAAGTCGAGGAAAGCTAATCAGATCCGCCTTTCCCGAGCACTCCACTCGCTGCTCTTCGCCTCGGCGACACTACGAGCAGCAGCACGAACCCAAGTCAGTGGAGAATCGCGAGATATCACAGTGGTGGAGGTTTCTCTACTTGGATTGAAATGTACTCATCTTAAAGCTTGCTGGATCAGGTTTACGACGAGGTCGTGCACCCTCATGACCACAGCCCTTCCATCCGGCAGTCCGATCGTGCCGCCAGTGGTCCCTGCGTGTTCTGGCGCTGCACGGACCTAGCTGCTCCTGAGTCCCCAACCGAACTGGCCCACTCACACGACCCGGAAAAACAACGACGTCGCCCCAAAGATGGGGCAACAGTTACTACATGCCGATAACCGCCGCTGCTGCCGCTAGCGGACAGGCATCGCTTGCGAACCCGAGTGGCGCCAGTCAACACGAGAAGAAGACAAACAACCGCAACCATGTCAACTAAACGATACCGTCTGGCCTCCAACAGAGGGCGTAAACCTACAAACAGCACCTACGAGAGCTGCAGCACGGCTCAGATAAAGCACACATTCACACAGCCAGTACAGTACATTCGTGGCATGAAGTGCATGCTACTGCACTGCAGCGTCCTCCCTGGCCAGCACAATTCCCGGACTTTTACATTATTGAAGCCTTGTGGGCAGTATTGGGGCGCAGACTCCAGAGCAGATGTCCGTCTCCCTCGTCACTCATGAGGTAGAAGAGGTTATGATCGAAGAGTGGCATAAGGTCATATAGGAGACTATACAGTCTTTATATTCCTGTATTCCAGAAGAATCACTGGCAAATAGGGTACAGCCCCTTATTAATAAACCGTTCCCAAGTAAGTACAGGTGTTTAAATTACTTTTCCTGTCTCCTGTATTTCAGCCAAATTTGGTACACATATTAATTGCAATCTGGAAAGATATACTGTGTGGTAAGAACCAACGGCCTGCTATTGGGGTGAGTGAGACAACGTGGAGAGAAAAAGGGGGAGGAGAAGACGGACAGATAGAAAGCGTGGAGCAGGTGCTGGGCACAGGGGGAGGAGTTAGAGAGAGAGAGGGGAAGGGGAACTGGCCAGAGAGAGGGTAGAGGAGGAGATGAGCAGAGAAAGAAAAGAGGAGTAGACGGACAGAGACAGTGGGAGGAAGAGACAGGTAGAGAGAGGAGCGAGGAAGGAATGGGTTTAGTGGGAGGAGGGAAACAACACGAAAAGGGAAGAAGAGGATATGGACAGAGAAAGGGGAGGGGATGGGCTAATAACAGACTGGACTAAATACATACGCCGGGGCGTACTCAGCTAGTAGCACAATTAAATGGGTGGGCAGGAGGTAATTGGGCGATGTCTGAATTTTGCCTGCAAAGGACAATTTCAGCTTCATCGTCGTTGCTTGTGGAGTTGAAGCTGCGGCCCAGGAAGAGTGTAACTACTAGCGGTGTGTCAGCTCGGATGGGCCTCCCTTCCTCGGACCTGATGCAGGGGGAATGCCTGCGCCCTCTGGTCACCCAGTAGAGGGCGGAAGGGCCCCACGCCGGATCTTGTTTGTTGTGCGAAATTGACTCAGATGGTGGGGGCGGCGGGGCGCGGCGCGGCGCGGCGCTTATTGGCATTCCGGTCACGTGACGCCGACGCCCACGACGACGACGACGAAAAGGGTCGCTGCGGCGTCCTCCGGGCCGCGCCTCCCCTGCCATAACTCTCCCCGGCCGGGCGCTCATAAATCCTTCACGGCTCCCGTACCAGCAGGACGGAGATCAAGGATCGCGGCATGTGAACCGACGCCGGCTCTCATTTAGGTCCGTGTATGTCTCTGTTTATACTGTTAAATGCAGAGGAGAGAGCGGATGGGTGGAAAAAAATGGTTCGAATGGCTCTGAGCACAATGTGACTTAACATCTGAGGTCATCAATCCGCTAGACTTAGAACTACTTCAACCTAACTAACCTAAGGACAGCACACACATCCATGCCCGAGGCAGGATTCGAACCTGCGACCGTAGCAGTAGCGCGGTTCCGGACTGAAGCGCCTGCAGCCGCACGGCCACAACGGCCGGCGATGGGTGGAGAGACTACACTGAAAGCCTCTATGAGGGGGAAGATTTGGATGATGTAATAGGGGAAGAAAGAGTAGTCGATTTAGAAGAGACAGGGGATATAGTATTAGAATCAGTATTTAAAAGAGCTCTGGAGTACTTAAGATCAAATAAGGCAGAAGAGATAGATAACTTTCCATCAGAATTTCTAAACTCACTGGAGATATGGCAAGAAAACGACTATTGACGTTGGTGTATAAAATGTATGAGTCTGGCGACATATCATCTGACTTTGGGTAAAATATCACCCACGCAATTCCGAAGACTGCGAAAGCTGACAAGTGTGAGAATTACCGCACAATAACCTTAACTCCTCATGCATCCAATTTGCTGAAAATAATAATTTGCAGGATGGAAAAGAAAATTGAGGGTGTACTAAATGACGATCAGTTTGGCTTTAGAAAAGCTAAGGCCCCAGAGAGACAATTCTGACGTTGCGGTTGATAATGGAAGCAAGACTAAACAAAAATCAAGACACGTTCATAGGATTAGTCGTCCTGGAAAAAGTTTTCGACAATATAAAATGGAGCAATATCTCCGAAATTCTAAAAAAGTAGGGGTAAGCTATAGGAAGAGACGGGTAACATACAACATGCACAAGAGCCGAGAGGGAATTACAACAGTGAATGACAAAGAACGAAATGCGCGAATTAAAAAGAGTGTAAAATAGGGATGTAGTTTTTCGCCCCTATAATTCAGCCTGTATGTCGAAGACGCAATGACGAAAATAAAGGAAGGTTCAGGAGTGGAATTAAAATTCGAGGTGGAAGCATATCAATGATACTATTCTCTGATGACATTGCTATCCTGAGTGAAAGTGAAAAAGAATTACATGATTTGCTGAATGGAATGAACACTATAACGAGTACAGAATATGCATTGAGAGTAAATCGAAGAAAGATGAAAGTAATGAGAATTATCAGAAATGAGAACAGCGAAAAACTTGATCAGGATTGATAGTCACGAAGTAGAGGAAGTTGAGGAATTCATCTACTTAGCTAGTAAAATAACCAGTGAAGGATGGAGTAAGGAGGGCATCAAAAGGAACTAGCAATGGCAAAAAGGGCATTCTTGGATAAGGGAAGTCTTCTAGTATCAAACATAGGTCCTAATTTGAGGAAGAAATTTCTGAGAATGTACGTCTGGAGTACAGCATTGCATGGTAGTGAAACATGACCGTGGGAAATTTGGAACAGAAGATAATCGAAGCATTTGAGATCTAGTGCTGCAGACGAATGTTGAAAACTGGGTGGACTGGTAAAGTGAAGAATGAGGAGGATTTGCGCAGAATCGGTGAGGAAAGGAATATGTAGAAAACACTGACAAGGGGAAGGACCGGGATGGTAGGACATCTGTTAAGACATGAGGGAATGACTTCCGTGGTACTAGGGGGAGCTCTAGAGGGCAAACACTGTAGAGGAAGACAGAGATTGGAATACATCCAGCAAATAATTGAGGGAGTAGGTTGCAAGTGCTACCCTGAGGTGCAGAGGCTGGCACAGGAGAGGAATTCGTGGTGGGCCGCATCAAAGCAGTCAGTATACTGATGATCCAAATAAATAAATAAATAAATAAATGTCTCATCTTCCATATCATTTTGTAGCATTGTAATCGCTTGCGCGTACAAAACGGGACAGAACATTCAAAGCTGCTCAAAGAGAAGGTCATGGCCAGTGGTACACTGCTCCATGCACTGGATGGAAGAACTCATCGCTCCTTTCAGTGTTGCCTGCTGAGGTGACTTACAAGCATGCACGACGCACTGCCGCGTGTTCTCTGCAGTTGTTTGAATATCGCGATGTACAGCATCCGTTTTGCATTCCGAAAGAGAGGAGTTCAGTCAGGAGACAGCGAAGGCCACTCCAATGTTCCTTCACGACTAATCTACCTCGCAGAATATCTTTCGTTCAGAACGCGACACGCATTATGTGCTGAACATCTATGGTACAGCGGGGCTATAACGGTCACTTGACCTGTAAGCTCTGTGTAATATAAGACGATTTTTTTTTTAAAAAAGTCTGTCAATGACATACAATTATGGTGTTTTAATTGTGGATACAATTTAGTATATAAAAATGAGAAAATTCCTTTATACGAACGAAGTATTGAACAAACATCTGAGGAAGGCAGAAATCACAACATACATTGTGTTCCAAAAACACACACTGACAAACTTTATGTTCAGGTTCCTTACACCAAAATAAGAAAAAAGGTCTAGTAAACAAGTGCTCTAAAGCGCAGACATTTAGAGATATGAGTACTTGTTCGCCTTCGATTGTACGCATCAAGTCTCTTCTAGTGCAATATCTTTGCCTTTCATACATTGAGAGGAGGTATTGTGGACTAAAACAACAAAAAACTATAGCAAATATGGGGCTAAAAGCTGTACCTTAAGAGCTATCAGCACTTGTTCAATATATGAGATGTGTTTCACACTAGCGAAGATGAACAAGTGCTCATATCTCCTAAGGTGCGCATTTTAGCCCTTGCTTACCAAAGCCAGAAATTGTTAAATCGTAATTTATATTAGATAGAAATTTAAAAACATGAAAGAAATCACCCATCTAGGAAAAATAGATATCATCCTCCTCCATCTCACTTCATTTACTGGTGCTGTAGTTTCGCTGGTCTCCCTCATGCATGCGACATTTGTGCCAACAAGCTTAGCTATTTCTTCCGAGACTTCCAATGAAAAGCAATACAAAAGGTAGCGTTTAAAGCCATACATTACACTCGCGGCAGCACAGAGTGTACCGCTTTAAGTCTGTTTCTGAGCTTTTTTCATGAAGTTAGTTGTGTACGACTTCACACGCGATGGTAAGGAGAGGTGAACTGCAGAGTCTTGCAGCAACAGTCGTCGTAGGAAAGCTGGACAGGAGTAGATACGATTAGCGTATAAGTTAACACGGTAAACAGAAGATTTATTTAAATCGTATTTCTCTAAGCTCATGATGAGTCATTTTAAATAATACAGAAAGCAACAGAATCCAGCTATTACAAGGTGAGATCTGTGATAGCGTGTTTGCAAACAGTTCGACTGTAGCAGCTAGCGAATTTGGCGATGCCAGCAGGGAATGGGCGTGGTTAGGAAATGACTAGTAGACGCACGTACACACAGATAAGCCTTTTGTTGGCGTCGCCAGTTAACAAACACGCAAAAACGTTAAAAAGTAACTAAATAAATACAGAATCCAGCGCTTGTATCTGGCGCCCAACGTGGTTGCTGGAATTCAACACATGTCCTGTTCGTTTCCAATTATTCCAGCGGCAACTTAGTGTCTGGTGCTAAAGTGTTAAAGGTATATGAATAGTGGTTCAATAATTGCGTCCAGGTAGTCTGTGTTAGAAAGCGATGTATAATCAAATATGCCGATGCTAACATGAGAACAAACTCTGGGGTCTGCGGTAACGTCTGAGTAGAAAAGATAAGCGAAGTCACGTTAGTCACTGAGCAAGATATAAGAACATACTTGTTCACTGCCGAACTAGAGGCTCCACAAACTAAACAATTTGACAACAAATCAAGCATGTTATTCAATCTTTTGTCGTCAAAATCAGACGCGACTGAAAAGATGGTAGAGGCAAATATTGAGTCGAAAATAGCCAAAGCTACTACTACTGTAAAGGATAAACCTAAAGTAGAATTCAGTGGAGCTAATGCAGCCCTATAAGTAGCCATTATCCAATCTTTAGAGGCTTGCAAACAGCAGTTATCAGAGCAAATTCAGGGACACGCAATTATGTTGCCGCGACAAGCAGAGCAAATGTAATAGTCAACAGTGACCTGTTCTGAGAAAACAAGTTCAACTGAGAACAAATTGCTAACACATGAGGCTTCTGTCGCTAAAGTAGTGGTAGGAAACGTAGTAATGTGAAGGTATGATTTGTACGCAGCGGCTGGACATTTACATGCAAGTTGTAATAATTTAGCGGAGCATATACGTTCCATTAAGGAGATACTGCAATTCCTGTAGTCCGACGCAGTGCATAATACTTGATCTATGTCGACCATTAACCAACACCCATCACGGTACGTAACGTCCGGTGATAATGTCTACTCGGAAGGGTATTTAGAACTAAAACTGTTCCATATGTTTAACCCTAATGGGGAGATCTCTCCAAAAGCCTTTCTGTTGCAATTCACTTACGTGTTACCGCTGCACTGGGGGAAACGACGTAAATTTATTTATGCAGTAAGTTTTATCGATCTTGAGTTGTACATTGATTGTTTTGAACCTTCCTGTCTGATTTCCGTTGTAGCGTGCTCACCATGTTATTGCAAACGAACAACTTTGAACTTTCCTATATGCAGTGGCATGAGCATGTATTTCTATCTAGATCTTTTGTGTAACAAACAGTTGATATCTGGTCTTCCTTCCTGAATCATTCTAAATTTATATCACAAACTCTCGTTAACTATAAAAAGTTGTATAACCCACTCAAAATTTTGAGACGTTCACGCAGTTTAATAAAAAGTAGTTCTACATTTCATATATATGGACACTCTGCAAGTCAAATTTAAGTGCCGGGCAGAGGGTTCATCGAACCACCTTCACAATTCTCTATTATTCCAATACCGTAAAGTGCGCGAAAAGAACGGACACCTATATCTTTCCGTACGAGCTCTGATTTCACTTATTTTAATGTAGTGATCGTTTCTCCCTATGTAGGTCGATGTCAACAAAATATTTTCGCATTCGGAGGAGAAAGTTGGTGACTGGAATTTCGTGAGAAGATTCCGTCTCAAAGAAAGAATCGTTTGTTTTAATGATGTCCATCCCAAATCCAGTATCATTTCAGTGACACTCTCTCGCAAATTTCGCGATGATGCAAAACGTGCTGCCATTCTTTGAACTTTTTCGATGCACTCCGTCAGTCCCATCTGGTAAGGATCCCACACCGCGCAGCAGTATTCTAAAAGAGGACGGACAAGCGTAGTGAAGGCAGTCTCCTTAGTAGCTCTGTTACATTTCTAAGTGTCCTGCCAATAAAACGCAGTCTTTGGTCAGCTTTCCCCAAAACATTTATTTATGTGATCCTTCCAATTTAAGTTGTTCGTAATTGTAATTCATAGGTATTTAGTTGAATTCACGGCCCTTAGATTTGACTGATTTAACGTGTAACCGAAGTTTAACGAATTCCTTTTAGCACTCATGCGGATGACCTCAGACTTTTCGTTATTTAGGGTCAACTGCCAATTTTCGCACCATTCGGATATCTCTTCTAAACCGTCTTGCAAACTGTTTTCATCTTATGATGAATTTATTAGTCGATAAACGACAACGTAATTTTCAGACAACCTAAGACGGCTTCTCAGATTGTCTCCGAAATCGTTTATATAGATAAGGAACAACAAAGGGCTTATAACACTGCCTTGAAGAACGCCAGAAATCACTTCTGTTCTGCTCGATGACTTTCCGTCAGTTACTACGAACTGTGACCTCTCTGACAGGAAGTCACAAATCCAGTATCATAACTGAGACGATATTCCATAAGCACGCAATTTCACCACAAGCTGCTTGTGTGGTTTCAAAAGCCTTCCGGAAATCTAGAAATATGGAATCGATCTGAAGTTCTTTGTCAGCAGCATTCACCTCTTCATGCGAATAAAGAGCTAGTTGTGTTTCGCAAGAACGATGTTTTCTAAACCTATGTTGACTGTGTGTCAATAGACCGTTTTCTTCCAGGTAATTTATAATGTTCGAACACAATATACGTTCCAGAATCCCGCTGCATATCTACGTTAATGATATGGGCTTGTAATTAAGTGGATTACTCCTACTCCCTTTCTTGAATATTGGTGTGACCTGTGCAACTTTCCAGTTTTTGGGTACGTGTTTTTCGTCCAGCGAACGGTTTTATATGACTGTTAAGTATGGAGCTAATGCATCAGCATACTTTGAAAGGAACCTAATTGGCATACATTCTGAACCAGAAGACATGCTTTTATTAAGATAAGTTAATACAGTACTCCGATGATATTTACTTCTACGTTACTCATGTTGGCAGCTGTTCTTGATTCGAATTCTGGAATATTTGCTTCGTCTTCTTTTGTGAAAGCATTTCGGAAGGCTGTGTTTAGTAACTCTGCTTTCGCAGCACTGTCTTCTATTGAACCTCCATTGCTATGGCGCAGAGAAGCCATTGATTGTTTCTTTCCACTAACGCTCTTCACATACGACGAGAATCTCATTGGATTTTCTGCCAGGTTTCGAGACAAAATCTCGTAGTGGAAACTGTTATAGGAATCTCGCATTGAAGTCAGCGCTAAATTTCGAGCTTCTGTAAAAGATCACCAATCTTGGGGATTTTGCGTCTGTTTAAATTTGGCTTGTTTGTTTCTTTGTTGCTGTAACAGTGTTCTGGTCCGTTTTGTGTACCAAGGAGAATCATCTCTGTCATTTGTTAATTTATTTGGTGTAAATCACTGAACTGTTACCGATACTGCTTTTTTCAATTCAAGCTACATCAGGTCTGCACTTATATTATTAACTTGGAATGAGTGAATTTTTATCTGCTTTTTTGAACAGATATATTTTTCGTTCAATTTCGGAGGATTTTGGGGTTACAATATTCAATCTCGCTACGACAACCCTGTGTTCAGTAATCCCTGTATCCGTATTGATGCTCGTTATTAACTTAGGATCATTTGTTGCTAAAAGGTCAACTGTGTTCCCATAACCGTTTACTATTCGCGTGGGCTCATGAACTAACTGCTCGAAATAATTTTCAGAGAATGCGTTTAGCACAATTTCGGATGACGTTTTATGCGTGCCTCCGGAATTAAACATTTATTTTCGCCAACATATCGAGGGTAAACTAAAGTCACCACCAACTGTAATCTTATGAGTCGGAAACGTGTTTGAAATCAAACTCAAGTTTTCTTTGCACCTTTCAGCAACTGTATCACCTGAATTGGGAGGTCGGTAAAAGGACCCAATTATTATTTTATTCCGGTTGCCAAAAATGACCTAACTCCCAGGAACAATCTACTTCAGTTTCACGATAAGATAAACAACTTCTAACAGCAACAAACACGCCATCGCCAATCGTGTTTACCTTATCCTTTCGGAATACCGTTATGTTCTTCGCGAAAATTTCGGCTGAGCTTATATCCGGCTTTAACCACCTTTTAGTTCTTATAACGATTTGAGCATCATTGCTTTCTATTAGCACTTGGGGCTCTGGTACTTTCCCAACACAGCTACGACAATTTAGAACTGTTATACCGATGGTTTCTGTATCTACGTTCTTCCTGTGTTCGGTCTGCACCCTTTGTGACTGAAGCCCTTCTTGTGTTTGCCCAAGACCCTCTAACCTAAAAGACCGCCAAGTTCACGCCACACAGCCCCTGACACCGGTGTAGCCGCCTCTGACCTGTTCAGCGGAACCCGCAACCCAACAGTGGTCTGGCGCAAGTCGAGGTATCCGCAGCCTACACGGTCGCAGAGCCGTCTGATTCAGACCCTCCACTCGGCTCTGTACCAGAGGTCCGCAATCGGTACTGTCTACTATGGTGCAAATGGTCAGCTCTGCTTTTATCTTGCAAGCAAGACTGGCAGTCATTACCACTTCTGTTAGCCGCTCGAAACCAGAGAGAATCTCTTCTGATCCAAGTGACACACATCATTGTTCCCGACGTGAGCAACCACCTGCAGTTGGCTGCACCTTTGTGCTCTTCATGGCATCCGGGAGGACCCGTCCCACATCTGGAATGACTCCACCCTGGTATGCACACAGAGTGCACATTGGTTTTCTTTCCCTTCTTAGCAGCCAAGTATCTAAGGGGCCCCACAACGCGCCTAACGTTGGAGCTCCCTACTATCACCTCTGCCCGGATCTTGCAGGCTGACAGGTTTCCTCTGAAACAGCGCAGGTGACAGCATCAGGCTCAGTGACAATGTCAGCCACAGACAGCACCTGGAACTGGCTAGGCCTTACGTGGGGCCGCCTGTGAACTCTTTCACCACCTGCTACGCCCCGGGCCGACCTCCCTGTCGACCACAGGTGAGGGGTCAACCTCAGTGCGAGCAGTAACTGGGCTGGCCACTGGTGAGATCCGATCGGAGGACTTGGACGTGCTCGACGTTCGTTGGATCCCCACGTCCGGCCCACAACAGTGGTACCCATCCTCTGCAGCCTTAAACTGTGTAACTGAAGCCATCACAGCCTGAAGCTGAGAGCGAAGTGTCACCAACTCGGCTCGCATCCACACACAACAATTGCAATCCCTGTCCTTAATAAAAACCGTGGAAAACTAAACTATGCAGATAAACGGACTATCAGCACGTGCTGCGCAGCTCTAGTGTAGACCCTGGTAGGAACTCGTAAAAGTCGCAATATTGGTTACTTCCCTGCTGCTGGTTGTGTCGTGGCCGGCTGTTGCTGCCTGACTGGCTGACTGACTGGCTGACCAACGTCAACAAGCTGTCTCTAGCTTTGAAAACAAACAAACATGTGACCATCGACTCGCGCAACGGAAATCTACTGTAGGTCCTGACGTAAACGCAGGAACTGTGTTTAATAAATTTGATTAATACGCAGACATTCGAAAACCTAACTGACGATGCACTCAGATGAAACTAACTAATTTCAACTGATTATGAACTTGTATTATGTCACAACATCGCTTTACTTTCCGAAGCAAATGAAAACGCGAGAACTATGGCTATTAGATATTAAATAAATACGCAGAAACTCAAGAAACTAAACTATAAAAGCACACAAATGATATTATAAATACTGGTTACCCAAGCCCGAATTAAATAAAAAATATAACTTACGAAACCGTTTGGTCATTCCGATGATTAGTGCTTAACAGATTACTTCCCTTTGGTATGGCATAAAAACAGAAGTCCAGCCCAGAAAATGCAACAGAAAGATTTTATAGCTTTGGTTATTGCAAATTATTCATTAAAATTTCGCTCAAACTTTAGGGAATTCCCATAATTTCAGAAGAGAGGACTTTGAAAGCACTGTGGCCGATCGATACACTTTGTGCCCAGAATATATAGGGAAACTATTCAGCTAATTCTAAAGGTAATGACCAAGGTAGGAGGTCAACTAATATTGGTCACGAACATCATCGAAACTCATAGCGTCCACTTCCTACAAAATGTAGTAAATAAGGACATAATGTGGTTAGCAGTGGAAAAATGAACGTATCGGTCTATATTTTGGTCATTAAGGAGGGGAGAATACAGTGAACAAAAATTATAACAAGTGATACAGTCAACAACCAAATATTAAATGAAATTCTTCTGCCATTAATAGTAATTGGCGTAATCAAAATCTTCATCTGATACAGTCTAATGAAGCAAGGACTGAGAAAGGATATCCACAACTCTGCTATTGCTCATGTATCACGATTATGGTTCAGACCCAAGAGTAATTCAGACCCAATGTTCAACCCTGTCTTCTCCATGGAATTCAGCACCGTTACCACGGGCTTTCATCGCCATCAGTTCGGACCTAGGGAACAGCGTGATGGTGTGTCTCCTCAGGCGTTCACTCAAGAAATTCATAAGGGATCGGACAGACAAATCCAAGAGTCTACAGCTCACGGGCACTAGAAAAAACTAAAAAAATTACGATGCCCAAACCGCAGACATGGGTCATAATTATGGCTGAAACAATAAACGATGTTTAACAGTGGGTGACATAAATTACAAATTACATAGAAAAACTCTGCGAAAATGCCCCATGTGCTACAGGGTTAATATAATCGAGGAGCAGATTCCACCACCTAATGAGGAGTTAGGTCCCTTGCAGACTATAATCATTTATGGCATGAAGGTTCTGTGTCTCATCAACATGGGAAGCGACCTATCAGTAGTTAGTGTTACCTTGTTTTAGTTGTTACAATCGCGGTAAAAAATTGGAATATTTTCAAGTACAAGGCCTCAAAGTAGGATGTGAAATGATCTGTATAGGGTTCAAATTACTCAGTGAACATGATGAATTTGCACTTCATATCATTTGTGGTGTAGCCATAGATGCTGTCCTTGGAAATAACCGGTAACGTGAGAGCCACACCATAATAAATCATGCTGTTTTCCACGTCTCGTTTGTTTCCCCTAAGGTAAGCAACGTTATTTCCTTTGAGGGAGGAAGCCTCTTCTGGCAGAATGGTGAAAGACCTCCATCGGCATATCAGTTTAATTCCAAAGTCATATTATTTTGGAACTAGCAATAGTTAGGAGATGGCACTCTGCTAGGTAATAACAATGACGAGAAGATATCCCGTCTTTTTAGTAAAAGATTGCAAAATCGTAGTCAGCTTATTGACATGAGTGGTATGACTTGTATCGTATGCTTCTTAAAAATAAAAATTTGTTTTCAAATTATGTAGGAAGTTAAGGACATTTCATGTGAATTTACAAAAACTCAAAAGCATTTTTTTTGCGAAGAAAAGTCAAATCTCTCACTCCAACAAACAGTTCATTGAATAATGGATTACTCATGTGATTACCGAAAATATATTGAACGAAGTTCTAGTCCTTATAGTAATCAAGTCTTTCACATAGTTTAGAAAAACTATAAGATTAGACTCGTTTTGAATGCGAGAGGGCTAATTACGTTGATAATGTTACAAAGAGATAAGCCTAAGGCAGTTGATGACCCACTTGCTAAGTTTCACAACTCAAAAGTCTTAACAAGTCTTGACCTCAATACGGCCTATTCACAAGCAGTCTTACATCTAAGTTGTCGAAAGCATACTGCATTTTTGGTTAAGGGAAATGCATATCAGTTTAAGAGACTACCATTTGATTTCAAAACTTGTGGTGGGGCACTTATCGGTGCCTTGAATTATGTTCCAGGACCAAATTACGAGATCCAAGTTATTTAAGTTCATCAGAATTTACATTGAACTTTTTATCATTGCTATCCTCAGTATCACATTTGACCATTTCTCAGATACTGGTGTCACTATCAACTAGAGAAATTTAGTTTTTATCAAGCTAAAAATTTAAGCTTCATGAAAAATTTAACTCTAATGACATATTTCAGTCAGAGAACCTACGGAGACTGTTGCCAAGAAATATGTCTTGGAGCTAGATTGATAACGTCACATGAGACTAATCACGTCCCTGCAGTAATTTAAACATCGGTTTTTCAAAGTTAAAACTTTATTTCTAAAGTGACTTTATGAATGCAGAAAATGCGGAAAATGATACCAAATGGGTGCTAAAAGCACACTTATTTTCATAACACTTAAAAAACGTGAAATACCACCCACAAACTCTCAACATAAAATTTGAAGATGGTTTTGATATACCAGTTACAAATACTCTTTATAAGGCTTCAAAGTTTTCCTGTGTATATACGTTTCTCTAACTGCACATGACGTAAGACCATCAAAATTACTGGGGAGAGAAGTAACATTCCTAAACAATGTTTCTGACATACAAATATGAAGAAAAAGTATTATCTGCATAAAACATCCTTGGAATGGAAAAGATTGTGCGTTGGTTTGAATTTCGTGAAAAAGATCCACTGTGCCAGCTGTAACACTGCAACACACGCCACCCCATTTAATCGCTCACAACCTTCTACTTATTTAGCTTTATGCCTGTAGAATTTCTCGCCAAGTACTAAAATATTGGTGCTAATGGTAGGACTTGACATCTATGGGACATGGACATCCCAACGCCCAAAACTATTTCATTTATGCAGGGACAGCCAAGTACCCAACAGGCAAAAAGAATTCTGGCTCGCGATCCGTAGCCCCTCAGTACCACCAAGCCACACTCTCTGAACGTTAAGAGAGAGGGGAGACTGCAACAACACTACAAAATCTTATCTCCAGAATGCCAAATGTATATGAAGCCCTACTGAGGACAAAGGGCGGATACTTCGAAGAGGCTAAAATCTAAACTACTAAACTATACAGCATTGAATTTAATGATAAGGACAATTAATAGTTGTTTTGTTCGACTATTTAGTTTGTACAGTGTGTTTCAATATTAAAATATACTGATGTGACATGACCTCCTTTTTCCTGGCGCAGTGCGACATCTCGATGTGGCAGGAACTCAACAAGTCGTTGGAAGCCCCTGTAGAAATACTGTGCTATGCTGCTTCCATAGACGTCCATAATTGCGAAAGGGTTGTCGGCGCAGCATTTCACCTCTCGACTGCCATAAATGTTCGATGGTATTCATGTCGGGTGATATGAGTCGTCAAATCATTCGCTCGAACTGTCCAGAACGTTCTTCAAACCAGTCGCGAACAGTTGCGACCTGGTGACATGGCACATTGTCATGAAGTCCAGTAATAGCTGCAAATGGTCTCCAAATAGCTGAAAGTAAAGATTTCAGGTCAATGATTGGTTTAGTTGGACCAGAGGATCCACTCCATTCTAGGCAAACAGCCCACAGCATTGTGGAGCCACCACCATCTTGCCCAGTGCTAAGAGTTTCAGCATCCAGCTGTCACTCTAACGCTAGAACCACAGTAGACATGTTATTAAACATTTGTTGTGGTTTAAATAGTTTTAGAGGTGTTTTCTGAACATGTACACTATCACCCACAGAATTTGGAAATGTGTTTACATGGCAGTTACACAGCTTCCAGCTGATGCTCTAAGTCGTCCAGCATCTTGGAAATGAATACTGCAACAGCAAGAAAAAGAACTTTTATAATCACTTGTTATGAAAATGTAACACAATCTCGAAAAAATTGAAGGCTCTGCAAGTCGATTTCATAATCTTTTTATAAACACTTACACTGCAATTCCTCCAAGTTTGACCGACTCTAATAACCACTGCCACTGCCGCTTCTCCTGGCTGACTATTTCATCTTGCAGTAAGTGTACGAACACAACTAGACACTTTCAAAGACTAATTATGCTTGTGTGTGGGGGGCGGGTGGAGGATGGGAGGCTTTATATACCTTCAGACTCAACCCTCTATTTTGCAGAGGACCAACAGGTTAGATTAGATTAGATTAGATTAGATTAGATTAGATTAATACTTGTTCCATAGATCATGAATACGACACTTCGTAATGATGTGGAACGTGTCAGGTTAATAAAAGATTTCTGTACAAGATATTAAATTACACAAAATGTTGCATGACACTAATGTTTAAGTTGTTTTGGTTTTTTTTATTTTTTCCCCTTAATTTATATCTAAATATTCAGCCAACGAGTAGAAGTTGTTGTCATCTAGAAATTCTTTTAATTTATTTCTAGATGTTAGTTGGCTATCTGCCAGGCTTTTGATGCTGTTTGGTAGGTGACCAAAGACTTTTGTGGCAGCATAATTTACCCCTTTCTGTGCCAAAGTCAGATTTAACCCTGCATAGTGAAGATCATCTTTTCTCCTGGTGTTATAGCTATGCACGCTGCTATTACTTTTGAACTGGGTTGGATTATTAACAACAAATTTCATAAGTGAATATATATTGTGATGTTACTGTGAGGATCCCTAGATCCTTAAATAGATGTCTGCAGGATGGCCGTGGGTGGGCTCCAGCAATTATTCTGATTACTCGTTTTTGAGCAATGAATACTTTTCTACTCAACGATGAATTACCCCAGAATATGATGCCATACGAAAGCAGTGAATGAAAGTAGGCATAGTAAGCTAATTTACTGAGATTCTTATCACCAAAATTTGCAATAATCTTAACGGCATACGTAGCTTTGTTGTTGCATTATTTTGCTATGAAAGCGGTGCTGATAGACAATAAAAGCGGTTTAAAAGCTGTGAGCTGTCTGGGGAAGTTAACCTTGCATTACTGCGCAACTGTTTCACCAGGTATCCAGTCTAGCTCACCAAATTCCCAACCAGGCTAACATTAATTATAATCTTTTAATAGTCATACGACAACCGGTGATATATATATATATAAAAGAGAATTTAAATAAAAAGAAATAAATCAGTTTACATTTGGAAATTTATTTTAACATTGACCATTGAAATTTCAGCATATTAAACGTGAGTCATAACTAAGCTGGTGCCTTATTTAGGATTGTGTAAATGTGAGTTTGTAAACTTACGGAACACATCAAATAGGGAGCCAAGATTGGGAGACTACATACAACACTGCATGCATAAAATAACGCACGAAGAACGTTGAAACATATGCAAGAGGAAATTAACCACAAGCAACCAATTCAATTTTCACCCAAACAAGTTACGTTCGTAGCGCAATCCTATCCGTAATGTAATCAACACACTCTAGTGTACTAAATACATACTAACTCTCTGTGAAATCTTCCCGAAAGGCCGGCCGAAGTGGCCGTGCGGTTAAAGGCGCTGCAGTCTGGAACCGCAAGACCGCAACGGTCGCAGGTTCGAATCCTGCCTCGGGCATGGATGTTTGTGATGACCTTAGGTTAGTTAGGTTTAACTAGTTCTAAGTTCTAGGGGACTAATGACCTCAGCAGTTGAGGCCCATAGTGCTCAGAGCCATTTGAACCATTTTCTTCTTCCCGAAAAGAATAGCTCAGGGCTACTTTGATGATTACACCACTTGCTTCACGTGGTCAACTTGGTTTACACAAAGAGTGTAACTCCACAATAAACTTCGATAATTAAAATAAATTAGATCGAAAAGCAATTTACAAAAGAAAAATCTCGAACTGGTTACTAACGTCTTACTATTAACCTGATGGGTCAAACAACTGTATAAGCACGTGGTACTGGTCTCACAAAGTACACCCCACGTGGGTTGAACATAAAGGAAATTTGCTATATAGAAAAATATTGTCAAGACGAGACGTTATAATCTCACGCACATTCACATTTAAGATTGATGATCTTAGTTAGAGTTGCTGATCAACACGTGGTTCCACTTTACTCATAAAGTAGTGACAAAGCAACTACCATAATATATTCTGAACTTCATACGCGAATTACACTGCGTTGCAATTTAAGATAACATTAGATATTTTAGAGCTAAACCTGAAATAATGGTGATTAAATTTTCAGTTAGGCTGAACTTAAGAAATCCATTGTCCTACGGACTTAGCAGACACGTTCTTAGCCAGAGGTCTTACCACTTCAGACGCTCGCCATGGACAGACTGACCTGGTCCCTTCCTGAGGGTGGCTCACAAATTCCTATACCAACATGACAAGGGACGGACAGGACCATACTAAGGATAGAAACCTCTTTGCCTTTAGAAAGCGTAGCTACCTGTTCCGACGTTGGTTCTACTGTTCTCTAGCAGACAGGCTTGTCTGCTACCCTCAAGCATGCAACTAGAAATACATTTGCTCATTCATCCTCTCACACAGAAGGGAAGGGGGATGACAGTATCTCACCATATACAGTATATAAAAGAAAGCGGATGTAGGTTCCGTATGAGACTGTGTGACATGAATTACATATAAACTGTGTTTTAAAGTGTAGTAGTGTGACAAATTGTTCTTGTTTATGTGTAAGAGTAACACGTTCCACTACTCAGTCTCCTCCCAGATAGTCAGAAATGTCACAGTAAATTTAGAAGAGGAATTTATGCCGTAAATGACAACAGATTTAAGAAATTAACATGAAAGGAATCCAACAGAGATCTTTCAGCTGAACTCAGAAGTTTCAGCAGACCGTCATTGTGTTGATTCCAGTTTAACCTCTCATCAATGGATACACCTAAAAATTTTGAAAATTCTACCTTAGCTACAGACTTCTGTTCAAAGTCTATATTTATTACTGGAGTGGTGCCATTTACTGTATGGAACTGTATATACTGTGTTTTATCAAAATTTAAAGAGAGTCCGTTCGCTGAGAGCCACTTAATAATTTTGTGAAAAACATCATTCACAATTACATCATTTAGTTCTTGGTTTTGGGTCTTATTATTATACTTGTATCATCAGCAAAAAGAAGTAACTTTGCATCTTCATTAATGTGGAATGGTAAGTCATTAATGTATATCAAGAACAGTAAAGGACCTAAGACCGAACCCTGTGGGACCCTGTACTTGAAAGCCCCCCAGTGTGAGAAATCAGCTGTTGTTTTAACATTACATGAACCACTTATTTCAACTTTCTGCATTCTTCCAGTTAAGTACGAATTAAACCATTTGTGCACTGCCCCACTCAAACCATAATGAAGGAAATCAGAATACCGTACTGGCAAGTTATAATGTGTCTTCTTTTTGTTTAAGCCGGCTTGGTGCAGGTAGCTGAGAAACAGAGTGCTGCTGTGTGGGAGCAAACCATTCTGGGACAAACAGATAGTGGGAACTTTCGAAAACAGTCCCTCAACAGTGCACGAGACATTTCCAACGCGGCCTGGGGCGGGCGCCATGGTCCCGGTGCTGGCCGCCAGATACCGCGTGAAGCGGCACGTGCCACACCACATGCATGGCTGCTCATTCAGCTACGACACTGCACAAGCGACAACTCTCACCAGACAAACAGACCATGCAACACGGCGCGCTGCACGCTAAATATGCGGCACGTGTAGCACCAAGCGGTGTACCATGGAGCGTCTTAATGGCGGTGCGACCACAGTAAACAATGCAATCAGAACTCAAATAAGAGTACCCCTGTCCTAGAAAATGCAAGTCAGGGCGCATACGCGGACAAGGAAAAAAATCCTGGATTTTTCCCGGATTTCCTGGTTAAAAATACACTTTCTCCCGGGTGGAAATACGCTTTCCCGTGTTAAGTAACAGTATACTTTTCCTCGGAACTATAAAACACATCAATCTTTTGGACAGGTACGGTTTTATACTGCTGCGTAGAATTTCCCGGAACTTTAGAAAACAAAACTCAAGGGGGAAAAAAACACATTTTCGAATGATCTTTGACGTGCAGCAACATGTATGCTGCATTGTTTTCATGTTACGAAAGTATCAATGCGAATTTCGTCAAACACCACATGTTACTTTCTGAAGCATTGAAATCGAGAATGCGATGCGCTTTTGTCACGTGGTTTCGTTAACTAATGACAGCGGATATTCAGAGTATAGGACATGTATTGTAATCAGCCATAGCAATATCCCTGTTAAGCATCGCGATCACATAATAAGAAAAGTTAATGGTTTCAATTAACATACACTATGTGATCAAAAGTATCCAGACACCTGGCTGAAAATAATTCATAAGTTCGTGGCGCCCTTCAATGGCAATGCTGGAATTCAGTATGGTATTGGTCCACCCTTAGGTTTGATGACAGCTTCCACTCTATCAGGCATACGTTCCATCAGGAGCTGGGAGGTTTCTTGGGGAATGGCAGCCCACACTTTACGGAATGCTGCACTGAGAAGAGGTATCGATGTCGGTCGGTGAGGCCTGGCACGAAGTCGGCGTTCCAAAACATCCCACAGGTGCTCTATAGCTTTACTTCTGCTGTACCTCGTCTCCTACTTTTCAAACTTTACAGAAGCTCTCCTGCGAACCTTGCAGAACTAGCTCTTCTGAAAGAAAAGATATTGCGGAGAGATCGCTAAAGCTGTGAGGACGGGGCGTGAGTCGTGCTTGGGTAGCTCAGTTGTTAGAGCACATGCCCGCGAAAGGCAAAGGTCCCGACTTCGAGTCTCGGTCCTGCACACAGTTTTCTTCTGCCAGGAAGTTTCGAAAAACATACGTTTATATGGTGTCTGGATACTTTTGATCACAAAATGCAGTGTTGCTGTAAGAAAAGCAAAGAAAAAAGCAAATCTTTCACTTATAATATTTGTCTCGAAGATTAATAAGCTCCAAGAGAGGCTAAGGTTTCAAATATAATGTTGATCTTTATTGCGCTTGTCACACTGTAAGATATATCACTCAAATGAGATAGTAATATTTTAGCAACATAAACGTCTGATCTTCTGGGCTCGAAATTCTTCTAAATGGTCATCCTCAAAGAGATGATTTTTAAATGAGAGTCAAATGCTCTGTGATTTAAGAAATTCATCGTACATTCTCGGAAGTAGTTCAACTTGCGTAAAAGGAAATTTGCTTTCAAAGTAACGCTTTTCAAACAACTATTCGCAATATTTTCCCGCGACCTGTTAGAAATAGGTTCGATTCAGCAGTTCCCAGAGAGCGCCAGATACCAGACGTCACCGTCTTTGCGGAGCTACGACGATGCAAGAAGTCCGTATGTACGTAGGTGAAAAAGATCTTATTATGTCAAAAAAGAAACATCAGATATTACTCCGACAGCATCGGAATTTGGTGGACCGAACTAAAATGCATGATTCGGGTTAAAGTGCACATTCGTATGTCCAGATTCGGATGTAAATTTTCTTGGAGTACCAGTACTGTACTATCTCATGTTTGGTTCTTTGTTATGGCATAATGCCATACGTGCTAGAAGATGAAAACGTGCACTTTAAATGCAGCGAACAGTTGAAACGAGTCTACAGTGAGGAATAAAACACTTCATTACATATAAATCGAAAGCATCAGCGGAAAAGATTAATAAAAGTCAAATTTATTTAGTAAACCGACAAAAATAACTTCATTATTCTGCGAGGCGTTTAATACTTGACTGTCAGAGAGAGGGAAATAAAACAAAATCTGAAACTAACAACATATGTTAGCCTTCAGTAATTATATGATTGCATTTTAGTTCACTTGATGGCTCCCGGCCACAGGAATCCGTTTTGTTCAAATGGCTCTGAGCACTATGGGACTTAACATCTAAGGTCATCAGTCCCCTAGACCGTAGAACTACTTAAACCTAACTAACCTAAGGACATCACACACATCCATGCCCTAGGCAGGATTCGAACCTGCGACCGTAGCGGTCACGCGGTTCCAGACTGAAGCGCCTAGAAAAAAATGGTTCAAATGGCTCTGAGAACTATGGGACTTAACATCTGGGGTCATCAGTCCCCTAGAACTTAGAACTACTTAACCCTAACTAACCTAAGGACATCACTCACACCCATGCCCGAGGCAGGATTCGAACCTGCGACCGAAACGGTCGCGCGGTTCCAGACTGAAGCGCCTAGAACCGCTCGGCCACACGGGCCGGCGAAGTGCCTAGAACCTCCCGGCCACACCAGCCGGCTGAATCCGTTTTGTTTTCATTTGATGTGAGAGCAATAAACTAAGAAATGGCTCTAAGCACTATGGGACTTAACATATGAGGTCATCAGTCCCCTAGACTTGAACCACTTAAACCTAACTAACCTAACGACATCACACACATCAATGGCCAAAGCAGGATTCAAACCTGCGACCGTAGAAGCAGTGTGGTTCCGGGCTGAAGCACCTACAACTGCTCGGCTATAGCGGCCGGCTAAACGAAGGTGAAACAGCAAAAGCAGTAAACGTAAACTCGGGGCACGTGTTTGAGGAAATGTAAGATTTGTAACTTAGTCTTATGCGTGGCAAAGTGCAGAGCCGCGCATCTTCACTCAACAGTCTTCTACCGCACGCCACAATATTTTGCTCTGTGGAATTCAAACGTGTAATATTTTGTAATGGATGCCATCAAACTATATTCAGGGCAGTGGAAATTAAAATTTCCTGTGGTGCTTCTCCTGCTCCCAGTTGGCCGGTTTGACATTCTGCCCCTCTAGAAAAAACCTCGCAATTACTGGATGGCATTATTTGTAACCAGAAGAACAATAACTCTTCAGAAAATTTGCTCTCTTTATTGTCTCTTAGCTAATAGCTTACGTTTTGTGTGACATAAAATTAAATATAGGATACATAAAACCAGTAAAGACAAGAGACAAGCAAGCAGTACACATTTATTCTCTCTAATCTTGCTACAGCTTTACATAGCGTGCTTTTCTTTCTGTGAAAGAATCTATTACCTCATCAAAGTTCGTCAAACGTTTTGCTGCATGAGTAAAACGAAATGTTGTGGTCTAATACTGAAAAAGCTGTTAGTACAAAAAGTACCCAAGACCGGTGAGGTTTCTCAACCTGATTACGTGCACTTTGTCACTGTCTGCTATATAAAACGAAATAGGTCTTTCTAATATTTCAGCAATTGTAACACACACCAAATAAACGAGGTTCTTTTGGCACAAATGGTAATTTTTATAACCAGACAGAATATAATTCACGAAATACCAATATCAAAATATTCATGTGTGTGTGAATTCTTAAGGGACCAAACTGTTGAGGTCATCGTTCCCTAGGCTTACTTATGCTACGAACAACACTCATACACACACCCATGCCACAGGGAAGACTCGAACCTCCGGCGGGAGGGGCCGCGCAATCCATAACATTTCGCCTCAAACCACGCGGCCACACCGCACGATATATATACCAATATATATACCACGATATATATACTACAACGAAAAAGCTTCAGGCTAGGAAATAGTTTCACATTTCATTCATACGCTCCAGATTGTCAAGCATGAGATAAAAAAGTTGTAGTCCATAAATATGGAATCGTCATATTCTTCTACAATTTATTTGATGTCCCCGTTTGCCTCGTTCTAACAAACAATCTTGTCATCACTTATTCTGTATCTATTCCTGCCAGAGGGCAAACTTATTCTCCGATTGACTTTACTAACCATGCCACAATCGGCCGGCCAGTGTGGCTTTGCGGTTCTAGGCGCTTCAGTCTGGAACCGCGTGACCGCTACAGTCGCAGGTTCGAATCCTGCCTAGGGCATGGATGTGTGTGATGTCCTTCGGTTAGTTAGGTTTAAGTAGTTCTAAGTTCTAGGGGACTGATGACCACAGATATTGAGTCCCATAGTGCTCAGAGCCAGTTGAACCATTTTGAACCTGCCACAATCAACGGTTTAGTTATCCCGCGTTTATTCTCGGTTAGGAATTATTAAGTGTTCGTACAACACGTTCCCGCGCTGCTCCCAGAATAGAACTTCGGCGGCTGCTAGCCGGGGCTGTAGAGTTGGACCATAATAGCGTAGCGATCGGGCCAAATATTTTCTGTCAAAATTTCATTTTCTCAGATACGTCGCGAAGACAATACGTAATCTTTCATACTTGTTATTCCTGTTAGTCGTTTATTTGCACTCTGGTAGTCTGAATCTATAGATTTCACTAGGAATTACAACAACGCTGATCATTCGCAAACCCATACAACCACATAAACAAACACCGATTGGCATTCTCTCATTCAAGTTTATTCCGCTCAGATCGTATAGCCCCGACCCCTATTTTCTGCAAGAATGTTTATTTTTACAGTATATGCGACGGGGATTCCCCTGGCAGAGACGTTACGTACACTATGTACGCATTCAAAAATCAACATACAACCACATAAACAAACACTGATTGGCATTCTCTCATTCAAGTTTATTTAGCTCAGATCGTATAGCCCCGTCCCCTATTTTCTGCAAGAATGTTTATTTCTACAGTATATGCGACGGGGATTCCCCTGGCAGAGACGTTACGTACACTATGTACGCATTCAAAAATCAACTTTTTTGTTCGGAAATCAGCTTACAATGTGTTCAAAAATGTTGAAAAACCAACAGGGATGCGTTTCAAAATCATATGAATAATCGATAGTCCAATGAGCGCTGGATGCTAGGCGCTTTGTGAAAGTTTGTTTTTTTTCCCTCTAGAATATGAATTTGGCCTCTCCCCCTCCCCCTCCCCCACCCCCCCTGAAATTGCTAGCTGGGGCAGATACCTCGGTTTGCCCCCCACCCCTAGACCAGGGTCTGTTGCACATGCGTGAGTCTGGCAGCTTGCGCCCGCCAGTAACATTTTTCCGGGCAGCATCTGGTTGGTTGCTGCTACTGCTTATACAGCTAGCAGCCCGAAGCGGAGAGTACTATTCATACGCGACTCAACTGCACATGCGCACGAGCCCGCTTGTAACTGCTCAAACGAATCTAATGTTAACAGCTGCCGAGAATTCTTCCGGATTGTATGGCTGTGGTCCATAGAACTCTTCCATCCCTGAAGTTTCTTCCAAAGCTACGCTGAACATGCTCCTGGTTGTGCTGAGTCTTGCCGACAGTCGACAAGACTCGTGAAAGCCTCCATTGTCAAATGTAAACAATTGTGAAGTCACGCTCATCGGAGGCAATTTGTTGTTCTCAGGCATTGCACAGTCTTCCTAAAGGCCATTAACACATTCTGCTGTTGTCAGACGCTTGTATGAACACTGTGTTTTGTTGCCGTATATGGCGCATTTCCTTTGCAGCTTAAGTTTTATTTTCATTTTTTTCTCTCGTTCATGTTTTATTGCTGCAGTATTATTCTGCAGTAGCGGGATACAGTAATATCCTTTGTTAGAGTATTGGTTCTTACCAGTCAAAATTACAAAAATTTAACTGAAAACTAAAACAATGAAAAATTCCCGGAATTTAAAAAAAAATCCTGGGTTTTTCCAGGTTTCCTCCGGATGAAAACAATCGCGGGTTTTTCCCGGATCTCCCGGTTTTCCCGGGTCGTATACAACCTGCAAGTTATGTCCTTGCAGTGCATAATTCCCCGATATCCCGACCTCTGAATATTTTTTAGGTTTCTACCACATATCCCCGATTTAAAAGTAATTTCTATCAACAATTTCCGTTTATAAACAATGTCCTTCAACTGTTTCCGTTAATATTACGTCGTCTGAATTGAAAATTGAATTTTAACACGAAAATTCGATTTTACCGCGAAGATTCAGAATTCCCGCCAAAATTTGAAATTCCCACCTGTAGGATAGGAAGGGGAGGGGAGGGGAAGCGGCGGGGCGGGGAACAGGCTGGGGAAAACACATGACATCCCCAGGGAATGGAGTGCGGGGTGGAGGGTGGGGGTAATAAATAATCAAATTATTAATTTGCGTATCAATTTGATATCTGTACTGGGGTAGCAGACCATCACCTTACTACTGACGTAGAATAAGTTATGTAACATTTTACATAAAGCATTAGAGGAGAAATGAAACAATGGCTGTGGACAGAAGAAAACTGGCAACTGTGCCAAACTAGTTTCGAATAAAGGGAAAAAAGACCTCTTAATTTAATAACCAAATAATGAGAATAACATTATTTTATTATGGGAGTTCCGTTCAATCATTTCAAAAAGCGAAAACGGAAGATTCATGTATGGCAGCAAGAAAATGATAAGGAACATGAACAATAAGATGCTTTCATGACAGTTGATTCATGTAGACTAAATGGTCTGGCTTGGTTGCACGCCTGAACTGGTGCATATCGATGGTTGCGTGTTTGATCCTCTTATTCCACAGTCTACTCTAAGGTTTCTGAAGCGAGAGAGAAAAGAGCAGTTCGCGTCACTTCTGTAACGACTGCATAAGAGATGGAACCGTTCCGGCCTCAAGTCGTTACGCTTGTCTCTACACGGAGCCATATATTTTATACGACCAGCGCCATAATCGTCGATTATGTCACTGGGATTTATTCTTACGCGCCTGTAGACTACTGCGTAGAGATTTAATGCGCGCACCGTTAACCCAAATGTATTCGCCGGGTTTAAGTGGAATCTGTCGAGAGGGAGATAAAGTGTACTGCCGCGTTTGGGGAAATTCGTGTCAAACTGTTTTACGCGCTTCTCTGTAACGTGCACTGCCGACATAAAAAGAGAAAGTGTTGTAATGCGTCAAGTACCACAGTTAGGGGAGCTGTTGTCGAAAGTGTCAGCATAGTGGAGATGTCAGCCGTCCAGAAGCGTGCTATAAACCAACCCTTCGTCCGCCGCTCGTGGTCTCGCGGTAGCGTTCTCGCTTCCCGAGCACGGGGTCCCGGGTTCGATTCCCGGCGGGGTCAGGGATTTTCACCTGCTTCGAGATGACTGGGTGTTTGTGTTGTCCTCATCATTTCAACATCATCCAGGAAAGTGGCGAAATTGGACTGAGCAAAGGTTGGGAAATTGTACGGGCGCTGATAACCACGCAGTTGAGCGCCCCACAAACCAAACATCATCATCTCTCAAACCCACCCTTCTTAGGAGCAACAAGTACTGTGATGGATATAGCAAACGAGTCGCTGAGCGGGAGTTGCATACCCGAGTGTCCAAATTTGTGGGTACCATACTTATGTCATCCAAGGAAGTACTGTGGAAACGGTCGTATTCTAATGAGAACGAACGTAGATGGAAGTGACAGCGAATCATTCGTGTAGGATATATGACCTATCACTTAATAATGTTTTAAAACATTTTTTTCCGAACATTTTGAATCAATGGATGTTCATGATGAAATCTTGGGTAGTTACAGGGCATGTCAAAAATCGCGATGAAGTGAGGTTTTCTATTTCAGATCTTATTACTCACTCCTATTAAAGCCATTTTTACTGTAAAATTATGAAAAAATACTTATTCATTCGTTTATCTGGACAAGACACTACCTATAAAACAGTTAGCATCAAAGTGGTGTGCTCTGTCGCTGCGTTATAATTGGCAAAGAAGAGGACACGCCGGCACAATCTTTAGCTGTTCTTCCCTTTCTGGGCAATATTTCCTTTAAATTAGAATGAATTCGCTGTAAATTTCAGGTGAAATTGATTTTCCGTGCACCAGCAAAACTGCAGGCCTTTTGGGTTCAGTAAAGTATGACTTGTAATTGCAGAAGCACGGAATTTACAAAATACCTTGCCAGTGTGGTATGGCTTACCTAGGACAGGTCGATCTCTCTGTGAAAGAACGCTGCACCGAACATCAACGTTGCACTCGCCTTTTGCGACAAAGCAATCCCGCTAATGCCGAACATTTTATTTTCACTGGTCATTCAATGAAATATCATAGAAGTATGATTCTAACCAGAGAAACATCTTTTTGTGACTTCATTATTGTAACAGTTCTGATACTAAATGTAACTGGGTTCTCTCTTTTGATGCTATTCAATTGTCAGGATGAGCATTCTAAAGCATTATGTCAGGGTGAAAATACTACATAAATTAAGTTTTCTCTCTTAACAACATGTGGGCAGGGTGGGTTCTTCCTTGGCTCGGGTATGAGGTACAATGAAACAGCATTTTTACATAAGATAGCTTTTATTGAAAGTTTCGTACAACTGTATCTTACTGGACGTTCTGGTTCGGAGAGCGGCAGCCGTGTAGTTTGCGTAGCCTTCTGCTGCGGCAGCGGCGGCGGCGGCGGCGCCGGCGGCGGCGGCGTCTGATTACGCGTAGCGGTGTGTATCTCGTGTCGCCGTCTCGCCCAGCTGACTGGAGACGCGCAGCGCGAGGTGGCCCGTTTAATTATTGCGAGCGAAGTCGTGCATCGGATGGTGATACCTTGGATGTGGAATCCCAGTGTTTCTCTTCTCTAAGCGGCCGCGTGTGTTGTGCGTCGGCCAGCGGAGCGGCGCGGCGGGGGGAAGGCCAGTGTCCCGGACTCGAACCACGGACTCCCGCTTGCCAGTCTTCGGCTGTCAGGTCTTCATCCTAGCTCACAGGTGACTGCTGATGTGAGGCCGTCTCCTTCCCGTCCTCACGAGTCACCCGGGTGCGTAAAATCAGACTTCAAATACCTTTTAACTTCTGTCTTCTGGCGTTGAGGCTGCTGCTTGCTATTCCATTACAGCGGCGGACTTGGTGCGTCTGTGCATGATGTAGTCTCTTGTTGTATGACGATCTTCAGCATCGAAACTGACTTAAAACAACTGCTACGCTTCTTCACTTCCTCGTCTTCTTCATCGCTCGTCTCCGTCTTCGTCTCCGTCTCCGTCTTCGTTTTCTTCTCTCGGGCCCATTTCGTCTCGCGTATTTATTCACTTCAGTTTACTGGAGGTGAACGACTTCACGGTCATTGCCTCTTCTGTCACGTTGAAAAGCTTCTTGAAGAATCTTCTTAACGTCGGTCATTGGCCCTTGGAATGTAGGCGAGGGCCTTTGATCACACGTGACGACTGAGAAACACGTGAGCCGGTCATTGCCTCTTCTGTCACGTTGAAAAGCTTCTCGAAGAATCTTCTTAACGTCGGTCATTGGCTCTTGGGATGTAGGCGAGGGCCTATGCTCACATGCGACAACTGTGAAACACGTGAGCCGGTCGGGCGATCACCTGACGGCTGAATCGACAGCGACCGCTTATGTGGAACTTGATGACTTCACAGTCATTGTCTCTTCTGTTCTGCTGTTCTGCCCGCTGAATGCCAATATGTAACTCTCTAAACTAAACCAAGTTTTTCATTTATATTCTAAATTCTACTTCACCTTGATTTCACTAATTTATTTCCTTCAGTACCACTCAACATTATTAATGAATTCCCACATAGCAGAAAAGCTTATGAACCGTGATAGTGGCTACCAGTTCGACAGTGTATTGATTTGTTCCAGTGGAAGACGACAGAGCGCGCTAACGGCCGCGACGAGCGGTAATGCAGAAGACAGCTGAGTGCCGCGGTTCCACCAGCAAGGGCGGTGCCACGGGGAAATTTCGTCCGTCTCTCAACTTGATTACTACGGAAAGGAGCACGTCTTTGACAGCCGTCGATGGCTCACCTGAAGATGACTGGCAGGTGCCTAGTCCATCTATCGTGCGATGAACTAAAGGACGATCGCCTGCAAGCTCGAAATTTGTTTACACGGATAATGCATCCACTACTGCACAATTACACTATTGGTGACACATGACTGGAAAAGTAACTACGCCGGCCTTGGTGGCCGAGCGGTTCTAGGCGCTACAGTCGGGAACCGCGTGGCCGCTACGGTCGCAGGTTCGAATCCTGCCTCGGGGTCTGCAGCTCGTGGTCGTGCGGTAGCATTCTCGCTTCGCGCGCCCGGGTTCCCGGGTTCGATTCCCGGCGGTGTCAGGGATTTTCTCTGTCTCGTGATTGTATGTTGTGTGATGTCCTTAGGTTAGTTAGGTGTAAGTAGTTCTAAGTTCTAGGCGACTGATGACCATAGATGTTAAGTCCCATAGTGCTCAGAGCCATTTGAATCAACCTGCCTCGGGCATGGGTGTGTGTGATGTCCTTACGTTAGTTAGGTTCAATTGGTTCTAAGTTCTAGGGGACTGATGACCTCAGAAGTTAAGACCCATAGTGCTCAGAGCCATTAGCCATTAAATGTAACTACTGTGAAATATCTGGGCCTAAGTGTCCGGAGCAACCGAAAGAGAAATATCCACATAAAACATACAATAGAAAACACGATGCCAAGATGAGATTCATACGAAGAATCTTAAGCAAAATACACACATCAAAAAAAGTTTTGCATCATCCCGGTTCCCATAACTCCTGAAGATAGACCTTGACTGTGGATATTCTATCCCAGACACAGACCCTTTGACTGTTCAGAGATGTCACTAAACGCGCCCAAAGAAGTAAACAAACACGCACGAGCAGCACCTATTAGACGGAGGGGTCCGACAACCGATCAGTTCCAGTCATTCCACCAGAAAGGAGCTACACGGCTCGCGTTGTCTATAGTTCGACCAAGCCTAGACGGTCAATCCCGCTGTTCGATCGCGGACGCATTGTCACTTTGTTCCAGGAAGGGCTGTCAACAACTGAAGTGTCTCGGAGCGAACCAAAGAGATATTGTTCGGATATGGAGCAAATAGAGACAGGAACTGTCGATGACATGCCTCGCTCAGGCCGCCAAGAGCTACTACTGCAGTGGATGACGGCTACCTATGAATTATGGCTTGGAGGAACCCTGACAGCAACGCTACCATGTTGCATAATGCTTTTCGTGCAGCCAGAGGAAGTCGTGTTACGACTCAAACTGTGTGCAATAGGCTGCATGATGTGCAACTTCACTCCCGATACCCATGGCGAGGTCAATCTTTGCAGCCACGACACCATGCCGAACGGTACAGATGAGCCAAAAAACATGCCGAATGGACCACTCAGGATTGGCATCAGGTTCTGTTCACCGACGAGCATCGCATATGCCTTCAACCAGACAATGGTCGGAGACTTGTTTGGACGTAACCTGGTCTGGCTGAACGCCTCAGGCACACTGTCCAGCGAGTGCAGCAAGGTGGAGGTTCCTTGCTGTTTACGGCTGGCATCATGTGGTGCCGACATACGCATGGTGGTAAGGGAAGGCACCGTAACGGCTGTACGATACGTGAATGCCATTCTCTGACCCATAGTGCAACCATATCGGTAGCATACTGGCGAAGCATTCGTCTTCATGGACGACAATTCGCGGACCCATCGTGCATATCTTGTGAATGGCTTTCTTCAGGATAACGACATCGCTAGAGTAGAGTGGCCAGCATGTTCTCCAGAAATAAACCCTATCGAACATGTCTCGGATAGATTCAAAAGGGTTGTTTATGGACACGTGACCCACCAACCACTCTGAGGGATCTATTCCGATTCGCCATTGAGGAGTGGGACATTCTGGACAAACAGAACCTTGGTGAATTTGTGGATAGTATAACACGACAAATACAAGCAAACATCAACGCAAGAGGACGTGCTACTGGATATTAGAGGTACCGGTATGTACAGAAATCTGGACCACCACTTCTGAAAGTATTGCTGTATGTTGGTACAACATGCAATATGTGGTTTTCATGAGCAATAAAAAGGGTGGAAATGAAATGATGTTAATGTTACTCTATTCCAATTTTCTGTATAGGTTTCGGAACTCTCGGAACCGAGGTGACGCAAAACATTTTTAGATGTGTGTACATCTCTGACCGGTTCTGTATTCCTCACCTGCCGGCCGCGGTGGTCTCGCGGTTCTAGGCGCGCAGTCCGGAACCGCGCGACTGCTGCGGTCGCAGGTTCGAATCCTGCCTCGGGCATGGATGTGTGTGATGTCCTTAGGTTAGTTAGGTTTAAGTAGTTCTAAGTTCTAGGGGACTGATGACCACAGCTGTTAAGTCCCATAGTGCTCAGAGCCATTTGAACCATTTTTTTGTATTCCTCACCAGTCTGGAACCCTTATCCAGCGGGAGTAATAGAAGACATAGAGAAGATGCTACGAAGAAAAAAAATGCTTCAAATGGCTCTGAGCACTATGGGACTTAACATCTACGGTCATCAGTCCCCTAGTACTTAGAACTACTTAAACCTAACTAACCTAAGGACATCACACAACACCCAGTCATCACGAGGCAGAGAAAATCCCTTACCCCGCCGGGAATCGAACCCGTGCTACGAAGAGCGCAATGTTTCGTCATAGGACCGTTTGCTGGGCACGAGACTCTTACGGAGGTTCCCGACAAAATCCAGCGGTAGACAGTATTGTACAATTAAATGGTGCTCACAAAGTCCAAATCGTGGAAGTTCTGTAGAAGTTTCTTGACAAGATTTCTATGAATTTTTGAAGTCTCGCCAAAATTCGGGCCGGAAACGGTTCTAAACTGAAGAAACTACGGAAAATGGATTTTTTGTTTGTTTTTTTCGCTTATAACTCGGAAACTACGTCGTTTTCGGCAAGGTTCTCTCTATTTATGAAAATAAGTAAGATGAAATTTCCAGTAAAATATGTCTAAGTATTACGTGTAGCACCCGTTGAAGTTAGAGCGATTTCAAAGGTGAGATGGGCCATCTCAGGCTAAGATGTATGTGAGATGGCACTGATCTGCCCCCACCTGATAGGCAATACGTATTGCGTACTGTCGTTTGGCTTAGTGGGCGGTCATTTTCAGATACTTGTGACAGCTACGTTTCATTCATTCATGTATAGTTCAGTAGCTGTTGTTGTGTTCGGTGGTTCTCTTGGCAAGATGTGCAGCAACACCAATGGCAATGAGTGAGCAAGAAAGCCTGACGAGCGCGCCTATGTAGAAAGGAACTGCAACGAAACGATGACAACACGTGTCGCTCTGGGAAAATTTATCTTAAAATTGAAGATCAAGGGCTGCTTAGGTTGGTTGGTTGTTGGGGGAAGGAGACCAGACAGCGTGGTCATCGGACTCGTCGAATTAGGGAAGGATGGGGAAGGAAGTCGGCCGTGCCCTTTCAGAGGGACCATCCCGGCACTTGCCTGGAGTGATTTAGGGAAATCACGGAAAACCTAAATCAGGATGGCCGGACGCGGGATTGAACCGTCTTCTTTCCGAATGCGAGTCCAGTGTAAGGGCTGCTTAATATCATTGTTAATGGACGAACTTGCCAAAGCTAGAAAAAGTTCCACCCAAAAGCCGTGGAAAATGGTGATGCCGATCATCAACACCGCACTACGTTTGCCCAACACACATTCAACCGTCGTATTTGTTGGGGAAGACGTGGACATTCTCGTCATTTTGATGGGTTTCAATTAACAATACAATGTGGTATTGATGAATCCAGGCTGAGGCAAAATCCTACAGCAGCTTTACTCCCCACAAGAAATCGGACACCCTGCTTGATAGAATATCCTGTTTTTGTATTTAGTCGGTGGCTGCTACACTACTTCTGCTCCATACAATCACAGCAATGTGGAATGCATCGCCATACCGAAGTAAAACACTGAAGTGTAACAGTATATGCAAATATGTAATGACCCGAACGCCTTAGTGGCATGTAGTAAATGACTTCTCATCAAGTTGTATAGTGGTGTAAGCGCAGCGTATCACCTCAGAAACAGAAACTACACCAAACTGGCACTCGGAACAACTATCAGCATGGTTCCTCTGTCACCAAGTGAGGATGTGATTTCCCAGGATATTCTCCGAGTGTACAATTAGGCACAACAATGGCTGAACGGAAGTGATGAAGAATAGGGTAGGATGAAATCCAAGGATCGCCCAGTGTTGTACATTTCCTTTACTTCACTCCTATGGTTGCAAATTTTTTATTTCATCAGGCTACGCCTTTCGGTCTATAATGACCATTTTCAGATCTGTTTTATAAAGCATGTCCTAAATCTGGTTCCGAGCGCCGAGGGGTTTCGAATCAACGCCAGAAGACACGGACTTTGATCACCACTAGATGTCTCTGCAGCCGTCGCGCCGTAAGCCGTGGCTGCGCCCGTTCCTGGCCCGCGTATGACGTGAGGGCGCCCCGGTTGAGCACGTGGTCCCAGCAGCCAATAGCGACGTACCCTATCTTGTAACTACAGGATAGCGTACGTCGCTATTGGCTGCGTCTCGCTCAGCTGGGCAGTCTGATATTCGCGTGAGTCTATCGACATCTCACCTACAGACAGCGTGTTTACATTACTTTGTTTCTGCGTACGACTTATTGAAACATAATCAACACGGATTCAGAAAATATCGGTCTTGTGCAACACAGCTAGCTCTTCATTCCCATGAAGTAATGAGTGCTGTCGACGAGGGATCTCATATAGATTCCATTTTCCTACATTTCCAGAAGGCTTTTGATACCGTTCCTCACAAGCGAATATTGATCAAATTGCGTTCATATGATGTGATGATGATGTTTGGTTTGTGGGGCGCTCAACTGCGTGGTTATCAGCGCCCGTACAATTTCCCAACCTTCGCTCAGTCCAATTTCGCCACTTTCCTGGATGATGATGAAATGATGAGGACAACACAAACACCCAGTCATCTCGAGGCAGGTGAAAATCCCTGACCCCGCCGGGAATCGAACCCGGGACTCCGTGCTCGGGAAGCGAGAACGCTACCGCGAGACCACGAGCGGCGGACGCGTTCATATGGAGTATCGTCTCAGTTGTGTGACAGGATTCGCGATTTCCTCTCTGAGAGGTCACAGTTCGTAGTGATAGACGGTAAATGATCGAGTAGATCAGAAGTGATATCTGGCGTTCAGCAGGGTAGTGTCATAGACCCTCTGCTGTTACTGATTTACATAAATGATGTAGGTGAGCAGCCCCCGTAGATTGTTTGTAGATGACGCTGTGATTTACCGCCTAGTAAAATCATCAGACGATCAATTCCAATTACCAATTTATCTAGAGAGAATTTCTGTACGGTACGAAAAGTGACAATTGGCACTAAACAAAGAAAAGCGCGAGGTCACCCACATGACTACTAAAAGAAATCCGATAAATTTTGGGTATACGATAAATCGCACAAATCTAAGGGCTGTCAATTCGACGAAGTACCTAGGCATTACAATTACGAGCAACTTAACTTGGAAAGACCAGATAGATAATGTTGTGGGGAAGGCGAAGCAAAAACTGCGCTTGTTTGGCAGAACACTTAGAAAATGTGACAAACCCACTAAAGAGACCGCCTACATTACATTTGTCCGTCCTCTGCTGGAATATTGCTGCGTGGTATGGGATTCTTACCGGGTAGGTTTGACGGAGGACATCGAAAAAGTGCAAAGAAGGGCAGCTCGTTTTGTGTTATCGCGCAATAGGGGTGAAAGTACCACTGATATGATACGCGAGTTGGGATGGCAGTCACTGAAAAAATGGCGGTTTTCTTTGCGGCGAGACCTATTTACGAAATTTCAATCACCAACTTTCTCTTCCGAAGAAGAAAGAGTAGGGAGAAATGATCATCATAATAAAATAAAGGAAATCAGAGCTCGAACGGAAAGATTTAGGTGTTCCTTTTTGCCACGCGCCATTCGAGAGTCGAATGGTAGAGAAGTAGTATGAAAATGGTTCGATGAACACTCTGCCAGGCACGTAAGTGCGAATTGCTGTGTAGCCATGTAGATGTAGACGTAGATGTAGATGTACGAGTGGAAGTTGTGTATTCGTTAGGTTGTCGCTTGTGACCCCGTTGCTTCTTGCGTGTTGGTGTTCGTAAGGTCTTGCTCGGTCGTCCGTAGTTGTTCATGTCCGTCCTTTCCGTTAGTTTGTTTGTTCGTGGGCCGCTCCCGTTTGGTCTCGCCGCGCTTCGTTCTCGCCAACACCGCGACCGATCCGTTAGCGGTTACAACAGTAATATGCTGAAGCCGTAGTGGCATCGTGAAATGTTGTTCTGACTTGTATCGCATGAAGGTGCAAAACTGAGTATCGTGGCAGCTCTTGTACCTGCCGAAAAAGAGGCATCCCCTGCTCGAAGCGCTTCATCTACTGCGATACAGTTTGTAAGAACATCAGCCACGCCGTGCATGTCTTAGAACAAGCCTGCCAGGAGCAGAGGAGGAACGGAAGTCTGGAAGACAAACAATATTTCACACTGTTGTTATTATAATTTCCTGTTGTGAAAGCTCGTGACCTCACCATTGTAAACTAACACTGTACACTGCTTTCGGCTCTAATTTATTATAATTATTTATCAATGCAATAGGTAAATAATGATTTACCGTTATTTGGAGTGAACTGAAATCAGTCCTCTATTATCTTACTAAGCTGTAACGTACATTATAATTTTACTGACGAATCAAGAGAAGACAAAGGCAGTCGACGAGAAAGCGCGAAGAGAGCGAACGTCTTTGAAATTTCTTTAAAGTTATGATGATGATGATGATGATGATGATGTCCCATACTCCGTGACAGACCGTAGGGGGAACGATGAGGGAGACCCGCATCGCTGTACTAGGCAAGGTCCCAGTAGGAGGTGGTTTGCCATTGCCTTCCTCCGACCGTAATTGGGATGAATGATGATGATGAAGACGACACAACAACACCCAGTCATCTCGTTACCCAGTCATAATATAATCATATTAATGATAATTATAGGATACTGATAATCATTATCATTGTTACCGGTTTCCAAATAAAATATAATTATTATGTGATTTACGTAAGTTAATTTAACACTTTTTAATTGCACGAATGATGAAAGTTTTCGTTTTGTCGTTCAAACAAACATCATAGCACACTGAGGATTGAGGTGTTGGGTTTCGGTGACGCGCATGAAATTACGTTAACTTCAACATGCGCTACACACCATATGGTTGGACTAACGAAAAGAGTCACAGAATCCTCTTTTGTGGCTAAATTTATCCTCTTGCTTTTCATAAATAGACAACTTCGTCGAAAATGGCGTCCTTTTCGAGTTATATTTCGTCGTAGCGGATTTTTTTTTCATTTTTAACCCATTTCCATATCTAAATTTTGATGGGACTTCGAAAATTTGGATTCAGCACCTATGGAAAGCTTGTCAAAAAGACTTATAGAGATCCTTCCAGTATGACAAAATTACTAAAGGAGACGCGTTGGGGATCTCAGAGCACTTTACTACTAAAATTCTGAGAGAAGACGTTCCGGGAAGAACTTGGCAATGTGTTATATGATCCCACATATGTCTCGCGAAACGATCACAATGAGGAAATACGGAGGTTTAAATACAATAATTCTTCCCATGCTCCATTCGCGAATGGAACGGGGAACGGGGGTTAAAGATAGTGGTACAAGAAGTTTCCTCCGCCATACACCGTAAGCTGACCTGCGGTGTGAAGACATAGGCGATGTAGATACCTCGGTACTTCTGTTCCCCGGTTGTTGGTGACCAGGGCGAAAACGCTCCGCTTTAAGGCCAGACATCAAACTGCCCGACAACAAAAAGACGGGGAAAGGAGGCCCCTCGAACACAGTTATCGATTCCCGGTCGTATTGTAGTCGACCCTCTCTCTCCAGGCGGTGGTCGGCGGGACTAACGTGTGGGCGGGAGAGGAAGGTCCTGGGGAATATACGGCGGGGAGCAGCCGGTGTTTGTGCTGGCCGGGCAAACAGGTCGACGCGGAAACTCGTTACGCCGACACAAAAGGGGAGACGGACTCCTTTGTTCTGGCGACGCCGCGCGATTAGAGACGGACTCCCGCGGCTAGACTAATGACGGAGCCCGCGATAGGCGGCGGCCATTACAAGATTACGCGATGGTGGGCGGGCGAGCGACCGCAGGCTCAACAGGCGTCCACCGGACGCTGCTCCCCGCGCCTGATTAATCGAGTCCGCCCACTGCGGCAGCCGCTGAATGCACATCCCCGAGTCTTCCCCGCCGAACGAAATAATTTGTTCACATCACTTAGCGCGCCCATCTGTTACTGCCTCGTTTGAGCTCGCTCCTCTGACGGAGAGGGACCGGAGGGAATCGCAAAACGCAGCAGGTTCTCTCGAGTGATTTCCATTTACGTCAAACGTCTGCAGGATGATGTATAGCTTCACTCCGCTGAAAAGTTCGAGGCATTAAAAGCTTACAGAAACGAAGCCGGTTGACGTTATTTAAAGCAAATCAGGTTAAAAAGGAAAAAGGAACGTCGATTGTGTATTCTTGAAATGTAGAATTTTTTTTAAATAATAAGGTGTGCCATATTCCTAGCGTGCCTTAATGTTGCTGCCGAACTGCTAGCTACTTACTGGCAAGCCCCAGCAATGACGGAACAAGCCCACTGAGTCGTACTGCCCCATTAACCTACACCATTGCCGCTAGCCCTGCTGGTCGCTACAATCCTGACCGGGTGATGATATCAAGATGATCTGTATTTCGCATTGTACAGATCGTTACGTCTCCTGAAACTTAAACTACACTCCTGGAAATAGAAAAAAGAACACATTGACACCGGTGTGTCAGACCCACCATACTTGCTCCGGACACTGCGAGAGGGCTGTACAAGCAATGATCACACGCACGGCACAGCGGACACACCAGGAACCGCGGTGTTGGCCGTCGAATGGCGCTAGCTGCGCAGCATTTGTGCACCGCCGCCGTCAGTGTCAGCCAGTTTGCCGTGGCATACGGAGCTCCATCGCAGTCTTTAACACTGGTAGCATGCCGCGACAGCGTGGACGTGAACCGTGTGTGCAGTTGACGGACTTTGAGTGAGGGCGTATAGTGGGCATGCGGGAGGCCGGGTGGACGTACCGCCGAATTTCTCAACACGTGGGGCGTGAGGTCTCCACAGTACATCGATGTTGTCGCCAGTGGTCGCTGGAAGGTGCACGTGCCCGTCGACCTGGGACCGGACCGCAGCGACGCACGGATGCACGCCAAGACCGTAGGATCCTACGCAGTGCCGTAGGGGACCGCACCGCCACTTCCCAGCAAATTAGGGACACTGTTGCTCCTGGGGTATCGGCGAGGACCATTCGCAACCGTCTCCATGAAGCTGGGCTACGGTCCCGCACACCGTTAGGCCGTCTTCCGCTCACGCCCCAACATCGTGCAGCCCGCCTCCAGTGGTGTCGCGACAGGCGTGAATGGAGGGACGAATGGAGACGTGTCGTCTTCAGCGATAAGAGTCGCTTCTGCCTTGGTGCCAATGATGGTCGTATGCGTGTTTGGCGCCGTGCAGGTGAGCGCCACAATCAGGACTGTATACGACCGAGGCACACAGGGCCAACACCCGGCATCATGGTGTGGGGAGCGATCTCCTACATTGGCCGTACACCGCTGGTGATCGTCGAGGGGACACTGAATAGTGTACGGTACATCCAAACCGTCATCGAACCCATCGTTCTACCATTCCTAGACCGGCAAGGGAACTTGCTGTTCCAACAGGACAATGCACGTCCGCATGTATCCCGTGCCACCCAACGTGCTCTAGAAGGTGTAAGTCAACTACCCTGGCCAGCAAGATCTCCGGATCTGTCCCCCATTGAGCATGTTTGGGACTGGAAGAAGCGTCGTCTCACGCGGTCTGCACGTCCAGCACGAACGCTGGTCCAACTGAGGCGCCAGGTGGAAATGGCATGGCAAGCCGTTCCACAGGACTACATCCAGCATCTCTACGATCGTCTCCATGGGAGAATAGCAGCCTGCATTGCTGCGAAAGGTGGATATACACTGTACTAGTGCCGACATTGTGCATGCTCTGTTGCCTGTGTCTATGTGCCTGTGGTTCTGTCAGTGTGATCATGTGATGTATCTGACCCCAGGAATGTGTCAATAAAGTTTCCCCTTCCTGGGACAATGAATTCACGGTGTTCTTATTTCAATTTCCAGGAGTGTATTATTGCCTCCTTCAAGGTAACTGCGGAATTGCTGTCTTTGATTCTGCTAGCATTCTGCAAGCTGCGAGAACAGCTGCAAGGCGACTCCTCCGCCACGCAGCGGGTCTGCAGAGTAAACGTAACAAGACTTCCAGCGAGCAGCGAGATCTCATGTGCCAGTAATGAGCACTGAGCCGCCAGCAGCATAGGCGTCACACTAACAAACACTATGTGATCAAAAAGTATCGGGACACCCTCAAAACAAGCGATTTTCATATTAGGTAGCCGCGCGGAGTGGCCCCGCCGTTACAGGCGCCATGTCACGGACTGCGTGGCCCCTCTCGCCGTAGTTTCGAGTCCTCCCTCGGGCATGGGTGTGTATGTTGATCTTAGCGTAAGTTCGTTTAAGTAGTGTGTAAGTCTAGGTACTGATTATTTAAGTAGTTTGGTGCCTTATAAATTCAAACACATTTGAAAATTTGAACATATTAGGCGCATTGTGCTGCCACCTACTGCCACGTACTCCATATCACAGATCTCAGTAGTCATTAGAGATCGTGACAGAGCACAATGGGGATCTCCGCAGAACTCACGGACTTCGAACGCGGTCAGGTGATTCGGTGTCACTTGTGTAATACGCCTATACACGAGATTTCCACACTCCTAAACATCCCTAGGTCCACTGTTTCCGATGTGATAGTGAAGTGGAAACGTGAATGGACATGTACAACACAAAAGCGTACAGCCCGACCTCGTCTGTTGACTGACAGAGACCGCCGACAGTTGAAGAAGCTAGTAATGTGTAATAGGCAGACATCTATCTGGGCCACACACATGGATTCCAAACTGCATCAGGATCTACTGGAAGTTAGGCGGTAGATGAGAAAACTTGGATTTCATAGCCGGCCGGTGTGGCCGTGCGGTTCTACGCGCTTCAGTCTGGAACCGCGTGACGGCTACAGTCGCAGGTTCGAATCCTGCCTCGGGTATGGATGTGTGTGATGTCCTTAGGTTAGTTAGGTTTAAGTAGTTCTAAGTTGTAGGGGACTGATGGCCACAGATGTTAAGCCCCATAGTTCTCAGAGCCATTTGGATTTCATAGTCGAGCGGCTGCTCATAAGCCACATATCACGCTGGTAAATGCCAAACGACGACTCTCGTAAACATTGGACGATTGAACAGTGCAAAATCGTTGTGTCCAGTGAAGAATCACGGTACACAATGTGATGATCCGATGGCAGGGTGTGGGTATGGCGGATGCCCGGTGAACATCATCTGCCAGCGTATGTAGTGCCAACAGTAAAATTCGGAGGCTGTGGTTTTATGGTGTGGTCGTGTTTTTCATGGAGGGAGCTTGCACCCCTTGTTGTTTTGCGTGGCTCTATCACAGCACAGGCGTACATTGGTGTTTTAAGCATATTCTTGCTTCCCATTGTTGATGAGCAATTCGGAGATGGCGATTAGATCTTCTAACCCGATCGAACACCTGTTCATAATGCACAGCCTGTGACGGAGTGGTTACACGACAATTACACCCCTGTAATGGACTGGCCTGCACAGCGTCCTGACCTGAACCTTATAGAGCACCTTTGGGATGTTTTCGAGCGCCGACTTCGTGCCAGGCCTCACCGACCGACATCGATACCTGTCATCAGTGCAGTACTCCGTGAAGAACGGGCGGCCATTTCCCAAGAAACCTTCCAGCTCCTGATTGAACGTATGCCTGCGAGAGTGGAAGCTGTCATCAAGGCTAAGGGTGGGCCATCACCATATTGCATTCCAGCATTACCGATGGCGGCCGCCACGAACTTGTAGGTCATTTTCAGCCAGGTGTCCGGATACTTTTGATCACATAGTGTACTCTTAAAAGAGACGGTACTGGTGAAACCTATAAAAATAGTCTTGCACAGTTATAAGTGTAGTGATGATAGATCACGTCATAAGGAACAGATTTCAATGATGCTTCCCAGTAATGTAAGGTATTCATTTGTATTGGTTATGCTCCTCAGAGTCGACAGTCACTCTGCTACGTGCATATGGAATGTGTGTTGTCTATAAAACGAGGTGCATTCAAGTTCTAAGGCCCCCGAGTTTTTTTCTAATTAACTACTCACCCGAAATCGATGAAGCTGGCGTTACTTCTCGACGTAATCGCCCTGCAGACGTACACATTTTTCACAACGCTGACGCCATGATTCCATGGCAGCGGCGAAGGCTTCTTTAGGAGTCTGTTTTGACCACTGGAAAATCGCTGAGGCAATAGCAGCATGGCTGGTGAATGTGCGGCCACGGAGTGTCTTTCATTGTTGGAAAAAGCCAAAAGTCACTAGGAGCCAGGTCAGGTGAGTAGGGAGCATGAGGAATCACTTCAAAGTTGTTATCACGAGGAAATTGTTGCGTAACGTTAGCTCGATGTGCGGGTGCGTTGTCTTGGTGAAACAGCACACGCACAGCCCTTCCCGGACGTTTTTGTTGCAGTGCTGTAAGGAATTTGTTCTTCAAAACATTTTCGTAGGATGCACCTGTTACCGTAGTGCCCTTTGGAACGCAATGGGTAAGGATTACGCCCTCGCTGTCCCAGAACATGGACCCCATCATTTTTTCAGCACTGGCGGTTACCCGAAATTTTTTTGGTGTTGGTGAATCTGTGTGCTTCCATTGAGCTGACTGGCGCTTTGTTTCTGGATTGAAAAATGGCATCCACGTCTCATCCATTGTCACAACCGACGAAAAGAAAGTCCCATTCATGCTGTCGTTGCGCGTCAACATTGCTTGGCAACATGCCACACAGGCAGCCATGTAGTCGTCCGTCAGCATTCGTGGCCCCCACCTGGATGACATTTTTCGCATTTCCAGGTCGTCATGCAGGATTGTGTGCACAGAACCCACAGAAATGCCAACTCTGGAGGCGATCTGTTCAACAGTCATTCAGCGATCCCCCAAAACAATTCTCTCCACTTTCTCGATCATGTCGTCAGATCGGCTTGTGCGAGCCTGAGGTTGTTTCGGTTTGTTGTCACATGATGTTCTGCCTTCATTAAACTGTCGCACCCACGAACGCACTTTCGACACATCCATAACTCCATCACCACATGTGTCCTTCAACTGTCGATGAATTTCAATTGGTTTCACACCACGCAAATTCAGAAAACGAATGATTGCACGCTGTTCAAGTAAGGAAAACGTCGCCATTTTAAATATTTAAAACAGTTCTCATTCTCGCCGCTGGCGGTAAAATTCCATCTGCCGTACTGTGCTGCCATCTCTGAGACGTATTGACAATGAACGAGGCCTCATTTTAAAACAATGCGCATGTTTCTATCTCTTTCCAGTCCGGAGAAAAAAATCGGAGGGCTTAGAACTTGAATGCACCTCGTACAATCAGCTGCTCTGCATCAAGTGTGATAGGCTGAGCAAGTTAAATGCCTCACTGACTTCTGAAAGATCTTTATTCTCAAATAGCCGTGGTTCCCAATGTTTCTGAGAGCATTACCCCAGAATGCAAACAGACATTAGCTACTACCACACCCTGTTTTCTCCAAATCACCATTAACGTTAGGGACTAACTAAATTAAAAAATGTAAACTAATTCTCTTGCAGAACTTTTACTTTTAAAATGATTAAATGTAAGTGATATTTAACTATCCACAGTGAAGCCATACACGTGTTACAAAAGATGCTGCGTCTGCAGAATACCACAACTCAATGCTTGCTTCACTCACATCAAGCAACCCCATTTAAAATCAACCAAGTTAAAATTTGTGCACTTTACTTTGTTTGTAACTGATTTTACTGGTCGATTCCTTACCTCTAAACTGGCTTCAACGACGAACTTCGAGGGATGTCATGTGACGTCCGCTACGACCAAATAAAAATTTTTAAAAAAGGGTTAGCGCCTTTCATTAGTAATCAAAATGACATCGTTCCCGGGTTCGGAACACACCACCGCTTAAATCTGGTTAATAATCAGCAATAGGGGCCGATGATTTCCGGTATAGGCAGTCACCCTCATTCTGCCAAAGATCGCGGAGGATTGGACAGAGGTTCAGGGCACTCTGTTGTCCTTATGGTGGGAAACTGTCCCTAAAGGCGGAAGAATCGGCAGTGATCCAAGAAATGATGATGCACAAGGCAATAGAAACCATTGGCTTAAAGACACGTAACGTATATCCACAGGACATATGGCTTGTAATTTAAAAACGCTCATGATGATCTCTCCATTGAGAAATTATTCCGGAATAATCGCCCATTCAAATATCCGCAAGGGGACTGCGAATGGGGAGGTGACCATGAGAAAAAGATTGAATAACCAACGAAAGGTAGCATTCTCCAACTTGGGGCCGGGAATATCAGAAGCTTGAACGTGGTAGTGAAAGTAGAAAATCTGAAAAGGGAAATGCAAAGGCTCAATCTAGATACAGTATGGATCAGTGAAGTGAAATGGAAAGAAGACAAGGATTTCTGGTCAGGTGAGTATAAGGTAATATCAACAGCAGCAGAAAATGGTATCACGGGAGTACGATTCATCATGAATAGGAAGGTAGGGCAGCGAGTTTGTTAGTGTGAGCAGTTCAGTGACAGGGCTGTTCTTATCTGAACTGACAGCAAACCAACACCGACAACAATAACTCAGGTATACATGCGACGTCGCAAGCTGAAGAAGAAGAGACAGAGAAAGTGTATGAGGATTGTGAAAGGGTGATACCGAACAAAATGGAGATGAAAATCTAAAAGTCATGGGGGACTGGAATGCACTTGTAGGGGAAGGAGTAGAAGAAATGATTAAAGGAAAATATGTTCTTGCTACAAGGAATGGGAGAGGAGAAAAACTAATTGAATTATGCATTAAATTTCAGCTGGTTGCAGCGAATATTCTGTTCATGAATCACTAGAGGAGTACGTGTACCTGGAAGAAGCCGGGTGATATGAAAGATTTCAAATTGATAACGTCATGGTCAGGCAGAGATTCGGAAACCAGTTACTGGATTGTAACACTTACTCAGGAGCAGATAAAGACTCAGATCACAATCTAGTTATGAAGTGAAGGCTGAAGTTTAAGAAATTTGTCTGAAGAATCAATATGCAAGAAAGTGAAATACGGCTGTACTAAGAAATGAAAAGACACGCTTGAAGTTCTCTAAGGCTGTAGCTACAACAATGGGGAATACCTCAGTAGGCAGTACAGTTGATGAAGAATGGAGATCTCTAAAAATGGCAATCACAGAAGTTGGAAGGAGAAACATAGGTACAAAGAAGGTTATTGCGAAGAAACCATGGGTAACGGAAGAAATACATCAGCTGATAGATGTAAGAAAGACGTACAAATATGCTCAGGAAAATTCAGGAACATAGAACTACAAGTAGCTGAGTAATAAATAAATAAGTAGTGAAGGGAAGCGAAGACGAAATGGCTGCATGAAAAAGTAAAGAAATCGAAAATGTTATGATTGTTGGAAGACTGACTCAGCATACAGGAAAGTCAACCAACCTTCAGGGAAATGAGAATCAAGAGCGGTAACATTAAGAGAGTAATGGGAATTCCACTGCTAATTGCAAGGCAGTGAGCGGATAGGTGGAAAGAGTACATTGAAATCCTCTACCATGGGAAAGATTTGATGATGTGGTAGAAGAAATAGGGGATCAGAATTTAAGAGAGCTTTGGAGAAGTTAAGATCAAAGAAGGCAGAAGAAACAGACAACATTCTATCATAATTTCTAGAATGATTGGGGGGAAGTGGCAACAAAACGACTATTCAAGTTGGTGTGCAGAATGTATGAGTGTGGCGACATACCATCTGATTTCGGAAAAAAATTCATATTCCGAAGCTGACAAGAGCGATAATTATCGCACATCAGTTTAACAGCTCAAGCATCCAACTTACTGATACGAATAATAAATAGGAGAAAGGAGGAGAAAATTGAGGAGGTGCTCGATTATGATCAATTTGGCTTTATGGAAGTTAAAGGCACCAGAGAGGCGATTCTGACATTGCGGTTGATAATGGAAGAAAGACTAATGAAAAGTCAAAACACTTTCATAGGATTTGTCGAACTGGAAAAAGCATTCGACAACGTAAAAAGGTGCAAGCTGTGCCAAGTTCAGAGAAAAATAGCAGTAAGCTGTAGGGAGAGACGGGTAAAACACAGGATGTACAAGAGCCAAGAGGGAATAATAAGAGTGGTCGAACAAGAACGAAGTGAACATAGTGCTCGGATTAAAAAGGGTGTAAAACAGGGATGTAGTCTTTCGCCCCTATTGTTCAATCTTTACACCGGTGAAGCAACGATGCAAATAAAAGAAAGGTTGAGGAGTGGAATTAAAATTCAGGGTGAGAGTACGTTAATGATACGATTCGCTGATGACTTTGCTATCCTGAATGAAAGTGAAGGAGATTTACATGATCTGCTGAACGGAACGAACACTGTAATGAGTACAGAATAGGGACTGAGAGTAAGTCGAAGAAAGACGAAAGAAATTAAAAGTAGGAGAAATAAGAATAGCAAGAAACATAACATCAATAATTGATGGTCACGATTTAGATGGAGTTAAGGAATTCTACTACCTCGGTAGCAAAATAAACCAGGGACGAACAGAGCAAGGAAGACATCAAAAGCAGACTAGCCCCGGCAAAAAGGGCAAAAAGTCTTCTAGTATCTAAGATTGGCCTTAATTTGAGGAAAAAATTTCAGAGAATATACATTTAGAGCACAGAATTGCCTGGTAGTGAGACATGGACTGTGGGAAAACTGGAACAGAAGAGAATCGAAGCATTTGCAATGTGGTGCTATAGACGAATGTTGAAAATGAGGTGGACTGATATAGTGAGGAATGAGGAGGTTCTGCGCAGATTCGGAGAGGAAAGGAATATGTGGGAAACTGATAAGGAGAAGGGACAGGATAATACTCGTAGAACATCTGTTAAGACATGAGGGAATGACTTTCATGGTACTAGAGGGAGCTGTAGAGGACAAAAACCGTAGAAGAAGAAATAGATCCAGCAAGTATTTGAGGATGTAGGTTGCAAGTGCTAGTCTGAGATGAAGAGGTTGGCACAGGAGAGGAATTCGTGGCGGGCCGCATCGAACCCGTCAGATGACTGATTACTGGAAAAAAAGACCAAAAAATGGCCCTACAGCTATATAGTGGAAAATAAATAGTTACTTCTGCGTTGTGCTGTCAGTGGCATTATTTAGGCATATTTGTTGCGAAGTGAAACGTGAAGTTATTTCGGACCCAGTGCAGGACTAACCAAAAAAATAGGGGATGAGATTCTCATGAGCTATTTCAGTATATGTGACCTATATGTCTCAATCTTACTGTCATACATGCATGGTACGAAGTGTAGTAGCTGGACTCTGTTAGAAAGATGTTCATACATTCTTTTCACAAGCCGCCAATTCCTCCACCGTACGAGATGCGTTAGTCTATGTATTTACCCATTCGGCGTTTTAAAAGGCACGTATGGCATATTATATTAACTACAATCATTTTTATGTTTTTACGTATTGAGCTACACAATATTACTTTATTCTTTACGTACCCTATGGCTATGTCAGAGTCTGTGGATATCCTTCAATTCGCCCTCATAGCTATGTGTATGTTCGTACTGCGCTATACAATATTACTTTATTCTTTACGTACCCTATGGCTATGTCAGAGTCTGTGGATATCCTTCAATTCGCTCTCATAGCTATGCACTTCATGCGGAAGTAAGTTGATGATAATTTCGTAGTCAGATAGGTATCTTGTAGTAGTACGACGCTTACGTTTTCTCTGGTAAATATTTTTTTAAGGATGTCTCCCTTCGACCTTTGTGTTGATACAAGATACATTCAGCCTCTTCATGTTATAATTGTTTGTTTGCTCCGTTTGCCGTCGTGCGGACGAGGAGGCTTTTTGGCGTCCGGCTGCGGTTTTTGTGTAGACTTATCGCACCTGTGGGGTGTTGCAGAGTAGTCTGGACTGCACCATCTAGGAGGCTGTTTAGATGTCGCGTTAAAGTTAGTACGTAAAAAATGTAATTTTTGGTAACTTATACAGTCGGTATTACCATCTCACGTAACTGTGCTAATAACCATGAACTTATAAAAATAATTTAATTTTATGAGCAAAATAAACTCGAACCCTTTCGTTTTTCCCCTCATAAAATATCATTCTACTCCACGGGGGGAGTTAACCCCACGTTGGGAACCACTAGCTTAGAGAGACACTTTCTTAAGCCCTTTTCGGAAATCACTCTATCGGTTTTCTGCGGTAGGTAGCGTACAGCACACTTGACTAGTACATCCTGTTCAGAGGAATCTCGTCTTTTCGGGACCGGCGTATAGTATAAGGTTCAAATGGCTCTGAGCACTATGAGGCTTAACATGGTCATGAGTCCCCTAGAACAGAACTAAGTAAAACCTATCGAACCTAAGGACATCACACACATCCTCACACGAGGCAGTATTCGAACTTGCGATCGGAGCAGTCGAGAGGTTCCGGACTGAAGCGCCTAGAATCGCTCGGTGACAGCGGCCGGAGGCGTATACCGTAAGACGCGTAGCATTTCTCGGAGGTGACATTTTGTCTCTAAAATAATAATTCCCCATGACATGGGGAGATCTGATGCAAAGACCTGTAACACTCTGCACATCCAGACACTAATGCTTGTAGAGATGTGATCCATTTTACTTGCATCGAGAATGGTCAATAACCTCTGGTGTAGACTGTCTTCCCACAGACGGTGATTGCTCCTTTGCTACATGAGCAATTTGATTGTCCAAGGACCATTTTACACTAAAATTCCGGGTTCTCTCCTAAGAGGCGTCAGGTGGATTGTCTCTGGCATTCCTGCAGATATTTACAGGTTCGTTTTTGCAGGGCATAGCTTGGCTCATACCAAGTAAATATTGCTCATCACATCTTTCATCAGCCGCCCAGTTCAATGGTACGTGATGATTTGTTTTGCATTACAAACAAAATTATTTTTAAAGCAGAATTTTACATGCTCATTCGATTGATCGGTCCGAAATTATTCTAGCGGGATATTTGTTTTATAGATATGTATTGACATAAACAGTAAAATCTGAAGAATAACCAGTACTCGAGTAGTGACTGAGCAGCGCTGCTGCATAGCGCTAGCGGTCAGTGCGGGCCAAACAGATGCTGTCGCTGCTGGAGTACAGGTCATTCGCCGTGTTTCTCTCTCCCTGTTAATACATATCGTTGAAAAGAATATCCCATTAGACTAATCTGGTGCAGCTCTTTCGAAGGGGATCGTGAATTCCGCTTTAAGGTCAGATGTAGTGAACCTGCTTCAAAAATTCGATTTTTTTTTCCATCTTAAATCAGTATTTAGAGTTTTGTGAACAAAATGGTAGTTAAATGAATCGATTCGGACATCGGGAACGTCTATAAAAATAAATTTAAATATATGTCGGTATGCGGCAACTATCGTGTTTCCGCTGTGGTCGGATGTCAAATGGCATCATTATTATTTTGCTACTTTGAAAAGATACACTGCGTATCTATGAGTTAGCAGCGCACACACACTTTCCGATGCTCCTTTGTATTTCTACGGTTTTCGAGAGTTGTTTGCGTTCAGACCTCTGTACGTTGTTGAGTTGTTGGAAGTAGTTATGTCTCCAAAAAAGTATTTTGCAACGGGTAAACGTACGTTTTATGGAAATCGGTTTACTTCGTTGGAAAGTAGAGGCTGTGTAATTACATCTACAAACCAACTGGAGGTGATGCCGCCTCCGCCAAGTGCCTCAAGGCACAAGCTAAAATATATGAGTACCCAGAGTGACATTTCTATAAAATATGATGAAAACACTGTAACGGAATGTGTTTCCATAATTGCTGAATTGAGTGCTGTATGTCCGCTTCTAAAGAAAGCTGCTGTGTGTGAGCTTTGTGGAACAGGTGGTATTAAAATCGTCGAAGGTTTTGAAGGCAGGAAAGGTGTGGCTATTAATTTTCAAGTGTTTTGTTATTTCTGTAGAGTAACTATAACTAGGTATTCTTCTGGATTAAGCAAAGAAGACTTTGTAAGACAAATATTACGCTTGCATATGGAATGAGGTGTATTGGGAAGGGTAGAAAGGCAGCTCAAACATTTTGTGCTATCATGAATTTGCCCCCACCTACAAGATCAGAGAAGTACACACAGTTACTTCTGGAATGTCTCGGTCAAGTGAGTGCTGTGTCTGTGAAGAAAGCAGTAGAAGAAACTGTGTTATTCAATGAAGGTGACACTGATATAGCTGCAGCCTTTGATGGGACATGGCAGAATTGTGGTCACTTATCATTCAATGGTGTAATCACCGCATCATCCCTAGAAAATGGAAAGGTGATTGACATATAATGTATGACAGAGTACTGCCATGGTTGCAAAGGAAATAACCAGGATCATGTTTGTATTCAGAATTTTTCTGGGTACAGTGGTGGAATGGAATCAGAGGGAGTTCTTAGAATATTTCAAAGGTCTGAAGAGAATTATGGTGTACATTATGTGAAGTACCTTGGAGACGGAGACTAAAAAGTGTTTGCGATTGTGTTGTAAAATATGCCTTATTGAAGAACTGTAAAAATTGGAAAATTAGAGTGTGTTGATCATGTCCAAAAGAGGATGGGCATATGTTTACGTAAGGTAATAAAAGATATGAAGGGGAAAAAGCTCAGTGATGGCAAACTAGTTGGTGGTCGAAGTCGTCTTACTAAGGAAGGTGTGGACAAACAGCTCCTCTATTATGATTTATCCACAAGAAGGAATCGAGACAATATTGAGGCCATGAACAAAGCAGCATGGGCTACCTTTTTACATAAAGCTTCTAAAGATAACCATCCACAGCATGCTCTCTGCGACAGTGGTGTAGACACATGGTGTAGATGCAAAAAATCAATAGCAAGTGGTGAGACTTATGCACACCATCACTCCCTGCCTTTCGGTGTATTGGAAGCAATTAAGCCCAAATTCAGTGATCTACGTGACACTAAACTGTTGTCACGGTTCATACATGGAAAGACACAAAATGTTAACGAATGTTTCAACCATGTGATATGGGAACGCCTGCCTAAAACTGTGTTTATGTGATGTATTAGATGTAGTTATTTGCTTTAATGATGGGGCAGTTAACAGATGGGATGTTTTAGAGTTGTTGGGACTAACTCCTGGTTTCAATATGAGACTAGCACTGATGGAAATTGATTCCTTGAGAGTGGCCGAATGCAAAAAATAGGTTCATGAGGCAACTAAAGAGGCCAGAATAGCAAAGACGAGCAAGAAAAGGAAGAGAGTAGATGAGGAACACACAAACCAAGAATATCATGCAACTGGAGGGTTTTAAGAACAACAGGGGTGAGTAACAGATGAAATGTACCTTTAAACTGAATTTCACAAGAATCAAATTTGCTGACATGTTTATTTTATGCCAAAAAACTATTTGAGCTTGAGATCTGAATTTTTTGTGATATTTCAGGCTACCATTTGGAGAAAAGTAGACTACAGAAACCAGCTTACTATCACCAGGAGGAAAAATATACACTTACTAATTATACAAAATTACCTTAATTTTGATTGTCTAATTTATGTATTTATAGTATAAAAATTAATGATTGAAATCATTTGATTGTAGTCTACTTTTTAGATAACAATGGCATAAATGTGTGCACAAAGTTTTAAGTATGTAAGAAAAGTAGTTAATAATTCTGTAGACTTAAAACATACTCTGGCAGAAAAAATTTTAAATTGCTGACCAACATAAATGTTTACATAATAACGTTTATATCAAAACTAATCTGATTATTCTTATACCAAAATCTTCATCCTTAAAACACTTTCATTGTCCTAAACTTTCTTTGTATTGAGAGTTCACATTATGTAGTTAGACCCCCATAAACTTTATGAAAATTCTTACTGTTTTTTTCCAGCCGTTCACTGGCAAGTTACCTTAAAGATCGTAGAGTTTATAATGGGAAACAAACCTACGCTTTCCGTCGACACTGGGCTTCGCATGAATGGCGTGATGAGCTATATTTATTTGAGCTAAGTCTAGCTTCACACAGCAGAAAATAAACTAGAAATATCAGCCGAAAACTCCAGAGAAAATGCGCCTGATGATTCTTAGGAGATACTCCTTCTATATGTACACAATGTGTTTCAGCAAAACTGTCACAAATTCCCAGGACAGTACACCTGGACGGTGGAAACACATAGCAATGCAAGGTCGGAAGCGCGGTAGTGTCGACACAAAACACAAGAAAGACAGGGCACGAATAGGGTGAGAAAACTTATTTATTATCCTTAGAATAGCGAAAACCAAGAAATGAGAAGGAAACAGAGAACGATAGTCATCAAAGAAGGTTTCCGACATAACGACCACGGACCGCGATCCAGGCTTCACACACAGATCTTCTTTCCACCGGATATGAGAGATCTTCCTTGATGACAAGCGTTCCCTGTTTTTTTTTCCCCTCTCATTTCTGTGTTTCTGCTCTACAAAGGATAATGAAGATGTTTTTTCACCCTTTTCATGTCCTTTCTTTCGTGTGTTTGGTGTCGTCACTATCGCGCCAGGAAAGCATATTCGGCAATGGGTTACTGTGTGTTTTTTCCATTTTTAAGATGTACTCTGTCTCTCCTGATGATTTGTAATCGCTGCGCTGGAACACACTGTATATATGTACACGATGGTCTGATGCGGGATATGCAAGCTTCCTCATTTCTGGCTTTATTACACTTTCTGAGTATTCTTCCAATGAATCTCAGTAAGGCATTTGGCTTTCTTCGTATTATTTGTGAGATCGTTTGACTAGAAATCGCCCCGTATGTCTATTCCCAGATATTTAATGGATGGTGGTTTTTTAGACAATAATGTAATCACTTAATAATGGCTCTTTCCCCCTCTTTGCGCGCAATAAGTTATTTTTACTTATCTAGGGGGTCAGTTGCCTAGCCATGCATCAAACGCCGTTCCTGTTCAAGTGTTTAAGTCTTCGCTACAGAGATTTAGCGTACACAAGAGCATCATTCTCCAACAGGCACACGGACCTTTTCAGATTATCGACAAAATCATACATATACAGGGTGATTCAAAAAGATATGCAAATATTTTAATATGTTATGCTACAAGAAAAACTAAAGAAAAAAGTTTATATAAACATAACTCCACAAAATAATGTTTCGTTATGGAGTCACGGCTAATAAAAGATTTAGTATGATATTTAGCAACTTCGCTAATATGAAGTCATCGCAAAACTGTACGAGCTTAAAGTAAAGCAATTTTCCATTTATTTTGTTGTTATTGATCTGGCGCATCTAATAAAACATGTGCTAGACGTGTATCTGCAGTAGTTTTCCAGAGCATCCAGAGAAGCAAAGATTATTATACAAGTAAACTTGTTTACTTTCCATTAAGAATGTAGAAACGTTTATGTCATTGTTGGCAACAGTCAGTGAGTTGTTTCAGTCGTTTCCTAATCTTGAAACGAATTAGTTTTCTACGTTGTTCAGTGAAAGATCAGAATAACAACGGTGTATTTAAGTGAAACCACATAACTGTTTTAGTTTGAAGTTTATTTATGAAATATTGATGCTGTGAAAGAGAAACGAACAACAAAATCTGTTCATACACGTGCCACTAAATGCATTGAACTCGGTGGAGACATTTTTGAACATTTATTGTGAATGTATTTTGAAATTGTATGAACACTATACGACTTCCTTAACACTGAACTTTATTTTTTCCGGTATAACATTAATTCACGTGTGCTATGGTATTGATAAAAGCAGGTTATGTGGCACAGTCATACAGTTCCAGTTAACGTTATTACCATTATTTTTCTAAAATTAAATTCTCTACGATTTCTGTTGAAAACTTTGCGCGAATGTTCGGAACATAAAAAAAAAATGGGCCAAGTAGTTAATAGATAAAAAATTTTACGAAATTACTTCATTACTTCTCTAGATTTTCTGGAAAACTTCTGCAAATACACGTCTGGCACATGTTTCATTAGTCACCCCGTCAATAACAACAAATTAAATGGAACTCGTGCTTCACTTTAATGTCGTACAGTATTGCGATGGCTTCATATTAGCGAAGTTGCTAAACCTCAGACAAAATTTCTTAGTAGCCGAAACTCCGTAACTAACCATTGGCGGACCTATGTTTATGTGAATTTCTTCCTTTACGTTTACTGTAGAATTACATATTAAAATATTTGCAAATTTTCGTGCATCACCCTGCATATGAAGCAAAGGTCTTACGTTAGTGTGTGGTATCAAGTCGCAGGTTTCATAACTTGCTATATGTTTTACTCAAGAATTACGCATAATGGGTACTCTTAGTATATTTCATTTAGCATTAGCTGTTCATAAGCTAGGTCACTCAAAGGAAATTTTCCATACTGGGTCTGAATTTGCGTGTCCACCTAACGCCGACATCAGCTTGGAGCGCCCAGGTAGCTCTTGTACTCCGACGACGTACAGGTAGGACCGTATGTGGACATAGCTTATGATAGTCACGTAACGCCTGCGGTCGCAACTCTACTAATTGGGTGTACTAAGCACAGACGTGGTCAAATACCCGGATGCTGCACTTGTGACACCTACAGGCGTAGCTGATTGGTTCTTACGGAGAGTGTATCCAGAATATGAGCTAAGAGACGTTTCGCGGAGCTCCAGGATATTTTTACGAAATTTCAGTGGGCAACTTTCTCCTCCGAATGCGAAAATATTTTGTTAGCGCCCACCTACGTAAGGAGAAATGATCATCGAAATAAAATAAAGAAAACTAGTTCTCCTACGAAAAGATCTACGTGTTCGTTTTTCCCACATGCTGTTCAACAGTGGAACGAACTGAAAGTCCTTTGATGAAGTATTGGCCAGGTACTTAAATGTGAATTGCAGAATACTCATGAAGGAGCTGCGAGGAAGGAGGACGGGTAGAAAAAGCAACGAAATAGTGCCGAATAGTGTTTAAAAATAGCGTCTATTAGTCACAAAATACACTAATGCTACCACTCTTTATTACGACCAACAATATACTTAGCTGGAAGGGTATACTTAGCATTAAATTTGTGCTATTAATTTTTTGTCAGTAACGTAACTTTGGGACGCATGCGAGTCCCGTCTATACTCACATTATTGATATTCTCCGTATTGGCTGATACCACAAGACAAGAATCATTGCGGACCGAAGGCACAACGCACAACCGTCTGGTATTTTCAGAGACAAGGAAAATAAGAGCTAACTGCAAAATAGTTTTGATATTTCAGGGCAAATGGCCTTCTGTACACTTACTGCTAGACAGTGTTCATAACATGTTGTAGCTTAGGGTCTACTAATGACCAACACTGAACAATCTGTTTGAGTGGTGCTGTTGTATACTAGTTAGGGTCTGCGAACCTTTCCTAAGGAAAGGTCTTTGGCATTGGCAGAAGCTGTGCCAAATGGGGTAGTCGCGAGACTAGATGAGTTTTAACAAAATCCACCCGTTGTAATATGTCCAATGCTCTCTTGCGACAGGCAAGTGACCACTTTCTCTCCAGTCGAGGAGCTCATTGAAAGTTACACGCAATGTTATGATCCGATATTTCAAGAGAGAAGATAAATGGCTCTGAGCTCTATGGGACTTAACTGCTCAGGTCATCAGTTCCCTAGAACTTAGAACTACTTAAACCTAACTAACCTAAGGACATCAGACACATCCATGCCCCAGGCAGGATTCGAACCTGCGACCGTAGCGGTCGCGCAGTTCCAGACTGTAGCGCCTACAGAGAAGATATGAATGTTACACCGTTGGTCGCGGAATTCCGTTCTAATAAATATGTGATGAGATACTAATATTTCCAGAATGAACTTTTCACTCTGCATCGTAGTGCGTGCTGATATGAAACTTTCTAGCAGATTTTTTTATACTTGTTGAGATCACATATGACGATCTCCAGGCGAAAAATAATGATGTGTAACTACCATCAATAACAAACAATACGTAAAGGGAATTATAGAAATTAATGAAAACGCCCTCCTGGCAGAACAAACAAAATGGCCTCCGCGTCCCGCTAACTTGTGGGTAGATGCACTCTGAATCCCAAGGCATTCAGGCATGTTCCAGGCACGTCTTCCCGAAGAATATTCCGTTTTGCCGGTACATTGGACCGAGTCCTGGTATTACGCTATCTCACTGAAAACACCTTCTCATACCTGGGACATCCCAGCTGCAGGGGGGATTCAACAAGGCACTACCCAAAAAGATGGGGTTGTACTGACGGTATCCCGCATGGTGCACGAGAAAAGTAAAGCGATCTTGCATGGAAGTCCAAAAATCAAGAACACTTTTGTCACCTTCAAGGAACAAATAAGAGATCGATAGGCCTTTTATGCACCTCACAGCGTTGGTCTTCGTACGTGGGAAATATGTCTCATCTGGAAACAGAAGTGATTTCGGTGTAATGGCATGGGGAGCCGTACACAGAAGAAAGGCCAGCATCTTCCGAATCAGCTGCCACACCTCTGCAGAAGATCGACACATCAGTCGATGTTCGTCCGTATTAAGTGTGTGACAACGAGGACACAGCGGTGAATTTGTCATTTTTATGGCATGTAGAGGAAGTTGTGTCATATATTTTCCATTAAAGACCAGATCCTAGGTCGCACGAGCGCTCATGTCGAGGATGACATGGTGCACAGAACGCCAAACCACCGGCCATGGAATCGCAGGATATCGGTTTTCCATAGCATTCCGAGTATGATTTCTCATCATTAGGCGTTAAACACCACGTGCCGCAGGGTTCCTGGTACTAGGCAAGTCAGCATGGACATAACTGTATTCGATGAAAAAAGTATTGACATGTGAGAGAGAGGTAGAAATATTGGGGTACTGCAGCGGTTGCCATTCGAGAGAGAGGGGCCAGTTCATCAATCAAGCTTCCCGATGATCCGGTACGGCGGCGGATCCACAATTTAACCATCGTACTTACATAAAGGGCAGCTGCTCTCGCTTGGACGTTGACAAGGCCAAGGCCACCATCTCGAGGAGGAAGTGTCACCGTGTCGTAGCGCACTTTGAAAATAAGACCCGCGCTTAACAAAGTAGCTGAACGCCGCCTGCAGTCTATGTGCCATTGCCTTTGGCAACAGTAAAATCTGTGCTAAATTGGGTAGTCGCGAGACTAGATGAGTGTTAACAAAATCCACCCGTTGTAACATGCCCCATGCTGTCAGGAGATTGCCACGAGCGTTCGCGCGGATAGCTTGAAGCAAACGTATATAGTTAAATGATAATCGTGCGCTGTATATCACTCGTGAAGGTAATCCCCTGTTGAGAGGTACTTAAATAAATAAACTAGTGTAATCAAAGTAAAGTAAAAATTAGAATATAGATGAAAAACTTAGGTTAGTTTAGAAGAATTACACACTGGCAAACAACGGGCAGAACAGCAGAGCAGAAGAGACAATGACTATGAAGTCAGCAAGTTCCACATAAGCGGACGCTGTCGATTCAGCCGTCAGGGCATCGCATGACAGGCTCACGTGTTTCTCAGTTGTCACATGTGATCAAAGGCTCTCGCCTACATTCCAAGAGCCAATGACCGACGTTAAGAAGATTCTTCGAGAAGCTTTTCAACGTGACAGAAGAGGCAATGACCGTGAAGTCGTTCACCTCCAGTAAACTGAAGTGAGCCTGACAGACGAAGGAAGAAGAGAAGAGTAGCAGTAGTTTTCAGTCAGTTTCAGTGCTGAAGACCGTCATGCAAGAAGAGACTACATCATGCACAGACGCACCAAGTCCGCCGCTGTAATGGAATAGCAAGCAGCAGCCTCGGCGCCAGAAGACAGGAGTTATAAGGTATTTGAAGTCTGGTTTTTACGTACCCGGGTGACTCGTGAGGACGGGAAGGAGACGGCCACACATCAGCAGTCACCTGTGAGCTGGGATGAAGATCTGACAGCCGAAGACTGGCAAGCGGGAGTCCGTTGTTCGAGTCCGGGACACTCGCCTTCCCCCGCCGCGCCGCTCCGCTGGCTGACGCACAGCTCACGCGACCGCTTAGAGAAGAGAAACACTGGGACTCCACATCCAAGGTATCACCATCCGATGCACGACTTCGCCCGCAATAATTAAACGGGCCACCTCGCGCTGCGCGTCTCCAGTCAGTTGGGCGAGACGGCGACACGAGATACACACTGCCACGCGTAATCAGACCAGAGGTTTACATGTTCCGCTTTTAACCCGCCCATGCTTGCCCGGTGGCCAGGCGGGCCAACACCTTCTGATACACAGGCCTCACGGCGGAACTATGACGTCATCAGCGCTAGGCTAACACCTTCTGCCTCTGCAAGACAGCCTGTGCGCTAGAGCCGATGAACGTGTATTTCTTTCGTGAAACCATAACAAATTCACTGATCGTTGAATTTGCCCTTTACAGATAAATTGTGCCGCCGTTGTATGATATCGCGCGCAATGTGGCACACTGATTACAACACAGTGTGATCTCCTTCTGTTGTGTTTAAAATCGTATGCAAAATCTGACTTACTTGTTAAGAAAAACGTCGCTACAGAAACATAGATCCATTAGTCAGTAAATGACACTAACTGAGATACTTCGTAACAGTTAACAGACAGGATGACAATATTATTGTAGTGATCATACGTTTATTACTGGGGCAAAAATGTAATTCACTGCGGCATGAATGGCTCATCAATGATCGCATAGATATTGGAGATATTGTCACAGTGAGAAGTTTAATTACAAACGCTCATTTAACCAATGCAAAAGCGTGAAATAAGACTCATTTGTGGTGTACATTCAAGAACATAATGTATAAACGTACTCAAAGAACTGGTTATTTTAACCACTGCTTCTCAGTATATTTATTCCTTAAAGCAATTTGTTGCAAACAATATGTCTCTACTTCCAACCAATAGCTCAATACATAGTACCAATACTAGGAATAAGAACAATCTACATAAAGACCTAAAATCACTTACCTTGGTCCAATATTCAGGAATAAACATTTTCAATAAATTACCAGCAACCATTAAAAACTTGATTTAAGGTAAAGCACAGGTTGAAAAGCTTCTTGGTAGGTAACTCCTTTTGTACTCTACAGATGAATTTTTTAACAGGGACTGTTAGAACAGCTGAAGTAAAAATGTCTGTTAGATTTAAGCTCTGACAGCACTTGGCCACAACAGTCAAGATTAGGTGATTTGTGTATGAGATATTTAGTAAAAGTGTATAATTATGTTTCGTTCTGACTGTGTACATTCTGTAGAAAATGATTCAAATGGCTCTGAGCACTATGGGACTTAACATCTGCGGCCATCAGTCCCCTAGAACTTAGAACTACTTAAACCTAACTAACCTAAGGACATCACACACATCCATGCCCGAGGCAGTATTCGAACCTGTGGCCGTAGCATTCTGTAGATATTAGCAGTTTCAGTTTACTGTAAAGTATCTGGATATCTTGACAATCTACTGGCAAAATGATCAGGGAAGTGAGTATTACATTAAAGTGTCCTATGTTTTTATGTTATACGTTCTGATATGTCCCACACCCACGAGACTCATATCATTTTTGAGTCTACAGTACAAAAACTGAATCTACTCTAACCTTTAACCCACAAAGCAAAATCAGGGATTTTGTAAGTTTGACACCTTTGTCTGTCTCTCTCATCAAACTCTCAAATATTATATATTATTATATTCTTGATAATGATATGACATCATTGTAAATAGAATATAGGGCTAATTTTATGCACATTCATTTTAAGCAATGCAGCTACACACATCAAGTAGAGAAAAGTAGGAATTAGGAGAGAATGACAAATGTAAATGTTTGTTAACCTGTCACAAAATTTATTCTAAACTACTTTACAGTTAACAGTTTTCTCTTTTTCATTTTAGTGCCAATATGGCTGTCATTAATTTTTTTAACATAATTATTGAGAAATATATTACATGCTACTTTTACTACAGACTGAAGAATTTTGTCATCAGTGTGATCTACCTGACTACAAGAAAACTCCCTCAGGAAAAAGTCTTCCCTTTTAATTACATCAACAGCTAATCTTATAACTAGATTTCTCTGGGATGTGCATCTCATGAAGGAGAGCTCATGTTCTCCAGACACCAAGTTTTTAACAATCAAATAAGTGAAAATAACAGCATTAATGACCTCATTATTAGGGCAATACAATCCACCTCTATCTATGTTTCTTAGAAGTCCATAGCTTTCATCACTTTCTATTACTGATAATGTTTTATCAAGCACTAAGTATGTTTTACATGTTTCACACCTCAGCTTCTTAAGAACAGCTCTGGCACAGTATCCTGACAAGTATTTGAAAACAGGCAAGTATTCCTGAACAGACTGAACTTGTTCTTCACTGAAATCCATTATGCTCTGAAAGTTTGATGCTCGTGGTAAGTTAATATCATCTACACAATCACTTTCAAAAGAATCTAAATCTATGCCAACTTCACCAAGAGCAGAGGATGAAATTTTCAAGGAAAGCAGAGTTTGAATTCTTAGCTTGGATTCAATTTCAAATACCTGTCTCAGATACCAAATACTGAGATCCTGCCATTGTTCGATATTTTCCAAATGTTGCTTCTAGAGCATCCGTCTGAACCTTACCTGGCAAAAGATATTTAAAATTCAGCTCCTCAGTGCAATACTTGGTCAGTTCTAGAAGGGCATGAGTGGTATGTGATATGGCCAAATGTGTATCACTGGATAATCCAAATGCACTACCAGAAATATGTTTCCATTTATCCAGCCATGATAGAAATCTTTCTAAATATCTGATATTTTAATTACTTGTGCTCGAGAGTGGTTTCAGCATTGCATCCTTGAAACGGATATCTTTACCAGGTGAGCTAACATTAACAATGTTCCACCATGTACAAATTAATTTAATGAATTTAGCAGTGCTCTCAAAACTTTCAATATGATGATGTTCCCCCAAGGCTAGCAAACCTTGAACAGTCATCTCATTGAAAACATTAAGTACAAGTTTGACATTTTGTCGCTCCAGGTTACTTGGAAAAAGAGACTTTAAATCAAGCTTATTGGCAAATTTTACTATCTGTGTACACTCTATGTCATGAAGTTTTTTAACTGAAGAGAATCTGGCCATATACAGCTGTGTATTGTCTGAATCTGTTTCAAACTGGGGGTACATAATTTCTTTTTTATTAATCCAATTGTTTCTGACACATTTTAAAATGTGAACAGAATCTAAAACATAAAAAAGAGGATCAGTGTCTTCACAGGGGTGTTTGTACACAATTGACAGTTGAGGAGGGGAAGCAAAGAATGACACTGCCCTTCTGTTAACTGAATTGTTGTCACTAACAACACAGACTACCTTAAAACCTATTGCATGCAGTCCGGAAATTGTTTTCTTTATTACAGTGAAAAGTCCTTCACCATTTATATTTTTTACTGGAAGAATGTGGACTACATCTTTATATGAAGACAACAAACTCTGTATCATAAAAACCTGAGCACTAGTTGCCACATTTTTAGAATTGAATGCTGCACCCAAAATGCTACCTCCTGTGAAGTCTAAATAAGGTTTCAAGTGTATTTAATCTAACATTAGTGAAACAACATGATCTGATTCACAAAGAAACTGGAATTTCTGTTTTATATACATCAGAAAATTGCCACCTAGCTGCTCAGCTGCTGGGTTTGTTTGAAAATGTGTACAGATTTTATGCAGGGTATTAGGATGAGGTAGCACAAGATACTGTGTACTTCTTATAAACTTATAAGCATGTGGTGATATTGAAAATAGAATACTACAAAATATAATACAGTCTGTTGAGTATCTGTAATGGCTCTTGTGGACTCCCATTAGATTCAATTGCTCACATAAAAAATTATTTTGTTAGTTTCACTCTCATCAAAATGTTTTGCCATATCTTTCAAATAATCAGTGACGAATAGCAAGTGGTCTTTTCCAGTGCTACCATTGTTTTTCCTAGTAAAGTACTCCAAGTTATCAATAGTATTAATTAAGTCATTTAAATGGTTTATAGTTAAAGGGAACTTTCTTGTACCAAGTTTTGAGATTACACTTTTACCCTCATATAAAGACATGCTCAGGTCAGTAGTCACCACAACAGAACACAAAAGTGTAGGAATACCTTTGACGTCTATTAGAACAAAAGTTATGGAACTTTCTGACTTTATCAGATGCCAGTCATTAGGCAGTTTGATACCCACTAAACACTTAACAAAACCATTAAAGTCCACAAAATGTCTTTCCTGTTCATACTGAGCATGAGTTGCTACACTCGCTGCAATAGCTATTTCTAAGTCCCTATTTTCTAGACGCTTTCGTCTCTCATCTCCACTTTCCCTCGAACAAGAAGCTGACGAAAGATACTTCGGACAGTTAGGCAGAATGGATGGTATGGCTCCTGTTTTAAGGCGAGGTTTTGGAAGTGGCACAGAATATTTCTTCCCTGTGGAACTGTCGAAATATTCACTATGTTTCAGAATGAGGTCTTCAGTGAAGTGGAGCTCGCAGACCTTGAAATAATGAGAAAATCTTTTATCAGCTACATGTAATAATCCCGAGGGGAACTGATGCCAACACATGGGATTAGTGGCAGTTATCGTCAGATCAAATCGATTACTGTTCACTCGGTATTTCAGGTTAAAAGGCTAAAGCTACTCTTGCACAAGTAAATTACAGCTTTCCAGTGACTCAGTAATGTATGTAATGCAGTTGATCTTCTAGAGAAGGGCATCAAGTCAATCGAATTCAGCTGTTAAAGAACATCTAAAGAGCGTGCTACTTAAATATGTGATTAGTTGCTCCCGCTCTCTAAATTAAAGATCACACACCCTGAGACAATCTAACTGAATTGTAAAGAACCTGAGCTTACCTTCGAATTCTATGTAACCTGGAAATTTTCACGATGTATTGCAGATATCCATTTCTGCTGTAGTTCAGTGCTTTTAGGAAAAGAAAACACCGCTACTCGTGGCCCATTTTCGTAATTTCCTCTGCAACGTGTAACACAACACTTATACACCATTTCGAAAGATTAAATCAAATCTCAGAGTTAAACGGAGATGTAATTTCGACGAATCAACCGCTATACTTTGAAAGTAAACAGAACACAAGTTTTGTTTCCCCGGTAGGTTAGCCAACATAAACACAGAATTTCGAATTGCTTATAAAGGTAAATCCATACAAATGAAGCACAGCATCTCACGGTGCAGATTTCTTATCGCATATTACTTTGTAAACGGTGCTACTTTTTCTTGCAGTGCTTCATATACTCATTTTCAATTAAACGAACAATGTATTCTACCGGTGCCTTTTGTTGCATGGTTGGTATGGCTATTAGATCCAGTTTTGGCCACCAGCAGCGCTAGTTGTAGCAAAATCTGTCTTTCCACCACTGGCCTAGTGAAAGTGACGTCACATGGCCTACTCGTCTTGGCTGGGAGGCCTGTATGTTAGAAGGTGTTGGGCGGGCAGGCTGCCGCGCGTTGTCAACAGAATGGGCGGGCTGCTTCCCTCCCAGCCAAGCCAAGCAGAACCCAACCTGGGCAGGCTGTGGGAAACTTGCTTGCCTGCCCATATTACTGCTGAGCTGCGCTACGAAGCCGTTTAGTCTGCGTGCGTCATTGTCGTATTATGAACGTTAATTAAAAGTTTTTATTTTACCTGAGCACCAAAAGACAAACCCTAACATTATATATATATATATATATATATATATATATATATATATATATATCAGGTCAAAAAATATTGGGTTTTATTTGTATATTCTTCCTTTACGCGTATATTTCGGGCTTATTATCTATATAAATAAAAATGAATTGCCAAATGTGTTGATAAGCGTAAAGCTCGAGAACGGCTGGACCAATTCGGCAATTTTTTTTCCTATGTTAGTAATTCTCAGGACAAAGTTTTTATGAAATAAAATTTTTCGAAAATCGACCGAAAAATTGGAAAATTTGAGAAAAACTGAAAGTGCGTTTTCATTGTGTCCGTGTGTTTGTATTGCATACAATCTTGATGAAATATTGACCACTATACCTTGAAACCAAGAGGAAGGTCACAGTCTACATCAAATTTCGTAGGGTGCATGGCAAAGGTTACTTTACCTAACGGAATTCGACAATTTGTACGTTTTTATTCCGATCTTAATGAAATTTGGCACACTTGATATTCAAAGCAGGATGAAGGGCGCTGTCTGCTTAAAATTTTGAATGGTGCATGGCGGAGGGTACTTTACTTACACACTTCTACACCAACCTACAGTTTTATTCCGATCTTGAAGAAATTTTGCATACTTAACCATCAAGAGGAACATTACTGTCTACGTAATATTTCGAACAGTGTATGGAATAGAGTACCTTACAAAAGATTTTGACATCGTTTGCGGGTCACCATGAAATCCTTCTCCCTCTATATTGCTAAATGGTCTCAGGTCGTTAACACACATTTCGACGCACTTTTCGGCCACTAAATCTTTGTCCTCATTCAAGATATTTACGGAGTGAGGGAACTGCTTGTCAAATTTGCACACATGTCGTAACATACTCGAGGTTCCCGAATAAGTACTTAAGAGCTTTTTACATAGTTTGCATTGAGACACACCTACCGATTTATTTGAAGCGGCCTCATAAACACACGAAAACGTTTTCCATGCGGCACTTGTGCTCTGTTTCGTTACCAGCATGTATTCGGCAGTTGTCAATTTTTTTTCAATCTCACTAAAGTTCGACCTATTCATTGTGCTGCCCCCACCGTTGCGATAAATGAACTGCGGGCTAACTACCTGGCTACTCTAGTCACGGTAGCTTGACAGCGCAACCTGTTGTCAGGCGCAGCAAGTTGAGCGGGTCCCGTGAAGCTTGGCAGGCCTGCGTGAACCCAGGTAGCCCGGGCTTGCGGGAGCCCAAGTCGGCCGCATTACCCACTATGCCTCAGTACACGCCACTCTCGTGTTTACGTCGCCGCAGGCTGACCTGCATGAGTGGTTGCAGAGGAGCTAGGGGCAAGCAAGCTCCAAGGGGAACTTGTACACCTCTAAATCAGACGCCGCCGCTGCCGCAGCAGAAGGCTACGCAAACGACACAGCTGCCGTTCTCCGAACCAGAACATCCAGTAAGATACAGTTGTACGAAACTTTCAATAACAGTGATCTTATGTAAAAATGCTGTTTCATTCTACCTCATACCTGAGCCAAGGAAGAACCCACCCTGCCCACATGTTGTTAAGAGAGAAAAGTTAATTTATTTAGTATTTTCACCCTGACATAATGCCTTAGAATCAAATGCCCTTTGCAGTAATGCTCATCCTGACAATTGACTAGCATCAAAAGAGAAAACCCAGTTACATTTAGTGTCAGAACTGTTACACCATAAACATTTGAGCTTGTCCAGTAACGGCAGTAGAGCTACACTCTCTGATGAAAGACCACTATCGACGAATATAGCATTACATTTCGTCAGATCCACACGGCTGCCGGCAGCAATCCCGTTCTGGTTGATCCATGCCAGTGCCTTCGCACTTCATCCTCCAATAGAACCAAGAACACCACGTCATCTGCATAGGCGCGGCATATGAAAGCATGCTCCCTCATTCCCCTCATTGTTATCCCTATCAGCCAGCTTCTCAAACCGTGCAACAGGGGCTCAAGGGCGATGGCGAAAAGGATCATCGACAGCTGACATCCTCGACGAACCGAGCGCATGACATTGACAGGGCACGCCACACGGTCACTGACCAGCAAGCGCGACGTGGCGCCTCGGAGAAGCGGCAAGACGATGTGTATAAAACTGTGGGGGAAGGCCATCCATCGGAGTACGTTTTCTAGAAAGTCATGACCCACTCTGTCAAAGGCGCGGTCGATATCCACTGTCACTAAGGCACCGCGACTGAGGCAGGTCGTGGCGAGGGCTATGACATTACGACAATCGCTGAGTGTCCTCTGAATGTTACTGCCACCACCAAAGCACGTTTGGTCCAGACAAATGGCTTGAGGGATGACGCGCCAAAGGTGAGCGGCAAGAATCCGGGTAAAAAACTAGAAGTCACAGTTTAAAATGGTCAGCAGCCGATAATGGCCAACTCCCTCACCGCCCGACGGTTTGGGGACTGGGATAAGCAAGCCTTCTACGAATTCGGGTGGGAGGAGAAGGTCAGGGTTCACCAGTTCTTCATACATCGCAGTCCAGCGTGAGCCCATGATGTCGTGGAATGTGCGGTAAAACTCCAGCGGAAGCTCGTCGGGACCTGTGGCTTTGTACTCCGCACCCTTGTGAAGAGCATCAGCGACATCATCAGCCGTAATTGTCGCTGTGAGTATATCCGCAGCTGCCCCGTCAAGGGTACCTGTCAAGAAGCAGAGGACATCAGTCGTTACCGCCATGTTCTGGTCCTCTTCTGAGTAGAACTGTTTGCAGTGATCCACAAAGGCTTCATTCAGGGACGTCAATCGACGACCATCTGGCATGTCGAGGGCGTAGGCCGGTATTCTCCGACACCGCTGCTTCTGTCGGATAATATGATGCACGGACGGTGGTTCTCCTAGTACACTATCGTGACATCTTGCGGGTACTATTGTGCCTTCAAGGTGGTGACGCATAAGAGAAATTATCTTCGCCTTAATCCGTTGAATTTCAACCTGTCGTTGACACAGGGGGCATGGTGTGAGAGTTCCCAGAGAATTGTGAAGTAGCATTCTATGGTATGTCGTTGCCACAGCATTTTTTCACGACCGTAATTCATCATCGAACGATGTAAAGCAGGCTTGGTGCAGTCGAGCCACCACCGGAATGTTGAAGGATAAGTTGGAAGGCGTCTCACACAGTAGTTCCTCGTCGTCTCTACGACCTGCCTCCATTCTGGATCCTTGAGAAGGGCGACATTCAGCTTGCACAGGCCTCGAGCGCACCGCACCTTCTGCCTCTGGAGCGAAACAGTGCAAATGTAGGCGCTATTGTCGGAGAAGGCAGTAGGCCACAACGCAGCGTCAAGCATGGCAGTTACGGTTCCTTGAGAGCCATATTCGCAGACACGGTCAAGACGACTTGCTGAATGACTGGCGACGAACGTATATCCAGGTCGACCACCGTGCTCGCGGTCCCAAGTATCGGTGAAGTTCAGTTCATGCACGAGCAGCTTAAGTTCCTGGAATTTCGTGAAATTAGGATGTTGGTCCTTCTGGGATAACACACAATTGAAGTCGCCGAGAACAATAATATGGTCGTTGCGGCCTACAAACGAAGGAGCGGCCTGTTCTGAATAGAATCCCGAACGTTCCCGTCGCTTGGCCGTGCCCGATGATTCGGACACCGTGGAAAGTCACAGCAAGACCCCTAGCCGATTGAGAGTAAATCAAGTCGTCCACCTCAATGCCTTCCTTTAAAAGAATTGCAGTCCCACTGTTACCTTCAGCACACTGCGTGAGGTAAGAACCATAGCCACAGATATTAGGAAACGTCGCTAGGCGAACTCTCTGTAGAAGGGCAACATCGAGGACCGACGCCCTCAACATTTCACGGAACAATTGTAGTTTCACAAGGGGGCCAATGGTGTTGACGTTGATGGAGCCAATCCTGTAAGCTTGTAGTGGAATTGGGGCTTCCGGTGACGCACATGGAGGCACAAAGAGCAGCAGCGAATAAGAACGTTGTCCCAGCGGGCTGCACATCGCCATCCAGTAACCCTGTCGATTAGCGCTCGTGAGTTGGAGCAGCAGCATTCGCTGCTGTCACAGCAGTGAGTGTTTCGTCGCCTACATCGTCAAACCACGGAAAGGTGTGTGGGTGGTGTGCGTCCGGTGGAGTACCTGTGGAGTCCGAAGGCGGCGTCACGTCGGCGGAGGAAGAATGGTGTTGGCTTAGGTGTGTTCAGCGTCCATAGGTACAGAGCCTGGTGCATGCGAAGATGGTAGTACCTCCGACGGGGGTACATTGGCGCTTCCACCACGGAATCGTCCATCGGGGGAATACCTTGATAGTTGTGATCATCGTCTTGAGATTGCGCCCTGGCAGGTGTCAGACGGTGCGATCAGCCGTTTCCGACGTCTCTTCGGAGACCCTTGCTTGCGCACGCGATCTTCAGTGTCCAAAGACAACTGGGGATCCGGATGGTCAGGCACAAAAGCATCGGTAGGCACAACCATGGAGCCAAGGGCCGTCCACTGTACTAGAGATAGCTCACCACTCCTCATGACTGGAGGAGGAGGCAAGGGTGTCGCTCCGTCCGCAACAGTCTGAGGCATTACCGAAGACGATGATGTGGCAGCAGCAGGAGCCATTGGTGTTCGCGGTCAGGGGTCGTTATGGAGAACTTTGACAAACGTCAGCGATAGCGTCCTCAGAGCGGCCGTGGCCTGCAGGTCCCCAGGCGGTAACTACGTGATTCTGCTTTGCAGACAGCTGGCACCGAGGTGTCCTTCTTTGCCACATCCCGAGCTTGTCTTCGGCTGGCCATCATAAATTGTAATTGCACGGCAGTCACCAGTATATAAGTAGGACGGCACATGTTTGATTAGTTCTATGCTGATCTGTCGTACTCCATTAAGAACCGGGTATGTAGTGAACTGAACCCACTTTTCAGCTGTATGACTAATCACCTTTCCATATGGGAGGAATGCAGATACCACTACCTCGAAAGGCACCTGGAAAGAGTTCAAATACACACATCGTCCGCAGTCCAAGTCCCGTATGATCCACAGTTACGTCACCGATGTGTCCTTCAGAATAACCGAACTTAGAACCACTTCGAGTTGCACTTATAATTTGGTCACAAATATCTTCGTTAACCAATTTCACGTGTACCACACTGTTCATTATAGACAGGTAGTTGCCAACGAGATCGTTGCAATCAATTTTGACTTCAGTCTCTGATAAACTGTTCTCTTTCACGTGCTTTTGGTCAGACGTATACAGGTGAAAAGCTAATCTGCAGTTTCGATTTTCTGTGGGCGTAAGACATTACCTTTCGAAGGAAAGCGCTCAGACGGCAGCATCACGTAAACAACTCCGCGAGCGAGCTGCGCGGCGAGGACGTAAACAAGAAGTCCGGACCGCTAGCGTGCCGAAAGGCGACTGGAACTGAGCTGCCCAAGCTCGACTCACGACTTTACTTCCATCAGTGCTTCGTCTCCTAAATTTCACAGAAGTCTTCCTCCGAAACTTGAGGGACTAGCGCACCCAGAATAAAGGAAAAAATGGTTCAAATGGCTCTGAGCACTATCGGATTTAACATCTGAGGTCATAAGTCCCCTATAACTTAGAACTATTGAAACCTAGCTAACCTAAGGACATCATACACATCCATGCCCGAGACAGGATTTGAACCTGCGACCGTAGCGGTCGCATGGTTCCAGACTGAAGCACCTAGAACCGCTCGGCGGAAAAAGGACAATAAGCAGATATGGCTTAGGCAAAGGAATTTTCAGATACTAATATTAATTGGGATTCCTTCGTATTCAGTTTAAGCCCCAAACTTAGAGCTCACTTCAACTGAAGAGAGACCGTATTTCGCCTGAATCATAGCAGTATTGATCTCTTCACCTCTGGCATTTAAAAACTGAAGGTAAACATAATAGAATGACATTAACACGAAGTAAAAGTAGAGAAATAATATACGTCTTCTACTTTATGACAGGTATCAAAGAACCACCATTGTCTGCTTCCAATACAAAGTAACCACCAAACTGTTTAACGCGTAACTTCGGTTGTTGACTTTCTCAACATACCTCCTCGTTTCCCATACCACATTCTTCCCTCTACAGTGACGTCAGTTACAGGATAAACGTCAATGAACTCACCCACAGATCTTTGGAATATAAACACGAAAACGTTTCGAATATAATGCACTGCAACACTGACTCGAGACCAAATTCTCAAAGGATAGCGGCGATACTGAGCCGTCGGCAAAAAATTGAAGCGAATAATGTGTTACGTAGTGGTCAATCCACGATGCAGCTGCGGCAGTCCAACGCGTCTTCCCTGCGGACATTACCGGCATTATCGAAGCCAGGTGTCATCGGTAACGGAATCCTACTTACCTCGCAACTGAGGTCATTAAAAAAATGTTGAAATGTGTGTGAAATCTTATGGAACTTAACTGCTAAGGTCATCAGTCCCTAAGCTTACACACTACTTAACCTCAGGACAAATACACATACCCATGCTCGAGGGAGGACTCGAACCTCCGCAGGGAGCAGCCGCACAGTCCATGAATGCAGCGCCCGAGACCGCTCGGCTAATTCCGCGCGGCCGAGGTCGTTAACGTGCAGTAATGTATGTACGCTGTTCCTGCATATGTGCCATGGTCGAAGGGCTGATGACGCCGATATACTGTCGTTGGTGCATTCCATCTAACATACCCTGTGGAAAAAGTCGAAGACACCGTTAGGGCTATGCGAGAAATGCAGAAATAATCCTGTGAAATGGTTGCATTGTGTTGTAGAGTGTGCACAGTATAACTTTTCCCTAGCCAGGTAGCTGCGCAGATTGTGCGGTAGGAGAGAAGAGAACGGTAGCAGTGGTGGGCCGCTCGTGAATGGCCATCGCATTTCGATAGCTAACACCTTAGCGTCTTTCGTAGAACATCTCAGATACAGCTAGTGAGTCTGCAAGTCATTGTATTAAAAAATTTATATCACCGTAATCTTCCTCCTGTCTGAGAAACCGTTTATTTGTCTTTGAGCCGTGACGGGGTTGCTGACGTCGCCTTTCGAATTCTTGGCGCCACAGGCTCGATCTGTCGTGTGATGTCTCTCTGGTTGAAGCCACTAAGATCTTTGCTCTAGGCTGTTGATGGGGACGGGGCGCGTTGTGGCGTGGCGAGTTGGGAAGTGGTAACGGAGTGAGGAGGGTGGGTGAGGAGTACTCCCTGCAACTGTGGCGAGACCTTGTGCAAGTGTCATGGGCACGGAGGCTGGCGTGTGGTTGCTTGGCACATTTGGCATTAGAATTTAAGGTGACAGAATATCAGTGATAATATTCGCTGATGACATTGCTACCCTGAGTGAAAGTGAAGAAGATTTACAGGCTGTGTCCAATGGAATGAACAGTCTAGTGAGCGCAGAATATGGATTGGGACTAAATCGGAGAAAGAGAAAAGTAATGAGAAATAGTAGAAATGAGAACAGCGAGAAACTTAACATCTGAATTGGTGATGAAGTAGATGAACTTAGGGAATTCTGCTACCTAGACAGCGAAATAGCCTATGACGGACAAAGCAAGGATGACATAAAATACAGACTAGCACTCGCGAAAAAGGTGTTCCTGTCCAAGAGAAGTCTACTGGTATCAAACACAGGCTTTAACTTGAGGAAGAAATTTCTAAGAATGTACTAGTACGTTTGGAGCATAACAATCTACGATAGGAAACACAGTAGAATAGAAGCATTTGAGATGTGTCGCTACAGATGAATTTTGGAAATTAGGTGGACCGATAAGGTAAGGCATGAGGAGGTCCTCCAGAGGGAGGGGCAGGATGACGGGACATCTGTCAAAACACCAGGGGATAACTTCCGTGGTACTAGAGGCAACTCTTGAGGGTAAAAGCTGTAGAGGCAGACAGAGATTAGAACACATTCAGCAGACAATTCAAGACGTCGGTTGCAATTTTTTGTCTGAGATGAAGAGGTTGGCGTAGGAGAGGAATTTGTGGTGGGCTGTAAGTGTCACTGGTGGCCGAGTGTCCTTCCTGACACCACTGCCCTTTGAAACGTCCCCTTTGAAAAATTATATAGGACTGTGCTTAAACTGACACACAATATTTTTAGCGCAACGCAGTCTGACTTTCAAAAATCCCTACAAAAGAATGGCCCTGACTAACATTAACCTATACCTTTCACAAATCACTTACCTCACAAAAATCTTCATTACTCGAACTACTGCAATGCAGCGAGCGCCAGTACTGCCAGCTAAATAAAAGATTCAAACTACGGAAGGCACTAACTACTGATAGGGATAGTTAGCAAATGAAAGATTTTAATAGAGAACAAACAATGTATTTACCCTAATAGTGTTGAAAAATCATAATATACATAGCAGTTCATGACATCCAGTCTTACAAATTTCAAAACTCCGCCATTTCTCTCCCCACATCCACCACTGCTGGCGGCTCTTCTCCAACTGAGCAACGCTACGCGCTGTTCACATCTAGCTGCTACTGCCCAACACTACAATGGCAGACAACAATGCAAACTAGCCACAGACTGCACACAGCACAGCCAGTGATTTTCATACAGAGCGCTACGTAACGTTGCCAACATACAGAGCGCTACGTAACGTTGCCCATAAGAAAACATAAACAGCCTACTTACATAGCCCCCATGCTCCCCACAAAAAATTTTACAAATTGTTTTGGGCAGTGGCCAATAGCGCTACGTAACGTTGCCAATAAGAAAACAGAAACAGCCTACTTACACCTTGTCTACGAGTATTGTAGAGCCGATGTTCAATTGTGGTAATTTTTCTATGTGTTTGCTTAGTGTGTGTCTGAGATGGGACGTGGGTACTAGGCTGATATTTAGCTAGTTGTGGGCTGCACATAGCCATAATGTGACAGAAAAATCGAACGTCAGAAATATGTCACACAGGTGTTCTTCGCTAGGTCCATCACTGAAGAATAACATCACCATAATCGAGACCTGGAGGCGTTAATGAGTTTTCGAGTTTCTTTTGAATTTCAGCTCCTACTGATGTGATTTCATTTGGGCCATTCTCTCTTCGTGATATTTAACAAATTTATCCACACTTTTGTTTTGTTCGCAAAACATTTTCCAGTTATTCAATTCGACATTTTACACATAAACTAGAAGTAAAACGCTTATCCCGTGCATTGCAAATCGCACACGTACCAGAAAATGCAATGCAGGGAGGGATTCTACCCAGATCTGGATTACTGCACGACAGGTCGCTCTCGAATCCTGAAATAGTGCCAAATATAACAAATTCTTAAGCAGAATCGGCAGACAAACGGCGGACAATGGGGGGAGAGAGCGGGCTGAAACGAAATCACCTGCGCCGTGGAAAAAGAATAATCCCGCAAATATATAACAGTCAGCTGGCGCCGAAAGGGGTGCGCGCGCAGCACCGGCCGAAGAGGCGCCGAGCGGCGATCCGTAAATCTGGACCCATTGCGGGCCGCTCTTGTGTTTAACTTTCGGCATAAATCAGGTTTATCGAGCCGGGCGGCGGGAGTGGAGATTTGCCTGGATTTGGCCGGCTGTTCAAACAGCCCGCCGATACTATTAGCGGTGCATTAGCAGCCGGGTCCGCGCTGCTGCCACCGCCGCCGGGGCGGGTCCTCCACGCTTAACAGAGTTTGCCTGCGAGCGGCAGTTTGTCTGCCCAGCGTCCAGGCACACTCTGCGTCGAATGCTCTCCGACAGCGGCGGCTGCAGACCCATCAGACCGGTCAGGTACCACAGCAGCACCGCAGGCGTATCGCTCTGCGGTTCGCTGGTCAACAACGTTTTAGGAAGGGCCGATCTTGCAGTGACGGTGTAACTATGCTACAATAATTACGAGGGTATCCCAGAAAGTAAAACACTGCTTTGCTTTTCTTCAACAATTCTGTATTGAACATAATGAGAACTACGTTCACGAAAGGGTGGTGTTTTATTGACACACCCTATTTTTCCACTTAATCTCCATCCCGTTCCATGGCCTTCTTCCGACGAGAAACCAGGGCGTGTGTGCCCTGTCGGTACATACACTTTCGAATATCCAAGAGTGCGGATGATTGCATCCACACTTCCTTTGCTGATTGACAATTGCAGCGCCAACTGCCGAGTCGCAATGCGTCCGTCCTCACAAAGAACATCAGCTAGGTGCAACATGTCAGGTGTGGCAGCCATGCATGGTCTCCCCGACCGCTGCAACTGGTGGAGCTCCGCCGAACAGCATTTGATTACCTACCCCTCCGTGCCCAGCGACGAACTATACATCTGTCGACAGCAGATGTACATCTATAACTACATTTATACTCCGCAAGCCAACCAACGGTGTGTGGTGGAGGGCAATTTACGTGCCACTGTTATTGCCTCCCTTTCCTGTTCCAGTTGTTCGCGGGAAGAACGACTGCCGGAAAGCCTCTGTGCGCGCTCGAATCTCTAATTTTACATTCGTGATCTCCTCCGGAGGTATAAGCTGGGGGAAGCAATATATTCGATACCTTATCCAGAAACGCACCCTCTCGAAACCTGGACAGTTAGCTACACCGCGATGCAGAGCGCCTCTCTTGCAGAGTCTGCCACTTGAGTTTGCTAAACATCTTCGTAACGCTATCACGCGTACCAAATAACCCTGTGACGAAACGCGCCGCTCTTCTTTGGATCTTCTGTAACTCCTCTATCAACCCGACCTGGTACGGATCCCACGCCGATGAGCAATACTGAAGTATAGGTCGAACGAGTGTTTTGTAAGCCACCTCCTTTGTTGATGGACTACATTTTCTAAGGACTCTCCCAATGGATCTCAACCTGACACCCGCCTTACCAACAACTAATTTTGATATGATCATTCCACTTCAAATCGTTCCGTACGCATACTATCAGATATTTTACAGACGTAACTGCTACCCGTATTTGTTCCGCTATCATATAATCATACAATAAAGGTCTCTTCTTTCTATGTGTTCGCAATACATTACATTTGTCTATGTTAGGGGTCAAATGGTTCAAATGGCTCTGAGCACTATGGGACTTAACTGCTGAGGTTATCAGTCCCCTGGAACTTAGAACTACTTAAACCTAACTAACCTAAGGACATCACACACATCCATGCTCGAGGCAGGATTCGAACTTGCGACCGTAGCGGTCGCGCGGTTCCAGAATGTAGCGCCTAGAACAGCTCGGCCACTCCTGCCGGCTGTTAAGGGTCAGTTGCCACTCCTGCAGCAAGTGCCTATCCGCTGCAGATCTTCCCGCATTTCGCTGCAATTTTCTAATGCTTCAACTTCTCTGTATACTGCAGCATCATCAACGAAAAGCCGCATGGAATTTCCGACACTATCTCTTCCATAGACTTTGCACAAGCGGTTGTGAATATTACACACAGTTTCTTTCTGCGCAGTGAGAAATTCATTGGCGACACATTGCTAAAGTACATCTACTAAAGACGCCATTTTAAAACTGTCCAGCAGTTACGCTACCTGTCGGAAGTGACGGAAACTTGACGCGCTCACTCAGGAGACTTCAAATAATATATACGTAAAGTTTCGTATTCGTAGAATTGTTTTCGGCTGAGAAAAAAAAAAATTGCGGCGCATTACTTTCTGGGCAACCCTTCGTATAAGCCACATGTTTCTGTTGTTGCGGTCTTCAGTCTGACGGCTTGATCGAAGCAGCTCTCGATGCTAGTATAGTCTGTGTAAGATTCTACATTTCTAACTACTGCAATATCATCCAGTTGAAATAACTCATGTACTCATTCCCACGTTTAACTATACAATTTTTACCTTTCACACTACCCTCCATTACGAAATACAGTATTCCTTGATGTATCAGGACCGCCCAGTTTTTAGCTACATCATAAATTCTTTTTCCAGCATTCTTATTCAGTATATACTCATTAGTTTTTCGAGTTATCCATCTTGTATTAAGCATGCTACTGTCGCAGCACATTTTAAAAGCTTTTATTCTTAGTGCTTTATCCATTTTCAGCAACTGTACTTTCTTTTGTTGAGATATCAGCTACCAAGAGGAGAAAGAAATTTTATTTCTTTACCGATTTCAGGCAACTACTAATCCAAAAGATTATAATTATCTCATTATAAGCGAACGTCGAAAGTAACGGGGTTTGAGCGGCGTATTACTGTGGTGAAAATGGTTCAAATGGCTCTGAGCACTATGGGACTTAACATCTGTGGTCATAAGTCCCCTAGAACTTAGAACTACTTAAACCTAACTAACCTAAGGACATCACACACATCCATACCCGAGGCAGGATTCGAACCTGTGACCGTAGCGTTCACGCGGTTCCAGACTGAAGCGCCTTTAACCGCACGGCCACACCGGCCGGCCACTTCGGTCATTATGATGTAGAAGGCGAGGGGGAAGTACATGATCGCTGCCTATTGGACATGCTTGTAAATGCCTCGATATCGAGACCTCTTGGCCAACACGCTGAATCTTGTTTTCCGTCGGCAAGGTGTTCGATAATTTAGTTTTTTTGATGTCTTTCTTGTTATGTATGTTCCCATCTGATTTGCTTTGGTTTGTCCTCTCCTGGTATCCCTGTTCGTTTTTTTTTTGTGTATTGACTCAGCATCGCTTAAGTTCTACCGCAAAATTTGTATAGATGAAGTATAGCCTCGCGGAGTGGCCGCGAGGTTTGAGGCGTCCTTTCACGTACTGCGCTACCCCTTCTGCCGGAGGTTCGAGTCCCGCTTCGGGCTTGGTTGTGTGTGTTGTTCTTGGCAAAAGTTAGTTTCAGTAGTGTGTAAGTCTAGGGACCGATGACCTAAGCAGGTTGATCTCTTAGGAATTCACACACATTCGAACATTTTTTGATGAAGTATAAATACACATGCGTGTCGACAATCCTAGCAATCAAATTGGGATAATTTCTTAGTTTGCTATTTCTAATGTGGTCTGGTATCGTTTTCCTTTTACTTGTACATTCTATTACAAAAAAAAGGGATAGCGTCTTTGATTCATATTCAAAACGTCTTCGGCCTCGCGTTCGAATCCCGCCGCTGCTTAAATTTTGATAAATAATCAGCATTGGCGGCCGAAGACTTCCGGCATAAAAAGTCACCTTCATTCTGCCAACAGCCTTGTCAAAAAGTGCGGAGGAGCGAACAGAGATGCAGGGCATTCTCTTATCCTAGGGGTGGAAAACTGCCCGTAAAGGCGGAAGAATCAGCAATGATCAAAGCTATAAGGATGCAGAAGGCAATGGAAACCACTGCATTAAAGACACGTAACGCGTATCCACTGGACATGTGGCCTGTAACTTAAGAAGTGTCATGATGATCTCCCCATTGGCAAAAGATTCCGGAATAGTCCCCCATTCGGATCACCGGGAGGGGACTGCCCAAGAGGGGTTTACCGTGAGGAAAAGATTGAATAATCAACGGAAGGATAACATTCTGCGAGTCGGGGCGTGGAATGTCAGAGGCTTGAACGTGGTAGGAAAACTAGAAAATCTGAAAATGGAAATGCAAACGACCAATCTAGAATAGTAGGGGTCAGTGAAGTGAAGTGGAAAGAAGACAAGTATTTCGTGTCAGATGAGTATAGGGTAATATCAACAGTAGCAGAAAATGGTATAACAGGTGTACGATTCGTGATGAGTAGGAAGGTAGGGCAGAGAGTGTGTTACTGTGAGCAGTTCAGTGACACGGTTGTTCTTATAAGAATTGACAGCAAACCAACACCGACAACGATAGTTCTGGTACACATGCCGACATCGGAAGCTGGAGATGAAAAGATAGAGAAAGTGTATGAGGGTATTGAAAGGGTAATACAGTATATAAAGGGGGACGAAAATCTAATAGTCAAGGGGGGACTGGAATGCAGCTGCAGGGGAAGGAGCAGAAGAAAAGGTTTCTGGAGAATATGGGCTTGCGACAAGGAATAGGAGAAAAGAAAGACTAATTGAGTTCTGTAACAAGTTTCAGCTAGTAATACCGAATACCCTGCTCAAGAACCGCAAGAGGAATACTTGCAAAAGGCAGGAGATACGAGAAGAATTCAGTTAGATTACATCATGGTCACACAGAGATTACGAAATCAGTTACTGGATTGTAAGGCATACCCAGAAGCAAATATAGACTCAGATCACAATAGTGGTGAAGAGTAGGCTGAAATTTAAGATATTAGTCAGGAAGAATCAATACACAAAGAAGTGGGATACGGAAGTACTAATGAATGACCAGATACGCTGGAGTTCTCTAAGGCTATAGATCAATAAGGAATAGCTCAGTAGCCAGTACAGTTGAAGAGGAATGGACAGCTCTAAAAAGAGCTATCACAGAATCTGGGAAAGGAAACATAGTTACAAAGAAGGTAACTGCGAAAAAACCGTGGGTAACAGAAGTATCACTTCAGTTGACTGATGAATGGAGGAAGTACAAAATTGTTCCGGGAAACTCAGGAATACTGAAATACAAGTCGCTGAGGAATGAAATAAGCAGGAAGTGCAGGGAAGGTAAGACGCAATGTCTGCAGTAAAAACGTGAAGACACCGAAAAAGAAATGATTGTCGGAAGGACAGACTCAGCACACAGGAAAGTCAAAACAACTTTCGGTGGCATTAAAACCAAGAGTGGTAAAATAAAGAGTGCAACAGGGAATACCACTGTTAAATGCAGAGGAGAGAGCGGATAGGTGGAAAGAATACATTGAAAGTCTCTATGACGGGGAATATTTGTCTGATTTCTTAGAAGAAGAAACTGGGGTCGATTTAGAAAAGATAGGGGATTCAATATCAGAATCAGAATTTAAAAGAGATTTGGAAGACTTAAGGTCAAATGAGGCAGAAGGGATGGATAACATTCCATCAGAATTTCTAATATCATTGGGGGGAGTGGCAACAAAACGACTATTCCCGTTGGTTAGTAGAATATGTGAGTCTGGCGACATACCATCTGACATTCGGAAAAGCATCGTCCACACAATTCCGAAGACGGCAAGAACTGACAAATGTGAAAATTATCGCTCAATCACCTTAACAGCTCATGAATCCAAGTGGCTTACAAGAATAATATACAGTCCAATGGAAAAGAAAATTGAGGATGCGCTAGATGATGATCAGTTGGGCTTTAGGAAAAGTAAAGGCACGAGAGAGGCAATTCTGACTTTTCGGTTAGTAATGAAAGCAAGACTAAAGAAAAATCAAGACACGTTCATAGGATGACGATCTGGAAAAGCGTTCGACCGTATAAAATGGTGCTAGACGTTCGAAATTCTGAAAAAAGTAGGGGCACGCTATAGGGAGAGACGGGTCATATACAATACATACAACAACCATGATGGAATAATAAACGTGGGCGACCAAGAACAAAGTGCTCGTATTAAAAAGGGTGTAAGACAAGAATATAGCCTTTCGCTCCTACTGTTCTATTTGTACATCGAGGAAGCAATGATGGAAATAAAGGGAAGGTGCAGCAGTGGAATTAAAATTCAAGGTAGAAGGATATCAATGTTAGATTCGCTGATGACATTGCTGTCCTGAGTGAAAGTGAAGAAGAATTACATGATCTGCCGAAGGGAATGAACAGCCTAATGAGTATAGAGTATGGATTGAGAGTAAACCGAAGAAACACGAAGATAATGAGAAGTAGTAGAGATGAAAACAGCGAGAAACTTAACACCAGGATTGGTGGTCACGGAGTCTATAAAAGAATTCTGCTACCTAGGAAGTAAAATAACAATGACGGACGGAGCAAGGAGGACATCAAAAGCACACTAGCTATGGCAAAAAGGCATTCCTGGTCAAGAGAAGTCTACTAATACCAAAAATCGGCCTTAATTTGATGAAGAAAATTCAGAGAATATACGTCTGGAGTACTGACTGTATGGTAGTGAAACATGTGCTGTGGGAAAACCGAAACATAAGATGTGGTGCTACAGGCGAATGTTGAACATTAGGGGGACTTATAAGGCAAGGAATGAGGAGGTTCTAGGCAGAATCGGAGAGGAGAGGAATATGTGTAAAACACTGACAAACAGAAGGGACAAGATGACAGAACATGTGTTAAGACAACAGGGAATGATTTCCGTGGTACTAGAGGGAGCTTTAGAGGGTACCAGCAAATAATACAAGTAATTGAGGATGTAGGTTGCAAGTGCTACTCTGAGACGACGAGGTTGGCGCAAGAGAGGAATTCGTGGTGGGCCGCATCAAACCAGTCAGACCACTGTCAGAAAATATACTGAACATCCCAGGAGGAATGGTCAGTACTCAGTGATATTACAGGAATGATCATTCGAAGCAAAAAAAAAGTTCCAGTAACCATGAGCTCTAAAATGAATACATCAGGAGCTATGAGCACTTATTCACCTTCGACACTATGAAACGAAACTGCAGCAAGCTCTTTGCTTTCCATAGTTTGAGAGGTGGTAGTATTGATCAAAACAATGAAAAACTGCCTCGTAAAAGTGGGCTCTAAAAATCACATCTTCACTTTGTCAAACACATCTCTTCTACTGAACAAGTGCTCATAGTTCTTAAGGTAAACATTTTAGAGCCCAAGTGTACTACACGTTTTTGCATCGAATGATCGTTGTTGTCATATCGATTAATATTGACAATTCGTCCTGGCACCAAAGTATGTATGATGGAGTGAAAAAAGTATAGCGTCACTTCATTCGCATCATTTTTGGCAATGTACATCAGCAATCAGTATGGATTTGTGCTGTCTGAGGTAGATAAAAGAGAGCTGCTATCCTCTGTGTCATCTTTTTGCTGAGTACATTGTCAGTGTGTGTGTTAGGAACCTTATTAAAACCTGCAAATCCATATTTACGGGTGGTGGAGCGAAATTCTTCATAACCGTGAATCCAATAGCACCCAGCTTATGTGAGTTACCTAAGCTTCACAAATAAGGTGTTCCCTTAGGACCTTTAGTGTCTTCAGTTTCAGCACCTTACATGAATTAGCAAACGAGTTAGATTCACTAATTAAAACAAAAACTTAATTTCAACCAAAATTTGGAATACCCAATTCACTTGCATTAGTGAAAAAACTAAATTTGTACCTATTCCACCTAGTGAAAAACTAGTCTCATGTGATGTTAGCAACCTGTTTTCTAATATTCCTGTTGCAGAGGCAATGGAAATGTTGACAGAATGGTTACATAAAACTAGAACATATCCAGTGGGGATAGAATATATCAGGATGGTAGCTGAAAGAAGCTTAAAGCAGAATTATTTCCAATTCCAACACTTTATGTACAGTCATTATGATTGGTTAGCAATGGGGTCCCGACTGAGTCCCTTATTAGCTGAAAAGTTTATACATAATTTTGGGCAAACATTTTTAGATAAAGAGCCTCTAAGTTCTAAAATACAGTATTGGACTACGTGTGTGGATGGTGTACTGTGCTTGTGGACAGGTACAACAAAACAATCAAACCAATTATTTTTAAATTCACACCACAGTAAAATAACGTTTACAGTGGTGTTGGGAGGAGACTTCATCAGCTTTTTATATTCCGCCACTGACATCAGTAACCACCAGTATTTATTTAAGATACACAGGAAAGTAACCTCAACATATGTAGTAGTACCAGCCATTTTCCAGCAACCCATAACACAACTCGCAATGCATTTATGATAAACATTAAAAACATAAGAATATGAATCCTGGGCGACCAAATCGAAAGTTGTCGCATAAAGTAAATGTCATTGGTTGCTACATTTGGAAAGTCTACATCTTTTGCGTAGTCTGTGCAGGTAGCCAATTTAATTTGTTTTTCCTTGCCTCCAAGTTTACGGGGAAGGGGATGGGGAGGGGAGGAGGGGGGAGGGGGGGGGGAATGACTGCATCAGAATTCTGTTTCCTCTACCCTCTTGGGGCCGCATTAGTCATCACTGACTTCCCCTGAAAGTCTGACTTTATTTGGATCTCTCTCCTTAAAGAAAAACCACGAATTCAAATATTTATGAGCTCACTTGATTTTTTTTCAATAACTTTTCTAATAGATTCGTGTGGTAAGACTGACCGAGCTGTAACAAAGACTACATTTTGGAAAAAATGGACTTAACTAGTCTTCTCCGCTGATCCTCCATATGGAGGCAGGAAAGTCATGTTAGCGTTGTACGTCTACGGTATCTAGTATGAACAGCAGGAACTCTACCGTGCGTGCCGTGGGTGTCAAATTATAACTACGCTTATGCTCTTTTTTCTTGTTATCTCAGATGAAGTACACTGATTTTGAATGTACCACGCGCCCATGGCGTATGACTGCTGTGAGCGTACGGTATCCATTCTGAACGGTTGGGACTGTTTTTGCGTGTACCGCGGATTGTTAATGACAGTATAAACATATTATACCGTATTTTGTCGTTGTCGCCTCGTGGTACTTTGAAATGCTCCGGATCTTGGCTGAACGGGAAAGAAGAAATTCAAAACTGGCACTATAAGCGGCTTACAACCGTGACGTCATCGGGATGCACTACGTAATAATTCAATGAAGCATGTCTTATCTACGTCGCCATTTGTAGACACGTTAATCGAAAGCATTCTACAAACGTCACGCGTCCATGTTGCACCCACGAACAGATCGTTACTGTCATGGATTAAGGACTACCAATGTGGATAACGTTGACACCCTGACAGCGTCAGTTAAATGAAGATTTACTTTATATATGCCAGAAAAAATCAATCCTCACGAACTACTGCAGGTGTCATTTTAGTGACTTGAATACAATGTATTTATGTTCCGCAACAATATTTATTAGTTTGCTATAACCCGGCTTTCGGTTTCTTGGGGCATCAGCTGATAACTTAATGTTGAACAGATTGTTCACACAACTTCAGTGAAACTTCATAGCTGTAAAAAAAGTACAGTACAATGATACGTGACAATTTATCACTTCGTCTATACAAAACTCAAGCGTTTTGTGACACCTAAAGAGACACTGAACAAGTAAATCTCACATTACATTATATTCAAATACTAAAACTGTGTGTATATAAAACAAAATTTTCTACAAGTGAGTAATGGCACAAGCTACTATGTCATATGGACAAACTGTTGAATGTGAGGAAGAGACCGAATAAAGTGAGGGATAGAGAGACGTCTGTGGAATGTGGATGTGGAACTGTTATAAGAAGGTTTTTAGCTAATGGTGAGAGGAATAATAATTGGTTGCTACTTAAATGAGGGTGAGTAGTGGAGCTGTGTTTCTTCATTGAGGATCAGATCAGGATTCTTTGATTGGTGTTCATTAATGGCCAGTATTTCAAGTAATGTTAGTATTCTCCCTTTAGTTCCTTTATGGACGGCAACACATTTCACATCATATTAATGCCATTCATTCAGAGCATGTCCAGCAAATGTGGAATCTTTCTTTCGCAGTCGCTGGATCCCATCATGCCCAGTCAGTATACTGGTGATATACCTATCTGATTGACCTACATATAGTATGCCACACAGGTTGAAGGAAATTCTATAAATTCCACTCTGTTCTAAAAGTGGAATCTTATCTTTACTACTGAACAGAAGGTGGGCAATAGTACTCCTAGTGTAAGAAGCTCGAGTATATTTCTTGGACTTTAGTTTCCTGGCAAGAAAGTGTGAAGTCCAAACCCACAAACAGCAATGGGGCCTATTTGCCATCAGTGTCGGTTTGTGCTGTCTGAGATGGAAAAGGAGAGCTGCTATCCTCTGTTCTTCTTTATGCTGAGTATATTATCAGTGAGTGTAGGACTATAACCATTACTGTATGCTGTGTCATTTATTATTTTCAACTCATTTGCAAAACGTAATTCGGTTGGGGTACAAATAATATGTGGTGCACTATTGAGTGGAAGGTTGCATGTTTTTTCTGTTATGGGATACTGGGAACTGCCTGGTATTACTATGTTTGTTGAGATTACATTCCTGTTTATCTTAAATAAATGTTGATGGTTACTGATGTGTGTGTGTGTGTGTGTGTGTGTGTGTGTGTGTGTGTGTGAGTGTGTGCGTGCGAGTGTGTGTCGCGAGAGTAGTTTCCTGTTTTCTGTTTTTGCATGCTGCCTTAGCTTTGTGTTCATTTTCGTGTTGGCCATAGCCATATGTTAAGGAAATACGCGTTGTGCAGCGTTCGCCATTAAGCTAGCCGGCAGCAGCCAATCACAAATAGCCAGTGTTCCCAATGGAGAAGTACTAAGCGAGTGGGAAAGTTTCGAGTTTGTTGTATGTGCGACGATTTGTGCTGATTCAAATACCAAAACAGACCTTGCAATGGTTTCCTGAGCCACAGTTAGGTGTTACATTATGTGATAAAGATTAATAATTGTTTCAGTCTGAGTGACCGTAACATTCAATTAATCGTGCGAAACATTATTTATTCTTGATTTCAGTTACCTGTAAGCTAATGTGCATGAGGTATTGGGTACAGGTCAGGGGAGACATGTCGGGACTCCTCCACTTTGTTACTTGAGCTTTCTTTTGTACTATCGTACAAGGGGGGTCCCAGCTTCCTTACAAAGGCTACACTCCCAATAAGTACCTTTCGATAAGACTTCCTAACACATAAATTTATGTTCGATTGTAAATGATTGAAATGGCTCTGAGCACTATGGGACTTAAATACTGAGGTCATCAGTCCCCTAGAACTTAGAACTACTTAAACCTAACCAACCTAAGGACATCACACACATCCAGGCCCGAGGCAGGATTCGAACCTGCGACCGTTGCGGTCCTTCGGTTCCAGACTGTAGCGCCTAGAACCGCTCGGCCACACAGCCCTGCTTCGATTGTAAAAAATTTCTGTTTCTCAGAAATGGTTTTCTTGCTATTGCCTTCATTTTATGTCCTCCTTCGTTTATAATCTTCACTTCTTTTACTGCGCGTGTAGCAAAATTTGTATAATACAATTTAGTGTGTCATTTCTTACTCGAATTCCTTTCAACTCCTGTTCTAAGTCATTTGTCGGTTCCGACAGAATTACAACGTTATCGTCAAAACCTAAAAGTTTTTAGCACTTATCCCTGTATGTTAATTACGTTTCTAGATTTCTGCCCAGATTCCCTTCCCGCTTGCTCAGTGGACAGACTGAACAACGTTGAGGATAGCATACAGCCCTGCCCCACTCCATTCTCAACTACAGCTTCTCCTTCGCGTTGCTCGAGTCCTACCACCGCTGTTTGGTTTCTGTACAAGCTATAAATAACCTTCCGTTCCCTTACTACAATCAAAATTTCTAATTACGCACTGCAGTCGACATTGTAAAAAGGTTTCTTTGAATCTTACAAATGCTGTAAACGTTGGTTTTCCATTCTCCGGTCAATATTCTGAATTACGTCATAGGGTCAGCATTGCAGCACGAGTGTATTACAAACTGGTCGTAACTGAGATCGGTTTCTACCAATTATTATTTTTTTTAATAACTCGCGGCCGTATCCTGCATCCAAGTCTTAGTAAACACCTGTGTCGGCAGCATTCAGTCACATCTCACAGAACCTGTCCTTACGTAACTGGAGTCATTACATTCTCCTTGAATTCTAAGTGTATTTCGCCTTTCCCACATGCACTGACGTAAAAAATTCGCAGCACCAAGAAGGTGGTCAGCAGTGTGGGATCCGTACCAGATAGGGTTGATAGAAGAAATAGAGAAGATCCAACGGAGAGCAGCGCGCTTCGTTACAGGGCCATTTAGTAATCGCGATAGCGTTACGGAGATGATAGATAAACTCCAGTGGAAGACTCTGCAGGAGAGACGCTAAGTAGCTCGGTACGTGCTTTTGTCGAAGTTTCGAGAACATACCTTCACCGAAGAGTCAAGCAGTATATTGCTCCCTCCTACGTATATCTCGCGAAGAGACCATGAGGATAAAATCAGAGAGATTAGAGCCCACAGAGAGGCATACCGACAATCCTTCTTTCCACGAACAATACGAGACTGGAATAGGAGAACCGATAGAGGTACTCAAGGTACCCTCCGCCACACACCGTCAGGTGGGTTGTGGAGTATGGATGTAGATGTAGAGTTGAGAGACATAACAGAAAGTTGGTAGGCATGTTTCTGCATCTGGAAGATGTTCAGATCTCAAGCCAGTCGCATAAGAGTGGCGCTCGTAGCGCCAACGTGAGAATGCAAATCTGGTCTGCTTTAAATATAGGCTGTAACTAACGGTCGTGAGCGTTAGTTACCTTTGAGATTGGACGTGGTGAGTTCATGTTAGTCAAGAATGCATTTAAGGTGAAAAAGACGCTGTTATGAACACCTCTTTGGTTTCGAACGATGTCGTGTATTAGGCCCTCGAGAAGGTGGATGTTTCTTCTGTGATACTGCTGAAAGGCTTGGCACGAATGGAGCCACTATACATGACTGGTAGCAGCGAGGGTCACGAGAATGTAGTTCGCAAGAAGACAGGCTCTGGACGACCACGTGGCACTACCAAGAGGCAAGACAATCCTGTTCGGCGTATGGCTCAGGCGTATCCGAGCAGCTGTTGGCACCACAGTGACACAACGAACTGTTACAAATCGGTTACTTCAAAGAGAGCACCGAGCCCGTCGTCCTGTATAGTGCATTCCACTGGCCCCTGATCACTACCATTTACGACTTCGTTGGTGTCAAGAGGAAGCTCATTTGGAGCAAGTTGGAGAACTGTTGTGATTTCTGATCAAAGCTGGTTCTGCCACGGTGCCTGTGATGTCAGTGTGTTGGTTAGGAGGCCAGCTGAGAGCTTGCAACCAACTTGTTTGTGTGCTAGTCGCACTGGTCATACTCCTGGAGTTATGGTCCAGAGTGAGATTTCGTATAGCCGGGGGAGCACTCTCGTGTTTATCTCACGAATCCTGGCTGCAAATTCCACAATCTGGCATTCGGCACCTGTACAACGGAACTCGTGCACTTTTCTTTCCTGCATTCAACATTCTGGCGGTTACACCAGTTACAAATGTACAAGCATTTCACATTTGCAATGGCTTATCCCGTGTTTTCATTTACCTGTAATCTTACAACGATTATCACTTAGAAAAGTTACTTTGGCAAATTTATACCCGAAATTTCATAATTCGACATTTATCATTTTTTTGGTGTGTCGTTTTTCTCCGTCAGTGTATTTTGCACACAATGTGGAATTTCGCTGTCGGGGCTGTCTTTCCCAAGGAACCCAATAATTCTGTTGGTATGTCGTCTATTCCAGTGGCCTTGGTCTCTGGAATTCTTCTCAAAGAATATTTCCATCTCAACCTCATTTACTTCCTCTTCCATATCCATAATACGTACCCCGCTGCCACGCGTGGGTAAAGAAAAGTGTAAGTAAGTAAACTTTTCTGTCATTTCACTTGTATAGCATTTCTACATATCACTTCACCTTTCTATTTTTCTCTCTTCGCTTATTAATGGATTGCCGTTCCCCTTCGCCCGCTCCTTGAGATTATTTTTATATTTCCTCCTTTCACCATTTATGTTCAACACCTACTGTGTTATCCAAGGATACCTACAAGACATTGTCTTGTTAACTCTATTGTCTAAACAATTTAATCTCTGAAAGTGATCTGATTACAATCGTGAACCACACACAACTTTTTCAAAATGAGGAAAAGCTTTCTACACAGTGCGCAACAGAAAAATTTGGAAGATCGCAGAAAAAACGAGTCATCCCATATATTTCATGCTAGTGACTATTTTTTTGTTTAGCTGGTACGTTGATTTCTATACGAATATGAACGTAACTGTCTGAAAGCGGTCGTGATAATGGATTAAGGCTGTACTAAACTATTTTTGGCTGGTTGCGGTCTCTCTCTCAACAATAGTAAACACGGAGACATTTCGTCAAGGACTCATAGTGAATCAGATTTTCCCAGAATAAGTTTGTTTCTCACTAGAGCTCATACATTTTTTAACCAATCTCATGTATGACTCCTTCACCTGATCAGTACCGCATCTGCCATATCTCCGAATCGGGCCAAAACTTGATAGTGTCTCCCACCGTCCCCTCGAGCGTATCAGATAGGACATAAGAAATTTTAAAAAATATATATTTTCCAAAAATGTCTTCTTATTGTAGGGCACGTCTTTCAGAAAAGTTTGATATATGAAACATGGACGCCGGCCGCTGTGACCGATTGGTTCTAGGTGCTTCAGTCCGGAACCGCACGACCGCTACGGTCGCAGGTTCGAATCCTGCCTCGGGCATGGATGTGTGTGATGTCCTTAGGTTAGTTAGGTTTAAGTTGTTCTAAGTTCTAGGAGACTGATGACCTGAGATGGTAAGTCCCACAGTACTCAGAGGGACTTGAACCATTTGAAACATGTAAGTTCGAGGGAATGTGTGAACAATATTTGGTCTTAAGTGTGCCAAACTGCAGTAACACCCCTCTGACACAGCATTCCTCTATCGCACGTCTCTGTATTTCGCTCTGTAAAGTTCAAACGTGTAAATTTCGTAATATAAGCCATAAAACGAATATTCAGGACATCAAACCTATATTCAGGACAGTACAAATTGTGAAGTCCCATGCTGCCTCTCCTGCTCCCAGTCGGCCGGTTTGACACCCTACCTCCCTACAAAAATTTCGCTGGGATTATTTGTGACCTGGAGAGTAAGAGCTGTTCAGAAAATTGTCACTCTTTATTGCCTATTAGCTAATAATTTTGTCTTTTTTGTGGCAAAATTAAATATAGGAAGCATAAAAGCAGTAAAGACAAGAAACAAATAACACATTACACGTTTCTTCAATCCTCAGATCCCAGCGTTTCTTTCTCTCTAATGTGCTCCAGTTTTACACGGCGTGCGTGCCTTTCTGCAAAAGGAACTAGCACCTCATCAAAATTCATCGAACGTTTTGCTACACAAAAAATCACATATTGTTATCTAATGCCGAAAAAGCTGTCAACACGAATAGTATTCAAGATTGGTGTAGTTTCTCGATTTGATTACCTTTATTTTCTTACTGTCTGCAAGATAAAACGAAATAGCCGTATCTAATACTGCATCAGCTCTAACACACACCAAATAAGGGAGACTATTTCGGCTCAAACGGTCATTTTCATCTACCTTATTTACATATGTAACACGACAGAATATAATCCACGAAGTACCAATATCAATTGCCTGTTAGGCCTGCTACAAACTAAAAGTTTTATGTTAGGAAATAGCTTCACATTCGATTCATATGCTCCAGTTTCTCAAGCATCAGATCGAAAAGTAGTTGTAGCACGAAATTTTTGTATGAATTTGAAATCCTCATATTCTTCCAAGTAATTTGTGTGATGTCCCCGTTTCGTGTCCTTCCTCGTTCTGATAATCTTGTCATTACAAGTCTTGTAACTATTCCTGCCATCGTCAAAACTTGCTCTCTGGTTAACTTCCCTAACCCTACCAGAATCATTGGTTTAGTTATCCCACGTCTATTCTCCGGTCGGGCATTATTACGAGTTCGTACATCGCATTTTCCGTGCAATTCCGAGGATAAAATTAAGCGGCTGCTAACCGGGGACTGTAGAACTGGCCCTTAGTAGTGTAGCGATTTGACAAAAATTTTCTGTCAATATTTCATTTTCTTGGATACACCGAAAAGATAGTATGCAATCTTTCTTACCTATTACTCCTGTTATTTCCACTCTCGTAGACTGAATCTATAGATTTTGTTACTGATCATAACAACGCTAATCATTCGCACACTGAATCAACCACATGAACAAACAACGATTGGCATTGACCCTTTCGGGTTATTCGGCTCAGCTCCCAGAGCCCCGCCCCTTTATTCTGCGGGAAAGATTTTTATTTCTAGATGTGGCGGGGATTCCTCTGCCAGAGACACGACAAATTGCAAAAAGATTTAGACAAGGTATGTGTATGGTGCGAAAAGTGGCAGTTGACTTTACATAGTTGTGGTCATCCATAACCGAGCGCAAGGAATCGGTTTACTTTGAACAAAAACGCCATTTTTACTTTTAACGGAAAATGCTTGCTGGTGATAATAACAAAATTGTTAACGAAATGGACTAACAGTGATCCAAAACTAAGGAAAATACCACTATAACTATGTTTGATCACTGGTTATTTAATATATTTGCTGTGTCCTTGTATCATAAATAAAACATTAATAAAAACTAAACACTCATAAATAAATTCAAATTTCTACATTATTTCGCGCCTGAAAAGCTCCATATGCTTTAGTTATTTATCTTTCAATTATTAAATTGTGCCATGCGTAGAAAATGATACCGCAGAATCAAAAAGTGGAGTTGACATACTTGACTAAATGATAAGCAATTACACTACCAAACGCTACTCCGAACTGTTACCATTAGTCATGTTCTTCATCACACAGATCATCGCTACCCTGAACGTCCTCCGTATATTGTAATTTCAATGTCCAGAAGTCAATTGACAATTAAAATGGAAGCGAAGGATATTTGGGAGATAACTGTTAGCACTTATTCTCTTTTGACAATCAGTGTGGAAAGGAGTGAAACGATCTGTCTGAAAAAGTAACAAAGTATGGTTTCCAGTATAGTGACCATCGTGGCTGACGATGGCGAAGAGCGTAAGAGGATGTATGAAATCGAATATGGATTATGCGATTGTCAAAATTAAATCTGCAATGGATATAGTCGTTTTGTTTGTGATGAGTTTATCTAGTTGCCTAAGACTTAAAAATTGTGTATGTAATGTTCACTATATGTTTTGATTGCATTAAATGGAAAATCTTGCATGTCAAAACTGAAAGATTCGTGACAGATTAAAACAATGCCAGCCGGTGACTAGAGCGCGGAACGAGGCCTTTGAGAACAATGCCTTTCCGCATGATTTACATAGCGGCACACTTGGTACTGTAATCGTTCGATATAAAATTAATTTCTTATAGATGATGCAGTTGGTGGTTGAGTTGGGAACAAAGTTTCTTGTGCAATGCCAGAAGTCCTTACGGACCGCACCCTGGAGTAAACAAGACTTATGGAATCAAGGATTAAAGTTTCGTAGATACAAACAACTCAAGCGATTATCAGACTGGAAAGATCCCCGTGAAAATAAGGGGATTGTGCGGGGAATCAGATCATAATCTATGTGATCTCAATAACAACAATAATAACACAAAAATATGTTGTGATTTTATGTTTGTTCTTACCCTATACCAAAAGGACTTCCACTGTGAAAAAGACGATTGCACCTTCTCTATCGTTGGAATAGTCGAAAACAAGAGACCTGCACTCTTTCATCTAGGGATCGCCAATGTGCACGAATCTTACGGAGACTACCTCACGATGAAAGCACCTACGTCTTAGCATAAACGTTACATAGTACCTACACAAGTATGGCACCGGAGTTCCATCTGTCAACGACGTATCACATAAACCGAATAGCCTTCTTAACATGCGTTGACTATACACAGGGATTCTAAACAAGCAAACAAACAGCTTTCACATCCCTGCTATAACCGTTGTCCTATCTGATTTCTTCGCTTCCGTCTTCCCTAATGATTCCACTTAACAGTATGAACGTGGTACGTGCGCTTATTCTATATATTCGGCCATGAACATTTTCAAGACGTTCTGTGTATCCTGTACGTTTCATTATATTCGCAGCAGGCGCTTACAGTGCTCTAATATACACGATCGTTAGCATAATTAAATATTCTGGCATGTGAATTGCATATACTTGTACAAGACAAAGAATGTCATAATTTCAGTCCCTTACGTACATTATTAACGGACCTTTAAAGGAGCTCAAGAGAAATTCCTTCTCCACCACTCCTGCAAAAATGACTTTTCACCGTCGTGTGCCACTCGATACTGTATCACATGAAAGAAATCATACACATTTTTCAGGAAGCAAAACCTTCCATCACCTAAGGAAAGGTGTCCTAAAAATGATTTTCCGTGGAGCTCCGTCAGCAAATGTCTTAAATTAAAATCCAAGATGTCGGGAGAAATCTGGGTACATGAGTGTAATTCGCCTTCTCAGAGAGCTTCCATTCAGAAGCAGAATTAACAAACTTTATAATCTGAAAGAGACTGCCTTTGCTAAAAGCATTTGATCGCGTCGTATTGATATATAGATTCGCATTTTTTATAAACTTCGGCAGACAGAAGTTTTTAGCCACTGATGATATCTGCAGTCTGAGAATTTCTTGGGAGCTAAACAAAACGGCTGAATTAAAGATGGAAGATATAATATTCGGTATATTTATCAGATATGAGAAAGTATAGCTATAATAATTATCTGTCTCTCTAATTTATTTGCAGCTATTTTCAAATTCTATCTCTTTCTGTGTAAAGCAAATCTGTTATCAGTACATTTTCGCTTGGTAATCTGTAGTAGTAAGTTTCTAAAAGGAAACGGAAATAAGTTACTTATTCAGTCCAGGTCTTATAGACATCAAAGCGAAGAGGAAGCGGAGAAATCAGTTTCTTACAGATTTACACATAACATGCAATGAGTGAAGGGTTTTAATTTAGTTGATGAAGTTAATAGTTATTTATATTTTTCCCGTATAGGTTATTTCTAAATTGAATGACAAAAATTCGAAACAGTTAGCAATTACAAAAATAGTTCTTAATTCTGCAAATTATTGCTTTCTTGAATATTATTCGAATTTTCAAAATTGGTTTTTTTATATTGTCTGGAAACTCTTTTCAACCTAGTTATGGGGTTTTCTATTTTAACAGTTTCATTTGTGCGCAGGGTGACGTAACGTACGTAATGTATCGGTTTTTCCGCAGACGGATTGCAGCAGTTCATTTCACCTCCACAGACCTGTAGTCGGTCAGATGTTATGTAGTGCATTACTGCCATTTGTTCTGAGGGTCCTACAGTATTCACAGAGAGGTTTTGAGGGGTTATGAATTCAGAAGCTGTTTACAGTATTCGCTTCAAGATGAATCTGCTGCTAGTGTATTATGTGTGAACATTGAATTCCACAATTAATACAGCAGAATATCGACAAATAATGCAATGCAACACTCTGAATACTAAAACGACTAGGGTAATTTGTTAGAAATATGGCTCAGGTTGACCTGACATTTAAATCTGCTTTATCAGGCGGTGGTAATGAGTGTAGCTGCATCTAGTGGTCAGATACGAATATGTACCTAGACACAGAAATTTGAGAAAATCCGTAGGAATTAGTAACTTATAGGTTTTTTTTTCCTTTAGGTGCTTAACATATTGGAGAATCATGTTTATTTGAACGTCCTAAAGACAGTTCTAATACGTTCTTCAATTTCTTCAGCTGAGAGTTGGATTCAGTAAAACACGATCACTACAGATGAATAAATTCTAAATAAAATCCGTAAACAATTGCAGAGGAACCACAGATTACTTAATAATGTTATTCGTCCAAAGGTCATTTATACAGTGATATTTGAAATTCTACATTAAAATAAAAAGGCAATAAATCAAAAATTTAAATGCTTCACACATAAAAAAATATTATTACAAACAAATTTAGCTATCAAAGTGTAATCCCATTGTTCACCTCAGGCTTGAATTACTAGTGTAAGTAAATCCTACAAGTCCTGAATTGGAAAATCTATGTCCCTACACATACAGAATTTTGACTCATGCCTCAGATGTGGGATTTCAGTCTGAGTACAAAAGGTTGTAGATAAAATTACCTGACAAAAACTTTCTAAAACGAAAATCATATAAATATTTATTTATTTGCAGATAACCGGTTTCAACAGACTTTGTTGTCATCTTCAGGTTTTTAAAAATGTATGGTTTCAAATGTGTTAATTTTGAGCTGGACCTCACGTCAAGTAGTCATGTAGATAAAATGTAGCACATTATATAAAGGTTCGTCAGAAGTAAAACATTTGAAAGCAAAATGCACCTCATGCACATGGCCATATCCATATATATAGGCTTCGAAGATTATTGTTACATCATAAAAAAACACAGCACACAATAAAAAGTTCAGTGAACACTACATAAACCTTGAACTTCCAAGATCGCTAAAATTATCGTACAGCATCACATAATTTTGAACATAGATCTGAAGGTGCCAGGAGAGAATTGCCGAAACCGGCCTTCTACATGGACAAATGATCTTGGCAAACTTGGCACCTGAAAACTTATTTAATGTTCAGAACACTACAGATCGCCCCACGCTGATGACGTCAGAAGTGTATAAAAAATACGGTAGCACATCTGTTAACGTTGGCTGGACATGTTCTAATGACGGAAGATCCACCTTAGACGGCGCATGAGGTACAACTTTCGCCATCTACGGTGGATCTTCAATAATTATAAGTCCAGTTCAAGTTAACAGATGTGCTACTGTGTTTTTTATTGTGTACTGTGCTTTTTTGGTGTAAAAGTCATCTGTAAGTGTTACATGTATGGATATGGCCATGTGCACAAGGTGCTTTTTGGTTTAAATATTTTATTTATGTGATACCTTTATATAATATGCTACACATTACCTGCATGATAACTTGGTATGAGGTCAAACTCAAAATGAATAAATTTTAGAACAGAAATATTTAAAGACCTGAAGACGACAGCAAAGTCTGCCGAAACCTGTTGTTTGTAAATAAATAAATATATAAATATTTATGCGATCTTGGTTTTAGAAAGTTATTACCAAGTGAAACAGATCGCTTCTTCTGATTTCCCAGCAACGAAAATTCAATCAAAAATAACTGATATATTAAGAACGCAATGGTAAATAATAGATATAGAAAGACCTAATTGAATTAAAGTGAATTTGAGAAATCATATCTAGTATCTCAAAAAAAAAGACATGAAATATTTCAGCAACGTGGGTTTTGTACGTGGGACTGTGAGCGCCCACCTGACAACACTCAAATAGAATGCCTCAACCACAGATACTTCCAGCAGAACGAAGACAGCAACCAGCAAACTACATCATCACTTACATATACCTCTTTGGCTGAAAACCACGCAAAGTATTGGTAATAGGGTTAACGTAAAAGACATCAAGAAACTTATAAGATATTACCAAATGCAGGAGACAAATGTTACGAATGGCGTCGTGCTTTCGGATACTGCCTGCATAGTATAAGTTACGCAGCGGCGTATAAATAGAAAATTAGTGATCATGAACGAGTAGAGTTCTCATTGGCCCGTTTACCGGAAGCGCAAATCACAGACTAACCTCCACAGCTAACTAGCTTCGTGTAATCAATACTGGGTATAGGATCGGATCTCTGTAGTAATCCTGCTGTAATTAGTAGGCGTAGCGAAGTTGAGTATTGAAAGTTGCAGTTTAACAGACAACTGTCAGATGAAATCGTCGTCTTCACTTTACGGTGGTGTGTGCACTGTAGTGAGGCTTCCTGGCAGATTAGAACTGTTTACCAGACTGAGAATCGAACCAGGGACAGGTCGAGAGTGGTGATTGGATAGATCAGAGGGTAGAGTGCTTGGCCAAAAAAGGCAAATGTCCCAACTACGAGGTCTGGTTAGGCACACAGTTTTAAACTATCAGGATTTGTAAGCTGTATACAGTTATCGTACATAAAAAGATCAATGACCCAGAAAAGCCAGAGCACACTGATTCATATAGCTTCACTAATAAACGCCTACACACACACACACACACACACACACACACACACACACACACACACACACACATACACTTTCCTTTGCTAAACATTAGGATTATACTTCTGCTTTTCTATCACATTACTCGTGTTTTACCATCTCTCAGACTGAAACACTAAGTCAGTATCTCCCAAATAACAACACAATGCTAAGGTTATAAAGTCAGGAAGAGGTTCGTACATCATATGTCACAGCTCACGGGTGTAACATTCCGCGTAAAATCACTATGTTTGGACTACATACAGTAGAATGACGAAGATGTTTATTACTAACTCATGCTAATTTGCTTAACAATCTATAGTGAATCTTCTTTAACTAATGAGCTGTTTAAGTTTTTGGATTTTAATGATTCCTTTCAGCTCCTTGGACAGTACACTATACAATTTTATTCCTTGTAACAAAATCGTATTTAGTATTTCCTGTTTATTAGTTATTAATAAAAGTAATTTCCGATAATGACCTATATCTGTTAGTGTAAGACTTATTAATATTATTCTTAATACGTGCAACGTATTAGCAGATGTACTCAGACAGCTTGTTTGGAATCTTCAGGCGTTTTCGCAGCTCTTTACAGAGAGATTCGTTAATATTGTTGGTTATTATTGATGTGGCGCATGTATTTATTTCAAATTGTGTGTACTTTCTGTTAATAACGCCATAAATGTCATTGTTCATATGTAAGCCCGTTAGTGACAGACTTGAGTGTCAAGGAATGCACATATCTGCGCTTGCATATGTGTACCTCAGAGTACCATTTTACACGTATCTTCCCATCCCTGCAGTGTTATTTTTGGTCCATAATTCCCATTCCCGCCCCAGCGGCTGACACAACCACGGCAGTTTCAGAGGGTGAGCAGTTACTTGCACCCCAGGAGGACACGTAATTTGCATGTCCCTTTCCTGAAGCAAGCCGCAAGTTCTTCGGCGTCAATAGCCAATAATGCCGGTTCTGAAAGGGTATTTTAAAATTCCAATATGGAAACTTTTTTAATAACCGTATTTCGGAACGCTGAGAGTGTCACCGGGAGTCATTTAGGCTGTTATTGGGGCTCTACAGCGGAAGTCTGGAAGGGGGAACCTGCCTTGTGGAGTCGCCCGTGCGTAACACGTGCGTGTACGCGTGTGCTGGCTTACTGTGTGTGACCGCACGCTGTGACTAACCCCTTATCTTCTAGTTGCGGTTGCAGGCCCTTGAGAATAAAAGTCTGCGTCACCTCTCACTTTCATAATGAATGAGATGCTAGATGAAATTTGATACACTCCTACACTGAAAGAAGTCAAACGTATCTCATTTCGCAAGGAATCCACGTGCAGTAATGTAAATTTATCCCATTTAATGAACTGTGCTCTACAAGTGTTAAGAGGGGACGGGTCCAAACGTGACCAAAAAATTAATTTCACGATTTTGTTTCCATTCATTAGCAAACTTGATTGACAGCTTTTTTCCACAGTTTTTTTTCGAAATTGCATGAGAAATTATGAAAAAAATCTACATTGCTCGATGTTTTTCGGCTCCATCTCGCAACTAAATGCATTCCTTAATCTGCAGTGAGTGCTTTAAACCCTACATTTAGGTTCCTGGCAAATTCCGACTATCTAAGGAAGTGTGTTCGTGGAAAAACTCAAAATCCGAATGAGTCTCTGATTGCACTTGTCTGGAAGCGTTGCCTCAAGACAACATTTTCATCACCTACAAGTGTAGAACGGTATTACATATTTTTCTGTAATTGTTTTCAATCATGAAAACATAGAAAGAGTGAAAGAGTTGCGGCTATCTGTCTAGGACTTAGATATCTGTTCAGGAGCTAGAAAAGGAAACAATACAAAAGAAAAGTACAAAGCAAGTCTTGAGGACAAAAAAGATCCTGAGCACAGTTCCGGAACATTCTGAGGAGCTGTAACTGAAGAAAATATAAGTTTAATTTTTAAATTCATTTTACCAGAAACAAGATATCTGCAATATAATGCCTTGATTTTTTGATCATACACTTCGCGCAGTGTGTTAAACAAACACACAGAACTTAACATTCGAATGTTTAATTCAGGATGAAATTGTAGATAAAGATGTTGAAATTTGTATACCGATTCCTGCCAAAAAGATGTACAACGTTATTAAATCTTTTAACCAAATATATTCGAAACTGCTTATGTGTAATTGTGTATGTGGATCTAAAGATATTTTCAACTTTGGCTATGATTGGTTCAGTTGGTTAGAGGAAAATGAACGTTAGTTATAGATGTATTAAAACTGAAATGTTTATAGTAATGTCTTAAGTCGAAGGAAATTTTGTAAAGTGAATTAAAGTTTCATTACACTATTAACAATTACCACATAAGATATTGCTTGTCCATGTTTATTATGTTAGACACTCTGATAACAGTAGAGTATGCGTTTCATGCACGTCTCGCCTTGATTGTGCGTATAAAGACAGTCAGAAAATAGGTACCGACATCTGGAAATATGAATTACGAGGGAGAGCTGACAAGTAATCTTTCATGTGGAAACTCTTAAGGTGTTTTGAATCAAACAGTCGCCATTAACATTTTGTATCTTTGTTCTCCATATCTACATATTTACACTCCTAGATATGGAAAAAAGAACACATTGACACCGGTGTGTCAGACCCACCATACTTGCTCCGGACACTGCGAGAGGGCTGTACAAGCAATGATCACACGCACGGCACAGCGCACACACCAGGAACCGCGGTGTTGGCCGTCGAATGGCGCTAGCTGCGCAGCATTTGTGCACCGTCGCCGTTAGTGTTAGCCAGTTTGCCGTGGCATACGGAGCTCCATCGCAGTCTTTAACACTGGTAGCATAGCGCGACAGCGTGGACGTGAACCGTATGTGCAGTTGACGGACTTTGAGCGAGGGCGTATAGTGGGCATGCGGGAGGCCGGGTGGACGTACCGCCGAATTGCTCAACACGTGGGGCGTGAGGTCTCCACAGTACATCGATGTTGTCGCCAGTGGTCGGCGGAAGGTGCACGTGCCCGTCGACCTGGGACCGGACCGCAGCGACGCACGGATGCACGCCAATACCGTAGGATACTACGCAGTGCCCTAGGGGACCGCACCGCCACTTCCCAGCAAATTAGGGACACTGTTGCTCCTGGGGTATCGGCGAGGGCCATTCGCAACCGTCTCCATGAAGCTGGGCTACGGTCCCGCACACCGTTAGGCCGTCTTCCGCTCACGCCCCAACATTGTGCAGCCCGCCTCCAGTGGTGTCGCGACAGGCGTGAATGGAGGGACGAATGGAGACGTGTCGTCTTCAGCGATGAGAGTCGCTTCTACCTTGGTGCCAATGATGGTCGTATGCGTGTTTGGCGCCGTGCAGGTGAGCGCCACAATCAGGACTGCATACGACCGAGGCACACAGGGCCAACACCCGGCATCATGGTGTGGGGAGCGATCTCCTACACTGGTCGTACACCACTGGTGATCGTCGAGGGGACACTGAATAGTGCACGGTACATCGAAACCGTCATCGAACCCATCGTTCTACCATTCCTAGACCGGCAAGGGAACTTGCTGTTCCAACAGGACAATGCACGTCCGCATGTATCCCGTGCCACCCAACGTGCTCAAGAAGGTGTAAGTCAACTACCCTGGCCAGCAAGATCTCCGGATCTGTCCCCCATTGAGCATGTTTGGGACTGGATGAAGCGTCGTCTCACGCGGTCTGCACGTCCAGCACGAACGCTGGTCCAACTGAGGCGCCAGGTGGAAATGGCATGGCAAGCCGTTCCACAGGACTACATCCAGCATCTCTACGATCGTCTCCATGGGAGAATAGCAGCCTGCATTGCTGCGAAAGGTGGATATACACTGTACTAGTGCCGACATTGTGCCTGCTCTGTTGCCTGTGTCTATGTGCCTATGGTTCTGTCAGTGTGATCATGTGATGTATCTGACCCCAGGAATGTGTCAATAAAGTTTCCCCTTCCTGGGACAATGAATTCACGGTGTTCTTATTTCAATTTCCAGGAGTGTATTTCTATGTGTACGTGGTCTTTCAGGTGAGTTGTCCACCATCCTTTACCTCTTTCACAGAACTTCACCAGGCAACGGTTCACTTCCCGAGCACGGGATCCCGGATTCGATTCCCGGGGGGGGGGGGGGGGGGGGGGGGTCAAGGATTTTCACCTGCCCCGAGATGACTGGGTGTTTGTGTTGTCCTCATCGTTTCATCATCATTCATGAAAGTTGCGAGATTGGACTGAGCAAAGGTTGGGGATTTGTACGGGCGCTAATAACCGAGCAGTTGAGCGCCCCACAAACCAAACATCATCGTCATCATCATGAAACGGAAAATGCACTGAAAATGGACAAATTTCGGTAAAAAACTATATAAACTCTGTTGATATGTAAAAAAATGTGTATACTGTGTTCTATGCATGTTTCTGGCAAAAGAATTAAAAAATAAATAATATCATTATAAAAGCTCAGATGAGCAATTAAGGATTGTAATTATTAAAATCTGGTCTTTGTTCGATTATTTCCAGCAAGCTATTCGCTCGTCAACTGACTGGACGGACCTTCTCCAGTCTCCAATGTCATTGAGCGTCTAGATAGTTTACTGCAGGCGACACTGTGTTCTTGCACCTTATTACTTGTGTGCCAGAGGTACAACACTCTTTGTAGACTCGTTGGACGGTCCGCATTGATACGCAACAATTCGGACAATGCGATTCACGGTAAGTTCATTGGCAGGTCCAAATGCGACAGCCGCTTTCTGTCACTTCTCCGCTTCGAGCTATCTTCTTGTGTTTACTGCATATAACAAATTCACACCGCCATGATGTACATCAAGAGGCAGTCATGCAGACCGTCTGATATGAGTTCCTCAGCGCTTCTAAGCGACTAGTGTGCTCTTTCGAGTACCTGACTGTCATTCTGTCCAGTGAACTTCGCGTAATAACTGCGTCGTATGTTCAAAAAGTGCCGACTAGTTTCGCAAGATGTCATTATAATTTTCTCCCCACCTCAAATAATTAGCGTCTCTATAAATTATTAATAGTAATGATTACCTTATCTTTTATTTAACGAAGACTGATACAGTGATGGCAAGTGGTATAGTTACCAGATTCCAAATATCTGATTCACGCGCCCGCATCTCGTGGTCGTGCGGTAGCGTTCTCGCTTCCCACGCTCGGGTTCCCGGGTTCGATTCCCGGCGGGGTCAGGGATTTTCTCTGCCTCGTGATGGCTGGGTGTTGTGTGCTGTCCTTAGGTTAGTTAGGTTTAAGTAGTTCTAAGTTCTAGGGGACTTGTGACCACAGCAGTTGAGTCCCATAGTGCTCAGAGCCATTTGAACCATTTTTGATTCACGCCAGCGAAGCGTTTTTAAGTGCTTCCCTTGAACGTTGCTCTCTTGTGTGCTAGTTGCTTTGGCGCCAATTCATGTGCCTACTTAATTTCACGCCGAGAATAATCTGAACAAAGGTACGAAACGTCATTACTGTAACAAGCCCTCAAAGGACGGGCGTCTGGCTTTGCGGCGCCAACCGAGGGAGCACGCATCGTGGCGCTCGTTCTGCTTGCTTAATGGGCGACCGCGTTCGCGAATTCGCCGTAATGGGCGAGAGGGCTCTCTACGTGGCGACACATATAGGGCGCGAGAGCACGTGGGACAATAAAAGAGGAAATTGCGGCGGCGGCTGCGCGTCAGACAGCGAGCAACCACTGTGCGCTCGCCGCCCACGCCGCGTCCAGCGCAGTGGGTGTAGCGCCAGGAAATCCGCCGCGTGCGTCGCTGGCTGGCGCTGAATTAACGCTGCTGGAAGCCCTCCACGGCTTGAAGAAGCGTCCTCAAGCGTAGCGCAAGCCGCAGCTGCCGCGAAAAGCTGCCGCAGTCTGCAAAGCAGCACAGGCATTGGCACAAGAGCTGTTTATAAAATGTCAATATATCGACACCTCGATATTTTTCCAAATATATCGGTATTGCCAGCGAGTCCATTCCACGAATAGATCGATATGTCGACATCGAAATAACAGTATCCAGTGCCGATACTGCCGATTTTTTTACATTTTATATTACACTTTTTTCGCTGTTATCGGTAAATATTTGAAATCGTTCTTTTGAAATTGCAGTAGAAGATAACTTTACTTTCATTGTGCCAAGGAGTTTTACTACTTTTTGAGCTTTTATCACGTCCAGTCTCTATTTGGCTGTGTGGAGCAAGTATTGGTGGCACAAAGAAGGAGTCCGATTGCATTGGGGGAGGGGGAGGGCGGTTGAAAGGAATAACAGGTTTTTCCTGGTGGGCGGAGGCGTGTGACGGGGAAATAAGCTGACGCAATCGGCTCTCGACGCTACCAACAGAAATTGCAACGTTTAAGTTCACCACGCCATTTTGACAATACACCAACTAGGTCACTGGCGTTTGCAGAAATGAAAAAGCAGCGGAGTCGGCATGAAGTGTTCTGGAGAAATCCGATGTGTGACGAAACCCAGCGACGGACCCATCAGACACTTTCTATTGTGTCACTTACATGCAGTTTACATTGTTACCAATGTGAATATCGCCAAGAGTGAACGGGCATCATTTTCCGTTCGATTCCTTTTCTAACGGGGATAAGCAGGCTACTAGCATGTTGATGTTTATAATATTTAATAATAAATAAATACTTAAGTATGTAGCTCTGAAACCGGCAGTATATTTATACTGTGCAGCCGATATTATTGTAGACTGGTACGTCGACATTTTTTAAATCGATATACCGTTACATGAAGTCTCTTTTACGATATATGGAGCGCCCATAATGATGGTATTGAAATATCGATATATCAGACTCCCGATGTTTTTAAAAATATCACAGTCCTAGCTGGTAGCCGGTTACTCAAATTTAGATAATGGCAATCGTTTCAACCAAATAAAGAGAAAAACGTAGGCCCACGAACACTAGAGAGGGTTGTGACCTTGAAATGTACAACATTGAGGATTAAAATTTTTTACCTTTCAATTTTGCTATTATGAAGTATTTTTTTTCTGTGAAACATAGGTTGTAAATAATAGTACTAATATTTTCCTTATGAAACGCCGAAATGTTAAAATTTTATTCTATCGCAAAACTGAATGAATATTAAATGTAAGTTAGTTGTATGTAGACACACTGGCTTAGTTAGTGCTTGATATCTCGCAACAAGGATTAGGATAATTTTAAGGAAAAAGACATGGAAGTTGGACCCACGTAATTCGTCATTTGTCATTTCATGGAATACACTTTCTTACTTAACAACAATTATAATGATTACAACTTAAAAACCTTGTTAAAATGAATAACAAAACTCAGAATAATTTAATGAATTTGAACAAGATCAATTCATTAATAAAAAACTTTAACAGTTTATAAAACATTAAGAACAGGTCTTAAAACCTGGAATATACCTATGTCTCCAAATGCATGTAAGAAGGCGTACCACCTAGGTGTGATTGCAAACTGGTTCAACAAACTGAGTTTTGCCAATAAAATGAATTACAAATGACTGCCACTAAAAGTGCTAACAATTCCCAAACATCGATAAAACTTTAAGAAAATAGATAACGCCCAACCAAAATATAGAGAGGATAACAAGTCACACCATTGATTGTGGCTGTTGGAAAGCCTTTAATAATTTATGAACCTTAATGAAATCCCTTAAGCAAAAAAATACTCAATCCTCCAAAATTCAGGAAAAGCTGCGAGGGAACGCAAATTAAACGTGACTCCCAGCTGGTACACACCAGCGGAAACATTAATAATGACCGTTAAAAAAATACACAACCCTAAAAATACAAGGAAAGCTGGGAAGGCACGCAATTCAAATGTGACTCCCAACTGGTACACATCAACCGGAACATTAATAATGACCCTTAAATAGATATACAGTCCTTTAAAATACAAGAAAGGTGAGAAATTATGGCAACCAGTTATCACAGCAAAATTTCAGCAACCACACAAGTTTGACAATGAATCGAGTTAGCTAATGATTGTGCATAAAAAACTTAACAGTTCATGTTGTTGTTGTTGTTGTCTTCAGTCCTGAGACTGGTTTGATGCAGCTCTTCATGCTACTCATCCTGTGCAAGCTTCTTCATCTCCCAGTGCTTACTACAACCTACACCCATCTGAATGTGCATAGTGTATTCATCTCTTGGTCTCCCTCTACGATTTTTACCCTCCACGCTGCCCTCCAATGCTAAATTTGTGATCCCTTGATGCCTCAGAACATGTCCTACCAACCGGTCCCTTCTTCTTGTCAAGTTGTGCCGCAAACTCCTCTTCTCCCCAATTCTATTCAATACCTCCTCATTAGTTATGTGATCTACCCATCTAATCTTCAGCATTCATCTGTAGCACCACCTTTCGAAGGCTTCTGTCCTCTTCTTGTCCAAACTATTTATCGCCCAGGTTTCACTTCCATACATGGCTACACCCCATACAAATACTTTCAGAAACGACTTGCTGACACTTAAATCTCTACTCGATGTTAAATTTCTCTTCTTGAGAAACGCTTTCCTTGCCATTTCCAGTCTAGATTTTATATCCTCTCTACTTCGACCATCCTCAGTTATTTTGCTCCCCATATAGCAAAACTCCTTTACTACTTTAAGTGTCTCATTTCCTAATCTAATTCCCTCAGCATTACCCGACTTAATTCGACTACATTCCATAATCATCGTTTTGTTTTTGTTGATGTTCATCTTACATCCGCCTTTCAAGACACTGTCCATTCCGTTCAACTGCTCTTCCAAGTCCTTTGCTGTCTCTGACAGAATTACTATGACATCGGCGAACCTCAACGTTTTTATTTCTTCTCCATGGACTTTAATTCCTACTACGAATTATTCTTTTGTTTCCTTTACTGCTTGCTCACTATACAGATTGAATAACATCGGGGAGAAGCTACAACCCTGTCTCACTTCCTTCCCAACCGCTGCTTCCCTTTCATGCCCCTCGACTCTTATAACTGCCATCTGGTTTCTGTACAAATTGCAAATAGCCTTTGGCTCCCTGTATTTTACCCCTGCCACCTTTAGAATTTCAAACAGAGTGGGGTCAGTATTGCCTCACGTGTTCCAACATTTCTGCGGAATCCAAACTAATCTTCGCCGAGGTCGGCTTCTACCAGTTTTTCCATTCGTCTGTAAAGAATTCGCGTTAGTATTTTGCAGCTGTGACTTATTAAACTGATAGTTCGGTAATTTTCACATCTGTCAACACCTGCTTTCTTTGGGATTGGAATTATTATATTCTTCTTGAAGTCTGAGGGTATTTCGCCTGTCTCATACATCGTGCTCACCAGATGGTAGAGTTTTGTCATGACTGGCTCTCCCGAGGCCATCAGTAGTTCAAATGGAATGTTGTCTACTCCCGGGGCCTTGTTTCGACTCAGGTCTTTCAGTGCTCTGTCAAACTCTTCACGCAGTATCTTATCTCCCATTTCGTCTTCATCTACATCCTCTTCCATTTCCATAATATTGTCCTCAAGTACATCGCCCTTGTATAAACCCTCTATATACTCCTTCCACCTTTCTGCCTTCCCTTCTTTGCGTAGAACTGGGTTGCCATCTGAGCTCTTGATATTCATACAAGTGGCTCTCTTTTCTCCAAAGGTCTCTTTAATTTTCCTGTAGGCAGTATCTATCTCACCCCTAGTGAGATAAGCCTCTACTTCCTTACATTTGTCCTCTAGCCATCCCTGATTAGCCATTTTGCACTTCCTGTCGATCTCATTTCTGAGACGTTTGTATTGCTTTTTGCCTGCTTCATGTACTGCGTTTTTATATTTTCTCCTTTGATCAATTAAATTCAACGTATCTTCTGTTACCCAACGATTTCTACTAGCCCTCGTCTTTTTACCTACTTGATCCTCTGCTGCCTTCACTACTTCATCCCTCAGAGCTATCCATTCTTCTTCTACTGTATTTATTTCCCCCATTCCTGTGAATTGTTCCCTTATGGTCTCCCTGAAACTCTGTACAACCTCTGGATTAGTCAGTTTATCCACGTCCCATCTCCTCAAATTCCCACCTTTTTCCAGTTTCTTCAGTTGTAATCTACAGTTCATAACCAATAGATTGTGGTCAGAGTCCACATCTGACCCTGGAAATGTCTTACAATTTAAAACCTGGTTCCTAAATCTCTGTCTTACCATTATATAATGTATCTGATACCTTCTAGTATCTCCAGGATTCTTCCATGTATACGTCCTTCTTTTATGATTCTTGAAACTAGTGTTAGCTATGATTAAGTTATGCTCTGTGCAAAATTCTACCAGACGGCTTCCTCTTTCATTTCTCTCAACCAATCCATATTCACCTACTATGTTCCCTTCTCTCCCTTTTCCTATTCTCTAATTCCAGTCACCCATGACTATTAAATTTTCGTCTCCTTCACTGTCTGAATAATTTCTTTTATCTCTTCATACATTTCATCAATTTCTTCATCATCTGCAGAGCTAGTTGGCATATAAACTTGTACTACTGTAGTAGGCATGGGCTTCGCGTCTACACTCCTGGAAATTGAAATAAGAACACCGTGAATTCATTGTCCCAGGAAGGGGAAACTTTATTGACACATTCCTGGGGTCAGATACATCACATGATCACACTGACAGAACCACAGGCACATAGACACAGGCAACAGAGCATGCACAATGTCGGCACTAGTACAGTGTATATCCACCTTTCGCAGCAATGCAGGCTGCTATTCTCCCATGGAGACGATCGTAGAGATGCTGGATGTAGTCCTGTGGAACGGCTTGCCATGCCATTTCCACCTGGCGCCTCAGTTGGACCAGCGATCGTGCTGGACGTGCAGACCGCGTGAGACGACGCTTCATCCAGTCCCAAACATGCTCAATGGGGGACAGATCCGGAGATCTTGCTGGCCAGGGTAGTTGACTTACACCTTCTTGAGCACGTTGGGTGGCACGGGATACATGCGGACGTGCATTGTCCTGTTGGAACAGCAAGTTCCCTTGCCGGTCTAGGAATGGTAGAACGATGGGTTCGATGACGGTTTCGATGTACCGTGCACTATTCAGTGTCCCCTCGACGATCACCAGTGGTGTACGGCCAGTGTAGGAGATCGGTCCCCACACCATGATGCCGGGTGTTGGCCCTGTGTGCCTCGGTCGTATGCAGTCCTGATTGTGGCGCTCACCTGCACGGCGCCAAACACGCATACGACCATCATTGGCACCAAGGCAGAAGCGACTCTCATCGCTGAAGACGACACATCTCCATTCGTCCCTCCATTCACGCCTGTCGCGACATCACTGGAGGCGGGCTGCACGATGTTGGGGCGTGAGCGGAAGACGGCCTAACGGTGTGCGGGACCGTAGCCTAGCTTCATGGAGACGGTTGCGAATGGTCCTCGCCGACACCCCAGGAGCAACAGTGTCCCTAATTTGCTGGGAAGTGGCGGTGCGGTCCCCTAGGGCACTGCGTAGGATCCTACGGTCTTGGCGTGCATCCGTGCGTCGCTGCGGTCCGGTCCCAGGTCGACGGGCACGTGCACCTTCCGCCGACCACTGGCGACAACATCGATATACTGTGGAGACCTCACGCCCCACGTGTTGAGCAATTCGGCGGTACGTCCACCCGGCCTCCCGCATGCCCACTATACGCCCTTGCTCAAAGTCCGTCAACTGCACATACGGTTCACGTCCACGCTGTCGCGGCATGCTACCAGTGTTAAAGACTGCGATGGAGCTCCGTATGCCACGGCAAACTGGCTGACACTGACGGCGGCGGTGCACAAATGCTGCGCAGCTAGCGCCATTCGACGGCCAACACCGCGGTTCCTGGTGTGTCCGCTGTGCCGTGCGTGTGATCATTGCTTGTGCCGCCCTCTCGCAGTGTCCGGAGCAAGTATGGTGGGTCTGACACACCGGTGTCAATGTATTCTTTTTTCCATTTCCAGGAGTGTATTTTGGCCACAATAATGCGTTCACTATGCTGTTGGTGGTGGCTTACCCGCACTTCTATTTTTTATTCATTATTAAGCCTACTCCTGCATTACCCCTATTTGACTTTGTGTTTATAACCCTGTATTCGCCTGACCGAAAGACTTTTTCCTCTGCCACCGAACTTCACTAATTCCCACTATATCTAACTTCACCCTATCCATTTCCCTTCTTAAATTTTCTAACCTACCTGCCTGATTAAGGGATCTGACATTCCACGCTCCGATCCGTAGAACGCCAGTTTTCTTTCTCCTGATAACGACGTCCTCTTGAGTAGTCCCCGCCAGGAGATCCGAAAGGGGGACTACTTTACCTCAGGAATATTTTACCCAAGAGGACGCCATCATCTTTTAGCCATCGGGAAAAATTACAGCTGTAGTTTCCCCTTGCATTCAGCCGTTCGCAGTACCAGCACAGCAAGGCCGTTTTGGTTAGTATTACAAGGCCAGATCAGTCAATCATCCAGACTGTTTCACCTGGAACTACTGAAAAGGCTGCTGCCCCTCTTCGGGAACCACACGTTTGTCTGGCCTCTCAGCAGATACTCCTCCCTTGTGGTTGCACCTACGGTACGGCCATGTGTATCACTGAGGCACGCAAGCCTCCCCACCAACGGCAAGGTCCATGGTTCATGGGGGTAGGCAAAACCCTGCCAGCACGCATCAGAAAAGACACAGTAACCTGCTCAAATAAGGCTACTAAAGATGTAGCAAATAGTACTTATTATAGAAGTGGCTACACATACATCTCGAGCTTGATGCTCCTTGATATTACATGAAAACTGACGACGTGCACTACAACCACCTGCAGATCCAAATACCAGAGCACACCGTCTTTTAACACTGCATTGCATACGACACAGACTACATTGCAGACTCAATTATATCAACACAATTTACAACAGAGAGTATTCATACACTTCCAATGAATATGATCTGGAAAAAACAAATTAAAATCAGTTACACTGACCAGTTGACATCCATCACTCAGAAGCGTAATGAACATGAGGAGTCTAATTCAACATTAACACAGACATGGGCCTACGATGACAAGTGCTTATAACAGATGAACACTTACGGAGCCATGATTTCGTGGACTCCAAGATGGGTTGTTGTTGCCTCCTATCTGTGCAGGTAATCTACAGTTGCCAAAATAGTCTGGCCTCCGGAGTTGGCCCAGTGCTTGCTGACAAGTTTGCACGCTGTGTCAGCTGCCCTTCCCGCAACTGGCCGCTCTTAGTACTTAATACAGACGCAAAACTTGGGCAGCAACCAAGTCAACAACTCGCAGCTTCACAAGCTCCACGACCGCGCAGCAGGAGTGCTGAAAAAAACCAACTCGCCAGTCACGTGGCCTCCCAGTAACTGGTCATACCAAGGCCCACCAAACCCAATAAATGACTCCTCGACCAAAGACCCTAGTCCTGGCATACGACCAGGATCGATACCTGCTGTAGCAGTAGTTAGTGGCCCCAGTGGAATGGCATGCCCACCAAACTTAAAGCCGCCACGGCGCAATGTCACATTGTTTTTCTATGGTAAAATTGAATTAATATTAAATGTGAGCTGGTTGTATGGAGACACGCTGGCTTAGTTATGGTTATACGTTATTGTTAAAGGGTACAGTGAAATTGCAATCGCATTACCGCTGGGTGTGAGAACGCGCTAGCGGAACAGTACAGAAATGTGTTGACTGTTGAGATGTAAACAGTCTAGCCGCGTGCAGAGAACGGCGGAGAGAGTAGCGACGCGGCGTACGTGGTGAGACGTGCTCGTGAGGTACCGGTACGAAAGTATGCTATGGCTCAGCGCTAAGTCTGGTGTGGCTATGCACGGCCTAAGGCAATAAGTGAGCAGTGTAATGACTGCAAGAGGCTACCGGGTGACATAAAGACTACTGTGGGTCCAGTTTAAATTGTTGTGGAGCTGCAGGAAGAATAGCTTGTGCCACACATTGTCAAAGAACAATGCTTTACATGCCAAGACGACGACACAACACAAAGTAGGATCTAACCAATTATTTGACTAGAGCTGCATAGCGTTTGGCAGAGTTGTAGAAAGTAAGATCTAACCAATTATTTGACTAGAGCTGCATAGGGCTGGGCAGAGTTGTAGTTAGTTTTGTGGCTGAATAATACAAAAGTATGTTGAGGGGTTGATTGTCAGTTCTACCTAAGACAATTTAACAAAGTAAGTTCCACCTGATCCATTATATTATTATTAATCTGAGAAAATCGTAATGGATGAGAATCAATTGTGATGTTTGTTCCATAAAAGAATTAAGTCAAGTAAACTAAGTAGGAGTATCTTCTTGCTATGCTGAATGAAGTTAACAATAATTACATTTTAGTTGTTTGGAAGACAGTAGTTAACCAAAGTTCCCAGGTCTACGAATTTGAACAGTGATTTCAAAAGCAGTGTCTAACAAAGCAAGTCAGTACAAGATCCATAACCAAGCTTTCGCTTAACGCAACTGCAATCAGTCATAAGTGTTTGTTGAGTCTTGAAAAAATAATGGTAGTAAACGTGCAAATTGATTTTCAGTAGCTATTAATTAGTAATAGAAAACATTGAAGTCATTTGAGATGAAAGAGTCACTAATATCATTTCTCGAATTTTGGCGTACTTTGGCAACTGAAACTTAGTTTTACAGGTTACATAACCGAGAACTACGCGAAACTGATCATTGGACGTGGCTCTAATCAGTACGGTGTTTTCCAGTTTAAATGGCAGCATTTGGTAATGAATAAGTACAAATACCTTTCGCGCTAAATTAACGACCCGAAGCCTTCCAGTGAATGACGTCACCATTTTTGCATTTTACGTAACCTTTGCTGATTAACAAGTTGTCTCCATGCTTTATGATTTAATTTAAAAATATTTGACCACTATAACATAACCATTTCAAGCTGTGCTATTTTCGCCTGAAAACAAACCAAGTATCCTTATATAAATTGATGAGTAATACTAATCCGTAATTACAAAAAAATTTATGTTTCCCACGCAGTGAGCTGGAGACCGTTAATTTTCTTTATTTAATAATTAAATTCATAACATTTCTTCGAAATTACTGTGATTCCACTTGAATCTTTACTTTAATTTTACTTTAACCGAAATTCCTTTTCTTGTCGTCGTTGCTAAAAGCACTGAGCATTGGCGATTCGGTTATATCGACACTTACTTTTCGTAAGTTTCATTGATTCTTCGGAGTAGATGCATTTCCCGCACAATAGGGAATTTCAGGTGAACGGTTCATTTAAATCCTAATTAACCGGAAGTGTAAAGGTGTATTATAACCTAAGTAAAATACAATTTAAATACTGAGACGTGGGTAGACGAGAAACATATGAATCTGTATCGTATAACCGGCTTCATCAAACCAGGCTGTTCAAGATTGCCAGTATTGGCCCTTACGTCTTACCCCGCTTCGCCTGTGGTCCTCTAACGCTGTCATGTCAGATTCTAACTGGTCACTCATCACAGTTTGGTACTTTCTTGAGGCTGGATTCGCTTTTTTTTCGTGGACGCGTTCAGATCTATAGTCAGTTAGGAGTGATACTGAAGCGCACAGCTGCCAGTCCACATCTTCTTCTCGCATACATGCGACGAATGGACGCTAGAGAACAAACTAAATATGTAATATCAAACTTCATAACGTTTCTCAGCAATCTTGCTAATGACGAAGGAGCTTCGTCCAAGCACAGAAACTGAGGGCAAAAGGATTCTCAGAAGAACCAGTGTAAGCTGTTCCCGGCTTCTTAACCCCTACAGAGGTTGTAGTTGTGAGCGAGATTAAAATGAAAGAGAAAATTTACTCAATTTTATTAGAGAAATGGTTCACATGAATGGTCCACAGAACTGTGTCAGAACACTGCATTACAGGAGAGTATCCTGCCCGAGCTCAATGACAACATAAAATTGAGTATCAGGGCTCACAAATGTCCAGTCTTTGCCACCTGAATGACATCGGTACTTGATTCAGGAAATGGAACTAAGTACACAAATCTATCCTGAAACGAAAGGATATTGCTGCCTCGATAACTTCAGTTCTGTGTACCATGCATTTATTGCACAATTATGACAATACTCCTTTTGTTTATCTGGACGAAACTTGAGTTTTGCAAAAGCATACGAACAAATATGTGTTACAAGACTTTAATGAAAATAGTGGCCTGACAGCAAGAACATTTTTATAGTTTATTTATTGTTTGAGTTGATTGGTACAGTGATAAATGGCTTGTAACAGTTGAAAATATAATATCTTCGAGAATATTGTCGATTGTATTAAGGAGAGCAACCGGTCTCAGAATCGTGGTGTTGGCAAACTATCGCGCGCGATGTCTGTTGTAAGAAAATCGCATTCATGGATGACGCGATAAAATGATGTCTATTATATTCTCGCTGGAACTTTTTACGACGTCCAGAAGAACACCAATTCGTCTGTGATGACATTCTTCATTAGGCATGAAAAACAATGTCACAGTTCTTTTTTTTATTGTGAAACGCTTTTTATATTCACCGTCAAGTACGTATTACATGCACCTATAAACTTCGAGAAGGAGCCCGCCCGGCTACCCGCGCGGTCTAACGCTCTGCTTCCCGAGCGGGAAGGCGTGCATGTCCCCAGCACGAATCAAAACATGGCGGATTAGTGCCGAGGTTCAGTGTGCCAGCCTGCCTGTGGATGGTTTTTAAGGCGGTTTTCCATCTGCCTCAGAGAATTCGGGCTGGTTCCTCTTATTCCGCCTCCCTTACACTATGTCGGCGATTGCTGCGCAAACACTGTCTCCACGTATGTGTACACCATAATGACTCTACCACGCAAACATTCGGGGCTACACTCGTCTGGTATGACACGTTTCCGGGGGTGGGGGCGGGGGTCCTCTGAGGGCCGAATTGCACAATAACCCAGGGTTCAGTGTGGGGCGGCGGTGGTGTGAGTGGACTGCTGTAGCCTGTTGTGAGGTAGTGAACCACTGAGGGCAATGGCGGGGACGAAGCCTCACTGTCCTTTCAACGTCCCCAGTTAAATACACTATACACACAACTTCGGGAATGTTGAAACATTTTTTTTCAGTTCAAACAGGTTGGTGGCTCTGATGTGCTCCAAATTTGGAAGCAAAAAGGCAGACTGCTTGTCGAAAGAAACGAAGCACTCATAAGACATGCTCAGAGGTCGATGTAACTTCGTAAAAGTTCACCCCATCGGCGGGTAAGTAAATGATGTAGCGAAATTCTGTGTGATAGCTAAAGCGCCCCCAGAGTGCGTTAATGTCGTTCATGTTCACAGTTTTTACCATGTCTGGTAGGTTATGTACGGAGCCTGAACAGAGCTAGACGTTGAGTGGTTATGGTGAAGAATACGAAGCTACAGCGTACTCTTAGGGGACAACGTTATCAGAACCTGACAGAGTTGGAAATGGGCCACACTGTGGGCATCCATTTGGCTGTCTGGTCAAATCGTGCGATATTCAGATTTGTGGGGCATTTGGATGTGACAGTGGTTCGACGTTGGACTGCATAGAAATGTTGGGGACAGACATACTTGTCTTCAAGCTTCCAGTTGAATACGTCTGACCCCTGCAATAGAGTATCGGCGCTCTGTGCATCAAGAACGTCATAATACGTTCACATCTGCCATCCCAGAATAAGAGTAATAAACTTCGAGCGATATCTTGTGTCACCCTGCACCACTGGTTGGAGATCAACAGCAGCCTGACAATGGAATTACGCCCCTAGCGCGGCATGCCAGTCACACCATAAATGTAACAACTGCATTTAGAGTGGTGCCGTGACTGGGAAGCATGGAGGGCTGATGAATGGCGAGCATTGTGTTCAGCGATGAATCGCAGTCCTACGCTACCTAGGATGACAATCGTCAGCAAATAGGGCAGCGACCTGGGGAGATGTCCTACTCTTCCCATATTTAGGAGACACACAGCTGTGTTATCCCTAGCGTCAATGTGTAGCGAGTCACTGGATTCGACTTCACGTTAGGGCTGGTAACATTTGAGGCAACTCTGACCATACAACGGTTTGTCACAAACATACGTTACATTTTATGTGGCGATATCGTGTTACCATTTTTCAGCAGGACAATGCTCGTCCATTCATAGCACAAGCCTCTAGGAACTGTCTGCGTAATCATGAGATCTCTCATGGCCAGTAAGATCCCACGATCCGTTCCCTCCAGAAGGTGTGTGGGAGCAGCACGGACGCAATCTACGTCTAAGTGCCAGTATTCGAGATATCAAGGATTAGCTACAACAAATGTGGGCCAGTTTACCTCAGGTGACGATGCAACTGCTTTATGACTCTTTCCCAAATGAATCAGTGCGTGCATCCACGCCAGATACGGAGTACCGTCATCCTGACAACTGTGCTGCTACTACCTAGTTCTTTGTACATTTGTCGTCATTTCGTAAGAATTGAAACAAAATTACCCACCCTCTCAATTGCTCAAGTTTCATTTCGTTTCTTCCTATCCTTCACGTGCTTCACTTTCTTTTTTCTTGTCAGGCAGTGCATTTATCTCGATAATTTCTTGAAACATTCGCTTTAATCTTTTGTTGTGAAAGCTACTGGCAAGAATTTTCCCATAGTAAGCAATCCGTCATAATCTAGACAAATGTTTGAAATTATCGCTAACTGGCGGTACTGTAAGTAGATGAGCTGACCTCGACCTGCTTAATTTAATAACTTTAGCTGGTGCTACGCTGTTGAACAGCTGGGTAGTGATCCTATTATTTGGATGGCGGAACACTTTAAGCAAACTGAGAATGATCAAAGCACTCCTAATATGACAGATAACACTTTGTATTAAAAATGAAATTCCTCCGACTGTACTTAAGATTTTTTATTTACTTCGCTACTAGTTTCGACGTTGTATCAACGCCATCTCCAGGCCCGTACACTTTGATGAAAACAGTTGTGTGTGGCCATACAACATAATTATTTTTAAGCAACATAATCAGACCAAATAAAGAAGGGAGTGATCCACAGACAGTGCTCCAAGGATCAACCTGAGAAAAGTCCTTACAGCTGCGTAAGCGGTGAGGCAAACCGCCAAGAGTTGTGCTCACTTAAAAGGATGGCAATTCAAACTAGGGACAGCTTAAACGCCGACCATCACACTCGCATAATCCACCTAAGATGCAATAACGAATGCCACGATAGAATAACAGTTGACATCTTCAAATGACAAGCATTTAATTACACAAGTTGGCTCCACCAAATCCTAGTACCCAGACAGGGTTAGGACCAAATTTCCTATTCAAAATCTGACTAGACGCACATGGAACCGCAAAAGACAATTCCACGAACAACTCAAACAATGCTAAAACAGTTACTGTACAGGAACAAGACGAATTGCACATAGACATTGAAACGTCCCCTTAGAACAATTTATACACGACTGTGCTTAACCTGACACACAATATTATTTAGCGCAACGCAATCTGACTTTCAAAAATCCCTACAAAAGAATGGCCCAGACTAACATTAACCTATACCTTTCACAAATCACTTACCTCACAAAAATCTTCGTTACTGGAACTACTGCAATACAGCGAGCGCCACTACTGCCAGCTAAATAAAAGATTCAAACTACAGAAGGCACTAACTACTGATAGGGATAGTTAGCAAATGAAAGCTTTTAATAGAGAACAAACACTGTATTTACCTTAATATCATCAAAAGTCATAATATATGTAATTTCAAAACTCCGCCATTTCCTTCCACACATTCACCACTGCTGGCGGCTCACCTCTAACTGCGCAACGCTACGCGCTATTAACATCCAGCTGCCCCTCTACAATGGCAGACAACAATGCAAACTAGCCACAGACTGCACACAGCACAGCCAGTGATTTTCATATAGAGCGCTACGTAACGTTGCCAATAACAATACATAAACAGTGTACTTACATAAAGAAAACATAAGCAGCCTACTTACAACATGAACGCTAAGAACACTGAAACTGTCGAAAGAGCAGATACACGTCGTCCACTGAGACGACGGACCGAACGACCAACCATCGGTCGCTGCCAGTCAAGTCAGGCAAGGGAAACGTCAGAGTATAAAACCTCCAGCAGACAGCTTGATGGCATGAGGTCACTTCGACGGACGGACACAAATACAAGTGAAAGTTGCACTACTCGAATATAAGGATCCATTCAACTTAAACTCGCTGAATCCGGACCTCGACGTGGTCGTGCACACTAGCGACCACATCCTTCCATCGGGTAATGCATGTATTGCCAGCTGCCCTGGCGAGTCCTGAGGCTGTGCGGGCCTAACTGGTGCTCCGTTCCAACTGAAGTCTGTCACATTTTTTTTTCCTTTATTGGGTTTCGATTCCCCCGAAAGGCAGCAGCTTATTACGCCGCCCTTCAGCCTACAGAATTTGTTTTAAAAAGATGAAGATAATAAAAAATAATAACAGTTGGCGATAAAATCGGTGACTTAAAGGTAAAAATGGCAGAAAATTCTGGAGCATAAAACATAAAACACAGGGTCGATGAAGCTAATAAAACACACAGGAAGCAGAAAAACAATAGACAGACAATTAAAAAAACACGGCGACAGTCTGGCTTCTGTTCGCAAGAGATATAAGAAGCACACCCAGCGACAGCATGATTTCTGTTCGCAACACTGTGGAAGGACGCACAACACCGAACACTCACTTAAACACTGCGCTAAAAGTTGGCACAAATACGACATACCACACCCGAGAGCCGGTGGGGGGAAACTGGTCAGATGACGGGAAAAAGGGGGGGGGGTGGAAGGAGAGGAAAAGTGAAGGGGGAGGGGGGAAAAGAGCCAATGGAAGAGGAGGATCCATAAGAGGAGTGAGGGGTGCTGAGCAGACGGGCCAGGGATTGGGGAAGGCAGAGGAGGGGAGTACAAAAGGACTCGGGGGGGGGGGGGGAGATAGGAGATGATAGGCGGGGAGAAAACATAGGATGGAAGGGGGGAGGAAGAGGGAGCCCAGGGAAAGGACAGAGGAGGGGGGGTTGAGGATCAGAGTTGATAGGAAGGATAAATGGAGGGAGAAAGGGCATCATCCGGGAGGGGGAGCTGATGGAAGCCACCTTGGGAAAGGAGATGTAGGGTGGAGAGATGGTGGGTAGGGGGGACACAACGGTGAAGACGTGGCAGGGGGCGGGGATGGGAGAGGAGAGGAGCAACCAGAGGGTGAGGGGGTTCAAGACGGCGGGAGGTGTAGAGGATGAGGATATGTTCGAGGAATAGGAGCAGATGGGGCAAAGGAATGAGATCATAGAGGATCCGCGTGGGGGACGGGAGGCGTATACGTAAGGCAAGGCGGAGTGCATGACGCTCAAGGATTTGGAGGGACTTATAGAATTTGGGGGGGGGGGGGCAGATATCCAGGCAGGACTGGCATAACAGAGGATGGGACGGATTAAGGATTTGTAGGTGTGGAGGATGGTAGAGGGGTGCAACCCCCACTCTGTCACACCACGACCCGGAAATACTAGAGGTCGCTCCAAAGATAGAATCACAATACTCGCTATCGATAAACTCCGCTGCTGCCAATCACGGACAGACAAAGCGAGCAAACATAGTGGCGCCAGTGAACGGACTAAGAAAACGAGAGGTCACATTCCGAATACACGACGCCAACCTGTCAACGGCACAAAAACGAATCGGAGCGCGACTCAGGTAAGTTTTAAAGATTTGAAAAAAATTCTGCTTCGTTTGGATTTTACGTGGGAAAAGTACGCATTAGCACATGAAACTGTATTTCGTAATAACGCGTTACATTTTAAGTGTTGCATTTGGATATAAGTAAAAAAACTGGTGATAACAGTTGATTATCGTTTCGTTGTTTATACGTGGAAGATTTAAATTACCAGTGGCTTAAAATCACCGATAAATCTTTTGACGTACAAAAAAATGCATGTACCAAACCATAATTATGTCCAGCCCAGCGCAGAATGATGTACTATTTGATCAAGTATTTAAAGGTCTATCGATGACCACGCATAAAATTGAACGAACCTGAAACCTACTATAAAACTAATTGCCGGAAAAAAAGATCACCTTATTTCTAGCCAAAAGAAAATGTTTTACTGTGTTTTTCTTCAAAAGCTGCTAAGCTATCTTTCAGAAAATTTATTTTCGGACAAAACAAGCTTCTAAGCTCGTCAATTTTCGAACAAGAGTGAAACGTAGGTGGTATTTTGTTGTGCACATATTGTTTCGCATTTCTTCTACGTACTTCATCCAGTCGTCCGCCCCCGGTAGCTGAATGGTCAGCGCGACAGACTGTCAATCCAAAGGGTCCGGGTTCGATTCCCGGCTGGGTCGGAGATTTTCTCCGCTCAGGGACTGGGTGTTGTGTTGTCCTAATCATCATCATTTCATCCCCATCGACGCGCAAGTCGCCGAAGTGGCATCAAATCGAAAGACTTGCACAAGGCGAACGGTCTACCCGACGGGAGGCCCTCGTCACACGACATTTCATTTCATGCAGTCGTACTCATACCTAATACTGGGTGGTTTTTGCAACATTTCGCACCAAAATAATAAACGTGTGTTTTTCTTGCTGTAGTTTCTTAACTTTCAATTTTTATTAATGCATAAATTTTTATTATTGCATACTTTAAATAAACAATGACAAGAATTTTAGGAGATGATGAACTGTATGGTCTTCAAAAGTTTATATTTGTTGTATCAATCGTTCAGCCTGGGATGTAGTAAGATTTAAGTAAGTTTATTTTTGTTATATGGGCTTAGCTAAGTTTACCTACGTAATAAAAGCTATTATATAGGTTATTATGTTAAACTTCGTACAGTATATTATATTTCGTTCGGTTATGTTTGCTGTTATTTTGTGCACTGTATTAAGAATTTATGGTATTTTTTTTTCGTGTTTGCATGTATAGTCTCGTGTGCATACGAGTCAAACGAGTGTAATTATGTAACAAAAAGATAAAAAGACAACAGAAAATAAACAAAATTTAAAAAATAGGAAATAAAATAATGAAAGTAATAAAAAGAATTATGAAAGTAAAAATAAAAATCTGCTATGGTAATGTGATCTTGAGATGGTCGTCAGGGTTGTGTGCTCTGAGGACACAGCAGACTATACTTAACATGTTCAGCTATACCGGGCAAATAACCATAGAGCAGCCAAACTAACGATGCTCAACTCAAGCAGCACGTTTTGAAACACAATAAAGAAACTTGTACCGAACCATTCCCAGTCTCCAAACAGCTGCATCATTTTCCAAGCTATGGCGGTCCTATGTTAAAATTATGGTAGTTTAAATGTTGGGAGTGAGAATGAATATTACTCCTGTCATAGCACAGGCAGAGTTAAGGATGTAAAAGAAGGGATTTAGCTTTTCAATACATCTGACAGCTTCAAAGACATTAAAATAAAAGTGTTTTGACATATTCGAGCTTTGTTACGAATCAGCGCTGCTTCCATAGTGCAGTGAGCTCTCTTAGCTTCAATATGTTGGCACACCTGCATCTTGCCATTTGTAAGCTAAAGTCCCTGATCCTGTGCACAAAATACGAAAGATTCGCCAGCCATAGTAAACAATATATAATAATATGACTGAAGTGCATACACGTAACAGCTAAAAAAGTTTTTTTTTGGGGGTGGATTTGTTCTTGGGTGACCGCTAGAACATTTTTTGATTTCTGGATTGCAGTGTTGAATTTTTCCTCATAGGGACAATTTCTTCCAAAACCCAAACCTTTTTGCTGTGTGGTGAGGGGATGTAAGAACCTATAGACACAAACACATGTGCTTGTATAGAGTGCGGTGCGTCTGCTATAGGAAGTATCCGATAGTGGGGTGGATCTACTATAGGAAGCATCCGAGAGTGGGTGTGCATCTGTAACAGAAAGTTTGCAAGAGTGGGGATGCATGCATCCTAAACATTAATGATACGTAGTGCCACATTGCAAGACATGACAAGTGCCATGTTTTTCAATTTCTTGGCTTTCAGGACGTAGTCATTCGTCCAGCTCAATAGTGTAATGTCAAGTATGACGATACGAACGTAAAAAAAAAACACAATCCACAACACTGACGGCGCAGCTAACGTTAAAAACACCATATCGGATGGCAGAATGGCATGAGTAGTGATATACGGCAGCATGTATCATGCAAAAAACGAATATGTCAAGATGTTTCGAAGCTGACAGATAAGTCTTAAAGTCAGTTCCCTTCTTTTACATCCCAATTCTTCGCAGTATACATTCGCCTTTTTTGAGCTATTATTCAGGTATAGAATGTGTATAAGAACCAAGGCAGAAGAATAAGAATGGAAGAACAAGAATGAAGTTCTCATATTGTAAACGGTTTAAGGTGGGATGGAGTTAACTGTTCAATATGTATATACAAGAAGCAATAACGCAAATAACAGATAAGATCAAAACTGGGGTTAAAATTCAGGTTGTAAGATCATCAATACCAAAATTCGCTGATTACATTCCTATCCGCAGTAAACGTGACGCATAATTACATGACTTGTTGAATAGAATCACTAGTTTAGTTCACAAATGATTTGAGAGTAGGCAGAAGAAAGATGAAAACAATTCGGAGTAGCAGAAATGAGATTAGTGGCTAACCTAACTTCAAAACTAGGAGTCACGAAGTAGATCAAAGAAGGAATTCTGCTAACTTATAAGCAAAATAACAGATGACGCCGGCCGAAGTGGCTGAGCGGTTCTAGGCGCTACAGTCCAGAACCGCGCGACCGCTACGATTGCAGGGTCGAATCCTGCCTCGGGCATGGATGTGTGTGATGTCCTTAGGTTAGTTAGGTTTAAGTAGTTCTAAGTTCTAGGGGACTGATGACCTTAGAACAGATGACGAAAGATGCAATAAGAACAAAAAAGGTAACTAGCACTGGTAAAGAGGGCTTTCCTGCCCAAAAGAATTCTATATCTATCAAACATTGGCCTCAGCTTGAAGAAATTTTTGATAACATACATTTGGAGAAAAGCGTTGTGTGGAAACCAGACATGGGATGTGGGAAAACCCGGCTGGAAGATAATCGAAACCTTTGAGATCTGGTGCTCTAGAAGGATGGTCAAAATTTGGTGGAATGATTCAGTAGGAAATGAAGAAGTTTTCTGCAGAATCGACGAAGATAGGCCGTGGTGATAGGATATGAGTTAAGACATCAGCGAATGACGTCCGTGGTACTCGAGGGATATGAACAGTGGAAAAAATATAGTGGAAAACAGAGAAAGCAATATCCCTAAAAATAATTATGGGTATTTGGCGTAAGTGCTACTTCGAGATGAAGTGGTTAGCACAGGAAAGGAAGTCATGGCAGGTCACATCGAACTCTTCACACCCCCTCTTGACCCCTCCCCATCCAATAAAGAATGAAGTGAGGTTGGTTTTAATTTGGTCGATGTTTCCGGAATCGCGAACAGAAACTGGCCTGGGATCCATGTTTCGTGATTGGTTCTGAAGTGTCGGCAGGCGTGCCAACACTGTTTTGTTGGAGGAGACCGAAATGCACGCTATAAGCTCACGCAGGCTGGCGTGAGGTCTGAAACAGGATACGTAATGAATGCTATAAAGAAAAGTACGTAGCTTCTGGAATACTTAACTTTAATCAACATTTGTAGAACATCGCTCTTGATGATACATAATAGAATCTCAATATCTATACTGGTAATGGCGCCTTGCTCGGTCGTAGCAAATGTAGCTGAAGGCTATGCTAACTATCGTCTCGGCAAATGAGAGCGTAATTCTCAGTGAACCATGGCTAGCAACGTCGGCTGTACAACTGGGGCGAGAGCTAGTACGTCTCTCTAGACCTGCCGTGTGGCGGGGCTCGGTCTGCAATTACTGACAGTGGCGACACGCGGGTCTGTCGTATACTAGCGGACCGCGGCTGATTTAAAAGCTACCACCTAGCAAGTGTGGTGTCTGGCGGTGACACTACAGGTTCTTCTGCAATATTGTCTTCAGTTTTTTACGTTGTCAACTAGTATTGTAATGAATCCACACGAGAGGGTTGTGCTTAACACCTTGGGCGCTATAGTGCCAAGTAATGATACAGTTAATTAGAACACTTCGAATAAGTAATACGTTTTTAATTACAACAAAATTTATGTTTTCTCGCAAGGCTCGGCTGTAACTATGAAACTGCACACGTGGACTTGCGGTTCAAAATACTCTAAATGAGCCACGATTACCGAGTGGTGAATTGATACAACTTCGGAATGGTTGTACTGTGGCTTCACTACAGACACTAGAAAACACAAGTTCATTGACACTAGCTGACGCAGTTTTGATAGCTTCGGCACGGAGGCACAGTTCACAAGAGATGGAAATCTCTTGACTCCCCGACGGTTGACAAGAGTTGTGTCACAGCGAGTGGGCAACACAACGACGTTAGTTGGACCGGAACTTCCTGGAAGTGGGCAGGATGCGAACTCGGACAGAACTGGATTCCTGGCCTGTGGCGACGTTATTTCAGGGCAGAGGCGCGGCAGCGCAGCCTCGGAACTACGGGAGGCACAGATTCTTTCTAGAATTTCGTCGACGCCTCGTGATACCCTTTGCTGTGCAATATCTCTGGTCGACACTTCTTCCACCCCTCTCGATACTCGACGGCTCCACACTACCATTGGCAATCGAATTTTAGTAATTTTTTTTATATTTATCATACGTGGAGTTCAGAACTCACACATAAATACCCAAAATCAGTTCCAAGCAACTCGAAAAATTTCTCGAGACAATCGACTTTGAAATTCTCCGAGCTTCCTTAATACCGCTATTTATGATCGATTTTTCAACAGGTTCAAAATGGTTCAAATGGCTCTGAGCACTATGGGACTCAACATCTTAGGTCATAAGTCCCCTAGAACTTAGAACTACTTAAACCTAACTAACCTAAGGACATCACACACACCCATGCCCGAGGCAGGATTCGAACCTGCGACCGTAGCAGTCCCGCGGTTCCGGACTGTAGCGCCAGAACCGCTAGGCCACCGCGGCCGGCGATTTTTCAACAGGCAACGTGCCTCTGTGGTACATCTACATCTGCATCTACATGATTACTCTGCAATTCACATTTAAGTGCTTATCAGAGGGTTCATCGAACCACAATCATACTATATCTCTACCATTCCACTCCCGAAGAGCGCGCGGGAAAAACGAACAACTAAACCTTTCTGTTCGAGCTATGATTTCTCTTATTTTATTTTGATGATCATTCCTACCTATGTAGGTTGGGCTCAACAAAATATTTTCGCATTCGGAAGAGAAAGTTGGTGACTGAAATTTCGTAAATAGATCTCGCCGCGACGAAAGACGTCTTTGCTTTAATGACTTCCATCCCAACTCGCGTCTCATATCTGCCACACTCTCTCCCTTATTACGTGATAATAAAAAACGAGCTGGCCTTTTTTGCACCCTTTTGATGTCCTCCGTCAATCCCACCTGGTAAGGAACCCACACCGCGCAGCAATATTCTAACAGAGGACGAACGAGTGTAGTGTAAGCTGTCTCTTTAGTGGACTTGTTGCATCTTCTAAGTGTCCTGCCAATGAAACGCAACCTTTGGCTCGCCTTCCCCACAATATTATCTGTATGGTCTTTCCAGCTGAAATTGTTCGTAATTTTAACACCCAGGTACTTAGTTGAATTGACAGCCTTGAGAATTGTACTATTTATCGAGTAATCGAATGCCGACGGATTTCTTTTGGAACTCATGTGGATCACCTCACACTTTTCGTTATTTAGCGTCAACTGCCACCTGGTAAAGTGCTTATCTACCATGTGGGCAGCATGGGTACATCTTCTACAAGCATTTTCGTGCAGTATACATTGTTGGGAAAAACTTGGAAGCACTCGAGACCGATAATGGCTGGGCCACTCTTTTCGGTCAGTATGTTCCCATTTTTTTCCGGTCAGCTCGAATACCTTAAATATAAATAATACCTTAAATATAAAACTAATCAATTAATGCTAAATAACACACAGGTAATTGTCATTTCTGTTAAAATTACACATCTTCTCATTTCTTATAGTACAGAGTGTTTCACAATTCATGTTACACACCTCGAGAGGTTGTAGAGGAGACTTAGAAGGTTAAGATTTACACGGCAACCCATGACCGGAAACGTCATCCAATGACGCTACAGATCGTCAAAGTTGTAGGCGCCGGCGCCTGTAAATGTATGTACATAAAGAGTGGTTCCGTGATGATATCATTAACATTCTAGAATGATGGAGAAGGACAAATGTTTCAGTTTGAGGTAAGGGTCCCCGGTTCGGAAAGTCAGCCAGTCTGATACCCCTGACAGTGTACGCCCCCGGTAGCTGACTGGTCAGCGTGATGGATTGTCAATCCTCTGGGCCCGGGTTCGATTCCCGGCAGGGTCGGGAAATTTTCTCCGCCCAGGGACTGGGTGTTGTGCTGTCCTCATCATCATCCTATCATCTTCATCGACTGCAGGTCGCCGAAGTGGCGTCAAATTGAAAGACCGGCTCCCGGCGAACGATCTGCCCAACGGGGGGCCCTAGCCATACGGTTAAATAAAATAACCCCTGACTGTGGAATGCATGTACTGGTACTCTTGTTGGTAAGAATGTGGGGTATGCGACTTTCAGAGGTGGTGTTGGTGGAGAGATGGTAGTATGAACATGGACTAAGACAAAAAAAAATCTGCAGTAAACACGGGCTCAAAAATGTAAACCAGAGAAACTGTAAACGTTTGCTCCTCTGTGCTAACGTGAAACACATCTGCTCTACTGAACAAGTACTCGTAGTTTCCAAGGTATGCACTTTAGAGCCCATTTTTACTAGACTTTTTTTTTTGTTTTGGTCTGTAGCACCACTTCTGAAAGTTGCCTGTCCTGCAATCTTAGCGACAACAGGACCGATACATGTATCAGAGGTATGACAACGGTTTTCGGTCATAACTTTCGACTCGTTCGTTTCCGGTACAGGAGCCCTTACCTCAAATTTATACATTATCCTTCTCCATGTTAACTCAAAATATGTAACATCGTAACTGAATTACCCTGTACATACATACATTTACAGGAGGCGGCGTCTATAACTTTGACGCTCTGTAACGTCCTTAGATGACGCTTCCGGACAAAGGTTACTATGTGAAACTTTTAAGTCCCCTCTGCAACCTCTATAGGCGTGTAACATGAACTGTGAAACACTCTGTATATCATACACAAATATTTAATTTTCAGTGCAAATATAAGTACTTAATTACCAATAATTTATAAAATATTGGTAATAAAGATTGCTTAAATTTTTAAAAAAATGTGCGAATTATTTTCTTCGGCTTTATGAAATTTACTCTACATGCACCTTAGCATCGTCCAGAAATCGAAGCCAGGCTACCCAAATGATAAGTAAGCAATCTACCGCGTAGCTACGACATTACCCTCAGGTATTAAAAAACCCGGAACACTTCAAGGTCGGTTTTCTCGAGAATTTTTCAGAGTTACATCGAACTACTTTGGTAACTGATACTGAAGTTCTGAACTTCACGTACCACAAATATAAAAGGCTACATAAGTCCGTTTTGTCTTTTTGTAACAGCGGAAGGTGGACGGGTGGGTGGATGACTCACTGTCTAATATCCCCAACCGAGGGATAGCTCACTTTCGTATCAGATGAGCTAAGACAGGCCGCTAAAGTCTGGTAATCTGCTGCCAGCAGAAGTATTTCTGACGAATATTTCGCCAAACACCATAAATCCAGCCAACAGATCAGTCATTGGCGACAGTTGTGGACTTACACTAGGACGAAGATTAACGTTCAAATTTGTATTTAGTTTCTACATTTACAACTGCTGTATATTTGATAAGTACATGACGTGACAAAAGTCATGTGATACTTCCCAATATAGTGTCGGACTTCCTTTTGCCATACGTATTCCAGCAACTCAAGTCGGAAGTCCCCTGGAGAAATAATGAGCCTTGCTGCCACGCTAGCCTCCCATATTGCCTCCCATATTGCGAATGTTGTTTGCCAGTGGAGGATTTTGTGCACGAAGTAACCTCTCGATTATGTCCAGTAAATGTTCCATGGGACTCATGTCGGGTGATCTTGGTGACCAAACAATTCGCTTCAGTTATGCAGAATGTTCTTCAAACCGACCGCGAATAATTATGGCCCAGTGACACGCCGCATGGCCATCCATATCATCGTTGTCTGAGTACGTGACGGCCATGAATGACTGCAGATAAAGTAACGGAACATAGTAATTCCCTGTCAATGTTCCTCCTAAACAGGGCCCATACCATTATGACGCCACAACCCGCTTGCACAGTACCTTGCCGACGTGACAATGGATTCGTGGGATCTGCGCCACTCTCGAACCCTACCATCACCCCGGACCAACTGAAATCGGGACCCATCTGAGCAGGCCCCGGTTTTCCAGTCGTCTAGGGTACAACCGATATGATCACGAGCCCAGAAGATGTGCTACAGGCTTCGTCTTGCTGTTAGTGAAGGAACTCGCGTCGGTCGTCTGCTGCCAGAGCCCAGCAACGCCAAATTTGGCGGTACTGACCTAACGGATACGTTCGTCGTACATCCTGCATTGCTTTCTGCATCTATTGCAGACATAAACAATTTTTTTTCAGCCTTCAGTTGCAAGGTAACTTTTACTCGTTTACCTAGGTTTCGATTCCAGTAATGGAATCTTCTTCAGAACAAAAAATTAAATTATTTTGAGAGCCAAATACAGGTCATGTCACAGATTAAAAATTAAAACAATAAAGACGCATAATCATAAGATTATGTCTGTCAAAATTATTTCTTATGATTATGCGTCTTTATTGTTTTAATTTTTAATCTGTGACATGGCCTGTGTTTGGGTGTCACATTATGTCTGTCAAAATTAAAACCATTAAGGCCTTAATGGTTTTAATTTTGACAGACATAATCTTATGATTATGCGTCTTTATTGTTTTAATTTTTAATCTGTGACATGGCCTGTGTTTGACTCTCAAAATAATTTAATTTTTTGTTCTGAAGAAGATTCCATTACTGGAATCGAAACCTAGGTAAATGAGTAAAAATTACCTAGCAACTGAAGGCTGAAAAAAAAATTGTTTATTTTCTGTACATTTCACGGTTGCTGACACGCTGCAGTATGTTAAAGATTTATTGCAGATATTGTTGCTTGTCTGTTAGCACTGACAATACAACGCAAACGTCGCTGTTCTCGGTCGCTAAGTGAAGGCAGTCAGCCAGTCCGTTGTCCGGCGTGAGAGCAATACCTGAAATTTGGTGTACTCAGCACACTCTTGACACTGTGGATCTCGGAATACTGATTTCCCTAACGATTTCTGAAATGGAATGCTTTATGCCCCTAGCTCCAACTACCATTCCACGTTCAGACGCTGTTAATTCCATTTGTAAAGCTATAATCACCTGAAAACCGTTTCACATGACTCACATGAGTACAAATGACAGTTCCTCCGATGCACTGCCGTTTTATACCTTGTGTATGCATTACTACCGCCGTCTTTATATTTTCCTATTACTACTATCCTATGACTTTCGTCACCCCAGTGTTAAGTTTCATCCGTACAGGAGAGTCCCGTTAACACGAACTAATTGGGACAGGAACTCGTTCACTTGTTCGGATTACCGATTTCTTCGGATTAGCCGGAATTAAGGTGACGAGTTTTCTAGAATAAAGTATATCAAGCTGATATACCATGGAAACAAATGGGAACACGTGTGGGAACAATGGCTCACTCTGACTCCCTGCAATTGTTTATTGTGCATTGTTGACACCTTTGTAGTGTCTGAGATCAGTGCACTGCCAGTTGGGTCGCAAAGCGCTAGGTTATGTTAGTTATCGATTGCTGGCACGCTTTATAGTTGTATTGTATTCGCTCAGGTGCAGTCATGAGTAAACGGAAACATACAACGTTAACTCTCAAAGAAAGACTGAATGCTTTGAAGCGGATAGACAATGGTGAGAATGTATCCAAACTGGCAACGGAACTGGGTGTTGAAAGCAACCATTTGTGACTGGAAGAACAACGGAGTAAAGCTTGAACAGTCATGTGCAACGTCTTCGGGAAAGACACTCGTAATTCGGCAGACTTTGAAACAGTCACAGTACTATAAAGTGGAGGAAGCTCTTTTCATTTGGTTTACGCAGGAAAGAGAAAGTGGAACTGGTTCAGGAGAAGGCTGTTTACCTGAACAAGTTAACTAGTTCAAATGGTTCAAATGGCTCTGAGCACTATGCCACTATGTCATCAGTCGCCTAGAACTTAGAACTAATTGAACGTAACCAACCTAAGGACATCACACACATCCATGCCCGAGGCAGGTTTCGAACCTGCGACCGTAGCGGTCGCTCGGTTCCAGACTGCAGCGCAGGTTAACTAGTGGTGATGAGTCTTTTAGTGTGAGTACGGGTTGGTTGGACAGATTCAAAAACCGTCATTGAATCCCTCAGCTACCAATTACTGGAGAGAAGCTTTCTTCTGACATTGATGCAGGGAAGGAATACGTGGGTGAGTTTGAAAAATTATAAGAGAGGCAACGTATTCTCCCCAACAAATTTCTAACGCTGACGAGAGTGGCCTTAACTTTAGTTCATTGCCAACAAAAAGACTGGCATCAAAAGCAGATGACCAAGCTCCTTGCTTTAAAATGTGCAAATATCGTGTGACTTTATATGGTTCAAATGCCTCTGAGCACTATGGGACTTAACTTCCCAGGTCATCAGTCCACTAGAACTTAGAACTACTTAAGCCTAACTAACCTAAGGACATCACACACATCCATGCCCGAGGCAGGATTCGAACCTACGACCGTAGCGGCCGCGCGGTTCCAGACTATCGCCTTTAACCGCTTGGCCACCACGGCCGGCTGTGACTTTATAAGCGTGCAGCAAACGCTGCTGGTAATCACAAGCTGCCTTTATTGCTGATCGGAAAATCTGCTAGGCCCAGAGCTTTTAAAAACTGCAACATGAAGTCCCTGGCCATATGTTATTGCAACCAGAAAAAGGCTTGGATGGATGGTAAGCTGTTCAAAGAATGGCTTCACAGCCAGTTTGTTTCCTCTTTTCGACGGTTTTCTAAGGAAAATTATTACTCTCCTCGTGCAATCCTTTTGACTGATAACGCGCCATTCCACCCCAGCACTGAGGAATTATGTGATGGAGAAATTTTGGCGAAGTTTTTACCGCCGAATGTTACACCACGTCTACAGCCGATGGACCAAGGCGTACTGCAAACATTAAAAATCATTTACAGAAAACAATTTTTAAGAATGCTGATCGAAGATGATAGCATTCCTTTAGTGGACAAAATAGAAAAGACCACTGTGATGGATGTTGTTTATTGGGCCGCTGAGGTATGGCAGAATATTTCAGAAAATACTCTGAGAAATCGTGGAGAAAACTGTTAATATCTCTTGAATTTCAGGACAACCTAGTCGAAAATTAAGAACAAAATCTGCTACAGTTGATACAGGCAATCCCTGGATATGAAGAAGCTAGTGAAGGACACGTAGATGAGTGGATGGCAGCGGATGGGGGATGCATGGAGAACCTTACTGACGCTGATTTAGTTGCTGATGTGACCCAAGACCAAGAAGAAGTGGACTGCTGTGACGAAAGTGGCAATGAGCCTGAAAGCGACAAAGGAGAGCTGGTGCCACACAGTGACGCAGCAGAAGCCCTTGACCTCACGCTACGTTATTTGGAACAACAGCCCACTGCTACACCTGCTGACTGGATGTTTATGAGACGATGGCGCAACTATGCGTCATATAACAGACTGTCTTCATTACGCCAAAAAACAATGACAGAGTTTTTGTCATCTAAAAAGTAGGGATAAAATGACCGCTGTATTTTAGTAATTTTGACAGCTTTTCTTTCATTGTTATGCATTGTTTAAACCTAATGTTTCTCGCCAATTTTTCTAATACATGTTTCCTGTACTGTGTAAATTAAAATAGTGTGCACGTAAAGCATAGTTTTCGCTGGCCTTGGTAGCCGTGCGATTCTAGGCGCTACAGTCCGGAACCGCGTGATGCTAAGGTCGCAGGTTCCAATCCTGCAAGTTCTAGGGGACTGATGACCATAGATGTTAAGTCCCATAGTGCTCAGAGCCATTTGAACCATTTTACCGAGCGAGGTGGCGCAATGGTTAGCACACTGGACTCGCATTCGGGAGGACGACGGTTCAATCCCGTCACCAGCCATCCTGATTTAGGTTTTCCGTGATTTCCCTAAATCGTTTCAGGCAAATACTGGGATGGTTCCTTTGAAAGGGCACGGCCGATTTCCTTCCCCATCCTTCCCTAACCCGAGCTTGCGCTCCGTCTCTAATGACCTCGTTGTCGACGGGACGTTAAACACCACTAACCTAAGACCTGAATGACGATGTATTTCTTGAAGGTATATAGTTTTATGTTCCTTAATCCAGGGAACCTTTTGTAGGATTCTCCGCGGGATTTACTATTTTGTAGGACATAGTCCTGTCCTAAGGTTCGTGCAGTGCCATGGCCCTTGCATACTGTTTGATATTCGTCAGTTTGTGTAATAACCGGCGTTGCCCTAAGGTGCTTCTCAACTCGGCCGAACACACGGTCTGCCGGGAGAAAGCAATGGCTTCTTACTGGGAATGTCGAATTTATTTCCTCTAATTGTGCAGGTGATTTGTCGACAAGCCAAAGCATGATGGTGTGTATGAAGTGAGAATTTTTGTTTTGGCCCCCATACCCATCACAGAATAATCTCAACATTCTTGTTCCGTCCAATCCAAGAAATGCAGGAGAGCTGAACTAACCTCCGTACCGTACGTCCTCGGTCCATTGATAAAACGATGGTTTCCTCGAGTCCATTCCGAGGAAACAAAAGGATTGAAACTGATTTGTTGTGAGTAAAATGGTTCTTCGATAGGTGTTCGTGGCAGGGGCTGTACTTGCTGTAAGTCAGAATAACAAAAAGATGGCTCTGAGCACTATGGGCTTAACATCTGAGGTCATCAGTCCACTAGAATTTAGAACTACTTAAACAGAACTAAGCTAAGGACATCACACACATCCATGCCAGAGGCAGGATTAGAACCTGCATCCGTAGCGGGCGCGTGATTCCAGACTGAAGCGCCTAGAACCGCCGGCACAGAATGACACTGAATCAGGATCATTGGTATTACACAAGCTATATAATGCCTTTGCACGTAAGGTATGTACTCGTTTCCCCGTCATTAAGTCTCTCTTCCTATAAGGATCGGTTGCATCTTTTACTTTTTGTGTTAGTACAATGTACGTACTGCAAGCATCAGAGGCAGGTGACCGAAAACCAGTATTAAACGAGCGCGTAAGTACCTCGTGAAACATAGACTTCTTGATCGGCAAATGAGGAGGAACCGAATCACTGTAAAGCTGCTATAGTTTCTTTTGACTTAGCTCACAGGACAAAAAAAAATATATTTGGACTTATCTCTGTTATAGTGGTTTTACCTAAAAATTCTCTCAATTTTGCCTTCTTCTCAGCTGATTTTACGGATTTCCGGCCCCCACGTCTCCCAAACACTGTCTTAGCTATTGTATGCACCCTGTCCTTTTTGACAGAAAACGCCTTCATAAACAATTCCTTACATACATGTATGTTTCTTCTTACATCCGTTGGGTAATATGTGGTACTAAACGCACGTGTCCTCCTTTCCTGGTGGTACTCTACTTTCTCTTCGCTGTCGTGGTGCATGCGCCTCAATTAAACGAGTAAGGAACACGTCCTGTGCCACTTTTGAATGATTCTTCAAAATCCTTTGCCTGTTTCGAAGAAGATATTTCATCGATATTCTTGACCATTGTAATTATGCTGGCAAGGCAATGCGAGGTCTAATCATATAGGATCAGCATCACGATACCTGGAGAAAGCAAGCAGCCCTTATAACCCATGAAGGTCACATGCCCCAATAATGTAGTGAGATAATATGTTTACCATACATACCGATTTGCTCGTTCCAGTGCTGTTTTCCTTTCTCGTCTTCTGGGTCGCCGCACACTTATTTTAGTATCACTATGCGTCCTTAATCCATTTTAGACCCCACAATACCACATCCCCAATGTGTTAACTGTAGGTATGACGGAACCGTATTACTGTCTGGATGTTTGCCTCACTTTATTGGCAGCGAATGACTAGTATCGAAACACTCATACAGTCGCAGTACGATACTATCGACCTACGCTGCCTACACAAAACCCGATATATCCAATGCGGTCGGAGCACGATCCGGTAACTCCAAGCGGTCGGATCACATTCAGATATCTCCCTTTTGTTGCGTTTAATATCTGGGTAACAGAAAGAGAAATCTGGTAATCGATTGGATACTCTGAATAGTGTTCCCTGTTACTGCATCATGGTCTGTTTCTTCTTTCCATAGCTTGTGCAACCGCTCAGAGATCACTATTTGTTTCTTTCTGTATTACCAGCAAACGTGGATTTATCGGTTTTTATTCCGGCGCTCCTCAAATAGCAACAAGCAAAGGGACTTATCGCTGTATGGTCAAAACTGACATTTTTTCTGTAAGGTAATGAAGAATCTCCTTTCCAACAACCTACAGAAGACTTTAAGATAAGAACTTACGTCATATTGCTTCCTTTGCGCAATGAAGCACTGTATGAGAAGAGGCTGTGAACTTGCTAAATGTCCACAGAAAGACTGGCAGCATGTCTATCCTTCCGCGCTCTTACCATACATTTACATGACAAAGCCAACGAAACTGCTCTGTGGCAGTCTGCTGAAGTCCACAGTTGCATTTACTACAAACATCCCATCGTTTTGTGAAAAAGATCTGGATAAACAAACACAATCTACTTCACCTCCTAAACGCTGCTACTCAATTATTCCATCATCCACTAAAGGAAGTCGTCTCATTGAAAACGACAATATTTGTCCCAGATAGAACACCGCTGTAGTAAAGCCCGAGCTATCAGAACGAGAAATCAAGTTACCAGATTATTTTCAAATGGAATGCATAGAGTAAAGTCTAGCATCCAACTTAAAGAAAAATTTGATCTTATATCTTTATTGGACTTCTACAAGTCATATCAGCCTATAAACATATATCCCTTGTTGCGCAGTCGTGGTTTACCTCTGCCATCTGTGTTTCCAACCACGTACGTTGGTCAACAGTTATTTCCAACAGTAAAACACACAAAGAGTAAAAACAGAAGCAGAATCTCGGATGAACTCCGTGAGAACAGCCTGAGAATTGCAACCACTTTGATCGAATCTGGTAATGATGTATTAGTTTCCCAAATTCAAAGGCCACATGTAAAATAAAAAATCGCAAATTGATAAATTCAAAATTCCTCTAATGTGTTAACTGTAATATCCCCTATCGGTTTTTTTTGTCTTAGCAGTTAATGTTCTTGTTTTTCTTTTACTTAGCGGCTGTTGTTAGTATTAACTATAGCAATGGCGGCCCAAAAATACTCGCCTTCTTCCACTGTGGCACAGGTACCGGTATGCTAAAAGATTGGACATTCCTACATCCCGGCATTCACATTCTTTTATCATAAGACAAATCTACATTTTTTTATCATAAGATAAATCTTATTTTGCAGCCACTATCATAAAATTTCTTTTTCAACGCACTGTATAAGGGGCTCACGTCAAATGATCGCTCATTTAAAGAGAAATCAAAGAATTATTTCAGTAATATTCATAGCTGCACTGCAGCATTTACAAAAGCCAGTTACATCTGGAGTTATCACTTTAACATAGATATGTTTTATCATACATCAGGTCCAGTTATTTCTGCGTATAGTCGTTCACCATCTCGCGCGCAGATATGTACGGGGTGTACAAAAAGCCTCTCCGCAGTGCCGTATGATTGTTAGCCGCACGTGCGTATGCCACAATGAATATACCGAAAGGAAACTCAGTGAAATACAAGCATTAATTTATTGAATATTCATTTTTACTTACAAATGTTGACAGTGACCCCCCTGTTGTTGAATACACAATTCAATTCGTCTAATCATGTTTCCAAACACAAGCTGTAACAGAAGCAGTGAAAGTGGATATTGCAGTTTTCTATTCATCGATGGATTTTGGACGGTTTTTAGAGACAGTTGCTTTCGCTGCACCCCAGAGGAAAAAGTCTGGTGGTGTTCAGTCAGTTGAACGAAATTTTTTAACCATTGACAATAATGCAGTCTCTTGCCATGATAAGTATTTTTCAGTTCTTGCACGACTGTCACTTTCTATGGGAAAAGTTATAATTTTTCCTTACTGCTGTGTGGGACCCTGCGACACTAACATGGATTTCCTGATCGAGTATTCTTATTGACTTGTTCGGACTCATGGACATGGACATTTTATACGAAATATCGAGTAGTTTATCCTCAGACAAAACGCTCGGACGACCACTTCTCGGTGCATTTGTCACTGAACCCGTACTTCGAAATTTGTTAATCAAATCTCGCACAGTATCGCGATATGGGAGCGTTGTGTCCGGGAAAACTGAATTAAATGTTTGACGAACTGAAACTGTGTATATACCGCCAGCTTTGAACACTTGTCCGACTAAAAACACACGTTCTTCAATGGTTAGCAATTTAACAGTGACAAAAACGAAACAAACGAACAAAGGAACTAAAACGTTCACGTCAACACGTAACGACACACACCAACGATAGTACTGACGCTGGCTGAGATAAACGAAACAGTGGTATGTTGGGAGAGTCGACTTGAAGGGAAGTGACCCAGACAGCGGAACAATCATGCGGCACGCACAGCTAACAATCATACGGCGCTGCGAAGAGACTTTGTCGTCACCCCGTATTTTTACTATTTTTACGTCGATATAATTGGTCCAACTGAGAAGCCAGGCGATACCTCTTCCTCTTAAACCCGGTTAATTAAAATTGGCAGTTCCCTCAGGGGCGCAGGATCTCCTCTGTTCGGTTCTTAAAGTCGCTCTCGTAAAGTCGTCGGTTCACGGACCGTGAATCCGAACTCTGAGCGTTGAGCGTGCCGAGTTTCTGAAGTCATAGCGTGGAAAAGCACGTTCGGGAGTCTTTCCGAACGTGCAGAGCAATATCTGGCATGCCAGATATTCTGAGCGTGCGTCTGAGCGTTGACCAATGAGATGGCACAACGCCACCTACGTCACATGCACGCCGTCTCCCTTCAGTACAGAGTTGTGAGGCGCCATATTGGCATTCGTTTCAAGCTTATATGTATAGATGACGTTTCTGAGCACCATCAGATTGAGAATCACTGGAAAACCCGTTGTTAACTGTGTGAATCATTCCAATAAAGTAATGAGAAACATCATATTCGTGGCAAAAGAATTATTGTAACTTGCGTATTATGGGAGTAGGCTATTTGAAGGCAGCCACACACTGAAGATCCACCCAAAACGCATTGTTCTTGGTACTATTTGTTATAATTAAATTTCAATTAGTAACATAACTACGATTAAGGTTTCCAGCAAAGGTAACATCATATGATAGCTCAGCGTGTTCGGTCAGAGAGCCGGTTGGCCTCTGTAATAAAAAACTGAGTGCAAGGATCAGCCACCGAACTTGAACAGGTTGTCTTGCGACGTCTGCAACGACCAAACACAACGATAAAAAAAAGAAGAAAAAAAAAAGAAAGGCGTAATGAGTAGCGTCATTGTCTAATAATGGATTGTTCGGGAGGCGGGCGGTAGTTCGCATCTTGACTTAGCCAATTTTTTCCCTTACATTCGTGTTTTTATTAGTTTAATATATGTATATACTATAATATTTAATGTTATGTGAATATAAGCTCAGCTCTTCTGAGCGGTGACATTGTTCGATTGGCTTAATCTACGGATAGCTTGCGCTATTTGTATAAAGACATTTTGCTCCTTTTTCTTTTACGTTTCGTAATTCACATGTTGCAAAGATTCTGGTACTGGTTAGGAACAGTGATCAAGTGAGACTGAACTTGGAGTTTTACTAATATATGGTAATGATGAAATAATGTTTATCTCATGCGGAGAAATATTCCTAATTTGTACCGCACTGTCTGTAATAGAACTTTTATAAGCCTGTGTCCTTATTGATTGGACATGGTACTTTCCTTTTCGTGGACGATAGAGGAAATGTGCGTTTTAATAGAGCTAATGTGGGAATTTTACTCGCGCCCGTTGAGTAAACAACGTGATTTACGAGGTACAAACATCCGTCAACTGCAGCTGGAGTGCGTTGCGTTCTCGTATACCACGTTGGGGCCCACGTACCGTATGCACAAGTCGCATCTTTCCTGAGCGTTCAGCAGCACGTTGAACTTGGCACGCTCAACGTTAACATTCGACAGCACAGTCCGTGTGCCGACGGCTTTACGGTACAGTTATACGTCGGCGATATTGTACACTCTGTTTTGTCGCCTTCATGGCAAGCCGTCCTGGGATTAGATTTCAGCAAGCCAAGTTCAACGTGCTGCTGAACGCTCAGGAACGATGCGACTTGTGCATACGGTACGTAGGCCCCAACGTGTCATACACATTCGCAACACACTCCACGGCAGTTGAGGGATGTTTCTAGTCCGTAAATCACATTGTTTACTCAAAGGCGCGCGTAAAATCCCCACATTAGCTCTATTAAAACGCACATTTCCTCCACGAAAAAAAAAAGTACCATGTCCAATCAATAAGGACACAGGTTTATAAAAGTTCCATTACAAACAGTGCGGTACAAATTTCGAATACTTCTCCGCATAAGATAAACATTATTTTATCATTTCCACATTTTTGTAAAACCCCAGGGTCAGTCTTACTTGATCAGTGTTCCTACCCAGTAGCAGAATCTTTGCAAAATGTGAATTACGAAGAGTAAAAGAAAAAGGAGCAAATTTTCTTTATACAAGTAGCACAGGCTGTCCTGTAGATTAAGCCAATCGAACAAAATCAACCCCTAAAAAAAGGTGAACTTATATTTATATAACATCAAATATTATAGTATAAACTTACATTTAACTAATAATAAAGTATCACAACCCAATAAAAACGCGAATGTTAGGAAAAAAGAAATGGAGGTGACAAGATGCGAACCACTACCCCAGCATACTACACTACTGCAGGCAGTGACATTTTTTTTATATAAAATTATGTATTCACAACAACAAAAAACATGCCGGCAGAAAACAAAAGTGGCATTATGAATTTGGCAGTACCTTAAGGTTTTCGCTTCGACACTAAGGGTTACTAAAAGTAGCAAGACGAATTTTGCTAGAAAGTTCTCTTACGATTCCCTCACTGAATTTGTATCTGACTGCTTGTAGTTCTGCTACAAAAGAATTAAAAATCTGGCTCTCAACGAGTCTCGAAAGGCGAACAAAGGCATCATGCACCTGACAGGCAAGCACGTTACCTTTTTTTATTTTCTTTTTTTCTTTTTTTAGCATTTTCTTTTCTTTTTGAAAGCCCTTTAATAAAATGGAACTACAAAAAAAAAACCTAGTGCCACCACCACTTTTCATCCTATAACAGAAAAATCTCGTCCACTTCAGGTGTTGGCTCCTCATTAAACCTACCCCAGAGAGCTGCCTATATACCAGGGGAAATATGGGAAATCAAGGTTATGGCTATCCTTACGAACAAAACAAAATCTTCCTTTTTCTGAATTTTATTTTTATTGTTTTTATGTTGTTTTATTTTATTTTTTGTTTGTTTAGTTTTGTTGTGTAATTGATCAGAGGCCTTCTGCGCCCCGCTGGTAATATGTTGAGTCACGTCTTCTCGAAATTGATGTGATCCGTTCAATTGTTCAGAAATGTTCATTGGTTGAAATAGGAAACCTTCTTCTCTCTTGGCTTAACACATTCCAGCTGTGATGCGGGTCGTGGAAAGCACTTCCAAGGAAGTTTGAGAAAAATTGTCTGTATTATGGGTGACGGACAACGACATAATGACGGTCATTGAGGTATGTCCAAAAATCGAGTACAGAGTCTACAGTTTGTCCAAATAGGTAGTAATGGCATGTCCGCGAATCCAATTCACAGCATTGGTCTTTGTCCGATGAAAATAGTCACGTTCCGGAAATAACAATGAAAGGGGAGTAATCCAATCCGGAATGTCCAGCGTTATAAAAGTGACAATACGACGAATCAAGCGCCAAACCTCCGCCGCCGGTCCGCTAACAAACCGATGTTCATCATTGCCTGCCACTCCACACATCTACATCTACATCTACATTTATACTCCGCAAGCCACCCAACGGTGTGTGGCGGAGGGCACTTTACGTGCCACTATCATTATCTCCCTTTCCTGTTCCAGTCGCGTATGGTTCGTGGGAAGAACGACTGTCTAAAAGCCTCTGTGCGCGCTCTAATCTCTCTAATTTTACATTCGTGATCTCCTCGGGAGGTATAAGTAGGGGGAAGCAATATATTCGATACCTCATCCAGAAACGCACCCTCTCGAAACCTGGCGAGCAAGCTACACCGCGATGCAGAGCGCCTCTCTTGCAGAGTCTGCCACTTGAGTTTGTTAAACATCTCCGTAACGCTATCACGGTTACCAAATAACCCTGTGACGAAACGCGCCGCTCTTCTTTGGATCTTCTCTATCTCCTCCGTCAACCCGATCTGGTACGGATCCCACACTGATGAGCAATACTCAAGTATAGGTCGAACGAGTGTTTTGTAAGCCACCTCCTTTGTTGATGGACTACATTTTCTAAGGACTCTCCCAATGAATCTCAACCTGGTACCCGCCTTACCAACAATTAATTTTATATGATCATTCCACTTCAAATCGTTCCGCACGCATACTCCCAGATATTTTACAGAAGTAACTGCTACCAGTGTTTGTTCCGCTATCATATAATCATACAACAAAGGATCCTTCTTTCTATGTATTCGCAATACATTACATTTGTCTATATTAAGGGTCAGTTGCCACTCCCTGCACCAAGTGCCTATCCGCTGCAGATCTTCCTGCATTTCGCTACAATTTTCTAATGCTGCAACTTCTCTGTATACTACAGCATCATCCGCGAAAAGCCGCATGGAACTTCCGACACTATCTACTAGGTCATTTATATATATTGTGAAAAGCAATGGTCCCATAACACTCCCCTGTGGCACGCCAGAGGTTACTTTAATGTCTGTAGACGTCTCTCCGTTGATAACAACATGCTGTGTTCTGTTTGCTAAAAACTCTTCAATCCAGCCACACAGCTGGTCTGATATTCCGTAGGCTCTTACTTTGTTTATCAGGCGACAGTGCGGAACTGTATCGAACGCCTTCCGGAAGTCAAGAAAAATAGCATCTACCTGGGAGCCTGTATCTAATATTTTCTGGGTCTCATGAACAAATAAAGCGAGTTGGGTTTCACACGATCGCTGTTTCCGGAATCCATGTTGATTCCTACATAGTAGATTCTGAGTTTCCAAAAACGACATGATACTCGAGCAAAAGACATGTTCTAAAATTCTACAACAGATCGACGTCAGAGATATAGGTCTATAGTTTTGCGCATCTGCTCGACGACCCTTCTTGAAGACTGGGACTACCTGTGCTCTTTTCCAATCATTTGGAACCTTCTGTTCCTCTAGAGACTTGCGGTACACGGCTGTTAGAAGGGGGGCAAGTTCTTTCGCGTACTCTGAGTAGAATCGAATTGGTATCCCGTCAGGTCCAGTGGACTTTCCTCTGTTGAGTGATTCCAGTTGCTTTTCTATTCCTTGGACACTTATTTCAATGTCAGCCATTTTTTCGTTAGTGCGAGGATTTAGAGAAGGAACTGCAGTGCGGTCTTCCTCTGTGAAACAGCTTTGGAAAAAGGTGTTTAGTATTTCAGCTTTACACTTGTCATCCTCTGTTTCAGTGCCATCATCATCCCGGAGTGTCTGAACATGATGTTTCGAGCCACTTACTGATTTAACGTAAGACCAGAACTTCCTAGGATTTTCTGTCAAGTCGGTACATAGAATTTTACTTTCGAATTCACTGAACGCTTCACGCATAGCCCTCCTTACGCTAACTTTGACATCGTTTAGCTTCTGTTTGTCTGAGAGGTTTTGGCTGCGTTTAAACTTGGAGTGAAGCTCTCTTTGCTTTCGCAGTAGTTTCCTAACTTTGTTGTTGTACCACGGTGGGTTTTTCCCGTCCCTCACAGTTTTACTCGGCACGTACCTGTCTAAAACGCATTTTACGATTGCCTTGAACTGTTTCCATAAACACTCAACATTGTCAGTGTCGGAACAGAAATTTTCGTTTTGAACTGTTAGGTAGTCTGAAATCTGCCTTCTATTACTCTTGCTAAACAGATAAACCTTCCTCCCTTTTTTTATATTCCTATTAACTTCCATATTCAGGGATGCTGCAACGGCCTTATGATCACTGATTCCCTGTTCTGCACTTACAGAGTCGAAAAGTTCTGGTCTGTTTGTTATCAGTAGGTCCAAGATGTTATCTCCACGAGTCGGTTCTCTGTTTAATTGCTCGAGGTAATTTTCGGATAGTGCACTCAGTATAATGTCACTCGATGCTCTGTCCCTACCACCCGTCCTAAACATCTGAGTGTCCCAGTCTATATCTGGTAAATTGAAATCTCCACCTAAGACCATAACGTGCTGAGAAAATTTATGTGAAATGTATTCTAAATTTTCTCTCAGTTGTTCTGCCACTAATGCTGCTGAATCGGGGGGTCGGTAAAAGGAGCCAATTATTAACCTAGCTCGGTTGTTGAGTGTAACCTCCACCCATAATAATTCACAGGAACTATCCACTTCTACTTCACTACAGGATAAACTACTACTAACAGCGACGAACACTCCACCACCGGTTGCATGCAATCTATCCTTTCTAAACACCGTCTGTGCCTTTGTAAAAATTTCGGCAGAATTTATCTCTGGCTTCAGCCAGCTTTCTGTACCTATAACGATTTCAGCTTCGGTGCTTTCTATCAGCGCTTGAAGTTCCGGTACTTTACCAACGCAGCTTCGACAGTTTACAATTACAATACCGATTGCTGCTTGGTCCCCGCATGTCCTGACTTTGCCCCGCACCCGTTGAAGCTGTTGCCCTTTCTGCACTTGCCCGAGGCCATCTAACCTAAAAAACCGCCCAGCCCACGCCACACAACCCCTGCTACCCGTGTAGCCGCTTGTTGCGTGTAGTGGACTCCTGACCTATCCAGCGGAACCCGAAACCCCACCACCCTATGGCGCAAGTCGAGGAATCTGCAGCCCACATGGTCGCAGAACCGTCTCAGCCTCTGATTCAGACCCTCCACTCGGCTCTGTACCAAAGGTCCGCAGTCAGTCCTGTCGACGATGCTGCAGATGGTGAGCTCTGCTTTCATCCCGCTAGCGAGACTGGCAGTCTTCACCAAATCAGATAGCCGCCGGAAGCCAGAGAGGATTTCCTCCGATCCATAGCGACACACATCATTGGTGCCGACATGAGCGACCACCTGCAAATGGGTGCACCCTGTACCCTTCATGGCATCCGGAAGGACCCATTCCACATCTGGAATGACTCCCCCCGGTATGCACACGGAGTGCACTTTGGTTTTCTTCCCCTCCCTTGCTGCCATATCCCTAAGGGGCCCCATTACGCGCCTGACGTTGGAGCTCCCAACTACCAGTAAGCCCACCCTCTGCGACTGCCCGGATCTTGCAGACTGAGGGGCAACCTCTGGAACAGGACAAGCAGCCATGTCAGGCTGAAGATCAGTATCAGCCTGAGACAGAGCCTGAAACCGGTTCGTCAGACAAACTGGAGAGGCCTTCCGTTCAGCCCTCCAGAATGTCTTTCGCCCCCTGCCACACCTTGAGACGACCTCCCACTCTACCACAGGTGAGGGATCAGCCTCAATGCGGGCAGTATCCCGGGCAACCACAGTCGTAGTCCGATCGGGGGATGCGTGGGACGAGCTGGCCGTCCCCGACAAACCCCCATCCGGACCCCCACAGTGATGCCCATTGGCAACAGCCTCAAGCTGTGTGACCGAAGCCAACACTGCCTGAAGCTGGGAGCGAAGGGATGCCAACTCAGCCTGCATCCGAACACAGCAGTTGCAGTCCCTATCCATGCTAAAAACTGTTGTGCAAAGAACGTCTGAACTAATCTACAGAGAGCACAAACAAAACGACACAAAATTGAAACGGTTATTAAAATACAAGATTGCCTAGTAAATGCAGTAATGCTGCCACTTGTGCACTGCTGACACACTGCTCGGCGGCGGAAGGAGACTACGCGATTTTACACTATTCAGGTACTAAAACGCGATGCTGCAACTCTCAAATACTATAATACGCCCGAAATTTATGAATTAAACAATGCAAGTACCAAAAACACGCAAAGAAATTAAGAATTAAACTATGTAACAAATGAGTGAGCTAGGAGTATACGACTTGCTGCTGCAGCTGCTTATCCAACGGCGGCAGGGAGCACACTGACTGTGACCAACCGACACTGGCCGTTCAAAACAAAAACAGATGACAGACGACTACGCGAATTTACACTATTCAGGTACTAAAACGCGATGCTACAACTCTCTAATACTATAATACGCCCGAAATTTATGAATTAAACAATGCAAGTACCAAAAACACGCAAAGATATTAAGAATTAAACTATGTAACAAATGAGTGAGCTAGGAGTATACGACTTGCTGCTGCAGCTACTTATCCAACGGCGGCAGGGAGCACACTGACTGTGACCAACCGACACTGGCCGTTCAAAACAAAAACAGATGACAGACGACTACGCGAATTTACACTATTCAGGTACTAAAACGCGATGCTGCAACTCTCAAATACTATAATACGCCCGAAATTTATGAATTAAACAATGCAAGTACCAAAAACACGCAAAGAAATTAAGAATTAAACTATGTAACAAATGAGTGAGCTAGGAGTATACGACTTGCTGCTGCAGCTACTTATCCAACGGCGGAACATAGAGGTGATTGGGCGAGGTGGATACGATGAAGGCGAGATTGGTTGATTTGATTACCATTGACAGTTAGGTACCAGACAGATTGAACATTCGCGTCAAGGTAACAGGCGAAAACCGCGCGCCATACATGACGCCAGTCAACCTGGGGGAACTTTCGTTCAGTCGGGTTAGGTGGACGACCTAATTGGAGGACATTGTATAGTGCCTTTGTCTTGAGTAAAAGCTGTCTTGGTAAGGTGAGGCGTAGACAACTGAGTTCAAGAAAGAAGTATCATATATAATGGAACTGATCCGGAACATCTGAGATCATCACTGGGGCTGACAGTGAGACCGGCGTATATGCCGACAGGAGGAGACCAGTGAGGCTCGCTGGGCAACGTGTCCATACCGTCATCTGGGAGCTGACAAATAGGGTGCAAACTCTATCCGGCACGTGAAACAGACCTGTCGCACGTCGTTCACGGGGAAGAGTAAGGTTGCATAGTTAACTCTGAACAACAGCCCAGAGCTGACGGAAGATGCCATCGCTGCCAATATGCGACGTGCCACAGTTAGCGGGAAGGGTAGAACTTGTGCTACATGGGGAACTCGGGATGCTATATATATATTGACATATCGAGCTCGTTGGAGAATATCTAGGGATCGAAGGCGATGGTCCATAAGACCTGCTCTGATCATTAAAAGGAGGCGTTGGCAGTTGATGGTGGCTGAACGCCGGAGATCAGATGAAAAATCTATTCCGAAACAGCGAATGGTATCAACGATGGTGAGAGGTGTAACGCACTCCACGGAAAGTCCCGTGCCAATGAACATAACTTGTGACTTACGTACGTTTAAAGAGCCACCCGACGCCTCACCGTACGTCGCTACCCACGTCAAAACAGCTCGAACCTCGTCGGCACTACGTAAACAGATGACTACATCGTCAGCATAGGCCGTGCAACAGAATCGGTATCGATCTATGGTCAACCCTACCAAACGTTGTCTGAGTCCACATAGCAAGGATTCCAAGGAAACGGCGTACAAAATCGCTGATAGAGGGCAACTTTGACGTACGGATCGACCTATTTTTATCGGAGGAGTGAGTCTGCCATTGTACATAATCGTGGAAGAGGCACCCCGCAGAAGTCGCATCACTACCGTGATAACGGCGACTGGGAAACCCATATGGTGGAGAACGGCCATAAGGAACGAATGGTCAACCCTATCAAAAGCTTGACTAAAGTCCAAAGACGCAAGTGCCCAAGAGAGGCGTTGTGCCTGGGTAACGGCGATCATATCCCTGTAGCGGCGTAAAGCCGTGCGGATATTATTATCCCCTCCCAAAGATGCTTGGTCTGGCGACACAACATATCGGGCAACGTTTTTAAGTCGTGCCGCCAAAAGGCGACTGAAGATTTTCATATCACTGTTAAGGAGGGTGAGGGGCCGATAATCACTGATATTGTAGCCACCATGCGGTTTATGTATAGGTATAATAATTCCTTCCATGAAAGCGTCCGGCACAGGTACTTCCGGAGACATCAGTTCCCGACAGATGGAGGTGAAGGTAGACACTAACAAATCACGGGAGGTGCGATAAAATTCGAGGGGAAAACCGTCGGGTCCTGGGGAGCGATTGATGGTTCCTGCCTGGATCGCATCACGGACTTCATCATCAGTCACCTCTGACAGCAAGTCAATCGCCGCATCTCCTGGGATACCACCGAAGTTGAGCTGTGAGACTTCCTCGATCAACTCTGGGGAATGTGGAATTGTGGTGTAGAGCTGCTGGTAGTGGGCGTGAAGCACATTCCCTGATTGGGTTACGTAGCGACGCCCACCTTGGTCTGTTAGGACGTGAATCAATTTTCGGCGTCGATGTTGGCGTTCTTGGATGATATGGTACATCGACGGATGTTCATGAGGCATGCGATCAGCAGTACGGGATCGTACTATCGCTCCTTCCAAATACCTTCGCATGAGATTGGAGATTTGGAACTTATAATAGCATGGTTCATCCTTGTATGGCGCTCAGGGGAGGCTGGCACGGTGGAGCATTCTCGTAGGATCGTGTAGTAAAAGTCCATAGTGCTCTTCCTCCAGGCGACAACATCTTTGCCATAAAGGATCAAACTTTTTCGAAGAGCAGGTTTTGCACACTGGATCCACCAGGATATGGTAGACGGACACGTGGGACGGCGTCTATTACATGTGATCCAAGAGTCTTCTATTAGATGTCGACAGTCAGGTGAATTAAGAAGTGCCGTGTTCAGTTTCCGGAAACCACGTCCGTGCCATACTGCCTGTCTTGCGAGAACAACGTCACAGAAGTAAGCCTCATGATCTGAGAAAGCAACAGGCCAGATTTCAGCCTGTCGAGTGTGTTGAATTAGGGATCGCGAGATGTAGATGCGATCCAGTCGGCTATAGGAGTGCGCAGTGTAGTACGTAGAGCCCAAAAGATCACCGTGAACATGTCTCCACGTGTCGACAAATTGTAGCCGCATGACGACTGTTTCCAGAGCTGCGCATGGTGAATGACGCGGCAATTGATCCTGAGGTCGCTGGGTGCAGTTGAAGTCTCCACCCATGACCCAGTCATCGTTCGGTCCCATAAAAAGGGGTGTAACTTCATTCGCGAAGAACGCATTGCGTTCACGACGGTAGCTGGAGCCCGACGGCGCATAAATGTTGACGATGCGTACACCAAAGACAATAAGGGCCATAACTATGCCGTTGGGGAGGTATAGGACATCTTCGGCAGGAAGACCTTCTCGTAAGATGATGGCAACACCACTACCGGTGTCCAAAGCGGGAGAAAGATGCGCCATGAAGCCATGTAGTGGTGAAAAATCGGCGACATGCACTTCCTGAAAAAACCAATATCTATGTCTGCATCATAAATCATATCGCGGAGCAGCGCTAGTTTGTGGGGTGCACGAATGGTCGCGAGGTTAATCGTTGCGACACGATAATTCTGGTGTTGGAGTCCCACAGGCACAGGTGGGGCTCCTTCTTCAGGAGCGAGAGGTCGTCGATCGTGCCGGTCCGCTGGAGAGGCTGCTATTGTGGAGAGTTTGTGGTCGCGGGCGCAACCGATGGGGGTGACACATCATCAACACCGTCCACCCACACTCCACGTCGTGTGCCCAGGAGACTGATACTGCGGTAGGGTACCGGCTGTGTACATCATCGATGTGGAGAGGAGACGTAGTTTTCGGCTCAACGGGTAGACTCTCTTCAACGTCGACCTGTGTGGGCGACGGCGTGTTCGTTGCCACTGGTCGCCTGTGGCGGGTCTTTCGCATCAGACTTTTGGTCATCAAAGAGCGGTTTGTCGTCCATCTTCGGGTCTGCATCCCTGGTATCCATCCGTAGAATGGATTCATCAGGGGGTGTATGGCTACGTTTCTTTCTCTTTCGTGTCGTCCTTTGTTTTCGAACAGGTCGTTCAGAGTCCGATTGTGGGTGGCTTTCGTCTGACTCCGGACCAGTCTGAAGGAAAGCAGAAGTAGGTACCACTCCCGGATCAACGTCCATCTCAGTAGCATTTTCAGTCACGGTGCTGCGATGATTCAGCAGGTCAGGATCTGACGTCTGTGGCACCTCAGAAGGAATCTCAGGAGCGATTGCATCTACCTGATCAGACGACGTCAACGGAGCAGGAAGACCCTGTGTAGAGGTGCTACCTTCCTGGGCAACCTTGGCATATGTGACAGGGATCTGAGTGATCACCACTGGGGACGCTTCCTCGCCGACCGGCGTCTGGATCAGGCGGCGTCGCATGCAGGCGGATCGGACGTGGCCTTCTTGTCCACAACCCGCACATGTTTGGGTTGGCCGTCGTACATGACAATGGCTCGCACCCCGCCAATTGTCAGGTATGATGGTATATGTTTTTACAGTTCAATTTTGACCTGACGCACACCATTAAGGACATGGTAGGTCGTGAAGATTTGCCATTTTTCCTCTACGTAACCAATGACGTTACCGTATGGTTGTAACGCAGAGACAACTTCGTCCTTCGGCACTTCAAAAGGTAGTTCAAACACCCTAATCGTGCATTAACCGTACTCTGCGAGGTTCAAGTGTTACAGCTCCGACGTGACCATCAGAGTATTTCAACTTAAGTCCATTGGCACGTCGGCGAATAACGTCTTCACACACCTCGGTGTTTGTCATTTTAATATGAACGACACTACTCGTGATCAAAAAATGGATCCGATAACGTGGTTAAGATCTGAACGAACTTCTTCACTTATGAACGTTTCAACTTCATGTGCACGAGGTAGCGCATGTTCAGCTGGGAAGGAAACTTTAAGGGTCGCACGGCGGTAACCGCTCGACATGTTGTTCACGGTGGACGGACACAAGCCTTAAAGCTACGACGCGGAAGTAAACAAAGGCTGCAGCGGAGCACTGGCCGGCGCGCGGGGCCGTCCGCATGCTGCCATAGCTGAGAGCCGACTGACCCTCTACACAAATAACATACCCTGAGGTCGTAATCACAGTGTGTTACGTCCTGCAGGAAACCTTAATCTTAGATATGTTACTCACTGAAATTTAATTATAACAAATAATTCCAAGAACAATGCGTTTTGGGTGGATCTTCAGTGTGCTGCTGCCTTCAAACAGCATACTCTCATAATACGCAAGTTACAATAATTCTTTTGCCACGAATGTGATCTTTCTCATTGTTTTATTGGAACGAATAACACAACTAACAACGGGTTTTCCAGTGATTCTCAATTTGCTGGTGCTCAGAAACGGCATATTACATATAGGCTTGAAATGAATGCCAATAAGGCACCTCACAACTCGCGGCCTAACTTCGCCAATTTTTTCCCTTACATTCGCGTTTTTATTAGGATCTGATACTTTATTATTAACGTTGAGCGTGCCAAGTTGAACGTGCTGCTGAATGCTCAGGAACGATGCGACTTGTGCATACGGTACGTGGGCCCCAACGTGGTATACGCGAACGCATCGCACTCCAGCGGCAGTTTGGGGATGTTTCTAGTTCGTAAATCGCACTGTTTACTCAACGGGCGCGCGTAAAATTCCCACATTAGCTCTATTAAAACGGCGTGCGTGTGACGTAGATGGCGTTGTGCCATCTCATTGGTCAACGCTCAGACGCACGCTCAGAATATCTGACATGCCAGATATGGCTCTGCACGTTCGGAATGACTCCCGAACGTGCTATTCCACGCTATGACGTCAGAAACTGGGCACGCACCGCAACGCTCAACGTTCGGATGCACGGTCCGTGTGCCGACGGCTTTAAGGGGCTTGCACCCCGGTCGCGAGGACGTGAAGGCATCGCTGACGTGGCACAGCGCGCCCTCGCCCGCAGGGGCGCGGCACCAGTTTCGGAAGTGGGGCAGGGCCGAGATGCCGGCCGGTGGAGGCCAACCGAGTTTTTCGCAAATTAGCGGCCGTGGTGTCATCTGGCGACAAGCGGGTGCCGGTGCCGGCGACAGCTGCGGCGGCCGCGCCCGCCGACAGATGGCAACGCTGCCGCGCGCTACGCTACGCCCCAGATGCGGATAAGCGCCACTTCTCCCCCTCCACTGTCCTTCCCGCCAGCTGGCAGCTGTGGCGGTGCGCTCGACCTAACTCCGCCGCCAGATAAGCCAGCCCCGTTCTCATTCCTCGCGATGCGCCGCAAAACTGCGAGCAAGTTGGCCTTTTAATCTGCAATATGCTAAGATAGAGCAGCAGTGTGTACAAAAATTACACCCAAAATTTAGAAATAAATGTTCAAGGGAGTTGCTATAATTCGAACGACACTTCTTCATCTACAGCGGTGAACAAAAATATGGAAACACCGGAAACGGAATACGTAACCGTCCTCAACAGAGCGTGTGAAACCTGTTGGCATTGAAAACAGTTCTGCTATTTCGGAATGGATAAATACAGGGCGCGTGTGGAATTCAAGGGAATCTTATGCCATTCTTCCTACAAAACTGTGGGAAATTCAGGAAACGATGAGATTATGGCGGTAGGATTGCCAGGTGTCCGGCCTTAGCCGGACATTTCCGGGCTTTTACTTTCATGTGCGACCAAATATACAAAATTCCGACCTGTCCTGCCTGAAATAAAGGCGAGGAATAAGTATTGAATGGAATGAGAAGATACACTGTAAGGATACGTAGACATACCACCAGTGCCATTCTACAAAAAAATTGGAAATTGGATGACAGTACATTCTTTGATTGCTAGCATAATCTCACGAAATCCATGGATAAAGAAAAGACAACTTTGTCTTTGAAAAAGCTTTCTGCTCCTGAAAAGTGAAAAATTTATTTGAAATGATGTCACAATGAAGAATTTTATTCGTAATTATTGAATTTGGCAGAATATTACATAGAAATTACAGGCCGTAACGCCTACGTCGAAAGGGTGTTCCCCTTGATGAACGTCCTATGAAGAATAAACCGGAACCGGACACAATTTTTAAATTTATCCTTTCAAGACTTCCAGGCAATGACATCCAAGAAAAACGACATTATTGATAAATTGGGTTCAGACGAGAAATATTCATACTTAACTATAGATGACGGTTATTTATTTACAAAATTCACTGATATGGCCCAACTTACTGAATATCTTTCCACTTTGGCTGGCTCTGCGCACTATGCGACTTAACTTTTGAGGTCATCAGTCGCCTAGAACTTAGAACTAATTAAACCTTACTAACCTAAGGATATCACACACAACCATGAACGAGGCAGGATTCGAACCTGTGACCGTAGCAGTCGCTCGGTTCCAAACTGTAGCGCCTAGAACCGCATGGCCAGTCGGGCAGGCTATCTTTCCACTTTCCGTCACAGAAGAATAGTTGATCGTTGCTTATCTTAATGAAGAAATTTTACTTTATTTTCACATAAGATTATCGTAGGAAGAAAACTGAGCACTTAGGTGGCATAATTGGTTGGTTGATTCGGGAGAGAGGACCAAACAGCGAGTTCCTGGGACGGGTGACCGACGACCTCGGTGTTTGGTCCTCTCTCCCATTGGATTAGGGAAGGAAGTCAGCCATGACCTTTCAAAGGAACCTTCCCGGAATTAGGGAAATCACGGAGAACCTAAATCAGGATGGCCGAACGCGGGTTTGAACCGTCGTCATCCCCAATGCGAGTCCAGTGTGCTAACCACTGCGCCACCTCGCTCGGTGTTGGTATAGTAATTACCCCATTACAAGTCATTCATTGATTTTTTAAAAAAGTTTAAGCACGTTTAAATCGATTTCGCGTAAAAAAAAAACTGATCGTAATTGAAACTTCCTGGCAGATTAAAACTGTGTGCCCGACCGAGACTCGAACTTGGGACCTTTGCCTTTCGCGGGCAAGTGCTCTACCATCTTAGCTACCGAAGCACGACTCACGCTCGGTACTCACAGCTCTACTTCTGCCAGTACCTCGTCTCCTACCTTCCAAACATTACAGACGCTCTCCTGCAGAGCTCTCCTGCAGAGTGCTGCAGAGTGAAAATCTCATTCTGATCGTAATTGGTTATTTGTAGATGAGTGAAAATACCCAACTGGCTCCACTTGCACTACTGCTCATTACAATTGCTACACCTCGAAGATGACGTGCTACAGACGCGAAATTTAACCGACAGGAAGAAGATGCTGTGATATGCAAATGATTAGATTTTCAGAGCATTCTCACAAGGTTGGTGCCGGTGGCGACACCTACAACATGCTGACATGAGGAAAGTTTCCAACCGATTTCTCATACACAAACAGCAGTTGACCGGCGTTGCCTGGTGAAACGTTGTTGTGATGCCTCGTGTAAGGAGGAGAAATGCGTACCATCACGTTTCCGACTTTGATAAAGGTCGGATTGTAGCCTATCGCGATTGCGGTTTATCGTATTGCGACATTGCTGCTCGCTTTGGTCGAGATCCAATGACTGTTAGCAGAATATGGAATCGGTGGGTAATACGGAACGCCGTTCTGGATCCCAACGGCCTCGTATCACTAGCAGTCGAGATGACAGGCATCTTATCCGCATGGTTGTAACGGGTCGTGCAGCCACGTCTCGATCCCTGAATCAACAGATGGTGACGTTTGCAAGAGAACAACGTCATTTTTTCGGATGAATCCAGGTTCTGTTTACAGCATCATGATGGTCGTATCCGTGATTGGCAACATCGCGGTGAACGCACATTGGAAGCATGTATTCGTCATCGCCGTACTGTCGTATCACCCGGCGTGATGGTATGGGGTGCCATTGGTCACACGTCTCGGTCACCTCTTCTTCGCATTGACGGTACTTTGAACAGTGGACGTTACATTTCAGATGAGTTACGACCCGTGGCTCTACCCTTCATTCGATCCCTCCGAAACCCTACATTTCAGCAGGATAATGCACGACCGCATGTTGCAGGACCTGTATGGGCCTTTCTGGATACAGAAAACGTTCGACTGCTGCCCTGGCCAGCACATTCTCTCACCAACTGAAAACCTCTGGTCAATGGTGGCGGAGCAACTGGCTCGTCGCAATAGGACAGTCACTACTGTTGATGAACTGTGGTATCGTGTTGAAGCTGCATGGGGAGCTGTACCTGTTTGACTCAATGCCCAGGCGTATCAACGCCGTTATTACGGCCAGTGGTGGTTGTCCTGGGTCTGATTTCTCAGGATCTATGCACCCAAATTGCGTGAAAATGTAATCACATGTCATTTCTAGTATAAGATATTTGTCTAATGAATTCTTCTTGGTGTAGCAATTTTAACGGCCAGTAGTGTGCATTAAAAATAGGCAGTCAGGCTTTTAGCGCAGAAAATCCGGCTGAATATACCGCCGAGCCTGCTTGACTATTTTCTACTTGGGAACCCTAGCTGGTGGTGGTTAGCGAACGTAAACCCTTCCCTCCAAAGCGGACCGCAAAGGCTCAGAAATACTGAGGTCTGGTGACTGTGTTGGCCAGGAGAGATCCGACGAGTCATTCTCGACACCGGAAAATTTGTCCAGGACAATTCGAGGCCGCCCGGTGTGGCCGTGCGGTTGTAGGCGCTTCAGTCTGGAACCGCGTGACCGCTACGCTGTCTCGGACATGGATGTGTGTGATGTCCTTAGGTTAGTAAGGTTTAAGTAGTTCTAAGTTCTAGGGGACTGATGACCACAGATGTTAAGTCACATAGTGCTCAGAGCCATTTGAACCCGGACGATGCGAGCCGTTTGACTTCCTCTTACAGACATTTGTATAACTGATGAATGATTTTGGAATTCGTATTGTGTCGGTTGGCGAGTGCGACTTTCAGGTCTGCAGCGACTTTTGCAGCTGCTGTCCTCTTAGTTACAGTTGTCCTCTGTGACGATGAGTCAGCACAAGTTCCTTACGTGTTGTAACTTTAGCGTTTCTATCGAACCACTTCCTGTCTCTTTCTCATTAGAGTCCTGTATCCCCATGGCGAAAGCGCGTGAGCGGGACTCGATACCCATCACTCGCAATGCAAGCGCACGGGGTACGGAGTCGCGTCACGCGCCAACACTCTGCGCTCACTCACCGCGTGTGGGGTGCGTGGCCCTGTCACGCAACTGAAACACACTTGGCGTGACAAGCGAGCGATGCTGATAGAAATGAGAATAGTCAGTATACTCCGCGCCAGATACCTGAAGGTATGGGTGACGCCACGGAGCGAACGGCCGCGAAGCATAAGCCAGTGTATGCTCGCTAAACAGGAAACACACCTTCAGTTACTGTCAGGCAGCTCAGTTACTCCTCCCAGTTCTCCAACATCTTCACAATGAGAGTCACCACAATAACTGTTCCATCACTCTCTACACCACCTAAACGTAATATTATTTTGTCTGTTTCATCGTCGAAAAAGATTTCTTGCAGCATGCGTTCTCGCTCAATCTTTTTAACGTGTTCGCTCAACTGAATCCATACTTCTTTAGTCACTGAATTACATTTCTCTTCTCACAAATGTTTCAAAGATTTTACTTTGCTTAGAATGGTCTTCGAAGCTACCCAACCTCTCACAACAGACCAAGTATTCTGTTGAATTTTATTCCTGGTGGTAACGAGGAAGGCATAAATCAACGGAAGCTGCAGTTCCTTGAGTCTTATCAACGAAAAATTCGATGGTCCTGCAGTTCGTACCATTTAATCGACGTAATATTCGACTGTCCTTGGCTGACTTCTTTGAACAAGCTTATACAGAATACCTTCCAGCACGTCATTCGAGAATGGGATGTTTCCTTTGTCAGCCGCTTTCTCATATAGCCGGTAATAAATGGTTCAAATGGCTCTGAGCACTATGGGACTTAACTGCTTTGGTCATCCGTTCCCTTGAAATTAGAACTACTTAAATCTGACTAACCTAAGGACATCACACACATCCATGGCCGAGGCAGGATTCGAACCTGCGACCGTAGCGGTCACGCGGCTCCAGACTGTAGCGCCTAGAACCGCACGGCCACTCTGGCCGGCTATTGTCTGTAATAGAATTGGACGATGGAACACTATTTTCACCATATGATATGGAGCATTGTCGTGAATTAGTTCATAGTTAGGATTTAAACTGGGAATCACCTTTGCTGTCAACCACTTTTCATAATTTAATTGTTTCATATGGATATAGTAATCTCCCATTGCTTGATTGGACTTCCACATGATGAGCGCGTTAGGAACAGAGTTCTTTTCACCTCCTTGCATGAGTTATTATTAGGAGCCGGCCAGAGTGGCCGAGCGGTTAAAGGCGCTACAGTCTGGAACCGCACGACCGCTACGGTCGCAGGTTCGAATCCTGCCTCGGGCATGGATGTGTGTGATGTCCTTAGGTTAGTTAGGTTTAAGTAGTTCTAAGTTCTAGGGGACTTATGACCACAGCAGTTGAGTCCCATAGTGCTCAGAGACATTTGAACCATTTTTATTATTAGGAGTTGTCCCTTTGATACTGGTTTGAAGTCATCGTGAATTTTATTACCATTCCATGATTTCCTACAAATCTGTGGTGGAAAAATGAAAGTTTCATAAATGTAAACAACGTCTCTGTTTTCCTCCGTATTTTTATTAAGTGCTTCAAATACGCAATTCTTTTTTCTCGGATGTCACTTCCGCCTAACAATATGAGCCTGCCTGATTTGTTTCTTTTTTTGGAGGAAATCAAATTACTCTATTAATCGCCTTACACTAGTGTTGCTACCTTGAAAGTCTATACTCTATTTCATCCTTCAACTTCTGTTTAATTCTTTCCGCTGTAGGCACCCATTTTTTCTGTCAGATAAAAGTTTTAAACGACACTCCTCCGAACGGCTGTGTCAAAATTGTCAATGTCTGCAACTGTTTTGCGTTTACTTTTTCTTATCTGGTATTACAAATTGCCTACTCCGCCAGATTCCGATAGCCTTCTTTTCCTTTAGTTTTCTGGACACTGCTCTTCGAAATGCCTGTGGCTACTTGGGATCGCAGTTGGACTTGCTGCTACGGGGTGTTCCTTCTATGTGTGGATTTGTCTTTCATAAACATTAAAACATTATGTACAATTTTTAGAGACGGACTATTCCTACCTTTGAATTTTATAGTACTGACAGTCATCACTAATTCATTCTGCACTCACTGCGCACTAGTAACACAAACACGGAAAACCACACAACGCACATACGTGACAAGCTGAAGGCGGCCAACTGTATTAGCGCCGACAGTTGACTCTTGGCGTATGCGCAGTGGCCGCACGGCAGTTAACGCTGTAAAGGTCGCAGAGCTCGCAAACAAGTGGCGCGGAGTGTAACTTAGCACTACGTCTTCTTCGCACGATGAAGTTTCCCCGACATAGAACGGTCGGGCAAAAAATAGTTTCAAAAACGGTGAGGCTAGGTCTGTGGGACCCAATTAATGAGACACTAATAACAAGTGACAAACAATATATTTACATCAAATGACGAATTTTTATTTTTTTCAGGTACTACTACATGCTATATTCACAATATTTTTACAGTATGAATTACACAACAATTGTAAAAAATCATTTGGAAAACATACTTCTTTGTAGTACTAAACGCAAGTAAACTTGAAACACAAGTAAATTTGATTGAAATACTACTGTGAATGAGAATAAGTTGTAGAACTAAGAAGCAAAACTGTTGAATTTTGATATGGAAATTGGGGATACAATGAATATTTTTGAGATATCGTACTCTAAAGTCATCATTTTTCAAACCAGTCGCCGCAAACTATTTCAGCATGCGTCATGCAAACTTTGCAAAAGTATTGAATTCTGCTGTCCTTGCATTTGTAGCATCTTCCCCTTTTCCCTGGTTGTGGATCTTCTTTGGTGTCAGAGAGGCTAGAGACAAGCCTGCGAATTTCGTTGCGGAGGTTTTGCTGGATTGCAAGCGTTGTCAATATGGCGGTGTGATAGACTTTCCTAGGTTTCTGAGATTTTGTTGTAGCACGTTACTACACTTAGTTTTGTTTTTTCTTTTCGCCGCTGACACTGTCAAATTCCTCATCATGATACATTGACGAAATGAGCAGTACTGAACTGTTTCATTTTGGTACACATTACAGTAATGTGACGTCTTCCTAAAATCCAAACATACTTGAGTATTCTTTTTTTAGATTTTTTGGGTATAAGCTCAACTCCAATTTCAGCCTTAGTTTTTTAACGTACCAAAGCAGTAATATTGTTCTCTTGTAGTAATTTTCTGACAATTGGGTAAGAAGTAAACCAATTATCTATCGTCAGATTTCTTCCAGACTTTTTCACTGGGTCTACAAGACGCAAAACAAAATCGTCTGCCTTGTTACTTTGTACTGTCATTGTAGTTGTGCACCAGCATAGACTTTCAAATGCTTTACATAGTACGTTTTAGAACAAGCCAGCATGAAAACCTTGATACCATACTTGGCAGGTTTATTTGGGATGCACATCCTGAACCTGCACCTGCGTCTGTACGGAACGAACGTTTCGTGAGAAGTAACGTTTTCTGACTGAGCAAAACAAACACTGCAGTTGGAGACAAATATATCAGGAATGGATCTTATGGCAACAAGATTATGTTGTGCTTTTCTTTCTTTCCTCGTATGGATGTTGTCAAACCTGATACAACGACTCAAAAATCTGAAACTTTTCAATGACATAGTTGCTCGAAAGATTTCTGTTCCGGTTCCATCTGTATTCCAGAAGCATTAGATATTCATTTTATCGTCATGCAGTATTCCAGCTAAGAAAAATCGGCCAAAATAAGTCCTCAGTTCATAAAAACTAGCAGGCCTAGCCATATGTGGATCACTTGTATATTTGCTTCGAACAAAATAAATATAGATATTGGTTGATTCAAGAACTAAGTCAATTAATGGATTGTTAAAAAATAACTGCCATGATTGTAAATGTGAATGTATATCTATCGCAGCTCGAATGCTTCCAAGCAAATGCATGTTAGCCATGTTGTGACATCTTTTTCGAACACTTTGCGGGAAACAAGTTTATCTCCATTCAGTTGCTCCTTTCCTTGCTTTATAAAATCACATAGGGGACGTACTCAAATCAGTTATGAGAGATGTACTTGAATCAACAACAGGAGGTGCATCTGTGCTGGAAAAAGGCTGAAGACCCTTCTCTTCATCGCAACTTATTTCACTGTGACTGTCATTATCACTGTTCATTTCGAGGTCTGGATCCGCGTCAGAATCGTCTACCTCATTCTCTTCATCATATAAAATTCTATAAATTTCACTGTATGAAAAATTTTCTCTTGCCATTTTAAACCGTAAACTATTGACAATGATATTTCGGAAATCACAAATACACTCCTGGAAATGGAAAAAAGAACACATTGACACAGGTGTGTCAGACCCACCATACTTGCTCCGGACACTGCGAGAGGGCTGTACAAGCAATGATCACACGCACGGCACAGCGGACACACCAGGAACCGCGGTGTTGGCCGTCGAATGGCGCTAGCTGCGCAGCATTTGTGCACCGCCGCCGTCAGTGTCAGCCAGTTTGCCGTGGCATACGGAGCTCCATCGCAGTCTTTAAAACTGGTAGCATGCCGCGACAGCGTGGACGTGAACCGTATGTGCAGTTGACGGACTTTGAGCGAGGGCGTATAGTGGGCATGCGGGAGGCCGGGTGGACGTACCGCCGAATTGTTCAACACGTGGGGCGTGAGGTCTCCACAGTACATCGATGTTGTCGCCAGTGGTCGGCGGAAGGTGCACGTGCCCGTCGACCTGGGACCGGACCGCAGCGACGCACGGATGCACGCCAAGACCGTAGGATTCTACGCAGTGCCGTAGGGGACCGCACCGCCACTTCCCAGCAAATTAGGGACACTGTTGCTCCTGGGGTATCGGCAAGGACCATTCGCAACCGTCTCCATGAAGCTGGGCTACGGCCCCGCACACCGTTAGGCCGTCTTCCGCTCACGCCCCAACATCGTGCAGCCCGTCTCCAGTGGTGTCGCGGCAGGCGTGAATGGAGGGACGAATGGAGACGTGTCGTCTTCAGCGATGAGAGTCGCTTCTGCCTTGGTGCCAATGATGGTCGTATGCGTGTTTGGCGCCGTGCAGGTGAGCGCCACAATCAGGACTGCATACGACCGAGGCACACAGGGCCAACACCCGGCATCATGGTGTGGGGAGCGATCTCCTATACTGGCCGTACACCACTGGTGATCGTCAAGGGGACACTGAATAGGGCACGGTACATCCAAACCGTCATCGAACCCATCGTTCTACCATTCCTAGACCGGCAAGGGAACTTGCTGTTCCAACAGGACAATGCACGTCCGCATGTATCCCGTGCCACCCAACGTGCTCTAGAAGGTGTAAGTCAACTACCCTGGCCAGCAAGATCTCCGGATCTGTCCCCCATTGAGCATGTTTGGGACTGAATGTAGCGTCGTCTCACGTGGTCTGCACGTCCAGCACGAACGCTGGTCCAACTGAGGCGCCAGGTGGAAATGGCATGGCAAGCCGTTCCACAGGAGTACATCCAGCATCTCTACGATCGTCTCCATGGGAGAATAGCAGCCTGTATTGCTGCGAAAGGTGGATATACACTGTACTAGTGCCGACATTGTGCATGCTCTGTTTCCTGTGTCTATGTGCCTGTGGTTCTGTCAGTGTGATCATGTGATGTATCTGACCCCAGGAATGTGTCAATAAAGTTTCCCCTTCCTGGGACAATGAATTCACGGTGTTCTTATTTCAATTTCCAGGAGAGTAGTTCGCAATGTAACTCAATGGTAGCCGGTCGTTGTGGACAAGCTGTTCTAGGCGCTTCAGTCCGGAACCGCGCTGCTGCTACGGTCGCACGTTCGAATCCTGCCTCGGGTGTGGATGTGTGTGGTGTCCTTAGGTTAGTTAGTTTTAAGTAGTTCTAAGTCTAGGGGACTGATCACCTCCGATGTTAAGTCCGACAGTGCTTAGAGCCATTTGAACCATTTTCAATTTAATGATAGGCCTACACCAAAATAAAAGTGGTATCGCACTGGCAGAAATTAGTAACGTAAACGGTCGGGCTTGGTCTGACAGATCCGTGCGGTTTTTGGAAGACTGCCAGACAATGACTAAAAGCAAAACCACTTTCACGACGTGAACGCTTTCTCTCGGATCTTACAGGAAACTAGCAGAGCATTCGAGTCAAATCAGCAACTAGAGTATAAGTGTGGTATCACAGCCAGACACCACACTTGCTAGGTGGTAGCTTTAAATCGGCCGCGGTCCGTTAGTATACGACGGACCCGCGTGTCGCCACTGTCTTTGATTGCAGACCGAGCGCCGCCACACGGCAGGTCTAGTGAGACGTCCTAGCACTCGTCCCAGTTGTACAGCTGACTTTGCTAGCGAAGCTACACTGACAAATACGCTCTCATTTGCCGAGACGATAGTTAGCATAGCCTTCAGCTACGTCAATTGCTACGACCTAGCAAGGCGCCATTACCAGTATATTGAGATTGCACTTATGTATCATCAAGACCGATGTTCTCCAATTATGGAATAAAGTTAAGTATTACATCAACTATGTACTTTATTTGCTATATTAACTACTTTACACTGTGCCAGACCTCACGCAAGCCTGCGTGAGCTAAGCGCGTGCATTTCGGCAACTTCGCATAGTGACTTGGCTGTCTTGCCAAGTCACAACAATAAGAATATAAATTCCGTGGAACAAAAACTAGTGGTACATGTCAAATTAAACACCTTTCAGCCGTCAGTTTTTAGCCCATAAAATAAGGCTGAAAATTCATGGCTGAAAGGTGTTTAGTTTGACATCCTCTATCGAACAGCCGAGTCCCGTAACCATCGCTAAAAAGATGGACATTCAGAAAAACTAGTGGCTCTCACAGTCCCAGTCGGACCGTTCTAGGATTAAAAACACAATGTCTTTTGAAAAGACATGACCCTTTTTTAAAGTTCTTAAAATATTGTGCCGTGCTACAATCATAATGGAATAAAACGCCTTTCAGAAACGTGTTTTGAAATTAAATGTAGCGTACATCTAGACAACTGGTGCGTTATATTCTGCACACTGACATAGTTGTTTCGGTAAAGTGTGGTTTAGAGACGCGGCCTCAAGCGTCTTGTCACGGTCCGCGCGGCTCCCCTCGCCGGAAGTTCGAGTCCTCCCTGTGGCATGTGTGTGTGTGTGTGTGTGTGTGTGTGTGTGTGTGTGTGTGTGCGTGTGTGTGTGTGTGTGGTCCTTAACGTAAGTTAGTTTGAGTTAGATTAAGTAGTGTGTAAGCGTAGCGACCGATGACCTCAGTAGTTTGGTCCCATAAGACCTTACCACAAATTTCCAGATTTACTTTTCGATCTTACGTCTTCGCCCCAAGAATACTGCCAGTTTCCTTCTTATTTTGCTGCGTAAAAAGTTTTTGCTCTCACAAATCACACAATGAAGTCAGATCATCATAGACAGTTAACTGATGAAAGGACCATATTTAGTTTAGATTAGTAGTGGAAGGAGATACGCAGACTGTTTTTCGGTTCGTTAGTACCGTAGTCATGGGTGTTGATTCATAGGAAACCACGTCGCATATTTCCATTTACTTCTGTATCTTCTTTCTTTCCCACCAATTCCTTAAATTAATTTCGATTACTGCACCTGTCTCTGACATCTCACTTGAAACCATTTCTCTCTCTCTTTATGTTCTAATGAATGTTGAACTCAGGATCATTTATCAATCTCCTGGGTACAGACACAATTGCAAAACAAAAGGAGAAAGTCTCGTAAATTGTCATTACATAGTACAGTTTCCAGAATGAGATTTTCACTCTGCAGTGGAGCGTGCGCTGATATGAAACTTCCTGGCAGATTAAAACTGTGTGCCCGACCAAGACTCGAACTCGGGACCAGCTGCCAGGAAGTTTCATATCAGCGCACACTCCGCTGCAGAGTGAAAATCTCATTCTGGAAACATCCTCCAGGCTGTGGCTAAGCCATGTCTCCGCAATATCCTTTCTTTCAGGAGTGCTAGTTCTGCAAGGTTCGCAGAAGAGCTTCTGTAAAGTTTGGAAGGTAGGAGACGAGATACTGGCAGAAGTAAAGCTCTGAGACCGGGCGTGAGTCGTGCTTCGGTAGCTCAGTTGGTAGAGCACTTGCCCGCGAAAGGCAAAGGTCCCGAGTTCGAGTCTCAGTCGGGCACACAGTTTTAATCTGCCAGGAAGTTTCACATAGTACAGTTGTTTAGCGCGCCAAGTGCAACACGCCACATTCTTCTAGCAGCGTCGAGGAATGCCCGAAGCCGCCGTTATGGCGCATCAGCAAGTCAGAAGCTAGGCGCTGTCCCCATTGCATTGCGTGTGTTTCGTCTGAAGTTGCAAGCCACGTGCATGCCACGTGCCACACTTACTCGTAACTGTCTTTTTAAAAGACTCTGCCTCCAAAGCCGCTCCTCTTGTGAGAAGCAAGACGGAGTAGCTCCCTTCATTTCATTCCTACCCCGTCTCGCAGCGCAGTCCCAGTGGAACGAAACGTGGACAAATACTTGCATGGGTTTTAAGTTAACGTCGACTGTAAAGGAGAATACAGTTGTTTACCCATTTTCTATAGATTGCGTAAATATCTACACTGATGAGAGAAAACATTATGACCATCTAATTAATAGCTTGTTTGTCACTCTCTGGAATGAAACATGTAATTAATTCTGCGAATCAAGGGTCCGACAGTTAGTTGGTAGGTTTATGGAGGTATGTGGCATTAGATGTCCACGCACAGGTTTTGTAAAGAACGATCCGCTGATATGTGCGCGCGGTGATGGCTTCCGATAGCGACCCATATGGTTTCCACAGCATTTACATCAGACGAATTTGATCGCCGTCACGTCAAGGTGAGTTCACTACGACTCTCTTCAAACCACAGTAGCACAGTTGTGGCTCCGAGACACGGAAAAACGACATCGCCGTCGAGGAAGACAGCAAGCACGAAGGGATGATGGTGCTTCGAGCATGCCAGACTGTCTTCGATTATTGCTACAGGTTCCACGAAAACGCAAGGGAATGTCTCGCATAGTATAACACTGCTCTGACCAGCCTACGTCCATGCCGCGCTGCGCGTTTTGAGCCATCGTTCACCTCGACGACGGTGTTTGTGAAACGACCCTCGACCTTTTGCAGCAAAAATGCGATTCACCCGGACATTCCACGACTTTTCATTGATCGACGGACGAATTTTGATGGTCCCGTGCCCAGTGCATTCGTAAATGACGATGCCGTTGGGTCAACATGTGAATACGTAGAGGTGGTCTGCTGCAGGGCTCCATGCTCAACAATGTACGATGAACGTTGTGCTCCAAAACATTTGTGCGATCACCAACATTGTGCTCTTTCGGCAGAGATGCCACAGATCATCAACTATCCTACTTTACAGAGAAGACAAGCCTCTGAACCCCGGCAGTGTGAAGAGTCGTGGACGTCCAACTATTGAGCACCTAAGGGTAGTTTCACTGCCCATCTCCCTCATTCCGTAAATGCTCACGACAGTAGCACGTGAACATTGGACCAGCTTCACCGTTTTCGTGATACTCGTTCACAGGCTCTGCGTAATAATCGTCTGCCCTTTGTCAAAGTCTTTTATCTGAATAAATTTCTCCATTTGCAGCCTATATCTTCGCGAGGGTGATGGCTTGTCCGTGTCTGCTCAACCCCCATACTTTCGTTACCGGGTCACGCACTTGCAACACCACCAGCCGACATCCAAAGTCGCGGTGGGCATTTGTCAAAATGTTTTGCTTATCAGTGTATTTTGCTTTGCGTAACTTAGTGCATGAGAGAGACGGCTATGAAACTGAAGATACATTTCCGATAAATGGGTTCCAAGAGTTCCAGGCAACTGGACAGATACGTCGAGAAATTTAAAAAAAAAAATGTGTAGAACATAATGATATATTAGTTTTTGATTTCACCTGCGTCCGTAGACAGGCAGTTTTAGAAAATATAACTGTGTTCCTGATTGTACAGGGGAAAAGATTTTCATAACCCAAGGTGCCTACTCTCTTTAATACTTATATGGACGACCCTATCCGAAAATTTAAAGAAAAAGCGCCAGAAGGGATCCGTATAAGTAAGATTAAATGTATTAATACACTATCATATACTGATGACATTATGTTAATACAAAATACTGAAGACGAACTACAAAAATCAGTCTACCTTTTAACTTTATTGGAAACGATTATATGGTACCGCCGATAAGGTCAGGCCGTTTTGTAGCTAAAAAGTCAAAAATATTTCCATTGCTTGTGTGTTGTTGTTATAGCTGCTCAAGACAGTGATCGGAAAATGTGTTAAGAACCATTTGGAAAGATTATTTGTACCACGTGCAATGAATCCACAGGGGTCTATATTCTGTAGATGAAAGTTGCCTCCAACTAATATTGCCTGATCGGATTATTTCCATGCTACTGAGTGTAGGAATTGTTTTAATGATTTTACAACAATTACAGTAGTATAGAAGAGGCAAAAAAATCAGATTATTGAATCCACCCATACTGTTTACTCGTGTCCCGATCTCTTTGCACTCATAACTCAGTTTCTACTTAGACAGACATAATATTCATGACAACTGCGTTCCTCATCGGTCTGAAGATATGCAATTTGAACCCATGTTAAATGGACATTTTTGTCTTGTTTTGCTCCATACTACCACCACTGAAAATATGCAATATTTACTTTTTAACGTATTGTAGGTGATACTGCAATGTAAAACACGAAATATTTCGGCTACTGAAAATCTGAAAGTGACGCACCTTATATTGAAAAATATATTTTATGGGAAAAATGCGAAATATAGGGTAGCATTTGGTAACGAGAAATATTGACAGATTACCTAAGATGGCAAAACCAATAACAGAAGTCCGTTTGATAGAAGTCATCAAGCTACTACCAGTAAAAGGATGTGCGGGGGCAAAATCAAATGAAATATCTACGACATGATACAGAGAGGAAAAAGGAGGCAAATTTAAGGAGTGCTCGTAAGTCGCAAACGAACCATCACGTCGGAATTCGCAAAATATCTCGGCAGAAACGCCAAATGCTTGTGAAGGCCATTACATTGCTCATTAGATTGCTGCTCGTTTCGTTCACAGTAACGTTAGCTATATTATTCAGTCCCCACCTAACAGTCACCTCCGAAATCGCTACACGTTTCGAAACAAAAGAAAAGAAAATGCACACCTTTTATCATGAAGTAACGTCCCCTGCAAATCACAGTTACAGCAGGTTTTTACGAAATAATATTGTAAGTAAGTCTTTTATAGTATATATATATATATATTTCCTGAAAGGTCCACTACATCGACGACGATTCTAAACTAGTTCATGGCTCCTTTGCGAAACAGGCTAAAACAGCCTCTTTTTATCATTGCCAGCCTTCCTACAACCCGCGCTAAAATCGATGTTTAGCGCAAATCAGTGGTTGAAAATCGTGGAAACGGAGAGTAAAAACATACACAGTGAACGAGACGAATCGGGATGAGTTCTTGGTGATAAGTTCCTATATGACCTATGACCAAACTGCTGAGGTCATGCTCCCCTAGGCTTACACACCACTTAATCTAACTTAAACTTACAAAAAAGGACAACACACATACAGCCATGCCCGAGGGAGGACTCGAACCTCCAACGGGGGAAGCCTCGCGAACCATGGCAAGGCCATAGACCGCGCGACTACTCCACGCAGCGATGATTTTTTATATATTGTCACCATGAACGGTTGACAAAAGCTACTGTTGTACCTTACTGTGAAGGATTTGCTATTCAGTGGCGACTGGTTGAGAGGTTCCATCGCATTCGGGAGGACGTCGGTTCAATCCCGCGTCCGGCCATCCTGATTTAGGTTTTCCGTGATTTCCCTAAATTACTCCAGGCAAATGCCGGGATGGTTCCTCTGAAAGGGCACGGCCGACTTCCTTCCCCATCCTTCCCTAATTCGATGAGACCGATGACCACGCTGTCTGGTCTCCTTCCCCAAACAACCAACCAACCAGAGGTTCCATGCCCTCTTTTGCATATCGCCTCTCATTTTCATCAATTTTATTAGTGTTTTACGTCATTGCACGATGGTAACAGGCTGAATCAGGTTATTGTAACGAGAGTATTTGTACTGAGAGCTCAACATGCTTTTCACTTGATTCCTATGCATGTTGGGTTAATTCCCTGGGTGGCCTGTGCGAGGCGAGCACCAGGGGACGCGGCACACTGTGTTTCTGGTTGGGGACTGCACTTCTGAGAATACTGAGAGGGTCGTACATCAATGGGCTTAAACGCCTGGAGAAACGGCTGATGCTGGTCGAGTTTCGCCTATTGTACGCTTGGCGAAACGACCTGCGAGACGTCTGAGTTTCGCCACAGTTTATGTGTTTACCATACCGGCGCGTCTGGAATGAAGACTGCTGGCACCGAGTGATTGCATTGTTCTCATGATTCTGAGAATACTTGTGGACAGTGCCCTGCAGAGCACGACTGTCTTGCGCCGGATGGCCGGTGGTCTAGTCATGTTGTTTTCGCAGCCGGTCAGACAGCAAGTTCAGTGACCTCAGCTGAATAGCAGAGTCATGATTGGTCAACTTAAACTGAGGCTAGTTGACATCATAAAGCCCTGCTCGAAATTGGAGGGAACGGTCGCCATTGGCGCGAATGACGTTCTGAGACAGTGTGGGGCAATTTTGGAATCAGCTCTGAATGCTGATTCACGGTTTTCGAGGACAGTAGGAAGTTGAGCAATGTTGGCTTCGCTCTTGCGTTGCGCAGGTGCAGGGCATTCAGAATCTGATCTTTGTCGGAGTCAGACGGACTTCCGACTTAGTCGCACTCTTTCGGCAGAACTCAGAATTCTCTGACGGCCTTCGAGGCCAGGGGTTGAAACAGAGTTGCTGCACAGCGGAAGTCTGAGCCTACATCATGAGAACGATGCCTACCGACGACCTGTTACAGATTTCGGGATTGGTAAAGTATTTTGTAGCTCCGGCATTGTAGCACCTAGCAATTTTATACTGAAATACTCAGCAGCACGCGCGCTCGCTTTGCTACAAATCCACCTTGCCTGTTTCTCCATGTGGTCCCATTTGAGCTCTCACTACTAATCGCGATATTGCAGTAGAGTCGGGAGAGTAATACTTGATTCATTAGGTAAGGAGCGAATAGTGCCACCGGCGGCAGGTTTTTGAGGGCTTCAAAATCTTAAATTTCATTACTGTCCGAAAAGGATGAAATAAGCAAGACAATAGAAGTTTTATATAAATGAAGAAGTCCGAGAATAAGCAGAAAATACAAATCAATCATAAAATGTAGGGTCTTACAGGAAATTATCTACGGTTTTATTTTTCATAAAAATGACAAAGGAATCACTGGAGTTCGTCACCTTGTTTGCGTCTTTCTAAATAGCAAATGTAGGTGTAATCTGATTAAAATTACTTGATAGCTGGCACTTCACGTGTTGCAGCTGGTTTCCTCCAGTCAGAATAGGTTCGCATTTTGTCAACTACAGTGAATTTTTTTATTTCTGATTCCTTGCTCCATCATTATTGTCATCGTATTGATTTCATTTACTCTTGGTTTTCTTCGTATCACTATTTTTTCGTTTAGAATCTGCATGTGTCACCTATAATCTGCAGCTAGGTGTCTAGGAGAATTGTTCATCGATTGGTAAGCGGCGGCTCGTGTAGCTAGTGTGAGGATAGTTTCAGATAACCAATGACGGCGAGAAATTACAATCTACTTTTAGTGCTGAAACTGAATTTTTTCCCGTGTTCAGTTCTCTCGTAGGGGTTAGCTTTAATCGCCGCGAACAATGAGAACGTAATTTTAGTACTGTCGCAGATTGTTGACGCCGCGTTCTCGGATACGTAGCACATCACGAGGTTGTGGTTAGCTTAGGACATGGGTGCAAATTCAAGGATACAAAACGCGTCGTCTGCCGCAGTTCAGTAATTGTTCACTTAAAATGATCTGTCGATAGAGCATCCCGCACTACTTCGGACATACCTCGCGGCGGCCACATCCAACATTGCTCCGCGTTACACATTCACAGTATCACTTGTGAAGCGACGTGCCTTGTATGCGTGTGTGTGTGTGTGTGTGTGTGTGTGTGTGTGTGTGTGTGTGTGTGTGTGTCTGTGTCTATGTCTGTGTCTGTGTGTTACCAATAAACGAGCGTTTGGCAAACGGCAGCCGATATAGCAAGAACGTAGCGGCAAGTGAGAGACGTCAACTATCAAGTAATTTTAATCGGACTATGGTGGGAACGTTGCCAACTCAGTTTCTAGAGTCTGCGGAGGATACGGTGACCGATGCTCAGTGATCAGTTTCGACCAAAGCGCTGACCGAGTTCTTTCGTTTGTTCGGAAGGGGAGGCCAACAATGTTTCTGCCATCTTTCGGCCGGTCGGTGATGACAGAATCGAGGCGCACACCCTGCAATCATTCTCAAACTATTTTACGGAAACTAATCCGTAAAAAACTTTCATTTTTGGGGTAGTTGTAGCTTTATATGTCAGGTTCATGATGATGTGACCATAATTTCGTTAATGGTCAAAGTTATTGTGATATTTACGCGAAAGTAACCAACTGCGCGACATTCGAAAACGTTTGCAATGAAATATAGGTGTTGCTATGATTTTGCGTTTGGTACTTATCGCATGGTATGTTACAGCGTATGAAATTTAGTTAACGTATCGAATTTTTCTTTTGACTTGGGTAGAGGTGTGTATCTTTTACCATCTTGGAAACATTGATCTGATGCAGCACACTCGTTTGCGATCGCACCACACCATCGATAGAGCCAGAGTGAAACAGCCGCAACATTTGTCACATTCCATTAACGGTTTGAGATATTCAAAAGAGATTTTGGTAAATTATAGCACACAACGAGGAGTGGATTTGCCGTATAGTTATTAAGCCAAAATCCATTATCTATAGCGTTATTACATCAACGCTGGCCTTTTTCTGTGCAAGAATGTAATTTTTATTTGCCATCGATAGCTGATGAAAAGAAAAATGCTATGGGTTTTGGAGCAATATAAGTTAAGAGTTTTCACGTTTTCCTCCTTTTTTTACTGAGGATGTGCTTTTTCATAAGCTACTGACGTTACTTTTCCTCAGTTCCTCACTTAATAAACTTAACAAACCACTGTTTCAGAATTCTCTCGCAATTGTGTCTACACAAAATGTTAATCAGAAGACATTGTGTAAATTCCGCTGTGTTTGGCAAAAGAAGCTACTTTTAATATGGCAACAAGAGAGACATGTAAGTTTTGCTCAAAATTCGCCACTCATGCCACTTCTCTGAAAGTTGTCAATGGTTAACAAACCAAGTAAAAATTCATCACTGCATTTTCAGCGGAATTCTTTTTAGATACTAACCAAAGGGAAGGCGACATCTTCTTGAATAGCCATCACGCAAGTGTGGGCGTGGAAGAGCTCCACTTAATATTTACAAAAAGTTGAGTGTAAGGTTCAGTTTTAGAGCGACACTTCCCCTCCAGCACTCGGCACTTCCCCTACAAAGTCTGCCCATAACCCTCACCACTATTGCTCTCCCCACTCATTCCCCTGCCTATAGAGCATCTACAGGCCACAGTATTCTATGCAGACTCTACCATGCACCTTCAAAACTCTTGAAAAGTATCTACATCAGGTTGAAAATCCCTACAAAATTGAAAACTATGTGACCTATACTGCACTATAAAGGCAAGTCTTTGTTCAACATTGTTACCAAAAATCTGGAAAAGTTCTTGACCGACATACTTCAAATTTTTGCACACTACTCTAAACATTCCGATGGATGAAGGCTATATATGTATATTTTTAATCAGCAGTGCATTGTTTTTCTGTTAAAATCGACTGTGAGAAGAAAAATTGCTGCCCTGGGAAAATAAACAGCTTTGTTATCTTTCTTGCATTAAGTTTGGATTATGATAGCAGGACATTTACACCATTTGACTGTTGCTCCGTTATTATATTCTTTCTGCTTATAAATAATTATAAACAAAAACTGTATACATAACAATGTGCTATCTTTCGTTCCTTGCATTCGCTTTTAACAGAAAACAGGAAAGTTGTAGATATGGGTTATGGTTAAATCCTGCTATAGAGTCTGAGTCGTTAGAAACTTTGTAATCCTACCAGTTCACAGATTAAAACTATGCGAAATACTATGACTGAAGCTCCTATCCTCACTGATCCAGCAGCAGGAGATGTCACTCATACCCCATATACCAATTACAACAACCGATTTACCCCTTCGTTTTAACCGACTTCAGTGCCCAAACGAGGTTGTGTTGGCAGAAATAACAAACAAGGTTCTAGATTATGGGGATAGGAAATGGACTTTGAGAGGGGGAGGGAGGAGATGGACAAGGGAAAGACAGAGGAGGTAATGGACAGGGAGAGTGGAGAGGAGGTGATGGACAGAGAGATGTGGGAGGGCAGAGATATGAAAAAAGAGAAGAAAGCAGACGAAAGAGACAGAGAGAGTGTCTAGAAGGAGATGAGGATTTACACCCCAATTTGGAGCTGAAACATCTAAGCCGCATTGCATGAACTGATTACCCAGTTCCGTTGTATTTAAGACTGTCTGGGTTCCAGAAACTTTATTCAGGATATATCTTATAGTTTCCTCTACAGTAAATTTTCCCTTAATGTACTGGGGACACATTGGCCATTTATTCTCTTTTTTTTGTCAACAAATAAAGCATTTATAAGTAAGTGACTCTCTGTTCTATGCCCTTTCACTTTCTACAACAGAAACGAAGACGATACCGCCGACAATGCAGTACTTAGCTATGGTGGTTGCTACGGATATCGCGCCGCACACTCCGCTCTGCTCAGTGGACGAGAAATTGTGATAAAAAAGTTAATTTTTGAATTATAACTCAAAAGTTATTACAATGAAAAAGTTTGACATCTGTTTCACTGACTGGTGCCCCATACCAGCCCAGCTCTTAAAGACGTATTTACACGAAAGGGACATATGAGTAAATGTAGTATGGGAAGATTAGGTTGGTTGGTTAGTTGGTTGAAGACATCAGTGAAAATAAGGAGTCGTGCATAGACGACATTGTGAAAATGGTTGACTATGTCTGAAATTGCAAGGAGAGGGACTGACATATGAAAGTTACTTTCGTCGTTAAGCCATATAAACCAGAATATATATAACGGATTTAGTGAAGAAGCTCCATCAGGTTGTTCACAGGATGATGCGTTATTGTAGAGGAAGGTAGCAACGCCAAAAGGCTATCGGAAGGTGCAGGAGCTGCAGCGACTGGCAGCTGATCTTGCACGTAAGTAAACGCAACACTTTGTAATGGTCGCCTGGTCGTAGATATTGCTAATTGCTATAATCGCACTATTTCACTCCCATTTACGGAGCTTGTTAGCACTTGATGTTAGGTTGGCGCCATTACAATGCATTGTAGTAATCACTGCTGCTTGCTGGATCGCTGCTGTGTCTCGATGTTGATGCTGGCTCTAAATCTGGTTGTCTAGGGTTAAAAACATGAGGTCCCGTGTTTTGTTTTATGTGCTTTTGGTGATAAAGGATGAGCGAAACCAACAAATATGTAAACTTCAAATATTTATTTCTCTGGTGGCCATCTTAATTCCACTGTCCACCAAAGACTATGACACAACACAACTTCCTTTACATGTTCTTTGGATTGTTTATCCACCTCAAACAATAACACGCAAACACACTGTACCAAAGTGACATTCCGACTGCCTCTCGACCCTTCTTGCTGCTCGTATTTATAACATTGTCAAAGAACTACTAAAAAGAGATATAGTTTACAAGTCACATGTACATCTGTTATCCTAATTTGTGCAGAAAAGTTATTAATTTGCATCGAGTGACATAATTTAACATGTTATTAAAATGACAGACAGATTTGTTGACTTGACAGAATAATTCTTTGTTACAAAAGTCCGTTTTCTAGAAGTTTGTCAATTGACTTCTCTAATTTGCATAAATAAGTAATTAACATGAATTATTAAGAAATACATTGGTTTTCGTCTAAAACAGGATTGATTTCGTGAATACTAAGTGAAACCGCTCCTAGTGAACAAATAGGTTTCACTGGGTGATTTTTATTTAAGGAGATCCAAAATACCTAAGTTGTACACTATTTTTCGTACTTCATATTAATTATTTAAGATGAACTCAGTGTTTTTACATGATGACATTTGCTGTATCAGTGATCAAGTGATATTAACTTTCGTGTGGGTTAGTTATTCAGTATAATTTAATGGGTTGACTGTTTATGGAGACATGTTACGCAATCATTGTTAACATACACAATAACTTTTCTATAATCATAAATACTCGTTAAACTGGTTGAATTTGGAGGGTATCGCATACTTCGGTACAGTAAAGCCTTTAATATGTTCCGTTACAACTTACAGCAAAAACAGGTGAAGAGATCAAGCCGAACAGTTGAACTCTTGATGAAGAATCGCTGGAAACACTAACAATCATAAAATACCTAGAAATAATATTTTGGAGCTACCTGGATTGAAAGATCATATCAAACAAAATGTAGGAAAGCAGATGCTAGGATGAAATTCATAGCAAGGTTCTGAATAGATCCATTAAATTAGTGGCTTACAAAACACTTTGTTCGACCGATTATTGAATATTGCTCATTAGCTCTTACCGGGCTGAAATAATATAAGAGATGGATAATATCCAACGGAGAGAGGCGCATTAGGTAACGGGATGGTTTACTCGATGGGAGGGCCGTATGGAGATGCCACAAAAGAGACGTTCATCATCAGCAAAGAGTTTACTATTCAGATTCAGAGTGCGCTGCGAGAAGATTCGGGACCTTATTACATCCTCATACGTATGTCTCGAGGAATGCCAACGAGGAGAAAATGTGAGACATTCGAGCTGATACGACGTTTGCCGAGAACGTCATTCCCCAGCTCCATTCGTGGATGGAACAAGGAAGGGGAACTATGAGAAGAACACTCAACCACACGCCGTAAGATGCCTTTAGGAGTTAAGATACAGATGTAGATGTTTGTCCCACAAACTACAATGCTGAAGTACCTGAGGTACGTGGGGAGGTTGATTAAAAAGTATAGGCTAGTTTGTAAGCCGCCTGAGCCTTTGTGTGTGTAATTACACTAATGGACTGTTATGCTTATTACGCAATACGCAGACTCAGATACTTCTCTGGAGGGATAAGCCCTTAGCTTTATTACTTGGTCATCTTCTTTGTTTGTCACAAGATGACAACCGTTATTTAATGAACTACTCCACTGCGATAATCAAGTATAACATTGCCATCTTTGTTCGGTCCCCCAAACCCCACAAACAATACAGGTCACTCCATCCGACAAGATATTATCTTTCTAATGACATAGATTGCCAGTAGCTTTTAAAAGAATTAGGTGTCTCACACGAGTTCTCTACTAACCAAGACGTTAATAATGTACGGTAGCGCCGATCTCTCTCTCTCTCTCTCTCTCTCTGTGTGTATATGTATGTATGTGTGTGTGTGTGTGTGTGTGTGTGTGTGTGTGTGATTGTGTGAAGTACTCGAAAACAATAACGTCATTCCTTTCCGTTGAGCTTAGCAAAGATATTTGTGAGCTTTCCTTAACATGTTACAATCCCCATGGAAGAATCTCAAGTAGTATGCAAATCGTAAGGGAAAACAACAATGGCAACAAACCATCGATTCAGCCCAGACTGCATGGTCAAAGAGTCAATTGTTAAGACGCTTTCACGCGAGAAGCTCTTAATCCGTGTGTGATTTCCGTTCTGCTATGAGTTTTCATTGGTTACGAAATATGCAGCATACTGAGATTCAACATTTCCGAGCTTTACGCCATTCACATCGTTTCATATAATTACATAGTCATCTCTATCTGGAAGACATTCGATCGGTTCAGCACTGTCGTTTACTGAATGAAATACGGGGTGGTTATAACTAAAGCGCCCGGTGTGGGCTATAATTATCGTGTGAGAGACATACTTAGCACATATGCTAATGCGTTAATGGATAGTCAACTTACGTTGCAAAAAATTGGTTCCAATTTTGGCCACCGTGTACATATCTAGCGCTAACAATGCAATAGCCGGCCGGAGTGGCGGAGCGGTTCTAGGAACTTCAGTCTGGGACCGCGCGACCGCTACGGTCGCAGGTTCGAATCCTGCCTCGGGCATGGATGTGTGCGATTTCCTTAGGTTAGTTAGATTTAAGTAGTTATAAGTTCTAGGGGACTGATGACCTCAGAAGTTAAGTCCCATAGTGCTCAGAGCCATTTGAACCATTTTTTGAACAATGCAACAAAGACGTATAGAAATGTTTCCGTATGTAATGGATTAGGAACGGCACTTGAGCAGAGAAGGTCAAACAAGCGAGCAGGAAAAGGATGAGATTAGTATTTAACGTCCCTTCGAGTACGAGGCCATCAGAGACGGAGCACAAGCTTGGATTAGGGATGGATGTAGAAGCAAAGCAGCCACGCCCTTTCAAAGGAACGTTATCAGCACCTGCCTTAAGCGATTTAGGGAAATCACATAAAACCTTAATCAGGAAGGCGAGACGGGGGTTTGAACCGTCGACCTCCCAAATGCGAGTCCAGTGTGCGGACCACTGTGCTACCTCGCTCGATCAAGCAAAAGGCGTAATGGTGATTTTATTACTAATCGCCACTTAACAGTTGGTTTAGTATTAACATGGGAGACATCGACAGGATTCTGCATCTGTAAAACGGTCTGACCTACATTTGCTCGTAGCAATTCCACAGCAATCTGAGCAACGTGTTCCTGTGTAATGAGCTTCTGATCAGATATGAACCGAAAGTGTCCCTGGTATACAAGTTGTTTTAGATATCCTCTGATCCAAAACTCTCATGGATTCAGATCAAGTGCTCTTGCAGGCCATGCATCTGGAAGGTTGGATTAAGCAACCTTTCGCTGCGTGAGCGACATGAGGTGTTGCCCCATCTTGCATGAAAATAGTGGTCTCCTCACAACTATGCTCTTACAAAGCAGGAATCCAGTGCTGTAGAAAGAGGTCTCGATAACGCACAGACGTCAGCGTATACATGATACGTGACCTGAGTGTATTCTCTTCAAAGTAGAACTGACCCAGATTAAAGGTTCTTGTGAATCCGCACACAGGCGAGTGCGATAGATCTTCGTGCCATTAACGTGGTTTAACGGAACCCCGGATCCGGAAGATCTGTGCATTCATTGCACCCTGCAGTGTAAAGTGTGACTTGTCACTGCATAGAATATTGCCCGGCCAAATGCCATCATCTTGATGCGCGCCAGAACCCTAAGAGCAAATTCAAATCATTGTTGTGGATCATGAGCTTTCAGTTGTTGCACCGTGTGTGTCTAGTACGGCTTTTTTTATTTTTGGGTCATCAATCATCTGTCTGGTTTGATGCGGCCCGCCACGAACTCCTCTCCCGTGCCAACCTCTTCACCTCAGAGTAGCACGTGCAACCTACCTCGCTGTATGTATTCCAATCTCTGTCTTCCTCTACAGTTTTTGCCCTCTACAGCTCCCTCTAGTACCATGGAAGTCATTCCCTCATGCCTTAACAGATGTCCTACCATTCCGTCCTTTCTCCTTATCAGCGTTTTCAACATACTTCTTTCCTCTCTGATTCTGCGCAGAACCTCCTCTTTCCTTACCTTATCAGCCCACTTCATTTTCAACATTCGTTTGTAGCACGTCTAAAATGCTTCGATTCTCTTCTCTTCCGGTTTTCTCACAGTCCATGTTTCGCTACCATACAGTGCTGTACTCCAGACACACTTTCTCAGAAATTTCTTCCTCAAATTAAGGCCTATGTTTGATACTAGTAGGCTTCTCTTGACCAGGAATGCCCTTTTTGCCATTGCTAGTCTGCTTTTGATGTCCACCTTGCTCCATCTGCCATTGGTTGTTTTACTGCCTAGGTAGCAGAATTCCTTAACTTCATCTACTTCGTGAGCATCAATCCCGATGTTAAGCTTTTCGTTGCTCTCCTTTCTGCTACTTATCATTACTTTTGTCTTTCTTCGATTTAGTCTCAATCGATATTCTGTACTCATTAGATTGTTCATTCCATTCAGCATATTATTTAATTATTCTTCACATGTCATCAGCTAATCATATTATTGATACCCTTTCACCTTGTACGGCTAACAGTGTAAAATAGACCGCTAGAATTTACGTGCTATTGACCATGGGACAGACGATTCATGCGATACTGCACGAGCTCTACCACTATCTGCAACCTCGTCAGTAACATAGACCGGAATAAGACGCCTTCCTCTTCCTGGTGCCACACCAAGCTCACCAGTAGTTTCGAATTCCATTATCATCTTCTTTAAACCATTGAATGTCATCTGGCTTCTTCTTAGCCCTGCCTGTCAGCGATAAGCTCTCAATGCTCCACTGTAATTGCTGCCGTCTACATAAAACAGATTTAGCAACAGCACACATTTTCTCTTCTCGACAGCCATACTGTTCACTCACGTTATGGCTTGTCAAATGAGAGGGTGGATATCACACTTTGTATAGCGCCAGATTTGCTCCTGGTGGCCAAAACTAGAACTAATTTTTTTTTCAGCGCAAATTTGTTCCGCATTGACGCATTAGCATATGTATCAAGTTTCACTGCCACACCTTAATTACAGTCCACACTGGACCTTCATGAGTAGCTGCACGTGAATTATAGCTACCAGTACCTAGTGTTGGCTCGGATTTGTGATTGGACTAGGGAATTCCTTGCAGATGGATCTCCACACGTAGTTAACAGAACAAAATTGGCAGATCTAAAGGTAATTTCAGGAGTGTCCTGAGGGAATATTGTACGGTTGTCACTGTTTGCAGCTTATATTAATAATCTACTGCATAATGTAAATGGCTCCATAAGAGTATTCGCCTACGATGCTGTGTGTAGAGGGAGGTTGCAGCATTGGAAGACTGTAGCGAAATGCGGCAAGACCTGCAGAGGGTGCTGGGTCTCGTGGCTGACTCTGAAAGTAAATAAATATAACCTGCTACGCATAAATAGCGAAGCGATTCACTACTGTTCGATCACGAAATTGGTAATAACTCACTGAAAACCTTAATTGTCTCAGTGACCTACAGTTGAATGATACATAAAGTAATCGCAAAGAAAGTGGGTAGCAAGCAGATAATTGGAAGAATGTTACTGCAGAGTAATTCATGCATGAAATATGTGTCTTGCGGAACGCTTTTAAGACCAGTTCTTGAATACCTACTTGTAAGTTTTCGAGCCTTACGAAATTCTGTCAGAAGAGATTGTGAAGATCCCAAGAAGAACATCGTCTTTTGTCACGGTGCGTTACAGGACACTCTAGAAACTCCAGTGGCAGTCACTAAAAGAGGCGTATAGTACATCGTGGACAGATTTGTTCTTGAAATTCGAACCCCTACGTTCCTAGAAGAATCGGGTGACGTACTACTTCCGTTTGAAGAGAAAAGACCGCTTTAGCTGCAAGTCCTTTAAAGGCATGGCCGGTTTCACAGCATTTAACGCAGCATTCATTACCAGTTACTTTTTTCTGTGTACTGGAAATCAAATACAAAATAACAGAGAATGCTCCCGTAATACCATGAATAGGTGAGATCGTCTTATTTTGTGCCCCCTGTCTATTAACGTTTTTATCACCCCTCTTTTAGAAAGATTCTAACCACCACACAAGACATAAAAGAGGGGTGATTAAAACATTAATAGACAGGTCGCAAAAAATATGTGAACCAGCTCGCTTAGAGGATGAGATTGAACACCTTAGAGCGACCTTCAAGAAGAATGGGTATTCCAGCAGAGAGGTAGATCGTGCACTACGCCCTAGACTGACAACTAGGACGGACGAGGATCGACACCAACCCAAGGGGAAAGTGTTCTTACCATTCATCAGTAAGGTCACTGATTGCATTGGAAAAATTTTAAGCAAGTACGATGTGGAAACTGTTTTCACACCCACCACGAACCTAAAAGAACGTTTAAGATCCGTAAAAGATAAACGACGTCCTCTAGCTACACCAGGTGGCTATAAATTTCCGTGCAGTTGCGGAAAGGTCTATATAGGCACAAAAAAAAAAAAAAACATGCGTCAACACCCGTCTGGATGAACATAAAAGGAACTGCCGCCTCGGACATACTGACGAATCGGCTGTAGCGGAACATGTGTTCCAGGAAGGAGATCATGAAATAAAGTTAAGTGGGACGACCGTCATAGCAAAGATGTCGCATTATTATGTGCGAATGTACAGATAGGCCATTGAGACTGCCCAACACTGCAATAATTTTAATAGAAAATATGAATCCATTAAGCTGGATAAGATATGGATGTCAACATTGCAGCAACCGCGTGACAATCGATTAATTTCAATTGAGAAACTTGGCAATATCAGAGATCATAGCACAGCCGACGTTACGTGATTGACAGCGGCTCCCTCTTGATGGCTTATATATATGGCGCTCGCTCGTGCTCTCGTTACACCTCCGGCGGTAATTCGTTTGAATACAGCCCTTCGATTGTGCTATTACGGTACCAATCGAAGCGATAGGTGTTGCAGGTGCCAGCCAGACGGTCAACGTGCAGCAGTCCAGCCAGCAGCGGTCCTCGCCAGCAGCCAGCAGCCAGCAGCCAGCAGTGGTCCTAGCTGCCACCAGCAGCAGCAGCAGCGGAGGCGTCCCCACTGGCCAGCCAGCCGGGTCCCCCCCTGCCAGCGACAACAGAGTGGGGCTTCGGCCCCAGTCTCCTTCGTCTTTCCTCATTCTCCGTCCCCTTCTACTCTGTGTCTCTCGTCACCCTGCCCGTCCCTCATTTGCTTCTTTGTCTTGTCCTGTGTTTTACCCCTTATCATAATGTCAACCCCCACCACCTCTTCTACAACCACCACCACTGCCATCATATACACCTCCCATCCGCCGCTGGCACCACTATCACGTGGTGTGCCCAGTCACCCCCCTCCCTCAGTCCATCCTCCCACTCCTCACTCTCCCATCTCCCTCACTATTTGTCGCCCCATCCCTGGCTCCTTCCTCCTGCACCTCCTCAGATCTCTTCCCGCCACTCCCTCCCACTGCTCCTTCCGTTTCCGCAGCACCCGCTAGGGTGGTCGCCCGGAGGGCCACGGCCCACACTCAACTTTCCCCTTCGCCCTCATCATCGTCTTCATCGTCACCGTCGCCATCCGCCCCACCATCTCTGGCGCCGACTCCAGCTCCAGGACCTGCCCCTCCAAGCCACCTTCCAATTGCTCCCATCCCCCACACCTCCTCCGCCGCCATAAAAGGCCCTAGCGCCACCCCTGCCTCTTCTGCATGCAAAAAGGCTCTGCCTCGCCCCCCTTCACCTGTCCAAGATGCCATGGATGTCTCGCCGCCTGTCCCTGCCCCCTCCTCCTCCTCCTCCTCCTGCTCCCCCTCCTCCTTCCACTACATCCTCTCCCGTCCTGATCCCTCCCTTCTTCAGGCCGAGAATATCACCCTCTTCCTTCACCAGCATTATCCCGGTGCCCCCATCTCCCTCCTCACTCCTCGCCATGATTCGGTTATCATCTCCTCCACCAGCCCTACCCTTCACACGGATCTCCTTTCCCGCATCCCTGTCACCCGCTCTGGCCCTCATGCCTTCCTCACTCCTGCCCCTTCCCCACCTCCCTCCCACCAACCCCAACCTCCGCATCACCCGCCGACCTTCAGCGCCGTGATCACTCACCTTAGTCTGACAATCGCGGAGGAGGAGGTGTTGGTGGAGCTTCAGACACATCCTCATCTGCAGGTGTGTGCGGTTCGCCCCATCCACAACTCTGCCGGCCCCACCCGCCTTATGCGGGTCTTTTCCAAGCACGCTTCCTCCATAGACCATCTCCTAAAGGAGGGTGCCCTCCTCTTTAACCAACATTTTAAAGTTGACCCCTCCCATTACCCTCCTCAATCCTTCCGCTGCCAGAGGTGCTTGCGGTATAATGCACACACGACATCTGAGAGCCGCGAGGCCCCCACCTGCCTGCACTGTAGACAAGCCCACTTCTTACCACAGTGCCCCAATCTCCAGTCCCTCCCCTCCTGCAATACCTGTAACCTTCCTCATCCTACTTACTCCCAGAAATGTAAGGCCCGACCCCCTCCTACCACTTCTGAACTCACCATTCCTCTCCGCCCTCTGGACGCCCCTATCCCCCTGGCAATTCCCTTCATCCACCTCCTACCACTGAGGACATCATCAGATTCCTCACCATCGTCCTTCAGAATGTTCATCCTTTTCAGCGCCCCCACACCCTCTAACAGATCTCCCTCGCCGCCTGTTCCGTTTTCCACCTAAAAATGTACACCACCTACTCCAACAACCAGGCCCATTTCACCATCTCCCGTCTTGACACCCTCGTCTAAATCCCTGTCATGGCGCGACCGCACCGTATCCTTTTCAACAACATCTGCTGCCTTCCCGCCAACAAGAACCTCTTCCTGCACACCCTTGCCACCCACCACGCGGACCCCTTCCTCCTCAATGAAACCTTCCTCCAACACCACCACACCATCCACACTCTGCCCTACCTCCTTCACCACTCCGATAATCCCCTCCCAGTTTCGTGTGGCGGAGGTGCCATTGGTCACCACCACCAGATCCCCATTCGGCTCCAACCTCTCCTTCCCAACCCCACCGAACACCTGATTCTCAGTCTCTTCTTCCCCGGTCTTACCGTTACCTGTGCCACCATCTATGTACGCCGTAACGCCCCTATTTCCTTCGACTTCCTCTCCCACATTGACCGTACCTTCTCCTCCTACGTCATCGCTACCAACCTCAACATCCATAGTCGTTCCGCCGCCCAGTTACGGCGGTGGCATCAGTTCCTCTCCTCCCTTCAAGGCGACCTCATCCCCATCCCCCAGCACACCCATCCCGAATCCAACTCCACTCCCGATGTTATCCTCTCCTCCCCCAACCTCCTTGGCTGCATAACAGTGGATGTCCTGGAGCCTATTGGTAGCGACCATCTCCCTGTCCTCCTCACCGTTTCAGATGGTTGTTGTAATGAACCTTCCCCTAAGTACGTCCATGTCAATTCCTGTGCCAACGCCTACCGAGATACCCTCTCCACTCAGGTCAATAGCCACCCCTTCACCTACCACCACCCTGACGATGTAACCCATGCCGCCTCCTTTCTCCAGCAGACCTTGTCTGAGGCCGTGGAGGCTCACGTCCCTACTGTCGCCATCCACCCCCACCGTCCTACCTTACACCCACAGGCCGTCCTCCTCCTCCTCCATGAACCCCGTCATCTCTACCGTGCCTTTCTCCACACGCGGGACCAGGACACACTACGATGCTACCGGCAACAATGGCAACACATTCGTAATTTGCTCGTGGCTCAGAAACGCCGGGACTGGCGACAGACATGCACCCGTTTAAATGCTACCCTACCTATCAACTCGTCCAAGTTCTGGTCAGTCTTCTGTCGCCTTACTGGAACTAAATCCTCTCCCTGCTATCCTCTTCTCCATGATGATCACCACTTCCCTGACACCCTTGGTAAGGCCAATCACTTTGCCTCCTACCTCTCTGATCTGTTTTCCATCCCCGATTATCCCCAATTCGATTACTGCTTCTTCCCAGAATTCTGCGATGAAACTGACACCTCTGTCCCACCCCTCACACCTGGTTTCCAGTACTTGGACAACATTGCACACACAGAACTCAATGCCTCTATCACTACACAGGATCTCATTGCTACACTCCGCACAAAACGCAACACTGCTCCTGGTCACGATCGTGTCACCTACCGTCACCTTCGTGAAGCTCCTGTCTCTTTCATCTCCACCCTGGCCACGCTCTACAATGTAGTCCTGTCCACCGGTTACTACCCCAACCTGTGGAAAACCTCCCGTATCCTGATGTTCCTTAAACCCGGCAAACCGCAGTCTGCCATCTCCTCCTACTGTCCCATCAGCCTTACCTCGGTCTTCAGCAAGGTCCTGGAATCTATCCTCAGACGACGCATTCACCAGCATCTCCACCAGCACCGCCTCCTTCCCATTACCCAGTGTGGTTTTCGGCCGTCCTTCACTTCCAACGACCTACTCCTTCACCTCACTCATCTCCTTTCCGAAAAGCTTAATTCCCGTCGCTCCGCAATCTTCCTCCCCTGGACCTCGAACGTGCTTATGACCGCATATGGCATTATGATTCCTCTTCAAGCTCCAAACCTTCGCCCTTCCCATTAACTACGTCAGTCTGATCGGCTCCTTTCTCTCCCACCATCCTTCCTACATCACCATGCATAACACGGATTCCTACACCTTTTATCCCTCCGCTGGTGTGCTCCAAGGCTCCATCCTCTCCCCTCTTCTATACCTTTTGTATATGGCGGACATGCCGCCGCCGTCACCCCCCCATCCAGCTTCTCCAATTTGCCGATGACACTGCCTTCCTTGCCCTTGCCCCCACCCTGCAGCGCTCCCAACACCTTCTCCACTCCCATCTTGACCGGTTCACCACTTGGTGCAACCAGTGGTGGCTCAAGGTCAATCCCTCCAAAACCCAGGCGATCATTGTAGGCAAAACCATCCCTTCCTTCCGGCTCCTTGATTTCTATCTCACCATCTATGGCTGTCCTGTCGCCCTCACCCCCACCCTCAAGTACCTTGGCGTCACCCTCGACCGTCGCCTCTCCTGGACACCCCTCTCTGGACAATCCAAGCCAAGGCACACTCCCGACTCTGTCTCCTCAAACTCCTTTCCGGCCGTACGTGGGGTCTGGACACCTCCACCATCCTCCACACCTATAAATCCCTCATCCACCCTATCCTTTTTTATGCCCATCTGGCCTGGACCTCCACCACCCCTACCTTTTATAAATCCCTTCAAATCCTTGAACGCCATGCTCTCCGCCTTGCCTATCGCATCCGTCACCCCTCCCCCCCGCGGATCCTGTACGATCTCATTCTATTCCCCCACCTCCTCCTTTTCCTTGAAAGGATATGGATCCTGTACACCTCCTGCAAACTCGATCCCTCCGCCACACACCGTTGGGTGGCTTGCGGAGTATAGATGTAGATGTAGATGTAGATTTATATATGAAAAAGACGAATCAACAGCACAATCAGAGGGTACAAATTTCAGGATAGATCTGGTTCGTAACAGAACTATTTTATCTTAATCAGCATAACAACAGACATTCATTCCCTCCACATCGTTCTTTTTATAGTACTGAGACATTTATTTTATAGTACTGATCCTCCTCACCCACTTGTCTCGCCCATCCTCTCCCACCGCCGCCCGCTGCCGCGCCTGTATTCCCACATCCCACACGGTCTCCATCTCTCCACCCTCCTTACCTTCTCCCAAGGTGGCTTCCGCCAGCTCCCCCTCCCTGATGATGTTCTCCTCCCCTCCATCTATCCCTCCTATCAACTTTGATCCTCCCCACCCCCACTTCCTGTGTCCTTTCCTTTAGGCACCCTCCCTCCCTTCTCTTTCCTTTTCCCCTGTCCCCCATCCTCCACCCCTCTTCCCCCGGGCTTTCCCTCCCCCTTCCTCCCTTCCCCCTATCTCCCCCGCCCATGGCATCTGCTCTCCCCTCTCCCTCTCCCACCCCCCCTCCTCCTCTCTTGGCAGGTCCCCGGACTCGCACACGGTTAGTGAACATTCGCGCGCCGGAGATCAACGCCTCGTGTTTCTGTGTGTGCCGTCGTTTTGTGCTTAAGTGGTTCAGTGTTATTCGTTTTGTGCACCTACGTTCATGTGTGACAATTTTCGTCTATGTATGTGTCCAAGTGTCTGAACAAATTTTATCTTGGACTCTACGCCCGTGAACGACTCCATGTATTTTAAAAAGTGTTTGTCTCTGTTTATATGTCCACCATATTTTTCTCTAATTGTCTCCATTTGTATCTTTTGTGTTTCTCTGTGGCCAAAGAGCGGCGTAGTATGCTGCTGCAGGCCTGCCTGTAAACAGGTTTAAAAATAACAATAAAGAAAAAAAAGTGCTCTCGTTACAGTTCGCCGATTGTCCTCGGAGGATGCCTTCCGCTGTAGAAGGCGAAACGTCAGGGGAGAGTCTTACGTATTGACCACGGCATCTCAGCCCGGAAGTGTTAAGTGATGACAACACCTGCCGTTAAAACCTTCATTCTATGATTCCATCCTCTTTTCTTGATCGGAAAAGACTTGATTTTATTGCACCTGATGCTGCGAAACTGCTCGTGCTTCTAAACAAAGGACTTGCAACTAAAGCAGACATATTATTTGAAAATAAAATATCCAGAGTGTGGCTGCACTGACTTTAAAGTTTGCTGCATATTTCTTCCCCTCACATACGTCTCGCGAAAAGACCACTAAGACAAAACCAGAGAAACGAAAACTCATACCTAGATTTATCGACAACAATTCTTCGCACGCATTAGTCGCGAATGTGACAGGGAAGGGAGCTTGCGGAGTAAAGATGTGGATGCATGTCAATCACCTCATTTTAGTGGAATTAATTCTGTCGTTAGGATTTCAATGATTGCTTCCTGCAGGATACTCATGACAGTTCATTCACAAATTATAGTATTTTACAGCACATTATTTCTGATTCAGGAACGGATCAGTTTATAAAAAGAAATTTAGATTTTTCAACATCGCTATGTAATTTTGAAAAGATCAAAGTACTCAGAAGACAGCTTTCGGTCTGTTAAGATACAAAAGGGCAGAGAAATACTGCTGCGAAAAACTAAAGATGAAACTAACTTCGGCATGATGAGTCACTGCCACGTAACAGAGCTCTATGAAACTTGGAACACACATATGAAGATCTGGTAAAGTATAGTACAGTAGGTAAGTGAAAGAAACACGCATTGAGGCAAACAGAGTTGACACTTTTATTCAAAAGCACCGCAATTCTGGATGGTCCCATGGAAATTACTAAAAGCTGGATGTGGTTCTTGATAGGGTACATGGTCACCACGCACGCCACTGCATACTGTCCATCATGCTCCCATCCTGCCACAAAGCTGGTAAGGAGTTCATGTGGGAGGGCGCTTCATTCCTGCACCAGCGCCGCTGATGTCTGCTGAATGGTCTTGGGTGCATGCCTTGCGGACATGCTGCAGTACGCTCCCCAACACAGCCCACATGTGCTCCATGTATGACAATGTTCCTTGGTGCATTATGTGTTCCCATCTCTCGCTATATGAGGGCACATCCAGAACCATTTGAAAGGAGTCTACTGGGGTACAGTTATATGTGGCACCCGAATATTGTAATGATACTAACGTTAACTAAAATGAAACATATTATAAACGATCTATGACTCTGGTGGGCTCTACAAAGCAGATCGCTGACTGTGCACGACCGCAGACCAAAGATGCTGCTTTGGCCTGACATTGTAGTGTTGGAGGAAGAGAGCTCTTGGCGCACAGTAGTGGGTCGTTGTCTATGAGCGAAAGAGGATGCAATAGTCAGTTTTTTGTAATTTGCTCGCTAATACCATCAAGTGTTAGATTTTAATGTAGGAATTACGAGTAAATGTATTACTGGACACATAAATGTGGAAGCAGAAGTCTTTTCGCAAGTGAGATAAAGATGTTAAGTTTTTGTGACTGTCGTTTTGCTGGCGTGTTAGTGTAAATGAGATGGCTGATAATTGGTAATAGTGAGTTCTATGTTAAGTAACCCCAGAATGTACGTAAACAGATGTGATGTATTGGCTAATTAGATATTTCTTGTTTGTAATGTTTGTAACATTTGTTAACACTGGTATACGTAATTTGATGATTTCTTTTTATTTTTTTTTAGTGAGGGTAGATAATACTCCCTGTATATACTCATTGTTTGTAACTTAATTAGTAAAATGGATGTAAGTAATGTAATTTCAACTGTCAGATGTTTTGAAAACTCAAACTTGACACTGAATAAAATTTCATTGTTGAAAAAGTCAGTGTTAGTAATTCACCCAAATCACTACCGCCTTCCTGTCCAGGCCACATGTTTTTCAAAGATATTCAATTTTTCTTAAATTTTTTCTTAAATGTTTCCATTTATCAGCCAAAAGAATTTCATGTATATTTAAAAGTGTTACGGCCAGCATTGCATACCGCTGAGCTTATAGTTAGTATATTTCATTCTTCTTCATGAGAGACCAGTATACATCGCGATACACCGTTGCTGCTTTAGAGATAAGATTGATTTATTTATTTGTTATGTGCACAGGGACCAAAGTTATCAGTTTTGAACCGGATCAGAGGATTCAGTACCAAAGGGGCTGAACATATTTTGCAGTGACTGTATTTCCTTATTGATATTGTGAGTTGCATTGCCCAATTAATTCGTTTTTGCTAACAATAACACAGAGTAAGCACATCACTAGCACTTACAACACACTACACGATAACTCCAGTTTTGTATGCGTTCCCAGTTCAGGCATTCATTCAATGTATTACAAAGAAATAAAAAAGGAACGTTACACACTAGGACTGAACCTGCTCTGTACTGAGAAGAGCATACGATCCCACTCCTCGGTATTCCAGTCCCTGTTCTCTTGGCACTACGGCAAACCGGCGGTGCTGCGGACGTGCAGTTGTCAATAGAATACAACGCACTGGTGTTGGCTAAAGTTATCACCCTCTGTGGAGCCTGAGAGTCCGTGCCTTGCAGTCCTGTTATATGCAACTGCAATTGCACGCACTTCTTGACGTGACTGCTGTTGTACTTAACCATGGTCGATCCCCTTCTCTCCTTGGACCCACATTGCCTGCTGCTCGAAATACTCCACATGATCATGAAACAATGCTGTGAGCAATACTAAACTCCTGGGCTACACTCGTCCCACTTCGTTCTTCTTCCACTTTCCGGATGGTTCTTTCCCGTGTGAAGTCATCCCCTGAAATCAACGATGCACAACCTTTGTCTTGTAACATCTGGCACTTGAGTTTGGTGGACATTTCTGTAATGCCCTGGCGCCGACTAAACAATTTCGTGACGCTCCGCTCTCAGCTGGATCTTCTCAATCTCTTCTCTCAGTCAAACCGGGCAGATGAACAATATTCAAGAATAGGTCGAACTTCATGGACGAGTCATATCTCCTTAAGATTCTTTCAATGATTCTCAGTCTAGCATCTATCATTCCTGTTGTTTGCTTCAAGTCGTCATTCCACTTAAGATCGCTCCAGAGAGTTATTCCCTAGATATTTTCCGGTAGATACTGTTTCCAAAAATTTGTCATCAGTAGTGCAGTTCAGCAGTAGTGGATTTATTTTCCTTTGTACCCGGAATAGGTTGCATTTATTTATGTTCAGAGTCAACTGCCAAAGCCTGCACCATTCATCAATTCTTTGCAGGCCATTCTACAAATCATTACAGTCCTCTAGTGTCGCTACTTTTTTATAGACAAATGCATGATCTGCGAACAGTCGTAAAGAGCTTTCGACCTCTGCTGCTGGGTCATTTATACACATTATAAACAATAACCCTCCTTCTTTTTGTGACGAATCAGGGTTTGCTGTTTAGTCTGCCCTATGTGTGACACCAAAAAATGATTCAAATGGCTTTGAGCAATATGTGATTAAAATCTGAGGTCATAAGTTCCCTAGAACTTAGAATTACTTACATCTAACTAACCTAAGGACATCACACACATCCATGCTCGAGACAGGATTCGAACCTGCAACCGTAGCAGTCGCGCGGTTCTCGACTGAAGCACCTAGAACCGCTTTGCCACCGCGGCCGGCTGTGTGACACCAAGTTCATCATTGTTGTCTCACAGACTTTTCGGCGATTCGCTGTCATCTCGGCGAGAGCGGGTGTTCTGCTGGTGATCCGCGTCTTCGCAACACGATATTTCGGCGCTGTAGCTCTATGTCTTCTTTAGGTGTTGCGTCAGAAAGTTTCAGCAACTAAGTTCATTGTTACCGTTGGGAATGGTAGTGATTTATTCAAGCTGCATGTGGAATGGGCCTAGATTATCTGGAAAGGAGCATACTATTTCTGGGGGAGAGGGATCTATGTGAATGTATACGACAGTTATGGCAGATCGAATAACACTGTAGTGAATAACTGCTATACACACTGACGAGCTTCAATTGCGGCTAATGGTCGTCAAATGTAACGACACGGAATAGTCAACCAGTTTGCTTTATTGAGCAGTATCTCACTCCACGTATGGCGGGGTAAGTACGTTCTTATTTACCACAACAGTTCAGCCGACCCAACTAAGTACAGAACTGCGAAAAACACGGCTAAAGCTTGTTCGTATGCTAATAATGATTCACTGGCAGAGAATAATGTGGTACACCGGTAGCATTTCCTTGCTGCTTTGGATCGTCTGTGTGGTGCGTTAATAACATTCCTTACTGACGAAATAGCAAGAAACTTTTGCCCGATCTGTCTATGACTCTTACAGGCGCTTCTACTTCCATTTGTGAATACATCTTCTCCACTAAAGCAGTAGCTAACGCTTACTGCATCAATTGAAAAGCTTTTGTATCTGATTACACGCATATGGATGACTTCTGTGGTTGGCTGGGTGAGGCTAGTAATAGCGGCAGACACTTGCTTCCGGACAACGCTTGGAGTTGACTGACTGCTGCCGCTGTGCAAGAGCAGAGCAGATGTTACGTGGCTTAGGTACAATGGTGGAATTATTTATTGCATCGCCAATTATTACTTCCTAATTTTGTCTTAGGCGCCCGTTTGTTTTAGGTTTTACCAATCCATTCTTGTCAAATCGACTGATACATGTCCTTGCCTTTGTTGCTTCACCACCTATCACACAATATCCAACCCTGTGTTACCATTGTTGTCTTGGACAGAGAAGGAATGTCATTCAGCCATTTTGTATTGACATACAGAAGTGAAAAGATGGACAGATGAGTGGAAGTAACAGCAAAGAAGAAAGCTGCTGTACTTGCTTATGCGTCGGCTGGTCTCACCAAAAGAATTGTATCCTCTAAGATAGTTTTAATCAATCTACTGTTCTGAACTAACCGAAAACTGCAGGGAGAACAAAACTGTTGATCGTGAGAAAAGGAGTATAGTGCCCAACCAGAGAGCGTGCTGAAACGATCGGCGTCTGTCAACTGAAGCTGCACTGTGAAGCTGGCCGTGGTGGCCGAGCGGTTCTAGCCACTTCAGTCCGGCACGGCGCTGCTGCTACGGTCGCAGGTTAGAGTCCTGCCACGGGCGTGGATGTGTGTGTTATTCTTAGGTTAGTTAGGTTTAAGTAGTTCTAAGTCTAGAGGACTGATGACCTCAGTCCATTGTGCTTAGAGCCATTTGAACCATTTGACACTGGGAAGAAATTTGTGACGTCTAAGCAACCAGCAGAACTGCCAGAAATACAGAGCTATAGGCTGGTCTCGCTTCCCATCGACCTAGAAAGAAGCCTTTATTGACAAAACAACGCGAGGACAGTGACTAAAATTGGCAAAAGCACATTGACAAGGACGCTGATGATTTGGAACAGAGTAATCTTTTCAAATGAGTCTAGATTTAGTCTGCATGTCTCCGATGCCAAAGTATTCATATATTCCAGTGTAAATGAAGAATTTTTGTTTTAGTTCAAATGGCTCTGAGCACTATGCGACTTAACTTCTGAGGTCATCAGTTGCCTAGAACTTAGAACTAATTAAACCCAGCTAACCTAAGGACATCACACACATCCATGCCCGATGCATGATTCGAACCTGCGACCGTAGCGGTCGCTCGCCTTCACACTGTAGAGCCTAGAACCGCACGGCCACTCCAGCCGGCTTTGTTTTAGTATACATCGCAAATAGTCAAACATCCAGTAGGCAGATGGTCTGGGGTTACATTTCTATCCACGCAGAAGGTTATCTGGACTTCATAAACGGCATAGTCAATACAAATGTGCACATCAGCGTCCTTGAAAGAAAATCTATAACCAACATAAGAGACAAGTTTGAGGAGGTTTCCAGTTCAATTTTCTAAGGTGTTTCTACTCTTCACCACATAGGTCTGAAGGCAAGTCCTGTGACCAATGTTCGTGTTAAGTAATTGTCAGACGCTTTGCTAACTTAATTGTTACGCTTTCCCACATTCAAGTAAAACCTTTCCTTCTAAAAAAGTGAGTTCAATCGTTACACTGACCTGGAAATTGCCATAGTCCCAATCCTACTGAGAAATGTTGAGAAGGTTACAGGGAATTCTGTCGCAAAAAAGAAGCCACGCAATAGATAGGAAGTGTTGGAGACGCTTCTCTATATGTGGTTTCATGAACTTAGTAAGGAATACATTAAAACGTTAATTCTCGCAATGCCTACACAACGCAAAGCAATGATTAAGGCACGTGAAGGGCCGACCGAGAATTAAATGACAACAGTAGATGCAGATGAGGTAACTGTGTATGCATTAGCTGTAAAAACTATCAGTGTAATGTAAAATTAATATTCAATGTTTTTTCCGAGATTAACACTCGTAGCTTAGAAGAAGGAAACAAACCAGCTGACATTTGCACTTCTATCTGGTTCCGCAAGGAAGTGTTAAAACATAAATATCAACGCATTTTGTGGAACTAAATCAAGGGAATACAATAAAACTGATACAGATAGTTGCGTATATATGCTTATTATATAAACAGAAGGAAGTCAAGCCAGTTTATGTAAGATAGTTGTACAAGGTCAAAGATTAAGTTGTAGAAGGTTATCCAATAAATAATTCCACCACTGTAACATTTTTATTCCAGGGCCACGATGAGCAGTTCCTTTTGTGTGTTTTAATGTGGCACAAGATGTATTCAGTTCCAAGACAGAATCAATAACTGTTAAAGGCGAGGATTAGCTTAGTTTCTACTCCATCATAGCGTTTCACATCTATGCTGCTCGAACAACTTCAAAACTTAAATTGCTTGCGGTTCTCCAAACACAGAGGACTGAAACCCGATAGTATTTGTCGAACCATCCTGTTCGTCGTGGTCGCAAAGTGAATCCTGTGCATCGCTCACTTCAACAGCTGACGTAAGCAGAACAGGTGGCATGGATACAGACCGACTCCTTCCGTAGAACTGCTGCGTTTGTTGCAAACGGCGATGACTCATAATACCGGCGGTTAATCACAATATTGTCGAACAGTGCGTTGGCTGAAACATTCTTATGACATTCGAAGATACGGGATGCTACCCAAAAGTTCCAGAAATCTAACACTAAACAAAGTTAAATACAAGAATTGTGTTCGCCACCGTCACCCCCAAAGCAGTAATCTTGGGAGCTCTGACACCGATCCCCGCTCTATTGCCACGAGCAGAATGCACCCTGGAAGTCTTTTTTGGTCAGTGTGTTGAGCGTCACTTGCAAATCTCCTGACCCTCCTCTTATCGTGTAAAATCTTTGTCGCTTCATTGTCAACTTGGAAAAGAGAAAGAAATAGCACGAAACCAAGTGAATGTAGTGGACGAGGGAGAACCGCCGTATTGTGTCTTGCCAAAAGCCTCTGGACGATGAAAGCTGAACGTGGCCTCGCATTGTCTTGGTAAAGGGTCCAATCAATCCTGTGCCACTTCTCTGGATGTTTCCTTCTCATATCCACCCTTAGCCGCCTTAGAACACCTGATGTCGTTTCTGATCTGTCTACGATCTTTATCAATCTTATTCCGAACCTCAGTAGCGTTCTCGCTTCCCGCGCCCGGGTTCCCGGGTTCGATTCCCGGCGGGGTCAGGGACTTTCTCTGCCTCGTGATGACTCGGTGTTGTGTGATGTCCTTAGGTTAGTTAGGTTTAAGTAGTTCTAAGTTCTAGGGGACTCATGACCATAGATGTTAAGTCCCACAGTGCTCAGAACCATTTGAAGCATTTGAACCGAACCTCGCTGACATTTCCTGGTATACTGCCGGTAGATCATCGTCGCTAACTTTCATCATTATCAACAGATATAGGCGGTCATTTTTAAAACTTTTAAATCAGCCATTTATTTGAGTCTGAACCAAAGTGGCATTACAGAAAGATTGCACTAAAATTTTGTGCGTTTCAGCGGCTCTTTTCCAAGGGTACAATACAGTGATTAGAAAAATAGCAACACCAAGAAATAATTAATGTCGAGTAAAGAAATTCTGGGATATATTTGGCTAGGTAAGATACGTAACAAATTAACATTGCAAGCTCACAGATTAATGTAAGCGCGAGTTAAGCCATTGCAAATGTGAAATGCTGTTACATTAAAAACCGGAGTAACCGCAGAATGTTGAATACAATCATACAAACTTGCATATGCTGTGTCGTACAGGTGCCGGATGTCAGTTCATGGGATGAAGTTCACTGCCTGTTTCACATGGGCGGCCGATAGTGGGACGGTTAATACTGTTCGTGGATGACGCTGGAGTTTTCGTCCGATGATGTCCCATACGTGCTCTATTAGAGACAGATCTGGTGCTCAAGCAGGGCAAAGCAGAATGTCGACACTCTGTAGAGCATTTTAGGTTACAACAGCGACACGTGGGCGAGCGTTATCCTGTTGGAAAACACCCCCTGGAAAGTTGTTCATCAATGGCGAATACAACAGGTCGTTTCACCACATTGAAATACAAATGTGTTGCCATGGGGAGCGTGGGATAACCATGAGAGTGCTCCTGCTGTCATACGAAATCACACCTGAGACCGTAACTCCATGTGCTGGTCCAGTGTGATTTTATGCAGTAAGGTTGGCTGCAGGCCCTATACTGGCCGTCTCCTAAGCAACACATGGCGATAACTGGCACCACAGAGAAACCAGCTTTCATCAGAATTTACAACACAACTCCAACCTGTCCTCCAATGAGCTCCCACTTCACACCACTAAAGTCGCAAATCGCGTTGGTATGGGGTCAGTTGAATGCACCCTCGGTTCTGGGCGCTTCAGTGTGGAAACGCTCGACCGCTACGATCGCAGGTTCGAATACTGCCTCGGGCGTGGATGTAAGTGATGTCCTTAGGTTAGTTAGGTTTAAGTAGTTCTAAGTTCTAGGGGACTGATGACCTCAGATGTTAAGTCTCATAGTGCTCGGAGCCATTTGAATGCACGCCTATGGGGCATCCGGTTTGGAGCTGTCCTTGAAGTAACCGATTTCTAACATTTAGTTGTGTCGCTCTGGTGACAGCTGCTGCTCCAGATGCTGTACGATGCTCCAGAGCCATACGCCGAACAGGATGACGATGGTCTTCCCTCTCGCTTGTTTTACGTGCCGTCTGGAGTCCGGTCTCCTTGTGACCGTATATTCCCGTGACCAGCGCCGCCGGCCATCATGTACGGTGCCTACATTCCTGCCAACTTTTTCTGCAGCATCGCAGAAGAATCGTCCATCTTCTCGTACCCCTATTACACGATCTCATTCAAACTCAGTGAGGTGTTGAGAATGGCGTCCTTGTATCACAGCTGCGGATTCTGCGTCGTGTCTGCTCTTTCGGTCATGTCCGAAAGAGAACACACAACGCATTTATATAATGGCGTCTTTGTCACCTTAAGTGCATTCTTGACTACCATCAAATCACTAAGTCCGATCTCAAATGTAGCTAATGCTCACGACCGTTACAACGTGCAATTAAGGGGGACGTTGATGAAATTGACCAAAAACGTCAGTATTCGATTTATTTTTTATTTGTTACTACAACTCATGGACAATAAGTTCTCAACATTTTCCATGTTGAAATTGCATCCGAAGTGCCTGCAAAGTGACGCTGCCTCCCTGCCACACCCACGTTTTGAAGCAGCACTTCAATACCGCCTAAGTGAACAACGATTCTGTGCATTACTTTCAACCAAACGTGTGCGGGATACATCTAGAAGGCCGTGATACATACTATTTGGTTTTATAGATCATCTTTGGGCGATCCTGCACCTCTCAAAAAGTGTGTTCATGGCAAAATCCAAAATCCAAATGAGTCTCTAAATTCACTCATATGGAAACGGTGCCCTAAAAACACATTTGCATCTGCTACAGTTGTCAGAATTGCAACTTATGATGCAGTTATTGTATTTAATGATGGGAACGTCGGGAGGATGAGGGTATTAGAAGCAATGTGCTTCAAGGTAGGAAATTTTACTCAAGACATACTGAGAGAAACAGATTTACAGCCTGTCTCTGCAGATTAAAATTCAGTTGTCGACCTGGTAAAGAAAAGAAGACAGGCAACAAGGACCAGAAGAGAAGCCTTGAAGGGAAAGGCGACCCATAGTACAAATGTGATGCCTTCTGAAGAAGTGACATAAGGAAAAAAGTTAGGCTGAACTTTAAATTGCGTTTCCTGAAAAGTTTATTTTTTAAAGTTTATGTACGTTTTCCTCAGAGTCTATGAATGCTAGAATTATGAAACTTTCTACAAATGTTTCTGTAAACCTAATAAACGTGGTCTCATGAGCTAATTTTGAACTTCTGATTGCAAGCTGAGATATGGGGCTATGTGATTGGAATTTTGCACAAATTTAAAATTGTAGTTGTGGAATTGTAATCAAAAAACTATGAAAATTCTCCTATTTGACCTATTCCAAAAACCTCATGCGATAAGCTTACAACATATAAAGAGATGAAATAGAGAAATTTTTCTATAAATCTCTTGAATACTTTCTGAGGAAAAGTAACATACATTATTTTTTGAAAATAAAACTTCAAAATTTCATGAAAAAAGTTGAATGTATACATACATATATATATATATATATATATATATATATATATATATATATATATAATCAAAGAATTTTATGTGTGAATGTGTTACTTTCATGTAAAGCGTGGTACAAAATTTGATTGCCATATCTCCAAATCTGTGGATTTGGTGCATTTTTGAAATAGTGTCTCTTTTTCATCAACGTCCCCCCTTAAAGCAAACCTAACCTGCATCCTCAAAGTCGCGCTCCTAGCGTCACTCTTACGCAACTGGCGTAAAATTTGAAAAAGACTTCAACTTTAAAATCTAGAAATATGCCTACCAACTTTCGTTGAGATCGAAGGCGCTTGGCATACCGACACATGAAACATGTACTACGCTCCTAGCGCCGTTTGGTTTGTACTGCCGTTTGTAAGCGCAGCTCGTAGTATTTTCGGGAAATTTTAGGCAGCACCTTGCCTTTGAGTGGATTCTGCTCATGATCACTTCAACATTCGTGACTCTATTGTACAACTACGACAACAGACGAACTTCAGAGCGCTATTGTTATCAGCGAAACGTTCCTGTCGCTAGATTACCCTTCTGCGCTAATACTGTTTGTTGGCGAATTTCGCTGAGCCAGGGAAATGGAGCGACAATTGTAGCCCACCCGCGACCCGTTTGCTTAGTAATTTAATGAACTAATTTGCACGTGGTTGGCCGCAGCGCATAAAGCTCCGGCTGGTTAATTAAAATTTCCCGTTACTGTTTGGTGCTGCATCAAATGGCATTCCCGGCGGCCGCACGCCTGCGGAACTGGCAGCTCTGCGCGGCGTTCCCATTCATTAATTGGCTTTATGTGTACGCGCAAGTGCGGCTAATAAGCATTTACAAATATGGGATACACCGGAATTATACGGCACCAGTCTTTTGCAACGTTAACGGCCGACATTGTGCTTTCGCTACAGTACTGACATAGTTTCCGTTTGATACCACTTTACAGGTGTTAACTGTCTCGATTCACTCTGATTTCACGAAACATAGTATCAGCATACTCCCGATTCAACTCTCCTCAAGCAGATTTAGAACAAGCATCTGCGGTCCCTTAACGAATCAAACGAAGTATGATCGATTACCTGAGAGTGAGTTTCTGTTGGTGGTCCGATTACTTAAAAACAAGCTGAGGCAGATATTACACTATCATGTTTCTTTGTCAAAGTTGGTATGTCAAATATTTATGTCAAACAAATTTGATGGTGTAATAGGGAACCTTGTCAAATCTAGGGCCTCGTCGTAGATTTAATGTTGAAGTTGTTCGTCTTCTGATTACTGCAACGTGAAATGTAATCGCTCGCTTGCGCACTGGCGTCGCTGCAGCTATTTGACATATCTGTGGGGTGTTTGTAAACATGGCAGCAAAGTTGGTATGTTACTTCGACTCTTTTTTTAATTAACTGGCTTCGACAAGGGTTACGGGAAGAAAGGAAGAATGAATTCATTGTTGGTGTTAATAGCGATCATCCTACTTTACCTCCTCTGCATTACTGCAGATGACGTTGTAACTAACCTGTTACTACGGGTTATTCCTTATTATTGGAAATGGAAATACTTATTGCTTATGAAATTAACGTGAGAAGAGTAGGGTCGCCACCGACTCTAACCATACAACTAATCAAAGATTTGGTCGAGTCGGAAAATAAATTAATTTTATCACAGACCAAAAATTCACGAAAATGCATACGTTGTGATCGAGGGGCACAGGCATGCTATTAACTGTGTGTTGATGGGCAGGCGACTTCACGCCCACAATCACAGCTACAGTCATTCATCTCTACATCTGGAAACATCCAGGCAGCTTTCCGGCAAACTGGAATAGAGGACGTGGTCACACTCTAAAATAAAAACTTCTTTCTTAGATTTTCACTCTAGTTTGTCTATTTTTGAACTATGGATACCACAAGTTAAAAAGCGCTTCATCTGTTTCGTACTTCTTATTAATTTCGTAGTTGTTGGAAAAGTAATTCCATTAATTAAATTGTTCAAAAATATAAATAGTTCTTATTGCCCATATAATGTACTAAACTTTATTTACATTCATATATTCCCCCTTCAGTGCTTTATATATAGCTTCATACGTTTCTCGAATTATTTTGGTTACTGTTTTATGTGACATTTGAATGCCGTGTTGTAGATCAGAGTAGTTCTCCCTATATCAAGAAATCCCAGTCAAACTTTTCCTGTCTTCTGCACATGTAGCACTTCTCAAGAGAGTATTCTGTTTTGTAATATGAGGAGCAACATTACTGAGCAAATACTGAAATACATTGTCATCCATTCGTAAGTAATTTATATATAAGACTTGACGTTCTCCACTTGCACTTTGCTGAAAGCTTTTGTTATTCGACGTAATACCTATGGCGCTATTTATTTATTTATTTATTTATTTATTTATTTAACCTGATCAGATTAGGGCCATCAGGCCCTCTCTTACATCGGACCAGTGTTTCACACATGCAGCATTTCACACATCAGAGTTACATCATGAACATAGTTTAAATGAGAAAATTAGCTTACTCTAGTGACAATTTGAATAAAGAGTAGTGACTAAGACCTAATAAAGTAAATGCGGAAGTATTTTTACAACAGTTGCTATACATACAGATTATGATAAAAGCAATAATAATAACAGTAAAACAAAAAATCAAATAATAATGATGAATATGACTAAGACCTAATAAAGTAAATGCTGGCAGTATTTTTACATCAGGTGCTATACATACAGATTATGGTGAAAGCAATAATAATAACAGTAAAAAAAATCAAATAATAATGACAAACATGAGAAAGAGTGGCAATAATAATGAAGGTTTGTGCAGATGTACATTAATATATTGGTGTGTAAAGTAGATGTTTACTAGTATAGCGAGTTTTGGGTAAGGGAGGTTTAAGGAGGGGGAGAGAGGGAAGTAATGAGGTGAAGTGCACTCATGTACAGAGGAACGCATTACTGTTGCTTAATTAGATACGTCATTAACTGTTTTTTGAAGCCGGTCATGTTTTTAAGTTCTCTAACATAACGAGGGAGGTTATTCCAGAGTCGGGTTCCCGCTACTGTAAAGGACTTGGAGAAAGTGACTGAGCGATGCAGTGGAACGGAGAGGGTTTTATTATGATGGGAACGTGTGTTTCTGTCATGTTGTTCCGACATGAGTGTTAGGGAAGAGGAGAGATATGAGGGACAGTGTACATTTATAAGGCAGTAGATGAGACAGAGTGTATGGAAATCTCTGCGTTTGTCTGCACGCAGCCAGGACAATTTTGCATATGCTGGTGAAATGTGATCAAAAAGTCGAACGTCACAGATATATCGGACGCAGGCATTCGTGACCAGTTCTAGACGTCGGGAATTTTCCTGAGAGAGGCCTTGTAGGATAATATCGCTGTAGTCAATGATTGGGAGTATAAGCGTTTGTACTAATTTCTTTTTCAGATCGAAAGGGAAGAGTTTTTTATATTTTTGTAGGACATGAAGGGATGCTGATGCTTTTTTGCACACTGCAGTTACGTGCTCTGTCCAATTTAGATTTTCATCAATTATTACTCCCAAACTCTTTGCTGATGGCGACAAGTTAATATTTGTTCCATTTAGGATAAGAGGTGGTACGGATTCCCGATGTTTTGGGCTAATGAGCTTAGAGTGACCAACAAGTACCGCTTGGGTTTTAGATGGGTTTAGTTTTAGACCTATGTCCTGTGCCCAGTTTGACAGCGCATCGAGGTCAGTATTGAAATTTTCAATAGCTTTCTTGAGATTGCTTGGTTTCGCACTTAGATACAACTGAAGGTCATCAGCATACATATGGTATTTGCAATAGGTCAGGACCGATGACACATCATTGACATAAAGAGAGAAGAGTATAGGACCTAATACTGAGCCTTGGGGAACGCCTGACACTACCTGCCGCCATTGTGATTTTATATCCCCAGACAGGACGCGTTGCTGACGAGACATCATGTATGAGCGAAACCATTGCATTGCGCTTTGTGAGAAATTTAGACCGCTAAGTTTGGCTAGTAAGATGTCGAAGTCGACAGTATCAAATGCTTTGCTGAAATCTAAGAAGCAAATAATAGTCGCTTCTTGTCTGTCCATGGCAAGTTTCAGGTCATCTGTCACCTTTATCAGAGCGGATGTTGTGCTTCGATGTTTACGGAAACCTGATTGGTATTCGTCTAGTAGGTTGTTAGTAGTTAGGTAGTTGGTGAGCTGGTCATGAACTATATATTCTAAGGCCTTTGATAGTGCAGGAAGAAGACAGATGGGGCGGTAGTCAGAGGCTGCTGTGGCGATGTCCTTTTTAGGCAGTGGCTTAATTTGTCCCAGTTTCCAGGCCTCAGGGAAAACACTTGTGATTAATGAATCGTTGAAAATGTCTGTTATAGAGGGCAGTAGTTGGTCAATAATAAGTTTTACCATCTGGATAGTGATACCATCATGTCCAGTAGATGCTGATCTAATCCGCATTATGGCTTTCTTGACAGTACTGCAAGTGACGTGCTGTAGATAGAATTTTTCTTTGCTACAGTCGTTCATCCCAATGAAGTAATCAATGATTCTCTGTTTTTTTTGCGGATCAATTTTGGTTGCAGGTAATGTGAAGAATCGGTTTAGTTCTTCAGCTGGGACCATGGGATTTTCTGCAACTTTTATTTTGCCTAAACCGAGACTACGGAGATTTTTCCACAGGATAGCTGGTCTACATCTATTGTCAGCTAATGTACGGGCATGTCTGAGCTTAGCGTTTCTCACCGCTTGACTGACTTTGTTTCGTTTCTGCTTGTATACAGCGTGATTTTCAGGTGTAGGGTGTATCTTGTATGCTCGATGTGCAGCATCTCTGAGATTCATGAGCTGTTTTAGTTCATCAGTCAGCCAAGGTGCAGGTTGCCTTTTTACTTTTCTGGTCTTTATTGGAGCATATTTGTCATATAGCTGAGTAATTTTGTTTGTGAAATCGTGGAGTTTGTCGTTTATGTCCATGAGGGGAGTAGAGGTCATCCCCCAAACTATTTTTTGTGCCTCAGTTTCGAGTTCAGGCAAATTTATGCGTTTGAGGTCTCGGTATGTAGACAGTTTTTGTTTCTTTCTAGGACATTCTAGTGAATACGTCATGGAAATGATGTCATGGGCAGACATGCCAGGCGCAGATATTTGAGAGGTGCGGATTATTCTGTTCGGAGATTTCGTTGCGAATATATCTATGAACGTGTGACTGGTAGTCGTGTGATGAGTAGGTGCCAGCTGAAGTAGCGTCATATTTGAGGAAGAAAGCATCCTCTTAAATTTCCCAGTGGAAGGACTATTGCACAGAAAATTAATGTTAGTGTCACCAGCTATAATTACATGTTCATATGACGATTCGAGACTAGAGAGGGCAGTTTCGAAGCAGGCGAACCCACCTACTTTAGGAGGTTTGTAAAGGACACATATTAAGCACTTTCTGTTAAGTGATTTGATCTCTATGAACATATATTCCACTTGTTTATCTACATTGTTGTCGGATGTGTGTAGTACTGTAGGTGACAAATCAGAGCGTATGTACGCCCCTACTCCGCCCCCTCGTCTGTTGCATCTGTCGTGCCTGAGAAAGATATAGCCATCTAGGTTTACGGAAGTTGTAGGAATACTTGGTTTGAGCCAAGTTTCTGACAAAAGTATTACGTGTATATCAGCAGTTTGAAATATATATTTGAACTCGTCGAAGTGAGCTGGCAGAGACTGGACATTTGCATGTGCAATATGCAGCTTGGTGCGTTCGGGTGTTGATTGCCCGAGGAGGCTGCCGACCGATGTTTGCGGGTCGTGGTTGGCGGTGACAAGAGGGTCTGGCATGAGGAATGCGGAAAGCGTGTGAAGGAGAGGCGGGTGAGGGAGTGTCCTCCCAGTTCTGTGCAGTGAAAGCGGCCGGGAGGGGGTAGGTCCCCGGGGAGACAACGGGATCTGCGGCCAAGGTCAGCGAGGTCTGCAACGGTTATGGAAGTAGCAGTGGGCTGGCAGGGGAAGGAATTTCGCTAAATACAACGGGAGTAATCTGCACGTTATGAAATAGTGTGATATTAATTGCACTTATGAGGATAACAACTAAAGTATGATGGTGGGTTGCTAATTAAGGATGGAAGTGAGACTACCTAATGCAATAATTAACAAAATTACATGAGAAAAACAATTAAAAATGAAAATAGTTATGTGGAGAAACGAAGAGTTGATAATACAAATAATAACAAATATTACACGAGAAAAAATAATTAGAGATAAAAAAAATAGTTATTTAGAGAAACGAAACAATTTGATGATACATTAGTTACGATATGGTTGACAGTGTAAACAATATAAACATACAGGTTAGTGGCAGCAAGATTAGACATGATTTAGCTTCTAAAGCACAGGCTTTCGAGTTCATTAACACTGCAAATTGTTTTCTTTCCGTTTTCGGTCTTAACCATTATCCTGCCGTCATTTGTCCATACGTTATGTAGCCCAAATTTCGAAATCGCGCTCTTCAAAATGTTTAGTCTTTCAGAGGTCAGATCCTCGCGTACTGTCAGACCCGACTTCGCGAGATTCTTCTTTGCTCTGAAGATTTCAGATCTCTTCCTATACGACATAAATTTCACAATTATAGGCCTTGGTTTTGTAGAACCTGGCGACCTACGACCCACTCTATGACTTCTGTCAATGTCACTCAGAGTCACCTGCACGCCTAGCTTTTCTTGGACAAGGTTTATCACAAGCTCATCTGTGTTCTCTCTGCTGCTCTCTGGAATGCCGAACAGTCTGAGATTATTGCGTCTCTGATATTGTTCGAGCTCGTCCGTCTTCTCGATCAATTTCTGTTCGAGCAGTCGTGCTTTCTCCTCACTTGCTTTTAAAGATGTGTCCAGTGCACGGATCTCCCAAGTATGCTTCCTTTTTTTCCTCCGGTTTTCTTCCAAATACACACACAAAGCAGTTGTGGTCCTAGCAACTGCAGCGCGTAATAACAAGTTGTGCCTGCCATCTTGAAATCTGATAAAAATATGATGACAGTGTAATACCCCATTATAGCGCCACGTCAAAGCCCAAGGTTTGCAATAATGATGCCTTTTGCGTTCTAGGCCTGATATTTCCGTAGGAAACATTCACCCACTATTTCACCCGGATAGGGGTTAAATTTCCAAAAAATGATGAAACTAGTGTTTCTTAATTTCTGACCGAAAACCAAACACCAATTTTCGTAGATGTGGCTGCCAAACTACCTTAATAGTGACTTGTTTACAAAAAAAAAAAAAAATTTAACCCCTATTTCATCCCGTTAGTGGTGGAATTTCGAAAAATCTCTTGTTAAACAATACCCTCTCCAAATTTTAAGTAATAGCGCTTTGGGCTGGGCTATGATGAGTCAGTTAGTGAGTGAGTCAGTCGGGACATTGTCGTTTATACACTTCACATACAATTCGGCGTCCGTTGGTGACAACTTGCTGCTTGCGTACTGCTGCATTAACTACACTAAGGAGCCAAAGAAGCTGGTACATCTGTCTAATATCGTGTGGCCCCCTCGAGCACGTAAAAGTGCCGCAACACCTCTTGGCGTGGAGTCAGGTAATGTCTGAAGTAGTCCTGGATGGAAGTGACACCATGAATCCTGCAGGCTGTCCATAAATTCGTAAGAGTACGTAGGGTTTGAGATCTCTTCTGAACAGCACGTTGTAATACATACCAGATATGCTCAGTAATGTTCATGTCTGGGACGTTTCGTGGCCAGCGGAAGTGTATAAACTCACAAGAGTGTTCCTGCAACCCGACTGTAGCAATTCTGGAGCTGTAGGGTGTTGCAGTGTCCTGCTGAAATTGCCTAAGTCCCTTGGAATGAACAGTAGACGTGAATGGATGCAGGTGATCAGACAGTATGCTTACGTAAGAGTCACCTGTAAGAGTCGTATCTAGACGTATCAGGAGCCCCATATCACTCCAATTGCACACGTACCACACCGCCAGCTCGAATAGTCCCCTGCTAACATACAGGATCCATAGTTTCATGCGGCTGTCTCCATATCCATGCACGTCCATCCGCTAGATACAATTTTAAACGGGGCTGATCTGACCAGGCAACACTTTTTCAGTCATCAACAATCCAATGTCGGTGTTGACCGGCCAAGGTGAGGCGTAAAGTTTTGTGTCGTGCACTCATCAAGTGTACACGAGAGGGCCTTCGACTCCGAAAGTCCATATCGATGATGTTTCGTGGAATGGTTCGGACGCTGACACTTGTTGATGGTCCAGCACTGAAATCTGCAGCAATTTGCGGAAAGGTTGCACTTGTGTCACGTTGAACAATTCTCTTGACTCGTCGCTAGTCCCTTTCTTGGCGGATCTTTTTCCGGCCGCAGCGATGTCACAGATTTGATGTTTTACCGGATTTCTGATATTCGCGGTGAATTGGTCGTACAGGAAAATCCTCATTTCGTCACTACTTCGGAGATGCTGTGTCCCAACGCTCGTGGGCCGACTATAACACCACGTTCAAACTCACTTAAATCTTGATGATCTGCCGTTGTAGCATCAGTGACCGATCTAACAACTGCGGCAGACACTTGTCTTATACAGGCGTTGCCGACCTCAGCGCCGTAGTGTACCTATCTCTGTATTTGAATACACACGCCTGTATCAGTTTCTTTGGCGCTTCAGTGTAGAGCAGCGAGGTACTTACAGCCGATTCTGGAGAAGTTCATTAGTCAGCAGCCGAAAGATGAGAGCACTGAGGAACCGACAGGGCACAGGAACTGTCGTCGTGCTGAGAAAAGACGGGTTTTGTAGCAGTTATTGACATCTGAAAGCCAAGACTGTAATAGCTGTCTACCCTTTACCAAACATTATGGAAAATATCAACCACCTGGGCCAGTAAAAATGTTTTTCTGACGACGGGTCTGAAAAGTAGTTACCATTAGCGAAATTTGGTTCCGGAAGACCGGACAAAGATAGCGTTTCCTTCACTGTGGGATCGTTATCAGATCAGGAGGATGAATTTTCTATTGAAAAACGCGCCTTTGCAGTTTCAGAGACTGATGGATGTGTTTTAAGAGATTTAAAACCGTCTTAAAATCGTATTTGCGAGTGACTTGGAGCGTCACAGACAGCGGCTAATGGATCGCTACTTGTGGCTGTGGGCAGCAGATATGACGTTGAGTATAGAGAAATGTAGATTTGTGTTGGGAGAAGTGATGTATCTTCGCCAGATAATAAGTAAAGATGGGGTTAAAACAGACCCAAGGATAGTGAAGACTGTGAGTGGATTTCCTGTAACTAAATCAGTGAAGGTACTGCAGTCTTTCCTTGGAGTCCCAAGTTACTATATGAAGTTTGTGACAGGATTTGCGGATGTGGCCAGACCATTAATGTAGTTACTGAAGAAAGATTCGAAGTTTGTGCGGATGGGGGATTGTCAGCATGCATTTGAGTAACTGAAAGTAGTTTTATCAGCAAGTCCAGTATTGATGTTCCCAAAGTTCAACAAGGAGTTTATTCTTTTATGCTATGTGTCCACCCATTTACTTGGTTGTGTGCTAAGGAGTTGAGGGTGTGGACCATCCCTTAGTCTGTGCTTCGAGAAAGAATAATTCAGCTGGAAAAAAATACTCCACGACACAAATGAAATGTTGAGACTAATGTATGGAATCACCTATTTCAAGTGTTATCTATACAGGAGGAAGTTTCAAGACATAACGGCCTACACAACATTGGGTGAATATTTCGAAAACTGCAGCTTCCAGCAAATATGTTTCCGACTGTAAAATTAAACTACATTAATGTTCCGACAATACAGGTTCTGTTCTTTTTTCTCTAAGAGTAATGGTTTTGGCGTTGCAAGAGACTGAAAAGTCGTTACAAATTGTGTTTTCACCTACATCTACATAGATACTCCGCACGCCACCATACGGTGCGTGGCGGAGGGTATCCTGTATCACTCCTGGATTTCCTTTCCTGTTCCACTTGCAAATAGAGCAAGGGAAAAACGACTATATATATGCCGCAGTTTGACCCCTAATTTCTCGTATCTTACCTTCGTGATCGTTACGCGCATTGTATTTTACTGACAGCAGAATCGTTTGCAGTCAGCTTCAGAGGCCGGTGTTCTCAATATTCTCGATAGTGTTTCTCGGGAAGAACATCGCCTTCCCTCCAGTTATTCATATTTGAGTTCCCGAAGCATCTCTAATACTTACTTGTTGTCCGAACCTATCGGTACGAAATCTACCAGCCCGCCTCAGAATTGCTTCGATGTCTTCCTCCAGTCCGGTGTGATACAGATCCCAAATACCCGAGCAATACTCAAGAACAGGTCACACCAGCGTTCTGTATGCTGTTTCCTTTACAGGTGAAAGATAGCGTTTCCTTCACTGTGGGATCATTATCAGATCAGGAGGATGAATTTTCTATTGAAAAACGCGCCTTTGCAGTTTCAGAGATTGATGGACGTGTTTTAAGAGAATTACAACCGTCTTAAAATCGTATTTGAGAGTGACTTGGAGCATCACAGACAGCGCCTAAAGGATCGTTACTTGTGGCTGTGGGCAGCAGATATGACGTTGAGTATCGAGAAATGTAGATTTGTGTTGGTAGAAGTGATGTATCTTCGCCAGATAATAAGTAAAGATGGGGTTAAAACAGACCCAAGGATAGTGAAGGCCGTGAGTGGATTTCCTGTACCTAAATAAGTGAAGGTACTGCAGTCTTTCCTTGGAGTCCCAAGTTACTATATGAAGTTTTTGACAGGATTTGCGGATGTGGCCAGACCATTAATGTAGTTACTGAAGAAAGATTCGAAGTTTGTGCGGATGGGGGATTGTCAGCATGCGTTTGAGTAACTGAAAGAAGTTTTATCAGCAAGTCCAGTATTGATGTTCCCAAAGTTCAACAAGGAGTTTATTCTTTTATGCTATGTGTCCAACCATGTATTTGGTTGTGTGCTAAGAAGTTGAGGGTGTGGAACATCCCTTAGTCTGTGCATCGAGAAAGAATAATTCAGCTGGAAAAAAATACTCCACGACACAAATGAAATGTTGAGACTAATGTATGGAATCACCTATTTCAAGTGTTATCTATACAGGAGGAAGTTTCAAGACATAACGGCCTACACAACATTGGGTGAATATCTCGAAAACTGCAGCTTCCAGCAAAAATGTTTCCGACTGTAAAATTAAACTACATTAATGTTCCGACAATACAGGTTCTGTTCTTTTTTCTCTAAGAGTAATGGTTTTGGCGTTGCGAGAGACTGAAAAGTCGTTACAAATTGTGTTTTCACCTACATCTACATAGATACTCCGCACGCCACCATACGGTGCGTGGCGGAGGGTATCCTGTATCACTCCTGCATTTCGTTTCCTGTTCCACTTGCAAATAGAGCAAGGGAAAAACGACTATCTATATGCCGCCGTTTGACCCCTAATTTCTCGTAACTTACCTTCGTGTTCGTTACGCGCATTGTATTTTACTGACAGCAGAATCGTTTGCAGTCAGCTTCAGAGGCCGGTGTTCTAAATATTCTCGATAGTGTTTCTCGGAAAGAACATCGCCTTCCCTCCAGTTATTCACATTTGAGTTCCCGAAGCATCTCCATAATACTTACGTGTTGTTCGAACCTATCGGTACGAAATCTACCCGCCCGCCTCAGAATTGCTTCGATGTCTTCCTCCAGTCCGGCGTGATACAGATCCCAAATACTCGAGCAGTACTCAAGAACAGGTCACACCAGCGTTCTGTATGCGGTTTCCTCTACAGGTGAACCACTTTTTCTTAAAATTCCCCCAATAAACCGAAGTCGACTGTTCGCCTTCCCTATCACAGTTCTCACATGCTCGTTCGACCACGTATCGCTTCGCAACGTTACGCCAGGACAGTTTGACGACTTGACTGTATCAAGCAGGACACTAGTAATACTGTATCCGAACTTTACAGGTTTGATCTACGTATCCACATTAACTTACATTTTTCCACTCTTAAGGCTAACTGCCATTCAAGGTGCCAACTGGAAATTTGTCTAAGTCATCCTGTATCTTCCTAAAAACTTCGACACGTTACCGTACACCACGGCATCACCAGGAAACTACCATGGACTTCTGCCCACCCTGTCGACTAAATCATTTGCCGGCCGCGGTGGTCTAGCGGTTCTAGGCGCTCAGTCCGGAACCGCGCGACTGCTACGGTCGCAGGTTCAAATCCTGCCTCGGGCATGGATGTGTGTGATGTCCTTAGGTTGCTTAGGTTTAAGTAGTTCTAAGTTCTAGGGGACTGATGACCACAGATGTTAAGTCCCATAGTGCTCAGAGCCATTTGAACCATTTGAACTAAATCATTTATGTATATAAAGATCAACAGCGGTCCTATCACACTTTACCCTGCGACACTCCTGACGAAATCCTGGTCCCTGAAGAACACTCACCGTCGAGGACGGCATACTGGGTTCTATTATTTAAGAAGTTTCCGAGCCACACACATATCTGTGAACTTATTCCATATGTTCGTGCCTTCGTTGACAGTCTGCCATGGCGCACCGTGTTTTCCGGAAATCTAGAAGTGTGGAATCAGGCTGTTGCCCTTCATCCATAGTTTCCAGTGTATCAAGTGAGAAAAGGGCAAGCTGAGTTTCGCACGAGCCATGCTGAATAAAACCACGTTGATTCCTGGACAGAAGCTTTTGTATTGAGAAAGTTTATTTCATTCGAACAGATAATATGTTCAAGGATTCTGTAGCAAATGATACACAATTAATTTCTATTGTTTATTGATGTGGTTTAAGAACAAATTTTAAATGAGTGTACCATATTTAAGTGCAGGAGAAACGTATAATGAATAAATTCTTCTCTGCGTGTGTAACAAGGTGGAAAGGGGTGGTGGAAACTGTAATAATCTGCGATTTTTCAGTCCCCTGCAAAGCCGAAACCGTTAGTCGCAGACAGAAATGAACTTTTTTGTAGGAATTTTAAAGCAGTTTGATTTAGCACTGGGAAAAATTTTCACTGGAAGCAGCGATTTTCGAGGTATTCCACTTTAACAATCATATTCCACAAGTCGCGATAATTCGTATGTTGTTCATAAAACCCCCTCCCTGCCACTGAACAAAAATCTGAGACTACACGAACTTTTTCCCCTAATTTTCCTTCACTGTCTGCACTCATAGCCGATACAGGGTAAACTTTTGCACCTGATCAAATTGGTGAAGGTGAGAGTCAAGAAATTACTGATTCCTTGACAGGACTTGCGTATGGCAATCGAAGAGCCTATAGCCCCCTTAGGGTCCTCTGGTTCTATCCTCCTCTTGAGATTGATTGGCTCTGGCGAGAGGGCGAGAGGGCTGTGTGCTTCCCTGCGGCCCTTCGATCTGGCGACGGCTTTATTGGCAGTGTGCGCACAAGTGGAGTGGAATCTGGAAATGGGAGAACGCCTTATATGGAAAGACAGGTTTCCGATAGGCTTGCGCTTCCTGTGGCTCCGAGAGAAGTTGTAGGAAATACCACGAACATTTTCTACTGCCTTCAACCGTCGTTTAGTAATCCCGTACTGCAGTAGAATTCCGATCAATCAAATTATTCGCCAAGCAAAATGAAGGAGAAGAATATTTCTAATGTCCCTTTTTATGCTGACAAGGCTCGCGAATTAAAAGGCCAGTTACAACAAGGATTCCTTTTGACATAATATGAGACCTGTCTCTGCAATGAGGTTCCTTACACTATTATATTCCTCAACTGGTGACTCATTTTCACTCCCTTCCCCTCTTGGACGCCATCTTGCAGGTAGCCTCCAGGACTCCGCCATCTATGTTGTGTGGGGTACTTCACATTGATAAACCCTTAGGTGCAAAGGACATAGTCTTAACGAATTGCCGCTGAAATATGAAAAGAATTCAGTTTTATAGTCGCTATTATACATTTATGGACAGCAATGAAAAAGCCTCATATCTTTCGTGCCACGTGCGTGAAGCTCAGGGTAATTATCAACTCGCAAATATATTATTAGTTCCGCATAGGCACTGTAGGAAAGATGCAAATGAAATGCCAGTTCTGTGGGCAACAGCGTTTCTTAGTAATGTTGAGGCAAGTGCGAAGGTAAGTATACTCGCTTTTATACATCGGTGAAACGATATCATGCCTATACAGATTTACGTGAACGAAATTTAAACCAGTGAATTTAGTTTACTAAGAAAATCCCTCTTTCAAATAGGCTGTTCTTCAGTAGAGTATTTCTCTACGAAATTGACGAGAAGGAAGTAAATGTCCATTAAGGCATACAGTGTCACAAGCGTCCGCCGCTCGTGGTCTCGCGGTAGCGTTCTCGCTTCCCGAGCACGGGGTCCCGGGTTCGATTCCCGGCGGGGTCAGGAATTTTCACCTGCCTCGAGATGACTGGGTGTTTGTGTTGTCCTCATCATTTCATAATCATCCAGGAAAGTGGCGAAATTGGACTGAGCAAAGATTGGGTAATTGTACGGGCGCTGATAACCACGCAGTTGAGCGCCCCACAAACCAAACATCATCATCTCATCTCAGTGTCACAAGCATTTCCGCCAGTTTCCTATGCACAACCTGAATTCACTGAATTAACAGAACTGCTTCAGCTTTATTTTTACTTATGTGTTTATTTATTCATGCGGTACTCATCTCACAGTTATATAGTATTTGTGAAATAGTTCAATGAAAATAAATAGCTCACATATAGGCACACATGAAATATATGAGAATATTTTTACGAGAATACGATGGGTGGTCAACCGTGGGCTTTATGAAGTAAACATCCCGGCATTTGCCTGAAATCATTGACAAAAACCACAGGAACCCCTAAGTAATGACGGTCGGACATAGCAAATTCTATCCTTCCGATTAATGGTTCAAATGGCTCTGAGCACTATGGGACTTAACTTCTAAGGTCATCAGTCCCCTAGAACTTAGAACTACTTAAACCTAACTAACCTAAGGACGTCACACACATCCATGCCCGAGGCAGGATTCGAACCTGCGACCGTAGCAGTCACGCGGTTCCAGACTGTAGCGCCTTTAACCGCTTGGCCACACCGGCCGGCCCTCCGATTAATGGGTAAGTGTCTTAACAACATCACTGCCTCATTCGGTTGGTACCTTCTGTACAATGTTCTATTATAAAACATTTTCCAAAACATGGCAGGGATGGTACAGCAGTCAGTAGTATACGATAAAGGAAAAAACAGTCTTGATTGCAGGCATGACGCGTTTCTCATGATGCGGGCATCTTCAGGTTGGCTGAATATTAGAGTGTATTAGATACATGGGCTACCGAGCATACTGGCAAGTTATGTGTGCTCGGTACCCCATGTACCTAACAGTACTTAACACCATCTAATATTCAGTCATTCTGAAGATGCCTCAATCATGCGAAATGCGTCATTGGTAAATAAACCACATCCCTGCGACTAAGACTGTTTCTTCAGTCCTGTTATATAGGGATAGTGTTACACCTAGAGCAAAGAGTATCTACGAACAAACGGTGTTTTCTGGTCGATACTTTAGTCTGGTGGCTGATTTAGGAATACGTGAAGGAATGAGCACTAGAGACCACAATAAGAAGTTTCCGTCACATACAACAGTTTTTGTTGTTGTTAGAGAGGAATTTATGTTTTGGGCAACATTGCAAATACTTCGGGTGCTGGACAACACATTAAAGCTGCAGGAAATATGTTGTTAATTCTTCACAAAGAAAATTTTATATTGAGTAAAATGGTATATAATTTCGGAACTATTTATTTAACATAAGAGAACAATTGACAGGAATTGGGGAAAGAAATACAGTAGAAGAAGAATGGGTAGCTTTGAGGGATGAAGTAGTGAAGGCAGCAGAGGATCAAGTAGGTAAAAAGACGAGGGCTAGTAGAAATCCTTGGGTAACAGAAGAAATATTGAATTTAACTGATGAAAGGAGAAAATATAAAAATGCAGTAAATGAAGCAGGCATAAAGGAATACAAACGTATCAAAAATGAGATCGACAGGAAGTGCAAAATGGCTAAGCAGGGATGGCTAGAGGGCAAATGTAAGGATGTAGAGGCTTATCTCACTAGGTGTAAGATAGATACTGCCTACAGGAAAATTAAAGAGACCTTTGGAGATAAGAGAAACACTTGTATGAACATCAAGAGCTCAGATGGAAACCCAGTTCTAAGCAAAGAAGGGAAAGCAGAAAGGTGGAAGGAGTATATAGAGGGTCTATACAAGGGCGATGTGCTTGAGGACAATATTATGGAAATGGAAGAGGATGTAGATGAAGATGAAATGGGAGATACGATACTGCGTGAAGAGTTTGACAGAGCACTGAAAGACCTGAGTCGAAACAAGGCCCCCGGAGTAGACAACATTCCATTGGAACTACTGACGGCCTTGGGAGAGCCAGCCCTGACAAAACTCTACCATCTGGTGAGCAAGATGAATGAAACAGGCGAAATACCCTCAGACTTCAAGAAGAATATAATAATTCCAATCCCAAAGAAAGCAGGTATTGACAGATGCGAAAATTACCGAACAATCAGTTTAATAAGCCACAGCTGCAAAATACTAACACGAATTCTTTACAGACGAATGGAAAACTAGTAGAAGCCGACCTCGGGGAACATCAGTTTGGATTCCGTAGAAATACTGGAACACGTAAGGCAATACTGACCTTACGACTTATCTTAGAAGAAAGATTAAGGAAAGGCAAACCTACGTTTCTAGCATTTGTGGACTTAGAGAAAGCTTTTGACAATGTTGACTGGAATACTCTCTTTCAAATTCTAAAGGTGGCAGGGGTAAAATACAGGGAGCGAAAGGCTATTTACAATTTGTACATAAACCAGATGCAAGTTATAAGAGTCGAGGGACATGAAAGGGAAGCAGTGGTTGGGAAGGGAGTAAGACAGGGTTGTAGCCTCTCCCCGATGTTATTCAATCTGTATATTGAGCAAGCAGTAAAGGAAACAAAAGAAAAATTCGGAGTAGGTATTAAAATCCATGGAGAAGAAATAAAAACTTTGAGGTTCGCCGATGACATTGTAATTCTGTCAGAGACAGCAAAGGACTTGGAAGAGCAGTTGAACGGAATGGATGGTGTCTTGAAGGGAGGATATAAGATGAACATCAACAAAAGCAAAACGAGGATAATGGAATGTAGTCGAATTAAGTCGGGTGATGCTGAGGGAATTAGATTAGGAAATGAGACACTTAAAGTAGTAAAGGAGTTTTGCTATTTGGGGAGCAAAATAACTGATGATGGTCGAAGTAGAGAGGATATAAAATGTAGACTGGCAATGGCAAGGAAAACGTTTCTGAAGAAGAGAAATTTGTTTACATCGAGTATAGATTTAAGTGTCAGGAAGTCATTTCTGAAAGTATTTGTATGGAGTGTAGCCATGTATGGAAGTGAAACATGGACGGTAAATAGTTTGGACAAGAAGAGAATAGAAGCTTTCGAAATGTGGTGCTACAGAAGAATGCTGAAGATTAGATGGGTAGAGCACACAACTAATGAGGAAGTATTGAATAGGATTGGGGAGAAGAGAAGTTTGTGGCACAACTTGACCAGAAGAATGGATCGGTTGGTAGGACATGTTCTGAGGCATCAAGGGATCACCAATTTAGTATTGGAGGGCAGCGTGGAGGGTAAAAATCGTAGGGGGAGACCAAGAGATGAATACACTAAGCAGATTCAGAAGGATGTAGGTTGCAGTAGGTACTGGGAGATGAAGAAGCTTGTACAGGATAGAGTAGCATGGAGAGCTGCATCAAACCAGTCTCAGGACTGAAGACCACAACAACAACAACAACACGGACAGTTTAGTCAAATTCCTTAGGTAGTGTACCAGTTTGTACCGTGAAATAAAATAAGGTCTTTTACAATGAAATATGTGTCTCTTGCAAATTATATGAGTTTCTTTACTGTCTTAACAATGTTAACTGTCTTTAAAATAAAAAATTGTGTTGATTTCCGGTGACTTCTGTTGGAAAAAGTATTCAACATGTAACTGACTTTTGATTACACTGCTGCATAATTTGTGGTAGTAGATTAAGAACGTAACAGATAGACTATTACAAAGAAAATTAACAATGTTTTCTCCATTGCAGCGATTTTAAATTTCAAACAAAAATTTTTACTGGGGACATGGCTGCACTGTACCTTGGTACGTGGTACCACAATTGGAAAGCCTTAACTATCCTGAGTAATTTAAGCAGTTTTGGAAGAAAACAAGAAAATGTAAAAAGTTATATTACAGAGCTGACTAGAGATGAAAGTCCGGAAAGCGTCCCAAGGAACAACACCTTCCCATACAAATTAATACAAGATAACGTATAATATAAAACATGGGTTTGCGCTGTTTCTTAGTATATCTCTGAACTGTTAATTCACACTCTATGGACACCCAATGGTGGGATGCTGCCCTTTCATTCGGTCTGTCCAGAAAACTGACTCCAGACACATAAACATGCGCCAAGCCTAACTCAGTGTTTTCCCTTCAGTCCATCTGTAAAACTGAATCAGCTGACCCCCATGATGAGTGAGATGGTGACCTCAGGATAATGACCAAGATTTCTATCATTATTCGGGGAGACAAAATTTTGTTTTGAATTTTTGTTAGGTTTTCCTTGGTAAATACAAGTTCATATTGGCCTTTGTTCTATGATAAAGTATATAACCATTGGGCTAATTCTAATGTCTTCCTTCATATGGACAATATATTGGTAGATAAACATACTTAAATAGTTCTCTAGAATGAGCCAGTTATTAGTTATTATTCATAGAGCTCTGTTCTTACGTTTGAAACCTGTGCGCATGTTATTTACCTTTGATCCCCAGAAAAGGTACAGTACTGTAGAACTGAGAGAATGTTATATGTAACGGCAAGTAATGGGTTGTCACAAAAAGACGAAGTAACGCTAGGAGCATAATACTCTGATGAGGCTCTTCTTATTGGAATCTTTTTATATTCATTCCATGTTAATTGAGAATATTCGTTTCAAAAGTGTTTGGGTTTGCCACACAAACAACACATTCATTCTCAGCCGCGACTGAGATATTTTACCTCTTCACGCTGAAAGAGGCTAACAAGCCCTTTGTTTTCTTGATGTTCATTGCCCTGTTGTAGACATCCGTGAAGGCTTCATGTGATTTTTCTGTTAAGAGTTCTTGCGTTTTGACGGTGACTACGAAGTTGCTAGCATCAGCAAAGAAAACTTGTATCACATGTGTTGTACTTGGAAGAGGTTTATTTCAACAAATGATGATGAGAGATCCTAGGCGGGGCCGCCAAATGTCGGTTTTTTTTAACAAGAATGCTTTTACTTGTTCACTTTCCCTACTGGATCGGGTCGTTGGCTCTGGCTGAAGGCCTATTGTGAGACCTAACCGGTTAATTAAAACTGCCCCTTTACCAATTTTGATTAATATTTAATAACTAAATAGTGTTCAGGGAACTGATCACTACTAAGCCCGCATCTCGTGGTCGTGCGGTAGCGTTCTCGCTTCCCACGCCCGGGTTCCCGGGTTCGATTCCCGGTGGGGTCAGGGATTTTCTCTGCCTCGTGATGGCTGGGTGTTGTGTGCTGTCCTTAGGTTAGTTAGGTTTAAGTAGTTCTAAGTTCTAGGGGACTGATGACCATAGATGTTAAGTCCCATAGTGCTCAGAGCCATTAGAACCGTTTTTTGATCACTACTAAATAAACAAGGATAGCATTGAACACATTTATTGAACAATAATCTTCCTAACATCAAACTGAACAATGACATACATTTATAAGTGATAAAAATCAAGCTAGTAATGGCAATGGCCCTTAAATTCCAAAACTAACTCTTAAGGTCGGATAACGCAACTGGACTTGTTATTTACACTCTCTCCCCTTGTCAGACGGCATAAAATACGTCAGACAAACATACTTCAATTGCCAGATTCTCAATAAGAGCGTGGCTGGAAAAGTGAGCTCTGGTAATCACAGGCGTGCGTTATATCGGATTAAATTCCGAAGCTGAGCATCACGTTACCAAATGCAGCATCGTCGACAGGTCAGCAAGCTGCCGATGGCGTCTGCGTCGTCGAGGAGCCTCAATTGTAACAAAAATGAATTTATTTTCGCGAACAGGCTTCCTGTCCGTAAACTCCTATTCAAGAGCTGATTCTGCTTTCTTTCCAATCGTCTCGCCCTCGTTAAGACGGGACTCACCAGCGCAAAGGCGGAATCCAGTAAGGTCTTTAGTAAAGTGTGGCTCGAGGAAATTGCTCTGATCCTGTGTGCTTTCTGTGAGACAGTATTCCCAACCTTAATTGGCGGAATCAGCCTGTCTGTAACAGTAAAACACGACAGTTTCCCTAACTGAATACTAGTTTCAGTAGCACCTGGCAGACTTATTCAAAGTCCTGCACAGCACACTGAAAAGAATTTCGTCTCCTACAACAGAGCCGCAAGCACGACGTCCGCTCGCTACAGGAGCTAAGATGCTTCCTTCCTGATGACACCTCCAAAAGCTTCCCTCTGCAGAAATCAGCACCCCCACGCTATTTTACGAGCTGGCCAATCCCGTGGCTCTAGACCAGCACAGTTCGCTCCCACTATTATTTCCTGGCTTCTTCCAGCCCATCAAAACAATCAGCGCCTTACTGCGCCTAGAATGTTCTAGAACAAACTGAAACTCCGTTCAAAATTGAACCCACCAATCGTGTCTCTCTGTTCGCCCTCGCGGGGGAAAATGTCATTGCACTAGCTTAACCACGTTTCTTAGAAAGCCCCAGAAAACGTTAAGACTCATGGGAAGGCTGCCTTAGGCGCCAGCTCATCTCGACATAGTGGCGTCGGCGTAACGTCCAGCGCCAACGAGGCGCCGTCCCTCGAAAGCCTGCCTCTGCCATCTACGCAATGGGTGCCTACCTGCACCGGCGGCGCGTGTCCCCCAGTGGGACGCTTTCGCATGCCGACTCGTAATGGTCGGTTGTAAACTTCCGCACCCCTCTGCCCTGCCTCTGAGCAGTGCCGTTCGTCCGCTCCAGCCAAACTCCGTGAAAATGCCACCTGAACCCCGACTTCATGCAACATGCGAATTTCTTAAAGTTAATACGCGTCTTATGCCTTCTGATACTCCCTATATTCATTTCAATAGGCTGATTGCCTGATAAATAACATAATAACCGGTCTCTAACTCGTCTTTGCAACAATTATTATATTACTGTAAGGTGCAAAATACTGCTACCTTACATACTTTCTAGAAAGTTATTGAAACATATTAAAAACAGAACTGTACTCAATATACTCTCCCTCTTCTCTGACGATTGGTATACTAATAATTTATCGTCTGCAGCTGTTAAAGCTGCAACTATCTTCCCGGTAAGACTGGAACCATCCGTTTGCTTTTCCTCTTACACGTACTGCTTCAAGTTTGTTTAGTAGTATATTATTGTCAACAACGTCAAATGCCTTGGACAAGACTAACAATGTGCCTATAACATAGTCATATTTGGCAAAGGCTACTTTAGTGAACTTTGTGATTGGACTTGGAAAATGTTTATTTTTGTTTGCTAGATAGCACTTGTAAATAACTAAATGGGATTACTGCGCTGTCTTTCAGTCGCCACTACGAGAGATTTAAAAACGAAATGTATGTGTGATACAGGGATCTTAATCAGAGAAGACGGAAGTGAGGCGAACAGCAAATGCTGTTTAGAACATGTGCGAGAGCACAACGATAACAGCCAAATATTACAAAATTGTAACAACTTCCCTTAACTTCTGCGTCTTGAAATACATCAGCGATCATATTATAACTGATTATAGAAAGATGTTGCTGTCATCCAGTGTAGCTATCATTGTGCCACTGCATGCCCACGTGACCGAGACTGATTATTTTGGCAAGGTATCAACGTATGGGGAAAGTAACTTTAGACCTCTTCCCTAGAACTCAATGAAAAAAATAAAGAACAGAATAAAAAAGCACATACGTAAAACACACAGACGAAGGAAATGGGAGCACATTACGTATTATTTGTCTCACTTGACAAAAATATAGTCAAACAGAATCCGCAAATCCAACAAAGTGTCAACAGCTTTTCTCCCAACTTTACCTTGTAGGTAGATATGTTGTCACCCTGACTTTGTATATATATATATATATATATATATATATATATATATATATATATATATATATATATATATATATATATATGGTTATGGGCAGTAGTTCTCTATATTTCACGAGAACAATAAAGGATGTGAAAGTGCTTTATTTCACATAGTTCGAGTTCTTTCTAGGAGTCATTTTACGAGTACGTAAATCATTACGAGGCCACAAAAATTGATCGAAATTTTGTGAATAACGTATAAGCTTCATAACTAAACCACGAACTGAGCACTGATTTTTTAATGTAAACTAACTTCAAATGTCAATACTGCCAAAGTATGAGTTGAAAAAGTGTGAGAAACCATTAATTTCATATTCTCGGCAACTTGTAAGTACCACATCTGAGTCTTCTAGACTGAGTGAAGTAAACACCTCTCTGCGGATTATTTACTAAAGAAAACTTAGGGACTCCTCCATAATACTACTCGTTACATATCGGCAACATTCCATATCCGTAAAAGACGACTGCTGCTAATCTCAGCTATCTAAAACTTGTGGCACTATTATATTGCGGCAAAGCCTTCTGTTGTATGTTTCATTTTGTTTTGTGTGAGGTGGATTGAGTGCCACAGCGCTATGTTTTTCGGTTTTACAGCCGTATGTAATTGTGAATAAGGATTGATGGCAATTTGAGTAAGGTGAGTACTTCCTGTAGAACCTCAAAATGTAATCTCAATCGTTAAACGGATGAAACAGGTCGTGATTATACTACACCGGAAAGATTCACTGAAGAGATTGTAGAAGACAAAACAATTACCGAAGTATACAAGTCAGTGGGAAATCAAACATGGTGATCGATTAAATAATGATCCATGAAACAAATATAAGGAAAATGCAAGTTATGTAGAGTTACTTTTATAATTGATTATGTGGAATAAGACAGGTGAATGTAAAAATCTTTTTACGTGCATATGTCGTGTACATGTGTATTACGTTGTGTTATGGTTTGTTACGGACTGTTAGTGGGTGCCAGCTGAGGCGATTGGTTTATTCTTGTTATTTTACTACTAACCAACACCTGGAAGCAAAACATCAGAAATCTGAATCAAAAATGAAACAAAGAATTAGGACTGCTTCAGAAATTTCTGGACTCTGCTTCTGCTGCCATATCTAAAATTTCAGGTTCCAGCGAACAAGAAAACGTTACTGCAGCTAAACTAGCCTTAACCTACCATACAGTAAAATGTAATTCGTCCAATAAAGGTATGGACTGTACTGCGAAGAAAAATTAATTATTTGTATTAATTCAAGTACAACTTGAAGCATTCGTCTGGCTAGAACCAGAATCGAAGCTCTAGCTACAAAGGTGCTAGGAATGTACGCGATTCTAAGCTGAATAGATAAGCTAAACGCAGAGAACTTACTTAACTGTTTAAGAAATGATGCTTCTGACGAGAAAACATAGAAGTGTTCCTATTTTACAGGTCAAACGGCATCCACAGAAAGTCAACTGATTTTTATAAAACTACTGATGAGTCGGCATGTTTCAAGCAGTTTAAAAGTAAGTGGAAAAATACGTAACTAAATTTTCAAAAAGTGTCTGTGCTAATTGCTGACAACACAGATGAGATTCCCATTTTGGAGTTAACAGTTCGTTATTTATAGATATGTAATGTCTTGTACCAGATTTGATTAGGGGAAACTGTCTTGCTCTCATTGTGCGTTACTGCTTGGGACATGTTATGAGTTACTAATCATATAACATCGTAACTGTAGTTTGGAAAATTTGTGCTCATAATTTCCCACTCTGCTGCAGAAAGAGAGGAGATGAAAAAATTACAGAATCAGCGGTTAGGGATTCTCAAGGAGTTTTAGTTTCTTTTTTATTGTGCAACGATTTGGCAAAACTTATTGTTGCTTAACACTGATAATTTGAATCAGATTTATTTACCTTTTTGTAGTCTCATTTTTTAGCAGTTTAATAAAACTGTGAAATGACTGGAAGACAACTGCTTGGCAATTTTGGATGTGTATGCCATAATATCACAAACAATCTTAAGAATGGATTATCAAAAAGAAAACAAAAGCTCTTTCTTGGATATGAAACACGCTGAAAAGTGAAACTGTTACGTTTACCTTAAGCGACTAGCGGATTTCTGAGGATTATTTTATTGTTTGTTGAAAAAGCATTAGAGTACATAATAAATCGTTTTATTTTAGTGACACAGAGCAGTTATTTACACTAAGCACTCCGTCTTCAGGCCACATGTGGCCCATTGGGACAATCCGACCGTCGTGTCATCCTCAGTTGAGGATGCGGAGAGGAGGGGCGTGTGTTCAGCACACCGCTCACCCGGTCGTTATGATGGTTTTCTGTGACCGGAGCCGCTAGTATTCGCTCGAGTAGCTCCTCAGTTGGCATCACGAGGCTGAGTGCACCACGAAAAATGGCTACTGCAAATGGCGGCCTGGATGGTCACCCATCCTAGTGCCGGCCACACCCGACACCGCTTAACTTCGGTGATTTCACGGGAACCGATGTATCCACTGCGGCCCGGTCGGTGCGTTATTTACACTAAGCAACATAAATTTAAAAATCAGTTTTGAATTGGGCCATTTTGTCAAGATATTTGAAAATTTAAAGCTGCAAGAACACAGTTTAAATACATTAGTAATTATGCTATGTGTGATATGTCTTCAAAGAGGGCACCAAAGGTGTTAGAAGATGGAAGTAAACGTAAGAGAACTTTTTCATGCTGTATTGCTGAAATACCGTGTACAGCCACGGTCCTGATGGTCGCACTAACGCATGACGTGCCACAATTGCATGGGATGCGGTAATATTCGCCTTATACAAAGCGAGATCAATCTCCACAAACTCTAAGAGGATCCAAGTCTTCAACAGTGGTCGAAAAACGTGGTTCCCTCCGTACATCCGCAGAATGCAACAAATCCCATTGGGAACGATACCTCTGTAGGGCAAAAAGGTGGTAGAACTAGGTGCCACCTTGTTAGTTTCGTCTCTAATCCGATTCACGGCAGGTCGACAGCACAACCCGCGTCTCACTGTCATCCACTGGAACTGTGCTGGTGATAATTGGCCTTGAGGTATGCTAACTCAGCTGAAAAACTCTCAGTGTCCGAGATGCTGTGAGCCCCATGCTCAAGGTATGAAGTATGCCTTCACGCTCAGCTAGATGGTGCCAATTTTCAGCCTGAAGATATATTTAGCCAGACTGCTAATTTTAAATAGAAATAGTCAAACGCGTGTTTTGAATTGTATATTAGTAATCAGTTAAAGACAGTTTACTGCTAGATCTATCTTAAATGAAATTAAACTAAAAAACAATCAATAAACATCCACATAATTTAGCAATTACGACAGAAAATAAGTTTTCAGCCTTCTTAATTGCTCATTTTGCTTCATAATGCTATCTTATGTCAAAATAAGCTAAAAAGCCTTCGATTAAGCAATTAACAATTCATCTGGGTCGGGAAACGAAAAGATATTCACTAACCTAGGTTATTTATGTCAGAGTTACTGCGAAAAGAAATAAGAATAATCAGTACTCAACAAAACCCGCATTACCAAGAACGTTATTTTTCTTGGAAATAATTTAGTTGAACTCTTGGTGGGATGATTTTAAATTACACATCATTATGTTTGCGACTGTGTCAGTTCGCAAGTTACTGTGTTCCTTTGTTCATTTGACGTTTGTGAAAGAGAACATCCGTTCGACTTTGGCATTGTGGTTTCGAACTGCAAAGTACTGCTCTAATAGTTTCAATAATTCCGAAAAAATTCTTAATTATACCGTGATTTGAAGTATGTTGTTCATTTTCCGCGCGCCAAAACATTTTTAATAGTAGAATTATCTAACTTTTTTCCACGAATTGCGTGAAATTTTGCCACTGATCAAAGAATATACTAATCATTGAACTTTACTTTGTTTCTAGACACAATATCTATAGCCTGCTTCTTGCTCCAAAGTTGGAACATAATGTAACATCATTCAATGAAAGTGCTTCAGTTGGGTGCTAATTTCATATGCCAAGGATCTTTAGTACAGTAAGGCTGTTACATACTATGTATGCTCTAAATTGTTCCACCTGATTTTGATGGTTCTGTTACAATAGCCTTAAAATTCCGAGAACGTTCACTGGAGAGACTTTTTCGATTACGTTTTCGACATTTTATCAATATGTCATTAACTTGGAACGTTCTCAAATTCAATTCTAACAAGCCTAATAAAAGACGGATGAGTCGGAATTGTATACAGACTAATTCACCCGCCCCTACTGATGTCATTTTACGCAACCTAAAATGTATACCAGGTCTTCAAAAACCATGTGTGAGATTTTCATTTACTCTAGCTCTTACGCAGCAACTATTTATCCTACAGAAAATGAATGGGACCATGCTGTAGGATATTTAATGTAGTTAAATTTTGTACTGAGATACGTTTTTACTCGAATCCGTAGGTTTCGAGTTATTAAAGAAAATTTGCAACAGTGACCATCGAACGCACCCCCATTCCACCACTTAAACCCCCACCGGTATACATTTCTAGTATTGTTGTTCATGCCACTCCCTCCTACCACTGTACAAAAATGTTTTCCACATTCGACTTTATTGGTTTTCACGCCAAGGGCTTAGACGAGGACTTAAAAATGGTAAAACTGACATTTGTGTAAATTTCATCAAAAAGTTTCGTGAGTTTTAACAGCATTAAATAAAAAATTACTGCGTCGTAATTGTCTAACTTTGTGGCCATGAAATTACTGTGCTGGTACGTTTAGATCGAATTGTCAACTTAATTAGTTTTTATGTAACGTTTACAAAAGTTGGTTTTCTTCCATTACTCTCACGGCCATGTTTTTGTTGTATCCTTCCTACTTGTCAAATATGGGGTTCATAGGAAACATGCTTTCTCGGATCACTAGACAACAATTCAAGCAAATCATGTTAATGTATTTTATGACACAAAATAAATGACAATGCTTAACTTTTAGAAATACAGATGTGTCGCAAACAAAGGGCGACAGAGAAACTAGAAGTAGCCGACTATTCGGGTGGCGTAATAGACCTACCCATAAAGAGCAATGTAAGCTGAACACGGGAATACTTCGTGTAATCGGAAATATTTATAGAGCGGTGGGAGGGAGTGCCACGAACAAGACACTAGAAATCTAGATTTGTGAGTGATGAGTATGGGGTGGAAGTGCGTTTGAAGGTCACTTTTGTACGTTTCTCTTGAATAAGTCGATAGCCGTGGCCTCCAGCGAAGACGTATCCTAGTACATAATTAAAGTCTTTCTGTAGGACTTATTGTTTTCGCTTAGCGAGCGAGAGAATATCTCGGGCATGGTTTTTGAAAGTCAGGTGTAACATTTTACGCTGCATAAAACAATTCCGGTAGGGGCAGCTAAATCACCGCATATATTTCGCCAGACACGACTGTAAAAAGCGGTACACGTCCAGCTGAAAACGGACAATTGCCAACCCTAGATGCACCAGCAGTCTCCCTCTTGACCATTGAAGGGAAGACAGGCACACTTTTCTTCTCCAAAGTGAAGCGAATATTCGTCTTTATTTAATTAAAAAGCTCGAAAATCTCTGCAATTTCACTGCCTTTATGTCTTGTAAATGACGAGGTGTTTACATATAGAAATAATGGCGGTTGTCATGAAAGGGTACAGTACCGCCCGACATTGAAAATAGGTACAACATACTTCATTATTTTTGTCAGAACAACACATTTTTTTTGTAAAATAACTCAATTTCAATTAATACAGCGAAGCCGGATACCAGTGTAGGAAAGAATGACAATTTATTTATTTAATTTATCATATGTGCACTCCCACAAAATAAATCCCTACATCCAGTTTGGTGAGATCTTTTGAAATGGATGAATGTATGGTCGTCTGCTAACCGTAGATAGTGAATGTGAATAAATGATCATCTTTGAGTCGATCCTTTGGCCACCTTTGGTGGAACCAAAGAGATGAAATTTACCAGAGCTTTGAGCGCCTGAAATGTAGCTGGCCAATAGGGTGGTAAGGTGCTCCCCCACTTCAGCAGAGGTGGAGAGGACCTCGAGAACGGCCATGTTTTAGGCACTCTGCCGCTGGATCCTGTGCTGTTAACACCTGTTTTAGTTGCGCTCCGTAGTGACGAAAGAGTGGAGTCATGGTATGCATGTGGAATATTTAAGAGTAGTTTGAAATAATAATTTCTCTATTTCAGGAACTTTTGTGGGGAGAATTAAATGTCAGGCAGGTAATATTAATGGGATTGTAGTAATCTTCAGAAGTGACCAACGGTCACAAAGAAACCATGTGTAGCAATAAGTTGAAATACTTCCGTGTGCTTAAGCTAAGCTGGATTACTAGCGTGTGTACAATAAGTTGAAATATTTAAGAAATAGCGTGTGTACCATAAGTTGAAATATTTAAGAAATGGCGTGTGCAGGACTTGAAATTAGAGACGAGTACTTCCACGTGGTGAGTACTGTGTGAGTCTCAATCGGTGTATGAGACAAAGGATAAAGAGAAGTACTCGTCCATGGTATCAGTTGAGGACTCGCGTGTGTGATAAATACATTAATATTACTTTGCATGTGACGCTAGATTCAAACTCTGAGAGAGAAGTAAGGTGAGTCGGCCGTCTATCCAGCAACGCCACATGGCTTGCATTGCACAGGAAGACGTGCATTTATCTCCAGAGTTCACAGTAGGAAAGTAGAATTACAAAGTGGGGCAGTGTCGTGTGAAACTGGGATAAATATTAATTGAAGTGGGAAAGCTGAAAGTGATAATGTTGTAACCATTCTCTGTGTAGTATTTCGTATTGTTGTGTGGTGTATGTCATGTAATTTGGGTATGTGTGGTTTCCATGGGTGTGTAGCGAAGTAGTTTCAAAAGATTAGTGGGTTATGCTTGTTCCTTTCTGTACCGCTCGGTCTGGAGGAAAGTTTCGTGATGATGATTGTGAGAGTCGAAGTGTGAGGTATAATAAAAGATCCACCAACCTATCCAGAAAGTGCACTGTAGCGTTAAATAAATTACGAGACCATAATATAGAGATTCACTAATGTAAAGCCATGCCCACTGGGCGGAATTTCTCATATGTTATTGTTGTAGGTTATAGAATTTGTGTGTTTAGGTTAGGGAATTTATCGGAATAAATCAGATAGTGAAAAGAAAGAGATTGGTAGACTATTCCTTCAAATTGTATGTTGTCATAATGTCCCGAATTTATAATGTGTTCGCCATTCATATTCAGTGGGATGGCCACGTGTTAATAAAAGCCGTCAAATAAAAGACAAAAAGAAAATGTGGTACTGCCAGTGCGTAGTGTACAGTCAGAGTTCTGTAAATCACTGATAGTCAGATGTGCGTTTCCGTTGCGTAGTAATCATATAGGAGGATAACTTGTAACTTAGGTGAGAGTACTAGAGCTAATAATACTCGATAACTAAGAATGAATCCACTCGCTTGGCAGACCACTCATCTTGCAGGCCTGACTGCTTGATGCCACAGTATGAGCAAGGCATGTGGGTGCCTCTCAGTCATAGGCGTTACCCATCTTCACACCTCTAAGTGTTTGAAAACAACGTTTGACGAGATGACATGCAGAGGTGAACACGTCCACAATTTAAAACAAAAGAGATATAAAATAAAACGGAACATACAGACTAAGGTACTTCGGAATACATTAGGCAACGTACGCGAATTCAAACATGTCCGACGATATAAGCACGTGAAAATACAAGGTTCAGAGAAAACACGAGTCCGTAAATATATACTTTTTGTGCTAAGACGAAATAGTCCATGACGGCCAATAGGAGGCGCTGATTCACGTCACGTGATTTCCATTCCAATCACGGCCAGACGTTCACACGTAGAGCAGGTATTAGCATCAGTTAGCGTTTCTATGCTCCCTTATAATAATTTGCGAAGGACTAAGTAAAGGTGACTTTAGTTTAGCATTTTTAAATCTGTTCATTCTATAGATAGGAGTGTGGGAAAACTTTTCTGTGATGGGTGTGGAGCACAAAACAAGAAATAAATTGTGCTTCATATCCTCGTATATTTACTTTGTATATTTGACTGTTGTGTTAAAGAAATCGATCTCACATGTCCATTTCGAGGGCTCAATTACTTAGCTGCTGACAGCGTTTTCAGTAGAACGAAAAAGACCAACGATTGTAACAAGTGAGCAATATAGTGAGATCTGTCAGTAGGTGAAATAAGAAACCTTCGTGAAGACTGAGACGTGAAATGCCGACCCAATGTCCTACGAAATTTAGATCGCATAACTGAAAGGAAATGAATTTCATACGGAATTACGAGACTATGAGAAACATTCATACTGTTGTGGAGGCAACTGCATTCTACAGGTACCAGCAAGATGTAGGGGGAGCGGAAGTCTCGTATGAAACGAGGATGTCCGTTACGAAACTCTTTTCGCACTTACGAACTAAAGTACTTCTCAGCGCTCCACTCTCAGACGGCAAGAAGTCGATGGTTTACTGAAAACTACCTTAGGACAGGACTGGCGAAATCAAGAGCGCTTAAATTAGTACACATCTATCATTGCCGACATATCCACGTTGTTCAGAACAGAGGTAAAGGAAACTGCATGTGACGATTTAGAAGATGATTCTGGTTTATATGTTTCAGTGTCACACTTACCTCAAAGTACCTCTCTGATACTCAGTAATGCCACTGTACATTATTGTATTCTGTCATGGTGATTGAAATATTTTAAATAATTGTGAAACAATTATAAAATTAGAACTTTTGGTAAAACGCGAAAAAACAATATCATTGTTACGGTTGTCCATGGTATCACATTCTAAGCTGTTACAAACACGTAATGTGATATAGTGCAGCAAACGTTACACAATTATATGTAAGTTACTTCAAGAAAACAAGATATTTGCTTTTGAAAAATCATTCAAATCCGGACATGTTCAAATGGTTCATGCAAATGAGAACATGACCAGATTTAAATAAACATTTTAAGGAAAATTTTGAATGAAGATTAAATTTACAGATACCAACTGCCCTTTGGGACAAAAGTAAAGATGTTCCATTGCAATATGACATTTTTGTTCATGTATAGGGTGTCCATAAATTATCTTTACAACTTAAGACTTTAGTCCTACAGACTACATTAGATATTAACAAATGGTTTTAAATACGTGATAAGACAGACCATAAAGTTTTATTTCCTCTCTCATATACTTATTATGTACATCCTTAGTAGTGCCTCTGATCACAGTATACATAATATCTAGTCGGAATTCCATTTCTCTCCTGGTACGATAAAGCATCTACTTGATGACATATTGAAATGCATTGCGAATGCGTACCTCCAAAGTTATGTAGGTCTCTAACCTCGGTTCCGTACATCAGATTCTTTACAAAACTCCACAGGAAGAAAACTGGTGGTGTCAGGTCAGGGAATCGTGGCGGCCATCGAACTGTTTGCGTAAATCTTGCCTAGAATATCCACTGCAATCTGTTCGCGGTGAGGTTTGTCCGTACATTTTTATGCTGCACCTTATAGGGATACAGCCGTAGCCTCCTGTGGAAGACACTATACACTGTTGATAGTCTCATTTGCAACTCTCTGTCCCGGTTTTTTCGGCCTCCTTGCAAACGCCTGCCGTACCTTGACCACGTTGGTGTCTGAAACGGATGGACTACTCGCCCCCTTCTTATGGAAAACTCTACATGTTTCCATAACAGACATACATCAACTCTAAACAGTTGGCCGGAACGGTGGTCGCCTTCCGCACCTTGTTCGAAAGTTTACTTGTAGTTGGATATCGGATGTCGTCTGTATGAACCAGTCCTTACACTGAGAATGGTTCAAATGGCTCTAAGCACTATGAGACCTAACATCTGAGGTCATCTGTCCCCTAGCCTTAGAACTACTTAAACCTAACTAACCTAAGAGCATCGCACACACCCATGCCCGAGGCAGGATTCGAACCTGTGACCATAGCAGCAGCGCTGTTGCAGTCTGAAGCCCCTTACACTGAGCTTTCTCCTGTGATGTAGATATTTTGCAGGTTCTGAAGTTCGATTTTGCGACAGAATTGCATCTCCTGGAAGGTAAAAAGAAATTTATTATTTATCTATAACTTGTTGAACAGCATTTGTTCATATCCAGTATAGTTTGAAAGTTCCTGAAGTCTGAAGTTGTAAAAGTTATTTATGGACATCCCGTATATGCCTGAAATAATTTTTATCTTGACTGCGAAAAACTTATTTAGTGGATATGCTCGTCTTTGCTTGTCACTTCATATAACGAGCATGGTTTAAAATCGTATAACGTGCACTGATCACCATTTTGCAGGAATCGAAAAATACGTTTAGTTTCTTAAGGGGAGGCTTACTATCTTTGGCCCGAAAAAGCATGTTCTTTAAGAATTTCCTTCTTTGGATATGTTATAGATATCAACGTCAAACTTGGTCAAAATGTTTATTGATATTTCCTTTTTTTTTTTTGTCATCAGTCTACTGACTGGTTTGATGCGGCCCGCCACGAATTCTTTTCCTGTGCTAACCTCTTCATCTCAGAGTACCACTTGCAACCTACGTCCTCAATTATTTGCTTGACGTATTCCAATCTCTGTCTTCCTCTACAGTTTTTGCCCTCTACAGCTCCCTCTAGTACCATGGAAGTCATTCACTCATGTCTTAGCAGATGTCCTATCATCCTGTCCCTTCTCCTTATCAGTGTTTTCCAAATATTCCTTTCTTCTCCGATTCTGCGTAGAACCTCCTCATTCCTTACCTTATCAGTCCACCTAATTTTCAACATTCGTCTGTAGCACCACATCTCAAATGCTTCGATTCTCTTCTGTTCCGGTTTTCCCACAGTCCATGTTTCACTACCATACAATGCTGTACTCCAGAAGTACATCCTCAGAAATTTCTTCCTCAAATTAAGGCCGGTATTTGATATTAGTAGACTTCTCTTGGCCAGAAATGCCTTTTTTGCCATAGCGAGTCTGATTTTGATGTCCTCCTTGCTCCGTCCGTCATTGGTTATTTTACTGCCTAGGTAGCAGAATTCATTAACTTCATTGACTTCGTGACCATCAATCCTGATGTTAAGTTTCTCGCTGTTCTCATTTCTACTACTTCTCATTACCTTCGTCTTTCTCAGATTTACTCTCAAACCATACTGTGTACTCATTAGACTGTTCATTCCGTTCAGCAAATCATTTAATTCTTATTCACTTTCACTTAGGTTAGCAATGTCATCAGCGAATCGTATCATTGATATCCTTTCACCTTGTATCTTAATTCCACTCCTGAACCTTTCTTTTATTTCCATCATTGCTTCCTCGATGTACAGATTGAAGAGTGGGGGCGAAAGGCTACAGCCTTGTCTTACGCCCTTCTTAATACGAGCATTTCGTTCTTCATTGTCCACTCTTATTATTCCATCTTGGTTGTTGTGCAAATTGTATATGACACGTCTCTCCCTATAGCTTACCCCTACTTTGTCGAACGCTTTTTCCAGGTCGACAAATCCTATGAAAGTGTCTTGATTTTTCTTTAGCCTTGCTTCCATTATTAGCCGTAACGTCAGAATTGCCTCTCTCGTCCCATTACTTTTCCTAAAGCCAAACTGATCGTCACCTACCGCATTCTCAATTTTTGTTTCCATTCTTCTGTATATTATTCTTGTAAGAAGCTTCGATGCATGAGCTGTTAAGCTGATTGTGCGATATTTCTCGCACTTGTCAGCTCTTGCCGTCTTCGGAATTGTGTGGATGATGCTTTTCCGAAAGTCAGATGGTATAACTCCAGACTCATATATTCTACACACCAACGTGAATAGTCGTTTAGTTTCCATTTCCTCCAATGATTTTAGAAATTCTAATGTAATGTTATCTATCGCTTCTGCCTTATTTGACTGTAAGTCCTCCAAAGCTCTTTTAATTTCCGATTCTAATACTGGATCCCCTATCTCTTCTAAATCGACCTCTGTTTCTTCTTCTATCACATCAGACAAATCTTCACCGTCATAGAGGCTTTCAATGTATTCTTTCCATCTATCTGCTCTCTCCTCTGCATTTAACAGTGGAATTCCCACTGCACTCTTAATGTTACCACCGTTGCTGTTAATGTCACCAAAGGTGGTTTTGACTTTCCTGTATGCTGAGTCAGTCCTTCCGACAATCATATCTTTTTCGATGTCTTCACATTTTTCCTGCAGCCATTTCGTCTTAGCTTCCCTGCACCTCCTATTTATTTCATTCCTCAGCTACTTGTATTTCTGTATTCCTAATATTCCCAGAACATGTTTGTACTTCCTCCTTTCATCAACCAACTGAAGTATTTCTTCTGTTATCCATAGTTCCTTCGCAGCTACCTTCTTTGTACCTATGTTTTCCTTCCCAACTTCTGTGATGGCCCTTTTTAGAGATGTCCATTCCTCTTCAACTGTACTGGCTACTGCGTTATTCCTTATTGCTGTATCTATAGCGTTAGAGAACTTCAAACGTATCTCGTCATTCCTTAGTACTTCCGTATCCCACTTCTTTGCGTACTGATTCTTCCTGACTAATGTCTTGAACTTCAGCCTACTCTTCATCACTACTATACTGTGATCTGAGTCTGTATCTGCTCCTGGGTACGCCTTACAATCCAGTATCTGATTTCGGAATCTCTGTCTGACCATGATGTAATCTAATTGAAATCTTCCCGTATCTCCCGGCGTTTTCCAAGTATACCTCCTCGTCTTGTGATTCTTGAACAGGATATTCGCTATTACTAGCTGAAACTTGTCACAGAACTCAATTAGTCTTTCTCCTCTTTCATTCCTTGTCCCAAGCCCATATTCTCCTGTAACCTTTTCTTCTACTCCTTCCCCTACAACTGCATTCCAGTCGCCCATGACTATTAGATTTTCGTCCCCCTTTACATACTGCATTACCCTTCCAATATCCTCATACACTTTCTCTATCTGTTCATCTTCAGCTTGCGACGTCGGCATGTATACATGAACTATCGTTGTCGGTGTTGATCAGCTGTCGATTCTGATTAGATAAACCTGGTCACTGAACTGTTCACAGTAACACACCCTCTGCCCTACCTTCCTATTCATAACGAATCCTACACCTGTTATACCATTTTCTGCTGCTGTTGATATACCCGATACTCATCTGACCAGAAATCCTTGTCTTCCTTCCACTTCACTTCACTGACCCCTACTATATCTAGATTGAGCTTTTGCATTTCCCTTTTCAGATTTTCTAGTTTCCCTACCACGTTCAAGCTTCTGACATTCCACGCCCCGACTCGTAGAACGTTATCCTTTCGTTGATTATTCAATCTTTTTCTCATGGTAACCTCCCCCTTGGCAGTCCCCTCCCGGAGATCCGAATGGGGGACTATTCGGGAATCTTTTGCCAATGGAGAGATCATCATGACACTTCTTCAATTACAGGCCACATGTCCTGTGGATACACGTTACGTGTCTTTAATGCAGTGGTTTCCATTGCCTTCTGCATCCTCATGTCGTTGATCATTGCTGATTCTTCCTCCTTTAGGGGCAATTTCCCACCCCTAGGACAAGAGAGTGCCCTGAACCTCTATCCGCTCCTCCGCCCTCTTTGACAAGGCCGTTGGCAGAATGAGGCTGACTTCTTATGCCGGAAGTCTTCGGCCGCCAATGCTGATTATTTATCAAAATTTAGGCTGTGGCTGGGATCGAACCTGGGACCGAAGACGTTTTGATTATGAATCAAAGACGCTACCCCTAGACCAAAAATTGTAATTTTTCGACCGGAAATGTAGGAGATCAAAGGCGAAAGTGCCGTCGGAACGAAACAAAATTGCGATGTAGGCCTCCACGCGCGGTATATCACAGGTCAGCAGGCTCGTCTGAAATCAAAATTGATGTTAGCGAAGTATATAAGATTCTTTAGGAGTTGTACTTAAATTACTTGGACTACAGAAAAAAATGGTGGCCGTTTGAAACACAATAGGGTTTTTTTCATCGGTTTTTCGACTTCGTCGGCCAAGTAAAAATATTTTTAGTTGATGGATCGGAAAAAAATGGTACAACTCGTCGACAATTTAAGGGGCTCCGGAAAGGCTCAAAATCATGAAAAGTTCAATTTTTACTTTTTTGCGTTTTCTGAATCTGCAGACTATTACCTTTTAATAGATATATAATTTATTCAATTCCGAAGACTACAACTATTTTTAAATTTTTTTTGAAATGTGTTCTACATGGGCGTGACCCACTGTGGCGCTGTTAAACTGCTGTCAAATGGTGTTATTAATCTGGGAAAACCTAGCGTAGTTTTCGCGTCTCGTATTTCAGTGAGTGTTTCTTGATTATCAGAGTAGCTCATCAGAAGATTATCTTGGGAATTTGTCACCGTATAGGGTAGGGTAAACATAGTCATGTGTAGGGACTGTGGTTGTTGTGAGCGGACGCAAGGAGAATTGGCCACTCTTCGGGGGCAGGTGGAGGCTTTGTCTGTTAGGCTCATCGAGCTCGAGGCGCAGGCGTCGGCTCGTAGTGGCGTTGGGGCAACTGTGGTGAGACCTATGCCTACTTCGGTGGCCTTGGAATCACATGGAACCCCTGATGTCGCTGCGTCTTCCGGCAGTGAGCATCTTACCGGTCAGCCATCACTCCAGGGTGAATGGCGGACAGTGGTGGGCTCTCGCGTGCCTGGCCGAAAGGCGAAGGTGGGATCTGGCCGCGTGGCAGCTGCCTTACCCCTTTCCAACAGGTACGGGGTGCTTCCTAGTGGTGATGACATCGTTTCCGAGCCACCACAGGATGCCTCGCCTGTTGGGCCAGTGGCCGATTCTCCGGCAAGGTCCCGACAGTCACAGAGGGCGGGCCTATTAGTTATAGGGAGCTCCAACGTTAGGCGGGTTATGGAGCCCCTCAGGAAAATAGCGGGTAGGTCGGGGAAGAATGCCAGTGTGCACTCGGTGTGCTTGCCGGGGGGTCTCGTCCGTAATGTGGAGGAGGCCCTTCCGGCAGCTATTGAACGCACTGGGTGTGACCGGCTGCAGATAGTAGCACATGTCGGAACGAATGACGCCTGCCGCTTGGGTTCTGAGGCCATCCTTGGTTCCTTCCGGCGGCTGGCTGATTTGGTGAAGACAACCAGCATCGCACGCGGAGTGCAAGCTGAGCTTAATATCTGCAGCATAGTGCCCAGAGTCGATCGCGGTCCTCTGGTTTGGAGCCGTGTGGAGGGTCTAAACCAGAGGCTCAGACGACTCTGCGACTATAATGGTTGCAAATTCATCGACCTCCGTTATTGGGTGGAGAACTGTAGGGCCCCCCTAGACAGGTCAGGCGTGCACTACACACCGGAAGCAGCTACTAGGGTAGCAGAGTACGTGTGGCGTGCACACGGGGGTTTTTTAGGTTAGAGGGACCCCCCCTTGGGCGAAACGATAAAATACCTGACGGCTTACCAGAGAGGACATTATCATCGTTGATAAAGAACGTCCGTCCTCAGAGACCAAAAACAGGAAAAGTTAACCAAATATTGGTAAACTGCAGGAGTATCCAGGGCAAGGTTCCTGAATTAGTATCTCTTATTGAAGGAAATAGTGCGCATATAGTATTAGGAACGGAAAGTTGGTTAAAACCGGAAGTGAACAGTAACGAAATCCTAGACACAGAATGGAATATATACCGCAAGGATAGGATAAACGCCAATGGTGGAGGAGTATTTATAGCAGTAAAGAATTCAATAATATCCAGTGAAGTTATTAGCGAATGCGAATGTGAAATTATCTGGGTTAAGCTAAGTATCAAAGGTGGGTCAGATATGATAGTCGGATGCTTCTATAGACCACCAGCATCAGCAACCGTAGTAGTTGAGCGCCTCAGAGAGAACCTGCAGAACGTCGTGAAGAAGTTTCGTGATCATACTATTGTAATAGGGGGAGAGTTCAATCTACCAGGTATAGAATGGGATAGTCACACAATCAGAACTGGAGCCAGGGACAGAGACTCTTGTGACATTATCCTGACTGCCTTGTCCGAGAATTACTTCGAGCAGATAGTTAGAGAACCAACTCGTGAAGCTAACGTTTTAGACCTCATAGCAACAAATAGACCGGAACTTTTCGACTCCGTGAATGTAGAAGAGGGTATCAGTGCTCATAAGTCAGTGGTTGCATCAATGACTACAAGTGTAATAAGAAATGCCAAGAAAGGAAGGAAAATATATTTGCTTAACAAGAGTGATAGGGCACAAATCGCAGAATATCTGAGTGACCACTATCAAACGTTCATTTCTGAGGAAGAGGATGTGGAACAAAAATGGAAAAAATTCAGAAACATCGTCCAGTACGCCTTAGATAAGTTCGTACCGACTAAGGTCCAAAGCGAGGGGAAAGATCCACCGTGGTATAACAATCATGTACGAAAGGTACTACGGAAACAAAGAAAGCTTCATCATAGGTTTAAGAGTAGTCGAATCATAGCTGATAAGGAAAAGCTGAACGAAGCGAAAAAGAGCGTAAAGAGAGCAATGAGAGAAGCATTCAACGAATTCGAACATAAAACATTGGCAAACAATCTAAACAAGAACCCTAAAAAGTTTTGGTCATATGTAAAATCGGTAAGCGGATCTAAATCCCCTATTCAGTCACTCGTTGACCACGATGGCACCGAAACAGAGGACGACCGAAGAAAGGCAGAAATACTGAATTCAGTGTTCCGAAACTGTTTCACTGCGGAAAATCGTAACACGGTCCCTGACTTCAGCCGTCGCACGGACGCCAAAATGGAAAATATTGAAATAAACGATATCGGAATTGAAAAACAACTGCTATCACTTAGTAGCGGAAAAGCATCCGGACCAGACGAGATACCCTTAAGATTCTACAGTGATTATGCTAAAGAACTTGCCCCCTTTCTATCAGCAATTTATCGTAGATCGCTGGAAGAACGTAAAGTACCTAGCGACTGGAAGAAAGCGCAGGTCGTTCCCATTTTCAAGAAGGGTCATAAATCAGATGCGAATAATTATAGGCCTATTTCGCTTACGTCAATCTGTTGTAGAATAATGGAACATGTTTTGTGTTCTCGTATTATGACGTTCTTAGATAATACAAATCTCCTTCATCATAACCAACATGGATTCCGCAAACAGAGATCATGTGAAACTCAGCTCGCCCTATTTGCCCAAGAAATTCACAGTGCCGTAGACACTGGCGAGCAGATTGATGCCGTATTCCTGGACTTCAGGAAGGCATTTGATACGGTCCCGCACTTACGTTTAATGAAAAAAATACGAGCTTACGGAATATCGGACCAGGTTTGTGATTGGATTCAGGATTTCCTAGAAGAAAGAACACAACATGTCATTCTTAACGGTTCAAAATCTGCAGATGTAGAGGTAATTTCGGGAGTACCGCAAGGAAGCGTGATAGTACCTTTATTGTTTACAATATACATAAATGACTTAGTTGACAACATCGGTAGCTCCGTGAGGCTATTTGCAGATGACACGGTTGTCTACAAGAAAGTAGCAACATCAGAAGACTCGTACGTACTCCAGGAAGACCTGCAGAGGATTAATGCATGGTGCGACAGCTGGCAGCTTTCCCTAAACGTAGATAAATGTAATATAATGCGCATACATAGGGGCAGAAATCCATTCCAGTACGATTATGCCATAGGTGGTAAATCATTGGAAGCGGTAACGACCGTAAAATACTTAGGAGTTACTATCCGGAGCGATCTGAAGTGGAATGATCACATAAAACAAATAGTGGGAAAAGCAGGCGCCAGGTTGAGATTCATAGGAAGAATTCTAAGAAAATGTGACTCATCGACGAAAGAAGTAGCTTACAAAACGCTTGTTCGTCCGATTCTTGAGTATTGCTCATCAGTATGGGACCCTTACCAGGTTGGATTAATAGAAGAGATAGACATGATCCAGCGAAAAGCAGCGCGATTCGTCATGGGGACATTTAGTCAGCGCGAGAGCGTTACGGAGATGCTGAACAAGCTCCAGTGGCGGACACTTCAAGAAAGGCGTTACGCAATACGGAGAGGTTTATTATCGAAATTACGAGAGAGCACATTCCGGGAAGAGATGGGCAACATATTACTACCGCCCACATATATCTCGCGTAATGATCACAACGAAAAGATCCGAGAAATTAGAGCAAATACGGAGACTTACAAGCAGTCGTTCTTCCCACGCACAATTCGTGAATGGAACAGGGAAGGGGGGATCAGATAGTGGTACAATAAGTACCCTCCGCCACACACCGTAAGGTGGCTCGCGGAGTATAGATGTAGATGTATTAACGTCCGTGTTCATCAGGTACATTTTAGTGATGTGAGATAAAGTATGTGTTGTGGCTAACCTGTGATGGTTCAATGTATATCGCTGGTGTGATTGTCGACTGTTTCATGTTTATTTACTCTGTCGTTATCTCGAAAATATTCGTAATTAATTCTGTTTCTTGAGTCTCTGTTTTGTTGAAGTATAATAATGAGTAAAAGTAAAGTTGCGGTTGCGACTTTCAATGATGGCAACAATGTAAGGTGCAAGGTATTTAGAAATATGGGAATGAAGATAGGTTCTAACATGGTACGAGCGATGCTTGCTTTAGACAAGGAACGCCTTCGGGCTGCAGACAGGGCTGTAAAGAGTCTAGAAATACAAGCAAGAGTAAACAGGAGGAGGAACAAGAGGAAGCTGGAGGAGGAGTTTGCAGAGGATGAAGATAATCCATCCTATGGACCTGGAATGCACTAAAAAGTTAATCCAATCTTTGTCGCTCGATTCCCAAAACTTTTATTTTCTCATACTAATTACATGTTTTCTAAGGATCTTCCAAACATATTTGTTTCAAACTTTCAGTAAATGTTGCACAGTACCTTCTGCATAATTTAACACAGCCTTCTTCCAAAAACCTGTATATTTTTGAATATATAAATAAAAAATTGCAAAAAAATGTTGTGAATTTTCATTACAATTGAAAAAAAATCATCTTTAATAACTGAACTAAAATTTTGTAAAATCCCTGTGTTAAGTTGTAGCCCATATTCCAATAATTAATCTGTAAAAAGTTCAACTTCCTACCTCAAATACTTTGTGAAGAAAGATGTAATTTATAAGCGTTATTTTAACATTGCAAGTATAGGGCGTTCCGGAGCCCCTTAAGTTAGCTTTGTCTGAAACAAAGAATCATACTAATCGGTTCAGTAGATTTGAAGTTACCATAGCGCGCGATAAAAAAAGTAATTTCGAGAAAAACGAGTTGGAAGTTTTGACTACATATAAATGCAATATAAAGAAACCTACGTTGAATATGCTATTCCGGGTCCATAAAGTAGTCCTTCTTCTTCCTCATAGAGGGCGTTCTGCTCGATCTGGGCCATCCTGCGCTGCTCCAGAGCCGCTCGTACGGCCGGTCACAAGAGGTTTTCGGCCGCTTGAATCCGGTGGTCGAATGCCAGGCGAACTGCGTCGAATAGAGTCCCAGGGTGACGTCCATCGTTGTCATGGTCTTCAGAATTGCTGAATACCCTTCGTTGAAGCTGCTCACTGTCAGGAAATTCGCAATCACTACAGTCTTCACTCCAGAATGCTTCCAAACACACGCGTTCAAATTTTCATTTGAATTTTGTGTGTTTCCTCTCAAACACCGGTACAATAACTCGTCCTCCGAAAGGGCCTCGTAGATCGGATGAATCACTTTTTGAACTTCTTTGGAGAGCAGCTGGTCGTGTTGATATTCGTCCAGATGTTCGGTAGACAATGCAATGCGCCTCTTGCCCCAACTAGTTTCCCCAGCCGGACCATTTTGGTGTTGTGGGTGGTGATCCGTCGAACATTTTTGGAAATACGTTGCCCAAATTGCCTTCTTCATCTGTTCCACCGAATTGGAATGCCGTCGGATCGCCAAGCCGTAGTACATCGTAAGCTCCTTGATCACTTGATCCTTGGAAAAGCAAATAGAGTAATTTTTCGAGGCTACAAAGTCGAAATTCCCGAAAAAAACTGGTGCTTGAAACAGGCCGATTTCAGGCAGGTGCATTTTTTTGGTTCAACCGCCAATAACAAACATTTCCGTTCCGTATTCGGTTAAACCGTTTCAGGGGTGGATTATTAACACTTTTATGGATCCAAAAATGCAATTTTAAGAAATCGATTATTGAACCAAAAGATAGTAAACCTCCCCTTAACGAAATGGAATATGTCAAAATTCTTGACTGCAAAACTTAGGTATCTAGACTATGTTCCACAATTACTCAAGACTGAAATCATGTCCCAATGCATAAAGGCACCATTTTAATTTTTAAATTGTACTTAACTCGTTTTGAACAATTTCAGTGAACAAATGCATTTTGATCCAATCATATTATCACATAAGAAGAATTGAAAATCTTAATTTCAATTATTTACTTTTATTTTTATGTAATGGAATCAGTGATTGTTTCACTTTTTTCGATGTGCTGTAAACTTTAGTTTTTGCTTTCGCAAGGTAGAATACTGTGATGATTCCACACTTCAATCTGTCTTCTTTGTGATTACATGGATGCCAGGTGAAGCACCTAAAAAGAAATACGTTTTCTCACGCCATAACTACAGAAAGTAAAGGTCAATCAAAGCATAAAATATGCACATGTGCAGTCTTTCCCACGCCAATAACATATCAATTCACCGACATGACAAATTTCATTGAAAATCATCATTCGTACATAATGTGTTACTACTTTCTGGCCGGACGGAGTGGCCGAGCGGTTCTAGGCGCTACAGTCTGGAACCACGAGACCGCTACGGTCGCAGGTTCGAATCCTGCCTCGGGCATGGACGTGTGTGATGTCCTTAGGTTAGTTAGTTTTAAGTAATTCTAAGTTCTAGGGGACTGATGACCTCAGAAGTTAAGTCCCATAGTGCTCAGAGCCATTTGAACCATTTGAACTACTTTCTGAGCCACCTTTTCAAGCCATCTTTAGCTTTCTTAGCTGTAAATCTCATTGTGGTTCCTCTAGATCGCTCTACCACGGGTAAATAGACTTCCGTGGTGATCGAAAGCGCACAGTCATGCTATCAACACCTCACGGTGGGCACATCAAACCAAAGAGGTGGCTAATAACACAGGACAGGCTGGAAAACATGTTTTGAACGCTTTGAACCGTAAGCTGTGGTGTACATAACACGATTTGATCCATGTTTTTTCAGCGCTAAATTACTGAGGGAAAAGAGAACGAAATGACTGCTCTGGATCAACAGCATTTAGAGCAAACCATAATTGGGATGGAAAAACATCAAACGGGATTTTAACCTCGTCTGCGTCTAATACTACGTTTTGAAGCAATGCTGCTCATATATTCCCTCCGTCTGGTGAAGCACTGTGTACACTGTCGGCAGTTTGCCAGCTCATGTTGAGACACGTATTTGTGCCGGGCCCAATGCCCACAGTGTTGATTGCTGTCTGCAGTGCCCTACCCCCAGGTCACGCCACACAGTACAGTGCCAGCTCACCGCCCTCCTCCCCTGCTCGCAACCCCCCCCCCCCCCCGCCCTAGCGCCCTCTTGTAATTGTGCCTCGGCGTCTAATGGGGCCCGCCATAGTCAGCTGAGCTTTGTAGAGCGCCGGATGAGCGAGCTTCCCTCCCAGCCGTCCGGCGCGTCCCTTCCCTCGCCTGACGACTCGCAATTTAGGGCGTCGGCCCTCTGACGGCGACAGTTCAGGAGCGGGCAGTCCCTTCGTTATGCGGCGGCTTCGAGCCGAGGCACAAGAAACGCGCCCTGCGCGCTCCCAGACAAACTTCTGTTGCGCAACGGCCGCCCTTGTCGCTCCTGACCCTCGCCAAAGCCGATTTATTGTTCTATCCCATCCAGTTTCTCTCTAATTACTCGCGCTACGGAACAAGAAATATCTTCCCTGTATTTCTCTTAACGGAAACAAAACCGGCATCAAGTTATCGTGTCTGGAGCGACAGAATAATTTTCAAGTTCTCGTCAGCGCTCATCTGCGTACCTCGCGCTTTTGTACTCTCCTGTAACAGTTTACTGGCAGGAATGTTCTCAATGTTTCTTAGAGTGGTCTACTCTAACGCTTATGTGTCGAGTGATGAAGCAAAGAACAACAAATATAGAATGTAGCACTTTTCTGGTCATGACCAGCTTTTTTGCTGAAGCAGCAAACGCTAATGAGCCATAATATTTTGACTACAGCCCACTGCGAGCTTCACTACTGCCTAGCGGAGTTGTGGGTACATTACGTTGGTTGGTTGGTTGATTTGGGTGAACCGAGTTCATCGGTTCCATCGGATTAGATAAGGATAGGGAAGGCAATCGGCCATGCACTTACAGAGGAACCATCCTGGCATTTGGCTGATGCTGTTTCGGGAAATCACGGAAAATGAAAATCAGGTTGGCCGGACGTGGGTTTCAACCGCCGTCCTTCCGAATACCAGTATGTTAACCATTGCGCCACCTCCCTCAGTGGTAAATTACGTGGAAAGGAAAGCTGAGCAGGGACGAATGATTCTAGAAAAGAAACGGATAGATAAATGCGAAATCTACTGACTGAAGCTACGTTGACAAAGGACAGATTTTTATGGCCCGGCTCCTGGGAACAAACATCTCGTAATTCACTGATTTATTGCCATAAACAGCGGGGTCCGCCCCGGTAGCTGAATGACACCTACCCCTCCTCCCCCGGCGGTGTCTGAGTTTAAGCCGCCTATGATGGATTCTACCTCTGACCCCCGCGGACGGGAGAGCACGTCGCAGATTGCGCGGACCTTATTTCTTTTTTATTTTCCTTTTTCTTTTCTTTTTCTTTACCCAGCACTTCTATTTTTTTCTCTGTCGCCGATGTGTTCCGCATAATTTCATGATAATAGTGAATATTACAAAAACACAATGCAAATAAATAAACAACAACAACGCCTTCCACTTCTGTTGATTCCTGTGTATCCTATATCCCTACGTCCCACAGGCTCGGTGGTGGTGAGGGGAACATTGTGGCCAGGCCTTAGGTTTCGACCCCTGCCCACTTTGTTCCCCGAGCCCCCACCGGTCCACTATCCAAAAAAATAAAAAATAAAAATGGTCAGCGTGACGGACTGCCGTCCTAAGGGGCCAGGGTTCGATTCCCTGCTGGGTCGGGGATTTTTCCCGCTCAGGGACTCGGTGTTGTATTGCCTTCATCATCATTTCATCCCCATCCGGCGCGCAGGTCGCCCAATGTGGCGTCGAATGTAGTGAGACCTGCACCAAGGCGGCCGGACCTGCCCCGTACGGGGCCTAACGGCCAATGACGCCAAACGCTCATTTCCATTCTTTTGTAAAGCGGGTAGACGATGCGATTCGCCCAGACGGGTAAGGTCAGGCCGTGCGTAGGTGTGTCAGCTGTCAGTGTTCTTGTCACTCCTCGTCAGGTGGCCACGCCGATACTTCTGCCGCTTGATTGTGTCACACCGTCTGTAGCGCTCGTCGGTTGTGCTGTAGACTCCACTGTGGGGAAGTCGTGCTTACGTGCATCATATGGTCACTGTCGTCATTAAGCAAGAAGTCATTATGCAGTTCTTAGAACTTTACACTGGGGTGGCAAAAGCCATTGGTTAGCGATATGCACGTATACAGATGGCGGTAGTGTCGCATACTAGAGATGGGCAAAACTGTTCTTTTCAGAGATTGGATCAGAACTGTTCATTCCCTGAAATGAATTAGCTCTTTTTCATGACTCACCACTCATTTACAATAGAAAATAAATGGAAGGCACATTGCCCTTTAAACTTGGTTTATTCCAGTACTATACCTGTATTTTGATCTTATTTGATCCTATTTTGAAGTAACACAGATAATGATTAAGAATTTTGTATTGTTTATTGAAATTTCCACGATATGACAACGTTTTTGATTATTGATTTATTTTGCACTATCGTGGTTTTTTGGGTGATCGGAAAATGTTGTAACTTGAGATTTACATTAACAATATATTTGGCTATAATGTATTAAAATTTCATTAACCTCATACAAATACATCGCAAGCCATATATTTTTAAAGTGAACGTTTCCTTCCGAAGACGCCTAAAATCACAAAATCCGTACCAGAATAAGAAAAAAAATATAAATTTGACTGTAAAACAAAAGTGCTGCATATAGCCTTACGCAGAATAAAAGAAGGAAAATATTGGTGTATCACATTTTGCGATACGTTTATCGGTTCGCTCGTAATTAAAGCGTAAATTCGAGTGTCCATAATAAAAATCCTATTGTAAGAGGAGTCATCAGGAACCTAATCTAATCAGTTTAAACAAATAAAAATAAAATAAAAATAATTGATGTATACATAACCTAATAATGTAATATACATAGCGGTATTACAACGAAGAACAATATCCAGTAGGGACGAACTCCGATGCAGAGGCGCTGAGTCGAGCAGGTCGAGCCGTGAGCTGTACTACTGCGTGAGCTGAGACCGCAGAGACCACAGTGACACCTGAGTCGCTTTGCCCAACGCTCTGGCTAGAGTCGAGACAGTGGGGTGAGCGTTGAGCGGGCGAGTTCCGAGGGTGGGGGGAGCGGTGAACTCACCTGCTCCGAGACAAATCGTCCGTTCCCTTGCGAGCAGGTTGTTGCAAGTAGTTCCTATGTTATCCGCTAGGTGGCTCTCTGTCCTGTTGCTCGGATCAACTGCCCAGAGGGCAGGACGTGTGACTGAAACGATCGCCGACAGAGTGCGATGCGAAGTTAAGCTGTGCCAGACAGTGCAGACGACGCACAGAGACGGCACGGCAATTGTGAAACACAAAATCCAATGGGGCACTGCACAATGCAGGCAGCCAAGGTAGAAGCAGGGCAGAGGCCGGCGCTGGCTGTGTTGTGTGGCGTGCACTGTGCTTTGACCAGCAGAGGCGCTGCTGATATGCTCCGTCTCTCTCTCTCTCTCTCTCTCTCTCTCTCTCTCTCTCTGCCGTGGGAAACGTTTGGAGCTACCGTTCATTTTTTTCTGAATCACTGACAGTTCACTCCTTTGAAAGATTGAACTCTATGAATTAGTTCAAGAGCGGATCCCCCATCTCTATCGCATACACAAGATATAAAAGGGGCAGTGCATTAGCGGAGCTGTCATTTGTACTCAGGTGATTCATAAGAGAAGGTTACCAACGTAATTGTGGCCTCACGATGGGAGTTAACAGATGTTGAAAGCGGAATGGTAGTTGGAGCAAAATGAATGGGACATTCCGCTTCGTAAATCGTTAGCAAATTCAATACCCACGATCCACAGTACCAAGAGTGGGCTGACAATGCCAAATTTCGGGCATATCATCTCACCACAGGCAACGCAGTGCCCGACAGCCTTCACATAGCGACCGAGAGCTGCAGCATTTGCGTAGACTTGCCAATGTCAACAGAGAAGCAACACTGCATGAGATAACCTCCAGAAATCAAAGTGGGACGTACGACGAACATATCTGTTAGGACAGAGCGGCGAAATTAGGTGTTACAAGGCTATGGCAGACGACCGATGCGAGTGCCTTTGCTAACAGCGCATCACCTGCAGCGCCTCTCCATGGTTCGGTTGGACACTAGGAGGCTTGAAAACCTTCGCCTGGTTAGATGAGTCCCGATTTCAATTGATAAGAGGTGATGACAGGGTTCGAGTGTGACGCAGACCCCGCGAAGCCATCAACCTAAACTGTCAATACGACTCTGTGCAATCTGATGGTGACTCCATAAAGATATGGTGTTCACAAGGCTGGATTAGGTGCCCTGGCCCAACTGAACCCCTCACTGACTGGGAATGTTTATGTTCCGCATTTCAGAGACCATTTTCAGCCATTCATAGGCTTCATTTTTATGGATGTTAATGCGTCATGCCACCGGGCCACAATTTTTCACGATTGGTTTGAAGAACAGTTTAGACAACACGAGCAAATGATTTGGCCAGCAAGATCGCTCGGCGTGAATCTCAGCCAACATTTATGAGACACTAGCTGACCCGACAGACTTCGTCCTGTCAAAAAGATTTGTAATATGGCAGTTTTTTTGCCTACGTATTTAAAAAAATTCTCCTGAACAGAACCGTCACCCTGGTGATAGGGCGTTGTGAATAAAAAATAATTAAATAAAACATATATAAGGATTTAAAAGTAAGTAATCGCTTTATTGTTAATCATGTGAATCATAATTATTATTATTATCATTGTAGTGCTTTGTGGTATACGATGTTTTTTGTTTGATTACCTGGCGCATAGATAAACAAATCTGATGGTTTTCCAATACGGGAACAGGCAACATACAATTGACCATGTGAGAAACATGGGTTTTCTAGATTAATACCACAAACACTTAATGATTGCCCCTGGGACGATTCGGGAAAATGAAGAAAATCACATATTGAAATGTCGGCGATTATATCACAAATATGTTGTTGACATGTATGTAAAAATTGAAACGGAGAGATTAACATTCATCAGGTTGAATCAAACCAAACTCCGATCTGAAGAGTATATTCACCTTCGAGATGCGATTAATACTGATGGAAATGCACAGAATGTCGGTCGGATGACTATTCTTCCAGCAACATACATCGGAAGCCCTCGGCATATGCACGAATATGCTCAAGATGCCATGTCGTATGTTCGTCATTATGGTACAGCAGATTTGTTCATCACATTTACATGCAATCCGCAATGGATAGAAATCAAGCAGGAGTTATTCCCTGGGCAATCACCCATTGATCGTCATGATATTACAGCCAGAGTCTTTAGACAAAAGTTGAAATCTTTAATGGATTTCATCGTAAAACATAATGTGTTTGGTGAGACACGCTGCTGGATGTATTCTGTGGAGTGGCAGAAACGAGGATTGCCACATGCACACATTTTGATTTGGTTGGTTGAAAAGATAAGGCCAAATGAAGTTGATGCAGTGATATCAGCTGAAATCCCTAATGTACAAGTAGATCCTGGATTGCATGAGGTAGTTATCAAAAACATGATAAATGGTCCCTGTGGAACTCTTAATCAAAATTCACCGTGTATGATGGATGGTAAATGTTCAAAACGATATCCACGGACATTAATATCGGAAACAATTACTGGTAATGACGGTTATCCATTGTATCGTCGCAGATCGACAGCAGACAATGGAAAATCAACAATTGTCAAATTAAATCAACAAGATATTGAAATAGATAATCGTTGGATTGTTCCATATTCACCCATTTTATCAAAGACATTCAAAGCACACATCAACGTTGAATCTTGCCATTCAGTGAAATCTATTAAATACATTTGCAAATATGTAACCAAAGGGAGTGATATGGCTGTGATTGGAATTGGTGCAGAGAATTCCAATGATGAAGTTACCCAATACCAAATGGGCCGCTATGTCAGTAGTAATGAAGCAGTTTGGCGAATATTTTCTTTTCCTATTCATGAGAGACACCCTTCTGTTGTTCACTTAGCTGTGCATTTAGAAAATGGACAATGAATTAAATTTCAAAATTCAAGAACAAATTACAGGCGAATTGAGGATATATAAATCAGTTGATTCGGCTACTAATCAAGATGATGTAGTCAACTATCCACCGGAATTTTTAAACTCGCTGGATTTGCCAGGATTGCCACCTCACAATCTTCAATTAAAGGTTGGATCGGTGGTTATAATGTTGCGAAATATCAACCAACCGCGTCTTTGCAACGGTACACGGTTAGCGATAAAAAAATTACTGAACAATGTGATAGAAGCAACTATACTCAAAGGAAAGTATAAAGGAGAAGATGTTCTCATACCGCGCATCCCAATGATTCCGACTGATGTGCCATTTGAGTTTAAACGACTACAGTTTCCAGTGCGGCTTGCTTTTGCTATGACTATAAACAAGTCCCAGGGGCAATCATTAAGTGTTTGTGGTATTAATCTAGAAAACCCATGTTTCTCACATGGTCAATTGTATGTTGCCTGTTCCCGTGTTGGAAAACCATCAGATTTGTTTATCTATGCGCCAGGTAATCAAACAAAAAACATCGTATACCACAAAGCACTACAATGATAATAATAATAATTATGATTCACATGATTAACAATAAAGCGATTACTTACTTTTAAATCCTTATATATGTTTTATTTAATTATTTTTTATTCACAACGCCCTATCACCAGGGTGACGGTTCTGTTCAGGAGAATTTTTTTAAATACGTAGGCAAAAAAACTGCCATATTACAAATCTTTTCGACAGGACGAAGTCTGTCGGGTCAGCTAGTAAAAATAATAAAACACTGTTGGTAACGCGATTTTTGTTTGACTGATGTAATGACGTGGAAACTGATGCATTTTATCTCGCGTGCCGAAACTAATACAAAAGAAACGCGAGTTTCGGAACGCGACATTAAACTTCTCCAACTATGTATTCTGTGCTCCAACGCACACACGCACATTGTTTTGATAGATATGATCTTTGACGTTAGGAACACACCTACATTGCTTAGACAACAGTGAGTGCTTGTAATTTAATATGAACTTTATACCATAGCAATAAAGCTCAAATTGACTACGTTTTAGTTACAAATCATTTGTATAGGAAAAAGAAAAGGGCTATTTTTAGGGTTTTTCCAGCAATAATTCTAATTTTTCTCGCCGTAAAAACCATCCTTGAACTTCAACGAACATTTTAAAAAAAGATTTGGCCAAATTGGTCGAGGCGTTGTTGAGTTATGCGCTTACCAACACATTTTGCGATTCATTTTTATATTATAGATAAGCCAAATTTCAGTTTGTGCTGAAAATCCTGCGCTGGTAGCACTTTCGCAGTTATGAACGGTAGCATGGCTCCACATTTTCGCAGGGGCTTCTTACGACTTTCTGAGTCGATGCAACTTCGAGCTGTTTGCAGTACGCCAGGTAAAAAAAAGGTCCGACACGACGTTAGGAAATATCGCATGACTTTTGTCACGACATTGTACAAGGACTTCAAATGCTTGTCGGCCACTTCTGACAAGCAGTATTGCGACAGGGACGTTAGGAAACAGGCACTAGAGATCCCCGAAGAGAAACCAAGAACAGCTGCAAGTATCTGAAACACAGATGAAGGAAACAAGCTGCGTTACATTCAGGAAACGACGTACTACAGGTACCACAAGAAAACAGGGAAGATTAGCCGGGACGGCACAGTCATTACCTTTTAGCTCGGGAAAATAAAACAGCTGAGACGTATGGGCTTGCTGTTGGCCTTGAATTGAATAATGTTCAACGATGCCCTGCAGAAAAATTAGTATCTAAATTTATTTGTTAAAGAATATTAGGAAAGATGATTGTGTAGACATCTATAGCGTATTAAAGTGATATCATCCCGTGCTCCCGTCGTCACCTTCATCGTCATCGTCAGATAATTACTTATACAGTTGTTCCACCAGTACGTGCATTTCACCAGTTCCTGTGACTGTACACGATTCCGCTGCCTAGTGTGAAACAGAAGGACGAGAATCCGAGTTCCCTATAATTAAAAATACTCGTACACAACAAAACGTCTTTTCAAGTGAAATAAATTCTAAATAAATAATTTACATTTTAAGAATCTATTCTGTATGTAGTTTGTCAGAATTCTGCGTATTCATTCGCATGTTTCCGGCGTTGTTTAAGAATTGCTGAGAGATTGGAATATTCTATTTAAGATCTGCATAGTCTCCTCCAGTAGCCAAAAACTTTAAATGGCAACCAGTCTTTTTTTTTTTTCAGCAGTAACTGCTCCACTCATGATAGTGTTTTGCTTCGAAATCGACGCATTCACCAAACACGGCAGTTTAATGAAACTCCCGTAGTCCATTCTCAAATAATCAACATGATACGATGAAAGTGTTTTCTTTCCAGTAACCACCTTTTTGGGACACATCGTTTCTTATATTAGACGAGCAGTATCTAGCAATTGCTTCCAGAGCAATGTCAACTTTCTTTTGAGGCATGGCGCGCACGTGTGTGTATTCTCGACAGCAGCCAAGAACCGACTGATAAACTCACGCGTTACGTCAAGCCGTGTGGATGCCGCACCTGACTTCGTCCGTTATGCTATCTGTCTGACAGATCAGGTCGTTTGTAGCCGCCTTTAAGGTGGACCAACTCGCCATTAAGCATGAAACGTCCCCTTAGAACAATTGTATAAGACTGTGCTTAAACTGACACAAAATATTTTTAGCGCAACGCAATCTGACTATCAAAGATCCCTGCAAAAGAATGGCCCTGAGTAACATTAAACTATACCTTTCAGAAATCACTTACCTCACAAAAATCTTCATTACTCGAACTACTGCAATACAGCGAGCGCCACTACTGCAAGCTAAATAAAAGATTCAAACTACTGAAGGCACTAACTACTGATAGGGATAGTTAGCAAATGAAAGATATTAATAGAGAACAAACAATGTATTTACCTTAATAGTCATAATATATATAGCAGTTCATGACAAATTACAAAACTCCATCTCTCTCCCCACATCCACCACTGCTGGCGGCTCACCTCCAACTGCGCAACGCTACGCGCTGTTCACATCCAGCTGCCGCTGCCCAACACTACAATGGCAGACAACAATGCAAACTAGCCACAGACTGCACACAGCACAGCCAGTGATTTTCATACAGAGCGCTACGTAACGTTGCCAATAAGAAAACATAAACAGCCTACTTACATAAAGAAAACATAAATAGCCTACTTACATAGCGCCCATGCTCCCCACAAAAAATTTTACAAATTTTTTTGGGCAGTAGTCAATACAGATTTGAAATTTTTTTTCATAATTACAGTAAGAAAGATATCAAATGCACACACTTATTAATACAATGTTGGTCAAAAGCTGAAATTTTCTCACAGTCCATAAAGAAAGTCCAGATTGTTCATCACAGTAAAATTTCAGTGTTTTTTTTTTCAAATTCTGAGCAGTATAAGAGAATGCACACGGAAGTAGTGGATTTCCATGCAGTCTTGAAGAAGTAGTGCAGTCCTTCCAACGGAAAGACAGTGCTGACTCTTGAAATGCTGACAGGTAATGGGCCACAACAGAGCAAACCCACAGCAGAGTCATTCGACGTTTTGAAGAAGATTGGTAGGTAGGTCATCACAGAGCAGACCCACTGTAGTCCTGGTAGAGATTGTGGTATTGGTGGGCCACCAGAGGCGCAGACCCACTGCAGTCCTTCTAGAAATAATGGTATTGATGAATCATCAAAGGTGTAGACCCACTGTAGTCCTTGTAGAAATAATGGTATTGGTGGGTCATCAGAGATGCAGACCCAAGTAGTCCTTGTAGAGATGGCCAGCAGCCATCTGTTGCGATTGTGCAGGTGCACAATCACCATCGAAGAGTCTTGCAGAGAAGATAGCAAGTCCATAAGCCACCACTTGCGCACGCACAAAGTTTTTGGAATTGTCCTTAGAACCAGCAATGCTGTTATCCAGTCCCTTGCTGAATTATTAACACACGTGCAAACACTAACAGTCCCAACTTCTCACATATTGTCCATATACTATGACCAACAGAAACGTGTGCAGTGAAATGGAACTTACAAGTTACTTAATTTGATGAACTGCTGTCAATTACAATTTTATAACATAAGAATACAATTACAAAGGTACAAAATACATCATTAAAGAACATAACAATTCAGATAACATTTGTAGACAGGCTTTACAAAAAAATCGAAATAACATATACATCAGTGTTACAGGAATTACGACATGAGTACATACTTAAAGATCAGAAGAACTTTTAAAACATCACCTTCACATGTGAGCAACAAAACAGAATAAACAATATCTAAACATTTTTACAAAGTAAATAACATAGTATTAGAAAAATTCTACAACATAGCTCTCATCAGCTAAACACATAAAGACAGGAAAAACACAAATACACAAGGGTACACAGACATATAGTGGGATGACACAAAAGGAAAGGACAGGGTTTGTTTTACTGCAGTATTTTGCATGGAGATCTCCCTTTGTTCATCATTATTCCCAAAAGTACTATCTAAGCCTGCTTTCTGTATTCTGTTCACATCCTCTTTCAAAAATAGTTTTTCTCCACTGTGCACTACTTTTTTGGCCAAACTATTTTCTTATAGCTTCTTAATGCATTTCTTCCAATTCATCATAGTTAGTTTCTTATATAGTCTACCCCTTCTTAAGCTAACTTAAATCTACTGAGCTCAGATGCTAAACTAAGGGACGAGGCAATGCAGCATCACATAAAACAATTAATATAAACAGCAATGAAAAAAAACGCAGAATTGCAAAGCAAGCAGCATTAAGAAATTAGCAAAGCAATTGCAATATTACAACTAATATAAGGCAATGTGCAGCAAACAATAAAAATAAATCATTAGTAAAACTGGCTTAACAGAATAATACAAAGTCAAATTCAGTAACACTATGCCTGGCAAACAGCAGCAACTTATACCTAAACATGACATAGCTAAAGCAGAAAAAATATTACAGTAAAAACAACAATGCAGATAAGGGAAATGTATATTCACATCTTAATGTCTACGTAATTAAAGTGGTGCACCACAACAACTTATTGTAAAAAAAATATTAACATGTACTTGAAAAGAATATTATAGATGCAGTTACTGTTATTAGTCCCTTCTTATTGTTCTCTCCATTCCAAAAGCTCCTTTTTCGAAGAATGTGGATCAGAAAATAATTATTTAATAAATCTGTTGACAGAAAGTGTTCACATTAGCAGGTGCATTTAAGTTTATTTTATAAAACCAATGCTGCAACACAGCTGGAAAACAGGTATCAAATGAAATAAGCAATTATGCAAACCAAAGCATAAAAACATCATTCAATAGCTATGTGGCATTTCGTAAGTCAGTATCTCTCAACTCTCTTAGAAAGACACTTGTCATAATCAGGTGTACAGATGTACGAATATTTCCCATCAATTCATAAGCATTTCAGTAATTAGCACAAAGTAAGAGTAATCATATGTTTTCAAGTAATGAGCATGTAATATCTGCGATGCTTTCTACAAAGGAATGTCAATAGCGAGGTTAATCGTCTCTTTTTTTTTTCTCCACCTCTGTGTCTGAAAGGAGCACACACTAATGGCTTTCGTTTGTCAGACGACTACCTCTCAGCTCGGCGCCCAAAACGCATTACGTGCAGGTGGTCACTTACCTTTCTTACTGAAATATTTACGACAGCAGTTTCTGCTACAGTGACAGTCTCATATAAAAATATTTCACAGGTCAAGAATTTGCGTTGCAAATGTGTAGAAACAAAATCATATGAATATAACAGTGTTCAAAACGTTTTCGTCCGCATTGTGATGCATTTAAACATATACACACATTTCATAACTCTTAAAGTACGTTTCTTGGTTTCCAACATCCTTTTCATAAATCAGAGTCCCTAAACACTACTCATTATTCCTTACCTTATTCGTCGACACTTCTTCAATATTTCATCATAACAGATACATAGCATAATCAAATAACTCATATAGCATCAGCTTATGGATCATAAGCTTACCGCAACAGCATAATACACATAGTCATCGTAGTAATAACATCATAACACCTCAATCAACTCTCAAAATCGTCGTAGCTTCCTCCAATAATTTCAAAACCTAAAAAAGATTCTCTGCTCATTTCAGTAGTGTCATCTACCTCAAATGTACTTTAAAAATCATGATCTCATACCAAATACATAATTCAAAGCTCTCATAGTATCACAATGGGTCCAAAAAAATATGAACAGTTCACAAAGTACAGACAGAATACAATTTCATAAGTGTGAAGTTATCCAACTGTTTAATTGCGTAAACATGTCACTGATGTAGGAAAAAAAAAAGTTTGTTTCTCTATTAAATGATTAGATAGCTGTGTAATTTATGTGTTAGAGGAATATGGTACCGATGTGTAAAGTTGTATAAGCAAATACGATATTAGCTAGGGCTCCTTGTGCTTGCCAAACATATGATACACAAAGTAGGCGTGTACCCCCCTGAGGATTATTGTAATTATACCGTCAGGTGTTACAGATTACAGCAATGGAATGAAATGTGTTATGGAAAACCTTTGTAATTCAAAAATCTTTAAAAATAAATGTTTTAAGTACAAAATTAATCACTCAGATACGTGTCCTGTAGCGCTAACTGTGCGTCTTGTTGTAAGATAATCTCTGTGGAAGTGTCGTAGTTATCGTCCTCCGAAAGCTAAGTTCTGCAGAAGCCAATGTACTTACCTCATGATACACAAAAGTGAAATTCTTTGCGTATAGATATCGTAGTTATTATGCTTATTGTTGTGATGAAGAAATTACTGTGCTGTAACGTATTGTTGTGCTATGGAAAAGGCTGTCTCATTGTAGCTATACCACAAAAGTTATTATTAAACATGTTTTACTTTCCAGAAGAATTCAGAAAAACTGTGCAGATATGAAACAGAAACACCGCAAAAGCAACATTATAAATTGTCACTCATTAGTAGCGTCGTGATAAAATCGTGTAGCTGTCACATGAACTAACCACTGTGTCATCTGGTATCTCCCAGAAAGTAATTCAGAATGTATTTTCAAGTAAACCAAAATGTTGCATTAAAATCTAATTAGCAGTACTGGTAAATGTTCTAAGTATGTGAGCCTTATAGTCGTTACATAATCGTGCAACTAACAAGCAAGAATGTACAAATAACAACACTGTGTCATCTGTTCGCAATAACAATGCATTCGCAATTACTTGTCTAAGTTACCTATGTTCTTGACTGGATAGTTAGTTAGCTTTAAAACATAGTTGCATGTTAACAGTTTGTAAGTGTGACAAAGAGTACTAGTAACGTGAAGTGAAAAATTTTATAGCAAAGAACAGTTTATCTCTCCATAAACGGTTTTACATGTGAGATGTGGTGTAACCCTTTGCTCTTCTCAGTACGCAGAGTTTCAACTTGAATGCAATTATCATGCGGTATTCGTCCGTAAAGAATACTGGAATTTTGCTCAAGGTTAGCGTCAATGTTATTTTCCCTGAGCCAGCGGGCGCAAGTGGCTGCCTGCGGTGCGAGTCATTGTCTGTTTCTTTGTTGGTGCGCGTCGTTATCGGGATTTGGAGACCTAACTTCTGCAGATTCACCGTGACGAGAATCCCGCAAGTTCTGATGCAGTTCAGGTCTGTCGTTACGATCATATCGTCTGTCGTCATGTCAGTATATTCCATAGTTTCTTTCTTGTCGGTCACGTGGTGGAGAATTTCTCCCTGAGTCATAACTGCGCGCTGGACCGTTGTGTCTAAAGTTATTCTGTCTCCCTTGATAATAATTGTTTTGGTTCCCATATTGTCTGTTTCTCTGATTGTCTCTGTGATAGTCATTACCACGGAGAGGTGATCTTTCCCTGTAATTATTACTACTCTGCCAACGGTTGTTATACGGGTGGTGTCTGTTTTGGTCACGATTCACGTTGTAAGAATAGGCTTGTCGTGTCCAGTTATTGTTTCTGTCGTCACGGAATTGTGACGGATGTGACCTGTAGTGATTGTTTTCCTGTTTCCGCATCCCGCGACTATCTGTGTCAATTTCTAGTTCTTGTAAGAGTCCCTGAAAAGCTTCAATGTCGTCATTGCAACGTCCTGCTAAAATAATATGTCGTAAATGTTCAGGCAGTTTGATTAAGCAAATGCGGATGAGTTCTGAGGGGCTGTATGGGTTTGACAGGTACTGATTCTTGTGCAACATGTCTTCAAAATATTTGACAAAATTCAGATTGTTCAAAGTGTTTCATCATCATGATGCTATGTTTTACTCGGTCTTGTGTAGCTTGTGACCAATATGCTGAGAGGAACGCATGGTAAAATTCTCCTTCACTGTGACAATCGTGAATGACCGATCACATTCTTACAGCTGTTTCATTCTCCAAGTAGCCACACATAAATTCTAACCTGTGCTCCAATGACCAGTTGGGAGGAAAACAATGAGAGAATTGATGGAGCCACGCTTGTGGATGAATGTCGTTGGCAGAATTCTTAAACGTTTTGAATTTACGTGTAGTAATGAACAGCTTATAGTCAAAATCATCGTGTCGGCGAGTAGCACATCGCTCATTGTTACTTCGTTTCGCCGGTTCCATATCAAAATCCAATGCGCCTCGCCAATTTCTTTCATAATTTCCGAAGTGCCCTGAGTTATTATTTTGTGGCTGTTCCGTATTTCTATGTCCCTCTTCCCATATTGGAGCGCGAGTGGCCTCTGAAATACGTAGTTCTTGTATTACCTGTGTGAGCTGATCTTGTACTTCCCGGATTTCTCTTTGGTGTTGCGTATTAATTTGATTCAGATTTTGTTTCAGTTTCCTAATTTGTTCATACTCTTCTGTGTCAGTGAAGGCTACAGGTCTTGTGTCATTCAGATCATCATCTACCTTTGTAGATAAGTTAGTGACCTGATCCGAAAGTTCGGCTACTTTCTCCGATAGTGAACACATTTCCTCAGTGTGTTTTTCTGAACCAAGTTTCAGAGTGTCCATTTGTGTTGAAATCGAATCTACTGTGTCCTTTACGTTTTCCTGAGTTTTTGCAAGTTGCATAACCGAATCGGTAGATGCAACTGAGTGAATTTTAGCCCACAAGGTCTCATGATTTTCATGAACAATGGTTTGCAGTTCTTTTATGGCTGCTTCGTGATTCTGTAATGCATTTTCATGACGCGAAAAAATAGGTTGAAAATACTCACAAATTTGTGTTTTTACGTCATTACAGACTTTTTGACATTTCGATTCAATGTTATGTAACTCAGCAGTTAAATCTTCACGTGTTTGTTCGAGAGTTTGTTCCAATGAGTCTAACTTTTGAAGCTTTTGCTGTGTTTGTCTCTGATTTTGTTCCATTGTGTGTAACTGTTGCTGTGTTTGTCTCTGGTGTTGTTCCATTGTGTCTAACTTTTGAAGCTTTTGCTGTGTTTGTTTCTGATTTTGTTCAAGCGTTGTGTGTAATTTTTGTAGCCTTTGTCCCATTTGTTGCATTAACTGTAACAACAGTGCACTGGTATCTGAAACTTGTTCCTCAGCGCTATTAGGAAGTCCTTTTGAATCGGCAATATTCGCAGTTTGAATAGCAGAAAATGTGTCTTGACTTATTTGAGAAAAGGGTGAGGACGCAAAACCTGAATCTACAGTATTTGCAAGATTGTGTCCTGTCATTTCGGATTCCTGAGGCAAGCTGTTGCCGACCGATCGATCGATAATGCTTCCCTGTTCACTAATTGTTTCACTGCCTACGCCATTGTTTGCAGCCCGCTCCATTTCCCCATGTACAATTACCAAATTACTACTTTGAACATTAGTTAATTCATTACTCGGTGGCGCTAACACACTGCTTTCGTCTTCACTGTCATTTCTCAGTTTACTTTGGAGCCTAGTATGACGTTTTTCACACGCCATTATTGTCGCAATATTTCACACGACAACACAATTTGAAGAGCAAAAATAAGAGAACACATTAACATAGAAGTGAAAATAATATCTAGTTAATTGCAAGCTCAGCTGCGAAATACTTGGTGCAAATCTACATGCATGCCACAACTGTTTTACTGTACAACAATGAAAGACTGCAACTACAAAGGAGATTCTCTCTACAATTACGCAATAGCAATAAACAAAATCTACACTAATTACACAAACTACAAGAAAAAATCAGAAGATTCCAGTGAGGTATCCTGGCAGGGTCGCCATATGAAACGTCCCCTTAGAACAATTGTATAAGACTGTGCTTAAACTGACACACAATATTTTTAGCGCAACGCAATCTGACTATCAAAGATCCCTGCAAAAGAATGGCCCTGAGTAACATTAAACTATACCTTTCAGAAATCACTTACCTCACAAAAATCTTCATTACTCGAACTACTGCAATACAGCGAGCGCCATTACTGCCAGCTAAATAAAAGATTCAAACTACTGAAGGCACTAACTACTGATAGGAATAGTTAGCAAATGAAAGATATTAATAGAGAACAAACAATGTATTTACCTTAATAGTCATAATATATATAGCAGTTCATGACAAATTACAAAACTCCATCTCTCTCCCCACATCCACCACTGCTGGCAGCTCACTTCCAACTGCGCAACGCTACGCGCTGTTCACATGCAGCTGCCACTGCCCAACACTACAATGGCAGACAACAATGCAAACCAGCCACAGACTGCACAGCACAGCCAGTCATTTTCATACAGAGCGCTACGTAACGTTGCCAATAAGAAAACATAAACAGCCTACTTACATAAAGAAAACATAAACAGCCTACTTACAAGCAGGCTGTAATACATCTACACCGCAAGCCACCTAACCGTGTGTGTCGGAGAGTACCTTTTGTACCAGTAACTGAGCCCTCCAACCCTGTTCCACAAGCGAATAGCGCATAGGAAGAATGATTGTCGGTAAGCCTCTCTGTATTGGCTCTCGAATTTTCTCCTCGTGGTGATTACGCGAGACGTATGTGGGGGGAGGCAAAATGTTGTCCGAGTCTTCCCGGAAAGTGCTCTCTCAAAATTTCTATAGCAAACCTCTCCGTGATGCTCAGTGACTCTCTTCTAACTGTCTGCCAATGGAGTTTGATGAGCATCTTCGTTACGCCCTCGCGCTAAATAATCCTGTGACGAAACGCGTCGCTCTTTGTTAGATCGTCTCAATTTCTTCTATCAGTCCTACCTCGTAGGAGTCCCTGATAAATGAACAGGAGGCCAATGAACATCGCATAAGTCGAAAGGTACTTAGCCATTGATGTACACAAAATATCAAGTGTGTATGCAGCCTTCAGGAGGGGTAAAATGATGTAGACATATAAACATAAAAAAGTTTTCCTCTGTCTCTCCCACTGCTATCAACGTTTACCACCTGTAGCAACAAGGTGTTATACTCGTAGTAGAAATTACAACAACGTGTCGTGAAATCGCACTCTGGAGCTGTTCATGTTTAAATGTTGTATATGGTTCATTTGCAGTAACACACGCATACCGAATAGCTACACTGCGACAACCGCTAGGTCGTTAATGTCGTCAGCAGTGGAAAACGAGACATCGTAGTAACGAAGCCTTCGGGGCCAATACAGACTGTACACGAGGTTGTTTACTGACGTCGTTTTTCCGCTGAAATTTGTCTGAGAGTAGGCGGAACTAACTTTGTAAGCTTATTTGTCCGTCGCTGATATAGAAGCCCGCAAACCTTCTTTCCTTCCCGTCTGGGCAAGCTGTGCAGTGACTAGAGTACATGTAAAGCTTACTGGGACAGGGTAAATGTTAGCTACAATGAAGTCGATAATGCGATTGCAATATTGGCATTTTAATTTGATATCCTCCACAACTGACAAAATTTACAAAAAAATGTGAATTTCTTTGACCACCCACACACTCCTGAGAATGGCACATTAACAATTTGTAATTACGCGCCCCTATTACCGACAGTTACGTTGATAAATACCCGGCACCTCGCAAGTATAACTAGCAGATCAAGAATCGGTAAACTTTTGGAAGTGGTTAAGAGATGATGATGATGTTTGGTTTGTGGGGCGCTCAACTGCGTGGTTATCAGCGCCCGTACAATTTCTCAACCTTTGCTCAGTCCAATTTCGCCACTTTCCTGGATGATGATGAAATGAGGAGGACAACACAAACACCCAGTCATCTCGGGGCAGGTGAAAATCCCTGACCCCGCCGGGAATCGAACCCGGGACCCCGTGCTCGGGAAGCTAGAACGCTACCGCGAGACCACGAGCGGCGGACGAAGTGGTTAAGCGTTGGTGAAAATCTCGCTTCTGAGCACACAAAGAGCTCTAACCGCAGAACTCTGCACGGAACACGCGTTGGTGCAGTGCTGCGATACAGACCGTATATCTCCCTTCGAAGACGAAGACGAAGACCGCCCCCGGTAGCTGAGTGGGATTCGCGTATGAAAGAGTAAGAGACATAAGTCATATAGTTAAGCAGAAATTAGTGACTGTTAACAGAACATCTCCAACCGTTTTGACCGTCGCAGATTTTCTGACTCCAGACGCAGTGCCATATCCTAATACGAAAAGAAATGCTGTTAACTGGCTGAAAGGGCACACAGTGCGCTATATCTTGAAGGCAGAAAATAAAAGCAAAGAAGATTACTGGGTGTATCTAACGACTCAGCACCATCATCTCATGCGGGCAAAAGACTACAAAAAAAATTACGCATGCTTCCTAAATAGAATCATGGATTAAAATTATACAGAGGACAATAACAGATTAAGATTGGTACGGAATTCAGAGATGTCAGCCTTGCACGATTATAGATAACTGGAACCGGAATGTCTTCGATCCTTTCACGAGACACTACAGAAAAGAAATCAAGTCCGTGGCAAGACGCACCGGACTACATTCTCATGAAGAAATTAGACATAAAATTTTATCTATTTTATTTTTTTAATCATCTTATGCCATACGCAGAGAAGTTTTAAGTTCTAAAAAAACATTTTTCAAGGGGATGCAAGATTTTATGTTTTCCTTATGAAGATGAGAGACTTCACGTTTCAGTTTATTTTAATAGTACTTGTCTTTCAATTAGCAAGAGGAAGATTCATTTCCTTTAATTAATATTAAGAAGAAATATTTATTCTCGTTTATGTTAGCAAAGGTAATTTAGGCATCCAGCTTACAGAAAAAAATAGAAAGCCGACAAAAAAAGGGGGCAGGGCACTTGCAAAAAGTAAGAAAAATGAGGATTTGGCATCAAAAACATACAAAAGTACATAAAATAAAAAGGTAAAAAAAGTTGGTAGAAAGATGGACTCTTAATAATAATAATAAAAACGGCAAAAGCATAGAAGCTAGCCGAAGAAGGCAAAACAAGGTGAGCGTTTGGAAGGGCTGTGAGGGGAGAAGGGAGGCCCCACAAAAAAAAGTGGTCAGCGCGATAGAATGTCAATTCTAAGGGCCCGGATTCGATTCTCGGCTAGGTTGGAGATTTTCTCCGCTCATGGAGTGGGTGTTGTGTTGTCCTAGTCATCATCATTTCATCCCCATCGACGCGCAAGTCGCCGAAGTGCCGTCAAATCTTGCCGTCAAGACTTGCACCAGGCTAACGGTCTACCCGACGGGAGGCCCTAGTCACACGAGATTTTTTTAATCCCGAAAGCTAACGCGATACGAGCTGCTGACCTTAAATACATGCCAGCGGTATTTATTTTTCTGACAGCCCCCTATGCAAAGGTACCACCATTAGTCACATCGCCGTGTGTAAATAACAACCAAAATTCCTCCCGGCCGACATCTGGGGTGTACCGCAGAGGTTTCTACGGGAAACGCGCATCTGGCGAAGCTTCACCCTTCTTTCGGATTCCGCCACGGTCTCGCTCATTCGTTATGCACGCCCGGCGCTAGCGTGAGGGACGCAGGCAGTGTAAGTCGTGTCCTCGGCGCGAACGAGCCCGGTGGCCACGGCGGAACGAATATGCATGAGAGCCGGCGGCTGGTGGGCGCCCCGAGCCCCGAGCCACGAGCCACTCATTATTCGACGGAAACCCCACGCAGAGGCTTAGCGCGTGACTCACCGCGGGGCCGGGCCCATCGGATTGGCTCTCTGCTGTAAACACGGCGTCAGTGACGTCATGCTTACCTGCCGACTCAGCTCAGCCTGGGCGTGAGCGAGAAAGATATTGCTCTAATGTAATCCGTGGGAAATGAACACACCCTGTCTTGGGAGCTATTGATTTCTCATTTTCGTGAAGCACACCGGGAGACCATTTCAGATCTGTTTGCGTGCAAAGGCTGTTACTTCGATGCATATGCAGTGACGAACGGACTTATTGCAAAATGTGTTCAAAAAGGGTAACAGACGCAGGCAGCTAGCGAAGTAGTATCATATTCTAAGTCACACAGGAAACAGTTACCATTAATTCCTTAGTATATTCATAATAGCGTCGTAACATTTTTCAAACCAATAGGTACATAGCCTATTCATTGTCATTAAACTTTGAAAAGACTCACTATATGCAGTTCAGAACTTCTAAGAGATTCCCTTCTGGTGTGTGTATAAAATATGATGACATGGAAACAGGAGAAGTTGAGAGTGTAAAATTCTTGGGATTACAACTTGATAATAAATTCAGTTGGGAACAACATACTAACGAAATGCAAAAGCGGCTAAACAAGTCTGTGTTTGCAATGCGAATGATGTGAGACATAGGAGATATAAATATAAAAAAATGGCATATTTTGCTTGTTTTCACTCCATTATGTCATATGGTATAATATTTTGGGGTAACTCCACAAACAGAAATTTTTTTTTAGAGTACAGAAGCGTATAATAAGAGTAATGAGTAGTGTAAATCCAAGAACATTATGTCGAAACCTATTCAAAGAATTCGGCATATTAACCACAGCTTCTCAGTATATTTATTCCTTAATGAAGTTTGTTGTAAATAATACATTTTTTTCCAACTAACTGCTTAGTACACAGTATTAATACTAGGAATAAGAACAATATACATAAAGATTTAAAAGCACTTACTCTTTCCCAGAAAGGAGTCCAGTATTCGGCAACACATATTTTCAATTAGTTACCAGCAACCATTAAGAGTTTAATTTCAGACAAGGCACAATTTAAACATAATTTAAAAGAGGTTTGGCGGCCAACTCCTTCTATTCCATCCATGAGTTTCCCAACAACTGCAGTAGACCATTTTATTATACTTTAATTTTTGACAATACTTGGTTGTGACAACCAAGTAACTACCTACTGTGTGAATGATGGATGTATGGAAAGCAGATGCAAGTCTTAAGTCTGTAAATAGTGGTACTTTAATTTTAAATCTTGTACAAAATGCGACTGTTCTTAACTGAGGATCACTGAAAGGAATAATTTACTTTAATTATTGACAATACTTGGTTGTAATATCCAAGAAACTAACGAATGTCTGAATGATGGATTTAATGAAAGCAGATGTAAGTATTAAACCTGTAAATATTAGAAGTTTAAATTTAATTCATCTACTTAATTTTACTGTTTATTGACTGAGGATCATCAAAATTAATGAAACTCAAGTTTTTCTAATTACATTTTTGTAATGTGTTTATCTGACATGTTCCACACACAGGAGGATTCCCTCGTTTATGGGTCTATGGAATGAATAATAAATCTAATCTAATCTAATCTCATCATTTTTTTCATTGGTTTCAGACAAAGCATATTGCACCATGTATGCTTATGTTCTGTGATGATTTTTTTATAAAATGTAAAAGAGTATATCACATATCCTAACCATATCAAGATAATTCCTCTATAAAGTACATTAGTATTCCTTTATGAAATTTTAATAAAAACCAGTTATAACTATATACAAAGATATTCCTAATGAACGATAGACAGTTTGACAAGAAGATATTCAAGCATTTGAAATTAGGGGTTACAAAAATTTGCAGACCATTTGATGGGTACTGTAGATCAATACACTAACAAGTAGACTGTGAATCAAATTATGGAAAAATTTATGTATGGCTTCTTTGCATATATATTCCTGCCCTCAGCGTTTCTCCGTAGAAAATCCTCATCCCTCACCTTATCAGTCCTCCTTATTTCCAACACTCGTCAATAGCATCACACCTGAAAAGTTTCGATTCTCTGCTGTTCACATAGTCCATATTTCACTGCCATACAATGCAGTGCTCCAAACGTACATTGTCAAAAATTTCTTCCTCAATTTAAGGCTTATTTTTTATGACACCGCTGGACTTCTCTTGACGAGGAATGTTCTTTTGGCAAGAGCTAGTCTGCTTTGTATGTCGTCCTTGCTCCGAGCGTCATGCTTTATTTTACTGCCTAGGTAGCAAAAGTCTTTCACTTCATCTTCTTCGTGATCAATCCTGATGTTAAGTTTCTCGCTGTTATCGTTTCAGCTACTTCAAAATGGTTCAAATGGCTCTGATCACTATGGGACTTAACATCTGACGTCAACAGTCCCCTAGAACTTAGAACTACCTAAACCTAACTAACCCAAGGACATCACACACATCCATGCCCGAGGTAGGATTCGAACCTGCGACCGTAGCGGTCGCGCGGTTCCAGACTGAAGCGCCTAGAACGGCTCGGCCACTTCGGCCGGCTTCAGCTACTTCTCGATATTTTCGTCTTTCTCTTATTTACTCTCAGTCCATATTCTGTACTCATCAGACTGTTCATTCCATTCAACAGACGCTGTAATTCTCCTTCACTTCCACTGAGGATAGCAATGCCATCAGTGAATCTTAGTATTTATATTCTTTCACTTTGAATTTGAATCAAGGTCTTCAACCCTTCTTTTGTTTCTGTCATTGCTTCTTCATTGTATGATGTATAGGGGCGAAAGACTGAATCCCTGTCTTGCATTCTTTTTAATCCTAGCACTTCGTTCTTTGTGTCCAGTATTATTGTACCCTCTGCGTTCTTTTACCCGTCTTTCCCTGTAGCATACTTCTGTCTTCTCATAATTTCGAACATCTTGAACAATTTTAAATTGTCAAACGCTTTCTCCAGGTCAACAGATCCCATGCACGTGTCTTACTTTTCCTTCAGTCTCGCTTCCATTATAAACCGCAACGCCAAAACTGCGTCTCTGGTGCCTTAACTTTCTTAAACCCAAACTGATCGTCATCCGACACATCCTCGATCGCCTTTTCCATTCTTCTGTATGCTTGAATGAATAAGCTGTTAAGCTTAGTGTGCGATAATTCTCTTGCTATGTGCGCGATAATTCTCTTGCTATGTTTCCAATTGTGTGGATAACGGTTTTCCGAAAGTGTGATGATATATCACCAGACTCATACATTCTACACACCAACGAGAATAGTCGTTTTGTTGCCACTTTCCTCAGTGACTTAAAAACTCCAATGGAATGTTATATATCCTTTCTACCATATTCCATCTTAAGTGTCTAAAGCTCTTTTAAATTCAGATTCTAACAGTGGATCCACTGCCTCTTTCTTACTGACTTCTGTTGCTTCTTCCATGACGTTATCAGACAAAATCTGCCCATCATACAGGTCCTCAGTGTTCTCTTTCCACCTTTCCCCTCTTTCATCTTCATGTAACACAAAAATTCTCATTACACGCTTGCTTTTATCACCCTTGCTTTTAAAGTTACTAAAGGTTATTTTGACTTTTTTACATGCTGAGTCAGCCCTTCTGACACTCATTTCTTTTTCGACTTTTTCTCAGTTTTCATGCAGCCATTTCGCCTTAGCTTCCCTGCACTTCCTATTTATTTTATCCCTAAGCCACTTGAATTTCTCTACTCCCGAATTACCTTGAAACATTTTTGTATTCGCTTTTCTTCGCATATCATCTGACGTGTTTCTTCTGTTACCTATGTTCCCCTCATTTTTTTAATTTTCGACTTCTGTGACTGCTCCATTCGGAGTTGTCCATCTTCTTCAACCGGTACGATTTGAGTAAAAGAAGGAGTCGTGTGATCGGATATATCTTGCGGTATTAAGGAATAGTTAATGTAGTGATAGAAGTTTGGGAAGAGCAAATGGATGTAGGTTGCCGTAGTTATGCAGATTTGGAAGAGATTTTCATTGCGTATATTAGTGTCGAAATCTGTTTCAAATCAATCTTCGGACAAGATCACAACAGCAGCAACCTGATACTAAAAAATTGTATGAGTATCAATAAATAAACATACCTATTCGTGCATAAGCGCATTTCAGAATACCTTTCTCATAATAGGACAGAACGGGAGTAGAATACTAACCCGACCGAAAATAAATGGCAATGCTTCAACTACCGAGAAACCGCAGTTGTTCTCTACCTTTAATGTTTCTTTATGCTGTTACATGTTCAATACACATCGACTGACCTAGTGGCAGCTGACGAGCAGGTAATGCAGACATATCTTGAACTCCATGGGAAAGTGAAAACTCTTACACAGTCTCACGGAAATATCGTGCAGAAATTGTTTTGACTGCTGTTAGCAATTAACGCAGTCATATGCGGACTCCAAAGTGGCCAAATTTTGAATACGACCACCGCCACTTGTCATTTGTAGCGTCAGTGCTATTTCTTTAATTTTCACATCAAAAGGATACTGCTTAAGATCTAAAAGTAGCCAGATACTAATAGGCGTTGACAGTTGACTTCTTAGGACTCAAAATTACTCTTACAGACAATGTAAATATTTCTAAAGCCGGATTAGATTGAAATTTTGAAGAAATAGTTTTTCTTTTCCTGTTCCTTCAGTGTGCGTGTGCGTGCGCGCGTGTGTGCGTGCGTGCGTGTGTGTATATATATATATATATATATATATATATATGTGTGTGTGTGTGTGTGTGTGTGTGTGTGTGTGTATTGGATAATATACGTCAATGCATTTTGATAAACTTTATTCGAAAAATTCACATAAGGAGTTCCCCTGTCACTTGTTCCTTCTTTTGCCACTCCCAAAGATTTGTGTTAGTGAAAAATGTCAACATACATCGAAATTTTAGGGCTACTTCATAACGTCGCTCCATGTGTAGCTTGCTGGGTAAGTTAGGTCAACAGTCGGAGGAAGGAAACGGCAATAGAAAAATAAGGTAATTCCTGGTAAAGCGCTGATGTTCAAACCAACCGTCCTGTTGAGGAAAGCTTTTATCAGTTATAAATCTATGTAAGTGATCCACTATATGCAGTGCTATGAATTAGTAATTTACACTGAATCTGACGTTCTCGGGTGCTTTATCCTGCTGTAAGGAAATGAACACTAAGTAACACTTGAACGTAGAGTATCTCAATCTGTGTACTAAAACACTCGTCTTTCTCTAAAAAAAAACTGAAGCAGTGAATACGACAGTGACATTACCAGACGGTACATATGTTAACCACCAGAAACTTAAGTAACAGTGTAATTGCCGGCAGACAAATGCCATTAAGTTTTGTAAAGGGTACGTTTAAGCAAACAGCTGTCCTTCTTTCACTCAGGAGTAATTAATGCGCGGATGCGGACACAACTTCGCCTAACGTTTGAGGGGGTGAATCTCATTATCACATTGCAAAGGTGGAGTGTCACAGGGATGGTGTAACGGGAAACAGCGGACGATAACAGGTCCCGGTTTCACACGGGCAAAAGCAACAACAGTTCACAGTATCCCCAGTATGGAACGAAACGAAGCTAAATGGTAATTATTCTATTCTCAGAAGAGCAAAGCCAAGCAGCGGATGTTGCTAAATGTGATCTGTTCCAGAGGAACTAGTTTCGGACAGTCCATCTGTGACAATTCTGCTGAGCCTTACATACATTTCTGCTCCCTATTGGTCATCAAATCAATTCCAGAGTTACACTTTTGTTAACCAACACTGATTACTTCCTGCTCTTAAACTGCTCGGTGATGGGAATGATAACTGTTTAAACAAAGCACAGAATCATTAGTTAACATTTACTAACGAAGCGTTATCAATTTGTATAATCAAACTTAAATAACTTCATCCCACAATAAATATTTATTAAGAAAGTACTTTTACTGACTTGACGGTTTACGCTAACAAACAATCCTGCTGGAAGAACATCCGCAACTGAGCATTTTAGCAGAGGTTGAAAATAACGCTTCACTTGTAAATTTTTTTACTTTCACACAACCGGTTTCGGACTGTTATAAGCCCATCCTCAGGTGTCGTAGCTGTGCTGTGATCCCCGAGCGCTGCGTGTACCAGGCGTGGTGTGCTGCTTATGAGCGCAGAACTAAATATAATGAGTAGCTCTATTTACTCCTTGTAAATGAACTTCGCTCCGTAGATTACAGACAAACGTATGATATTTGCTGACTACTCACTTAAATATCATACGTAGTGGACACTCTGCTCATCTCAAAAACATTATAAAGCGTGAAAAGTATTTAAACCGACGAACTCTGGAAGGTTGTAGGGGACATCAAAACAAATATTTTTCCCTAATGTCATTTTTCCCTATGAGGACTATTTAAAACTGTAGAGGAAGATTTCTCTGGCGGCAAATTAATTAAACCAACAAACACTTCTCCATTTTTTATGACCAAGAGACAACACATTAACACAATCCAATTTCAATTACAGAAGATTTTCAAAACTGCCTCCATTGACACGGAAACAAAGGTTATACCGTCGATCATGTTCTGTCTGAAATGGGCAACAACCCTGGAGTATCCTGAATTGTTCCTGCTGCTGCTACTATCCGGGCAACCAGATCCTCTCCTGATGCAACAGGTGTTGTGTAAACAAGGTTGCACATCTCTCCCCACACAAGAAATGCAGAGCAGACATATCTTAGGATCGAGCAGGTCATGCTACAGGACCACCTCTGCCACTCCACATTTCTGGGAACCATCGGTCCTTATGCACTCAAAAATGCGGCATCACGTGCGTTCATTACCTTGTCGGTGTTCGTCAGGGGGCGGCGGTCGGCGCAGCTCCATACAGCTCGCCGTCTCGGAAGCAACTCCTTCCTAACTTCTCCTTACTACAATTTACCGAAGTTGGTTTAAAAAAAACTATCTGGTTGTGTTTTCATCTGACCAATCAGTGTCTCAATGTTAACTTTAAGCTCCGCCTACAAAAATTCTGTCTATCCAATGAGAAACGTTATACTTTTCATGGTGGGGCAATGTTTTTAAAGTTTGCAACGTAACAGAGACGCGAAAAAGTCTCACGCTAAAACTTGCAGCTGGTGTGCCCTTTTAGTGTTATCGTAAGACCTATACTGTTCTTCTGGAGGGCTCTAGCTTTTAACATGGGCTGGGGGTGGTCCTGGTGGTTCGCTGGCGACGTCGGTGTCCGTCCCTTATCGTAGGGCCTTCTAGCTTAACACGATTCTGCTCTCAGTTTCAGTTTTCGTTTCTCCCCTCGGAACTGCGTCTGTCTCACGGTGGGAAGGTATGACAAGCATTTGGGCATTCTTGAGTTAGTCTGTGGTATTCCATTTGCTCACTCGTTACTCATATTACTTTGGTTAATTTATTGTCACGATTTACTCGGAGCTATGTGACATTCTACTGGATTTGCTTATCATGTCAGGGTTTTCATGGAAGGTGTTGGATTTGCCTGACACCTTACAAAATATTTGTTTTTATGTCCCCTACAACCTCCCAGAGTTTAACGGTTTAAATACTTTTCACCCTGTATAAACTCTTCCAAGGTATAAGTTATCATGATCTCAGGCATGAGGCAGTTAAATTCCTTCTCGATGCACAAAAATAAATACTGTTCTAATAACATGCTTCCGATTCAGAGGTAAAACTACACAGCCTTTATGGTGAAAAAGCTTAAAACAGAGTATCTTAAAGTACTTAATTTGTGCAGCATCACATGAACTTTAAAACGCTAACGATCAGAGATAACCAAGACTTAACAACAGCAAAAGTCTTGCTTGAAATACATAATTATGAGCGTTATGTTAACATTTACTACCCACCTGTGCGGCCAAAAATTTTAACACAAAAAGCATAGGGGTGGATTCTTGCCCAGTATATAACTAATTATAAATGGGCAATGTAACATTCACACAAGACACCCAAAGTGACAACAAGATCCGTCACACAAATGACTCCAACGCACAGCAATTCTCGTTCGTGCTGATTATAACCAAACTGGAGTGGAGCTACCAGCGAGCTCCGTTCTGTGCCACTTTTACAAGTAAAGATGATGATTTATGGAGGAGGGCCCTAAACAGAAAGGTCATCAGCGTGTGTAGAAATAAACCCCGGAGTCTGCCTCACATAGAAAAGTCCGGGAGCTGTGAAGATGGGACGCGCCGAAAGCATAGGTGTAAAACAGTCAAAACGTACCACTTGCATTCCATATTTGGCCGACTGTAGTACACCTATCCACGACATATTCCATTTTTAAAATTCGAGTTTTCTCAAACTGATGCACCAAGGTATTCGTTCAGAAACTTGATTTCGAACATCCACGGCACAGTGTGTTATGTCGAAATCCATACCAAATGAAAACAAGCGAGGTGCTGCAGGTATCACCACAGTCAGAAACACGACTACTCCGTGCCTTCTTCTAGTGCAGTACAACTGCGCTCTGGGCTTTCACTCACTAACCACTAGCACTAGTCCGTGTACTGTGACGACGAGCAAACTTCCCTTTCGGCATTCATACTAGACCAACCACCCTCTCCTCCCCCCCCCCCCCCCAATGACACCACCACCTCACCCACCCAGTCACCACTACGTTCCGGCCTTCCTCATCGTCTTAGCCATACAGGAGCGCGACGCCTCGGAGGCAAAGATCACAATCGGCTCGCGACAACCAAAGTGTGGCGCGAAGCTGTAAGTTACTGACGGTAAATGCCGCTCTTAACCTCCTTCGTTACATCTCTTTGAAGGGGTCGAGTTCATTCCTTCCAATTTAAGAAACTGGTTTGCAATCCATCCACACACAGAGGTGGCAAAAGTCGTGAGACACCTAATAATGTGTCAGACCTCCCCCAGTCCGGCGCAGTGCAGCAATTCGACGTAGCATGGACTCGACAAGTCGCTGGAAGTCCCCTGCAGAAATATTCAGCGCCTGTAGCCTTCTATAATTGCCAAAGCATTTTCGGTGCAGGATTTTATTCATGTACTAACATTTCCATGCAGTCAGATGATGAACTTACGATCATGAACAAAGTATTGGGTGACGGAAAATTTAATGATTCTTTTCATCACGTAGCGCACTTTGTCTTTTTTTCAGGGTCATTTGTCATATGACTGGTTTGTTGAGGCCCGCTACGAATTCCTCTTCTGTATCACCCTCTTCATCTCAGAGTAACAATTGCGACCTACATACTCAATTATTTGCGCGGATTCCATTCTCTGTCTTGCACTGCGGTTTTTACCGTCTACAGCTCCCTTTAGTACCATGGAAATTGTTCCCCGTTGTTTTAACTGATGTCCTATCATCCTGCTCCTTTTTCTTGTCAGTGTTTTCCATATATTGCGTCTATTCTTAGTAGTCCATTTAATTTTCGTCTTTCATCTGTAGCACCACATCTCATGCGCCCCGATTTTCCTCTGTTCCGGTTTTCCAATAGTCAGTCTTTCGCTACCGTACAATACTGTGCTTCAAACCCACGTTCTCAGAAATTCGTTCCTGAAAGGCCATGGCAAGTTGAAGCACAGTCTCTGGGATCAGCCGACAGAGCAAATCGTGACTTTGAAAATATTTTATCAATGTGGAGGGAAACGAACGAAACTTCAAAACGGTCTGAAGGATTACGGTTTGTGGAAGTAATTAAAAATGGGACTTACCATGAGGAGATCGTATGTTCACCGTATGAGCCATATTTCGTATTACAATGAAAATTAGCATTGCCAGCTCAGTTTTTTCATGTCATTTAATAAATAGTGTAAACACTGATGAAGGTAACAGTGTTAAACACTACAACGACTGACTCACAAGAAAAAAAAATGTTCAAACGTGTATGAAATCTTATGGGACTTAACAGCTAAGGTCATCAGTCCCTAGGCATACACACTACTTAACCTGAATTATCCTAAGGACAAACACACACACCCATGCCCGAGGGACGACTCCAACCTCCGCCGGGACCAGCCACACAGTCCACGACTGCAGCGCCTGAGACCGCTCGGCTCATCCCGCGCAGTGACTCACAAGAAAGGGAAGGTGACAGTCAAAGAATAGATTCCAGTGAATCAAATACTGGAACAGAAGATTAAGGCGCAGCTCAGGTGCGGAATATGACGACAGTTGACGCCGAGACATCGGCACCAACTGGTGGCTACGGCGAGACGCAGACTGCTTCCAAAGGTGTTAAGAAAGCGAAGCGGGTCCAAGAAGCTGCCAGAGTAGATATTCAGTTGCAAGCAAAGAAAATTGAGACACCCTCATGTAACGAATTTCCGAAACATTCAGTTGAAGAGAGTGTGAGAATTTAATTACCGGATGTAGACGGGGCAAAAATTAATTGGCGCTGAGCACTATGGGACTCAACATCTTAGGACATCAGTCCCCTAGAACTTAGAACCACTTAAACCTAACTAACCTAAGGACATCACACACACCCATGCCCGAGGCAGGATTCGAACCTGCGACCGTAGCATTCCCGCGCAAAAATTAATTCCAAATCAATAATAGTATGATAAATATTCAGGATGACGAATTTTACCAACTTGATACCAGAGCTGCAATGTGAAGTCATTGTACACTAGGAACGAATTTTCATTGTGCAAGGAAAATTTTATCAGCGTCGAAGAAGTAGGAAGAGAAGAAAGTAGTGTAAAGGAATTGGTTGCCAAACTATCGTTCGCTGGAGGACAAGGGTGCACAAAGTGCTATTGTTTAAAAAGGATTTGATTAAAAAATACTTGCGCAAATCGTCTTCTGTGTTATGTAATTCTAAATACCACAATGGTTAACCTTGTTAACAAAAATAGATATTCACAATATACCATTTATATACCTTTTTATATACCATGTTTCACTAATTTTAATGTCGAAAATAGTTTATTACAATCACAATGAAATGCAAGAATATCCAAATAAAGTACTTTACAGTCAATAAAAACAATTTCAATAACTGTCTGGTTGATTATTTAATTAATACGATGTTACCAATTCGCATGGGTAAGTCCTAAGTTTTACCAAAATCTCTTTGAAAAAGTTCGAAATCTATGCATATAATAAGACATTTCGTTCTATTACTACACGACGATGGTAAATATTAGGTTCTACCGGTAACTCCTAGGATTTACCTATATACTAGTGAGAAGTGCGCTAAGCAATAACATAACGTTCAGCAAAACTCACAAGTCCAGGAACGTTACTTACACCACTATGTGTCCTAAGAGTAACTGCTGTAAACTACCCATTACCCTGAGAAGAAGCATCATTAATATCCAAACTAAAATCAATTTACAATCAGCAAAGAGAGATCAACCATCAAGTATAGCACGAGCAGCCACAGATTTAACAGGTATTTTGTTCGTCTTATCGCCAGAGCAGTCAGCTCAACATTGTCTATTGACTTATACACTGCATGTCTTGAACGACAACGATACCGTCTCCAAGGACGCACGTTGGAGTTCAGAGCTGTTGCCTAAACAGCAGAATGATCCGCACCACTCCAAACGCGTGATTACGCTCGCCTTATACACCCTTTACGGACTTAGAAAAAAAAATCGCATAGTCGAGAGTAGGTATAAGGTTGTTCATATTAACTGAAGACATTGAAATATCTCGAAATTAAAAGAAGTTATAATTCCAGTTTGTTGGTTTCGGAGGGCGACCTACGATACCACACTCGACTAGCCCCTCCACCCCGTGCGCGAAATTTTCAATGGAAACGTCCGTTCTTTATTGCAGACCACAACTCTACGGCAAAATCTACATGCGTTTTGTCTGAAGCATATTCTTCATTTCGCAACAGCTGGCGCTGTAATAGGAGAAATATACATTATGTGATCGAAAGTATCCGGACACCTGGCTAAAAATGACTTAAGAATTCGCGGCGCCCTCCATCGTTAATACTGGAATTCAGTATGGTTTTGGCCTTGAAGACAGCTTCCACTCTCGCAGTCACAAGTTCAATGATGTGCTGCAAGGTTTCTTGGGGAATGACAGCCCATTCTTCATAGAGTGCTGCACTGAGGAGAGGTATCGATGTCGGTGAGACCTGGCACGAAGTCGGTGTTCCAAAACTTCCGAAAGCTGTTCTATAGGATTATGGTCAGGACTCTGTGCGGTCCAGTCCATTACAGAGGTGTTGTTGTCGTGTAACGACTCAGCCACAGGCAATGCATTATGAACAGGTGCTGTATCGTGTTGAAAGGTGCAGTCGTCATCCCCGAATTGCTCTTCTACAGTGGGAAACAAGAAGGTGCTTAAACATCAATGCATACCTGTGTGCCGGCCGCGGTGGTCTAGCGCTAGCGGTTCTAGGCGCTCAGTTCGGAACCGCGCGACTGCTACGGTCGCAGGTTCGAATCCTGCCTCGGTCATGGATGTGTGTGATGTCCTTAGTTAGGTTTAAGTAGTTCTAAGTTCTAGGGGACTGATGACCACAGATGTTAAGTCCCATAGTGCTCAGAGCCATTTGAATCATTTTTTTTTTGCAGACCTGTGCTATGATAGTGCCACGCAAAACAACAAGGGGTGCAAGTCCACTCCATGAAAAACACCTCCACACCATAACACCACCTCCTCTGGGTTTTACTGTTGGCATTACACACGCTGGCACATGACGTTCACCGGGTGTTCGCCATACCCATAGCCTGCCATCGTGTCGCCACATTGTGTACCGTGATTCGTCACACCACACAACGTTTTCCCAACTGTTCAATCGTCCAATGCTTACGCTCCTTACACGCAGCGAGGCGTCGTTTCGCATTTACTGGCGTGATGTGTGGCTTATGAGGAGCCGCTCGACCATGAAATCCAAGTTTTCTCACCTCCCGCCTAACTGTCATAGTATTCGCAGTGGATCCTGACGCATTTAGGAATTCCTGTGTGATGGTCTGGATAGATGTCTGCCTATTGGACATTACGACCATCTTCAACTGTCGGCGGTCCCTGTCAGTCAACAGGCGGGGTCGGCCTGTACGATTTTGTGCTGTACGTGTTCCTTCCCGTTTCCACTTCACTTTCACATCGGAAACAGTAGACCTAGGGATGTTTAGGAGTGTGGAAATCTAGGGTACAGACGTTTGACACAAGCGACACCCAGTCACCTGATCCCGTTCGAAGTCCGTGAGTTCCACGGAGCGCGCCATTCTGCTCTCTCACGACGTCTAATGTCTAATGAGGTCGCTGATATGGAGTACCTGGCAGTAGGTGGCAGCACGATGCACCTAATATGGAAAACGTATGTTTTTGTGTGTATCCGGATACTTTTGATGACATAGTGTATGCGGGCACCCATTCGGAATTTACGACGTGCTACTCAACGGCCTTTGAATATCCAAAGGTACATGGGACCCCAGCTCTATGCTGCGAGAGTGGGACGGGCCAGTATTTCATAAATACCAGTTGCAAACCCTATCCGCAACGTTGTAGCGAACTACAACGTTTCATAACCAGAACACTGTGACCGGAGCTCATGTATCGTGCAGACGTAGGACACGTAGCGGCTCTAAACATTACAATATTTGCTCAGTGTTTATTGCCTGCACACGTACCTATTATTTAGAGAACAGACGTGCAAGTGGACGATGAACGTTGCGATCGCAGAAGAAAAGAACTGAAATGATCCTGATTTACGGAGAATGTAGGAGAAACATTGAATTTGCTGTAGCCTTGCATGCCAAGCGTTTTCCAGAGAATGTTCGCTCCCGTTCGTTCTTTTATAATTTGCGAACGTCTTTGTGTTTCACGGCAGCGTGTAGACCGGCAGATGGAAACATAGCAAACGTGTTGCAGGAGAAGCTAATGAAATAGCTCTATTAGAGGCGGAGCACCACAACCTGCGGATAAGCGCCCGGCAATAACAGTCCGACGCTCGTGGTCTCGCGGTAGCGTTCTCGCTTCCCGAGCACGGGGTCCCGGGTTCGATTCCCGGCGGGGTCAGGGATTTTCACCTGCCTCGAGATGACTGGGTGTTTGTGTTGTCCTCATCATTTCATCATCATCCAGGAAAGTGGCGCAATTGGACTGAGCAAAGATTGGGTAATTGTACGGGCGCTGATAACCACGCTGTTGAGCGCCCCACAAACCAAACATCATCAAACATCACCCGGCAATAACACCGCGATTCCGGCATGTCCGTAGGCAGTATTGCCCTAATTCTGCGTTGTCATAAGTATCATCCAAAGCAAGCGTCTTTGCGTCAAGAACTTCATGGCGCCAATTTCCATACTGGGTAGTGTATCGCGAATGGCACATCAACAAATGCAAACGACCCCCAAATTACAAATGCAAACGGCCCCCACATTCTTTGCCGAGGTAATATTTTCCGATGTGTCTACATTACCAACCATCGTAGCTTTGACCGGTATAACATGCATTACTGGAGTGCAGTCAATCCCTAGCGGTTATGGCAAGTTGACCATCAACGTCCTTGGTCGGTTAAAGAAAGGTTTGGTATCGTGGCGAACAAACGCATTGGTCCGTATTTTATCGACGGCACGTTTAATAGACGCAAATATCAAATATTTTTGGAAAAGGAACGACCGGTACTATCGCAGGATGTTGCCCTGGACGTTCGACAGCGTATGTGATTTCAGCACGATAGTTCCCCAGATCGGGAAGTAATGGAATGTGTTTAGACTGGTCCGTGGATCGCCAGGGGTGACCCCATTAATGCGCCTGCTGGGTCGCCGTGTTTGACGTTGCCCCATTTCTTTCTGTAGGGATACTTAAAACGTGTACCAACAAGTGCACTTCACCAGCAAGTGCCAACAGGCCGTGAAGACGCGGTCGACCACATCAGAAATGCCTGTGCTGACGATTCCGCAGATATACACTCCTGGAAATGGAAAAAAGAACACATTGACACCGGTGTGTCAGACCCACCATACTTGCTCCGGACACTGCGAGAGGGCTGTACAAGCAATGATCACACGCACGGCACAGCGGACACACCAGGAACCGCGGTGTTGGCCGTCGAATGGCGCTAGCTGCGCAGCATTTGTGCACCGCCGCCGTCAGTGTCAGCCAGTTTGCCGTGGCATACGGAGCTCCATCGCAGTCTTTAACACTGGTAGCATGCCGCGACAGCGTGGACGTGAACCGTATGTGCAGTTGACGGACTTTGAGCGAGGGCGTATAGTATGCATGCGGGAGGCCGGGTGGACGTACCGCCAAATTGCTCAACACGTGGGGCGTGAGGTCTCCACAGTACATCGATGTTGTCGCCAGTGGTCGGCGGAAGGTGCACGTGCCCGTCGACCTGGGACCGGACCGCAGCGACGCACGGATGCACGCCAAGACCGTAGGATCCTACGCAGTGCCGTAGGGGACCGCACCGCCACTTCCCAGCAAATTAGGGACACTGTTGCTCCTGGGGTATCGGCGAGGACCATTCGCAACCGTCTCCATGAAGCTGGGCTACGGTCCCGCACACCGTTAGGCCGTCTTCCGCTCACGCCCCAACATCGTGCAGCCCGCCTCCAGTGGTGTCGCGACAGGCGTGAATGGAGGGACGAATGGAGACGTGTCGTCTTCAGCGATGAGAGTCGCTTCTGCCTTGGTGCCAATGATGGTCGTATGCGTGTTTGGCGCCGTGCAGGTGAGCGCCACAATCAGGACTGCATACGACCGAGGCACACAGGGTCAACACCCGGCATCATGGTGTGGGGAGCGATCTCCTACACTGGCCGTACACCACTGGTGATCGTCGAGGGGACACTGAATAGTGCACGGTACATCCAAACCGTCATCGAACCCATCGTTCTACCATTCCTGGACCGGCAAGGGAATTTGCTGTTCCAACAGGACAATGCACGTGCGCATGTATCCCGTGCCACCCAACGTGCTCTAGAAGGTGTAAGTCAACTACCCTGGCCAGCAAGATCTCCGGATCTGTCCCCCATTGAGCATGTTTGGGACTGGATGAAGCGTCGTCTCACGCGGTCTGCACGTCCAGCACGAACGCTGGTCCAACTGAGGCGCCTGGTGGAAATGGCATGGCAAGCCGTTCCACAGGACTACATCCAGCATCTCTACGATCGTCTCCATGGGAGAATAGCAGCCTGCATTGCTGCGAAAGGTGGATATGCACTGTACTAGTGCCGACATTGTGCATGCTCTGTTGCCTGTGTCTATATGCCTGTGGTTCTGTCAGTGTGATCATGTGATGTATCTGACCCCAGGAATGTGTCAATAAAGTTTCCCCTTCCTGGGACAATGAATTCACGGTGTTCTTATTTCAATTTCCAGGAGTGTACTTCTGTACTGCGTACGGTCATCTCAAAAGCGGAACAGTAAGTGCATTGAAGTTGGCGGTACTAAGTTTGGACACTTACTCCAATTGGAAAAATAGAGTTGTGTTCACCTCGAGCCACGTCCCCTGTTTGATATTAAGAGGAATACGAAGTAGCGAATGGGGTTTTCAAATAGAAGTTACGAAAAAGTGACCTGTTTTACTCTCGCAGGTGGGGTACCACGTACTACTGGATATTCAAGGGCCATTGAGTAGAATGTCGTAAATTACGATTTCAGCGAAACGAGAAAAATACTTGAGAGAAATTGGTATCATAATGTCTTTCGATCCGTTCTGTAGTTTCCGTGAACTCACATCGTCTTCGGTTAAAATAAACATCCAGTATAAAACGAGTGCAGAGGCGTCTTTGAAGCTGTCTGGATTGGGCTGCTGCACACGGAACAGCATTGAACGCCAACATGCCTCCTCGGAGACGCTATCGTCGTCGTTCAAGACACGCAGTATGTAAGTCAATACACAATGTTAGCTGACTGCTACATCAGGTGACAAGAAGAATAAAATACCTTTTAAATCTGTGGCTGCTGTTGTTGTAGTTGATGGTCCATCTGTTTTGTAGCATGTAAATTGATTTTAGTTTAGATGTTAATGATACGTTTTCTCATGGTAATGGTTGGTTTACAGTTGCTATTTTTCGGGGCATAACGATGTGTAAGTAATGGTCCTGTACTTGAGATTTTTGCTAAACATGATGGAATTGCTTGTTACACTTATCATGCTGGGGAGAAAGCTAATAACGATTTTGGGCAGTCCTCTTATAGAAACATAGAGACTGAACGACTGGGGGTGAAAGATTACATACTCATCTTACACCCTTTTTGATCCGAGCTCTTCTTTCATTGTCTACCAGTCTTGTTGTTTCCTCTTGGTTCTTTTACGCATTGCATATTACCCGTCTTTCTCTATAATTTACCCCTGTTTTTCTCAGAATTTCGGACATCTTGCGCCATTTGACACTATTTTTTCCAGGTCGATAAATCCTATGGACGTTTTTTTTTCCTTCAGTCCTGCTTCCATTGTCAATCACAACGTCAGAACTGCCTCTCTGGGGCCTTTATCTTTCCAAAATCCAAACTGACTGTAGTCTAACAGGTCCTAAATTTTCTTTTCCATTCTTATGTAGATTATTCTTGTCAGCAACACGGATTTATGAGCTGATAAGCTGGTTATGCGACAATTCTCGCGCATGCCGGTTCTTAGTGCCTTCGGAACTGTGTGGATGATGTTTTTCCGAAAGTCTGAGGGTGGCGATTACAGGCACGCATCAATGCAAGAGGAATTGCTACTAGGTATTAGAATTACCGATGTGTATAGCAGTCTGGACCACCACTTCTGAAGGTCTCGCTGTATGGTGGTACAACATGCAATGTGTGTTTTTCATGATCAATAAAAAGGGCGGAAATGATGTTTATGTTGAACTCTATTCCCATTTTCTGTACAGGTTCCGAAATTCTCGGAACCGAGGTGAATCAAAAATTTTTGATGTGTGTAAATATTCGGAATAGCTGATAATGCAAACATACGTCAGGCACACGTGGACCAACAAGATTTTAAGAAAAATTGAAAATCGGAGATATAAAGCCTGAGGATTTAAAAAATTTCCCATACTTCTTAATCACAACTCGAGAAACTTGAGATAACTTTAAGCGTTTCATTTCTTAGTTTTCTGTATCTCATTGCGCACTGATTCTTCCTGACTACTCTCTTAAACTTGAGCCTACTTCCATCATTACTAAATTATGATCGGAATTTATATCTGCTCCTGGGAATGTGTTACATTCCAATATCAGAATTCGGAATCTCTGCCTGACCCTGATGTAATATAACTGGAATCTTCCCGTATCACACGGCGTTTTCCTAGTATACCTCCTCCTCTTGCAAACATCGAACAGAGTATTTGCTATTAATATCTGAAATTTATTGCAGTACTCAGTTTGTCTTTCTCCCGTCTGATTCCTACTACTAAGACCATATTCTCCCTAACAACCTCGTGTACGCCTTCTTGTAGAACCGCATTGCAATCAACCAAGACTATTATATTTTCAGTATCTTGTACGTACCGAATCAAACGTTCAGAATCCTGCTAAACTTCCGCTATCTCTTCAACTTCTGTTTGCGATGTTGGTATGAATACCTGAACTATTGTTTTGGTGTTGGTTTGTTGTCGATTCTGATGAGAAAACCCTGTCACTGAATAGTTCACAGTAACTCACTCTCTGTCCTATCTTCCTATTCATAACGAATCCTTCTCACGTTATACCATTTCCTGCTGCCGTTAATATTACACTGTACTCGCCTGACCAGAAATTCTTGTCTCATTTCCATTTCACTTCACTGACCCCCACCATATCTAGAGTGAGCCTTAGCATTTCCATTTTCAGATTTTCTAGCTTCTTTTCTACATTCAAACTTCTGACATTCCGCATCGCGGTTCGTAGAGCACAGCCTCTTGGGTGGTTATTCAATATTTTTGTCATGGTCACATCCGCCTTGGCAGCTCCGTCCCAAAGATACGAATGGGGAACTATTCCGGAACCTTTCTTCAATTACAGGCCTCATATGCTACGGATATACATTATATGTCTTAAATCCAGCTGTTTACATGTCTTCTGCATCCTCAAGCCCTTCATCATTGGTGATTGTTCCACCATTTAGGGTAGTTTCCCACCCCAAATGAAAGAGGGTGCCCTGCTCTCTTTTGAAAAACCATTGACAAAACGAGTGTGACTTCTTACACCAAACTGTGGTCGGGATCTTACGAATGCTGGTCAAAAACAGGGATGAGCTTTAGATTTAAATGTATATAAGAATTATAGAGCTTGCTCATTAAAAATTTGATATCATAATTTCAAAATTCAAAATAGTAAAAGCAATAAGGCCTACCACTTGGTTCAAAATTTTTTGGAATTTCATTTCAATCAGTATGATTACAAATTCCATATTATTATCAAAAAATTCAAAATAGCAAATAATGATTATAAACGATTTGCTTTACTTCGATTTTTCTTTTGGGAACTGTTTGAGGTAACGGCTATGGACCAGTTATGCTACAGTTTAAAAAAATGCAAATAAGGAAATTCTACAAAAATCACTCGCTTTCACGGTTGAGATGGGTATCATGTTTGAAGTCGCGCTTATTAGAAATGTTAGAAAATTTTCAGACGCGTTATCATGAAAAAATTAAAGCTCTAGGGCGTCCATTGACAAAATTTTACTTTTTCTCTGTTTCATTTTTCTGAGGCTAGAAATAAGTGGGTGTGAAGATATCAGGAGCGAATGAAATACGTTTTATATTATATTTGATTCTGAATTTTCCTGGACAACAATTCCAGATTTTTTTGATGTGTTTATTTCTGGCTTCCTGAGCATCTTCACATAATTGTCTTATGGTAATATCACTGATTCTAGTATCTGAGCACCGTACGTTAAGACTTTAAGCTTCTCTGTAGAAATGTGAGACCAGGGAAATGTGTCGCCAGTATCATAACAATATTTTCGAAATTTTTCTGTGTTCATGTTATAGCCACGTGACGTGACTTGCAAGATAACGTGAAATCGACGAATGGAATCTTCGTCCAGCCCTGGAATTTGAGCAGACACTGAAGATTTATTAAATAAAGGAAGAGCAATATTGCCATCATTGGAGTTCCCGTATGCAACTCTTGGGCGATTAACAAGAAGTCCTGGCTGCGGTTGAAACTCCTTTTGAATTATGTTTTTCCGATTCTCAAAACGCTTTTTGTCTCCAGTTTATCGCGACCACCGTTTTGTTTATACTTTCAAATATGTCTCCAAGGTGAAGTAAATACTCAAAGCAATGAATCCATGCGTTTACGGTTGATAATCTGTAACATCTATTGGAATCATTAATCTTTTTTTTTTACGAAATCTAGATCATGAATCTGTTTTGACGTTGCTCTGCACAAATAGTAGTGCCAAGATGATGTCTTATATGTTATAGCTTTACAGAGCTTTCCATCACACATTGCAAAACCATCTGAAAGTATCTTTTTAATTCTTTTTCTCCGAAACGGTTTAAAAAGGACTTAGAGGAACACTTTGGTCGTCAATATATTTCTTCTCGTTTAAAGTACACTTTAGATTTTCATACAGAAATTGTAGCCTTATATGTCTACCAAAACGCGGTGTTGAAGGTGTTGGGTTATTCCACACTATGGTGAGAGATGATAGTTGCAATGGAACAAAAACATTAGCGTCTGCATCACTTTTGTTTGTGTTCAGTGTGTCCCGAAGAACTATCAGAAACCCATTCAATATCGAACTTGTATTTTTTGAAGTGCCAGCTGATAATGCTTTCATACTGTCGTTTTCTACATGTAAAATTCTTTATGACGTATAATTGAAGAATTCCTGTACACTGATTACCGCATGAGTCTCAGTTATGTGTACATATGATGGGTATCGGCTACCTTTGGCTTCTATTTTTTCGTAAACTGAACAAATACGAGCATTGTCATTTTCCACTGAATTTCTAATAAGCATGTGCTGATATTTAGATAACGTTCCTTCAGTGGCATCAGACAATGCCTCATCAGCACACATTTCAATGACTGGACAAGCTGATGATAATATTGACGCTGACCTTTAGTTATTAGTTTTGTCGTGATTTCTTCGACAGTACTGGCACCAGAAGAGCAAGGCACATCTGTGTGGCCAATGACACTTCCAATTTGCTTACCGTGTTACGTATGTTAGTGGTTGTTCTTCTTTTGCTTCGACCACTTTTTTTTTTTTTGACTCCACATTTCGTCGATCACGCTTCTTTGATTGCTGCTACTTTGATTACGATGTAGTGATTATTGCTGTACTCGAATTTGCAGATTTTTCATCAATTGTCCAAACGATCTGTAGAGTACATAGTGGAATTATTCTGCGGAATTTGGATCTTATTTTAAGTTTCACTGCTAATTACAATCATATATCCGTATTTTTCTCTTAAATTTGAATATTCACGTTAATAATCGTGGAAGAAGACAGCAAATCCTTATTAGCCAAAACGAGATTTTCACTCTGCAGTGGGGTGTGCGCTGATATGAAACTTCCTGGCAGATTAAAACTGTGTGCCCGAGCGAGACTCGAACTCAGGGCCTTTGGCTTTCGCGGGAAAGTGCTCTACCATCTTTTTTTTTTAATCTCATTTTTCTTCGTTTTCGTTCGTTCGGTGCGGACGTCGCAAGACGCCCGTTTTCAGTTCGTTGTTTGATCCATTAACTCAGTTTTTTTTTATTACAGAGGGCAGCTAACCCTCTGACCGAACACGCTGAGTTACCGTGCCGGCGCATCTGAGCTACCGAAGCACGACTCACGCCCGGTCCTCACAGCTATACTTCTGCCAGTATCTCGTCTCCTACCTTCCAAACTTTACAGAAGCTCTCCTGGGAACCTTGCAGAACTAGCACTCCTGAAAGATAGGATATTGCGGAGACATGGCTTAGCCACAGCCGGGGCGATGTTTCCAGAATGAGATGGTAGAGCACTTGCCCGAGAAAGGCAAAGGTCCCGAGTTTGAGTCTCGGTCCGGCACACATTTTTAATCTGCCAAGAAGTTTCAATTCTTTATTGTTTAGAAGTAACCGTTCAGTTGTGCTTTGAGATTATTGCTATTTCCATTCAAGTGTTGATAACAACGCCTTCAAAGACTGTCCATTCTCTTCAAGAATCTGATAACAGTTTTCATCTTCGTCACTAAATGTAGTTCTAAACATTCAAGTTGCGTATTTAAGTCCGAGTTGAAATTGTTATCTACAACCTTGAACAGTTCTCGACGAGTGCCGATTATTTTATTGATATGCGAATCTAAAATACAGACATAATGCGATGTAATTTCAGTAATTGCACTCTACCGGGGAAAATAAAAACTATTATAACTATTTCCCAAATCCCGCAGGAGTGTAGCACTTTAGAGGGCACATACTACTTATTTCTACGTTACCAACCCACTTCAAGTGAGACACCTCTTTTAGATACTGAGCGAGGCAGCGCAGTGGTTAGCAGACTGGACTCACATTCCTGAGGACGACGGTTCAAACCCGCGTCCGGCCCTTCTGAATTACATTTTCCGTGAGTTCCTTAAATCGCTTAATACAAATGCCGATGGTTCCTCCAAAAGGATTAGGCCGCTTTTCTTCTTCACCCTTCCCCAATCCTAACTTGTGCTCCGACTCTAACGACCTCATTGTTTTCGACGAGACCGTAAACGCTAATCACATTGTCACCCGTTTTTATACAACTTATAACGCAACAGTGACCGTAGCGACCGACCCTAGTCTATCAAAACAACTGCCCAGCGTGGCTCGGCGTCGTTAATTTCTAACCTTAAAAGTACAGGGGCAGAGACAGGCAGAATTTTCTTTCACAAGACATCATAATACAATCCTGGAAATTGAAATAAGAACACCGTGAATTCATTGTCCCAAGAAGGGGAAACTTTATTGACACATTCCTGGGGTCAGATACATCACATGATCACACTGACAGAACCACAGGCACATAGACACAGGCAACAGAGCATGCACAATGTCGGCACTAGTACAGTGCATATCCACCTTTCGCAGCAATGCAGGCTGCTATTCTCCCATGGAGACGATCGTAGAGATGCTGGATGTAGTCCTGTGGAACGGCTTGCCATGCCATTTCCACCAGGCGCCTCAGTTGGACCAGCGTTCGTGCTGGCCGTGCAGACCGCGTGAGACGACGCTTCATCCAGTCCCAAACATGCTCAATGGGGGACAGATCCTGAGATCTTGCTGGCCAGGGTAGTTGACTTACACCTTCTAGAGCACGTTGGGTGGCACGTGCATTGTCCTGTTGGAACAGCAAGTTCCCTTGCCGGTCTAGGAATGGTAGAACGATGGGTTCGATGACGGTTTGGATGTACCATGCACTATTCAGTGTCCCCTCGACGATCACCAGTGGTGTACGGCCAGTGTAGGAGATCGCTCCCCACACCATGATGCCGGGTGTTGACCCTGTGTGCCTCGGTCGTATGCAGTCCTGATTGTGGCGCTCACCTGCACGGCGCCAAACACACACACGACCATCATTGGCACCAAGGCAGAAGCGACTCTCATCGCTGAAGACGACACGTCTCCATTCGTCCCTCCATTCACGCCTGTCGCGACACCACTGGAGGCGGGCTGCACGATGTTGGGGCGTGAGCGGAAGACGGCCTAACGGTGTGCGGGACCGTAGCCCAGCTTCATGGAGACGGTTGCGAATGGTCCTCGCCGATACCCCAGGAGCAACAGTGTCCCTAATTTGCTGGGAAGTAGCGGTGCGGTCCCCTACGGCACTGCGTAGGATCCTACGGTCTTGGCGTGCATCCGTGCGTCGCTGCGGTCCGGTCCCAGGTCGACGGGCACGTGCACCTTCCGCCGACCACTGGCGACAACATCGATGTACTGTGGAGACCTCACGCCCCACGTGTTGAGCAATTTGGCGGTACGTCCACCCGGCCTCCCGCATGCCCACTATACGCCCTCGCTCAAAGTCCGTCTACTGCACATACGGTTCACGTCCACGCTGTCGCGGCATGCTACCAGTGTTAAAGACTGCGATGGAGCTCCGTATGCCACGGCAAACTGGCTGACACTGACGGCGGCGGTGCACAAATGCTGCGCAGCTAGCGCCATTCGACGGCCAACACCGCGGTTCCTGGTGTGTCCGCTGTGCCGTGCGTGTGATCATTGCTTGTACAGCCCTCTCGCAGTGTCCGGAGCAAGTATGGTGGGTCTGACACACCGGTGTCAATGTGTTCTGTTTTCCATTTCCAGGAGTGTATATATTCCCTACGTCGGAAAATCATGAATAGCGCTGAATGCATAAAGTTTTTGCTAATATTCGGTAAAAATTTTTTACGAGGAAAACCATTACGTATACACAACTTTGACATTGGTTGGTACTCAGCAGTACAAATTAATGAAAACTTTATATGCGCTAATATTCTTCATACCATCTTTGATATCCTACATCAAACAGAACTAACACTCCTGTGAAAAACTACACGCATCTGCTAAACATCGTTAATGCTAAGCCGAAAACAGTAATTATCAACCCACGTACCATCTCAGGTATCAAATATATTCCACTTTCCTATCGAAGTATCATGTATCAGAGTCTCCTCTCCAGGATTATGTAGCAACCAGCTTATTCGACCACTATCACTTTTTCCAGTTTTGGCCACCTTTTTTCAGATTCAGACCACTGAGCGCAAGATGTTTTCGCCACTGACTGTATATCATTTGTATTCCAAAGGATAAAAGGGGGTGATGAATGACACAGCAAAATAGTCGCTTCTTTGTTGATTTCTACTTGTATGTTACAGACACGTCCTCGAAAAAAGATCTCCTTGTGAGTTCATGTTCGTGCTCACTACTACATTTCTGTTTAGTAGAATTATTTACAAAATCTCGAAGTACCTGAATTACTTTTCAAGTTAAATCTCACTATTCTTTTAGATTTAACCGACTAATCAGACACGTCCTTGAAAAAAGATCTCCTTGTGAGTTCATGTTCGTGTTCACTACTTCATTTCTGTTTAGTAGAGTTATTTACAAAATCTCGAAGTACCTGAATTACTTACCGAGTGAGATCTCACTATTCTTTTAGATTTAACCGACTAATCTTTCCGTTTCCAGAAATAAGTGAGTGCAGAGCGATGGATAATACATCTGTTAACCGAAAAGTATTAATGCTAAATTTACATACCTTACTCTGTTACGATTTATATCAATCATTGTCAAGTTCTGAGAGAGGACATTCTGTTATTCTTGGTGCACGGAAATTACTTTAAGTAAGGATAGAAGACAACATTGAGGCTTGCATCTGCTGGTAAGCAAGCGATATCCACACCACTGTTTACCCTCGAGCAATTCACTACACTTATGCGCTTTTAGGGTCCGCAGCTGGAGACAGCGTGTAGCGATTGTTCCCACCACTTTCGTCATTTAATTCTACTGAAAAATAGTGGATCACTCTCGAATTCATTATGAGAACCTTTTTAATGAAGTAGATTCATTCTTCATATCGGTTTAATTCCGTTTTCTGAATGTATTTAGCAGCTTGTGAGACAGTGTGGGCGCTTCGAGAACCTACGTAATTTAAATCGCAGTCAATTCAGCCAAATATCAGATGAGCTGGTATAAGATAGAAAGAGTTACAGCAGGGAATATTTGGGAGGGCACTTCTACGCCCGGAATTTTTCTTAAAATCAAGGGAAATCTCCGGGAAACCTCGGTGGATACCTGTTGATTCAAAGTATTATAGATTTATTTCTGGAGTAAAACATCCTGAATATCTGTTTGTGTGTAAGCAGTGGCGGCTCGTCGGTATACGTTCTGTGTGTTCGCAGTTTTTTAAATTTAGATAAAGATGAGGGTGCGAAAATGTACAAAGCCCATAATTCATGTATTAGTTAACGAATTAACCGTAGGGCTGAAAATCATCCATTCTTACGTTCCACCACACAACAGCTTATGATTATTATACAATTCTTTGTTAAATGTTCGCTTATAGTAACACTTATTTGATTTCTTCACCTTGTCAAGTAATGCCCTAGTTCCTTTGCGGCTAACGTTTCCCGGTTACTTTCTGTTCTGTTAGCACTTAAAATAGCCTCAACCGAGTTCATGTGGATACTGCACACGAATGCCGATTCCTGTACAGTAAGCAAGCTACTTTCAATACGAACTGCTTTTTGTGGAAATGATTAAATTCAAGTAGGTGCCGACAGTCATAAGGGCCAAAAACACACTTTCTTCGCTCCCCCCCCCCCCCCCCCCCGTATTTAAGTGATTATCAGAGAAATCAGTGAGACACGTTTTCGTAAATGTTCAGATGTACATAGAGTGTAGGCCTACAGTACAGATAAACCTAACCGACCATAAGATCAACAGACGTCACAATCATGATTAAATGATACAGTCTCAGAACTGAAGATGATGGTTCTCAGCGCCAAAATGGATTACTTTACTTAATGCACTATATCTCATTCAGAATCCCACAAAACAGGTTTTTCTATCATTATAACTATAACATATACTGATGTGAGATCTAATTTTACTATATAGCGAGTGAATTCGCATTATATGTGGAACGTGCTATCGTAGATGAACGCCCGCTGTAGTGTGCTACAACCTGGTGACATTGGCATAAACTGGTAGTTGAGTGATGCGGTCTGGCAGTGCACGCCGTGCACTGTTCATATTGTTTATCAAATCCGTACGTATTTCACCCGTAAGGCAATTACGTCACGCAAGTTGCGCATGCACAGAAGCTCCTTAAAACGTGCATTACTGAAGCTTGAAGCTGTGCTCGCCACCCTGATGCCAAATATCACTGAGTCCAGAGGAGCAATATGTAGCACAGCGCGCTAGATTTAGAGCCGTGTATTTCAGATTACGTGTAACAGCATTCGAAGGAATATTACCAATAAATCCGCAAGTGATCAAAAGGTAAGGTGTTCACCTGCTCTTGTGCTCTTATATAGCAGCCTCCACTGTCCAAGGGATCGTAGTCGGTGACTTGCTACCGTTGCAACTGCCGTTGAAAACATCAGCTGAATACACCGCGACAGGTGGTGGTGTACCTGAGGAGATCAAGCCAGTAATATTGTGGAGGGAATCTTTAGAGCTGGCACTTGTCTTACATCCGAAGAAAACTTCCCAAACATCTTTGGCGGATGTGGAACTGTGAAGTATTTTAAATTATTTCTGAGAGTTTGCAACCCAGACAAAGATATGAAGGCTTAGTGTGTGTCTAATTACGTATTTACTTTTATAAGAAAGTATGAATGATAAATTTCCTGCCACAAACAGCGAACCCACCCGCACGCTTAAGCCGACAGTTCTTTTTAAAATACTTTTAATTCACTATCTGGAAGACTACTGAGCTGTTATAGGTCAGACCTGTTATGCAGTGAGCTGCTTTTCAGCAAGTTCCGGGTGAGCTTAATTAGGAATATTTCGGAAGGGTTTTGTAGTTGTGAAATATGCCTTACAATTTGTGGAAACCTCCCGGAAAGATTATCAGGACCAGGCGTTCGTAACAATTATTGATTCCTTGACAATATCTTTCACACAAAAATTTAAAGCCTGGTGTATGTATATCTATATACGAGTTAATAACTGGCTGATGTCGATTATTCACTAAAAATACGCAGCGTATCATCGCTGCTACAGTCTGGTAACTACAGTTTGATACCTTTCGTTATCTACTGCTGAAGGAAGAACTGGCTGTCTCGATTCTGACGCTACGCGCAGGCTGGATCTTTGTGGACAAATACAATGGCTGATCAAACGCCTGCAGACACCTGTTACTCGACGTTAATATGCTGTGTGTCCAACGTCCGCCTTAATGCCTACCTGAACTCTGCTACGGGTATTTTCAGTGAGGTGTCTGACTGTCTGTGAAGAAATGCGAGCCAATTTTTCAGATACCCAGAAGGCTGTGACAATGGCACTGCAGACAGTTTAAAAGGTTAAACACCAGAATTGTTTCGAACAATTTTTCGATCGCTTCCATTTGTTAATCCCTCGGACCGACAATGTGCAGTGACTCACAAGAAGTCTGTTCTGAATAAAAGATCATGTAAACCAAAAATTAGCATTTTTTTTTTTTTTTTATATGAATCACATTTCCTTTGAAAGAAACTGTTTATAATTTAATAATTTACCAACAGCCGTGTGTATTGTAGAAATTTATTTTGTTTTATGAACTTCTATGTGCCACCAGTTTCGGTATTACATTGATGCCATCTTCAGGCCCCTGTACAATGAGTAGAAGAAATGTACTATAGAACATACGTTAACAATTGACAGGTATCGTGTTACTATGTAAGTGGCTCAAAGAGATATATTGTGTATAATGGACTTACGCCCATTAGCTGAGTGTTAACTCACGGGCTTGTCCCAACACCTGGTACGGTATATTTAATCTTCGTTGATCCATTATGGATCGTGGGATGACGGCTGGCATGAACTTCTTGATGCAATAATGTACCAACAGCTGTATGTATTGTAGAAATTTATTTTATTTTATGAACATCTATGTGCTACCAGTTTAGGCATTACGTTGATGCCATCTTCAGGGGCCTGAAGATAGTACATTTCTTCAACTCATTGTACAGGGACCTGAAGATGGCACCAATGTAATGCCGAAACTGGTAGCACATAGAAGTACATGAAATAAAATAAATTTCTACGATACATACGGCTGTTGGTAAATTATTGCATGAAGAAATTCATGCCAGCCGTCATCCCACGATCCATAATGGATAAACGAAGATTTATAATTTAATTCAAAGGGGTCATACTAAAAGCTGAATGACTAGGCTTTTGACTGTGTTGACCACAAACTATTACTGCAGAAGTTGGACCATTACGGAGTAAGGGGAGTAGCTTACAATTGGTTCGCCTCTTACTTTAAGAACAGAAAGCAGAAGGTAATTCTCCGCAATATTGAGAGTGGTAGTGATTTTCAGTCCCAATGGGGCACTGTTAAGTTGGGAGTTCCCCAAGGGTCGGTGTTGCGGCCACTGCTGTTTCTTGTTTATATAAATAAGGGTCTAGGGGTAGCGTCTTTGATTCATAATCAAAAAAACGTCTTCGGTCCCGGGTTCGATCCCCGCCACTGCCTAAATTTTGATAAATAATCAGCATTGGCGGCTGAAGACATCCGGCATAAAAAGTCAGCCTCAATCTGCCAACGGCCTTGTCAAAGAGGGCGGAGGAGCAGGTAGAGGTTCAGGGCACTCTCTTGTCCTAGGGGTGGGAAATTGCCCCTAAAGGCGGAAGAATAAGCAATGATCAACGACATGAGGATGCAGAAGGCAATGGAAACCACTGCATTAAAGACACGTAACGTGTATCCACAGGATATGTGGCCTGTAATTGAAGATGTGTCATGATGATCTCTCCATTGGCAAAAGATTCCGGAATAGTCCGCCATTTGGATCTCCGGGAGGGGACTGCCAAGGGGGAGGTTATCATGAGAAAAAGATTGAATAATGAACGAAAGGATAACGTTCTACGAGTCGGGGCTTGGAATGTCAGAAGCTTGAACGTGGTAGGGAAACTAGGAAATCTGAAAAGGGAAATGCAAAGGCTCAGTCTAGATATAGCAGGGGTCAGTGAAGTGAAGTGGAAGGAAGACAAGGATTTCTGGTCAGATGAGTATCGGGTAATATCAACAGCAGCAGAAAATAGTATAACAGGTGTAGGATTCGTTATGAATAGGAAGGTAGGGCAGAGGGTGTGTTACTGTGAACAGTTCAGTGACCGGGTTGTTTTGATCACAATCGACAGCATACCAACACCGACAACGATAGTTCAGGTATACATGCCGACGTCGCAGAGCAGATAGAAAAAGTGCATGAGGATATTGAAAGGGTAACGCAGTATGTAAAGGGGGACGAAAATCTAATAATCATGGGCGACTGGAATGCAGTTGTAGGGGAAGGAGCAGAAGAAAAGGTTACAGGAGAATATGGGCTTGGGACAAGGAATGAAAGAGGAGAAAGACTAATTGAGTTCTGTAAGAAGTTTCAGCTAGTAATAGCGAATACCCTGTTCAAGAATCACAAGAGGAGGAGGTGTACTTGGAAAAGGCTGGAAGATACGGGAAGATTTCGATTAGATTACATCATGGTCAGACAGAGATTCCTAAATCAGATACTGGATTGTAAGGCGTACCCAGGAGCAGATATAGACTCAGATCACAATATAGTAGTGATGAAGAGTAGGCTGAAGTTCAAGACATTAGTCAGGAAGAATCAATACGCAAAGAACTGGGATACGGAAGTACTAAGGAATGACGAGATGCGTTTGAAGTTCTCTAACGCTATAGAAACAGCAATAAGGAATAGCGCAGTAGGCAGTACAGTTGAAGAGGAATGGACATCTCTAAAAAGGGCCATCACAGAAGTTGGGAAGGAAAACATAGGTAAAAAGAAGGTAGCTGCGAAGAAACCATGGGTAACAGAAGAAATACTTCAGTAGATTGATCAAAGGGGGAAGTACAAACATGTTCCGGGAAAATCAGGAATACAGAAATACAAGTCGCTGAGAAATGAAATAAATAGGAAGTGCAGGGAAGCTAAGACGAAATGGCTGCAGGAAAAATGTGAGGACATCGAAAAAGATATGATTGTCGGAAGGACAGACTCAGCATACAGGAAAGTCGAAACAACCTTTGGTGACATTAAAGGCAACGGTGGTAACACGAAGAGTGCAACGGGAATTCCACTGCTAAATGCAGAGGAGAGAGCAGATGGGTGGAAAGAATACATTGAAAGCCTCTATGAAGTTGAAGATTTGTCTGATGTGATAGAAGAAGAAACAGGAGTCGATTTAGAAGAGATAGGGGATCCAGTATTAGAATCGGAATTTAAAAGAGCTTTGGAGGACTTATGGTCAAATAAGGCAAAAGGGATAGATAACATTCCATCAGAATTTCTAAAATCACTGAGGAAAGTGGCAACAAAACGACTATTCACGTTGGTGTGTAGAATACATGAGTCTGGCGATAGACCATCTGACTTTCGGAAAAGGATCATCCACACAATTCCGAAGACGGCAAGAGCTGACAAGTGCGAGAATTATCGCACAATCGGCTTAACAGCTCATGCATCGAAGCTGTTTACAAGAATAATATACAGAAGAATGGAAAAGAAAATTGAGAATGCGCTAGGTGACGATCAGTTTGCATTTAGGAAAAGTAAAGGGACGAGAGAGGCAATTCTGACGTTACGGCTAATAATGGAAGCAAGGCTAAAGAAAAATCAAGACACTTTCATAGGATTTGTCGACCTGGAAAAAGCGTTCGACAATATAAAATGGTGCAAGCTGTTCGAGCTTCTGAAAAATGTAGGGGTAAGCTATAGGGAGAGGGGGGTCATAGAGGGAATAATAAGAGTGGACGATCAAGAACGAAGTGCTCGTATTAAGAAGGGTGTAAGACAAGGCTGTAGGCTTTCGCCCCTACTCTTCAATCTGTACATCGAGGAAGCAATGACGGAAATAAAAGAAAGGTTCAGGAGTGGAATTAAAATACAAGGTGAAAGGATATCAGTGATACGATTCGCTGATGACATTGCTATCCTGAGTGAAAGTGAATAAGAATTAAATGATCTGCTGAACGGAATGAACAGTCTAATGAGTACACAGTATGGTTTGAGAGTAAATCGGAGAAAGACGAAGGTAATGAGAAGTAGTAGAAATGAGAACAGCGAGAAACTTAACATCAGGATTGATGGTCACGAAGACAATGAAGTTAAGGAATTCTGCTACCTAGGCAGTAAAATAACCAATGACGGACGTAGCAAAGAGGACATCAAAAGCAGACTCACTATGGTAAAAAAGGCATTTCTGGCCAAGAGAACTCTACTAATATCAAATACCGGCCTTAATTTGAGGAAGAAATTTCTGAGGATGTACGTCTGGATTACAGCATTGTATGGCAGTGAAACATGGACTGTGGGAAATCCGGAACAGAAGAGAATCGAAGCATTTGAGATGTGGTGCTATACAAGAATGTTGAAAATTAGGTGGACTGATAAGGTAAGGAATGAGGAGGTTCTACGCAGAATCGGAGAGGAGAGGAATATGTGGAAAACACTGTTAAGGAGAAGGGACAGGATGATAGGACATCTGATAAGACAAGAGGCAATGACTTCCATGGTACTAGAGGGAGCTGTAGAGGGCAAAAACTGTAGAGGAAGGCAGAGATTGGAATATGTCAAGCAAATAATTGAGGACGTAGGTTGCAAGTGCTACTCTGAGATGAAGAGGTTAGCACAGGAAAGGAATTCGTGGCGGGCCGCATCAGACCAGTCAGTAGACTAATGACCAAAAAAAAAAAAAAAATGCCTTGTAGTATTACAGGTGATTCAAAAATGTTTCTGTTTGCTGATGACACCAGCTTGGTAATGAAGGATCGTGTGTGTAATACTGAGTCAGTATCAAATAATGTAGTTCATGAAATAAGTTCATGGCGTGTGGAAAATAATTTGATGCTAAATCACGGTAAGACTCAGTTATTACAGTTTCTGACTCACAATTCAACAAGAACCGATATTTTGATCAGACAGAATGGGCGTATTATAAGCGAGATGGAACAGTTCAAGTTCCTAAGCGTTCGGATAGATAGTAAGCTGTTGTGGAAAGCCCATGTAGAGGATCTTGTTCAGAAACTAAATGCTGCTTTTTTTACCATTAGAACAGTATCTGAAATAAGTGACAGCTCAACACGAATAGTAGTCTATTTCGCATATTTTCATACGCTTATGTCGTATAGTATTATTTTTTGGGGTAATTCTTCTGATTCATAAAGGGTATTTTTGGCTCAAAAACGGGCTGTTCACGCTATATTTGGTGTAAGTTCGAGAACCTCTTGCCGAACCCTATTCAATAGTCTGGTAATTTTGACATTGCCCTCACAGTATATATTATCTTTAATGTCGTTTGTTGTTAGCAATATTAGCCTATTCCCAAGAGTTAGCTGCTTTCACTCAGTTAATACTAGGCAGAAATCAAATCTGCATGTGGAATGCACTTCCTTGACTCTTGTGCAGAAAGGAGTGCAGTATTCTGCTGCATCCATTTTCAATAAGCTACCACAAGAACTCAAAAATCTTAGCAGTATCCCAAACTCTTTAAGTCCAAACTGAAGAGTTTCCTCATTGCTCACTCCTTCTATTCTCTCGAGGAGCTCCTGGAAGAGCTAAAAAATGAAGCAAATTACAGTGTTACATTGTTGATTTTCTTTATTTAAACTTACGACTTGTTGCCTGAATATGTTTTTCATATTTCCCTTTATCTGTTTCTACTATCGTGTTATAATTTCATGTATTGACTCGTTCCATGGCCAAGGAGACTTCTCCTTAATTTGGTCCCACGGAGCAATAAGTAAATAAATAAATAAATAAATAAAATAGTGTCAGACACACTGTGCATAATTTTCTATGTATGTAGCCTCCTGTGCCGCGTTCATCTCCGAGCTGAGTAGGCAGGCTTCAGATCCCACCCAGAGCGTCGCCGACACTCGTAAGTTCACCAGGGTTAATCTAATCGCAGGGCGGTGATTCACGGCTCGACACGTTCTCCAGTGGTGGCGGCAACCCTGACTTCCGTGGAAGGGCGGGTCGCCAAGTCATGCGTCCCCAGGTAAGCCCCCAGCGCCAGCCCCCATCCCCTGCTGACTCACGCGCGCACGCAGGTGCCGGTGACGGCAGCACGCGTCCACGCTCAGCTGAATCAGCGGCAGCGTACGTGCTCCCAGCTCACAGCGCAGCTGAAGGGGCGGAGGGGCGGTCGCCCACCCCCGCCCCCGCCGCAGCCCTCTGGCCGCGTGGCGTCGCGTTGCGACCGCACTCAATCGCCGCCCGCTCCCACCCCACGCACAGTGGTTTGCTCCGCCCGTCAGCCTGCGGCAGCGAACACCCGGGCGCGTGGTGCCCGCGTGCTCTTACAGCCAACTAAACTCGGAGCGTTCCAGAGCGTGGCGTGCTACTCAACTTCAAGTTTGCATCCGGTACAGAACAGGCTAACTGTGAATCCTTCGAGCCGACAAAGTGTTTACCGGTGACGCATTTACAAAATCACTGCACACACGAAAACAAAATATACTTTCACTTGTTTATCGGTTAGGCAAGGAGATTCACCTGTCGAAAATGCCATTGTCTCATGTTTCAGTTGCTTTATCGAAGGTGATAAGTTAGACGTCGTCACTTTCATTACAGAGTGCTACTATACCAGTGATCTCTTCCGCGTGAATTATGCCGAAGGAGTAGGATGGCTTTATCGTCGGCAACGTGGAGTGCAATGCGCAGCAGCAAAATCACGATTGGAGCGAGTGTTCTGTTGGCAGCACTGGCGCTGAACCAGGCATCTGTTATAGCCCAAGGTATGCAAGAAATTCCCTATATGTAAGTCCTTAAATATGTAAGTAACGTATACTTGTACATGTGATCTTTGAGGTCTTGCGCTGAATTCAGAGATTATTTCTTACATAATTTCTGTAGCTACACGGTTATGTTGCTATAATGTATGAGAACTTGCGGCACGCTGCGTCTTCAGCAAGTACGGTATGCTACTCTCGCATGGATTTCATCAGGTTCTTCTTACTGTATAAAGCTGCAAACACGCTTGTTTACAGAATTGGGTGTAATCTTCCTCTCTTTAACTGAAAACATTTTTTTTTATGAACGAGTAAAGGTAACTGAGACTATAATAACATCATTACGTATTACTGCTAACACCTACCCGCAGTATGTGCGTGAGCATAAACAGTCTGAAATGCTTGCAAGGGCGTGGCGGGGTAGGTTGTGCTGAGGTATGATTATTAAGAAACAACTTCGATACGAAAGTTGTGAGGTAGGAGACAAGATACTGGCAGAAGTAAAGCTGTGAGGACGGGGCGTGAGTCGTGCTTGGGTAGCTCAGATGGTAGAGCACTTGCCCGCGAAAAGCAAAGGTCTCGAGTTCGAATCTCGGTTCGGCACGCAGTTTTAATCTGTCAGGAAGTTTCAACTTCGATACGTTGTGCCATTTCCGAGTTCATTAGGACTGAAGTTAGACGACCAGGCCGATGCGTGCACAAATACAAGCTGCACGCAAGAGACGCTGTCATCAAACATGTTCTTCGTTTCATTTCCTGAAACCGAACAAGAGAGTGAATAAAAATTTGGCATGGGTCGGCAGTAAGGATCGAACCCGAGCGAAAGGCTGAGCAGTCTCGTGGTCTGTTGTCTACGCTGTGAGAGCAACTGACAGTAATTGTGTCTGGCGTACGCTACTTCATTGCTAATTAACTCGGAAACGGCGCAGCGTATTGAACACTTTCCTGAACAATTATTTCTCAGCACACCTTACCCTGCAACATACTTACAAGCTTTTCAGTCTACATTTGACCATATTGAACATACCAGGTGTCTCTTCTAAGATACGTCAGACGCGTTTTCGTGGTGTTTCGGAAGATATTTGCAATTGCGTTTTTGGTTTGTGTAGCTTCAGTCAGCCGAAAGAATTACTGTTCGCCATCTGTTTCATGCGACTCTCTATGTCTACAGAATACGTCGGTTTGTTTTCTGTTTCAAACAAAACTGTTTTTAAATCGCTGTTTTACGGGCCCATTCTACAGAGCGCTCGTAAATTATTCTAGGCCAGTACTCGTTTTATCGACGTATTAACAGGTGCAGCAAAACACGAAGAACGACCAGCACTCCAGCAACGAAACAGTAGCGCTGCATGCTTGGCGGTATTAATCTGCAAGGATCGTGGCTGTGATGTATCTGTTAGAGTACTGGTTATGTTCGAGTTTAACTGTCACTTTCAATAGACATTGAGCAAACAAATATCGCTCTACACTAATGTGGGCACGTAAAATTCAGCTTTAAAAATCATTTTCCTGCAGCGGTACACAAACCAACGCTTCCCCCGACACTGGGCGTCGCATCAATGACTTGATGAGCACTATTTACTCCAACTGGACAATGCAAAAACGAAATGGGTAACACTTGCAGATGTATACTCTCGTGAGAGTCGTCGGACAGATTTTCTGTGGTATTGTGTGTGTGTCTGCTTTCGTCGATACGGTTTAGTCAGGAGCAACGTTTTGCAAGACATGATGCACAGTCCGCAGCTCGTGGTCGTGCGGTAGCGTTCTCGCTTCCCGCGTCCGGGTTCCCGGTTTCGATTCCCGGCGGGGTTAGGAATTTTCTCTGCCTCGTGATGACTGGGTGTTGTGTGATGTCCTTAGGTTGGATAGGTTTAAGTAGTTCTAAGTTCTAGGGGACTGATGACCATAGCTGTTAAGTCCCATAGTGCTCAGAGCCATTTGAACCATTTTTTGAACATGATGCACAGCTGTAAAGAAATAAATAACTTGCCACTAGGTTTCATTGAGGTACAATGATTTTCTTAATTTATTGTATTTCTCATTTGTATGAACGGCGTAATTATTTGCACAGGGACTAGAGGTTTCCATGAAACCTGTTATTTAAATCACTACTGACCAGAAGGAGATTTTTCACTCTGCAGCGGAGTGTGCGCTTATATGAAACTTCCTGGGAGATTAAAACTATGTGTCGGACCGAGACTCGAACTCAGAACCTTTGTCTTTCGCCGCAAGTGCTCTACCGACTGAGCTACCCAAGCACGTCTCAGTATCGGAGAAGACCGTCTGTGAAGTTTGGAAGGTAGGAGGCGAGGTACTGGCAGAATTGAAGCTGTGAGGAGAGGTCACGAATCATGTTTGGGTAGCTCAGTCGGTAGAGTACTTACCTGCGAAAGTCAAAGGTCTCGAGTTCGAGTCTCGGTGCAGGACACACTTTTAATCTGCCAGGAAGTTTCGCTACTGACCAATTTATACTATACAGCTATTTTCAAGTAGGTAAGTCCATGAATATACGTTATATGAAACTCAATTATCAGTCAGTACAAGTAACGTAACGAAAATTGGCTGACGGTGTTTTAAATAGACTATATTTTTTGGAAATATAATAATAATGTTGTCAAGACAATTAACAGAACTGTCTAGCTATACTTCAAAAAACTAATTTCTTTTGTTGTAATCGTTACTTGGACGCTGTTATGTGTGGTATAGGTTAGAATTATGGCGAATGTCGTTTTCGCCTCTTATAACGGAATGGAAATAGAGGACGCCAAATTTCAGACTTTAACTTTGCTGCACTGACTTTAATTAATTGTTGAGAGCAGCAGTTATCATAAAGTGGATTCCAGCACCTTCTCAAAATTCATATGTTTGTCACCAGACAGACTTAGCCAGAGAATAAGCCACCGTGTGTTACTAAAGAGTAGCAACAAGTTTCATTCCTACTCAGGAATAGATTTCCTCTTTTCTACGTTGGTAAAACAAGACATGGATCAGTTTCCATCCCTGTTGCAACCTGCTCGTATTTCGGAATGTGGTTTAAACTTCGGGGACAGAAATTATGCTTCGGCAAATATTTGTTCAGAATGCCCTTAGCACTGCATTTATTAATTCAAATTGCAGAAATATATCTGAGACAGACCTTTTTTGGGATATTGTCTATGTTATTTGCATACTGTCGCCACTAACTACCCACGTAACTATCAGATTTCCTTCCGTCCTGGAAGTTTTTTAACTGCTGCAAACGCTTGTACACTTGCTACAGTATCGCACGGACCTCAGTCTCCGTTTCTCGCAATATGTAACTAAAACTGATATTTGGTGGTTGTTGCTTTGTGTAACGGCACGAGCACACACGCTGCAACTGCTCGCAATCAACAGATCTGCTTCAGGATGATTGTAATTAAACTTGCTCTAAGTCAGCGAGTGTAGACGGAAAACTATTTACATCATATGTATTCAACTTCATAGGAATGATGTTCAAACTGTGCTCTGTAGTAATTCTGTTACTAGTAGTGTTGGTGTAATGACTTACGGCTAGGCGCCGACATTGTCACGGCGACATAGGGTTGAAACACAAGCTTCAGTGCACTTTACAGTTGCACACACTCAAACTGCACAAGATGATCAGGGCTGTACTCAAAAAGCTATTTTATCACAACAACATCAATGATGCCGCTGCTCCTCTCGTGTAGCGACACAATGTGGGAATACGGATAGGTCCTCTTTCTGCACCGGGGTCGAAGAACATGATTCGGAACTTCGAAGTAACTGGCAATTTGAGACTTGCTTCTGGGAGAGGCCAAAGACAAATTGCGCCACAAATTGTTCAGACAGTTACTGTTTCCAGGAGAATGCTGGACGCAGTCTGCAGTTTTCAAGCAGTGAACGACAGATGAACATTCCATAGTCGACAGTTCGAAAAGTGCTGCGAACAGTTGTAAAATGGTATCTCTATACCTGTTCCACGCTGTCGTGGATGCAGATGGGCAACGTTTGTAACGTGGAACGCAAACAAGGTACGCAGCTGACGTATATTAACCTCTCATGAGAAAATTAAAATGTACTTTTTCTCAATGGTATATATTCGTTATTTCCCTTCCGCATGTCAGTTGCAATGTTTCCACAAAGTTTCAGTGCCTTACGATCTCTCGTTCTCTTTGGGCCCCTCAGGTAGTAAAAATTTAATTATAAACTCGGCGTACACTTGTGCTCCACTAGGCACTCTGAGTCGTGTACGTTTCGTTCGTAGATTCGTGCGATGTAAGAGAGAGGAAGTCAAGTGTTACTTGACTGTTATTTCTGGAAAGTGTCCCATCGGAACACTAATTTCACTAACTCTCTCGCGCTCAACAAAACAATGCCATTCAAAAGCGCAACTTTGATTTCTCTTTCTGTGTATCCTCTATCCTTTGTACCTTAGAAGGTCCCAAACGAACGAGAAATATTCCTTCACGTAGGATATATGTTTAGTTAGCTTACTTGCAGTGAATCTAAGAGTAACGTACACCTTACATACGATCATATTTAAATTATTCATACAACGTAAATATATCCTGCAGGCGTCTCAGTACACACGACTGATACCCTGCAGGTGTTCATGCACTTCGTTACAGTTTTCTAGAAATCCACCTACGGTATACCACACTGCATCCATGAACACCCCCATCGTGTTGCTGCGTAGAGGATGCACCGCACGGTATCTGTTAAAAAAGAAATAGAAAGTACTCCCTTGGTCCGTCCATCGTCCGATCACTACGTTACATGTCCCACCTACCTTCTCTTCTTCTCTTTATAGTCACAACTATGTCTTCCGATTCAGTCTATTCCGATTTCTGTCCAAGGTACAACCATTAGGCTCAAGAGTTAATTAGTAATATCTGAGAGTTCCAGCTATCTTAAGCAATTTCAAAAAAATATTTTAGTGATTTCCCTACATTTTTTATCGTCTAGATCGCAAAGAGATAAGTTCAGTAATCGATAGTTCTCTCTTATTCGAGAATATACCAGGATAAGCAGACGATGCGGTAGCACTATTGTTTACTTTGACACTTTAGTGTGGTTTTATCATAATTGGTCTGAAGATGTTGCATCAGTTACCGAAGCCAGTTTTCAAATTTAATATTGTTTATTGCTTGCGATGGAAACAGCTAAAAATTGTGTACAGTGCTTTAACTTTTTTTAAATCAAGAGTTAATCTTTCTTCATCTTGCGCCATTCGCAGTGTGAGTGCTCGCTAGTATCTTCTATTGCACGAAAAAATTTTCTGAAAATTGTTTCATGTCTTCTTTGAGCTTTGGCTGCTAAGGAGGAACACTGCGGGATCGACATAGTTTCCGGAAGTTTCGGATAAAATCTATCTTTTCTCTTTTCTCCGTTATATGCCCCACACGAGCGAGCTCCCAAATTGTTTCTAATAAACTGATCTGGTAGAATGTAATTCACAAATGCAGCACAACACTTTGGGTGTAGTGAGAGCACTATTCCATCGATATGAAAACTTCCAAAAGTTAGTAGACAATTTTTATCAAATCGTGCCTTATACAATTTTTATCAAGTCGTGGCCATGTGCTAGATAGTAACTTTTTTTATCGATCAATGTACTGGAGCTATTCTGGATTCTGGTGTCGTGCACTTACTGAATTAGTTTGGGAACTACGTTGTACTGAATCTCTTACTAGTCGTATCTGGTTCTTTGTGAAATGTTTCCCTTCAACTGTTAACTGATATAATGTAAATATGATTCACTTTACGTGCATTCTTTAACTGTTTCCAATATAGTTCAGCTTGCGACAGCCATAATTTTTCAACTTATCTAGAAGTTAGTGATATAATAATATAGCAACATACTGACTCCCTTTCGTACTATCTTATGCAAAACATATTTTGGCTTTATTTACTTGACGGTATCATGCACTGCATTTGTAGAGCTAAACTGTCGAAGCTGTCGAAATAACATAATAGACTGCAGCGATTTTCTAGTTCAAACAGTATTACTAGATCAGCAATCCAAACTAGAAATACTGCTCTCTCGTGCCCTCATTTTTATTCCATTGTGTAGATTGACTTTTCGATGTGTGCAGGTGTGTCACCTTCAGAAAGTGAGATACATTGCTGATGAAAATTCCACTTCCATTTTTTTTTTTTTTGACCACCAGTTTGGTCAGTGAATAACGCCAAATTTATCTTCTTATAGGAACGACCCTCGTTAAAGCGGGCAGCCCTTCGAATATGTCGAGAGAGACACTTGCGAAGCTAATGTCTAAGGAGAAGCATACTGCATTCACGTGTCGTCATTTGCCCAGTAGCGATGGTCATCAAAGCCAAGACCAGAGGAAATGCTCCTCTTTCTCCTGGGTCACAATGAAATATTTAGTATATTTTACGATCAATTTGAGTCCTTTAGATGAAGCAGAGGCATTGAATCTTTACGATGTCATCAGTTTTTGTGTGAATTGGGGAAGTCAAATTGCCAGTGCCTGCCTCCATCCAACCTTCGCCCTCCTTCTCCCCACTCCGCCCGAGTCTGTAAAGAATCGAATTTCAGAGCATAAAAGAGTTGGATTTCGTAACATAAAACTTGGTCCATTGTAGGCTGCAATGTAAACATTCTTTATTTAAATCGTGTGATTAGCTAACATTCTGAAGTAAACTAATGTCAAAGAACATCACACTATCTGCATACATCGCTACATGCCGGTAGTTAAAAACGAATACCGACAAATTTAGAGGGGCTCTAGAACGTGTCTTGACGAACAAATTGAGGATAGGAACTCGTGTCCGGAAACGTCCACCGAGGCTACAGAGCGTCGAAGATGTGGCTTTCTTGGCTGACGGATCGTAGGTGGCACGTATTGCAGTGTTGTTTGTTGTTCATTGACCGCGACTGAGCGCCACGATCGCCGTTGGAGAAGATGGAGATAGCAACTGGGAAGACATGTCTTGTCTGCTATGAATGCGATGTTCTGTTGCCTCGGTGGTTGACGGTATCGGACACGGGTTTTCATGCGCAGTTCATCTTTCTCCTATTTAACGAAAAACATTGGAGATTTTAGAGGGTTCCAGGAGAAAAATAAACTACGGATGGAACTACACGTCCGAACCCGTTGTCCAACGAGGCAATAAAGCATCGCATTCATTGGAGGCAAGGGCTATCTACGCAGCACTTACCTCCATCTTCTCCACCGGCGATCGTGAACAACAAATAACATTGCGAGACGTTCCGCCTAGGGCTCGTCAGCGTAATAAGCCTCATTTGTTACAGAGGGGGTGGACCTGCGGCAGGCGTCGGCGACTTCATCTTCGGCGCTCTGTAGCATCGTTTTTATAACCTCTACAGACACGGTTTCCTATCCTTAGTTTGTTCAAGACACCCTCTACATCCCCTCGACCTTAGTCTGTACCGATTTGTAACACGCTGTAAAAATAAAATATTACACAGCTCTCATTAACCCAACCACATTATAGTGCAATAATTCCACGCACAAATGAGATATCACTTACTACATAGTGTAATTATCACATTCTTTTACTTTACACGTGTAATACCTGACGTCATATTCCATAATTACGTTAAGATTGAGTCCACATAAACAGCTTTACATCATTAAATGTCACATGTTGGTAACTGTACTCTTGGTACCACTGCTATACAACTAACAACAGCTGCTATGATGTCGCCAAAGATACGCATACATCCAAACATATTAGAACTATCGGCAGTAAAACGTAAAAGCACTGTTCAGAGATGTCACTAAACCCACCCAAAGATGTAGACAACCATCCATGAGCAGCGCCTATTAGACAGAGGGGTTCTGACAGCTAATCAGGTCCAGTTATTCCACCAGGAAGGAGGTATACGACTCGTCTTATCTGTAGTTCAACCATGCCCAGACGGTCAATACCGCGGTACGATGGCGTCCGCATTATTACTTTGTGTCAGGAAGGGCTCTCAACAAGAGAAGTGACCAGCCGTCTTGGAGTGAACCAAAGCGATGTTGTTCGGACATGGAGGAGATACTGAGAGACAGGAACTGTCGCTGATATTCCTAGCTCAGGCCGCCCAAGGGCTACCACTGCAGTGAATGACCACTACCTGCGGGTTATGGCTCGGAGGAACTCTGACAGCAACACCACCATTTTGAATAATGCTTTTCGAGCAGCCACAGGACGTCGTGTTACGACTCAGACTGTAAGCAATAGGCTGCATGATGCGCAACTTCACTCCCTACGCCCATGGCGAGGTCCGTCTTTGCAATCAGGACACCATGCAGCGCGATATAAATGGCCCAACAACATACCGAATGGACCGCTCAGGATTGGCATTAAGTTCTCTTCACCGATGAGTGTCGCATGTGCCTTCAACGAGACAATCGTCGGAGACGTGTTTGGGGGCTACCCGGTCAGGCTGAACGCCTTAGACACACAGTCCAACGAGTGCAGCAAGGTCGAGGTTCGCTGCTGTTTTCGGGTGGCATTATGTGGGGCCGACGTACGCCGCTGGTGATGTAAAACATTTTTGATGTGTATATATAAGAATATGAGCGCTTAGTGATTAACAACATACGTTTCCTCGCTGACAACTTTCACAAGATGAAGAAAGGAAGAAAAGTTTATCGTTTGCTACGTTTTCGGTGTTCATGTAGTAATACTGACACATGAAGCATGGTGCTTTGCCGGCCGCGGTGGCCGAGTGGTTCTAGGCTCTTCAGTCCGGAGCCGCGTGACTGCTACGATCGCTGGTTCGAATCCTGCTTCGGGTATGGATGTGTGTGATGTCCTTAGGTTAGTTAGGCTTAAGTAGTTCTAAGTTCTAGGGGACTGATCACCTCAGATGTTAAGTCCCATAGTGCTCAGAGCCATTTGAACCACTTTGAACCATGACGCTTTAATTTACTATTTCTTTACTACAAATTGTATTCGTAACATTTTTACAGACAGTATTGACATATACCACCGAATACTCTAGCAAAATTACATCACTGTACGAAACGTAATTCAAGAGATACGAAGTCATAAGCACACAGATGCGTAAAAAACTCTCACATCAAGCATGACATTTCAATTTATTACTGTTTTTCTACTTACACTATTCGCAACACATTTAGCAGTCAGTATCCTCATATGTCTCTGAATGTATCCGCAAAATTATACCATTATACGACACATAGTTCAGGAGATATGACATCCTAAACAATGAGTTGCGTGAAAGGAAAGACGAGGAGACTGACAGAGACTAGCAGATGAGTAGACGATCAGAGTACGGGGGATGTGGAGATGCACAAAGAGATGGAAAGGAGGAGATGGTCAGACAGAGGAAGGAGGAGATGGAAATGAACAGCGAGATGGGAGATGGACAAAGAGAGGGGCAAGTAGGAGATAGAAAAATGGGGACAGAGCAGATGGATAGAGGAGAAGGAGGAGATGGACAGAGAGTGTGGGGGGGGGGGGCGGAGCAGATGGACAGAGAGAGGGGCAGGAAGAGATGGACAGAGTGGGGGTGGACGAGGTGGTTAGAGAGACGGAGTGGAGGAGTTCAATGGGAAGGAGGAGGAGGTGGACAGAGAGTGGGGAGAGAAGAGATGGACTAATAGAAGACTGGAATAAACGCATACCCAGAGGACACCAGGTACTCAGGAAGAGCTGATTTTAAAGTACTACAATTATCTATATGTCGTTTGAGTTTCCACATACATAAAAACATCGGTCTCCTTATCTGCAACCGTTTATGCCCATTGCTTCTCTTAATACTCTCAAATTCTGATTCTCTCTGAGGTCCGACAAACAGAAGCAAAACCTCGGATCGCATGACAAGAGGAGTAAAATGCGGTTATTTTGCGGTTTACGCGCATTGTAAATCACCGCCGACGCAGCATACATTAACATACAGAATGGGTAAAAACAGAACAAACAGTGAACTCGTCCACTGGCACGCACACTCGTGTGGCGGTCGAACATACACGGCGTTGCGTGTGACGTGTTTAATGGGGGACCGGCGCTTGGGCTAATATGCGTTTGTATCGCCACTAGGACTCTCCGGCTTGTCAAGAGACACGGTTTACGACGGGCATGACGGCACACAGTAAATTAGCAGCGCCAGCTGCTTGTTATCCGCCCGGCGTGTAAGTGCTACTCAGGATAATGTGGGTTTATCGGGCCTTGGTGAGTAACGCTCTGCGCCCTCGTGTTCTGCCTGTTTATTTCAAGTGTTCCTGGAAGGTCTGCTATCGACGGTGCGACTTTCGCTGATTGTAGCAAAATGACTATGTGTAGACGAAGAAAGATATGAGTAGTTTCAGAATTTAAGAGCGGAATCTGGATAATGTTCACAAAGATTACTTTCATTAATCAGACAAAACAGCACGAAGCCCTGTGTAGTAGCGTGTTGGCCCATCTTTGGAATGCTAGAGAACTGAGATTATGCGCCGTTTGGATTCCACAAGTCCTTGGTAGGTTTCCAGAGCTATGTGTCGCCGAATGTCTACATATAGACATGTGGTTTGTAATTGCGGAGCTGGGACAATATTGCATTGCAGATATCTTCCATGAGCTTTGTATCAGCTGAATTTGTTGGTAAATTCAGCTCAATATTATGCTTCTCAAACCTCTATAGCATGTTTCCGGCTTAATGGGACCGACCGTTATCCTGCTGGAAAAAAACTATCGCTTTCGAGGAAGACGAGCATGGAACAATGCAGGTGATCCACAAACTGTTTACATTTCAAAGTTGCCATGGGGTCGTCGGTTATCACAACGGATTTCCTGCATCGCATAACACCCCCCACCGGTCTATCCGCACCGCGGTGCATGCTTCTAGCGGCTGCTCGCCTGTGAGACGCAGTATCCGGAACGACAGTCGACTAGTGCAGTAAGAAAATGTGATTCAGCCAACTAGGCGACACGTTTGCACAGATACACCGTCGAATCACGGTGATGCCGTTAAGTACTACAGTTATAATTTTACGGTGTTGTTGGAACACGTAGAGACCATGTGATGCTGAGTGCCATATTCAATAGTTCACGCTGAACGGTGTGTTCGAGACACATGTGCCTACATCTGCATTGCATTCTTATGACACAGCAGTACATATTCTAACAATCTGATATAAATAACCATTTTTTTGCTATTTTTGATCTTATTTTCAATTTATTTATTTATATAAACGTATAGAGTTTTTATTTAGTCTAGATTTTACTTGAATTTATTGATCAGATTCTCGTTTCGGTTCTTCGTTTTGCATTGGAATAATTAACTTTCATTAATGCTCACATAAATGAAATTGTGAATATAATAGAGGTAAAATACATGGAGCAGAAGTCTATTTTCAATTTGTATAGAAAACGGACGGACGTTATTAGAAGGGAAGGACACGAAAGGAAGCATTGACTGACAGGGGAGCAAGACAGCGCTGCAACCTATCGCCGATGTTATTCAATCTGTACATTGACCAAGCAGTAAAACAAACCAGTCAAAAATGTGGAGTAATAATTAAAGTTCAAGGAGAAGAAATAAGAGCTTTGATGTTTACCGATGTCACGCTAATTGCATCAGAGACAGTAAAAGATTTGGAAGAGGCATCAAGTGGAATGAACAGTGTCTTGAAAGGCGTACATAAGATGAACATCAACAAAAGCTAAACAAACAAGGATAATGGTGTCTAGTCAGATCAAAATTGGTGATACTGAGGGAATTAGATTAGAAAAAGAGAAACTTATGGTCTTGAATGTGTTTTTGTTATTTCGGCACCAAAATAACTGATTATGGACGAAGTAGAAAGTATATAAAATGTAGACTGGCAATGGCTAGAAAAGCGATTCTGAAGAGAAAAAAATGCAGTATAGATTTGTGAGTTAGGAAGCCTTTTCTGAAAGTATTTGTATGGAGTGATAGGAAAAATTCTGACACGTCAAGGGGTAACCAATTTATTATTGGTTTGATATGGAAGGGGGGGGGGGGGGGTAAAAGTTGTGGAGGGAGACGAAGACATGAATATTGTAAGTAGTTTCAGAAGACTTATGTCGCAATAGTTATCAGGAGATGAAGGACCATACACATAAGTGTTGCGTGGGGGAGCTACATCAAGCAAGTCTTCGCACTGAAGATCACAACAGCAACACATTTAGAGAATGTATGACCCATACCAATAGGTAGGCTGACAGTCCCACTTTCCTGTGAAGTATTTTCAATTACTAGAAACTGACTAATTGAAGAGTAAATTAGCATTCAAGTTCATAAGTAGCCCCATTTTCCATTCCAGATCTCGTCATAATCATTGTTAGTTTAGGAACTTTGACTACCTACTTCTGTCACCTTAATTTTCTGTACAGTACTATATGTAGCACTAATTAATTAACTCTCTAATCAACAGGTTCACGTAATTTACCCTATTTTTTACTATGGTTCCCATACAAGTAAACGAGGCGGTCCACATTGAGTAAGTACAATAGTGTGCACGTACTGTTCTAAATTTCTAACCAGCAACATTTTTTACAAGCCAAAATCGCATTAGTCATTGTTTCAGGCACTGTCTCTGGCTGAGCCAGATGCAGTTGTCGGCCCTGTTTCAGCGGATGTTCTCAGGCCTTCAAGGTCCGAGCAATCGCGGAGGATGGGCTTATTGGTAGTTGGGAGCTCCAACGTTAGGCGCGTAATGGGGCCCCTTAGGGATATGGCGGCTAAGGAGGGGAAGAAATCCAGTGTGCACTCCGTGTGCATTCCGGGTGGAGTCATTCCTGATGTGGAAAGGGTCCTTCCGGATGCCATGAAGAGCACAGGGTGCAGCCAGCTGCAGCTGGTGGCACATGTCGTCACTAATGACGTGTGTCGCTTTGGATTTGAGGATATTCTCTCTGGATTCCAGCGGCTATCTGATTTGGTGAAGGCTGCCGGTCTTGCTTACGAGATGAAGGCAGAACTCACCATCTGCAGCATCGTTGACAGAACCGACTGCGGACCTTTGGTGCAGAGCCGGGTGGAGGGTCTGAATCAGAGGCTCAGACGGTTTTGCGACCGTGTTGGTTGCAGATTCCTTCACTTGCGCCATAGGGTGGTGGGGTTTCGGGTTCCGCTGAATAGGTCAGGAGTTCACTATACTCAGCTGGCGGCTACACGGGTAGCGGAGGCTGTGTGGCGTGGACTGGGCGGTTTTTTAGGTTAGAAGGCCTCGCGATAGTACGGGGTGGGCTGCAATCTCAAAGGGTGTATGGCAAATGCAGGACGTGCTTGGATCAAGGAACAGTCAGAATTGTATTTGTAAATTGTTTTAGTTGTGCTGGGAATGTCCCTGAGCTTCAAGCGCTAATAGAAATCACAGAAGCTGAAATCGTTATAGGTACAGAAAGCTGGCTAAAGCCTGAAATAAGTTCTGCAGAAATTTTTACGAAGTCTCAGACAGTGGTCAGGTAAGATAGATTAGGCAGAATTGGTGGTGGAGTGTTTGTGTCGGTCAGTAGTGGTTTATCTTGTAGTGAAGTCGAAGTAGATACTCCGTGCGAATTGGTATGGGTGTAGGTTGTACTTAACAGCCGAACTAAGTTAATTATTGGCTTCTTCTACCGACTCCCAGACTCCAATGATATAGTTCCTGAACAGTTCAGAGAAAATTTGAGTCTCGTAACAAATAAATACCCCACTCAAACGGTTATAGTTGGTGGGGACTTCAACATTCCCTCGATATGTTGGAAAAAATACTTGTTCAAAACCGGTGGTAGGCAGAAAACATCTTCCGAGATTGACCTAAATGTTTTATCCGAAAATTATTTCGATCAGTTAGTCCACAAACCCACGCGAGTTGTAAATGGTTGCGAAAACACACTTGACCTCTTAGCCACAAACAATCCAGAGCTAATAGAGAGCATCATGACTGATACAGGGATTAGTGATCACAAGGTCGTTGTAGCTAGGCTCAATACCATTTCTTCCAAGTCCACCAGAAACAAATGCAAAATAATTTTATTTAAAAAAGCGGATAAAATGTCACTAGAAGCCTTCCTAAGAAACAATCTCCATTCCTTCCGAACTGACTATGCAAATGTAGACGAGATGTGGCTCAAATTCAAAGGTATAATAGCAACAGCAATAGAGATTCATACCTCATAAATTGGTAAGAGATGGAACTGATCCCCCATGGTACACTAAACAGGTCCGAACGCTGTTGCAGAGGAAACGGAAAAAGCATGCGAAGTTCAGAAGAACGCGAAATCCCGAAAGATTGGCTAAAATTTACAGACACGCGAAATTTGGCACGGACTTCAATGCGAGATGCCTTTAATAGGTTCCATAACGAAACATCGTCTCGATATTTGGTAGAAAATCCTAAGAAATTCTGGTCGTATGTAAAGTACACAAGCGGCAAGACGCAGTCAATACCTTCGCTGCGCAGTGCCGATGGTACTGTTACTGACGACTGTGCCGCTAAGGCGGAGTTATGGAAGGCAGTTTTCCGAAATTCCTTCACCAGGGAAGACGAATGGAATATTCCAGAATTTGAAACACGAACAGCTGCTAGCATGAGTTTCTTAGAAGTAGATACCTTAGGTGTTGCGAAGCAACTCAAATCGCTTGATACGGGCAAGTCTTCAGGTCCAGATTGTATACCGATTAGGTTCCTTTCAGATTACGCTGATACAATAGCTCCCTACTTAGTAATCATATACAACCGCTCGCTCACCGATAGATCTGTACCTACTGATTGTAAAATTGCGCAGGTCGCACCAGTGTTTAAGAAGGGTAGTAGGAGTAATCCATCGAACTACAGACCTATATCATTGACGTCGGTTTGCAGTAGGGTATTGGAGAATATACTGTATTCAAACATTATGAATCACCTCGAAGGGAACGATCTATTGATACGTAATCAGCATGGTTTCTGAAAACATCGTTCTTGTGCAACGCAGCTAGCTCTTTATTCGCACGAAGTAATGGCCGCTATCGACAGGGGATCTCAAGTTGATTCCGTATTTCTAGATTTCCGGAAAGCTTTTGACACCGTTCCTCACAAGCGACTTCTAATCAAGCTGCGGGCCTATGGGGTATCGTCTCAGTTCTGCGACTGGATTCGTGATTTCCTGTCAGGAAGGTCGCAGTTCGTAGTAATAGACGGCAAATCATCGAGTAAAACTGAAGTGATATCAGGTGTTCCCCAAGGAAGCGTCCTGGGACCTCTGCTGTTCCTGATCTATATAAATGACCTGGGTGATATCTGAGCAGTTCCCTTAGATTGTTCGCAGATGATGCTGTAATTTACCGTCTAGTAAGGTCATCCGAAGACCAGTATCAGTTGCAAAGCGATTTAGAAAAGATTGCTGTATGGTGTGGCAGGTGGCAGTTGACGCTAAATAACGAAAAGTGTGAGGTGATCCACATGAGTTCCAAAAGAAATCCGTTGGAATTCGATTACTCGATAAATAGTACAATTCTCAAGGGTGTCAATTCAACTAAGTACCTGGGTGTTAAAACTACGAACAACTTCAGTTGGAAAGATCACATAGATAATATTGTGGGGAAGGCGAGCCAAAGGTTGCGTTTCATTGGCAGAACACTTAGAAGATGCAACAAGTCCACTAAAGAGACAGCTTACTCTACACACGTTCGTCCTCTGTTAGAATATTGCTGCGCGGTGTGGGATCCTTACCAGGTGGAATTGACGGAGGACATCGAAAGGGTGCGAAAATGGGCAGCTTGTTTTGTATTATCACGTAATAGGGGAGAGAGTGTGGCAGATATGATACGCGAGCTGGGATAGAAGTCATTAAAGCAAAGACGTTTTTCGTCGCGGCGAGATCTATTTACGAAATTTCTGTCACCAACTTTCTCTTCCGAATGCGAAAATGTTTTGTTGAGCCCAACCTACATAAGTCGGAATGATCATCAATATAAAATAAGAGAAATCAGAGCTCGAACAGAAAGGTTTAGGTGTTCGTTTTTCCCGCGCGCTGTTCGGGAGTGGAATGGTAGAGAGATAGTATGATTGTGGTTCGATGAACCCTCTGCCAAGCACTTCAATGTGAATTGCAGAGTAGTCATGTAGATGTAGATGTAGTCCATCCAAAACAATAAAATCCGGCTGGCCTAATTTCAAAGCATAATTTAGGTTACGAAATAACAATATATTCTGACTATTGTCCTTAAGTAGTCGGACGTCAACTAAAATTGTCAGTTCGTGTTTAAGAAGCCCGTGAGTAAGTCGGGTGCACTCTCAGTGTTCGCTCACTCCGCAGCCATGCACAGTCTGTATGTGAAAATACGCGCAACAGTATTCGCAAAACTCAAGATCTTTGATGCTTAAACACTTTCGAGTGGCTTCAGTAACCTAAATTAATGAACGCTGTAGCCGAACTATGTTGTGATTAACAAATGTCCTGGGAAGTCATTGTCATTCAAACGAGTGATCATTGGACACGGTAATGCTCATAAGGGACTGACTTAATTGAATCGCAAAACTCTCGCCCAGCACAGTGTCAAGTGCTTGTGGAAAAAAGACGTGCATGACTTTCATATATAAAAAGGAAGAAACAATGGACCAACATCCTTAACATCGGTTTGGAACATATTCACAGCTCGAATATAAAAAATGTAATTGAGACCGAGGAGCATATGTCCACGAATTGGCACAGTTATAAAAAGCATCGCTCGAGCGAAAATCAGCTTGCCCTTTCCTCACACTATACCCTGCGAACCAGAGACGAAGGGCGACAGACTGTTTCTATACTCCTAGATCTCCGAAAAGCATTTGACACAGAGCGCCACTGCAGGCTGATAACCAAGCTGTCTCACTGACCTCTGAACAGAATGATAACCGCAGACCTCTCGATGATCACCTGTTATTTCAACACCATTATTGCTATATCTTTCATCACTTCCGTCTGGTATCTGCATAATAACCGACAATTAGATGAATGTTATGTTTTATCGACTTCAGCTGAGCCTAGCCCTTCACACATTAAAAAAACCCTAAATGTAAATATATATTGGAGCAATCGGTTTAATGACCAATTTTTCTGATAATAATGTAACGTGGAGTAGAATGAGGCAATAATGCACAGTTAGTAAACAATAATTTTTAATTATGAAAGGAATAAATCCAAACTCGTTTATCACCGTTCATGAGAAATGATATAGTTAAAATCGGGCACAAAAGCACGGCTCATTGACAAACGCAAGCAGTTGCGTTGATTTTCGTCACTTATGCTTGAGCGAAACCTTGATTTATTCATTTTCATCACCGAGAAAAATCTTTCACAAACACATGTCGACCAGAACATGGACATAACTCTCGCGGCTTCTCGGTGCAGGCGTGGAAATTCTTGTTGTGGAAAATTTTCATAGAATTCTTTTGTCTTCGCACTGCAAAGAACTTGTCCTTCAGTCTTGTATTGCACTGTAGGTCGATCAGTTCCATCTGTAGATCGATTGGAGCATCTTCAACTGACGACGAGAACGGTCGAGCAAACAGGCGAATGACAGGAGACAAACTCGTAACATCTGCAAATAGGGCTCGAAATTGTTCCTTAATTTTTACAATTATTGACACGTATTCTTGAAATCTAGCACTCTCATGGACCAGTCCAAGAATCGGAAAATGTACAGTGTTTTCTGTCAATAGCTGGCTTCCCCAAAGCGCAAGCTTCCTTTCAAAGGCATTTACTTTTTCCAACATGTCAGAAATTAAATTATTTTCACCTTGCACACTGACGTTCAGGCTGTTCATGTGAGACGCAATGTCCACGAAATATGCAAGGTCTGATATCCAACAACGGTCTTCCAACATACGTTCACTTTTTCCCTTCTCGTGTAAGAATGTTACTATGACCAAAAGTAAATCAAGAAATATTTTCAGCATTTTACCTCGACTGAGCCAGCGTACTTCGGTGTAGTAAGGTATGTCGCCGTACTCCGCTCCTAATTCCTCCAAGAACCTCCGAAACTGGCGATGCGTAAGCCCATGTATCTTCAGATAGTTTACAGTAAGCACAACAATGTGCATGACGTTTGCCAACGTTACTGATTTTAGACAAAGCGCCTCTCGATGCAGAATGCAGTGAATTCCATACAACGTCTCGTCTGTGCACCCTAGCTTTTTGCACATCCGTGCTATGTGTCCTCTCTGATGGCCGCATTGATGGTGCTCCATCTGTGGTCACTGCGACTAACCGATTCCAGTCCATGCCGACACCATCAATTGCTTGCTCGACAGCTTGGAGTAAGTCCGCACCTGTAGTAGTCCCTTTCGAAGGTACTAAGTCCAAAACGTCCTCTGTTACACAAATCGCGTTATCGACACCTCGTATGTATATCACAACATGGGCTGCATCTGTAAGGTCTGTTGCTTCATCGAGCGCAACATAGAAAGCAACAAAGTCTGTAGCTTTATTTATTAGCTGCCTGTGCACATCGCTGGCCATAGCACTGATACGTCTTATCACTGTTTGTTTGGATGGACTGATTTCTTGAAACCTGCTAACGTTCGTGGGACACACAAGTTGTGCAACATCAATCAGACACCCTTTCTCAAACTCCCCTTCGGAAAAAGGTTTCCCAGATTGTGTAATTCTTAATGCGAATTTAAAACTTGCTCGCAGTGAAGATTTAGTGTGGTTGTCATTCTGGAAAATTGAAAACAGTACATTGTACAGCGTACAGTAAAATAGACATAAATGTAACACAAGAAACTAAGAGTTCAAGAAGTATGAGTTCCTTTGGCGTACAGTAAAATCGAGTTGATGTGTCTCATCCATTTTCTTAGGGACATTTAATTTTGCTTGCCGTTCTTCACTGTTGAGTACACTACACTCGTCTTTGTGATATGTATTGTAGTGTCTTTCAATTGAAAACTTACGCTGGCTGCATATTATTCGGCGGCACATCAAACACTGAGTTTTCGCCAACGGCTACAAAAAAGAATTGCAGTTCCCAGTCGTTTTTAAACGACTGAGAACACAGATCTCTTGTCCTTTGCTTTTTCGCAGTACCTGCCATTTCACAGTACTTCTCTGTTAAGGTTACGGTCACCAGGGGTAAACGAGATTGGGTATGTTGCGCTCTTGCTTGTACCACATAAACAGGGAAGTGGAGCCGCCGCTGTTCATTTAGGACGCATGTCTTATAACAGATGTCGCTGTCACACACGTGCGCACATGTGCAGCACTTTCGCAGGTCTGCATACTGTGCAGCGTGTGGCCGGCCCTGACTTTGACAAAACTTCTACCCTAATCAGCCAGAAAATTATGACTACCGACCTACTATCGATATAAACCCGTCCAGGCGACAGCAGCGTTAGCTGCTGCGGAATGACTGCTATTCACTCCCACGTACTGTGTATTAGAGTCCTGCATGACCGAGTAAGCGAGCACAAAATACGAGATGGGGCGAGCACACCCTAACTGGATAGGCTGTCCGCACTAGTTCTAGTGACCGAGCATAGAAGCCGTGACCGAATACGTAGCACGCAACTTCAAACACATTACACGTGTCATTATCCGTGTGAGACAGCAGCCAATACGGGCTTCTCTTTTGTGGTGTCTCTCTCTCTCTCTCTCTCTCTGCAATCATGCAGTGCGAGGAAACCAGTGCAGTAAGACGTAAGATTGAAATCAATGTTTACACATTGAAGAGACGGGAAGATCTAAAAAGCCAAGTACGCCGCATATTTTTGGTGGTTGTAGACGAAAACAGTGCGTCTACTGGATACGTATCGTGCATAAACTGCTCCACATTATTGTGTTTCCAATCGGGAACCACTCTTTTAAAGAAACACAGTTGCAAGTAAGCTCACAAAGATACAGCTCTTTCACTAATACCGGCAGTATTAAAAAGTAGTATTACAGCAAAGTGTGTTGCAATGTGTGCTAAAGATATGAGACCGTTTAATGCTGTTTGCGGTGAAGGTTTCAGAGAACTAGGCCAAGAATTAATACATCTAGGTGCGAATTATCGAAAAGTTAACGTGGCAGATGTCATGCCACATCCCTCTACTATAAGCAGACATGTCAAAGAACAAGCTGATGCAATACAGTATAATGCCTTCTGTTATTGCGGAAGTTATTAATAAAACATGTACTGCGATAATTGATATGTGGACTGATTAGCATAATCAGGTGCACTATTTGACGCTTACATCTCATTACATTAACACAGATTGGTCTCTTCTGATCAATGTTTTATTTACAACAAAATTCCCGGACGTTAGGAAGACGGGAGTAAATATTATAAAAGAAAGTGCTCTATGAATTTAGCTGAGTAACGTACCCGTTCTTGGAAATGTTACTTTTGTATTAAAAGAGAGACAGAGAGAGAGAGAGAGACAGAAATAGAGAGAGAGAGAGATAGAGAGAGAGAGAGAGAGAGAGAGAGAGAGAGAGAGGCGTTGGATTTGTACAGCACAGTGAGCCGGGGCGAGGAGAGGTGAGACGTCATCGGTGACCGGTCATGCTCGGTTATCCGCGTGTCCGGAATCCGGACAACAGACGTGGGGCGAGTACGTGCCAGAGCCGAGTGGTGTGGGGCCGGACACGAGCTGCTCGGTCCCCCCGTCAACAGGCGAGCCGTGACCGGTCAAACATGGAGCGTTGCAGCACTCTACTGTGTATGTAGTATCAATTGAGTGTGCCGTACTTGTGTAGAATGGGGATGTAGACGTTATGGCCCGGAGGCTCGGCACGAGCATTTCGGAAACTGCGTTACTTGTCGTGTGTTCGAGGAGTGCTGTAGTGAGTGTCTTTAAAATGTAGGAAAACCAATGTGAAACAAGAACCAGACGTCGTGGCTTTGGGTGGCCACCCCTCGTTTCAGATGTCGGACGTCGTAGGCTGGGCAGACTGGTAAAATAGCGCAGGCGGAGAACTGTAGCGGAACTGACATCAGACTTTAGTTGTGGGCAGAGTACAAGTGTGTCAGAACACACAGTGCACCGAACACACCTACCGATGGGCCTCCGGAGCCGACGACCTACGCATGTGCCGAAGTTAGAACCACGACAATGCGACTGACATTGGTACATGAACATCGGCACTGGAAATTTGTGCAGTGGCAGAGCGTTGCATTGTGTGAGGAATCCCGGTACCATCTTCATCATGCCAATGGGAGCGCGCTAATCCGTCGTCATCGAGGGGAACAGATCCTTCACACCTCCCCTGTGGGAAGAAGACAAGCTGGGGAACATTCACGTGGGCATGCACGGGCCTAGTGTAGTTTATGCAAGGCACCATGTCACCATGTCGACCAAGGGGTATCTTACACTGGTTGCAAACCGCGTGCAGTTCTTCGCATCGACCATGTCTCCCGAGGCAGTGGCATTTTCCAGCAAGATAATGCACCATGTCATGAGACCAGAAGCGTGATGGAGTGGATCGAGGAGCGCTTTGATGAGTTCCAGTTGATGTGCTGGGCCGCCCAACCATACCTGAACCCGATAGAACACATCTGGGATGTGACTGAACGTGGCGACAGAGCTCATCACCTCCTCCCCAGAATTTACGAGAATTAGGAGCCTTGTTTATGCAGATGTGGTGAAAACTCCCTCCAGCGACCTACCAGGGCCTCAGTGCTTCCATGCCACAACGCGTCGCCGCTGTCGTCCGTGACAAAGATGGACATACCGGCTATTAGATAGGTCGTCACAGTGTTTTGTCTGATCGGTGTAGTTGGTGTAAATATAGAATAATTTAAGTTAACGCAGATGAGTAGGCGAAAAAACTCATAACGTTCGAATACGGCATTAGTAGAGCGTTGCTTGACTCAGACACGCCGATTAAATATCGAGGCGTAGCGTTCCTAAGCGATAAGAAATAGAACGAGTATGCAGGGACTGCAGTAGGGACGGCGAATCGTCGCCTTCGAATTACTGGGAGAATTTTAGGAATGTGTGGTTGGACTGTAAAGGAGATCGGATATGGGACAGTAGCGCGACGCATTCTTGAATAGTGATGCAGTGATTGGGATCAGCTCCCGGTCGGACTGAAAGAAGACGTCGAAGCAATTGAGACGCGGACAACTAATTTTGTTACCGGGAGGTTCGAACAACACGCAAATGTTATGGAGATACTTCGGCAACTCAAATGGGAAGATGACTTCAGAATGATTCTACTGCCGCACCAACATACGTATTGCATAAGGATCATGAAGATAGGGTACGAGAAATTAGGCTCATATGGAGGCATATGGACTGTCGTTTTTCCCTCGCTCTATTTGCGAGTGGAAAAGGAAAGGAGACGACTTGTAGTGGTACAAGGTACTCTCCGTCACACACCTTAGGTGGGTTGCGGATTATTTGTGTAGACGTAGATGTGGAATTCGCACAGTGTATTTCTTCTCCAATAAATTACTGCAGTATTATGCTACGTGTGGACTGTGACGGCTACGCTGTTTGTCTGGCTGTTATCAGTTCGAATCATTTTAGATTTGCATTGTAAATTCCTTTCACGGGTAGTATCTTGTTGCTAATGTCTATCAACTGCTTCAACTATGTTTGAAAACTACTATTATGTTTTAGTTTTATGATATTCTGCCGTGGTGATGGTGCCATATAATAGAGAAAATGTAAAGCCGTGAGTCGTAGGCTGATAGCCAAAAGGCAAGGCGGTCGATCGCTACAGACGGGAAATCCGGATTCGAGTTCCGGTCGGCACAAATTTTCACTGTCATCAGTCCGTTATACAGTTAGGTGCGTAATGGGGCCCCTTAGGGATATGGCGGCTAAGGAGGGGAAGAAATCCAGCGTGCCCTCCGTGTGCATTCCGGGTGGAGTCATTCCTGATGTGGAAAGTGTCCTTCCGGATGCCATGAAGAGCACAGGGTGCAGCCAGCTTGAGGTGGTGGCACATGTCGGCCCTAATGACGTGTGTCGCTTTGGATCTGAGGATATTCTCTCTGGATTCCAGCGGCTATCTGATTTGGTGAAGGCTGCCGGTCTTGCTTACGAGATGAAGGCAGAACTCACCATCTGCAGCATCGTTGACAGAACCGACTGCGGACCTTTGGTGCAGAGCCGGGTGAAGGGTCTGAATCAGAGGCACAGACGGTTTTGCGACCGTGTTGGTTGCAGATTCCTTCACTTGCGCCATAGGGTGGTGGGGTTTCGGGTTCCGCTGAATAGGTCAGGAGTTCACTACACTCAGCTGGCGGCTACACGGGTAGCGGAGGCTGTGTGGGGTGGACTGGGCGGTACGGGGTGGGCTGCAATCTCAAAGGGTGCATGGCAAATACAGGACGTGCTTGGATCAAGGAACAGTCGGAATTGTATTTGTAAATTGTTGTAGTTGTGCTGGGAATGTCCCTGAGCTTCAAGCGCTAATAGAAATCACAGAAGCTGAAATCGTTATAGGTACAGAAAGCTGGCTAAAGCCTGAAATAAGTTCTGCAGAAATTTTTACGAAGTCTCAGACGGTGTTCAGGAAAGATAGATTATGCAGAATTGGTGGTGGAGTGTTTGCGTCTGTCGGTAGTGGTTTATCTTGTAGTGAAGTCGAAGTAGATACTCCGTGCGAATTGGTATGGGTGGAGGTTGTACTTAACAGCCGAACTAAGTTAATTATTGGCTCTTCTACCGACTCCCAGACTCCAATGATATAGTTGCTGAACAGTTCAGAGAAAATTTGAGCCTCGTAACAAATAAATACCCCACTCATACGGTTATAGTTGGTGGGGACTTCAACATTCCCTCGATATGTTGGCAAAAATACTTGTTCAAAACCGGTGGTAGGCAGAAAACATCTTCCGAGATTGACCTAAATGCTTTCTCCGAAAATTATTTCGAGCAGTTAGTCCACGAACCCACGCGAGTTGTAAATGGTTGCGAAAACACATTTGACCTCTTAGCCACAAACAATCCAGAGCTAATAGAGAGCATCATGACTGATACAGGGATTAGTGATCACAAGGTCGTTGTAGCTAGGCTCAATACCATTTCTTCCAAGTCCACCAGAAACAAACGCAAAATAATTTTATTTAAAAAAGCGGATAAAGTGTCACTAGAAGCCTTCCTAAGAGACAATCTCCATTCCTTCCTAACTGACTATGCAAATGTGGACGAGATGTGGCTCAAATTCAAAGATATAGTAACAACAGCAATAGAGATTCATACCTCATAAATTGGTAAGAGATGGAACTGATCCCCCGTGGTACACTAAACAGGTCCGAACGCTGTTGCAGAGGAAACGGAAAAAGCTGCGAAGTTCAGAAGAACGCGAAATCCCGAAAGATTGGCTAAAATTTACAGACACGCGAAATTTGGCACGGACTTCAATGCGAGATGCCTTTAATAGGTTCCATAACGAAACATTGTCTTAATATTTGGTAGAAAATCCGAAGAAATTCTGGTCGTATGTAAAGTACACATGCGGCAAGACGCAGTCAATACCTTCGCTGCGCAGTGCCGATGGTACTGTTACCGACGACTGTGCCGCTAAGGCGGAGTTATTGAAGGCAGTTTTCCGAAATTCCTTCACCAGGGAAGACGAATGGAATATTCCAGAATTTGAAACACGAACAGCTGCTAGCATAAGTTTCATAGAAGTAGATACCTTAGGTGTTGCGAAGCAACTCAAATCGCTTGAGACGGGCAAGTCTTCAGGTCCAGATTGTATACCGATTAGGTTCCTTTCAGATTACGCTGATACAATAGCTCCCTACTTAGTAATCATATACAACCGCTCGCTCACCGATAGATCTGTACCTACCGATTGGAAAATTGCGCAGGTCGCACCGGTGTTTAAGAAGGGTAGTAGGAGTAATCCATCGAACTACAGACCTATATCATTGACGTCGGTTTGCAGTACGGTTTTGGAGAATATACTGTATTCAAACATTATGAATCACCTCGAAGGGAACGATCTACTGATACGTAATCAGCATGGTTTCTGAAAACATCGTTCTTGTGCAACACAGCTAGCTGTTTATTCGCACGAAGTAATGGCCGCTATCGACAGGGGATCTCAAGTTGATTCCGTATTTCTAGATTTCCGGAAAGCTTTTGACACCGTTCCTCACAAGCGACTTCTAATCAAGCTGCGGGCCTAAGGGGTATCGTCTCAGTTGTGCGACTGGATTCGTTATTTCCTGTCAGGAAGGTCGCAGTTCTTAGTAATAGACGGCAAATTATCGAGTAAAACTGAAGTGATAGCAGGTGTTCCACAAGGAAGCGTCCTGGGCCTCTGCTGTTCCTGATCTATATAAATGACCTGGGTGACAATCTGAGCAGTTCTCTTAGATTGTTCGCAGATGATGCTGTAATTTACCGTCTAGTAAGGTCATCCGAAGACCAGTAATAGTTGCAAAGTGATTTAGAAAAGATTGCTGTATGGTGTGGCAGGTGGCAGTTGACGCTAAATAACGAAAAGTGTGAGGTGATCCACATGAGGTCCAAAAGAAATCCGTTGGAATTCGATTACTCGATAAATAGTACAATTCTCAAGGCTGTCAATTCAACTAAGTACCTGGGTGTTAAAATTACGAACAACTTCAGTTGGAACGATCACATTGATAATATTGTCAGGAAGGCGAGCCAAAGGTTGCGTTTCAGTGGCAGGACACTTAGAAGATGCAACAAGTCCACTAAAGAGACAGCTTACTCTACACACGTTCGTCCTCTGTTAGAATATTGCTGCGCGGTGTGGGATCCTTACCAGGTGGGATTGACGGAGGACATCGAAAGGGTGCGGAATAGGGCAGCTCGTTTTGTATCATCACGCAATAGGGGAGAGAGTGTGGCAGATATGATACGCGAGTTGGGATAGAAGTCATTAAAGCAAAGACGTTTTTCGTCGCGACGAGATCTATTTACGAAAGTTCAGTCACCAACCTTCTCACCCGAATGTGAAAATATTTTGTTCAGCCCAACGTACATAAGTCGGAATGATCATCAAAATAAAATAAGAGAAATCAGAGCTCGAACAGAAAGGTTTAGGTGTTCGTTTTTCCCGGGTGCTGTTCAGGAGTGGAAGGGTAGAGAGAGGGTATGATTGTGGTTCGATGAACCCTCTGCCGAGCACTTAAATGTGAATTGCAGAGTAGTCATGTAGATGTAGATGTAGTTCCTCCAAAAGAATAAAATCCGGCTGGCCTAATTTCAAAGCATAATTTAGGTTACGAAATAACAGTATATTCTGACCATTGTCCTTAAGTAGTCGAACGTCAACTAAAATTGTCAGTTCGTTTTTACGAAGCCCGTGAGTAAGTCGGGTGCACCCTCAGTGTTCGCTCACTCCGCAGCCATGCACATTCTGTATGTGAAAATACGAGCAACAATATCCGCAAAACTCAAGATCTTTGATGCATAAACACTTTCGAGTGGCTTCAGTAACCTAAATTAATGAACGCTGTAGCCGAATTATGTTGTGATTAACAAATGGCCTGGGAAGTCATTGTCATTCAAACGAGTGATCATTGGACACGGTAATGCTCATATTGGACTGACTTAATTGAATCGCAAAACTCTCGCCCAGCACAGTGTCAAGTGCTAGTGGAAAAAAAACGTGCATGACTTCCGTGTATAAAAAGGAAGAAACAATGGACCAACATCCGTAACATCGGTTTGGAACATATTCACACCTCGAATATAAAAAATTTAATTGAGACCGAGGAGCATATGTCCACGAATTGGCACAGTTATAAAAAGCATCGCTCGAGCGAAAATAAGCTTGCCCTTTCCTCACACTATACCCTGCGAACCAGAGACGAAGGGCGACAGACTGTTTCTATACTCCTAGATTTCCGAAAAGCATTTGACACAGAGCGCCACTGCAGGCTGATATCAAAGCTGTCTCACTGACCTCTGAGCAGAATGATAACCGCAGACCTCTCGATGATCACCTGTTATTTCAACACCATTATTGCTATATCATTCATCACTTCCATCTGGTATCTGCATAATAACCGACAATTAGATGAATGTTATGTTTTATCGACTTCAGCTGAGTGTAGCCCTTCACACATTAAAAAAAAACCTAAATGTTAGTATACATTGGAGCAATCGGTTTAATGACCAATTTTTCTGATAATAATGTAACATGGAGCAGAATGAGGCAATAATGCACTGTTAGTAAACAATAATTTTTAATTATGAAAGGAATAAATCCAAACTCGTTTATCACCGTTCATGAGAAATGATATAGTTAAAATCGGGCACAAAAGCACGGCTCATTGACAAACGCAAGCAGTTGCGATGATTTTCATCACTTATGCTTGAGCGAAACCTTGATTTATTCATTACCATCACCGAGAAAAATCTTTCACAAACACATGTTGACCCGAACATGGACATAACTCTCGCGGCTTCTCGGTGCAGGCGTGGAAATTCTTGTTGTGAAAAATTTTCATACGAAGGCAGTTCAATAAGTAATGCAACACATTTTTTTCTCGGCCAATTTTGGTTGAAAAAACCGGAAATTTCTTGTGGAATATTTTCAAACATTCCCGCTTCGTCTCGTATAGTTTCATTGACTTCCGACAGGTGGCAGCGCTGTACGGAGCTGTTAAAATGGCGTCTGTAACGGTTGTGCGTTTCAAACAACGGGCAGTGATCGAGTTTCTTTTGGCGGAAAACCAGGGCATCTCAGACATTCATAGGCGCTTGCAGAATGTCTACGGTGATCTGGCAGTGGACAAAAGCACGGTGAGTCGTTGGGCAAAGCGTGTGTCATCATCGCCGCAAGGTCAAGCAAGACTGTCTGATCTCCCGCGTGCGGGCCGGCCGTGCACAGCTGTGACTCCTGCAATGGCGGAGCGTGCGAACACACTCGTTCGAGATGATCGACGGATCACCATCAAACAACTCAGTGCTCAACTTGACATCTCTGTTGGTAGTGCTGTCACAACTGTTCACCAGTTGGGATATTCAAAGGTTTGTTCCCCCTGGGACCATCGTTGTCTAACCGAACACCATAAAGAGCAAAGGAGAACCATCTGTGCGGAATTGCTTGCTCGTCATGTGGCTGAGGGTGACAATTTCTTGTCAAAGATTGTTACAGGCGATGAAACATGGGTTTATCACTTCGAACCTGAAACAAAACGGCAATCAATGGAGTGGCGCCACACCCACTCCCCTACCAAGAAAAAGTTTAAAGCCATACCCTCAGCCGGTAAAGTCATGGTTACAGTTTTCTGGGACGCTGAAGGGGTTATTCTGTTCGATGTCCTTCCCCATGGTCAAACGATCAACTCTGAAGTGTATTGTGCTACTCTTCAGAAATTGAAGAAACGACTTCAGCGTGTTCGTAGGCACAAAAATCTGAACGAACTTCTCCTTCTTCATGACAACGCAAGACCTCACACAAGTCTTCGCACCCGAGAGGAGCTCACAAAACGTCAGTGGACTGTTCTTCCTCATGCACCCTACAGCCCCGATTTCGCACCGTCGGATTTCCATATGTTTCGCCCAATGAAGGACGCAATCCGTGGGAGGCACTACGCGGATGATGAAGAAGTTATTGATGCAGTACGACGTTAGCTCCGACATCGACCAGTGGAATGGTACCGTGCAGGCATACAGGCCCTCATTTCAAGGTGGCGTAAGGCCGTAGCATTGAATGGAGTTTACGTTGAAAAATAGTGTTGCGTAGCTAAAAGATTGGGGAATAACCTGGTGTATTTCAATGCTGAATAAAACAACCCCTGTTTCAGAAAAAAAATGTGTTGCATTACTTATTGAACTGCCCTCGTAGAATTCTTTTGTACTTTGCACTGCAAAAAACTTGTCCTTCAGTCTTGTATTGCACTGTAGGTCGATCAGTTCCATCTATAGGCCATTCGAAGCATCTTCAACTGACGACGAGAACGGTCGAGCAAACAGGCGACTGACAGGAGACAAACTCGTAACACCTGCAAATCGGTCTCGAAATTGTTCCTTAATTTTTACAATTATTGACACGTATTCTTGAAATCTAGCACTCTCATGGACCAGTCCATAATCGGGAAATGTACAGTGTTTTCTGTCAATAGCTGGCTTCCCCAAAGCGCAAGCTTCCTTTCAAAGGCATTTACTTTTTCCAACATGTCAGAAATTAAATTATTTTCACCTTGCAAACTGACTTTCAGGCTGTTCATGTGAGACGCTATGTCCACGAGAAATGCAAGGTTTGATATCCAACAACGGTCTTCCAACATAGCTTCACTTTTTCCCTTCTCGTCTAAGAATGTTACTATGACCAAATGTAAATCAAGAAATATTTTCAGCATTTTACCTCGACTGAGCCAGCGTACTTCGGTATAGTAAGGTATGTCGCCGTACTCCGCTCCTAATTCCTCCAAGAACCTCCGAAACTGGCGATGCGTAAGCCCGTGTGTCTACAGTGTTTACAGTACGCACAACAATCTGCATGACGTTTGCTAACGTTACTGATTTTAAACAAAGCGCCTCTCGATGCAGAATGCAGTGAAATCCATACAACGTCTCGTCTGTGCGCCCTAGTTTTTTGCACATCCGTGCTATGAGTTCTCTCTGATAGCCGCATTGATGGTGCTCCATCTGTGGTCACTGCGACTAACCGATTTCAGTCCATGCCGACACCATCAATCGCTTGCTCGACACCTTGGAGTAAGTCCGCACCTGTAGTAGTCCCTTTCGAAGGTACTAAGTCCAAAACGTCCTCTGTTACACAAATCGCGTTATCGACACCTCGTATGTATATCACAACATGGGCTGCATCTGTAAGGTCTGTTGCTTCATCGAGCGCAACAGAGAAAGCAACAAAGTCTCTAGCTTTATTTATTAGCGGCCTGTGCACATCGCTGGCCATAGCACTGATACGTCTTATCACTGTTTGTTAGGATGGACTGATTTCTTGAAACCTGCTAACGTTCGTGGGACACACAAGTTCTGCAGCATCAATCAGACACCCTTTCTCAAACTCCCCTTCGGAAAAAGGTTTCCCAGATTGTGAAATTCTTAATGCGAATTTAAAACTTGCTCGCAGTGAAGATTTAGTGTGGTTGTCATTCTGGAAAATTGAAAACAGTACATTGTACAGCGTACAGTAAAATTGACATAAATGTAACACAAGAAACTAAGAGTTCAAGAAGTATGAGTTCCTTTGGCGTACAGTAAAATCGAGTTGATGTGTCTCATCCATTTTCTTAGGGACATTTAATTTTGCTTGCCGTTCTTCACTGTTGAGTACACTACACTCGTCTTTGTGATATGTATTGTAGTGTCTTTCAATTGAAAACTTACGCTGGCTGCATATTATTCGGCGGCACATCAAACACTGAGTTTTCGCCAACGGCTACAAAAAAGAATTGCAGTTCCCAGTCGTTTTTAAACGACTGAGAACACAGATCTCCTGTCCTTTGCTTTTTCGCAGTACCTGCCATTTCACAGTACTTCTCTGTTAAGGTTACGGTCACCAGGGGTAAACGAGATTGGGTATGTTGCGCTCTTGCTTGTACCACATAAACAGGGAAGTGGAGCCGCCGCTGTTCATTTAGGACGCATGTCTTATAACAGATGTCGCTGTCACAAACGTGCGCACATGTGCAGCACTTTCGCAGGTCTGCACACTGTGCAGCGTGTGGCCGGCCCTGACTTTGACAAAACTTCTACCCTAATCAGCCAGAAAATTATGACTACCGATCTACTATCGATATAAACCCGTCCAGGCGACAGCAGCGTTAGCTGCTGCGGAATGACTGATAGTCACTCCCACGTACTGTGTATTAGAGTCCTGCATGACCGAGTAAGCGAGCACAAAATACGAGATGGGGCGAGCACACCCTAACTGGATAGGCTGCCCGCACTAGTTCTAGTGACCGAGCATAGAAGCCGTGACCGAATAAGTAGCACGCAACTTCAAACACATTACACGTGTCATTATCCGTGTGAGACAGCAGCCAATACGGGCTTCTCATTTGTGGTGTCTCTCTCTCTCTCTCTCTCTCTCTCTCTCTCTCTCTCTGCAATCATGCAGTGCGAGGAAACCAGTGCAGTAAGACATTGAAGAGACGGGAAGATCTAAAAAGCCAAGTACGCCGCATATTTTTGGTGGTTGTAGACGAAAACAGTGCGTCTACTGGATACGTATCGTGCATAAACTGCTCCACATTATTGTGTTTCCAATCGGGAACCACTCTTTTAAAGAAACACAGTTGCAAGTAACCTCACAAAGATACAGCTCCTTCAGGAATACCGGCAGTATTAAAAAGTAGTATTACAGCAAAGTGTGTTGCAATGTGTGCTAAAGATATGAGACCTTTTAATGCTGTTTGCGGTGAAGGTTTCAGAGAACTAGGCCAAGAATTAATACATCTAGGTGCGAATTATGGAAAAGTTAACGTGGCAGATGTCATGCCACATCCCTCTACTATAAGCAGACATGTCAAAGAACAAGCTGATGCAATACAGTATAATGCCTTCTGTTATTGCGGAAGTTATTAATAAAACATGTGTGCGAAAGTTGATATGTGGACTGATTGGCATAATCAGGTGCACTATTTAACGCTTACATCTCATTACATTAACACAGATAGGTCTCTTCTGATCAATGTTTTATTTACAACAAAATTCCCGGACGTTAGGAAGACGGGAGTGAATATTATAAAAGAAAGTGCTCTATGAATTTAGCTGAGTAACGTACCCGTTCTTGGAAATGTTACTTTTGTATTAAAAGAGAGAGAGAGAGAGAGACAGAAATAGAGAGAGAGAGAGAGAGAGAGAGAGAGAGAGAGAGAGAGAGAGAGACAGAAATAGAGAGAGAGAGAGAGGCGTTGGATTTGTACAGCACAGTGAGCCGGGGCGAGGAGAGGTGAGACGTCATCGGTGACCGGTCATGCTCGGTTATCCGCGTGTCCGGAATCCGGACAACAGACGTGGGGCGAGTACGTGCTAGAGCCGAGTGGTGTGGGGCCGGACACGAGCTGCTCGGTCCCCCCGTCAACAGGCGAGCCGTGACCGGTCAAACATGGAGCGTTGCAGCACTCTACTGAGTGTGCCGTACTTGTGTGGAATGGGGATGTGGAATGGGGATGTAGACGTTATGGCCCGGAGGCTCGGCACGAGCATTTCGGAAACTGCGTTACTTGTCGTGTGTTCGAGGAGTGCTGTAGTGAGTGTCTTTAAAATGTAGGAAAACCAATGTGAAACAAGAACCAGACGTCGTGGCTTTGGGTGGCCACCCCTCGTTTCAGATGTCGGACGTCGTAGGCTGGGCAGACTGGTAAAATAGCGCAGGCGGAGAACTGTAGCGGAACTAACATCAGACTTTAGTTGTGGGCAGAGTACAAGTGTGTCAGAACACACAGTGCACCGAACACACCTACCGATGGGCAGTGGCAGAGCGTTGCATGGTGTGAGGAATCCCGGTACCATCTTCATCATGCCAATGGGAGCGCGCTAATCCGTCGTCATCGAGGGGAACAGATCCTTCACACCTCCCCTGTGGGAAGAAGACAAGCTGGGGAACATTCACGTGGGCATCCACGGACCTAGTGTAGTTAGTGTAAGGCACCATGTCACCATGTCGACATATGGGTATCTTACACTGGTTGCAAACCGCGTGCAGTTCTTCACATCGACCATGTCTCCCGAGGCAGTGGCATTTTCCAGCAAGATAATGCACCATGTCATGAGACCAGAAGCGTGATGGAGTGGATCGAGGAGCGCTTTGATGAGTTCCAGTTGACGTGCTGGGCCGCCCAACCATATCTGAACCCGATAGAACACATCTGGGATGTGACTGAACGTGGCGACAGAGCTCATCACCTCCTCCCCAGAATTTACGAGAATTAGGAGCCTTGTTTATGCAGATGTGGTGACAACTCCCTCCAGCGACCTACCAGGGCCTCAGTGCTTCCATGCCACAACGCGTCGCCGCTGTCGTCCGTGACAAAGGTGGACATACCGGCTATTAGATAGGTCGTCACAGTGTTTTGTCTGATCGGTGTAGTTGGTGTAAATATAGAATAATTTAAGTTAACGCAGATGAGTAGGAGAAAAAAATTCATAACGTTCGAATACGGCATTAGTAGAGCGTTGCTTGACTCAGACACGCCGATTAAATATCGAGGCGTAGCGTTCCTAAGCGATAAGAAATAGAACGAGCATGCAGGGACTGTAGTAGGGACGGCGAATCGTCGCCTTCGAATTACTGGGAGAATTTTAGGAATGTGTGGTTGGACTGTAAAGGAGATCGGATATGGGGCAGTAGCGCGACGCATTCTTGAATAGTGATGCAGTGATTGGGATCAGCTCCCGGTCGGACTGAAAGAAGACGTCGAAGCAATTGAGACGCGGACAACTAATTTTGCTACCGGGAGGTTCGAACAACACGCAAATGTTACGGAGATACTTCGGGAACTCAAATGGGAAGCTGACTTCAGAATGATTCTACTGCCGCACCAACATATGTTTTGCATAAGGATCATGAAGATAGGGTACGAGAAATTAGGCTCATATGGAGGCATATGGACTGTCGTTTTTCCCTCGCTCTATTTGCGAGTGGAAAAGGAAAGGAGATGATTTGTAGTGGTACAAGGTACTCTCCGTCACACACCTTAGGTGGCTTGCGGATTATTTGTGTAGACGTAGATGTGGAATCGCACAGTGTATTTCTTCTCCAATAAATTACTGCAGTATTACGCTACGTGTGGACTGTGGCGGCTTCGCTGTTTGTCTGGCTGTTATCAGTTCGAATCATTTTAGATTTGCATTGTAAATTCCTTTCACGGGTGGTATCTTGTTGCTAATGTCTACCAACTGCTTCAACTATGTTTGAAAACTACTATTATGTTTTAGTTTTATGATATTCTGCCGTGGTGATGGTGCCATATAGTAGAGAAAATGTAAAGCCGTGAGTCGTAGGCGGATAGCCAAAAGGCAAGGCGGTCGATCGCTACAGACGGGAAATCCGGATTCGAGTTCCGGTCGGCACAAATTTTCACTGTCGTCAGTCCGTTGTACAGTTGATGGTTGTCCATATTAGCAATTGCGAATACATTTAATGTAATTCTGAGTAATGTCAACAGCAGTAGGATTTGTTATGACGTGGAATATTGCACGGAGAGGGTATTACTGTGAACAATTCAGTAACTCAGAACGTAAAGGGAAGTACAATAGAAGACAGTGGTACAGGAGAAGACAACCTCGTCATTAGAACTGAGGGGAAAGTCTGCTTGAGTCTTGCAACTAATTTCACCTTATTAATAGCAAACACACCATCCAAGAATCGCAATAGGAAAGAAAAGATCTGGAAACAAGGGAGTGTTCCACAAATAGAGCTTTATTACGGGTCCATATATTTTTGATTAAATATGATAAAATTCTCTTTTGTAATGCATCTGATGCAGTCTTAATGCTTCCAATACTATCACTAATGACAGACGTAATGACCAATACTAGTATGGCGAGATTGTAAATAAATAATCATACTAAGCGGATTCTGACAACGTTATATGAAAAGTGGACTTGGCGTCGCACATTAAAGCACCAGCGTTACAAAGTCCCAAAAATTGCGACATACCACACTACAGAACGCTCCACCCTTAACTGACCTCAGCTCGCGCCGAGCGAGAATGAGGCGACGGGAAACAATATCACATTTCCTTGGAAATGTTATTTGCTTTTAATAACGTAATGGGAAAATGTTATTGCCGTCTGCTGGCCGGAGCCGAGGGCGCGTTAAATCCCGAAAAGGCAATCTGGAGGCCCTTTTTACGGCGGCGGCGAATTTTATTAGCGCCGGCCGCATCCCTCTGGCCTTAGGCTACCCTGACTCTTCCCAGCGAGTTTGCGCCGAGGCAAAGAGGGACCGACACACATGCCTGCAGGCCCCGAGGTTACAAGGAAGCTTACGCAGTGCTCCAGCGATGTCTCCCCAAACGATCATCGCTTGACGCAATAACATCTGTGAACAAATATTCTTGATACAGCCCGAGTCGCTCTCTTATTTTGTTTTCGTGACTCATTTCGGCTAATTCGTCTCCAGACTAAAGCGACACGTTTTTAATGTTAGCTTTCAAGCAATGGCTCTAAGCACTATGGGACTCAACAGCTGTCATCAGTCCCCTAGAACTTAGAACTACTTAAACCCATCTAACCTATGGACATCACACACACACACACACACACACATGCCCGAGATAGAATTCGAACCTGCGACCGTAGCAGCGGCGTGGTTCCGGATTGAAGCGCCTAGAACCGCTCTGCCACCACGGGCGGCAATCTTAGCATTACCAAAACATTTTTCATAATGAGACTACCAGGAGCAGGGGTTGGCGGGGGGCTACTTTGCGCTCATCACAAGAGGAAAAAAGTTAAAAATAGAAGAATTCCGTTAATTGTTGTTAACTTTTATTTACAACATCCTTTTTAAATAGGTACTGCTGTAAGGTCAAGAAAGTGAAAATATCTTTTAGCCCAATCTTAGAAACACCAACACACTTTCCGTAATGTGTACGCAGAGAGAAGGTGTACTTTACAATCACTGCACAAAAATTTAAAAAAATATAAATTTCGTTAATTGTCGTTGAGTTTTATTCGTGTGTGTGTGCATGTGTGTGTGTGTACGTGTTTGTGCGTGTGTTTGTGTCTGCGGCTAGTGCAGGAAGGGTCATGAACTTGAAAATATGAATATGACAGTTGGTGCGAAAAGTTGCATCACTAGTAAGACATAAGTTTTTGAGTTAGATTTTACTGAAAAGTTCGAAACATTTACAGAATCTGGTGTAAGAAATTATTGAAAAGAGTAAATGATTGTTTTCTAAATTTTAAAATACGAAGTACATTACTATATTACAATAGTTGGAGAAGGTGGTCATAAAGTGTACTCCTCACCCTGTTTTTAATTCAAGGATTACTGTGTCATTGGCACACAGCTGCTAAATCAACGTCGATAAATGTCACAGCTGACACGCCACCTTGGCAGGGAAGGGTAATGCCTCTGACATTACATATGATTTGTTTATTATGGTTACTGCCTCCCAAGCTACAGGCTTGCTAACGATGTTGCTTTAGTGTGGACGTTCTGATATCATTTACACAAGCTCTTAATGTCCGGTGTATCCTGTCTCTCTCTGCCTCATGATGCCTGGGTGTTGTGTGATGTCCTTAGCTTAGTTAGGTTTAAGTAGTTCTAGGTTCTAGGGGACTGATGACCATAGATGTTAAGTCCCATAGTGCTCAGAGCCATTTGAACCATTTATCCTGTCTCGAGGAATTAATACCACATAAGCCAAATTTAAACAGACGCAAAAACTCCAAGATTGGCGATCTTTTACAGGAGCTCGAAATTTAGCTCGGACTTCTATGCGAGATGCGTATAACAGTTTCCACAACGAAACTTTGTTTCTAAACCTGGCAGATAATCCAAAGAGATTCTGGTCGTATGTGAAGTATGTTAGCGGCAAGAAACAATCAATGCCTTCTCTGCGCGATAGCAATGGAGATACTAAAGAAGACAGTGGTCCCAAAGCAGAGTTACTAAACACAGCCTTCCGAAATGCCTTCACAAAAGAAGACGAAGTAAATATTCCAGAATTCGAATCGAGAACAGCTGCCACCATGAGTAAGTAAATTTCCTCGGAGTAGTGAAGCAACTTAAATTACTTAATAAAATCAAGACTTCTGGTCCAGACTGTATACCAATTAGGTTCCTTTCGGAGTATGTTGATGCATTAGCTACATACTTAACAATCATATACAACCGTTCGCTCGACGAAAGATCGACACCCAAGGACTGGAAAGTTGCATATGTCACACCAATATTCAAGAAAGTTAGTGGGAGTAATCCACTAAATTGCACGCCCATATCGTTAACGTCGATTGCAGCAGGATTTTAGAACATATATTGTGTTCGAACATTATGAATTACCTCGAAGAAAACGGGGTATTTACACACAGTCAACATCGTTCCTGTGAAATACAACAAGCTCTTTATTCACATGAAGTGCTGAGTGCTATTGAGAAGGGATTTTAGAACGATTCCGTATTTATGGGTTTCCGGAAGGCTTTTGACACTGTACCACACAAGCGGCTCGTAGTGGAATTGCGTGCTTACGGAATATCGACTCAGTTATGTGACTGGATTTGTAAATTCCTTTCAGAGAGGTCACAGTTCGTAGTAATTGAAGGAAAGTCATCGAGTAAAACAGAAGATTTCTGGCGTTCCCCTAAGTAGTGTTATAGGACCTTTGCTGTTCCTTATCTATATAAACGATTTGGATACAATATGAGCAGCCGTCTTCGGTTGTTTGCAGGTGACGCTGTCGTTTATCGACTAATAAAGTCATCAGAAGATCAAAACAAACTGCAAAACGACCTAGAAGAAATACTGGAATGGTGCGAAAAGTGACAATTGAATCTAAATAACGAAAAGTGTGAGGTCGTCTACATGAGTGCTAAAAGGAACTCGTTAAACTTCGGTTACACGATAAATCAGTCTAATCTAAAAGCCATAAATTCAACTAAATACCTAGGTATTACTATTACGAACAACTTAAATTGGAAGGAACACACAGAAAATGTTGTAGGGAAGGCTAACCAAAGACGGCGTTTTATTGGCAGGACACTTATAAAATGCAACAGACCTACTAAGGAGACTGCCTACACTACGCTTGTCCGTCCTCTTTTAGAATACTGCTGAGCGGTGTGGGATCCTTACCAGATAGGACTGACGGAGTACCTCGAAAAATTTCAAAGAAAGGCAGCACGTTTTGTATTATCGCGAAATATGGGAGAGGGTGTCACAGAAATGATACAGGATTTGGGCTGGAAATCATTAAAAGAAAGGCGTTTTTCATTGCGACGGAATCTTCTCACGAAATTCCAAACACCAATTTTCTCCTCCAAATGCGAAAATATTTAATTGACGCCGACCTACATAGGGAGGAATGATCACCACGATAAAATAAGGGTAATCAGAGCTAGTACGGAAAGATATAGGTGTTCATTCTTTCCGAGCGTCATACGAGGTTGGAATAATAGAGAATTGTGAAGGTGGTTCGATGAACGCTCTGCCAGGTACTTAAATGTGAGTTGCAGAGTATCCATGTAGATGTATATGTAGAAGCCCTATACGAACCGCGAAACTGAAACGTAGGGTTCCAGCAAAGCTCGTTGGATATCTTCAAGATGTCATGTATGCAAAATTCTGAGGCTAAACCCATCTACACTGAGGTGACAAAACCATGGGATGCCTTCGAAAAACGTGTCAGATGTCCTTTTGCCTGGCTATGTGCAACAACTCGTCATGGCATGGACTCAAAAATCGTTTGAAGCCCCATCAGAAATATTGAACCATACTGCCTCTATTGCCGTCCGCAACTGCAAAAGTGTTCCCGGTGCAGAATTTTGTGCACGAACTGTGCTCTCGATTTCGTCCGAATAATGTTCGATGGGATTCGTGTAGGGGCATCTTGGTGGCCAAATCATTCGCTCCAGTTGTCCAGAAGAATTGTGGCTGGATGATATGGTGCATGGTCACTCATTAAAATTCCATTGTTGTTTTGGAATATGAAGTCCATCAATGGCTGGATATGGTCTTCAGGTTTACGATCATAAACATTTCCACACTCGACTCCTACCATCATCTCGGACGAACTGAAATTGCTACTCATCTGACCAGGCCACGGTTTTCCATTCGTCTAGGATCCAACCGATACGGCCACGAGCCCAGGAGACGTGCAGCCATAGCCCATTAGCGCCAAACTTCGCCGCACTATCCTAACGGTACGCTCTTCATACGTTCCACATTGATTTCTGACATTATTTCACATAGTGTTGCTTGTCTGGTAGCACTGCCAAATCTACAGAGACTCTGCTACTCTCGTTGGCCACTGCGCTATCTGTGGTGGGAGATGATGCCTGAAACGTGGTATTCCCGGCACATTATTGACACTGTGGATGTCGGAGCATTGAATTCTCTAACTATTTGCAAAATGGAATATCCAATGCGTGTAGATCCACCTACCATTCCGCGTGTTAATTTAAAAATTTAAAATGCTTTCATCGGTATGGTCGGATTCATGGTCTCAACAAAAGGCAAGAAGAGGGCTCTCAGAGACTTAAATGCAGATGAAAAGATAGTGGTTCTTCCTGCTGATAAAGGGAATGCTACTGTTGTGATGGATACAGAGGATTATCGAAGCAAAACTTTGAACCTTTTACCTTCAGGACAGTACAAAAAACATACGAAGGAACCCACAGCTAGCGCACTGAGGAAAACAAACAATCCGATTAAGACATCCATCTCTATTCAAAAAGAAGATAAAAGAGCTTTGTTGGAGAGTGAGGCTTTATGTCCTAGATTGTATGGTGTACCCAAAATTCATAAAATAGATTTTCCTTTGAGACCCATAGTTAGTGCCATCAATTCTCCCACGTGTGAAATAGCAAGATATCTTGCAATTCATTTACAACCATATACTGGGAAAACTGACTCATATACAAAAGACTCTCGTCATTTTATTGAGAAACTTGAAGGACTAATTCAGGCTCCTGAAGATTTTCTTGTAAGTTTTTGACATAGTGTTCTTATTAACTATGATTCGAGTTAACAATGTTATGATTTTCATAAGGCATATTTTTCCATGAGATCTGACTGCTCTTTTTAGACTTTACTTCTAGTCAGTTTAAGTGCGACGATGAATTTAATGAGCAACTTGATGGTGTAGCAATGGGTAAATAATCTGGTCCTGCGATCATTGATTTCTATATGGGGAAATTCGAACAATCGGCTCTGGACATAGCAAATAAGAAACCCTCTCGCTGGTACCGGTTTGTAGATGACACGTTTGTGGTTTCGTCTCATGGTAGGAAGGCTTTGGACGATGTATTTGATCATCTAAATAAAATTAATCCAAAAATCCAGTTCACAATGGAAATGGAAAATGATAACAGAATATCTTTCTTGGATATTTTAGTTACGAGACGATCCATTGGAAGTTTGGAACGTAAACATTTTGGAAAGTAACACATATCAACATATATTTGCATAAAAACTCCAATCACCATCAACAACAAAAGAAAGGTGTCATTAAAAGCCGAACGGATACGCTCTTCGGAACACCTGGTTACTGAAATAAAACATCTGAAGCATGCATTCGAGAAAAATGGCTACTCAGGGAACGAGGTAAAGAGAATTTTGCGACCAAGGAACAGAAGACCGAAGGACAACGATGAACCACATCGACGGAAACATACAGTTTCTCTCCCTTTTATTAAAAACGAAACGGATCAGATCGCTAAGATTTTACACAAACATGACATTAGACCGCTGTTTAGACCAACAAAGAAAATAAATCAAGTACTCAGATCTGAAAAGGATAAACGCCCTCCTCTGTCGATACGTGGTGTATACAAAATTTCGTGAACGTGTGGTAATGTTTATATTGGAACTACCAACTGGATCGTCAATACACGGCTAAAAGAGCACAAAAGTCTTGGCTGACTACGAAAAATAGAGAAATCAGCAGTAGCAGAGCATGCTCTTCAGTCAGGAAACCACGAAGCCATGTTTTCTGAAACAGAAATTTTATCTACAGCGTCAAAATATTATCCACGACTGTGTAGAGAGGCCATTGAAATTTATAAGCATCAGGATAGTTTTAATAGGAAAGAGGAGGCAATGAAACTTAGTGATACATGGACAGTAGCTCTGCAGAATCGCTGGACAATTTTATCTTTGACAAGACGACAATCGATACTCAAGTTTTATCTTTGACAAGGATTATCTCTGCTCATCACGTGTTACTTCGACCACGCCCCTTTCCTACAGTATACACTCCTGGAAATTGAAATAAGAACACCGTGAATTCATTGTCCCAGGAAGGGGAAACTTTATTGACACATTCCTGGGGTCAGATACATCACATGATCACACTGACAGAACCACAGGCACATAGACACAGGCAATAGAGCATGCACAATGTCGGCACTAGTACAGTGTATATCCACCTTTCGCAGCAATGCAGGCTGCTATTCTCCCATGGAGACGATCGTAGAGATGCTGGATGTAGTCCTGTGGAACGGCTTGCCATGCCATTTCCACCTGGCGCCTCAGTTGGACCAGCGTTCGTGCTGGACGTGCAGACCGCGTGAGACGACGCTTCATCCAGTCCCAAACATGCTCAATGGGGGACAGATCCGGAGATCTTGCTGGCCAGGGTAGTTGACTTACACCTTCTAGAGCACGTTGGGTGGCACGGGATACATGCGGACGTGCATTGTCCTGTTGGAACAGCAAGTTCCCTTGCCGGTCTAGGAATGGTAGAACGATGGGTTCGATGACGGTTTGGATGTACCGTGCACTATTCAGTGTCCCCTCGACGATCACCAGTGGTGTACGGCCAGTGTAGGAGATCGCTCCCCACACCATGATGCCGGGTGTTGGCCCTGTGTGCCTCGGTCGTATGCAGTCCTGATTGTGGCGCTCACCTGCACGGCGCCAAACACGCATACGACCATCATTGGCACCAAGGCTGAAGCGACTCTCATCGCTGAAGACGACACGTCTCCATTCGTCCCTCCATTCACGCCTGTCGCGACACCACTGGAGGCGGGCTGCACGATGTTGGGGCGTGAGCGGAAGACGGCCTAACGGTGTGCGGGACCGTAGCCCAGCTTCATGGGGACGGTTGCGAATGGTCCTCGCCGATACCCCAGGAGCAACAGTGTCCCTAATTTGCTGGGAAGTGGCGGCGTGGTCCCCTACGGCACTGCGTAGGATCCTACGGTCTTGGCGTGCATCCGTGCGTCGCTGCGGTCCGGTCCCAGGTCGACGGGCACGTGCACCTTCCGCCGACCACTGGCGACAACCTCGATGTACTGTGGAGACCTCACGCCCCACGTGTTGAGCAATTCGGCGGTACGTCCACCCGGTCTCCCGCATGCCCACTATACGCCCTCGCTCAAAGTCCGTCAACTGCACATACGGTTCACGTCCACGCTGTCGCGGCATGCTACCAGTGTTAAAGACTGCGATGGAGCTCCGTATGCCATGGCAAACTGGCTGACACTGACGGCGGCGGTGCACAAATGCTGCGCAGCTAGCGCCATTCGACGGCCAACACCGCGGTTCCTGGTGTGTCCGCTGTGCCGTGCGTGTGATCATTGCTTGTACAGCCCTCTCGCAGTGTCCGGAGCAAGTATGGTGGGTCTGACACACCGGTGTCAATGTGTTCTTTTTTCCATTTCCAGGAGTGTATATGTCGCTCTCAGACTTCCGACCTATCACCTCCCGTAAACTTGATCCTCCTCACCCGCTCGTGTCCCCGATCCTCTCCCACCCCCGCCCGTTGCCGCGCCTGTATTCCCACGTCCCAGCCGGTCTCCATCTCTCCACCCTCCTTACCCTCTCCCAAGGTGGCTTCCGCCAGCTCCCCCTCCCTGATGATGTCCTGGTCCCCTCCATCTACCCCTCCTATCAACTTTGACCCTGCCCCACCCCCCACTTCCGGTGTCCTTTCCTTTAGGCACCCTCCCTCCCTTCTCTTCCCTTCCCTTCTCTTTCCTTTTCCCCCGTCCCCTCCCTCCACCCCTCTTCCCCCGGGCTTCCCCTCCCCCTTCCTCTCTCCCCCCTCTCTCCCATGCCCGTGGCGTCTCTGCTCTCCCCTCTCGCTCTCCCACTCCCCCTCCTCCTCCTCCTCTCTTGGCAGGTCCCCGGACTCGCACACGCATAGTGAACATTCGCGCGCCGGAGATCATCGCCCTCGGTTTAGTGTCTGTGCCGCCGTGTTTGTGAATCAGTGTTTTTCGTCGCTCACGCTCCTTCGTTCACATGTGTCGTCTAACTCGTCAGTGTTTGTGCACAGTGCCGACGGTTTTCTTGTTTGTTTCGTCGAGTGTGAACGGCTTCATGTTTTTTTAATTATTATTGTATCTACTGTTTTTTATCCACCAGTCTGTTACTTTTCTGTCTCCATTTCTCTTTTATTGTACTGCTTATGGCTGAAGAGCGGAGTAAACTTTTCCGCTGCCAGCCCACCTTGTATGAGGTGCTAAAATTACAATAAAGAAAAAAAAATTCCGACCTATCACTGCTCAAGACTCATCAGAGGAGCGCCTGTGAGGATGTCCAGCGCAGTCCTGGAGGAAACGTCAGGAGCAAAAGAGTTTCTTGGACCACGACTTCACATCCCGAAAGGTTTACCAGCAGCTAAATCTCGTCTTTGACATTGCCACGACCTGTACGTAAGAGCATCAAGTCTGGGTTAGAGCTGGGCGCCTCTGATGAATTGAGAACTTATTATTTGCTTTGAAGATGGTTTAACTGAAACTGGAGATCGAAAATCTATATAAAAATATCTTGGACTGGTTCGATAATTGATCATTGTAATTTCATAGATGATATGTACAATACGAACTTTTGTAAAATCACAGAATCCAGAATTAATGGGCTGGAAATGTGTAGAACACTGTGGTAACAAAAAATATTTAACAAAGAATGCCATATGGCCAGATATTGCTGTACCCCCCCCCCCCCCCAGCTCCTGCAGAAATAAGAGTGTTACGACAACATTAGTTTCTGAAGAGTCGCCTTGCCTAAGGTCGCAATGGAATTCATTGCCGTATTGAACACGATGTAGAGAAACAATCGCAGTGCAAGTGACAGGCAAGTAGATTCCTTGGCACACTGTACACTTGACTTAAAAAGAAGAAAAAGACAGATTTCGTAAGCACAGACTGAAGCACACAAGTACTGTCTGTCGGAGCAGCTATTCAAGCGAGGTGGTGAATTGTAGCAAGCAGGGATGGTACGAAGAGCCAAAAAGTGGCCCAGGACACGTGGGCAGTGGTAGAATCTTCAACTGTGCCAGTGTTGTGATCGTCAATAGCCGAAAATGCGGGCATGTTTATAATACAGACAACGCAGTATTTAATGGGACTAACAGGTCAATAAATACGGTTACTAATTATAAATTTCCGTATAATAACTCTAAGAAAAACAAAAAAGAGGAAAACGACCCACCAAGAAGAAATTATCGGAACCGGACGGTAATCAATAGATGTGATGTAATTGTACAGACAAACACTTTTAGAAAAATTGCATAATTTATTCAAGAGAAACAGCTTTACAAATTGAGCAAGCCAATATTGGGTTGGCCGACCCATGGTCCTTAAGCAAGCAATTATTTTGCTTGGCATTGAGAAGATTGTTGGATGCCCTCCTGGGGGTTATCGTGCCAAATTCTGTACAATTGACCGTTGTCTCGTCCAAATCCCGAGATGGCTGAGCACCTATCCGTAATGCTACAAACGTTCTCAAGTGGGAAGAGGTCCGGGGGGGCCTTGCTAGCTTAGGTATGGCTTGCAAGCATTGTAAGTAGGCTGTTTAGGTTTTCTTATTGGCAACGTTACGTAGCGCTCTGTATGAAAATCACTGGCTGTGCTGTGTGCAGTCTGTGGCCAGTTTGCTTTGTTGTCAGGCATTGTAGTGTTGGGCAGCTGGATGTTAACAGCGCGTAGAGTTGCGCAGTTGGAGGTGAGCCGCCAGCAGTGGTGGATGTTGGGAGAGAGATGGCGGAGTTTTGAAATTTGTTATACTGGATATTATGAACTGCTATGTATATTATGGTTTTTCAACACTATTAAGGTAAATACATTGTTTGTTCTCTATTAAAATCTTTCATTTGCTAACTATGCCTACTAGTAGTTAGTGCCTTCCGTAGTTTGAATCTGTTATTTAGCTGGCAGTAGTGGCGCTCGCTGTATTGCAGTAGTTCGAGTAACGGAGATTTTTGGTGAGGTAAGTGATTTGTGAAAGGTATAGGTTAATGTTAGTCAGGGCCATTCCTTTGTAGGGATATCTGAAAGTCAGATTGCGTTGCGCTAAAAAAATATTGTGTGTCAGCTTAAGCACAGTCCTGTACAATTTTTCTAAGGGGACGTTTCAGCATGAAAACAAGCCGTAGAAACTCTCGCTTTGTGCGGGGGGCATATCTCGCTGACATGTAGGCCTATAATGGCTTGCAATGAAAGGCAACAAAACAGAGCGTAGAATATCGTCGACGTACAACTGTGCTGTAGAGGTACCGCAGATGACAGCCAATAAGGTCCTGCTATGACAAGAAATGGCACCCCACACAATCACTCCTGGTTGTCTGGTCATATGGCGGGAGACAGTCAGGCTGGAATCCCACTGCTGTCCGGGTCGTTTCCAGACACATCTTCATTGGTCATGGGGGTACAGTTCCAAGCAGGACTCATCTCTGAAGACAACTGTGCTCCAGTCAATGATATTTCAGGCTGAAGACGTCTGGAAATGACTGCCTTGGGATACCAGACTGATTGTCGTCGACCACACTGCTCGACAGCTCGGAATGATGTTCTGAGGTGCTATTTCTTTTCATAGCAAGAACCCTTTGGTTGTCATTCGCGGCACCCTTCCAGGACTGCAGTACGTTGACGATATTCTACGTCCAGGTCTGTTGCCTTCATAGCGAGCAAACATGGGTTTACATCTCAGCAAGATAATGCTCGCTCGCACACGGCGAGAGTTTTTGCTGCTTGTCTTCGTGCTTACCAAACCATACCTTGCCCAGCAGGGTGGGCAGATCCAAAGTCAGAACACCTGATCATTATGGGGGGTTTTCCAACCAGATCGGGATTTTGACAATCTAACGCGAAAATTTGGACAGAATTTGGTACGCCATCCGTCAGGAGTACATCCAACAGCTCTGTTAGTTAATGCCAAGTCCAATAACGGCTTGTATAAGGACCAGAGATCTGTGAAGCTGTTTCTCTTGTACTCTTGAATAATTCATCCAATTTTCATCTCAAATTGTAATCTTTTATTTCTATGTGCATGTACATCACATTTACCGATTTCTGTCCCATTCCGACAACTCCCTTGTGACGCGCCCTTTCTTGTTTTTTATAAATCTCTATGGATAGAGTTATTCCAGTCAGTATCGTCGCCGATAATACTCCGATAGACGTAATTCTGGAAGGTGTCTGCTGAGTTAGCTCACTACGCCGTCACCTCTCACCAGGTTGATTGTAGTGAAAGACACTCTTTACACTATCGGTCAATCGTGAATTTTGCCTTACCCAGGTAGCATTTCCAGAAGAATTGGTCGTATTCTGCGAAAAAGTGGTGTAAAGTGTGTTTTTTGAGCACCATCTAAGACGAAGGCCTTCTTAGGGTCTTCATGTGTTGTCGGTTTACATATGAACGGTGACCACGGTCTCTCACGCAGTTGTAGTCGGTCGTACATTCGTCAGATCATCAGGATCCTGAAGGACCGTCACACACGCTTACAACAGCAGAGCAAATTTGGTGAGGCAGAACACTGTGGCCGGCCGGAGTGGCCGAGCGGTTCTAGGCGCTACAGTCTGGAGTCGCGCGACCGCTACGGTCGCAGGTTCGAATCCTGCCTCGGGCATGGATGTGCATGATGTCCTTAAGTTAGTTAGGTTTAAGTAGTTCTAAGTTCTAGGGGACTGATGACCTTAGTAGCTAAGTCCCATAGTGCTCAGAGCCATTCGAACCATTTTTAGAACACTGTGTTGGCCCCGCTCATCCTACGGAGAGTAACACAGAGATTCTGGCGTGCACTTGTGGCTACTGGGATAAAGCTGTTAAGGAAGCAGTTTAGATTTAATTAGCAAGTGACCTTACACTGATGGACGTTTTTGCTTACATTCTGCTCACTCTCGTGTCAAAGAACTGAAGGGGCAGAGTTAATGGTGCCTGCTAACCAGTTTGATAATTAATATTCAATGTCTATAAGTCATTGCGTCGGTCACCTTTGGCTTTGTGGTGGCGCTAGTCGTTTACGATATGTGTGTTGTCTTCCTGCTTAAGTCACACATACAGAGTTTTCAAATTTCCTCTCTCGATACATTTGTGCCTTGAAACTTGTCGAAATGTCAAAAAAGAAGCTGTTGTTAACGACAGCCTGTGCATCCCCCATCAATTGTTTTAACATGCGAGTATGAAAAGACAACGCTATGCGTAATCATTCTAACGAGGCCACCACTCTGTTTTCACATTTCTTTCCGTCTTATGTTAAAGTGATTGGAATCTGAGCGATTATAGTTTGGTCACTAGGTGTCTGATCCAGTTCCTCTATTTTCCGTAACAAAGACATCTTAAAGCATAGGTCCCATGTCAATGTTGCTCCATTATGACGTTGGATGAGGTTTCCGTACCAACAGTTTCGTCCTCGAAGCATCTTAGGTAATATTTCCTCAATTTTTTGCAGTGATTTTACAACATCCTGCGTCTATCTGTATTTTACAAACCATCTGAATTTCTGAAGTGTTCCAGAGTCTATACTGTATCCAGAGATCGTCCCCATCAGACAACCACTTCTGTGACTAGAGAGCGAGTAGAAATTTCCATGTCAACGATTAAAGTAAACTGTGTGATCAGAAGTATTCGGACATCCACAAAAACATATGTTTCTCATATTAGGTGCACTGTGCTGCCACCTAATGCCAGGTACTCCACATCAGCGACCTCATTAGTCTTTAGATATCGTGAGAGAGCAGAATGGGGCGCTCCGCGGAACTCTATTACTTCGAACGTGGTCAGCTGATTGGGTGTCACTTATGTCACACGACTGTACGCGAGATTTCCACACTCCTAAACTTCCCTAGGTCCACTGTTTCCGATGTGATAGTGAAGTGGAAACATGAAGGGACACGTACAGCACAAAAGCGTACAGGCACACCTCGTCCGTTGATTGACAGAGACCGCCGACAGTTGAAGAGGGTCGTAAAGTGTAATAGACAGACATCTATCTATACCATCGCACAGGAATTCCAGACTACATCAGGATCCACAGCAAGTACTATGCCAGTTAGGTGTGAGGTGAGAAAACTTGGATTTCATAGTCGAGCGGCTGCCCATAAGCCACACATCACACTGGTAAATGCCATACGACGCATCGTTTGGTGTAAGAAGCGTAAGCATTGGACTATTCAACAGTGGAAAAACTTGTGGAGTGACGAACCACGGTACAAAATGTGGCGATCAGATGGCACGGTGTGTGTATGGCGAATGTACGGTGAACGTCATTTGCCAGCGTGCATAGTGCCAACAGTAAAATTAGTGGGTGGTGGTGTAATGGTGTGGTCATGTTTTTCACGACGGAGGCTTCCACCCCTTGTTTTGCATGGCACTTTCACAGAAAAGTCCGCCCCTCGTGGTCTCGCGGTAGCGTTCTCGCTTCCTGAGCACGGGGTCCCGGGTTCGATTCCCGGCGGTGTCATGGATTTTTCCTGCCTCGAGATGACCGGGTGTTGTTGTGTCGTCTTCATCATCATCATTCATCCCCATTACGGTCGGAGGAAGGCAACGGCAAACCACCTCCATTACGACCTTGCCTAGTAAGGCGGTGAGGGCCTCCCGCATCGTTCCCCTACGCTCTGTAAAGAAGCATGGAACTTCATTTTTTCATTTCCATCACAGAAAGGGCCTACATTGATGTTTTAAGCACCTTCTTGTTTCCCATTGTTGAAGAGCATTTCTGAGACGGCGACTGCATCTTTCAAAACGATCGAGCACCTGTTCGTAATGCACGGCCTGTGGCGGAGTGGTTACATGACAATAACATCCCTGTAATGGACTTGCCTAAACAGAGTCCTGAACTGAATCCTATGGAACACCTTTGGGATGTTTTGGAACGCCGACTTCGTGCCAGACCTCACCGACCGACTTGGATGCCTCTCCTCAGTGCAGCACTCCGTAAAGAGTGGGCTGCCATTCCACAAGAAACCTTCCAGCACCTGATTGAACGTATGCCAGCGACAGTGGAATCTGTCATCAAGGCTAAGGGTGGGCCAACACCGTATTGAATTCCAGTATTACCGAAGGGTGGCGCCACGAACTTGTACGTCATTTTCAGCCAGGTATCCGGATACTTTTGAACACATAGTGCATTCTTGAAGGCAATAAAGTTCATATCCTCTTAAAGCCAAGTCCCAGCAATCGAGAAGGAATTCTGTGTACGACCTACGTAATTTCAGGTAATATCTATTAGTTACCAGCTCCATTTTTCTATGATCGATTCGTTCGGTTTATCCTCAGTCAGTCTTTCGAGTCAATATTTGTGTAGAAGAGAAATTGAAGAATGATTCTCGCAAGTATTTGAGTATGGGATTAAGAGAACGACAGCTTTCTCCTCACAATTCTATGTTAATGATGCGAGCTTCAAACATAGGCATATTGCCGTGTTTTCGGAAATGTAGTAAAGAAATAAACAGGTATAGATATCATTTTAACAAAATGAAGAAAGTTTATCGACGAAGCTGAAGCAGCTTTCGTTTTTCTCGGCCATAGTCTCGTTAATGAGTATTCTCAAGATTAGGGGTAGCCACTGAAACGAAACCGTAATTAGATCTCCACGGACAGCCAGAGAATCTTATGGCCTTCGTGGTGCTTTACAACACGACGCGAGAAGCTTGACTGATTTGCATAGCAGTATACTGAGATATCTGCACGATACCGAACCAAATCTGTACATTGCCCCAAATAAGCCGAGGCAGTCATCAGCACAAAGGCTTTCTTAGTACAGAGCTGTACTTTACCGGCAAAATTTTATTGGAGGCGGAAAGGCTTTGCTTATCACCAACAGGAACAGACGTACTTTAACTGTAGTCATATCGGTGGATGTATTCGACATTCTTCATTATTTGTGAAGCATTCGTTTCACTGAGTAAGTAGTCGTTAGCGTGTGCTGAAATGAAATGCTCTAAGCCCAGAGACGTATGAGTGAAGAATGATGTAAACCAGTTCGAAGCAATATAAGATCGAAAAATTAGTGACAATGATAAGATCGGTGGGAATCAAGGTCATAACATACCACCAGCTTCGTTTAACTTACGTGCAGAAGAAGCAATACACAAAATGCAAAAATTATCAGAACTGGAATAAAACCAGGAAAAGGGCATCAATGATTAAGGTCAGCATAAGGTACATCTCTTCTGTTTGGAAAAGAAGAAATTTTTGTAAAGTTGTCTGAATGGAACGAACATACCTGGGTATGTGAGTGAAAGAAACATACCCGAACGAAGGCACGTAAGGATAGTGGAGTGGAAAGAGACTCCTCGTTTGGAACATCAGATTTAAGAATGTTGCTGTCGTAGAAAACCTGGTAGAAATTTTCTATTCAGGAACCAAAACTGCACAAACAGTGTGAAAGATGTTAGAAGTAGACTGGCGACGGCAAAGAAATATTTCGAGAAAAGAGCTCTGCTTGTATTAAATACATATGAACTTGAGGATTAACTTATTAAAACGGTAGGCCTATGTAAGTAGCACAAAATTATGTGGAAGTGAGACTGAACAGCGAGAAAATCTGAAAGAAAATACGTTGCAAAAGTGCATTATTGCATCTAATTATACGAACAGGACATTGGTCTGATTTCATTACAAAATATAAAACATAATGAAATGAGATAAGGAGTCAACGAAGTATATTAGTTAGGACACTTCATAAATATACTCGAAAACCGAGGTTAAAAGGTGGAACATCAGTATAGATCAGTTGCGATAGAAAATCTGAAACCTATTAATATCTTGCATTTGTAATCGACACGCATCTATAAGGGTAGCGAGGGACACCCAAGGAGTGTCATTTCTGATCATGATTCTTACTTGGTGTGAAACTATATCTACGATACCCTGTCAGTATCTATGGTCATAGGTTTGTTGCACCGACTGAAGAACTTCACTAAGATGCTGAAAAACTGCCCTGCGAAATACTTCATCTACATCTACATCTACATGAATACTCTGCAATTAACATTTAAGTGCTTGGCAGAGGGTTCATCGAACCACACTCATACTATCTCTTTACCATTCCACTCCCGAACAGCGCGCGGGAAAAACGAACACCTAAACCTTTCTGTTCGAGCTCTGATTTCTCTTATTTTACATTGATGATCATTCCTACCTATGGACGTTGGGCTGAACAAAATATTTTCGCATTCTGAAGAGAAAGTTGGTGACTGAAATTTCGTAAAGAGATCTCGTCGCGCCGAAAAACGTCTTTGCTTTAATGACTTCTATCCCAACTCGCGTATCATGTCTGCCACACTCTCTCCCCTATTACGTGATAATACAAAACGAGCTGCCCTTTTTTGCACCCTTTCGATGTCCTCCGTCAATCCCACCCGGTAAGGATCCCACACCGCGCAGCAATATTCTAACATAGGACGAACGAGTGTAGTGTAAGCTGTCTCTTAAATGGACTTGTTGCATCTTCTAAGCGTCCTGCCAATGAAAAGCAACCTTTGGCTCGCCTTCCCCACAATAATATCTATGTGGTCTTTCCAACTGAAGTTGTTCGTAATTTTAACACCCAGGTACGTAGTTGAATTGACAGCCTTGAGAATTGTACTATTTATCGTGTAATCGAATTCCAACGGATTTCTTTTGGAACTCATGTGGATCACCTCACACTTTTCGTTATTTAGCGTCAACTGCCACCTGCCACACCATACAGCAATCTTTTCTAAATCTCTTTGCAAACTGATACTGGTCTTCGGATGACCTTACCAGATGGTAAATTACAGCATCATCTGCGAACAACCTAAGAGAACTGCTCAGATTGTCACCCAGGACATTTATATAGATCAGGAACAGCAGAGGTCCCAGGACGCTTCCCTGGGGAACACCTGATATCACTTCAGTTTAACTCGATGATTTGCCGTCTATTACTACGAACTGCGACCTCCCTGACAGGAAATCACGAATCCAGTCGCAGAACTGAGACGATACCCCAAAAGGTTCAAAGGCTCTGAGCACTATGGGACTCAACATCTTAGGTCATAAGTCCCCTAGAACTTAGAACTACTTAAACCTAACTAACCTAAGGACATCACACACACCCATGCCCGAGGCAGGATTCGAACCTGCGACCGTAGCAGTCCCGCGGTTCCGGACTGCAGAGCCAGAACCGCTAGACCACCGCGGCCGACAGACGATACCCCACAGGCCCGCTGCTTGATTAGAAGTCGCTTATGAGGAACGGTGTCAAAAGTTTTCCGGAAATCTAGAAATACGGAATCAACTTGAGATCCCCTGTCGATAGCGGTAGATGCAAGTTATTTAGTGAAAGCCTTCTTACAAAATTTCAAGAATTAACTTTAACTGATGAAGTAAGAAATACACTAGAGCTCCCAAAGTATCGCTGCCGTATTGATTACACATCTGAGATTCATTAGCTTAATAAATTAGAGCACGTGGTGGCGTTTAAACATACCGTGCTCCATACGTGAATGGAACGGAAAGCAGCCCTAATGTCAATACAGAATGGAATGTACTTCACAGTGGTTTTCAGAGTATGGATGTAGATGTAGAGCATGAACATGCTTACGGATTGAAAAAGAACATAAAGAATAGCTACTTCCATAATAGGCGAACCTGATTTTCCAAAACACTTGTAAATAATTTACATCACCCCCTTCTATTACCTGTGACACAATGCACAATAATTTTGGAACATGTGGACGAATGAAATTTAAAATTACGGGTGGAAAAATGCTGAAAAGTTTGAGTGATGATTTTATGAGACTGATTTCTTTTTTAGAAACATCTGCTTTGAGATTCGATTGCGTGCCGATAAGTAAAAAAGAAATAATAACTGGTTTAGAGAAGAGTAACATCGAAGTTACAACACACGACCTCTATTGGCGAGGAACTTTGACACGGACGGCGCTGGCGCATGTGTTCCAGGTCCTGTAGTTCCTCTGACAGCCGTCGAGGGTCGCGAAGCGCTGCTGCCTTGCAACGTGACGCCATCCATCGCCGGGGACGACGTATTCCTCGTCCTCTGGTCTAAAGACGCCGACCACATCTACAGGTGAGCGACGATACATAGTAAGCGCATAAACAGACACCAAAACGGTTCTCATGCTGCTTGAAAACTTTCTCGTTTGGATATTTGGACAAATAGCTACTCGTTTGTCTTTTTACTTGATTTGAGCAGTTTTGTAGCAGTTTTCTATTTTTTCTTTTAGCGCTGTAGTTACCACAAGAAAAATTATGGCGATATTTTTGCTCACATCTTGCAACTACCTTGAGAAGCCGCGTTTTTAACAGTTACAGTATGAAATACAGTACTGTCTTTCCACAATGGGTTTTGAAGGCCAACTAATTTTTTTAAATATCCTTTACGAAGTACGCCAAACATACGCTGTAGATAAACAAGCTACAAGTCATTTTTCCGGTTCTAGGCGCTTCAGTCCGGAACCATGCAGCTGCTTCGGTCGCAGGTTCGACTCCTGCCTCGGGAATGGATGTGTGTGATGTCCTTAGGTTATTTAGGTTTAAGTAGTTCTAAGTCTACGGGACTAATGGCCTCAGATGTTAAGCCCCATAGCGCTTAGAGCCATTTGAACCATTGGAACAAGTCATTTCAGTTAACTTGTGAGATTGCGAAGAAATTTCTTTCGTAACGGAACATCTGTTTCTGTATTCGAAAAGCCAACTCTTAACTTGTAGCGGAGATCACTTTCACTACAGCTGTTAAGAACCATATTCACTGATTCACTCGAATAAAGTGTGTGGGTCACTCAAGATTGTTACTGCTAGGTACTTCCAGCATTTTACCCTTTCTAGTGATTCATTACCAATAACCTAATTGAACGTTTTTGAATCTCTTCGCTCATTTATACTCAGTACGTGACATTTATTGACGTTGAGGGTCAACCGCCAGTACCAGCACAAATCGTGATCTTTTTGCGAGTTTTCCTTTATTAAATGGAAGAGACAGTAGCAGCTCATCATATATAGCCAATTTATTGATGTTTTGACTAAATCATCCGATTTAATAACTACAGTCACATGTTAAGTAACAGAAACAGACATACAAGACTCCACGTTTTGAAAATAAATAAATAGTTGAAAGTCTGTCGCCCCTACCGCCTGTGTTGCGGAAGATCCGTGTGTCTTCATAGATATGCCATTAACGCAAAGAAGTTGTAGCTAATACAACACTGTTCGCTGTGCTCAACGGCAGAAATAAGGACAAGTAAAATTCAATTCTGGGGCCCTCCAGAGAAGTGTAAATATGACGGCTAATATTCTCAATATAGATGCGCCAATATTATGCATCATCGTCAAGAGTCTGAGTAAGTATTGTCGTGGAGTCATGGAAGTGTAGAATTGTACATATTTCCACCACGCACACTGAAAAACACGTGAAACTAACGACTCGATGCATCTGAGACGTGTTACAAGCGGATGCTGAAAATAACGAGGACTACTAAAAGTTAAAGAATGAGGTGATTCTCCGCAGAATAGGCGTAGAAACGAACATATGGTTCAAAATGGTTCAAATTGCTCTAAGCACTATGGGACTTAACTACTGAGGTCATCAGTCCCCTAGAACTTAGAACTACTTAAACCTAACTAACCTAAGGACATTACACACATCCATGCCCGAGGCAGGATTCGAACCTGCGACCGTAGCGGTCACGCGGTTCCAAACTGAAGCGCTTAGAACCGCACGGCCACACCGGCCGGCACGAACATATGGAAAAGATTGACAAGAAGAGGGAACAGGATGAGAAGACATGTGTTACGATATAAGGGAACAACAACTTCCGTCGTAGTAGAGGAAGCTGTGGAGGGTAAGAACTGTAGGGGAAGTAAGATGTCGCCATACGTCTAGCAAATAATTCACGGCACTTGGGTTAAGTGTTAAACAGCAGAAATAGAGGATTGCCGGGTCAATCAAGTCAGAGCGCTATTTACCCCCCCCCCCCCCCCCCCCGATCAAAAAAAAAAAAAAACGCTGTATCTCGTGATCTGCTCTCAGGAATTAAGCGAAGTGCAGAACGTCTTCTGCAGTTACGAGCAACTTGAATTGGAAAGACCACATAGACAATATTGTGGGGAAGGCGAAACAAAGTCTGCGCATTGTTGGCAGAACACTTAGAAGATGCGACAAAACCACTAAAGATCCAGCCTACATTACACTTGTCCGTCCTCTGCTGGAATTTTGCTGCCCGGTGTGGGATCCTTACCAGGTAGGGTTGACGGAGGACATCGAAAAAATGCAATGAAGGGCAGCTCGTTTCGTGTTATCACGCAATAGGGGTGAGTTTGTCACTGATATCATACGCGAGTTAGGGTGACAGTCACTGAATCAAAGGTGGTTTTCTTTGCTGCGAGATCTATTTACAAAATTTCAATCACCAACATTCTCTCCCGAATGCGAAAATATTTTCTTGACACCCACCTACGTAGGGAGAAATGATCATCATAGTAAAATAAGAGAAATCAGAGCTCGAACGGAAAGATTTAGGTGTCCCTTTTTCCCAAGCGCCATTCGAGTGTGGAATGGTAGAGAAGTAGTATGAAAATGGTTCGATGAACACTCTGCCAGGCACTTAAGTGTGAATTATAGAGTAACCATGTAGATGTAGATGTAGATCCGCGACGGCACATGTCCAGTACTTCCACCGTGCAGTTCACATGGGATCATGAAAAACATAATGGCATGTAGGGGCATATTTGAAGGTACAAGAAAAATTTTCCCTCGCAATTGTATGTGTGAGGGACAGTTATAATAAAACCTTTGCTACTTGTGCGGGCCCCCATGAAAAACAAGTGAGCGTAGGACACTGGAACTTCGTTGAAACATTTGTAAGGACATGCGGAAGAGGAATTACGAATAAACCATATAAATAAATGCACTTTAATTTCCACATGAGAGTGTAGTGCTTGATAATCACGTACAGTGTTTATGTTCCAAGTTACACGTTTTACTCAACGTGACGACCATCTGACGACAGCCGGAAACCACGCCAGAGGTTCCCCTACTGCTGCTCGAAAGCACGGTGGATCATGAAATGTTCAGCTGTCGTGACACACCTCGTGACCCGCTTAATAGTTGCACATTGCGTCCAGCATTCTCAGTCGTGGCATCGGTAACTTATGCAACAATTGGCAGTCGGTGTCTCCAAGAAGCAGTTATCAAATCGCTGGTTATTTCGAACTTCCGAATACTGTTCCTCCACCCCGGTGTGGAAAGAGGACCTCTCTGTATTCCTTTAATGCATCGATACTTACTAAGAGCAGCACTGCTGATGATGTAGTTTTGATGAAACAGCTTTACGTGTGAAGCCCTGGTCTCCTTGTCCAGATCATGTTGACTTTCTGCAGATGTAATGGGTTGTAATATTTTTTTAACGCTATTGATGTGCCAATACTGGAGCCTAACTCTACTTACAGCGCAAATCCTGCAGCGCACAGTCTGAACATCATTCCTATAAAGTCGGGTATCGACACGGCAAATAGTTCTACATATACACTGTGCAAAGTTTAACTGTAACTACTCTATACAATGCATGTAGCTATTGAAGTCTGGTAATTGCCGTTGTACGGCCAGAATCACCTCGGATACTTTTACACATGACTCACCTTAGAACAAATGACAGCTCCGCCAGTGTACAGTATTTTATACCTTCCTTACGCAATACTACCGCCACCTGCATATGTGCAAATCACTGTCCCATGATTTTTGTGACCTCAGAGTACATTCCCTGTTGGTTAAAGCTCTTGATCTGTGACCACAGCCATATTTTCACCACGAACACACTTCCAATGCTTACCGATAGCTATAGAGTCAATTTTCGAGGTGCGATGCGACTGTATGCGTGAGTAACAAAGTCGGCTCCATTCATCATATCGGGAACCCAGGATGTGACAAGACGTCCCGAACATGGTCAAATGTGGAGCTCAGTTTCTGCATTTCCTAACGCTGTGAGTCCCTTTAGCTACCGCTTGACATTACTCAATAGTACACAGACGTTTACATTCACCGCGGTTTATTGTTCCGCAAACCAAGAATTTGGTTGCAGCATATTATTTGTAATGAATATTTTTTATACGAGTAGATGCCATTTTGGGGGTTAACTACGGCTATACGATCTAACCGATTCTTTGAAATTTTGCACGCGTTCAGAGGAAACATCAAATTTAAAGCGTCTTTCCCAAGTGCAAATAACACTGCTAATGCCTCCAGTTCATAAGTGGACTATTTCTTTAAAGTCAGTACCGCCATTAGACTGTTGTTTATTTGCAGTGTTACATTTACACCTACACGATCATGATTTCGGCTTCAAAGTGTCATTATCAAGTGTTTTAAGTGTAATACAGTGCCTAAGATGGCATACTGTGATATTTAAACTACACTATTAGACACATTGTCTAACAGCGTATTTTAAATACGAGAGTATGCCATCTTAGGCACTGTATAACATTTAAAACACTTGATAATGGCACTTTGAAGCCGAAAGCATGATCGTATAAGTGTAAATGTAAAACTGCAAAGAAACAACTGTCTAATGGCGGTACTGGCTTTAAAGAAATATATTATGTGGCCTCGCATTATGAAAAAATTATTATAAGTGGACTACCTTTCTTCCATGCTATTTAAGGACAAAGAAGCAACAGAAATCAGCCGACCTCTAAGCACCTGTGATCGGAACCTCCTTCAACTATTGTATAATTGCAGCTCTTCATCTAGGCTGCTACCATTATTGCCGCCTTCGGCACACAGTTGACTGAGCAGGTCATCTCTGTTACACCACCGGGGGTCGGGTACAGGTAAAGCACTGACGCTGAAACACGGAGACCCAGTTTAGAACGAGTTCCTAAACAATCTCCCTGCACGAACCACACCCGTCTCCCAGTACCACCAACCACGACTGTAAGAGAGTCGCCGTCGTCGGTGACGGGGCAGGAGAATAGCGAAGTAATACCAAGCGACTGAACACGCCTGCCCTTATTTTGCCGTATGGGCCCACTTATGGCTCTTTGGAGTGCAGTGGCTATCTCCAGATGACGCTACGTCATGTGGTATGTCCACTGCCTGAAACACCGCTCTCAGTGTTAAGTAAGGCCAGTGGCGCAAGTAGCGCCATCTGAAAAACCTTGTGTGCGTCCCGCTCGCTGTCATTGACGGATATAACACTTGCAGTTTCGGTCGTTTGCTTGCTGGTGCCATCTGACCTACGCTGAACACTCTGCCCGCAGCTACGACGCCCGCGACCGGCCCATGCAGGCGGGCGCGCACTGGCGGGACATGGCGCTGGTGGGCGACCGCGTCTTCTTCCGCACGGCGACGTCGCCGCCCGAGTTGGCCATCGGCGAAGTGCGCGAGAGCGACAGGGGGCTGTACCGCTGCAGGGTCGACTTTCGGGAGTCGCCCTCCAGGACCACCCGCATCCGGCTCGACGTCGTTGGTGAGTGTCGCCGAACCATCTCGTGCTCTTCAAATTAGCTTAATGCACTCTACGTTGCTGATGTCTCATATTGTATTAAATGTGAACGAAGGTCCATGCAGTGACCTAATATCCATCAAAATCATTTCCAAGATCTTCACTTTTTAGTATAGTTCGTGTGTATACGCATACGAGGTGTGGCTAGAAAAAAACCGGACTAGTGCTGTTGAAACAATAAAACGAATGCAATAAGGCTGAAAGTCGCGTGGCCTGTCACGTGACTCTCGCTCCGCCTACTGCTCGAGTTTCATCTGCCTCCTGCACTCAGTCTGCCCGTGGCGTCTGTTTTAAGTAGTTGACGTTTTGTCTGTGCGTCGGAAAATGTTGAGTATACAGAAAGAACAGCGTGTTAACATCAAATTTTGTTTCAAACTAGGAAAATCTGCAAGTGAAACGTTTGTAATGTTACAACAAGTGTACGGCGATGATTGTTTATCGCGAACGCAAGTGTTTGAGTGGTTTAAACGATTGAAAGATGGCCGCGAAGACACCAGTGATGACACTCGCACTGGCAGACCATTGTCAGCAAAAACTGATGCAAACATTGAAAAAATCGGTAAACTTGTTCGACAAGATCGCCGTTTAACAATCAGAGCAGAGCAGCGATCTTGTCGAACAAGTTTACCGATTTTTTCAATGTTTGCATCAGTTTTTGCTGACAATGGTCTGCCAGTGCGAGTGTCATCACTGCTGTCTTCACGGCCATCTTTAAATCGTTTAAACCACTCAAACACTTGTGTTTGTGATAAACAATCATCGCCGTACACTTGTTGTAACATTACAAACGTTTCACTTGCAGATTTTCCTAGTTTGAAACAAAATTTGATGTTAACACGCTGTTCTTTCTGTACACTCAACATTTTCCGACGCACAGACAAAACGTCAACTACTTAAAACAGACGCCACGGGCAGACTGAGTGCAGGAGGCAGATGAAACTCGAGCAGTAGGCGGAGCGAGAGTCACGTGACAGGCCACGCGACTTTCAGCGTTATTGAATTCGTTTTATTGTTTCACCAGTACTAGTCCGGTTTTTTTCTAGCCACACCTCGTATGTCGGTCTTCACCGTTCTACTGAAGCGCTCACTTTGGATGGTACAGCCGATTAATCGGCATTGTCCAGATACTTATTTTTTCCAAGCTCAAATTTTTTACATTTCAGTAGTGCAAGAGATAATTAACCATAGTGTTTATCCAGATAGTAACTGACTCGTGCACTATACAGGGTGTTACAAAAAGGTACGGCCAAACTTTCAGAAAACATTTCTCACACACAAACAAAGGGAATATGTTATGTGGACATGTGTCCAGAAACGCTTACTTTCCATGTTAGAGCTCATTTTATTACTTCTCTTCAAATCACATTAATCATGGGACGGAAACACACATCAACAGAACGTACCAGCGTGACTTCAAACACTTTGTTACAGGAAAAGTTCAAAATGTCCTCCGTTAGCGAGGATACATGCATCCACCCTCCGTCGCATGGAATCCCTGACGCGCTCATGCAGCCCTGGAGAATGGCGTATTGTATCACAGCCGTCCACAATACGAGCACGAAGAGTCTCTACATTTGGTACCGGGGTTGCGTAGACAAGAGCTTTCAAATGCCCCCATAAATGAAAGTCAACATTACCTTCCTTCAATTGGGCCAACTGGCGGTGAATCGAGGAAGTACAGTACATACCGACGAAACTAAAATGAGCTCTAACATGGAAATTAAGCGTTTCCTGACACATGTCCACATAACATGTTTTCTTTATTTGTGTGTGAGGAATTTTTCCTGAAAGTTTGGCCGTACCTTTTTGTAACACCCTGTATATGTTAGAAATTACTTCAGCAATTGTATAGTTACGCTTTCTATGTCATAGAGAAGGGAAGGTGCGCGATGTATCTAAGTTTATATGTAAACGGAAGTTCGAGGGGGGGGGGGAAGGGAGAAAGGAAAGTGAGGGGTTACTGATGTGAGTTGCTCAGGACATTACGCGGTATCAGCGGCAACGAGCGAATATGTGTACCAGACCTGGATTCGAACCTGGGATCTCCTGCTTACTAGGCGGGTCCGTGAACCAAAGCGCCATCTGGGACATAGTGTTACCACAACTTCGCAGACTATCTCGGCACGCCTCACGGCCGACACACAGAGCGCCATCTACCCTCAGTCCCTGTCAATTTCCTCCATGCTCAAAAAAGTGGCTCTGAGCACTATGGGACTTAACATCTGGGGACATCAGTCCCCTAGACTTAGAACTACTTAAAAATAACTAACCTAAGCACATCACACACATCCGTGCCTGAGGCAGGATTCGAACCTGCCACCGTAGCAGTCGCGCGGTTTCGGACTGAAGGCGCCTAGAACCGCTCGGCCACCGCGGCCGGCCTCCTCCATGCTCGCTACTATGACGTTACCGCAGGAGCTGCGATGTACTTGTGCATCCGCACTGAACAAGATGGATCTATTGCCCATCTAGGTGAATCAGTTATACGAATGCATGGTGTCTGTCTTTCGGACTTGTGCCTTTATATTTTAGTATGTCCGAAAGAACAAACACCACGAATTCATATAACTACCTGAGATTAACTGAGAGCAGTTTGTGATGCCCCAGAGGCTCGCCACGAGCATTTCGGAAACTGCACGACTTGTCAGTGTTCGAGCAATACTGTGGTGAGATGAAACCGCATCCAGACCTTGTGGGGTTGGGCGGCCACTGCTCATAACGGAAGCCGGACGTCGTAGGCTGGGCAGACTGGTAAAACAGGACAGACGGCGAATTGTGGCCGAACTGACATCAGACTTTAGTGCCCGGCAGAGCACAAGTGTGTCTCAACACACAGTGCACCAAACATTACTAACGATGGACCTCCGCAGCGGACGATTCATGCATGTGCCAATGTGAACACCACGAAATCGGCAACTGTGACTGAAATGATTACTCTACCATTGGTACTGGACGTTGGCACGATGGCACAACGTTGCGTGGTCTGATGAACCCCGATACCTTCTTCATTATGCTGGTAGGAGGGTGTGAATCAATCTTCCAGGGGGAACAGCTACGTGACACTGTACTGTGGAACAGAGGAAAGCTGGCGCCGGATCCAGTATGCACTGGGGAACACTCACTTGGGCATCCGTGGGTCCAAGTGGAGCTCGTGCAAGACAGCATGACGGCCAAGGAGAATCTTACACTGGTTACATACCACGTACACCCCTCTATGTTTCCTGACGGCAATGACATTTTTCCGAAAGATAATGCACCGTACGACAAGGTAAGGAGTGTGATGGAGTGGTTCGGGGAAAATAGCGTCGAGTTCCAATTGACGTGCTGGCCTCGCATCTCGCCAGATCTGTAACCCATCGAACACATCTGGGATGTGATTGAAAGAGGCGTCATAGCCTTCCGCCCCCCTACCCGGATTTTACGGGTATTAGGTAACTTGTGAGTGCAGATGCGATGCCAGTCCCTGCACCGACCCACCAGGCCTCATTGCTTCCATGCCACGAAGCGTCGCCGTTGCTATCCGTACCAAAGGTATACATACCGCCTACTAGTTGGGTGGTCATAATGTGCTAGCTGATCACTGTATATGGTGTTTCAAAAGTATTGCATCAAACGTCTAGGCATAAATTGAAGTTTATCATAAACCTGTAATTGTACATACATTACGAGGGTAATCCCAAAAGTAAGGTCTCCTATTTTTTTACAAGTACATATACCTGTTTATTTCTACAGTGGTTTACATCAGTTTACAGCTTGAACATTTAGCTGTTTTTCGACATAACATTCTGAACAGCATGGCGGCGAGCTGGTATGACATGGTCATACAAAACCTGCCACATCGTCTACAAAAATGCATCCACAGAAATGGTGATTATGTCGAAAAAATAGCTAAATGTTCAAGCTGTAAACTGATGTAAACCATTGTAGAAATAAAGAGGTCAATGTACTCATAAAAAATTGGAGACCTTCCTTTTGGGACTACCCTCGTAAAATACGTAACATTACTCCAAGACTAATCTCCGTCCGCAGCTCGTGGTCGTGCGGTAGCTTTCTCGCTTCCCACGCCCGGGTTCCCGGGTTCGATTCCCGGCGGGGTCGGGGATTTTCCCTGTCTCGTGATGACTGGGTGTTGTGTGCTGTCCTTAGGTTAGTTAGGGTTAAGTAGTTCTAAGTTCTAGGGGACTGATGACCATCGATGTTAAGTCCCATAGTGCTCAGAGCCATTTGAACCATTTGACTAATCTCCAATGAAGTGTATTCAAAAATTTGTGGAGCATTTAACAATAATTTCCTGAAAGAGGTACATAAAAGAAACGAATTGGCGATGTTTCTTTACATTTATACAGTGCAGACTTTATTATCCGACCCTGAGTTACATTTATTCGCGATTGTCTGGATTGTCAACGGCGAGCAAATATCTTCGTCGTATACTCCGTGCATGCACGCAGTTGTCGAGCTGGCACTACTAGTTCAGTAACGGGGCACTTCTTGCTTTCAAAAAACGAGGTAGAAGAGTTTTCTTTTTCTTGTGCATAGTCAGATTTTCAGAGGTTACATTCTGCTTCACACTTTCTGCTCCAGATTACCGTCTCTCATGCACTCGTTGATGAAATCCTTTTCATATAGAAACTGGGCTACTGAATCTAGGCTCACTTCGATTAATTGTTGCTTTCGGTAGAAATAAAAATCATGCTTTTCCGTTCGAAGTGATTTTGAGATACTTTCCCACTTGTTATTTTATTTTATTTTATTTATTTTACGATGGAAGATGATGCAAACCCTTTTTCTGAAAACATAGTTCTCCTTGTTTTTCCACAGCTGCAACCTGCTGCTCAATTTTTCCAACTCATTATTTCATGTTTCTTGGTCCTGATGCCCAGTCAATGGACCGTAGTGGTATGGTCTTCCTCTGTTAGCAATGATACAAGAAAAACTATGAGCATGACAAAAAAAGATACATGTAACAAGACGGTTGTCTTCAACTAAGCATGAAGCGTTGATTCATATGGAAGCAACCCTGCTAACAGTGACGAACCAAACTTGATTTTCAGCATTCTATTACTTGGAGACCTATTTAGAACTTTCCTCTCTGATAACGCAGAACTGACGAACTGAAGTGCTTAAATGAATCATTCTCTATTATGTTTCGGAATTATTGAACTACGAAAACTGGTTACTTACGGAACTAAAGCCAAATAGCGTCATTGCTAGGCCATGTGAGAACCATATTAGTGTCTTACCGCCTTAGACGTCTTGGCTGACATGATGTCTCCGGCTGATAACGAATTTCGCGTTATACACATGCGTTCTGAACAAAAGAAAAGCAGAAGAGGAAGAACATACGGAATGGCTGAAAATGATAACGAGAATACGGGTAGCGAAATGAGAATGTCAGAGTGTGATCAAGCGTGATCTTCCCTCTCGAGACGGCATACGAATGAAGTATTAGGGGAAAGAGAATGATATTTTGAAACGTACAAGACATGAAACTAAGTAATGCAAAGGAAACTAATGTGAAGGTGACAACCGAGAGTCGGATAGGAATGGTGACAACAGACTCTGGACACACAGGAATACGATGGCGCTAAAAGTAATTGATAATGGAAATTCCTATAAGGTCATCCTGAAAAGGACAGATGCAGCACATATGTGACACATTCATTAAATTTTTTTGTTATTTTTGTATGGCAGAAAAGCAGAAAATAACCAGTTATTCTCTCGGTTAGTTGCCAGGGATTTATTGAGAATTTGTGTCAGACATGAAATAATGTTCGCAGATATCGACTCACCAGTTGTTCTAGTGTTTTCATATTTTTGACTATGCCTAATGTCACATCACTTTAAAGAAAATTATAATGGGATCATTTCTTCCCGGAACATATGTTTCTAAATTAAATAAATGACACATTTCTAAATTCAATAAATGATACATTTGATTAACTAGTGCTTCATAAGCTCCGTTTTGGCATCTTTATAGGGTTGCGTTATGGATTAAAGACAGAAAATCTTCATATGAATATAACTGCGATCCATCAACCACATTAAAGTTATCCTTTCTTAAATACATAATTTGTACGACTACTCTCACAGCTGTCAAGGGTTTTAAATTGCCGGAAAATTTCATCATATGCCTGACGAAGACTATGCTGTAATAGAAACAGTTTTCGGACACAGATTTAACATTTATCATGCATGACTAACTGCGACATGAAAGTAGCGTAGGTAACATGCCAACACAATGACAAGAAAAAGATCGAGGGGTCTCAGAGAAGACGAATGTAAAATATCATAAAAACAATATGAACCTATCTTTCTCGTACCTTTTCCGTCAAGTGGAGGAAAACGTAGCATATATGCTACATATATTCCTAGATGGTAGAATAGCGTCAAATAACTATTTATTCTCTCACTAAGTTGTCGCGGAATTTATTGTGAAATTGTGTCGCACGGTACAAATACATTTATCACTTGTGTGAGAAGCAATTCCGATATCTTTCATGAAACTTCCTATAATTGGCTGAACTGCCACAAATTGATTCATTCACTACCTCTTTTGGTCATAGACCATCATCCACTACATGAATCAACGTTAAAAAGATACAAATGACAATTGAACAACAATGTACAAAACTTCATAAGGACACGAAAATACAGAAACCTTCCTTACGAATAATTTGGCAATGTAAGTCACATGTCAATCATGTAGAACCATGAAACCGCATTAGCCGCCAAGCTCATGAATGATAACAGTAATTTCCCCACATCAGCAACCTGCATCATGAAAACATACGAATCTGGTCGTATGTAGTCTGGACTTAATATGACTAGACGTAGTACCCGTAACCTCACAGATAAAACTACAAAGTTGTCTAGTCAATTTGAAGCATGATATAACAAATTAATTTTAATATAGAATAACAATGACAACCACGATTATAGTAAAGCCTTAAGTAATATTTGCAGAAAAGATGATAACAGGGTGGGTACTTAATCACAGTTATAAAATAGTTAGTTTTCTTTTTTTTTAGTACAATAAACACTAGATACAAATCACAATGCGTTATCTAAAAATCGCTATTAAATGACAGTAATTTCAACAATGTAACTTGTGAGAAAACCACTGAAGTATACTTAGTGCACATGTGTCTGTAGCATATACTACATATAATTTCTGAGTACGATACACAGTTCAGTGTTATCGCATATGCCAACAGGCCGGGACTCAGGAACAAATGATATCTCAGTAAACGATGGAACCTGAGGTTCCCAGTATATTACTGAAAAGCTATATGATCACAGATATAAGAGAAAACTAAACAGGGCTAGCAGTACAGGATACATAGTGTTAAAATTCAATAGCGTAATAAAGAGTACCTTAGTGGTAGCATTGCAGAAAAATTGTCAATAAAAGCATTATTTCATGTCCATATGTGGAGGTAAAGTATTGTAGCACATGATATAAGATACAGTTAACAGGAAATATATGAACTACATTCCCCAAGACAGATCAGCTTTCAATATCAGAATGGCTCTGAGCACTAAGCGACTTAACTTCTGAGGTTATCAGTCGCCTAGAACTTATAACTAATTAAACCTAACTAACCTAAGGACATCACACACGTCCATGGCCGAGGCAGGATTAGAACCTGCGACCGTGGTGGTCGCTCGGTTCCAGACTGTAGCGCCTAGAACCGCACGGCCACTCCGGCCGGCTGTCAGATCAATATGATATATCAGAGAAATAGTAAATGAGCTTATAATAGTTGTTCAAAAACAAGGGAGAATCGGCGTGGTCTTCCTTAGGGAACTGAACATTGTACAGCATGGGGCGAAGCGTGTAGCCAACAAATGATTACCCAAAGTTGCATATTTCGGGAAGTGACTATAAATTAAAATAATTAAATCTAGTCACGAGTTCGTACGTGTTCTGATCAAAATTCGTTGCATTTTTTAGATGCTACTGATGCATGAATATTGCAAGTTTCAGTATTAGTGATTTATTGTATGTCGAATACAATCTCGCGCTCGAAGTGCGGACCGATCGCCATACTGGTATAAATATGACGCTAGATTCACAGACTCGCACTCCGTGGCGAACCTGGATAAGCTTGAACGTTACGGCAAGCATCCAGAATACGTTGCCGGATATACATTTAGTTTATCAAAATTCTCAGATGCCTTCAAGTGCACACACAATTATAAATCAGTTGAGTTTGACCTGGCCAACCTATACCAAAATACAGAAACTGCTTAATAATAAGGAGCTATGAGTGGAACTGAAGTGTGTCGGTATATTACTGTGCATGTACTGAGGTAATACTTGTGTGTTAAAAAAAAAAAAAAAAACGCGAATGTCACGCTTAGTGGCGATGGCGCCTTAGACCGATAGTGTATATACCAATGAAGATTAGGGAAGATTAGGATTTAAGCCCTCACGCAACACATGCTCCGATTCGGGATTTATGGAGAATGGATGTGGACGTGTTCGTTTCAAATCAAACATACCTGTGTTTTCCCTAAGCGATTTAGGAAATACACGAAAAACCTAAATATGGATGGCCAGAGGGTGATATGACGAACCACCATTCTCGCGAATGCGACCTTATAGTTTTATCACTGCGTTACTTCATCCAGTTAGGATGTAAGGTTTGTAACAATTTTCCTGTCTCGATGCAATTTCTTTCGTTTCCATTCTTCATTCCACAATGTAAACATACCTTCAGGAGTATACTACCGCCGGTGGATGTGTTCGCAGTTCCTCCGCAGGCGATGAGGATAATCGACACACATGGCAACGAGCTGCAGCGCCTGACGATGCCGTACGTAGAAGGCGACACCATGAGGCTGACGTGTATGGTGTCCGGAGGTATGTACTGCTGAACTAACATGCATACATGCCAACAGCAGCGAAAGATTACAAATATAGGGCGATTTATACAAACGAGGACGAAGTGCAGGAAACAGATGAGGAGCAAAAGAGGCCAAATGGACATAAGGACCGAATTGCGTTCCAAGGGAGGTCAATACACTTCCAGGTGTAAATAATAGACCTCTAACAGTCCATACGACCATTTGGCTTCTTATCCTCTCAAGAATGGTTTCCTGTAGTTTGACTCAATTTAACAAAATGACACTTTGTAATGCTGTAGTGATACCAAACAGACTTTACTTGAGGCGGACCTCAATTTTTAACTACCTATTACAGGAAATAGTCTATATGAGGTCCATCTCTATCGGTACACAGTTTTCTACGTTTTCATAAGTATATTATGATTGCCATATATTTTTCTGATTTTACTATATTTCATAAATATTGCACTATGACTGCGGTCTAATGTTTTCTATCCGTCTTGGACTCCCCACCCATCTCACACCCCTACCACCTCCCAAACCCTTTCTCTCCGTGTCTTCTGATCTCTCTCCCATTATCGTATCCCCTGCTCTCCCCCCTGCCAGCATTACCATACCAATCTAATCTAATGGATCACTCTCGTTCTCCACCGAGACCTCTCCCCCGTTCCTCAATGCTTTGTTCGTCATTATATATCAGAGTCTCTTTTCACCACATCCCCTTACTTTGAGCATTCAACCACTCGCTTATGGGTAGGTCCGTTGAAGTTTCTTGCACCTCCTCATCCAACACCCCTACTTTCTGCCACCTCATTTTGATTTTTCCTGCTTTAACGTTTAATCAAATATGCTCTCATATCCCTACTATTATTTTATTCAGCCCAACCTCCCCATCTCTTACACATAACCAGCTCTAACACTGTTTTTCCACTTTTCCAACTCGCTATTGTTCTTTGACATTGCCGTCCGCCCCACCCTGCATTTGATTCCAAAACCATCTTTCTTTCTTAATTACACTGTTAACCTTCTTAATATTGTTAATTTTATAAGTCTTGGCACTACAGTGTATATTCCTATCTCTCTCACATCCCTCTTCACCAAGCATGCATTTACCCGTCCACCCCTCTCCCCCACGTTTTTAACTCCGATTGTTAACTTCCGTATTTTGTATTATCAATGGCACTTACTATATTCTTATGTGATTCACTGCCTTTGAGTTTTATTTCGTTTTGTTCCTTCTAGACTTTAGTTCCTTCTCCAACTTAATGTAGGTTCGCTCACAGTTGTTGACTATTTGAAGTATACAAGTTTATCAAAGCTGAAGACGCACAGTGCCACCGCAAAGATAATTATATATAGCTTGAAGATATTTAAGATTAACAGTCATATATCTATGACACTTCGTTATTTTAGTATTCAGTTGCTCTATTACTGACACTCTGTGATTTCACTGTCATTACGTTTTAAGGAAATGTACTCATCTTTTATTTAGCAGCGTAAACTTGGTTTTACTGTGACGTGATCCCACGATAATTTACTGATCTGTTAGAAGGTGGTGATTTTACTTCTGGTATTTAATGGGGAGCCAATAGTTTTCTTAATTTATGGCCAACTTCGAGCTTAAGTGTCCTGAAATATACGTTAAAGATATAAAATGTAAGCTAATATTTCGCAATTATACGCCAATTTACATTCATTGCTTAACACAATGTACATATTATGGAATTTTACGTGGGCTCACTGTGTGCAATTTTTGCTTTTAGCAAATACTTGAAAATGCCATACAAAGCCGAAACCTGGTTTGTACATAAATAAACAACGAAACAGTCAAACGGCCGTGTGTTCCTTTAAAAAATCAATCTGTATAGTTCGTGATGTTCGGAATCTCTCTTATAAACTGGTCTGCATTCTGCTTCACTCTATATTTATGGAGGACAATGCGCGACCGCATCGAAGAGGTGGAGGAATTCTTAGGACGAGAGGATGTTCAGTGAGGAGTGGACTGGCCCAGTTGTGCGCTGTTGGGGTTTCCTGCAGCACGTCCACATGGATCAACGACCATTTAAGGGATGTCAAACTCGTTGGTGGAGGAATCTAATGCCCTGTCACGTAAACTCCTTACCAACTTTTTGGCCAACATGCGAGCATGTTGCAGTTCTATCTGAATCACAAGTGTCATAATTTCACTGAAATGAAGTGACTGAAATGAATGGCCACAATGAGGACAACATCCATAAAACAAAATGGTGTCCTTGAAATGTGTTCGAAAATTTTATGCTTGTAATGTAATGGATACATGTGTTGATCAATGAAAAATTTTCTCACACTTGCATTAGAACTATCATCATCAATTATATCAATAGGAGCCCCGATGATCTAATTAAACTGCGTTCCTTTCTATTTGTCTTACGTGAGCTCATCTTTCTTTTGATTAGTTTGATATGACCTACTGTGATTTCTCTCCTGTGCCAGCCTCATCACCTCAAGGGTCTTAATTAATTAAAATATATGTTTTACCTCATGATTTTTACTTTCTGCGGCTGCCTCTAGTATCATGGAATTTATTTATGTCTTAACATGTGTCCCATCATCTCGTACGTATTCTACCCAGCACTTTCACATATTCGTTTCCTAATAGATACTGCAGAGAATTGTATTGTTTTATCAATTTATTTAATTATCAGTATCCTTCCGTAACGGTACATTTGACGCAGTACCGGGCTATACCCTCAGAAATTTTTTTTCTCAAGTTCAGGCTCTTGTTTGACAAGAATTTTTAATTTTTATTTAATTTTCCACCAGTGCCTCTTTTTAGTCCTTCAGTTTCGAGCTAACATAGTAAATAAAGAAAGACATAAATAATATACATTTTTCGAAACAGGTTTCTTTGTCTTACCAAAGAATAAAAAATAATGCTAGAAGTGCCGTTAAAACCCACACGCATGGAAGTCAAACGCAGGCCTAGTAGCCATTAGACACCGCCACAGTTACAAATAGCTCTATCGTCATGTATCTGCAATGGATCAAAATTACTAATTCTTCGATTCATTAGAAGTATTACTATGACGGCCTGATACATAATAAAATATTCTTATTTTCGTATTTTTTCAATTTCACATGGTCTGGATGGATCTTGCACAGTGAGTTACGACTTCCAGTTTTTCGCAAATGGAGACAAAGCGACACACACACACTGTCAAAGTAGTTACTACCAAACGGTCGTCGTCTTGTATCCCGTAGGTTCGTTGCAGTCAGTTGGGTTGCAGGCTGTGGCATCTCCATACAAGTGTAGTGTCAAAATTGTGTCTCTAGTAGTTTGCTTATTTTTGAGATCAAACTGAGCTTTGCCTAGTCTTATTTGGAATTCGGTCCCATGAAGTACACACAAGGAACGCTCTCCATTGTCCTCTCTCACGTGGTTCTTCCTTCATTTTCTGGTAATAACGATTTCTCATATCATCCACCATTTCACGATTTCCTCTTCCTCTCCTTCTCTTCATTACAAATCTCTTTTCTCGCAACATATGTCATAGCAGATATATTATTTGTTTCATTATAGTAATATTTTGGAGAAATCTTCATATTTGCTGATTATAATGACTTTATTATACCACACTCTCACTCTATAGATTTTTCTCACTTCTGTGATCATCAACAATTGTAATTCTTATACTCAGTGCGCCAATGCTGAACACTCTTCTTTATACTTCTGTTCCCAATATTGTTTCTCTTGCTTTTCCTAATGATTTAACTTTTTGTTACTCATTATAATTATGGAAAAGCGCTGGTGACAAACAACATCCTCGCCTAACGCTTGCCGCGCTGGATTAGCCCAGCGATCTGGGGCGCTGCGGTCATGGACTGTGCGGCTGGTCCCGGCGGAGGTTCGATTCCTCCCTCGGGCATGGCAGTGAGTGTTTGTCCTTAGGATAATTTAGGTTGATTAGTGTGTAAGCTTCGGGAGTGATGACCTTAGCAGTTAAGTCCCATACGATTTCACACCCATTTTTTATCCTATCGCTTTTTCAAATTCTCGTCTCATTTGTTGCTGATCGTCAGTCATTATTATCACTTTCTCTAGGGCACAGTTAATTTATGAGTCTCCTATCCATCCAGTCTCTACCATCTTGTTTTAAAGTCTTCAGAAGTGTACCTGTCAAACGTCTGTGTTAAGCCGAACATAAAATTTTTCTCTTCGCTTTTCGTGTGTCACTCTGGCCACAAATTTACGGGCTTGGCGTATTATATTAATTGTGCGGTAGTTTTTCATGCTTCATTAATTACTGGATCTGAATATGAACATAGCAAGGTCCCGGTTCACTAGGTACTGTTAATACGTGAATAATTCGGCTTAAAAAAAAAAGCCAAGGGAACCTTCCAGTTTTCTTCACGTGGCTCATGTTTTCCCACCCGAAGACGACCGCCAGACATCCCTGAAATATGTTCATTATTCAATTAAATTCTTTGAGTCTACCCTCGTATCATATTTGCGACCGGTTTCCTTTCTAAACGTTGGTCTACCCATTTCCCTAGTAACTAGACACAGATATGCTGTACGGTTTGTTGCAGGTGAGTTATCCGTCAGCGACACCGTGGTCTTTCAAGTGTGACGTCCCAGAATTTTGTAAATACAGTATACAGCTCTTGTATTATGGATTACTGGTGGGCTTCGGTTATCCGTGCAGCGCATTTATTCACATTATCAGGAGCACCCTATACGTAATTATTCACCAAAGAAAAATCACTAAACAGTCGTATATTTTCAGAAGTTGTTATTTTGTTTACATGACCACTTTCAGCATCTCATCAATGCCACCTTCAGGCCCCTATGCACTCCATGTATGGAGAATCATATATATCGTGACAAGCATAACCGGAGCCATCACTGCCTGGTTTCCGTGAATTTTTTATGGTGTGTGTACTTCGAAGACTTGACAATAACAAAGGCATGCAGCGATGTATCTGATTCTCTATACATAGAGTGCCTACGGGCCAGAAGATGGCTTTAATGAGGTGCCGAAACTGGTCGTGTAAATAAAACAACAACTTCTCAAAACATAGGGTTGTTTGGTGATTTATCTTTGGTAAATATCCGACCGGCCGCCGTCCCACAACCAAGATGAATCAACAGAGAACTCAATCTAATTGTATTCAACCAGCGAGAGTTGGCCTATGCCTGAAACAATTCTTGGTACAGATATAGTTGGAAAGGGTGGATGGCTCCAGTACTTGTGCAAGTAACGCCCACAACTCGTGCGTGATCACAGGGAGGCCGCCGCCCACGCTGCGCTGGTGGCGAGAGGACAGCGTGCTGGAGTCCAGGGCGCTGGAGACGGCGTTCCCCAGCGTGCGCGAGCAGATGCTCATCCTGCCGCGGTTGTCGCGCGCAGACCTTCACGCCTCCTTCACTTGCCAGGCCGTCAACAGCGACCTTATCCCGCCCATGACGGCCACCGTGCGTCTCGAGATGAACCGTGAGTACCGGCTGCCAAGACCGTATCACTATTTACTTATTTTATTTATTTACATGTCAAGTTCCGTGACACCAAATTGAGGAGCAAATCTCCAAGTTCATGGAACGTGTCAGTACATGAAATTACAACATAAAAGTAGTAACAGATAAAAATAAATTTTCATGAACCTGAAAAAAGTCAGTCCATAAGTTTAAGTAAACTCTAGCAGCAATAAAATAAGAATAAGCTTAATTTTTCAAGGAACTCCTCGATAGAATAGAAGGAGTGACTCATGAGGAAACTCTTCAGTTTCGATTTGAAAGCATGTGGATTACTGCTAAGATTTTTGAATTCGAGTGGCAGCTTATTGAAAATGGATGCAGCAGTATACTGCACACCTTTTTGTACAAGAGTTGAGGAAGTCCGATCCAAATGCACGTTTGATTTCTGCCGAGTATTAACCAAATGAAAGCTGCTTATTCTTGGGAATAAACTAATATTGGTAACAAGAAACGACAATAAGGAATATACATATTGAGAGGCCTGTGTCAGAATACCCAGACTCATGAACTGAGGTCGACAAGAGGTTCTTGAACTTACTGTATCTTCTTCTTCCTTTGCTCCCCATGGATTAGGCTATAACCTGTCCTGGCTTCATGTGTGACCATCGTGTCTTTGGACTTTCTGGATATCTTCTTCTCTCCGGCCTGTACGGGAGGTGGACAAATTTATGGAAACACCAAAAACACATCATATTACCATCCCTAATATCGTGCAGGAAAACCGTTGCTATTCAAAGCAGCACCCAGACGTCTCAGAATGGATAAATGCAGCGACTGTATGGCATCCTAGGGAATCTATGCAATTCTTCCAGCAATAAAGTGGCAAATTCAGTTACCGATGATGGAACTGGATAGAAACCACACAACCTTCTCTCCAGAGAAGACCACAAAGTCACAATAATATTGAGACCTGGTAATTGTGGTGGCCAGGGGAGTTGCGACAATTCATCGTCGTAGTCACAAAACCAGACTTGAACTACGCGAGCTGTGAGAACGTAGGGTTACCACTGCGAAACAAACATTCTACATTGGAAGTACCAGATCATCCAAAAGGTCACATGATCCTTGGATGTAATGCGACCTTGCACAGTAACCATGTGTCCTCTGAAATATCACAATATAGCTTCCCATCACCAAACCCTCGCTGTATTGCACTGGTGGGACGTACGTTTGACCAGAAATTGGAAACAGTGTCCAACGAGACTCGTATGACCAAATGAGTTTCTTCCAAAACTCCGTAGTGCAGCTTGTATGGTTTCGGCGCTATGTTTTCCCGTTACGGGCATTTGCATTACAGACTCATAGAGTACAGACTCATAGAAAAAAGCAGCCATGTTCACTATTTTATAGAACGCTACTAGTTTTTCTTTTCCAGTTTTGATTTTTAGGCTTTTATTTATTGAACTTAATTATTCCTGGAACGTGGGTAATTTTTTTAACAAAATCCTTTTGATACCAATAACTGACTTATGTTCCTAAGTAATTACAACCCGTGACTTCTTACAATAAAGTATTACTGATTAAAATTTCGGTTCTAACAGTATAATTATGTTTGAAGGCCAGTGTCTCTGTTTTAATAATAGTACTGTTAAAATTATAATCCCCACGTAACTTTCTTCTGTTGTAACCTCGACGATTGATACGTTATACAATAGCGCTAAATTCCTTTTTGTCCTTTGCACCTCGTCTTTAGTTTTATTTATAATAATCTCATCATCAGCAAACAGCATCGTGTTAAGCGTAAACTTTCGTGCAATGCAAGTAACTCCCTTAATTCTAAACATCCACTCTCTAATCAGACCATGTATATAAATTGTAAACAACATACGAGACAAGCTACAACCCTACCTTTCACGTTGGTTTGTGTGTATCTTTTTACTACACCTTCCACTTCTGGGCACAATTCCACATAATTTTTCCCTGCTTATTCTGTCGAATGCTTCTACATAAACAAAAACAGCTATGTGAGTTTCAAAGTTTTATTCCTTTTACATTCCTGATTTCTGCTTAACTGTAAATGTGGCAACTGTACAGAATCGCCCCTTTCTAAAGCTATTTTGTTCTTCTAATGATAAAATGTCTGTGATGGCTCGCGCTTTTTTACTTAATGTTCTTACGTATGCTTCATATCCTATATTCGAAACACTTATTCCACTGAAAATTGCACACCTGTTTCTAGAACATTTTTTAAATGTAGGCATAACTAGACTGCGAACAGGATCTTGAAATCTTACATCTCTTAATTAAATTCAGAATTCTCTGATTTAATATTGGGCCCTCATATGTCCATAATTCTGCATTTAGTCCTTCTCCTGTAACGTTCTTATTATTAATTTGATCCAATTTTTAATCCCTTGAAGGTAACGTGGTCTATACTCACAAAAATAGGCTCATTGGTTTCGTCTTTTTTTGTGGGGCTTAGTAACTCACAAATTTCTAAAATTTTATAGCCATTTTTACGGCATCATTTGTCTTTTGAGTTTTGTTCTTGTGGGGATCCACAGCCTCAATATATTATAAGAATGAGACCAAACGACGGTTAGAACTTAAATAGTGGCAAATATTTATTCACAACCGATACAAAAGAGTTACATGTTTGCACAATTTACTGTCCTTCAAAGTAGTCACCAGCGTTGCGTAGAACTCGTTACCAGCGATGTGGAAGGCGTAGTATACCGTTGTACCGTTGTATCGGTTATGAATAAATAGTTGCCTAAGTTCCGACCGTCGTAGTGTACACAGACTGTGACCTACTTATTATCTGTGATATTAGCTGATTTAGATCGTCTGTCATTCTGAAGCAGTAGTCGCGAACCTCAAACATCAATCTCGAGCAGAAAAATGGGGAATTAGAACATCTCAGTAGCTAGTCAGAAGCTCTCCAGGACGACAAGGAGCAGGTAATGGGTCAATTTCACTAAGTTAAAATTAATCAGAGAGTACCCTCTTCTTCTGTAAATCCTGCAATAGCAAATTTAAAAACACCTTTTTCTGGCTAAAAATGCTGAACGTAAATGTATTTGTCAGTGACGTCTTAGCTTCGGCCAATCTCGGTGGTTGGTCTGACGAAACATGCCTTCATATATACAACTAGTAACTGATTTCGGTAGCTGAAGCGTATGTCACGTGCCGTGAACCGTTACGTGATGCACAGTCGACTGAATAGTTAGCTGAGGTGTTACTGAAGTGATATCAAAAACAGAACAGGATTCCTGTTAAAATATTCTTGAGTTTTAATCCTCGGAAAGTGGTTAACTTCCCCCGAGCTTTCGTCAGAGATCTCTTCTACCGTTGTCAACTACTTGACAATGTCAGAGGAGATTTCTGCCGAAAGCTCGTGCGCATTTAACCACTTGACTCCGTTTGAAACCCGAGAGTATTTCATTAATGCATATCGATGCTCCTGGCAACGATGAGTCTTGCCGACTGGCGAGTCGGACGTCGGAGAGCGCCATAAATACTGTGTAAAGTGGGTTTGGTCGAGTTTACATGTGGTCAGCCGAGATAATTTTTGTCAGAGATAAAACTTAACCATCGATTGTCATCTGCCAAGGATAAAATAACTATTGATTATCATCTGTCAAGGACAAAAACTTATTTAAAGATTCTACAAAGCCACTGTCCCTAGATCTCAGAATTTCATGGTTTCTTCCTTTCTGGTCAAATTACCACTGCCCTTAAATATTTTGTTAGCTTGTTCATATAGTCATACCGAGCGAGGTAGCGCAATGGTTAGCACACTGGACTCGCATTCGGGAGGCCATCCTGATTTAAGTTTCCCGTGATTTTTCTAAATCACTTCAGGCAAATGTCGGGAGGATTCTTTTGAAACGGCACCGCCGATTTCCTTCCTTTTCTTTGTATGTCCATCCTTTTTACTGGAGTTCATGGGGACCACGGCCGTTCACAATTGTAAGAATTTGAAACACCTACAATCTGATTGTGCAGCTACTAGTTTCGGCGCTTCAGTGCGCCAGCCATCTTCAGTCCTTAGTTGATGCTGAAGTTTCAATCACGATCCATATATACTCTGCATCAGTAGCCAGCATAACTGTCTTATGCAGACTCTCTGTAACTGTGATGTCAGCACTCAAAACATCAACTGTCAAGTCGGCAGTTGATGGTTGCAGTGGTGACATCTTAGTTACAGATAGTCTGCGTGAACCAATTATGTTGGTCGCTGATGCAGTGTATATACGGACGAATCTAGCTTCACTCAACCTCCACAACATCCATTACTGATGAGAACAAAACTCGCATGTCATCCGTCAATATGGCTTTCGGGAACACTTTGGCATACATCTGTGGGCTGGAATCGTGGGAAGAGTGCTTTTGGCCCCATACTTATTCCCAGTCAATCTGAATGCGCCCATTTATCGTATACGTTGCCAGGCGAACCAGAAAACATTTCACTTGGTGTTCGGTGACAGCTAAGGCTGATCATTATGGTGCACCACTACACACTGGAATGAATGTGCATAATTTTTAAATGATGCGTTTCCATGGAAACAGATTGATCGAGGAGGTCCCATGTTTTGGCCTCCACATTCCACCGACCTTAATCAAAGAGGTTTTATCTGTGCGGACACGTAAAGAAAAAAAATTGTTCCCACTAATGGATGTACACGATTTTATAGCTCGTGTGCATGCCGCTTCAGCAAAACTGGATGCCGCTGCGTTGCGTAGGGTCCAGCAAAGTACGATCGAACGAGTGACGAAGTGAAACTTCTTGGCAGATTAAAACTGTGTGCCAAGTAGTTTCATATCAGCGCACAGTCCGCTGCAGAGTGAAAATTTCACTCTCGAGTGACGAAGTGTTTGCAAATGCAAGGTGGTCGCTTTCAAAATCTTCTCTAAAGTGAACATTGCTCGTACATGTACATACCGGCTCTGTGTAGACTAGCCTGGACGTCAAAATACAGAATGGAATTATTGTGCGTAGCATAATGTCAGTCTAGTGTAGCCTACTTGTGTGTGTGTGTTTTACCGTATCTCGTCCGATACAGAAGAGGTTACTGTATTCACTGTTATTTTACGTTAGCTTCATTTGTGTCATGGACGAAACATAGTGACCGTTTACGTCTGTAAGAATATCATGGTATGTCTTAATATTAAAATAAATCTAACAGTGACAGGGAGAAACACGCAAGATATAGCATTGTGAATGTGCGTATTGGATACAGTATGATGCTTTACCCACAAAAAGAATAGTGCAAAAGCGACTCGTACATGTCATTGCCTCGTCTCACTGAGCGAATGGAACAGTTAGTTTAGAGTTCATATTACCTGTTTTTTGGCCATGTGGCGTGCAGTTACAGCGTTGCCAGAACCTCGTTTTTTGAATCGAATTTCTAGTAAACCTGTTGGTGGGACTAGGTTTTGCTAGATACACTTTTGTCTTAAATTGGGATGAAGTATCGCATGCCAACCCCCAAGTACGACATTTTTTTTCTTCACGTCGTTCTCAGCTTTGCCGCAGCCGTCGGGTGAACTGGGAGCTGGAAGGAGACGACATTTCAAAATAAAGTGGGTTATTTTGGCTACAAGAACATCAGAATCGAAATGCAAAAAGATTCACAAAGTAATAACTGGGAACGATCCTTAGCTTAATTAAATGTAACATACTACACATAAGTAGAGGGAAATATCCATTAGTTTTCGATTACGTGGTTGGCGATACCTTTTTGTAAACAGTAACAATCGTCGTTTCTTATAGCAACAGGCCACAGCAACCTAAAATGAAATATCCCTTGAACTCAGCTTTGTGTTCATCTTATGCGAACGAGTTATACACATGATGGCTGCTACGCGTGACCCTATAAAGAAGTTGGATGTGATTCTGATGACGATTGCTTACTAGATGAAGCGGGTAAACTATTATCTATGCTACAGAGTCAGCACTACTGAAGATTTTAAAAGTACAGTCTGTAGTTCACCCTTATCAGATCCGTTCACATGGCAAATAAAATCCCCTACTTACCAATAATAAGTCTGTAAATACAGAAAAGGAAGCATCGTCTCTGTGCACTACCTACTTAGGGCGTGGTGATCACTGTTTCAGATTTTTGCCATCTCTAGAATTACGGACATGCAGAGCTGAAAACTACCCGCCGTTGAGGGCGGATTTGTGCAAATGGTCACCAAACTGGTTTAAACTGTTACAGCACAGCTTACAAGTGTTACAAAGTTATATCAACAAACCAGTTTAATTCGCCCACTGTTAGCGATGTAAAACAAAATAAACTCTATGGCCAATATTGTAGCACACGTACCTTGTACACAGACTAAAGTGCAACAGGATTATGTCAGCAAAACCCTCGTGTCAATTTGTACTACGTAAATAAACAGAATAGCTACGATTGTATTCCTCCAGTCTTCGAAATACAATTTTATGGCAGTAGGCCTAATGTCGTCATCTTATTTATAGTGTTATTTTTATACTGCACTAACATATGAACATGGTTGTTAAGTATTATTTTCTGATACGACAACATTTCCTCTATCTGTTGTAATCGAAGAGTGAAAATGTCAAACGTCCCAACGTCTCAACGTCACAAACACTTTAAGTGCTGTTGGGTTTCCTGTACCCTGCTGCATGTCCCAAGATTTGTTCCAGTTGCCACATCATGGAGGAAATCGTGCAAACATTCATTACTGGTCTTTGCGTCAAGCAGTCCTTTCGTATGCAGTTGTAAGTGCCTCGTGTCAATGTCTTTTATTCGCAAGATTTGTGTAAGATTGTTTAGTCAGTAAAGCTATGAACACATTCCACGTAACTATAAGGCATACAGTTGATTTTAAAAATGCTGGTGGAACATTGTTCTCAACGCAGGTGTATAATATCTCCAAATTTAGTAAGATCAAAGTGTCTCACACTACCGCGTTTTTAATAGCTATTGAGAAATTCTCGCTCTGAAAGAGAAGAACAGAAAAATGTGTCCGAAAGACCATTGCTGATCTATGTCTTGCCATACTTCATCGGAAGACGGAGCCATTTTTTCAGTTGCGGAACAGAAAGGCCAGTTGAAGATGCTGACATTCCATTTACAATAGCACAGTGAGTTCTAGAGTAAACTTCGTAGTATGTGGTCACAAGAATCTCGTTGTGTAAGAAACAAAATACACTGAGAGCTTTCTTCACTTAAATTTTGTAATTCCCTTCAAAAAAATTTGGATATGACTAGTTCTTGTTGTCTACAGTTTTATTACTTAAAATATTTCCGCAGTGTTTCTGTGATTGTAGTATCACAAGCAAAACTTATTGTCTCAGTCTTAATGGCATTTTGAAACACAAATTTTAGAATGTTCGTAGTAAATCATTCCTTTGCAGATTTGTCGCATTACTTTATTGCCGTGATGATGTGAGCAGCATAATTCTGAGGTATCAGAATACCTTCTCATTTTTCTGGGTACAAATAAGTTACCGGTATTTACAAAATGAGATACATTATTTTAAGATTCTTCTGACAAATGTGAGATTTGGAACTTACAATTGGCATCTCCATTAATCAGTTTTTCTTGCTTCTCCACTATTGGCCTATTTCGTATATGATGCCACTATAGTCACATAATAGCTAAAATTTGCACACACGAGTGTAATAAAAATAATTACAGACGATAATTTGAAGTAAGGTCTTATGGAACCAAACTGCTGAGGTCATTGGTCCCTAAGCCTACACACTGCTTAATCTAACTTAAACTAATGTAGGCTATGGACAACAAACACAGGATTCGAACCTCCGACTGGGGAAACCGCACCGACCGTGCCAGGCGCCCTAGACCGTGCGGCTACCCCGCGCGGCAGTTACAGACGAGGATGGAAATGTCGTCATGTTAGAAATTCTGATGAACTGCTGTAGCTGCGTGAAGGAAATTAAGTTTCATCTTGATGTCAGAACTGGTAACGGTTAATTTTCTCCAGTAATACAGGACTTTGCAGGGCAGTTGATAGCGGGGCAGCCCCGGGCATGTGCAACATATACTGTATACGAAAGGCATTCAATAAATAATCCAATGTACTTTTTCTCCGCCAATTTCGATTGAAAAACTAATGACTTTGTTGTGGGGCATTGTGGAAATTTGCCGTTTCAGCCCCTACAGTTTCACAAGGTTCCGATACGTGGATTCGTTATAAGTAGCCGACAAAATATCTTCCGCAACGGAGGTGTATTCCAAAGAGAGAGCTTTATTTGGACAAAACCGGAGCATTGCAGATATTCATAGCACAGAATGTGTACGAAGATTAAGCAGTGAACAAAAGCACGTTGAGCGGTAGGACGAGCCGTCCCTCATCATCGCAACAAGGTCGCGCAAACTTGTTCCACTTCGCGCCTGCCGGCTGGCCGCGCACGGCTGTGACACCTGCAGTGCTGGAACGTGTGGACACTCTCATTCGAGGTGATGGACGGATCACAATTAAACCTAAGGATTCACGCAAGTCCGCATACGAGACCGGAGATCACTAAACTTCATTAGACTGCTCTTCCGAGTTCATCCAACAGCACGTATCTCGCACCTCCCGGCTTCCATCTGTTTGTCCCAATGAATGATGCATTCCACGGGAAGCAGTACGCGAATGATGAGAAGGTTGCTGATGTCGCAAGACGTTGGCTCTGACGTTGACCAGTAGTGAAATTCCGAATAAAACCAACTGTTTTCATAAAAAAAGTGTGCTGCATTTCGTACTGAACGCCTCTCTTAGTTAAATCGTTGGGCTTTTCTCCTCAATCACCTTTTGTGAGTAGCAATGGAAATGGTGGACATGATAGAGCTGCGAGAAGCACCCTTCCCCACTAACTACAACCTGCCTTGCTGAGTGTAGCTGCGTGCTGGAGTAGTGTTCTAGTTTACCGTGTCTGTTCGACGAGAGTCTGCATCGTAGTGTGTGTGTGTTTTGTTCCGACAGTGCGGGTGACCAACGTCCGACTTGAGCCACCAGAGGAGCCGCTGTCGGCCGGTCGCGCGCACAGCATAGAGTGCCGAGCCGAGGGGTCCAGGCCGTCTGCTCTCATCACCTGGTGGCTGGGGGATCGACCCTTGCCCGACACTCTCTCCTTCCAGCAGGTACGGGCCACATTCCAGCGTGTCAGTGTAGATAGTCTGACTATAATTACTTATTACTTACAATTTGATATCTCCATTGAAAGCCCTCAACGGCCCTCAGCAGTGCCGTTGCTAGTGCGCCAAAAGGAAGCGTCAGTTCACTGGCAGTTTCTCCATACTCTGTTTACAGTAAGTTCAATCCTAAAGTAAATCAACACCCGCCCAGCAAACTAAGGGAACGGTCGTCGTGGGCAGTGAACAAACGCCTACGCCTGTTGGAAATCGGCTTCTTATTCTAGTGTGAATGACACAATAAGACACGCTGTTTTTGCCTCTCCAATTTTACCATAACCAGTTTTCTTCTGGCAAATAGCAAAACTCATCTATTACTTTTAGTGCCAAATCAAATGGCTCGAAGCACTATGGGAATTAACATCTGAGGTCATCAGTCCCCTAGAACTTAGAACTACTTAAACCTAACTAATATAAGGTCACCATACACGGCCATTCCTGAGGCAGGATTTGAACCTGCGACCGTAGCGGTCGCGCGATTCCAGACTGAAGCGCCTAGAACCGCTCGGACACTGCAGCCGGCCTTTCAGTGCCATTTTCTAATCTAATCCCATCAGCATTGCCTGTTTTAATTCGACTTCATTCCATTACCCTTGGTTTACTTTGTTGATGCTGGTTTTATAATCTCAAGACTGGCGATTCTATCTCACTACCCTTCCAAGTATCGGTAGAATATCACTGGCAAACCCTAAACATTTTAATTCTTCTGCCCCGATCATTCATTTCCCTTTCAAACTGCTCCATGGTTTCCTTTACAGCCTGTTGAATGTACAGACTGAACAGTGGATGAGCTGCACCGTTGGCACATTCTCTTCTCATTCTCAACTACCGCTTCCCGTTCACTGATAACTGCAGACTTATTCCTCCTTTTTGTTTTGAGTCGTAAGTCTGACTGGTTTGATGCGGCTTGCCACGAATTTCTCTCTTGTGTTAATCCCTTCACCTCAGAGTAGCACTTGCAATCTTCGTACTAAATTATCTGCTGGATGTATTCCAAACTCTGTCTTCCTCTACAGTTTTTACCCTCTACAGCTCCCTCTAGTACTATGGAAGTCAGTCACTCGCTGATGTCTTAACAGATGGCCTATCATCCTGTCTCTTTTCCTTGTTAGTGTTTTCCACATATTCCTTTCCTCTCCGGTTTTGCGTGGCACCTCCTCGTTCCTTACCTTATCAATCCATCAAATTTTCAACCTTTGTCTGTTGCACCACATCTCAAATGCTTCGATTCTCTTCTGTTCCGGCCATCCCACAGTCCATTTTTCACTACCTTGCAATGCTGCACTCGTAACGCATATCATTGGAAATATCTTCCTCAAATTAAGGCTTATGTTTGATACCAGCAGACTTCTCTTGGCCAGGGATGCCCATTTTCCCCTTGCTAGTATGCTTTTGATGTCCTCCTTGTTCCGTCCGTCATTGGTTACTAAGCTGTCTAGGTAGAAGAATCCCTTAACTCCATCTGCTTCGTGACCGTCAGTCCTGACGTTAAGTTACTCGTTGTTCTCATTTCTGCTACTTGTCATTACTTTTTCTTTCTTCGATTTACTGTCAATCGATATTCTGTTTTCATTAGACTATCCATGCCATTCAGCAGATCATGTAATTCTTCTTCACACTCACACAGGATAGCAGTGTCATCAGTGAATCGCATCAGTGATGTCCCTTCTCCTTGAATTTTATTTCCATCAATGCTTCTTCGATGTATAGATTGAACAGTAGGCATGAAAGACTACATCCCTGTCTTACACCGTTTTCCATGCAAGCGGTTCGTTCTTGGTGGTCCGCTCTTACTATTCCTTCTAGGTTTTTGTACATTTTGTGTATTACCCGTCTCTTCCTATAGCTGAAGCCTATTTCTCACGGAATTGCGAACATCTTGCACCATTTTACATTGTCGAACGCATTATCTAGGTCGAGAAATCTTATAAACCTTTCTTTACATTTTGTTATCCTTGCTTCCATTACCAACACCAACGTTAGAATTGCCTCTCAGGTGCCTTTACCTTTCCTAAAGCCAAACTGATCGTCATCTAACATCCTCAATTTTCTTTTCATTTTTTGTGTATATTATTCTTGCCGGCAACTTGGATGCATGAGCTGTTAAGCTGATTGTGTGTTAATTCTCGCACTTGTCAGCTCATGCGTTCTTCGGAATTGTGTGGATGATATTTTTCCGAAAGTCAGACGGTATACTGCCAGACTCATACATGCTACACACTAACGTGAATAGGCTATTTGTTGCCACTTCCCCTAACGATTTTATAAATTCTAATGGAATGTTATCGATCCCTTCTGCGTTATTTGATCTTAAGTCCACCAAAGCTCTCTTAAATTCTGATTCTAATACTGGATCCCCTATCTCTTCTAAATCGACTCCTTTTCCTCCTTCTATCACATCAGACAAATCTTCACCCTCATAGAGGCCTTCAATGAACTCTTTCCACCTATCCGCTCTCTCCACTGCATTTAGCAATGGAATTCCGGTTGCACTCTTAATGTTACCACCCTTCCTTTACTGAACGTTGTTTTGACTTTCGTATAAGCTGACTCAGACGTTCTGACTGTTATTTCTTTTTCGATTTCTTCATTTTTCATACAGCCTTTTCTTCTTACCTTCCCTGCACTTCATATTTATTTCATTCCTCAACGACTTCTCTCTGTATTCCTGAATTTGTCTGAACATGTTAGTACTTTCTTCTTTCATCGATCAGCTGAAATATTTCTTCTATTATCCGTGGTTTCTTCGCATTTACCTTGTTTGTAGCAATGTTTTCCCTTTCAGCTTCTGTGATGGCCCTTTTTAGAGACGTCCATTTCTCTTTAACTGTTCTGCCTAGTGGACTATTCTTTATTGCTGTGTCTACAGCCTTAGAGAATTTCAAGAGTATCTGGTCTTTCATTAGTACTTCCGTATTCCACTTCTTTGCGTATTGATTCTTCCTGACTAATGTCTTGAACTTCAGCCTACTCTTCATCACTACTATATTGTGATCTGAGTCTATATCTGCTCCTGGGTACACGTTACATTCGAATATCTGAATTCCGAATCTCTGTCTGACCATGATATAATCTAATTGAAATCTTTCTGTCTCACCCGGCCTTTTCCAAGTATACCTCCTCCTCCGGTGATTCTTGAATAGAGTATTCGCTATTACTAGCTGAAATTTATTACAGGAGTCAATTGGTCTTTGTCATCTCTCATTCTTTGTCCCAAGCCCATGTTCTCCTGTAACCTTTTCTTCTACGCCTTCCCCTACAACTGTTTTCCGGTCCCCCATGACTATTTTCAACTCCTTTCGCGTATTGTATTGCCCATTCAATATCGTCATATACTTTCTCCATCTCTTCGTCTTCAGCTTGCGACGTCGGCATGTATATCCAAACTATTGTTGTCGCTGTTGGTTTACTTTATATTCTGATAAGAATAAACCATCACAGAACTGTTGACAGTAACGCACTCTCTGACCTATCATCCTATTCATAATTAATCCTTCTCCCGTTATACCATTTTCTGCTGCTGTTGATATTACCCTATACTCATCTGCAAGGAATCCTTGTTTTCTTTCAGTTTCACTATCTGACCCCTACTGTATCAAGATTGATCCTTTGCAGTTCCCTTTTCAGATTTCTAGCTACCCCATCACTCTGAAACTTCTGAGATACGCCCCGACTATTAGAACGTCATCCTTTCGTTGGTTATTCAATCTTTTTCTCGTGGTAACCTCCTCCTTGATAATACCCTTACGGAGATCCGAATGGGGGAGTATTCTGGAATCTTTTGCCAATGGAGACACCATCATGACACTATTTTCAATCACAGACCACATGCCCTGTGGATTCACGTTATATGTCTTTAATGCCGTGGTTTCCATTGCCTTCTGCATCCTCATGCCGTTGATCACTGCTGAGTCTTCTGCCGTTAGGGGAAGTTTCCCACCCCAAGGGCAAGAGAGTGCCCCAAACCTGACAAGGCCGTTGGCAGAATGAGTGTGACTTCTTAATGTCCGATGTCTTCGGCCGCCAGTGCTGATTACTAATCAAAATTTAAGCGGTGGGGGGTATCGAACGCGGAACCGACGATGTTTTTATTATGAATGAAAGATGCTACCTCTACACCAAGGCTCACAGCTTATCTCATTTACTAATTGTGAATAACCTTTGGCTTCCTGTATTTTATCCTTACTACCACAAAAATTTCAGACAATCCAATAAATATTGTAAAACGTTTTCTCTAAATCTCCAACGGCTACAAACGTAAATTTGCCTGTCGTCAACCTATCTTCTATGATAAGTAGCATGGTCATTATTGCCTCATGTGTTCTCACATCTCTCCGGGACCCAAAGTGATGTTCCTTGAGGTCGGCTTCAAGCAATTATTCCGCGCTCCTTTAGTAAGAATGGTGAATGGCTCTGAGCACTATGGGACTTAACAGCTGTGATCATCAGTCCCCTAGAACTTAGAACTACTTAAACCTAACTAACCTAAGGACATCACACACATCCATGCCAGATGCAGGATTCGAACCTGCGACCGTAGCAGTCGCACGGTCCCGGACTGCGCGCCTAGAACAGCGAGACCACCGCGGCCGGCTTTAGTAAGACATCTAACCTATCCGTGATCATGTTCTACGTGTCGGAACCTCGCCATACACGGCCAATGCTCTTACCTATAGAAGAATGCCGGCACGTCTCCTGAGCCGTCAGCACAGGTTCCATTTTGCCAACCTTCTCTTACTTTCAAAACTACAAGGAAGCTCTCCTGTAAATCTTTCTGGACTTGCGCTCCTAGAAGGAATTATATTGCCGAGAAATGGGTTAAGATCGCTACAGATCCTACAATTTGTCAGAAACGATGGAAAGGACGCGACATGAGGGCGATTGTGACACGCATCAGAAAAATATCTTTTTTATAAAAGATTATCCATCTTATAAATTTTGGTAATAGCTGTTAACAAATATCTCTTTTCTACAAACACATTTCTTGCTATTGACGGTCTGAATTTTATACCCACTCTACTCGGCCGTCGTCATTATGTTGCTGCCCATTTCATATACTGCTTTTAATTCATCTTTTCCTAATCTTATTCCGACAGCATCACCTTATTTAATTCGACTACATTTCGTTACACTTGTTTCAGCTTTGTTAATATTCAGTTTAGAATCTCTTCTCAAGACACTCTCCATTGACTTCAACTCATTTCCCAGATATTCTGCCGACTCTGACATAATTTCCGTGCCCACGGCGAACATCCAAGTTCTTATTTCTTCACCCTGAACCATAATTTGTTCTCCAAAATACTTAATAGCACGGGAATGGGCTACAAGGTTGCCTCACTTCCTACTTGACTACCGCTTCCCTTTCGTGCCTTTCGGCTTTTAAAACTGCGGTATGCTTTACGGAAGAGCTATAGACCCATTCGCTCCATTAATTTTATCCCGGATACCTTCAGAATTCCGAAGACGATTTTTTAGTCAACACTGTTACAAGCTTCTGCTGGTTTCCTCCACGTGTACAAACTTCTTTCATGATTCGTATGTGAGATGTTTGTAAGGATTAAATTGGGATATGTGTAAGACACTACCAGGCTTTTTCTCCATTGATTTCCTTCGCCGAGACAATTTCTCCTACTGTTTCCTCTTCTCTTGCTTGTCCTAATATTAAATGTCGTTCCTCCATTACAATTAAATTTGCGTCTATCTTAACGATCTGAATATAATGACTTCATTTCGTCGTACATAATTTGAGACTTCTCATACCTGCGAAGCTAGTAGGAATACAAACGTGTTATATTATGGTGGATGTTGACTTTGTGTCTACCGTCGCTGTGGTATTGAGTTCGTTACGCTATCCATAGTAGCCTTATGGCACTGAAAAGTTAGAGGAGCCGTTTGTTAGCAGTGATTGTTATTTATTGGAAGATTTTGATGATGATGATGATGATGATGATGAAGGTAATGATGGTGGCGAGAAACAACCATTTTCTGCGATAATAATAACAAGAAAGATGTTCGAAACAAAACTAAAGGAGACCTTTGACTAACAACTTTAACATGTGGCACAACATATAAATAGTTGAATCAATGGAATTCAGGTGCACATCATCCGATGTAACTTCTGAAGAGAGAACATTTGACCAAATTCTGTCGCTACGGTACTGTAAATTCATACATACCTTTAGTTATCCGTACAATAGGTGCCAGCCTAACCTCTACAAAGTGTGCTGTCCGAATACAGCAACTATAAAGTTTTCAACCGGAGACGCAGGGTAATCGATTGTCTTCAAAATAATTATTTATCCGGCACAGTCACATTGAATTCAGTACAAATACCGCAAACTGCAACCACGCAGGTTTTCAAAATTAGTTTATTCCATTAACTTGTTTTCGAAACTTTTCAGGGTTATCTTCAGACGGACCGGATTTCCATCTGTGATTTCCATATCGTGACGGGTACAGCCTTGCGACAGCATGGGTGCCTTTGTAATTGATATCCACGTGGCAGTTTCCATTGTGATTGACAACTAGCCACAGATCACTCACTTTTCATTGGAAGACAAATACACACCCACTGCCGAGATAGATTTACAGTTTCAATGGAAATGGTCGGTTTCGGCGGTGTTGGCAATCCTCAGCACTGTCAATGTGGTTTCCGCAGAAATGAGACTAAACCAGGACATGTGTTTTAAGATTTGAGGACAACTGATGGCGGTCGAACCTGAGTGTTTCATGTTATTACGATTGTATCGAACAATACATTACATTTGTAAGTTCGCAGGGTGAAAATTATTTGTTCACAGGACTGATATTGTCAGCAGTGTCAGCTGACTTTGATAGAAACCGCTAGAATTTGGAAGAAACGTCTGATTGTAATAGGACTCTGTGAAAGTACTCTCTGGCAGTACTGCTTTCGACGGTTCTAACGGCAGTGGGACGCTTTCCTCAGCAGACGCGCACTTCAGCTATCTGCAGGTTGCCCGCTCGCTGTCTTCCTTCCCTTTATCCCTTAGCGCAGACACACGAACAAAGCCCGTATTTCGACAGAAAAGCACGCGGCCCACTTCTCAACTAAAAGCTTCCTTTTGAGGCAGAGCCAGAAGAGGCGCACAGAAGGCGATCAGACAGCGCCGTAGCAGCTGCACACGGAGTGACCGTGTCCCTTCCTCACTTTGCGTTTTCAACTTCTCTTGCCGATGCTACAAAAGTTTCAATTCTACGTCCCTTATTAAAAAGTGTATTACTGCCAACGGATTCATTAAATAATAACAAGGATCTTCAAGACGCAATACTAAACGAGTTCTTTCCCCGTAATAGCTCGTCCTTCAGTCTCTCTGGACACTGGTTGCTACTACGGCACTTGATAAAGTTTTCCGCCGGTGGGTAACACTCTATTAGAATTAATATTCCAATTACAAAGTATTCCATGAATACACTATTACGCAACTCGACGTAAATTTGCAAATACTATGTGATTAACTCTTGTAAAAACTTGGTAATGAATATCTGCAACAAGTTTATAGGCAGCCGTAACAGAGGTTGCGAACACTTGTTACCTGTTATCTCTAACGGACAGTGCAATGTGAGACAGTACATAACATTGAGACTTTTTTTGAGTCCTGGAAATTTCTCTGGTCGTTACAAGGACTACCTGTGAAAATTACGTGCTGTCCTCTTTGATTTATGTTAGCTGAGCAAACAAAAAAATGTGCTTTACATGTAACTGATGAAAGCCACTTTCTCAGCAAGCTCTAATGAAATGACCTCTGACTAAATTTATGAGGCGAACAGTTACCATTTGCAAGCCCGAAAATTAAGGGGCTACAAAGATGTAGCTCTTAGCGTAACGGTGGTCGCCCTCTAGACTCATCTGCTTAATACACATTTTTGTGTACTCTGAAACGGCCCTGAACTTTACCCAAGCGCAAAACCGCTAATTTCTTAGCAACAAAACGAGACTGTATCTGAAAATTAGGTGCGTGTGCTGGCTGCACTGCTACGTTTACACTGTCCAGGCACGTTAATGCCACCACCTGTCAAAGCCTGCATGGTCACCGGATCGCTGCGAGATGTGCTCGAAGAGAGTCAATGAGGCTCTGGAAGGTAATGAAGGGGATAATGAGCCGGTGCTGTGGACTGCAGCCCTCGGTTTCTGGGTTGAAGATCCACGGTGCGTACAGTCCGATCGAGCTGGTCCCACAGATTGATTGCCCATTAGGTTTACATCCAGAATGTTTGGTGGACAGAGGAGTACGGTCAACTTACCCTGAACAAAGTGAAGAGACTGCACAGAAATACACACTAAAAAAAATTTTAAAAATGGCTCCACGATGCAATTATGCTAATGGAACAGTAATCGGTAGATGTGATGTACATATCCAGACAAAAAAATTTATTACAATTTCAGGAAAAGTGGATGATTTACTCAGGAGACAGATTGTTTCGAACTAAGTCCCTGTGAAGGCAGTTATTCGGCTTTCCATTGATTGACAGATTCCGGGATGTTCTCCTGAGGAATTTGGTGCCAAATTCGTCAAAATCTCGAGCTGCTTGGAAGGTCGTGCCAATAACGTTCCAAACGTTCTTATTTGGAGGGAGATCTGGCGACCTTGTTGTTTAAGAGAGGGTTTGACAAGTGCTAGACTCTCACTGTGTGCTGGTGGACATTATCTTGCTGAAATGAAATCCCAGGTGGCTTGCCATGAAGAGCAATAAAACGGGGCAGAGAATGTAGTCGAAGTACCACTGTTCTTTAATGGTGCCGCATATGAAAGCCAAAGAGGTCCTGCTGTCAAATGAAATGGCACCCTCAGACCAATCATTCCTGGATGACGGGCTCTATGGGGGGCGACAGTCACGTTGGACTCACACCACCGTCTGGGGCATCTCCAGTCACGTATTTGGCCTGGAATGCAGTTGACTGGAGAAGAATTGTCTTCAGTGGAAAGTCCCACTACGAACTAAGCCCCGATGACCAGCGAAGACGTTTCTGGAGACTCCCGGATGATGATGGTTGGTTGGGTTGTTGTGGGGAGGACACCAGACAGCTAGGTCATCAGTCTCATCGGATTAGGGAAGGACGAGGAAGGAAGTCGGCCGTGCCCTTTCAGAGGAACCATCCAGGCATTTGCCTTGAGGGATTTAGGGAAATCACGGATGATGGTGGGACACTAGACTGTCTCTCACCATACGGCCAGACAACGAGAAGTGGCGGTCTGAGATGCCATTTCATTTCATAGCAGCACCACTGTGGTTATCCGCAGCACCCTTACAGCACAGCTATATGTCGGCGATATTCTACGTTCTGTTTTGTCGCCTTCATGTCAAGCCGTCCTGGGATTACATATCCGCCTGCATACAGCGAGAGTTTCTGCTACTTGTCTCCGTTCTTTCCAAACCCTACCTTGGCCAACCATGTTGCCCGATCTCTCCCCAACTAAGAACGTTTGGAACATCATGGGTAGGACTCTCCAGTCAGTCCGGGAGTTCGACGATCTAGTGTGCCAATTGGACAGAATTTGTCACGACGTCCCTGAGGAGGACTTCCAACAACTCTGTCAACTCAATCAGTTCGAAGCCAAAAAACTGCTTGAATAAGGAACAGAGGTGACCAACGCATTATTGACTTGCTTAGTTTGTAAAGCTCAGTATCTTGAGTAAATCATACAATTTTTCTGAAGCTGTACTCATTTGTTTGTCTGGGCATGCACATCACATCTACCGATTTCCGTTTTTTTCTTTTTTTTGTCATCGAGTGTATTATTGTACAGTCTCTTCTCCTAACGGTTTCTCAAAGATACTGGGGTGCTGCTGTGTGTACCATTCGTTACTAATCAAAAAATAAAGAAGAATAAAGTTATTTCCATTCCATTGGTCAGTCTTCACTGGAAGTTACCAACTGGTTATTCGTTACTTGTAATCAATATGATGATCACGTGTAAAACTGAAATGATTTTAAAGTAGCTCTTTTTGTGGTGTCGCCGCCTGACACCACACTTGCTAGGTGGTAGCTTTAAATCGGCCGCGGTCCATTAGTACATGTCGGACCCGCGTGTCGCCACTGTCAGTAATTGCAGACCGAGCGCCACCACACGGCAGGTCTAGAGAGACGTACTAGGACTCGCCCAGTTGTACGACGACTTTGCTAGCGACTACACTGACGAAGCTTTTCTCTCATTTGCCGAGAGACAGTTAGAATAGCCTTCAGCTAAGTCCATGGCTACGACCTAGCAAGGCGCCATTAACAATTTCTGGAGAGAGTCTCACTTGTATCATCAAGAATGATGTACCACAATGATGGATTAAAGTTAAGTATTACAGAAGCTACGTACTTTTCTTTATAGCATTCATTACGTATCCTGTTTCATACCTCACGCCCATCTGCGTGAATTTAACGCGTGCATTTCGGCTACTTCCGAGTGGCGTGGCTGTCTTGTTACGCCACAACACTTTTCTCAAAGTGAGTGTTGCTCAAACATAATATTAGAAATCTGACTGGTGAGTGTAATTCTTCTTAAGCCTATTTAACATCAAAAACCACACGCGTGAAATTGTTAAGGCCAAAAGAAACCAAAGTTGCTCCTATATGACAAATTCGAACGAATACGGAAGCACAAATCTGACAACAATCTGACAATATCTGTTTCTATTAATATGAAATAATTCATCTACATACGATCATGAACAAGTTAATGAGCACCGGAAAAGTGAATGCATCTTCACGAACGTGGCGCTTTACGGGAACGAAACCTGGCTGCTCATTCACCTTTCCGTTCCCATTTGAATCTGTTCTAACTACTCGAGTCACCTGCAAAAACTGCTTTATTGGTACCGTCGACTCCCAGTTGAAATAAAGATTAGTGCCACGCGTGCGTTTTGGTACTGGGATGTGTAAAGAAGACTTCAGTTCTGTCATCCAAAAAGACGCACCACAATGTCCTGGAGTCAGTTTCAGATCTCAGCAGTTAAATGAAAAACCAAAGCATACAGCCATTTAAAAAATCTAAACAGGGATAAGCTTCGCGACTGAATGACCAACAGTGTTGTTAAGAAGCGATTTAGCTGATATCGACAGACTTTACGTAATGCAATATACACAGTAGTTCATCTAGGGCTGGTAGAGAATGTAATTTTGTAAAAAAAATTTTGACTGATTGATAACAATAGCGAACAGTGAAGACAAACGTTGACAACAAAATCTTAACACCACCAGGACTCGTGGTGTTGAATGAGCTCCCGTTCACCCAAAAATGGGAAAACCACCGAAATTCTCAACGCTTGATTTGTAGTTTTTAAACAAAACTACGCTTGTTTAGGAAGAGCATCCATTCTACATAAAAAATAATTTCGCACAAGTTACAAGCACGCTTTCCGACTCTACATACAAACGTGACCCTGATGGCCGTGCGTTTGTAAGGTCTCAGTGGCAGGAAGTGAGAAGCAGTAAGCTGTGGTCATTGAAAACCATAGTGCAGTGGTCGTCAAATTGCGGCTGACGGGCTGCATGTGGCTCGAAACAAGTGTTAGTGTTGGCCACATTTCTCAGCCGTATTTTATAGTAATATGTTTCTAGTAACTAACAGTGGGATCCAAAAACGTCAAGTGATATTGAGAGCTTCTTAAAAGAGTTTTTTTGTTGCTTAGAAACATACAAAAATACTTAGATACACAGAAATATTTTAAGATGTGCTTAATTTAATTTGACGGTGAATTCGGTCGTCAGCTAGGTAAAGGTTGCCACTTACGTCAGGGGCAGAGTGGTATGTGGCGCGACCACTGCGGGGTTAACAGTAGTGAGACGGGTAATATTTTACTGTTCGGCTTACAGTGCTGACAATCACCCAGCGTGGACAACTGGTATCGATCATCTACTATTGTATAAATGGTCAAACGGAAGTAACATGTATTCGCGACGTGCAGTACAGAGAAGGCAATCTTCAAATGTGGTACATGTTTGGAACAAGTAATATGACATTAAGTTAAGGCTGTTGTTATAAAGTGCAACAGTGAAAGGAGAATATCAAAAATATTTTGTAAATATTTGTAGTCGTGTCTCATATTGGAATTACTGTTATTAATTAAAACAACGCTCTATTATATGTATTGTAACTTACCACTGAATAGTAAGATCGGTCTGTGAAGGTGAGGTAACGTGCCCAGGACGGGTAAAGTGGCCGTTGCACATTTTTTTCTTTTTTTTGCCCTGAACAGTGCTGCTGCCTGCCGAGAACTGGTTACACTAGTTCGGATATACACTGCCAGTGTTGTCAGTGAGAGTGATAGAGGAAGCTTCTTCAGTTACTTCTTAGAAAAAAACGTTTTTGTTTATGGGTCGGTTGATATAAATCATCTATATTATTCTCTTTGAGTCACTTGTATGGAGAGTAGTAAGTTTACAATATCTATGTCTAAACATTGCGTTTCCGTGGCTTTTGGTCTACAAATGTAGGTCCTTGTACTTTACTTCAGTCTCATCGTTTCTTCTGTGCATCACTGTTGCCAACATGGCGTGCGGTGGGAAAAGTGGCCACACTACTCGTTGGGAAAATAAATATTTTAATGCGGTCAGAACTGTTTTAAATCCATTTTGAAAGTAATTCCAGTAAGAGTTACTTACTTCCAAAAAACACACATAATATAACAGATAAAACTGACTTTCAAACCCACATACTTACAAAACTATCTTCTATCCCTTTGTGACAAATTTGAAATTGAATTAATTAAATTATATGACTTAAAATCATCACTGTTCTGCCTTATTTGGCCTGATGCAAAAGTCCGATTGAAATCGGTTTGCTGGAGCCTCGTAGTATTATCTCAGATACTAGGAACAAGCGATGTGGCGCAGTGGTTAGCACAATGGACTCCTATTCGTGAGGACGACGTTTCAAACCCGCTTCCGGCCATCCAGGTTTACGTTTTCCGTGATTTCCCCAGATGGCTCCAGGCAAATGCCTGGATGGTTGCTTTGAAAGCGCACGGCCGATTTCCGTCCCCATACTTGATAAAATTCCAGCTTGCGCTCCATCTCTAATGACCTCGGCGTCTGCAGGACGTTAAACCCAATATTTATTCTTTCCTTCAGGTACTAGGGTGTAAAGATGCTTAGAAAACGTGCCCGGAAATCAGAAACACAAACATGAGATCTGTTGCGATGGCATGGGACCACAGAACCCGCTTAGGTACGAAAAATTGATCATCGGTAAGCCTTCAGAAAAATGCCCGTAATTTCTATATATTATTTTGCTTTTTGACTTTAAAATAACTGGTGTGATACCTTATAACACAATGATTCAAAATGTGTAAGTGGTAAGCCTCTATCAACAACAATGGTTCAGTGAAAATTGAATTTCTCTTTGAGTGGCCACTATTCTCCCCAAACCCTTCCCACGCTTCAATGCGTCCGAGATGTCGCCCTACAGCGCCATTATAAGCTCTTAAGCTAAGAAATATTGACAAACACTACTCTATTGCGACTGTGGCTTACATCCTCCTGACCACGGCGAGCCGAGGATGTAACTATTACAAGGCTAAGAGTGGGACATTGCACATGACTATCTTTTACCGCGGGAGGACTTATACCAGTGTATCAAAGATGTGAAACAAGGATGTCAACACAAATTTTAACTGTTTTACATGACGACCTGACCGTAGACCTAGGTTTATAATGGATCTGCTCGCTATTTCAAATGACGACCAGACGAGTGAGGCAAATATTTTAAGGTTTAGTGTTGCCAGAGCTCCTTCTCAAAGTAATATGTTGGAGAGTGGCTGGGTCACGCATCGTTTCTAAGCAGTCGAGCAGCCACAGTAATATGGCACCCTATGAGTACCTCTACTCGTATTTTATAAGTGTTATTATCTGCAGTTATTCTGCTTAGTTTTATCTGTATTTTATGGATTGCCTTTTATGATTTTCACTATACCAGTGTGGCAATTCACAATTCTTAATTGTTGACACAGCTCGGTGTTAGAATTTATTGTTGTTTTAATAGATTTTAAACCACCAGCGTCTCCATTTATCTCGTGCAAGAGCGCTGGTGACCTCGCCATACAGACCTCTAAAACAATAAACAGCAACGAACCGACCAAGCGGAAACTGAGTGGGACTTTGCCTAAAAGTTAAAGGACGCAAAAAATGCGCTCCTCTCCAAGATGGTTTAGAGTAGTTCCTAGAAACAACGTGAATACACCACTAGTACGAATATGCAATGCAGTATCCACAGGTACGGAGAAAAAGACCACATGAATGCTCGCTAAGCAATTCGGTAAGGACTCCTACGTTAAACAAGTGACGCTACTATAGAAGGTAAAAAATAACGTAAGATAAAATAGGCCATCGGTTTACAATGTGTAGTTTAGCCAACAGCTGAAATAATTTATTTGGCTAAAAGCAGCCTGCTTTTCAGAAAGAAAACAGCATTTAGAATTTGCTCACTAAATACGTAATTTCTATTGCCGGTGTAAGAGTGCCTTTACGTTTATTATGCCTTGGAGTTGAAACGATATTTAACTTCTTGATTGCAAAGATACCATCACAAGTCATACCCTATCATCGAATCGGAAAGAAAAGTGTTTTATGAGATTAAGCTTAATTGGCCTTTTGCCGCGCGGGGTAGCCGAGCGGTCAGGGTCGCCTTGTCACGGATCGCGCGGCTCCCCCCTCGGAGGTTCGAGTCCACCCTCGGGTATGGGTGAGTGTTGTCCCTAGCGGAAGTTAGTTTAAGTTTGATTAAGTAAGCTTAGGGACCGATGACCTCAGCAGTTTGGTCCCAGAAGACCTCACCACAAATTTCCAAACACCTCTTTGTCTTTCATTTTTATCATTACGAAACAATACTCACTATCATACAGAGCAGTATTTAACTGTTATCAATTCTACTAATTGATATCCAGCTCTATTTGTTACTCTTAACTGATACAAGACACAGTAGTTATAAAAAAAGTTTTATTGCAGTAATTTCAAGTTAATTTTTACATGTTCCTTTCTAGACCTGAACTGTTAGATATATCTCGTCGTTTCTGAAAACTCTTTGATACTAGAAACGTAAGCAACAGTATTAATTGGAAAGCACCTTGTTCTCTCAACTAAAGTGTAAATATGCTGCTTTATAGATCCACCCTTTGCTGCACATGATTGGTTTTCTTCACTTTTTGTTACCTGGACGTGTGTTGTCAATCTACCCTCCATCTGTTATTCGTATCAACTTATTTTGGCAAAAGTACAGCCAAGTTATAAATATTTTCATTATTGCGTAAAATATTACCTTACTCTTTATTTGTGCTCTCTATTTTCAACTTAATTTCCTCAAAAATAATTGTTTCTCGAACAAGAAAACGATGGTTTCCTACTAACTCTACTGGTAACGTTTTATCAGTGTACCAAACAGATCCATCTCGTGAAAATAAAGTATTACACTGCACATGTTACAAAGAACTACGACAATAGACAAAAAGTTTTTCTATTAGCTTAGGCCTGAAACAGTAATGTCCGGACATTATCGATATCTATAGTTTTACAGAAATAAAATGAGATACTTTCATGAGAGAACAGAGATGCTGAAACATTTCAGCAGAGAAAAGCGTTGGTGATTTCCTGGGATCAGAGCCATAAAGAAATATTATGTAGCAAATACACAATGAAACATGAACATCCAACTAGTTCCTACTTTCCTGTTCCTATAGCAATTTTAATGTTTCCTAATTTAACTAATTTGACGTTAACCATTAATAGATTTTGCTACTGCATCGTTTGCAGAAGGGTTACCGTCAAGTCAGATAAAAGACCTTAGGTTTTTATTTTGTTTTGTTTAGAGAGAATCCGTGTTCCCTCGCAGCAAGTGTAATACAGTAGGCTGTCTCTTCAACGACCCTTTTAAAGCAAAACAACGTAGAACGAAATTAAAGCAGTGCCATTTACGACAGTTAAGACTAAAGTGGAAATCCCTTAAATTCTGTCGACCGACCTGTTTACAGCTCGTGAGAGAGATAATACCGTGGTAAGTCGTAAATGATTTTTGTATGAAACTCAGACGCCTTACTCTTTTATCTAATATAGGCACTTAAAAATCGTTTCCGATTGTAAGGCTATTTCCCCAACTCTTCTCTCAAACTGCGCGAATTCGTTTGCCACATACGCTGGTTGGCGAATGAATCATCTGTTTTGCATACGGAAATAAGAGTTACTTTCAGGCCAAAGCAGTAAGGAATTTCATTTCACTAACTACTAACTAATCACCACACACAAAGCCTCTGACTGTATATTAAATACATTCAGTTTTACTATAAAGAAGTTGCCATATATTTTTAAAATCGACGCTGCTCTAAGATTTTGGCTTCCTAGTTTCTGACCATTAAGTGACACGCGCTACTTCACTGTACTTTTATGTGAGAAATTGTGTTGAAGAAGCATTCCGTTACTTAATCATGTAAACTGAACAGAATGAAGCTAGTTCCAGTAACGTAAAAACGTTGTTAGTATCGATGCACAGCATTTACTTACGTTTCCTCTAAATTTAACCTGGATAGTAAACTAAGCACCCGATGTACATTATTTATACTGCCTCTACCTTGACTATCACGTTTTTCCACTGTAGAGGAAATACAGCAAGTCACACGCACTACACTTCGTTAACCTAATGGAAATGTAGTGTACTATACAGTAGTTACATGGTAAGTACATAAAACGACAGCAAGAAATTAAATAAATAACGGCACCGATATTCAATAAATCTTAGATTCGACGCTGGAATATTACATTCAAGCTACGTTCATCTACATGAGAACAGTCACAGTATTTCTTAATAATTGTATCGTGCATATATGCAACAATATTCAAAAAAATTCGGTGATTTATCATCCGCTTACTTTTGACTTAGCAAAAATGGTTCAAATGGCTCTGAGCACTATGGGACTCAACTTCTGAGGTCATTAGTCCCCTAGAACTTAGAACTAGTTAAACCTAACTAACCTAAGGACATCACAAACATCCATGCCCGATGCAGGATTCGAACCTGCAACCGTAGCGGTCTTGCGGTTCCAGACTGCAGTGCCTTTAACCGCATGGCCACTTCGGCCGGCTTGACTTAGCAGTATGTGGTTATTTTTTTGTGATTTTTACCTCACTTAGTCATTTGTAATCATGAAGTCACAAACTATTGCAGTAAAAACGATTTCAGCTATTAAATTTCAGTGACTGTTAAGTGATGAACGGAAAAAAACCATAATTTTTAACCTACGTTTTCTCTTCTTTTCCATCTAGAAGACACACATACATATTTCACTGCTATATTAAGAGTACAAAATATTTATTTACGAAGAAAAACAGGTGCTTAACGGGAATCACATATGTTGCTCAAAAATTCTCGTAAAAATCTACAGAAACTTGAGAGGTAAGTTTTAAACAATCGAGTAGCAGAAATATTACATTTTCCTATTTTAACGTAATTTCAGTCCAGGTTTGTGAATGAATTGGAAAGTTTTTAGCTAATCAAACACACCATGACGTTAAAGGAGAGAATTCATAGATGAGGTAACTTCGGGCACATGCCAAGGGAGTGATAAGAACTGTTACTGTTCATAATACAGAAACAGCGTCTACTCTATAACGCCAGAAGCCACGTGAGGCTGATGCTGCTATTGTACACATAGTAACCTCATCGCTAGAAAACTGGAGCAAAATGCAGGAAGGTCAGGAGAGGAACAACGTCTGTTGCATGGATTCGTAGTTAACCCTCATCATAACCCAGTGTAGAGTATTAAGCATAATTAGGTGGTTTACTCGTTATTCGGATTAAATGACACAGTTTCAGGGACTTTACTGGTCTCATGCAGATATGGTTTTATGTATATAGACTGAAGGCCTGGAATCGAACCCAATTCACTTGCTTATAAGGCAGATGCTTTAGCCACTTTCACACCATTGCACGGATTACCATGGCATGCCTCCCACGTCGATCCTAATTCTCATGCCACCCCAGTCTACTTTCAATTCCCCCTTACACACGAACAGAACTGCCAAAGCTCTCCATGTGCTGTAATAGTACCTCAGCATTGAGTGCAAATGGGGGATCCAGCCTGAAACCCAGGAGCAGGTACTTATAGAAGTGAGGCAGTTTCAGGGACTTTATTGGTCTCATGATTTCATTTGTATAAGTGCCTGCACCTGCGTTTCATGCTTGATGCCCCATTCATGTTCAATGCTGAGGTGCTATTCTTGAACATGGGGAGCCTCGGCAATCCCACTCGTGAATAAGGAGTACTTTAGAGTAGACTGGGGCGGCAGTGAGAATTTGGATCTAGGAGGGAGGTGTGACCGCCGTGCCAAGGTGGCTTAGTGGCTAACGCAGCTGTCTAGTAACCAGGAGACCAAGGTTCGATTACCAGCTCCGGTACAAATTTTCACGCGCCGCTTCAGTTTATATATATAAAATCATTACTCTTTATTGTGGGATTATACGCTTGCCGGACAAATACTGCATACAGTCACATCTATAAATTACCTGGTAGCATAGGTACGAAGCAATTTAAATTAGAACGAACATATGATACTGTTTCCAGGAAATGTAGGTGCCAGACTGATGTTCATCAGAAGGACACTCAGGATGTTTAATCCACTCACTGAGGAGAAGCTTTCAAAAATCGCGTTCGCTCTATTCTAGAGTACAATTCCCCTGTCTAAGCTGGTCTAATTCATAGACGAAACTGAGAAGATCCAAACAGTAACAGCATGTTTCGTCACGGCTGCATTTAGTGACCTCGAAGACTTCACAGAAATGCTCATCCAATCCAGCAGCAGATGCTACAAGAGAGGCGATGTTCATCACGGTGTGGGCTACTGTTAAAATTCCAAGAGAAAATTTGACAAACATATTCCTTCCTCCTGCGTATTATATTTCACGACAATAGTATGAAGGTAAAATTGGAGATACCGTGCTTACACAAACGATTAACAAAAGTCGATCTTCCCGAGCCCCATTCCCGACTAGAAGAAGAAATAAGGTGGTGGCTGAATGTAGGTGCAAATGAAGATACAACATGTTTATGAGCTCACGATGAGCTTCAGTAGTGAAAACACTAGTCTCGGCTAGTGTCATAGCAGCTACAGTATTTAATAGTGAAAGAAGGGAATCTGGATGTGGTGCAATAGTAGCAGTAAACACACTTATGTGTTGTATTCGGTGGCTTAATCATTAATCGTAGAAGTATTTCTGAGGAAGGTAAGTAGAATTTTAAGTTAGGTGTAATAGTACATGTAATTTCCAACAGATATGAAACAAATTTAACTACTGTTAGTAGTAATGTTCTAATGTGTGTGAATTCTTATGGGACTTAACTGCTAAGGTCATCAGTCCCTAAGCTTACACACTACTTAACCTAAATTATCCTAAGAACAAACACACACACCAATGCCCGAGGGAAGACTCGAACCTCCGCCAGGACCAGCCGCACAGCCCATGACTGAAGCGCCTTAGACCGCTCGGCTAATCCCGAGCGGCTCTTAGTAGTAATATTACTAAAAGTGAACGTAACCTATATTGAAATTTTAGATGGCAGTCTACAACATAGTAATAAATAAATATATAAATATGATAATTGTTAACAGTTGTCGTTACGGTTTATGATAAACAGTCACAATTAAATTTGCAATTGTAATATGTTATAATGTTACAAGGCATCATGACTGCATCTTGTACAGATGTTCTACATTTAAAATAGGGTCGGACGACTTAACATAAACTGACCTGAAAGGTCACCGTCCCAGAAAATTTCTTGAAATCTTCGAATCAGGTAGAAAATTGGAGTCAATACGTCTTAGACTTCGACGATAACAATACCAAGAATTTACTGCAACGCTAATACAGCGGACAAAACTAGCCTTGTGGCATGATTTTCTTACTTTCTTATTGACATATAATAAAATAATAATAATAATAATACATTTTAGAAATAAATAAGCTTTTTGACGACGAACGTATAATCATACACGACACTGAAGATAAGCTAGAAATTGCGGTACGTGGGTTAAACGATATAAGCCTCAAATGTAATCTAAAGATATCAACAACAAAAACAATGCCCTTTGTAGGAAAATATCCGATGAGGACCAAGATAATGAGAAACAGTATGGTAATATAAATGGTGTCGCATTTCCAGTATCCAGGATGTGATGTAACATTTGAAGAAGATGAGAAAGACATAAACAAGAAGATTAACATCTATCAACATATAATATGTGGCTTGATAAGAAGAACATTGAAGAGTAGAATGAGAAGTGAAACCCAAACTAAATTTAATGAAGTCGTGGCACTACCCACAGTTCTGTATGAAGCAGGAAGTTGGACATTAAGATTAAGACACCTAAGACGACTTGAAAGACCAGAAATGAAGTTCCTTACATCAGTGAAAGGCTGCACAAGAGGAGGGAGAATAAGAAATTAAGAAATAAGGAAAGAACTGAGGGACCAGCCTGAGAATCCCTTGACAAGCCATTGAATACAATCGTATTGGAAGAAGGAGTGCGGGAAGACCGAGATAGACGTGATGTGGCCGGAACAGGCAACAAAGCAAAATCCTGGCTTCTCAGAAGAAGAAAAAGAAGAAAACATGCATTTCTTACAAATATTATTTCACGCTTTACTGTAGGTACGCCAGCCTACATTTAGTGAAGAAGACAAATTTCGTTTGTTCCACCTGACTTATTTCTTTACGCAATCGATTTTAGTTTGTTCATACATTATGAAACATTTCATGCCAGTTACTGCATATGCCTAATACGGCTGTGAAATTTTATACCTGGCATACACGATGACTTTCATGACAGGCTTGTAAATTGCTTAGCAGCCCAAAAACAGATGTGAAAATAAGCAGACCGTACACAATCTAAGAATTAATTCAAAAACTAAATACGTGTTCTACATTACTTAGCCCTTGCAAATATTTAATTGGTGTAAATCTTTGTTTTTATTCCCTTTTCTTTTCTACCTCCTCTTTCTCCTCCTCCTCGTCATCCTCGTCCTTGTGCTTGTCCTCCTTCTTTCCTCCCCCCCCCCCCCCCTCTCTCTCTCTCTCTCTCTCTCTCTCTCTGTGTGTGTGTGTGTGTGTGTGTGTGTGTGTGTGTGTGTGTGAGTGCGGTTTTAGCACACATATTAATTATTTCTCTATAATAAATTATCCAAAGTATTTCAGAGAACCTCTCTTGAAGCACTTAAAACAGAAACGAAATGCCAAGAAAGTAGTGTTCTTCGCTTGGTAGCTACCGTTGTAGGGCATCAAGGGTCACCAACACAAGTAAGGACTAGTTTCAGACACTCACACACGTAATTTAGCTTGCGGAACTTCCCAGGATGTGGATGGGAGCAACGACTCTTCTTTGTCTGCTGTAATAGTGGGAGTTAACAGGGATATGTTAAGAGCCGTACTACTGAAAATTTATGGAGGTCGCTTCTGAACCTATTGTGGGGTATTTAATTGTTCTAGAGACGGATTTGAAATTTTAGCAAAATATCAGGAGATGAGGTCCATTGTTTGACAAACCCGGGAGAAAGAATAAGTCCGACTTCAACAGACAATAGATAATTAAATAATGAATGTCAGGTCAGCATTTCAGCAGCTAATTCCTTATCTTTAGTTTCATTCGCTGATAGACCATAAGTTTAAACTCTGTTTTGTAGCCTCCACATGATATGTAATTAATATGATCAAATATTTCAGCTCCCTGAAAGGATTCCTGTGGTCCCACACTGCAATAAGCTTTAAATAGCACTAATCCTTAATGTCTTGTATGTGGACTGTAAGACGATGAATATCTTTTTTTTAAAATAGCATTCGAATTCTCACTATTACGACACTGTTACACCATTGTTGTTGTCATTTGTTCTGTTGTCTGAAGCCTCGCCCTTCTTTGGCCAAACCCTTTGTGGCGTCTTCATCCAGAAACGTGCAGTATAGAAGCAGCTGTGTTGTAGAAAACTAGATACATTAGTGAGCGACGCTGATTTTCATAGGTGTCATTGGATGGCAGCGAGACCACATCGACGCTGACGTGGACGCCGTCACAGGCGGATCACGACCAGCTGTTGCGCTGCCTGGCGTCGAACCCGCGCCTCAATGTGCCAGCCATGGAGGACACCCTGGTGCTGAACGTGCACTGTGAGTACCACACTCTTTAACTGATGTCTGAGGCACAGATCTTACGCTTTTTTTTTAAAAGAATACGTTCCACAGTTCCGTTATTTCTTTTCTGAAGTCCAAAGCTATATCTGTTGCTCTTTTACAAGTGTACAAGTATGTTTTAATAAGTAGAGGACTGTTTTTCTCCAACGGATGTGTTGTGACGTGACACTCAAGTTGACAGTGAAAGGTGGCCAGGACTTCGCAATCCAATGGAGTCTAATGGAGTCTGTTAAAAAGACCAGGTTGGACATAAAAAGTAGTGCCACTCTGATCAGTCAACAGTGTCTCTCTGGGCCTGAGGTTTTAAATAGGACCACAGAAGGGCGGTCGTCTTTACTGTTAATTGTGTTCAAGCGAGAGTATCGGTTTAATTGCAACTGCCAGTAGACAATTACGTCTGGAGCCTAGATCACGGCCAGGATAAATACAGTAGCTATCAAGTAGTTCGGGAGGAAGTGACAGCACAGGGGAGATAATAAGGGTTGATAGCGACGAGTTCACCGTGATCTAGAGGTACCATCTTTGTCTAGTAATGAAAACGTCCCCCATCCCGGGACCGACCCGTGCCACTGCGTAAACTTGAAATAAAAATCATCAGTAATGGCGGCCGACGACTTTCAGCATAAGAAATCAACCTTGACCTTGTGAAAGAGGGCGGAGGAGCGGACAGAGGTACAGGGCACCCTTGTGCCCTTGGGATGGGAAACTGCCAATAATTGGCCGAAGAATCACCAGTGACAGATGCAGGATGCAGAAGGCAAAGCAAAGCAAACCACTGCATTAAATATATTTAACGAGTATCCACGGGACGCGTGGCCTGTAACTGAATAAGTGTCATGATTATCTCTCCATTGGCAAAAAGATTCTGGACTAATCCCCCATTCGCATCTCCGGGAGGGGCCTGCCAAGGGAGTAGGTGGTGGGGGGAAGGGTGATCATAAGAAATACAGTAAGTAACCAAGGAAGGGAAACATTTTACGAATGTGAGCGTGGAATGTCAGAAGCTTAAATGTGGTGGGAAGCTAGGAAATCTCAAAAGAGAAATTGTAAGGCTCAGTCTAGACAGAGTGGGGGCCACTGAAGTGAAATGGAAAGGAAACAATGATTTCTAGTCAGACGAGTATCGGGTAACACCTACAGCAGCATAAAATGTTATAACGGGAGTTGGATTCGTTATGAATATGAAGGTTGGACAGAGAGTGTATTACTGTGAACAGATCAATGATAGGTTTGTTCTCAATAGAATGGAGAGGGGCCAACAGCGGCAACGATAGTTCAGGGATACATGCCGACGTTGCAAGCTGAAGAGATAGAGAAAGTATTTGAGGATACTGAAAGGGTAATACAATAGGTAAATGGAGATGAAAATCTAATAGTGTTGGGGAATTGGAATGCTGCTGTAGGGGAAGGAGCAGAAGAAAATATAATGGGAGAATATGGGCTAGGTATTAGAAATGAGAGAGGAGAGAGACTAACTGATTTCTGCAATAAATTGCAGCTAGTAACAGCGAATACTCTGTTCAAGAATCACAAGAGGAGGAGTTATACTTGGAAAAAGCCACGATATACTGGTAGATTTCAGTTAGATTACATCATGGTCAAACAGAGATTCAGAAGTCAGATATTGTATAGTAAGGCGTACCCAGGAACAGATACAGACTCAGATCACAATTTAGTTGTGTTGAAGAGTTGGCTGAAGTTTAGTAGACTAGTCAGGGAGAAAAAAAGCGTAAATAAGTGGGATACGGAAGTACTGAAAGATAATGAGATACGCTTGAATTCCCCTGAGGCTATATTACAGCAATAAGGAATAGATATACTCCGATAATAAAATCACAAAAGCTGGAAAGAGAAACTCAAGAACAAGGAAGGTAGCTGAGAAGGAACTTACGGATTGCAACTACAAATAACCTGAATTGAATGATCACATAGATAATGTTGTCGGTAGAGCAAACCAAAGACTGCGATTCATTGGCAGAACACTTAGAAGGTGCAACAGGTCTACCAAAGAGACTGCTTACACCACTCTTGTCCGCTCTCTTCTGGAGCATTGCCGTGCTGTGTGGGATCCGCATCAGGTGGGACTAACGGATGACATCGAAAAAGTTCAAAGAAGGGCAGCACGTTTTGTACTATCGCGAAATAGGGGAGTCAGTGCCACAGACATGATACATGAACTGGAGTGGCAATCATTAAAACGGAGGAGTTTTTCGTTACGACGGGATCTTCCCATGAAATTTTAGATACTAGATTTCTTCTTCCATTGCGAAAACATTCTGTTGGCACCCGCCTACATAGGGAGAAATGATCATCACGATAAAATAAGAGAAATGAGGGTTCGCACACAAGAATTTAAATGCTCGTCTTCCCCGCGCGTCGTTCGAGAGTGGAACGGTAGAAAACAGCTTGAAAGTGGTTCATTGAACGCTCTGCAGGGCACTTTATTATGAATAGTGGGGTAATCACGTAGATGTAGATGTAGAGCCATGGGCAGGAGAAGAAATACTTGAACTGTTCGACGAAAGAAGGATGTACAAAAATGTTCAGGAAAATTCAGGAACACAAGAATACAAGTCACTAAGGAATGGAATAAATATCAAGTGCAGGAAAGCTAAAGCGAAATGGTTACATGAAAAATTTGAAGAAATCATAAAAGAAATATTTGTCGAAAGGACTGACTCATCATATAGAAAAGTCTTCACTACCTCCGAAGAAATTAGAAGCAAGTGTGGCAACATTACAAATGGAATGGGAATGGTTCTGTTAAATATAGAGGAGAGAACAGGTAGGTGGAACGAGTACATAGAAGGTCTCTATGAGGAGGAGTGGCATGTCTGATGAGGTGACAGAAGAGAAAGTGGGAGTCGACAGGTAAGAGATAGAGGATCAAGTACGAGAATCGGATCTTGAAACAGCTTAGTAAAAGATCAAGTAAGGCAGAAGGGATAAATAACATTGCATTGAAATTTCTAAAATCATGGGGGATGTGACACGTCGGTGTGTAGAATGTACCCGATGGCTGTATACATACCATCGAACTTTCGGGAAAACATCATCCACACAATTCTGAAGATTGCAAGAGCCGTAACGTGAGAGAATTGTCGCACAATGAGCTTAATAGCTCTTGCAACCAAGAATAATATATAGAAGAATGGAAAATAAAATTGAGGGTCTGTTAGATAACGATCCCTTGGCTTTAAGAGAGAGAAAGGCAACAGAGAGGCAAGTCTGACGTTCCAGTTGATAATGAAAGCAAGACTAAAGAAAAATCAAGACACGTTGGCAAGATCTGTACAATTGGGAAAGGCGTTCGAAAATGTCAAGTGATGCAAAATGTTCGAAATTCTGGGAGAAACATGGATAAACTATAGGTAAGGATGGGTAATATATAAATTGTAGAAGAACCAAGGTACAATAAGAGTGGAAGATCAAGGTCGAATTGCTCGGATTAAACAGGGTGTAGGACAGGGATGTCGACTTTCAACCCTACTGTTAAATCTGTAAATCGAAGAAGCAATAACGAAAATAAAAGGGAGCTTCAGGAGTGGAATTAAAATTCAGTGGGAAATGATATTAATGAAAGGTCCGCTGACAACATTGCCATCCTCGGTGGAAATGGAGAAGAATTACAGGAAATAGAGAATGGTTAAAGCATTCTAAGCACTACAGAATATGGACTGATAGTAAATCGAAGAATGACGCAAGTAATGAGAATCAGCAGAAATAATATTAGCGATAAACTTAGCATCAAAATTGGAGACCAGTTAATGAACGAAGCTAAGGAAGTCCGCTACCTTCGAAGCAAAATAAAGCATGACGGAGACTAGTACTGACCAAGAAGGCAATCCTGGCCAAAAGAATCCTACTAATGTCAAACCTCTGCCTTCACGAAAAAAATTCGGAGTGTGAAAGTAGAGTACAGCACTGTATGGTAGTGAAACACGAACTGTGAGGAAACCGGTTAGGAACAGAATTATGCATTTGAGATGTGTTGCTACGCGGAATCGTCGAAGAATGGAACATACGATACTTGTTTTGCCAGTTACGAAGAGAAGTAAATGGCAATGGACTTCACATCAAATTCATGAAAGGATTGTTTTATTCATTTTACTGATTGACTTACTCACATTTCTTAGAGAAGAAGTCAATAATGCAAATTAATATTCATGTAGGACACTAACCTTTGTTTCTAGCAAAGTCGTTCTGCAGACGGACACGTCGAGAGTGTGACAGCTTTCTGTGTAACGGAAAATCCACCAGTAATTCAGCAGATTAAACTAAGCTATTTTTCCGGTATTATTCTGCTGTATGTAGCAAAATATATAACTATTTTCCATAGTCAGCTGTCTACGGCCTACATGGATATTTTATCGTCTTTACTTCAAGATGGATATCCAGGCTGATTCTGTTAGATATACACTGACGAAATAAAATCACAACACCTGAAAGCAGTTGATGTAAACTGATGGAATTTCGCGAATTCATTTGTCTAGGTAACATAAATTATTTAAACGACTAGTATTGCAAGATCACAGTTCAATGTAAGCGCGAGATAAGCCATTGAAAATGCGAAATGCTGTTACATTAGTAACCAGTGTAACCGTCAGTTTGTTTAATGCAAGCATGCGTTGTGTTGTCAGACAGCGGTAGTAAGCTTGTGGGACGGAGTTCCAAGCCTGTTGCCCTGGTCGGTCGATACAGGGACGGTTAATGTTGCTTGTGGATGACGCTGGAGTTACCGTCCGATGACGTCCCACATTTTCTCGAACAGGGACAGATCTGTTGATTGAACAGGCCAAGGGAACATGTCGACACTCTGTAGACCATGATGGACTACATCAGCGCTATGTGGGCGAACGTTGTCCTGGTTCAAAACGCCCCCTGGAATGCTGTTCATGAACGTCAGGAAAAAAGGTCGCGTCACCAGACTGACGTACATATTTGCCGTCAGCGTGCGTGGGATAACTACGAGAGTGCGAGAGTACGAAATCGCACCCCAGGTCCAGTGTGTCTGGCACGCAGACAGGTTGGTTGCAAGCCCTCAACTGTCATCCTCCTAATCAACATACGGCCATCACTGGCACCGAGGTGGAACCACTTTTCATCAGAACACACAACAGTCTTCCACCCTGCCATACAATGAGTTCTCGGTTGTCATCACTGACGTCGCAAATGGTCGTAGTTAGGGGTCAGTAGAATACACGCTGCAGGGCGTCTGGCTCGGAGCTGTATTTGAAGTAAGCGATTTACGAGGTGCATTCAAGTTCTAAGGCCTCCGATTTTTTTTCTAATTAACTACTCACCCGAAATCGATGAAACTGGCGTTAGTTCTCGACGTAATCGGCCTGCAGACGTACACATTTTTCACAACGCTGACGCCATGATTCCACGGCAGCGGCGAAGGCTTCTTTAGGAGACTGTTTTGACCACTGGAAAATCGCTGAGGCAATAGCAGCACGGCTGGTGAATGTGCGGTCACGGAGAGTGTGTTTCATTGTTGGAAAAAGCCAAAAGTCACTAGGAGCCAGGTCAGGTGAGTAGGGAGCATGAGGAATCACTTCAAAGTTGTTATCACGAAGAAACTGTCGCGTAACGTTAGCTCGATGTGCGGGTGCATTGTCTTGGTCAAACAGCACACGCGCAGCCCTTCCCGGACGTTTTTGTTGCAGTGCAGGAAGGAATTTGTTCTTCAAAACATTTTCGTAGGATGCACCTGTTACCGTAGTGCCCTTTGGAACGCAATGGGTAAGGATTACGCCCTCGCTGTCCCAGAACATGGACACCATCAGTTTTTCAGCACTGGTGGTTACCCGAAATTTTTTTGGTGGCGGTGAATCTGTGTGCTTCCATTGAGTTGACTGGCGCTTTGTTTCTGTATTGAAAAATGGCATCCACGTCTCATCCATTGTCACAATCGCTGTCGTTGCGTGTCAACATTGCTTAGCAACATGCCACATGGGCAGCCATGTGGTCGTCCGTCAGCATTCGTGGCACCCACCTGGATGACACTTTTCGCATTTTCAGGTCGTCATGCAGGATTGTGTGCACAGAACCCACAGAAATGCCAACTCCGGAGGCGATTTGTTCAACAGTCATTCGGCGATCCCCCAAAACATTTCTCTCCACTTTCTCGATCATGTCGTCAGACCGGCTTGTGCGAGCCCAAGGTTGTTTCGGTTTGTTGTCAAAGATGTTCTGCCTTCATTAAACTGTCACACCCACGAACGCACTTTCGACAGATCCATAACTCCATCACCACATGTCTCCTTCAACTGTCGATGAATTTCAATTGGTTTCACACCACGCAAATTCAGAAAACGAATGATTGCACGCAGTGCAAGTAAGGAAAACGTCGCCATTTTAAGTATTTAAAACAGTTCTCATTCTCGCCGCTGGCGGTAAAATTCCATCTGCCGTACAGTGCTGCGATCTCTGGGACGTATTGACAATGAACGCGGCCTCATTTTAAAACAATGCGCATGTTTCTATGTCTTTCCAGTCTGGGGGAAAAAAAAATCGGAGGCCTTAGAACTTGAATGCACCTCGTATAACAGATCGCTGTGATGCCAACTGTTGCTCAAATTGCTGCTGCTGATGCAGTGCGATGAACCACAGCCATACGCCGTACACGATGTTCTTCCCTCTTGGAAGAGCCGCGTGGCCGTCCGGAGCGCGGTCTTCTTGCGATCGTACATTCTCGTGACCACCCCTGGCATCAGTCATGTACAATGAGCTACATACGCGCCAAGTCTTTCTGCAGTATCGCAGAAGGAACATACAGCTTCCCGTAACGATTCGAAAATCTGCAATAGGTAGTTTAAGCAGTTACTGTTGGCTGTTAGTAAATATTCCTCGAAACCGCGAGTTTCCTGACGAAGAGATCGGTGTATAAAGAAACAATGACTTTTCTCGAGTATTTAGTTCAGGCTGCGAGCGCCGGTTGCAAATAATTACTGCAGACTAAAAGAACATCTGTTAGAAGCTAAAACCCTATTACATGACTTGCACCACAGCACTGACTGTTGCTTGATTCGCCATGGTCTTAACATTAACGACAGATAGGAGGAAGATTTAACGACACAAAACGACTAACACATGAGCAAGTCGGAACCTTCTTGTTTAGGGCAAGGAAGGAAACTTCCTATAAAATTTTCGGGGGACCCATCCGGCATTTACCTTAATAGACAGCCGGCCGAAGTGGCCGTGCGGTTAAAGGCGCTGCAGTCTGGAACCGCAAGACCAGTACGGTCGCAGGTTCGAATCCTGCCTCGGGCATGGATGTTTGTGATGTCCTTAGGTTAGTTAGGTTTAACTAGTTCTAAGTTCTAGGGGACTAATGACCTCAGTAGTTGAGTCCCATAGTACTCAGAGCCATTTGAACCTTAATAGATAGAAAGACTAAAATCGGATAAGGGGAAGGAACTTTTCAATTTCATGTAGCTGCCAGTCGCTCCCAGTTTCAGCATTGCCAAAGGACCTCTGCCGCCATGATACGCCCCAAACTCTTGGTTTTGCGGAGTATTTGCTAACAGCCAACTGCAAATGCTTAAACTGCCTACTGCGGATTTCCGAACAACCAGTGAAATTAGGCACACCCATTAAATGTCTCAATAAAGACGATTTAAAGTGAAACGACCACTTGAAAATAATCGTAGAAAAGGCTAGACTCCGTAAAGGTGAGAGTTCTAGGTGCTTTTTCCTTGCGTACTCTATTTATGGTGCCTGCTGTGGGTTGAAAACATCGTAATACCACACCGTCAGTTTTTCTTCGATAGCTAAATGTCTATCAGTGTCGATTCATTCTTCAACTTCTTCTCCTGAAAACGCAGTTCATTACTGGTTGCTGAATTTATCACTGGAACAAATTCACAGCCATCACTTGACAACTCAAACATTTACATCGCTTTCCATCTCGACTTCTTCGCCCAGTGAAGCAGACAGGTGTTATTATACCGACGAGGCGCCTCGCCGACGCTTCCGATGTTTCTCGAAGGCGTCCGACTACTTCCTGGCCGAGCTAAAAACGCGGAAAAATTTCTGATATGTGCCGGACTATGGGGTCTGCCGGATTATCACGGTCTTACTGCAGTTTACAAAATCCTCGTTTGACCTTTATTTGAGTGTGTCACCATTATCACACAGGACTGATAGAGGAGGCAGGGAAGAGCGAAGCACCACGTTTCGTCATAGGTTCGTTTATTGAGCGCGAAAATGGCACGGAAACGATCATCAGCTCCAGTGGTACACGATAAAAGACGAGCTTATTTTGTAGCGTTGTGCAGTCTGTCAAATTCTATGGATTCTATTTCACAAGGAGGCTAAAATAAGTGATACTGGAAACGTAATATTTGATTTACTTTAGATACTTCTGGCAATTAGTTATGTGACTAACGACATTTAGTTGATTAACCTACTAATCTTCTCAAGTCTAAGTCACTGAAGATCATTAAACGCTGATTAAGAATATTAAACTGCAATTCAATAAATACTGTTGTAGAGATCTGTTCAAGTTCCTACAGTGAACTTCGAAACAAAGAGAATTAAAGAAACAGATCTTTTGTATAGCAATTTCTCTTTATTTGACACGCGGTTTGGTGGCTTGCAGGGCTGAACATATTACCAAGACGGCTGTCGTAGAATTCTGCATGCTTCAAGGCGCTGCAGCTGCTGTTTGTTGTGATGCTGGAATTTCAAAAAGGATTCAGCGGAGCATTTGCGGCAGATTGGAGACTACCATGAATGTAGCGCTGTACATGGAGTAGTGATCACTGGTGCGCATAAGACGAAAATTTATACGACGGTTGCCCAGAAAGTAACACACCGCATTTTTTTCTAAGCCGATAACAATGCTACTAATATGAAACGTTACGTAAGTATTATTTGAAGCCTCCTGAGTCAGCGCGATAAGTTTCCGTCACCTCCGACACATAGCGTAGCTGCAGGACAGTTTCAAAACGGCGTCTGTAGGTGGTGTACGTTACAAGCAATGTGCTTTCATTGAATTTTTAAATGCAGGGAAAGAATTTTCAGGAAATATTCACAAACGCTTGTTCAAAGTCTATGGAGCATCTGCTGTCGACAGACGTATAGTTAGTCGCTGGGCACGGAGGTTGAGGTCATCAAAAGGCGGTGGCGGAGCTCCACGATTTGCAGCGGTTGGGGGAGAGGCCTTCCTGCACCGGATTGTGACAGGTGATGACACCTGGGTACACTATTTTGAGCCCAACACAGTCGATGGAATGGCACCATTCCCAATCCCCACAGAAGAAAAAATTCAAAGCAACTACTTCTGCCAGTAAGGTCACGATCACCGTGTTCTGGGGCTGTGAATGTGTGATTATCATTGATATGACGCCAAGAGGCGCTGCCATTAATTCAGAAGCATATGTCAACACATCAATAAAACTCAAGACGCGCTTCCGGCGACTTCTGCGCCACAGCAACACACTATATGTTTGCTGCAACACGATAACGCTCGGCCCCACACCAGTCTGAGGAATGCTGAACACATCGCAAAATAGGGTTGTACAGTGTTACCCCATCCACCCTAGAGCCCTGACCTAAGGCCCTCCGACTTCCACTTGTTTGGGCCATTAAAGAAAGCCATTCGTGGAAGACATTTTGAGGAGGATGAGGAGGTGACCCACACAGTGAAGCACTGGCTCCGCCAACAGAACAAGGATTGGTACCGACAGGGCATACACGGCCTTGTTTCGCACTGGAGGAAGGCCATAGAACAGGATGGAGATTACGTGGAAAAATAGGGTGTGTAGGTAAAACACCATTCTTTCGTGTGTGTAATTCTCATTATGTTCTATAAAAAATTGTTCAAGAAAAAAAAATAGTGCATTACTTTCTGGGCAACCCTAGTATTTGATGTAACGACTTTAACGGAGGAAATTGTTTCATGTATAAAGTCGGACCGCAAGTAGGGTCGAACCTACGATGATTCCTTACGGATTCCAACTGTCTGAATGCAATTGCCGCGATAGGTTTTGTCGTAGGAAAGTGCTTTACTTTGTAAAATATCTTAGACTTAGTCACAGAAGACCGTTTGCTAGCTAACTGAAAACTTTGGCAGAATGCCGTAGCCCCATCCACAACAGAAATAAAATCGTAAGCACTGCTTCTCGTTACCTACAATGAATGAGATAACCTAGCACCCCGAGTTATGCAGCGCTAGTAACTTTATATATTGTTATCGCTGCTTGCAACTAACTCGCAGTTTGGAAATCGTTAATTTGCAATTGTTGCGCGAAAGATGCCGCAAGTCAGAATTAATTAAATTGTCTCTCAGTTCTGCTATCTGTATTAACAATAATTTATGTCCTTATGTTTTAACTTATGACAAATTAATACCCGCGCGTCGCATCACTACATTTTATCTACTTTAAAGCCCCGCGCACTATACACGACTGGGACCCTGCACCACACACCATAAGGTGGCCTGTGAACTATATTTGTATATGTAGATGTAAAAATAATACTGTCTTTAGACATCTGTGTCCAAACTATGAATTTTTATTACACTGAACATGTCAACAGTCGCCGTGATGAAACAACCGTATGATCTCGTACATTGACTGGCGATCTCAAATACATCTGCTTGAATGCCGCCTCTTTTTACGCTTATGGATGTGTACAATCCAATGACAAATTTTGGATCACCCCTTACTGTGAGACAGTTACGACAATTGTCTGCCGGATGAGATCATCCAGCTTGCGTTAGGTTCTGATATCAGACGTGCTTCCATCAAGTTGACTGCCGAAAATGTATTACTGTCCGAAACACGTTTAGTGACAGAAATAAAAGTTTACAGCAAATCAACAAGTGTCCGGAGGTGAAGTGTAGAGGGAAGAGAGGGGAGAAAGTAGTAATTCTTTGCTCTTTTCTTTAATTCCTGATTTCTCATTGTGTTTGTGATCTCCTCAGTCTTCTCAGTGAACTTGTAGAGTTCTTCGTTTTGTTCTCTTCTTCCAAATTCCGTCAGTAGTCTTCTACGGTCCGAGTATTCCTTTATTTTCGAGATCTTGTAGTCTTCTTTTCCATTTAAGATAAGACACTCTGAAGAGTACAATCCTTCAGATTGTACTTCCGAGCCACAGTGTCTGATTTTCATCTTGTAGGTTAACGTCCGTTTGTTTTATTTGTTATGTGTTAGCTTGTAAGCCAAGTCTAGCGATAATAGAGGAAATAGCTTCCTGATATGTGTCTACGGTCGTAATTGCTATATGAGAAAATCTACCTAGTTCTCTTCAGTATTTTTTACTATTGAAGTCATGTTCGATATTTCAGTTGTTGTTGGTATCTTCGGATACTATAACTAAGAACTGCACTTAAGAAATAAGAATTGCTCTTAATTGCGTCTTATGACGTTGGCAAAAGGCTGTACATTGTACATGTAAGTGGAAAAACATAGTCAAAGTCTTAAAGCAATCTAGAAGGATCTTTTGTGAAGAGTAAGAGGCAGCTTAGAGATATGAGTGGATGAGTGCCCTAAATAAAATATTTCAAGGAACACTGCGTTTTCTCGGTCAATTGTTCTGTGTAATAAGTTCTTGACATACACTCGGGCTTGAAAAATTGTTCCATCATGCTCCACTCAAACTAAGTTCAGAACTACTGTTGTATCCGAAAGCTACATAGAAACCACAAGGAAACAGCCGTATTATTCACTGCACATAAAAAGTAACTCAACATCAGTCTTCGAACAACACAGTTTGTCAAATTTTATGTTGTTTACATCATCGGCTAAGGCGTATAAATGATTGCAGAAATGTTAATCCAAAACATTACTAGCGAGAGCACTAAAACAATTGAAAGAACTGCTGAGTCTTAAAGATACATCAACTGAATGCAGAAAGTGCACCTTACGTTAGAAATTCCTGCAAAATGCATTCTTACCTGTAAAGTATTTTGATTTATACCCTTTTGTTTACTTTTTAATAATTATCTACAACCGACGCCGTTTCGTAATGAAATCATGTAAAATAATTTTCATACAATGTTCGATATTCTGTATAGGATATCTTCCATCGAATCTGTATTATGTGGTACATGTTTTCACGGTGTCTATGCTTGTAGAGAAATGAAGAGATTGCTTTAATGTTTGTATATCGAAGATAGCAACATTCCCTTCTATACAGAAATCCTGGTAGAAGAATCTGGAAGAAAGGCTAATGACACGCAGTGCTGTAGTTTGAAAATTTAATAATCGGAGCCTAATAGAGGAAACCGTTTTGCAGAAATAATTTGAAGAATTCGGTATTCAAAATTCATGAATAATAGTGCATATTTTAGACAAAGAATACTTTCAACGTATCTTCATACTTTTCATCAGTTTGTCCGCATTTTGACAATGAGCGACCGCTATTTATTCAAGTTTGCCTGGAACTGAAAGTCTTGTCTCGTGGCGAGTTAGTTAGAAGAAGAGCCGTATGATGGCGCAGCAAGCGCTGAGCCTGCCAGCAACTACCGCCTACTGCGGCAAAATGCTGAACTAACACCGCTAGCTAGCAGCGCGGGTCTATTGAAGTCAGATGCGTCCAGACACTATTCCTCATTTCTGTTCAAGTTTGCGCATGTGCATAAATTCCCAACGCGCAACCATGCACGTAATTTCTCGAACATGGAGGGCGAGCGTTAAGAGAATTGCTCCCCACCTTCGGTGAAGTCTTTGCGCTTTTTAACAGCCGACAAGCATCTACGGCCCATGTGTAATTCATTTTGTAGTGTATTGAATTATGCTATGAAGCATTTAAGTGCAGTAATGTCTACTGACTCCAAACGAAGCACACTTAAATTTACAGATGATTACAAAGAAAAGTCATATGAAACTCCGTTTCGAAAGATTATTTGAATAACATTTGGAATGTGATGTCTTGAGCGTGAAGTATTAGATAAAATGTCTCCTATCATATAACTGTAAAAGATGCTGTAAGTTTCAAAGTAGGAAAACACCGAATGGTAAGCCCAAGAAATGATGGGGTATGTGTAGCTCGTCAACAAACTACTAGAAATAAAAATGATGGGCATCGATGATGCAAAAAAGACAAAATTTTAAAAGCACAACGACCGTTTTAGTGGATTTTGTCAACAATGAAATCGCCAAATTTGTCGAGTACGAGAGTGTTAATCTACATATCTTTCATGTGTGTAAACAACTTTTTTACATAAAAGAAAATAAAATTGGCGCATTGAGTGTTAAATAACCTTCACATGACGACTAAGAACCTCCCCTAAGTATTTCTCAGTTTCAGAAATATTTACTGAAATGCTTTGTTTTGAAATGCCAAAAAGTTGTCCAAACTGGTATATAAGTCACCGGTTACTAGCTGACGAAATGTTATTGCCAGTCTTATCGCTGCGGTCTTCCAAGCAGAAAATCTAAAATCTTGCTGTGGCCTCCTTCCGAAATTTGCAAACAAACCATTGTCGTCATTTTGAGTTTTTCGTACCTCTATTATTTAGATACCTCTTCACCTACAGTCACTTTTGCGTTTCCTGTTTCTGTCGTCTTTTCATCACAATAAACGCAGCCCTCACTACAAGCCAAGAAGGGGAGGGAGGGGGAGGGAGGGGGAGGGGAATCCATAGCAGACTGATTGCGGAAAGGGGCATCGTGTGGACGGAAGAACCACCATGCGTGCACACTTCCTCTCCACAAATCTTTCTGCATGCCCTTCTATTCCCGTGCGTCGGCGACAGCGCAAGGGAAAGAGGCATAGTGTAGACATAACTTATATACCTAAAAGGTGTGTCCAGATGATGCCTCTTTCCTCTTACGCTAACGAAGACCCATGGGAAGAAAGCGCATGCGAAAAAAACGGGAGAGAACGTTCCGAATGCATGCATGCTCTCGCCCACCCTTTGCTCGTTTTCAAGCATTCTCCTATGCCATCCACTTCTTTGTTCGACAATATGTGCTTCGTTTAATGTGTAGTATTTCGTTAATTGGCAACCGATGACTTCCACACCAATATTTATTGTTTGTTTCCCATATCAAAATAAAACATTTCAGTAATTATTCCTGAATCTCAGAACTACATAAAAGAGTTTTTTATTCTTGTGTTAAGGTTTGTAGACTTCCCCGTACGTCATTTTGATTTTAATTTTTTTATTATTTTTTTTAAAATTTCCCTCAAAAAATTATAGATTAACATATCCGATCTCGACGTTTCTGGAATGTTTTAGACCCCAGAATCCAGTGGAATTGAGGTCATGCCTTTTAAATTTGTGTTTTTTGCCAACTTCGTCGTTCATTTCAGTTTCTAGTACTTTATTTGAGAGCTCCATCTGTCCCTTCTTTTTATTTTATTCTAATGTCAGTCTGCTCAAATGTTGTAGTATAAAGTCACCATAGCATACATATTCGTCCACAGTTTTCAAATGGACTTTTCGTAAATGTGTAGTGTGCTACTTCTCTGTTTTTCGTAGCTGGAGACCTGTTCGTTATAGTAATATTATCGGAATCTTTCTATCTGATTTTTAGTTCCCGCTAAGTTAAGTTAATATGTGGCGCTCAGGGCAACAGAACTGAAATTTTATTTCAAAGAAACCTTAGCAATGTCGTCCTCTATTACAACTCTTTTTATAAGTTGCACATGCCGCTGGGAGCCATCTGATACGTACTAAATAAGAATATTTGGCAACCAAGACAGAGTTTATAATAGCCTTATTTTTGTTTTATTTCTACAATGGCCGGTTTCGACAGAGTCTAGCTATCATCTTCGAATCTTCTAGAAATAATAGTACTGTGCATGAACAGCACGAACGTAAAGAGAGCACACTCCTATCTAAAACAAAAGCTCCTCATTTCCTTGTCAAATACTTAAAAAAGAGTTAAAAAGAAAGTTCATTACACCAAACAGTCTACCCCGGAGTGGAAGTGAGTTCGTCAGTGGAACCATTGTAGCTACTGCACTTAGGAAAGACTTCCAGCACGCATAAATCACCAGATGTTAAATAACTATATTGCCTAATTTTATATACTAAGTTCTCGTGTACATCCTAAAATGCTCGCAATTCAAAACTTTTCTTTGTCTCTTCTTTTCACGCCTTTTACGAAAATATTAATAAGTCAATATACTGAGCATTAATCGGTTTATTTGCACAGGAATCAATATAAAAATTTAAAATAAGAAAGTGTAAAAGCTTCAGCATGGAGACTCGACCCCACGACGACTCTCAGACTGCCGTTTTGAATTCTTACGACAGCGCCAACTGCAATCTGTAAACCACACTGACATAAATGGCTCAGGCTTCGCCCGACTCGCACCAGAACTGCTAATTTCTCTAAATGTTCGACTATCTAGCGATTCCACTTCCGTCACTTTAATTTCTGGCCAAGCCCTGTATACACCATAAATTTGTACGAAAAACGTGATGGTTATTAAGTGCCGTTCCCCCGTAAGTATGTTCAAATCGAACCTGACTACATCCTGGTTGCGTTGAAGGTTCGGCAACAATTGAGCTATCCATTTCTCCCGTTATACATGTCACCTTATGTTCTTCCAGTCATTCACCGCTCTTTTTGTAGAACCTATATGCTTACATCACCACGACTACGCCGTAATCAGTAAATTCCAGCTTTCTCCAGCGATTTGTGACCATCTATGGCCGATCGAAAGTGGTGTTGTATGTTTCGTCTGCGTTTGTAGACGATATGCTGTTTTTGGAGAACTTCGATACGCGGGAAATAACGTCTGTAATCGGCGGAATTAGGTTCAAAAAATGGCTCTGAGCACTACGGGACTTAACAGCTGTGGTCATCAGTCCCCTAGAACTTAGAACTACTTAAACCTAACTAACCTAAGGACATCACACACATGTATGCCCGAGGCAGGATTCGAACCTGCGACCGTAGCAGTCGCGCGGTTCCGGACTGCGCGCCTAGAACCGCGAGACCGCCGCGGCCGGCGTCTTTGGATTTCGGAGACGGGAGTATATCACTGTGATCATTATATCTATTATTCATTAACTAATTGTTGATACACAGGGTGTAACAAAAATGTATGGCAGAAACTGGAGTACACGTTCCTCACACTTAGAGAGAGAGAAGTTACGTTATATGAATATGGGTCTGAAAACACTTTGTTTACATTTTACAACTCATTTTCTCCAAATCATTAGTCATAGGAAACACATAAGAACAGAAAGCACAAGCGTAACACATGCAACTCTATCTCACAGGAGATGTTTAATAGGTCCTCCGTGGGCATTGGCACATCCGGAAATGTCACAGTTAATAAAATTTTCCGGGCTGTTATCCCATGGTCGAATGGATTTCACTTTAAAACCTGGCGTTTCGTCCTCATCTGCGGAGGAAATTTTCAGGGGGGAATCGTAACTATGTTGAATGTCCGATTCACACCCTGGTTCGCTACCGACTATAAATGGGGAGGAAACGTCGAGTTTTAAGGTAAAATCCATTCGACCACGGCATAATATCACGGAACATTTTATTAATTATATATTCATCAACCCGCCGTTGTAGCGAATTTCGGATGCGCTGATATATCCCTTGGAGTATTGCGTATGGTTTCGCAGCTGTCCATAACACGGGCACGTAGACTCTGAACGTCTTCTACCGAGGATTCCATACACAAGAGCTTTCAAATGCCTGCACAAATAAAAGTCCAGTGGGTTTAGATCAGGAGAGCGTGGACGCCAGGCAATTGGTCCATCTCTGACTATCCACCTATCACCGAATCTGTTATTTAGATGCCTAAGGACATGATGTACATGTTTCGTCGCACAGCTAAACGCACACCTGCTAACAGATCGTGTAGAACATTCTCTACAAAATTATGATGACTTTTTCCGTTGAGCATGAATGGAAGAAAATGAGGCTCTACCAAACAGTCATCAACAACTGTGACCCAAACAGTGACAGAAAATCGTTTCTTGATGACTCACTTCAACAGTTGCGTGAAGATCGACGTGGGCCGATACATGCCAATTGTGAGAATTTACAGCCTGATCTCGCTGAAATGACGCCTCATCTGGGAGCAGCACCATTGCGCGAAAATTAGGGTTGGCACTTTGTTGACTAAACAATTCGCAGAAGACTATCCGTGCAGGGAAATTATCTGCTGATAGTGCCTACACGCTGTAAATGATATGGATACACTTCACTTTTTTTTTCACTAGCTGCTTATATTTTATGACCCACCGTCTAATTTCTTATGGTGGGTCGTATATTGCCACTTAGCCGCTGTGACTGGGTCCGGGGTCCGCAGTGACTGAAAGTAACACCACACCGGCTCCCGTCCCCACTCACACCGTTGCCCGTGTCCCGCCACGTGGAGGCGGGCTCTGTTTAGATCCATTTGATATCTTTTTTTTTTCTGCAGCATTAGAAAAACGTATAACTAATACAAAATCAAGTAAGATATTAATAAACAAAACGAAATTAAATATTTAGAAAGAAGGAAGGAAGAGAACTGAATAGAGAAGTTATAGGTATAATATTGCCCGTCACCTGGTTGTGGGCGGCAGCCCGGGTCTTGGAATGAACCTCAAGACGCTGGCCGTTGCTCACCATGCCTTTAACATCTACTATCCAAAAAACTACCTTAACTAGAAGAGATTAGGGTACGTTAAAGCTAGAAACTAAGACTAAGACCTCCATGTCCAGCCTACTAAACTATTTACGATATACAATAGAGAGGTAACTGATTTTGTGCTTGGCTCAAAGTTGCTAATGAAAGGGTACTCGTAGTAAAAGTAATAAGGTAATGACGCTAACGGTTTCTGTTGAGCCTACAAGGCTCCTAGTAGAGTACATCAGGCGCAAGCACCTCCCGGCCCCGCCGACAACACGACCTGAACGGTGGTTTCCCCCGATCTACCATAGGTATCCGTCGGGTTGGGCTCAAAAGAGAGGAACCACAATTAAGATCCTTCCATCCAGGACGTGCGCCGCCTCTTACCAGGGGGGCGTGGGTCCCTTGAAGAGGTGCCCAACTTTAAAGCTTCAGATGAGAAGTTCTTAGTATAGTGGAGGTTGAGGTATAGGCTGTGTTGGTTAGTTGTACAAACAGTTCACACTGAGCCAATGATATGGATACAGCTGGTCCTCGTGTAACACTGGTCAGACAGACATTTCGTCAGCATTCATTGTTGTAGCTACATGTTTTGTAATGACACTAGGATCGCCGTCAACGGCACGAAGATGTGCCGCCTCCCGTTGCGGTGTCTCGTCCTTGTGCGCCTCCCCCGGTCGCGAGTATCAGGCTTAAATGGCTCATATTCCCTAAGCCGACGGTCAGTGGCTTCAAACGTCGGGGCACCCTCATCGTGGAAATCTCTCCTAGTGCAAAAGCTGAGCGCGAGCGCCATTGACGTCAGCTAATCCATTCATCAGGTGGGCATCTGCCGTCTCTGCATTTGTGTACACTGCCATTGCACGAGCCAAGTCTGTGATTAACTCTGCGTAGTGCTTGAAACGGTTGTACTGATCTCTGTAATAGATGATGTTACCTGTAAACAAGAAATGACGTACGTCGCATGGCAGTAGGGACACGTGAAACAAAACACTGGCGATGCACAATGTAACGAGCCGGCACCAAGGGTCGATGTTACCCATGACTCCAGTGTTCCGTTCTTGTGTGTTTCCCATAATTAATGAGTTTGAGAAAATGAGTTGTAACACGGAAACGAAGCGTTTCCACGCCTACGTTGATATAAAGTAATTTCTTCGTCGAAGTGTGAGGAATGTGTCCAGCTATTTCTGCCGTACATTTTTGTTACAACCTGTATTTCAACTCCCCGTCCAGCAACTCCGGAGACTAGCATTTACACGAAATACGACCTGCCATCTATCTTCTCGGCCTGGGTAACTGAATCTTTGGATGAAGTGGCTGTCAAAACGATACGTTCCCACAAAGCAAAAACACGTTCTGTTATTTTAGTATTCCATATAGGCCTTTGTTACGTCATAGCTAGAGGGTCTTCTTCTAGCGGAACTCTGTAGGATAGTGGGAAATTTTACTCGAGGAATTTTGCAAAAACAGACATAATGTCTGTAGGATAGCCGCAATCAGTGATTTTACAATGTAACTTTTAATCCGCCTTGGTTGCCAAATGTTTATTCATATGACCGGTTTCGGTTCCTTTAGAACCTTCTTCAGATCTGATATTCCGGTTACAGGAGTTACAGGAGTAACCGAAATATCAGATCTGAAGATGGTTCTAAAGGAACCGTTGCAACCAAGACGGATTAAAAGTTACATTATTCGGGGAAGACTGCTTTGTCCGTTGTATATATTTCGCGTGTGGGAGTCTCGACAATAACAGCAGTTGATGAGCTCACCGAAGCATGTAGACCAGTGGTCGTCAAACTATTTTTCTCAAGAGCCAATGTTGACATTTACTCTGCAGGGCGGCGTACGTAGGGGGTGAGGTTAAAGTGGCCACTGAAAGCGAAAAGAAAAACCAATTTTCACCAAACAATGATTACTGATAAAGGTTAAACCCTTACACATTTTAATCTACATAATTTACAATGTATTACACCAAATATTTTTAAATGAAAATAATATAGTATGTAGGAACTAGATGCATTCTTCTGAAGGCTTAAACAGTGATTACTGTTCCCTACCTGTTTGTTTTTCTTATTCCTGGGCTCATTTCTAGGGGTTTTCACGCGCCAGTATTTGAACGAATACCGTGTGGCTGAACAGACCGATTTCAGCTGGATTTTTGTGGTAGGCAAAATATAACAGAACAGACGGTTTTAAATAATGTAACTTTATTAATTCGAAATAGTGACAGAGGGAGGGAATGGCGGATTATAGCTTTTATATGAGAGGTTTCAGAACTCAATTGCACCTGTTGTGTTATGTGTACTTTTTGGAAGTGACTAACTCTTATTGGCGTATAGAATTTGGCCACTTTTCCCGACGAGTAGTGTGGCCACTTTTCACGATCGGACGCCATGTCGGCATTAGTGATCCACATAAGACTCTACCACAATGAAAGAATTAACAAGGAACTACATGTGTACGCCAAAACAATTTGTTTAAAGACTGATATTATAATGAATGACTGCTCTCCGTACAAGTAAGGTAACAAAATAATAACATATATGACATATCTTACATCAGACATCTCAAAAAGAATAACTATTTTACTAAAAATAGGGGAAAAACCTTCCTCTGTCGATCTCGTTGACAACAGTGGCGAAGTATTTTAAAACTATTGTCACCACTTCTTGGCAGGTACCAGCATTGTTGAGGGCAAAAACTATTGACAACCGCGGCGAAGTATATTTAAACTAGTGTGACCACTTGTTGGCAGGGAGCAACATTGTTGAGGGCAAAACTGTGCAATGGCCACTTTTAGCGTCCCGACCACTTTGCCACACCATCCCCTAATGATAGTGCTATTGCTGGATAACCTACATCGATGTGTACTTTATAATATTTCCTTTAATTTACGTCTGTGGTCACAAACTTTTCGCTCACAGATTACCAGTTTCGGTCTATAATGACCATATTCAGATCTGTGTTTTATCAAATGGTTCAAATGGCTCTGAGCACTATGGGACTTAACATCTACGGTCATCAGTCCCCTAGAACTTAGAACTACTTAAACCTAACTAACCTAAGGACATCACACAACACCCAGTCGTAACGAGGCAGAGAAAATCCCTGACCCCGCCGGGAATCGAACCCGGGAACCCGGGTGTGGGAAGAGAGAACGCTAACGCACGACCACGAGCTGCGGACTGTTTTATCAAAACAATGTCCTAGTGTACTGCAGCCATAGTGGCATCGTTAAATGTTCAACGCAAAATCAGCACCAGCATCGTCAAATATATATAAATAACAGCATATGCACGAGTCATGTTGTCAGTAACACTAAGGTTAAAAAAAAAAATACAGATCTGAATTGGTCATTATAGACCGAAACCGGTAATGTGTGAAAAAAAAGTTTGTGTCGTAGACGTAAATTACAGGAAATTTATTCTACTGGTTTATTCGCGACAATGTCGCAGCTTGTGTACCTTATAACACTTCCCGTCTCCGGCCATCCTGATTTAGGTTTTCCGTGATTTCCCTAAATCGTTTCAGGCAAATGCCGGAATGGTTCCTTTGAAAGGGCACGGCCGATATCCTTCCCAATCCTTCCCTAACCCGAGCTTGCGCTCCGTCTCTAATGACCTCGTTGTCGACGGGACGTTAAACACTAACTACCACCACTAACTACCACCACTTATAACACTTAATAACAGTAACTACAATTTTGGACACGATCAGATATGTTTGCTACATGTTTTGAATATTCCCCACTTACTTCCATTAACCACACACTGGCCGCTTCACTTACCAGTCTGTCCCTGAGGTAAGAGGCAAACTTTACGGAGCTCATAGCCGAATTCACCAGAGTCAGGTAAACTTAAGCACATCTTCAAATATTACTGTCTCTGTATTTTTGTTCATTACAGGGGAAGAAAAATACACACTTAAGAAGCAGTTAATGTTGTTTAATGTTTAGCATGCTGTTGTCTGGTAGTTGTTAGATGCATATTATTATAAAATACGGCCGAGAACCGGGGGCCACAAGAACACATGATTTGGGCCGCATGTAACTGGCGGGCTGCAGTTATCCCTCACTCCAAGTTGGAATCCAAGTGGAAAAGAATACTGCTGCGCGAGGTCGGGCTGTTAAATATCGGGACTACTGCTGGAAACGTTTCCTTTCGAAAACATACATATTTAGTTATTCTCACCTTCAGTATACTCCCCTCCTCTATCCGCACTAATTTCCATGTTAAATCCGTACAACGTTCCATGAAAATTTTCCATTCATTGAAACAGTGCTGGAAGACTTCCTCTGTGAACTCCAAGATGACGTGTGCCGCTTTTCCTTTCACTGTTTCAGTGGAATAAAATCGCATTCTTTTTAATTCAAATTTCACGTTGGGTTATAGATAAAAGTTACATGGTGCTAGGTCAGGGAAATAAGGCAGGTTATCTAACAATGAGATAATGTATTTCATTAGTACCTCTTAACAGAAAGTGCTGTATGAGCTGGTGTGTTGTCATGACGTAGTCTCATGAGTTGTACTTCCACAATTCAGATCATTTTTTTCTTATTTTCTGAAGGAGAATGTCGATTAACATTTTGACATTCAGGAACCGAGTGAAGTTACGCAGTTCCATGTATTACCGAGAAAAAAATCAACATCGCTTTGAACCAGAGTTTGCTCATTCGGGCTTTTCCGCTCTCCGTGAGGGTTGGACCCTTAAGGTGCATGGATTGGTGCTTAGTGTCTGGATCATAACTCATAAAGAAAAAGATTTTTCACATTTTATCACTCTTTCCAAGAAACGAGGATAATTTCAATGGTATTCACTATGTCAGTACAATTTCTTTCACGAGCTTCTTTTTTGTTCGACCATGAGAACTTTCGACACCAGTTTCCCACACGTTTTCCAATGTTAAACTAAACATGTAAAATGTGCCTTACGCATTCTTTGCCTGTTCCCACAGTTACCGCAATAGTTCGAATATCCAACTGACGGTGAGACTAAATCAGATTACCCACTTTATCAATATTTTCATTGGGTTCTGAAGCAGGCATGAGTCATCTTCAACCTCTTTTCGGCCATCTTGGAAACGGTTGAACCACCCAAAACATCGCGTACTTGATAAACAGTCTTCGCTGTACACTTCTTTTAGTAACAGGTAAGTTTTAGTAGCTGACTTTCCCTGTGAAATGTCGGGGCAGCTCGTTGCTCTAGTATTACACGTATCATTTTTCGGAATAAATTATGACTAACTGAAACCTTCAGCTGCCGACAGGTGTTGTCGATATACCTCGATGTGGGCAGCTGAAAACGTGTGACCCGATCCGGACTCGAACCCGGGATCTCCTGCATGGCAGACGTTCTATCCATCAGAGCCACCGAGGACACAGATGAATAGCGTGACTGCAGGGACTTATCCCTTGCACGCTTCCCGTGAGACTCACATTCCCAACTGTCCGCAATTCTACATATGTAATGTGCCTTACAGACATTTGCCCATCCACTCATTACTCGCGCACGCTTTGGCGATTCCCGTAAGAGTTTGGGCAACCTGTGCGCATTCGCACGCACGAAGGTCAATGGCTGGGTAGCCTTTAACTATATATATATATATATATATATATATATATATATATATATATATATATATATATATATATATATATGAAGACAGTAACTGTTCTCGAAAGGACAGATTACTGTTGTTGACCGTGCAGCTTTTCCCTGGAATAAATGTTGACTAACTGAAACCCTCAGCTGCCGACAGGTGTTGTGGATATACCTCGATGTGGACAGCTGAAAATGTGTGCCCCGACCGGGACTCGAACCCGGGATCTACTGCTTACATGGCAGACGCTCTATCCATCTGAGCCACCGAGGACACAGATGAATAGCGCGACTCCAGGAACTTATTTATTTATTTATGCATTTATTTTACCTGGGAAGTTTAGGGCCTTCAGGCCCTCTCTTACACCTAACCAGGCATACTCAGATTCAACAAATTTCAGTTTCTACAGAACATTAAGGACATATAACATGTTATACAGTATTAATGTTAAAGAAAAAAAATAGAGATTATAAAAGTAGTACAATGATAATTATAACAATCAAAAATTAATTATAACAATCAAGAATAATAATAATAGTAATGACTATGTTTATGAAAGTAAACATATTTTCTTTTATGAATGTCAGTCCTATTGCTAGTTGGGAATTTTCTCGTTATATTCTTGCAGCTTGTGAGTTATTCTCATCAAGCAGAGACATAAGACGATAGAATGTGGTGAAAGAGTTATAGAAGAGGTATATAGGTTAGAGGAAGAGAAATAGAATGGTAAAATTCGAAGCTATGATGGAGAGGAGAAAGAAAGAGATGAGAGGGGCACAACAATGGTGGCTATACCGTCCCTAATATGTAAGTCTTGAGTTCCCTCTTGAATGTTGAGTGGTTCTGGATAAGACGCAGATCACAGGGGAGCGCGTTCCATAGTCGTATGGCTGAGATGGAGAATGACACGGAGAAAGATTTTCTGTTATGTATAGGTACAGCCAAGATGCTAGGCGTATCCGACCTGGTATTGCGGTTGTGGAATGATGATAGGTGTTTAATGTGAGAAGATAAGTATTGGAGGCACCAGTGACTAAGAAATCGATGAAGTAAGCACATCGTGTGGAGATCGCGTGCCTTATGTGGGCGTATCCAACCTAGCCGGGAGTATGAAGGACTGATATGATCATACAACCGTATATTGCATACGTATCTAACGCAAGCATTCATCACTAGCTCGAGGCATCTCGAATTTTCACTATTTGTGCCGTGTTGAACTACATCACAGTAGTAAAGATTAGGCAAGACTAGTGTTTGGACTAATTTTTGTTTAACATGGGTTGGAAATATTTTTCTAAATTTTTGAATTGCATGTAGGGAGGAGAGCGATTTCCGCCAAGCTGTGACTGTTTGTTCTTCCCAGTTTAGGTGTTCATCCAAGATTATTCCAAGGTCTTTTACTGTTTTTTGGTATGGTAGTTGGGTACCATTGAGGAGTATTTGAGGGACTGTTTCGCGAAAGTACCGACTGATTAACTTTGGATGAGATATAAGTATGACTGGGATTTCTTGGGGTTTCGTTTCAGACCTAGGTTCTGTGCCCATCGAGAAACAGAGCAAGGATCTGCGTTCATACACGCTACTGTGTCAGCAATGTTCTTGGGGCTTGCACTTATGTACAGTTGGATGTCGTCGGCATATAGATGGTAGTTGCAGGAGTAATCTACAGTGAGAAGAGTAATGGACCTAGGACGGAGCCTTGGGGAACTCCAGAGCGCACGGTTTTCCATGATGACTTTTCCGACGCACAAATGACTTGTTGACTTCTGTTTTTGAGGTAGCTGTCGAACCAGTGTATTGCGCTGTTTGAGAAATTCAGCTGCTTCATTTTAATTAGTAATATATCAAAGTCAACAGTAGCAAAAGCCTTGCTAAAGTCAAGCAGTGTTAGGATGGTAGCTTCACGTCTGTCCATAGCATGTTTAATGTCATCAGTTACTTTGATTAATGCAGTTGCTGTACTATGGTGCTTTCGAAAGCCTGACTGATATTTGTCATGGATGTTATGGGTTTTGTGGTGATCCGTCAGCTGTTCATGGACGATGTATTCTAGGGCTTTAGATATTGCAGGTAGTATGCTGATCGGCCTGTAGTCACCTGGCGACTTAGGGTTGTCAGTCTTGGGTATAGGTTGAATTAAACTTTGCTTCCACCCAGTAGGATATGTACTACTGACAAGAGGCAGGTTGAAGATGTCTGTGATAACTGGAGTAATAGTGTCTACGGCGTTCTTAATCATGCCAATGCTCACTCCATCATTTCCTACTGCCTCGGAAGAGATTCTCATAATTGCCTTGTGTACTGTGCCGGTAGTGACATGTTTTAGGAAAAACTTGTCTCTCGAGAGATTGATATCTTGGGGCTGGTAATTTGTCGCTGCGTGGCAGTTTACAGCTGTTGAGAAGAAATCGTTTAATTCTTCTGCAGACGCTTGATAAACAGCTTCAGATCTTCGCTTCCCTATACCGAAATTGCGCAGTTTTTTCCACAATGCAGCAGGTTTTGATAGGCCATTTTGGAGTTTCCTATAAGCTTCGTACGCCTCGGGAGTTGGGTTACGCTTGAAGGCCCTATGTGCAGCATCACGTTTATTCATTAACTGGCGTAATGCAGTGGTGAGCCACGGAGCGGGAGCTCTCTTTACCTTGACAGTGCGTTGAGGAGCATGTTTATCATACAGTGCAATAATTTTGCGACATATTTCCCGAATTTTTCCGTCTAAAATAGGTTCATTGCTTATATCATGCCAAAGGATGTCTGAGCAATCCTTTCGAAGAGCGTCATGGTTAATATTTTTTAGGTTTCTGTAGGTTACCAGGTGAGATTTTTCTTTGGTAGTATGCACTGAGTAATTTAAGAATATCACGTCATGAGCAGAGAGTCCCAGAGCGGATGTCTGATTGGCGCGAATTATTTTATGTGGTCGCTTTGATGCTATTATATCTATGAGTGTATGACTGTGTGGCGTGTGATGAGTTGGGTCCAGCGGTGTTAAACTCATATCATTGGAGTGGAACAGTCTCCTTAGTTTTTCTGCAGAGGGAGATTTTAACTGTAAGTCGATGTTTGTGTCGCCCATAATGATTATGTGTTCATACAGTGTCACGAGCGAGGACAGGGCAGACTGAAAGGAGGACATAGCACCGACGTTTGGAGGTTTATAGATTACTCCAATTAGCAATTTCTGATTTGATGTATTTATTTCGAAAAATAAGAACTCTGCTTCTCCTTCGCCCTTTGCATCCGACGTGCATGTATAGTAGGTCTCAGATCAGAGCGAACATAGGCACCCACACCACCCCCACGTCGTGTTTCACGATCTGCCTTTAGGAGAGAGTAACCAGTGATTCGGATAGCGTCGGAAGAAATGTTTGGTTTCAACCAAGTTCCAGAGACGAGGATAATATGGAACAGCGATTGGCAGAACAGGTCACAGAACTCGTCGAAGTGAGCCGTTAGCGACTGAGCGTTCGCGTGGGCCACAAAGAGCCTGCCGTCCCATTGTGGCCGCCTGTAGGACCCAGGGACAAAAGCTGGATTTTGCGGGGAAGACATATTTACAGGTGTGTCCAAGGTCGTGACTGACTCAAGCGTCTATGGGCTAAAGGTGAAAGACAGGCTGGAGGTATCGGAGAAGGAAGCGAAAAGAAAGATGGATAGTGGCAGTAGTGCTTACGAAAAAGATAATAGTAGTAGTAGTGGTAGTGACGAGGATGAAAATAACAGATATAGAAAGGCGGTTTTAAGGAGATTCCTGGTAATGGAGAATGTTAATTCCCGTTTGACTGACAATATGAATATACATGAGCACTTATGATAGACAAATAAAGAAGCAATATTTATGTGAAACAATTGATTGATTTTAAATAGAGTACTTATGGTACTTATAGAAATAACGAAGCAATATTCAGGGAAAATAATGAAAAGAAAGAATAAAAATTAACTTATATTAGACAGAGTACAATATGAGACTTTGTGTCTCGCGAGATTTCGCTCAGTCTTTCAGTTCGGACATGTTCGTCACCGTTTTCCTCCCTCCTTCCGTCTTGACTACGATCCTGCCATCCTGGGTCCAAGGTTGAACTGTGTGATCGCAGTGTTCAAAACTTTTAGTCTTTCGCGCGTCAGATCTTCCCTCAGGGTAACCCCACTTTTGGCGAGTTTTCTTTTCTGAGCAAACACTTCAATTCTTTTCCGGTGTGACACAAATTTAATTATTATGGGCCTGGGTTTCATGGCACCTGGTACCCTGCGCCCAACACGGTGGCTTCTGTCAATATCAGCCACGTCGATCTGCACGCCATGTTTTTCACGCACGAGGCTAATGGCCAGGTCGTCGGTGTTTTCACGATCGTTTTCAGCTACCCCGAACAAGCGCAAGTTGTTCCTTCGCTGATACTGCTCAATTTCATCGGTGGCCGCAGACAGTTTAGCTTCTAGGTCGGCGGCTTTTTTCTCTTGTGCGGCCAGGGACTTTTTAAGAGACTGGATTTCGGTGCTGTTGCGCCCGACAGACTCTTGCAGTTTTTCCATGACCGCGGCCGTCACAGAGTCCGTGATGGACTGCACGATTACGTCTAGCGTGTCTTTACTGTGCAGCGCCGCACTCACCTGGGACCGGACGAGCTCCCCGATGTCGGGAAGCGAGGCCTCACCTGCCGCCGGAGACAGGGCGCCCGCGCCGCCTGCGCCCCTGTAGCCTCGCCTGCTGCCGCTTACTCGTGCTCTTCCCATTTTTCACTCACTTATCACTTATCACTTGTGGTAATCACACACCACGGCAAGTAACACTTGTTTAGTCGGATGCACACGTTGTGGACTGCCGCACTTCTCTGTAACACCTTCAATGAGCGGAAAAACTCGCGAGCCAAAGAAACGCGCGTCACTCAGTGACCGCCATCTTATCCCTTGCACGCTTCCCGTGAGACTCACATTCCCAACTGTCCACAATTCTACACACGTAATGTACCTTATAGACATTTGCCCATTCATTCATTTTCAGCTGTCCACATCGAGGTATATCGACAACACCTGTCGGCAGCTGAGGGTTTCAGTTAGTCATCATTTATTCCAGGGAAAAGCTGCACGATCAACAACAGTAATCTGCTCTTTCGAGAACAGTTACTGTCTTCATATACATATCATTTTTCGGCAAAAAAGAACAGCTCTTAACAAATGAAGATCACGCCAATACTGATTTGTCTGCAGACACCAGAGATGTCGCATTCAACTGAGAAGGCACCATCACAGCTGTTCGTTGTTCATCTTGGGCGCACGCGTACTTACTCTGTGACACCACCTGTCACGTTATTTTGTAGCCACATCCGGTACGTCTGACGACTAGAATTTACCGGTAGATTATTCTCTATTAAGTTCTGCATTGAATAATTTTATTTCTGCATTAATTCAGCGTAATGATTGAAGCCCCGTGTGTTTCCAGACGCTCCAGTGGCGCGGGTACACGTGGATTCTGAGGTGGTGCACGAGGGAGCAGACATTCTGCTGCACTGCGAAGTCACAGCCAACCCAGCGGCGTACAAGATCACTTGGAGGAAAGACGTAAGTGTGCTGCACTTTCTCATTCTCCTACAAATTACCCGACTTTCTCGATTAATCAACTAAAAATTTAACATACACGCGTTGTATGGAACTGGCTGAGTTCAGCGACTGTATTATAAATCAATGGAGTAATTTTTACTGTGTCGGTCCCTTTTTAGTAATACGAGGGCTATCCACAAAGTACATTACGTTTTGGAATTAAAAATAAATAAAGTATTGGAAATTTTTTTATTATATACAGATGAAAGCTACAATTAAATACTACTTTTCTACATAGTTTCCATTTAAATTAAGGCACTTATGGTAGCGATGGACGAGCTTGGAAAATCCTTCGTCGTAAAATTCGGCCGCCTGCGCCTTCTACCACGTGGTTACCTCTTCTTGAAGCTGTGCGTCGTCATCAAAACGCTGCATAGCCAACCACTTCTTCATTGCTGGGAATAAGTAGAAGTCGCTCGGTGCCAGGTCGGGACTGTACGGCGGATGAGGAAACAACTCCTACTTAAAAGATTCGAGAACTTCACCAGTGGCATTTGCCGTGTGGGCCCGGGCGTTATCGTGAATCAGCAAGATCTTTGAGCCCAATTTTCCCCTGCGCTTGTTTTGTATTGCTCTTCTGAGAGTTTATTGTAGTGCCTCTTTCCAGGAAATCCACAAAAATCACACCTTTTCTGTCCCAAAAGGCAGTCGCCATCACCTTCCTTGCCGACATTGTCTGCATGTATTTCTTGGATTTTTGGGGGAATTTGTGTGCCCCCACTGCATTGACTGCAATTTTGTCTCGCAGCTCACATGCTTAACCCATGTTTCGTCACCAGTAACGATGCGATCGAGTAATGAGTCGCCATCTTTCTCGTAAACGTCCAAAAATGTTAACGCTGCAGCCATTCGCTGATTTTTGTGAATCTCTGTCAAGATTTTTGGTATCCAACTTGCACAAAACTTGTGGTAACCAAGCTTTTCGGTAATGATTTCGTGCAACAAAATTCGTGAAATTTGTGGAAAACTCGTAGAGAGTTCCGTTATTGTGAAATTACGGTTTTCACGGACAACGGCATCGACTTTTTCGACAAGTTCGGCAGTCACTATGCTGGGTCTTCCACTTCGCACTTCGTCGTGAACGTTAGTTCGGCCATTTTTAAATTTTATGACCCATTGACGCACTCCACCTTCAGTGATTATGTTGTCCCCATACACTTCACAAAGCTACCGATAGATTTCTATCGGTGTACAGTTTTTTGCAGTCAGAAACCTTATTACAGCACGCACTTCACACTTATCGGCATTTTCAATTAACACTGACATTTCAAACTGTCACAGTAACTCAACGGAGTACAGCACGAACCTCTCACTAGCACGGCAGGATTCTGACTGAGCGGCGAAATGCCATGACACCAAGATGGCCGCGCTAGCCCCGCCCCTAACGGACACAAACGAAAACGTAATGTACTTTGTGGATAGCCCTCGTATTTATTGGTGAGACACATTTTGGCGGCGTGCTGCCATTATCAGGTGTATTACAGTTACGCGTACACTAACCTAAAGTGTGATGACATTTATTTGCTAGGTGTACCAGTGACGTTGGTACACGTTTAAATATCGTACTACTAAATACACTGGTGTGCACAACTTAAACGAAAGTACCTTCCGCTTGATGTGTCACTGCTGAGTAAATAGCTCGAGGAAACTTGGACCATACTTAGAATGAACTGCTACAGTGTAGTACAAAAGGAAATGGAAGAGATACGCAATGACACGAACAGAAATGCACTTTCATTGAAAGACTATATTTACACTGAATTCACAGCGATTTATGATGGTCTCCCGGACATTACGAAAGGCGGGACACGGGTCTTTCCCAGGGGTGTTTGAGACAAGGCTTGCAGCCATTCCTGCCACAAACATCTGGGATAGCAACCATTTCTACAACTCATGAATGCAGATACGCACTTCAAGAAATTCTAGGCGCGCTTCGCCGGCAGGTGTGGCCTAGCGGTTCTAGGCACTACAGTCTGGAACCGCGCGACCGCTACGGTCGCAGGCTCGAATCCTGCCTCGGGCATGGATGTGTGTGATGTCTTTAGGTTAATTAGGTTTACCTAGTTCTAAGTTCTAGGAGGCTGATGACCTCAGAAGTTAAGTCCCATAGTGCTCAGAGCCATTGGAACCATGTTTTTTCTTGACGCGCTTCACAAAAAATCCGGAATGCAATCAACTAGGGAAGCAGCAGCAAACGCTTGATGTCCTATAAAATGAAGGTAGCGTCAAAACGATACTGGATTTCTCAGTCGCCGTCTAGTCCTCATGGACTTCATGACTCTTAGTGCTGGAAATTTTGTTACCCTGTACGAAAACTGCAGCCGCGAGATTGCACACTAAGGTCATTAACGACGAACAAGTTACCATGGGAAATTTAGGACAGAGTGAGAGAAAATGAACAATATTGTTGAGCAGCTGGCAGCCAAGAGAGTGGACAGACCATGAGTGAGAGTAATCAGTTAGGACGCAGATCAGTGAGTGGGGCGAGAAGAGAACTCGATGACTCAGAGGGACGATCGCTGATTGCGGAATGAGAAATTAGTGAAAGCAATCTGTGAAGAGCATGCAGCTTTACAGTATGGATAAATGATGATGGCGTCGTCTTGGGTAAAATATTCCGGAGCTAAAATAGTCCCCCATTCGGATCTCCGGGCGGGGACTACTCAGGAGGACGTCGTTATCAGGAGAAAGAAAACTGGCGTTCTACGGTTCGGAGCGTGGAATGTCAGATCCTTTAATCGGGCAGGTAGGTTAGAAAATTTAAAAAGGGAAACGGATAGGTTAAAGTTGGATGTAGTAGCAATTAATGAAGTTCGGTGGCAGGAGGAACAAGACTTTTGGTCAGGTGAATACAGGGTTATAAATACAAAATCAAATAGGGGTAATGCAGGAGTGGGTTTAATAATGAATAAAACAATAGGAATGCGGGTAAGCTACTACAAACAGCACAGCGAACGCATTGTTGTGGGCAAGATAGACAGGAATCCACGCCTACGACAGTAGTACAAGTCTATATGCCAACTAGCTCTGCAGATGACGAAAAAATTGAAGAAATGTATGATGAAATAAAAGAAATTATTCAGATAGTGAAGCGAGAGAAGGAAACGTAGTAGGTGAATATGGATTGGGGGTAAGAAATGAAAGAGGAAGCCGCCTGGTGGAATTTTGCACAAAGCACAACTTAATCATAGATAACACTTGGTTCAAGAATCATAAAAGAAGGTTGTATACATGGAAGAAGCCTGGAGATACTGAAAGGTATCAGATAGATTTAGGAACCAGGTTTTAAATTGTAAGACATTTACAGGGGCAGATGTGGACTCTGACAACAATCTATTGGTTATGAACTGTAGATTAAAACTGAAGAAACTGCAAAAAGGTGGGAATTTAAGGAGATGGGACCTGAATAATCTGACTAAACCAGAGATTGTACAGAGTTTCAGGGAGAGCATAAGGGAACAATTGACAAGAATGGGGGAAAGAAATACAGTAGAAGAAGACTGGATAGCTTCGAGGGATGAAGTAGTGAAGGCAGCAGAGGATCAAGTAGGTAAAAAGCTGAGGGCTCGTAGAAATCCTTGGACAGAAGAAATATTGAATTTAATTGACGAAAGGGAAAAATATAAAAATGCAGTAAATGAAGCAGGCAAAAAGGAATACAAATGTCTCAAAAAATGAGATCGACAGGAAGTGCAAAATGGCTAAGCAGGCATGGCTAGAGGACAAATGTACGGATGTAGAGGCTTATCTCACTAGGGGTAAGATAGATACTGCCTACAGGAAAATTAAAGAGACCTTTGAAGGAAAGAGAACGATTTGTATGAATATCAAGAGCTCAGATGGGAACCCAGTTCTATGCAAAGAAGAGAAAGCAGAAAGGTGGAAGGAGTATTTAGAGGGTCTATACAAGGGCGATGTACTTGAGCGCAATGTTATAGAAATGGAAGAGGATGTAGGTGAAGATGAAATGGGAGATATGATACTACGTGAAGAGTTTGACAGAGCACTGAAAGACCTGAGTCGAAACAAGGCCCCGGGAGTAATCAACATTCCATCAGAACTACAGACATGCTCGGGAGAGCCAGTCTAGACAAAACTCTACCATCTGGTGAGCAAGATGTGTGAGACAGGCGAAATACCCTCAGACTTCAAGAAGAATATAATAATTCCAATCCCAAAGAAAGCAGGCGTTGACAGATGTGAAAATTACCGAACTATCAGTTTAATAAGTCACGGCTGCAAAATATTAACGTGAATTCTTTACAGACGAATGGAAAAACTGGTTGAAGCCGACCTTGGGGATGATCAGTTTGGATTCCGTAGAAATATGGGGAAATGTGAGGCAATACTGACCCTACGACTTCTTTTAGAAGCTAGATTAAGAAAAGGACAACCTACGTTTCTAGCATTTGTAGACTTAGAGAAAGCTTTTGACAATGTTGACTCGAATACTCTCTTTCAAATGCTGAAGGTGGCAGGGTTAAAATACAGGGAGCGAAAGGCTATTTACAATTTGTACAGAAACTAGATGGCAGTTATAAGAGTCGAGGGACATGAAAGGGAAGCAGTGGTTGGGAAGGGAGTGAGACAGGGTTTTAGCCTCTCCCCAATGTTGTTCAATCTGTATATTGAGCAAGCAGTAAAAGAAACAAAAGAAAAATTCGGAGTAGGAATTAAAATCCATGGAGAAGAAATAAAAGCGTAGAGTTTCGCCGATGACATTGTAATTCTGTCAGAGACAACAAAGGACTTGGAAGAGCAGTTGAACGGAATGGACAGTGTCTTCAAAAGGAGGGTATAAGATGAACGTCAACAGAAGCAAAACGAGGATAATGGAATGTTGTCGAATTTTGTCGGGTGATGCTGAGGGAATTAGGTTAGAAAATGAGACATTTAAAGTAGTAAATGAGTTTTCCTATTCGGGGAGCAAAATAACTGATGATGGTCGAAGTAGAGAGGATGTAAAATGTAGACTGGCAATGGCAAGGAAAGCGTTTCTGAACAGGAGAAATTTGTTAACATCGAATATATATTTGAGTGTCAGGAAGTCGTTTCTGAAAGTATATGTATGGAGTGTAGCTATGTATGGAAGTGAAACATGGACGATAACTAGTTTGGACAAGAAGAGAATAGAAGCTTTCGAAATGTGGTGCTACAGAAGAATGCTGAAGATTAGATGGGTAGATCACGTAACTAATGAGGAGGTACTGAATAGGATTGGGGAGAAGAGGAGTTTGTGGCACAACTTGACTAGAAGAAGGGATCGGTTGGTAGGACATGTTCTCAGGCATCAAGGGATCACCAGTTTAGTATTGGAGGGCAGCGTGGAGGGTAAAAATCGTAGAGGGAGACCAAGAGATGAATACACAAAGCAGATTCAGAGGGATGTTGTTTGCAGTACGTACTGGGAGATGAAGAAGCTTGCACAGGATAGAGTAGCGTGGAGATCTGCATGAAACCAATCTCAGGACTGAAGACCCCAACAACAACAATCTGTGAAGACCAATGAAGTCTGAGTGATTTTTCCATGTGCTGGGTCAATCGATACATCGAAGAAGCAATCACAGAAATAGAAGAAAGATTCAAGAGTGGGATTAAAATTAAAGGTGAAAGGATATCAAAGATAAGAGGTTAAGAAGGAGTACAAGATATGCTGAATAACAATCTAATGAGAACAGATTATGGTTCAAATGCCTCTGAGCACTATGGGACTTAAGATCTGAGGTCATTAGTCCCCTAGAACTTAGAGCTACTTAAACCTAAGTAACCTAAATAGAACACACACATCCATGCCCGAGGCAGGATTCGAACCTGTGACCGTAGCGGTCGCGCGGTTCCAGACTGAAGCGCCTACAACCGCTCGGCCACACCAGCCGCAACAAATTATTTAGTTTCTTTTATATAGTATAGACACCTGCTGGGCTGACAGTTCTAGTTCAGAGGACTGGCCTATAAGAGGTGTGTCACAGGTTTATTGCAGCTCTGTCCCTTTTCTCTCGCTGGAGTGTTAAAAACTTTCATACTTGTATCACACTAAAACTGCACTGCCAGTTGGAGAGAATCGTAAATGGAGAGACAGACTATACCAAGGATTCGTACAATTGAATGCTACTTCCTCGGGCGAAAAATGAAAAAAGAAAAAATAGCAACCAATACCCCAAACATTTCCCCAAAACAAGTTCCAAATTCCATGAAAAGTGAACAAGTAACCAAAGTTCCATTTAACAGTATTATTTGGATAATAACCAATAATTGAAAGAAGAACCTTATACTTAGTAATTTATCAACTTACAATAGAAAGATAGAATCTCTGTAAACTCAAACTAAAAATCATAGTAAATCGCAAAATCATTATAATTATAATTAACAAATTAGAACCAACGATCTCAAAGAATACTTTGTGTGAGTACTCTTTGAGAATGGTGATTAATGGCTAAGGAAAATTTGATCCGTTGTCAGTACGCTACGAGAGTTAGCCGAAGCTTGTCAGACTTGCTTGAATACTTGTATATGTAGGCGCGGTTAGATTGTTTTTCGATGATTGATAATTGCGATCTACTATGACGCAGTGAAACGAAGCACTGACTTCAACTATAACTTTGTTTAGAATTCAGATAGAGAACTACCTTATATTAGACTGAAGTGAACTTTTTAATTAGATAACTCGAACTCACCTCTAGTTAGGCATTGAACATTCGTAATTGCAAATGGACTCACGAACTTGGCAATAGTTTTAAAGCAGATAATTTATACATCCCCCCCCCCCCCACCACCACCACCACCAAAACCACGACCATCTGGGAAAGCTTCTTCCTCCCGGCTTTATTAGGAAATGATTGTTATTGAGAAATAAACCATCCTTTCGTGCCACTTCACGCATTTGTGATTCCAAATTACAAAATTGTTTAGAGACATAACTGCGATCTTTGGCGTGCTGCGATAATATTTGACTGAAGCGTTCGGCGCATGTATAGAAACTTTTTGAAGTTAGGAAGCAATCGCAATGTTACGACTTATTAGAGATTTGAAGTTACAACCAAACTATGGGGAATTTGGTGTCGGTGGAACTAATTTGAATTTATCATTAATATTTTAATAGCAACTGTTAAACCATCGAATATAAACGAGTTAATTACGACGAGTAGCGTAATATTGGTCAGAATTGGTGAAGTAAAAATCACGCACACGTTGAGACTTCAGTTCAGCACTGTTTTTTGTAACGTCGTCTTTACCTATAGTATCATCGCTCTACCGACTATCGCCGAGTTTTAGCCAGGGCCGATCAATACTAATCTATCAACTACCAACTAGAAAAACCGGTGACGTTACACAATATTGCCTGAAACGTCACTTTTAATGGTTGGATACATGTGTGATGGAAGCTCACCGCGGTGTGCGCAGGACCTGGAGCTGGAAGACAGCGAAGACGTGACTGTGATGGGGGAAGCCGTGGCGCTGCGCTCGGTGACGAGGGCGGCGGCTGGCGGCTACTCGTGCGTCGCCTCCAACGTCGAGGGCGACGGCCAGAGTCTGGAGGTCGACCTGCGAGTCATGTGTGAGTAGTACTGCCACGCCATGACGCTGCGTGCTTCTGATGCCTCCTGCACCCATGTTCGGTGAGATGGAGATGAGCGCAACACACATACTTGGGGGTAACTACGCATGGAAAGAGTTCATTTAACAACAGTAGTGACACTACTTTCTTTTTTCTCTGTAACTGATATAGATAGGGGGAGTGAGAGAGTGAGGCAGTGTGTGGGAGAGAAAGAGAGAGAGAGAGAGAGAGAGAGAGAGAGAGAGAGTGATTTTGTGTGTGTGTGTGTGTGTGTGTGTGTGTGTGTGTGTTTGTATCTGTGGGAGGGAGAGGTGGATGAGTGGGTGCATGTTTATGTTGAGATGGGGATGTAGGGAGGGACAGAGAGTGAGAGGGAGCTTAGGAGCGAGATTAAGGGAGAGGAAGGGAAAAATGGAAGGTGAGAAACAAACTGAGAATAAAACAGGAGGATGAAGAGAGGGCAGTGAACGACTGGGCTGGGAAAGGCTTTAGTGTGAGGGGAAAGGTAAGGAAGCAGGAAGAGGCTGTTGGGAAAGGAGATGGTAGGTGCGAGGGACGTAGTGCGAGAAGTAGTAGAATCACATCGAACATTTATGGGACATAATCGAGTGGTCAGTTCGAGTGAAAAATCCGGCACCGGCAACACTTCCTCAATTATGGGCGGCAGCATTGCTCAGTATTTCTGCAAGGAGCTTCCGACAACTTGTTAAGTCCATGCCATGTCAAGTTGCTGCACTACGTAGGACAAAAGGAGGTCCGACACGGCATTAGTGGGTACACCATGACTTCCGTCACATTAGTGTAGAGCTGATAACGGCTGCTAGAGAGCGCTGAGATTGAAAATCACGTTACCTAGCTCGTCACCTGTTTCGATGGCACTATTTTGCATGAATTTCAGTGACGGTCCGCGTGCACGTGAACGTTAAGTGCCTAGTCTCCTGTGACGACGGTTTAACATTTCTGAACGAAGCGAGTAAAAGAAACGTTAGAATCATATACAATAATTGAGGAAGAAATTGTTTAGTGTAATTTTACGGATCGGAGCGTGGAATGTCAGATCCCTTAATCGGGCAGGTAGGTTAGAAAATTTAAAAAGGGAAATGGATAGGTTAAATTTAGATATAGTGGGAATTAGTGAAGTTCGGTGGCAGGAGGAACAAGACTTCTGGTCAGGTGACTACAGGGTTATAAACACAAAAGTCAAATAGGGGTAATGCAGGAGTAGGTTTAATAATGAATAGGAAAATAGGAATGCGGGTAAGCTACTACAAACAACATAGTGAACGCATTATTGTGGCCAAGATAGATACGAAGCCCACACCTACTACAGTAGTACAAGTTTATATGCCAACTAGCTTTGCAGGTGACGAAGAAATTGAAGAAATGTATGATGAAATAAAAGAAATTATTCAGATAGCGAAGGGAGACGAAAATTTAATAGTCATGGGTGACTGGAATTCGAGTGTAGGAAAAGGGAGAGAAGGGAACGAAGTAGGTGAATACGGATTGGGGGTAAGAAATGAAAGAGGAAGCCGCCTGGTAGAGTTTTGCACACAGCAAAACTTAATCATAGCTAACACATGGTTTAAGAATCATGATAGAAGGTTGTATACATGGAAGAACTCTGGAGATACTAAAAGGTATCAGATAGATTATATAATGGTAAGACACAGATTTAGGAACCAGGTTTTAAATTGTAAGACATTTCCAGGGGCAGATGTGGACTCTGACCACAATCTATTGGTTATGACCTGTAGATTAAAACTGAAGAAACTGCAAAAAGGTGGGAATTTAAGGAGATGGGACCTGGATAAACTGAAAGAACCAGAGGTTGTACAGAGTTTCAGGGAGAGCATAAGGGAGCAATTGACAAGAATGGGGGAAAGAAATACAGTAGAAGAAGAATGGGTAGCTTTGAGGGATGAAGTAGTGAAGGCAGCAGAGGATCAAGTAGGTAAAAAGTCGAGGGCTAGTAGAAATCCTTGGGTAACAGAAGAAATATTGAATTTATTTGATGAAAGGAGAAAATATAAAAATGCAGTAAATGAAGCAGGCAAAAAGGAATACAAACGTCTCAAAAATGAGATCGACAGGAAGTGCAAAATGGCTAAGCAGGGATGGCTAGAGGACAAATGTAAGGATGTAGAGGCTTATCTCACTTGGGGTAAGATAGATACTGCCTACAGGAAAATTAAAGAGACCTTTGGAGATAAGAGAACCACTTGCATGAATATCAAGAGCTCAGATGGAAACCCAGTTCTAAACAAAGAAGGGAAAGCAGAAAGGTGGAAGGAGTATATAGAGGGTCTATACAAGGGCGATGTACTTGAGGACAATATTATGGAAATGAAAGAGGATGTAGATGAAGATGAAATGGGAGATACGATACTGCGTGAAGAGTTTGATAGAGCACTGAAAGACCTGAGTCGAAACAAGGCCCCCGGAGTAGACAACATTCCATTAGAACTACTGACGGCCTTGGGAGAGCCAGTCCTGACAAAACTCTACCACCTGGTGAGCAAGATGTGTGAGACAGGCGAAATACCCTCAGACTTCAAGAAGAATGTACTAATTCCAACCCCAAAGAAAGCAGGTGTTGACAGATGTGAAAATAACCGAACTATCAGTTTAATGAGCCACAGCTGCAAAATACTAACACGAATTCCTTACAGACGAATGGAAAAAGTAGTAGAAGCCGACCTCGGGGAAGATCAGTTTGGATTCCGTAGAAATACTGTAACACGTGAGGCAATACTGACCTTACGACTTATCTTAGAAGAAAGATTAAAGAAAGGCAAACCTACGTTTCTAGCATTTGTAGACTTAGAGAAAGCTTTTGACAATGTTGACTGGAATACTCTCTTTCAAATTCTAAAGGTGGCAGGGGTAAAATACAGGGAGCGAAAGGCTATTTACAATTTGTACAGAAACCAGATGGCAGTTATAAGAGTCGAGGGGCATGAAAGGGAAGCAGTGGTTGGGAAGGGAGTAAGTCAGGGTTGTAGCCTCTCCCCGATGTTATTCAATCTGTATATTGAGCAAGCAGTAAAGGAAGCAAAAGAAAAATTTGGAGTAGGTTTTAAAATCCATGGAGAAGAAATAAAAACTTTGAGGTTCGCCGATGACATCGTAATTCTGTCAGACACAGCAAAGGACTTGGAAGAGCAGTTGAACGGAATGGATGGTGTCTTGAAGGGAGGATATAAGATGAACATCAACAAAAGCAAAACGAGGATAATGGAATGTAGTCGAATTAAGTCGGGTGATGTTGAGGGTATTAGATTAGGAAATGAGACACTTAAAGTAGTAAAGGAGTTTTGCTATTTGGGGAGCAAAATAACTGCTGATGGTCGAAGTAGAGAGGATATAAAATGTATACTGGCAATGGCAAGGAAAGCGTTTCTGAAGAAGAGAAATTTGTTAACATCGAGTATAGATTTAAGTGTCAGGAAGTCATTTCTGAAAGTATTTGTATGGAGTGTAGCCATGTATGGTAGTGAAACATGGACAATAAATAGTTTCGACAAGAAGAGAATAGAAGCTTTCGAAATGTGGTGCTACAGAAGAATGCTGAAGATTAGATGGGTAGATCACATAACTAATGAGGAAGTATTGAACAGGATTGGGGAGAGGAGAAGTTTGTGGCACAACTTGACCAGAAGAAGGGATCGGTTGGTAGGACATGTTCTGAGGCATCAAGGGATCACCAATTTAGTATTGGAGGGCAGCGTGGAGGGTAAAAATCGTAGGGGGAGACCAAGAGATGAATACACTAAGCAGATTCAGAAGGATGTAGGTTGCGGTAGGTACTGGGAGATGAAGAGGCTTGCACAGGATAGAGTAGCATGGAGAGCCGCATCAAACCAGTCTAAGGACTGAAGAACACAACAATTCTGTAGTGCTGTGTTAGCCTTTAGAGACGGTGTAGCAGGTGTTACACGGCCAGTGCTCGGTGGCTGCCGCAGTTGCGCCCGTGTGCCGGCCCGGCCAGCGCAGCCTGTACGCCGTGGCGCGCCACGAGGAGGCGCGCGTGCTGTGCGAAGTGGACGCCTTCCCGCCGCCGGCGCAGGACGGCTTCCGCTGGGCGTTCAACGGCAGCGCCGAGACCGTCGACGTCCCGGCCACCAGGTTCACCTCGTCGGGCCGCTCCTCGCAGCTCACCTACGCCCCCGTCACCGACACTGACTACGGCTCCGCTTTCTGCTGGGCCACCAACGCCGCCGGCCGCCAGAAGCAGCCCTGCGTCTTCCACATCGTCCCTGCAGGTACTCGCACTGACAGCCCGTACTAGTGTTACCATACCCAATGTGTAGATAATCGTTCATAAAATCGGTGGGGCTTTCACCTGTAACTCTCGACCAAATAAGACGTGAATCTTTAGTCTTTAGATTGAACTGAGATGGCCATGGGATAGCAGCAGTATCGCGTACACAAGGTTTGGGCAATGCGTTGGCGGAGCTGTCATTTTCACTCAAGGTGATCCATGTGAAAAGACTTTCGACGTGATTGTGGCCACACAACGGGAATTAATGGACTCTGAACGCAGAATGGTAGCTGTTGCTAGATCCAGGGGACATTCCATCTAGGTAATTGTTAGGGAATTCAATATTCCGAGATCCACGGTGTCGACAGTGTACCGAGAACGTCAAATTAGGGGTTAGCTCTCACCACGGACGGCGGAGTGGCCTTCACTTAACGACCGAGAGCAGCGGCGTTTGCATACAGTTGTCAGTGCTGACAGACAAGCAATGGCGCGTGAAATACCCGCAGAGATCATTGTGGGCCGTAGGACGAACGTATCCGTTAGGACACTGTGGTGAAATTTGGCATTAGTGGGCTATGGCAGCAGACGACCGACGTGAGTGCCTTTACTAACAGTACGGCGTCACCTACAGTGCATGTCCTGGGCTTGTAACCACACTGGTTAGACCCTAGACGACTGAATAACTGTGGTCTGGTTGGATGCGCCCAGATTTCAGTTGGTAAGAGCTGGTGGTAGGGTTCGAGTGTGGCCCAGAACCCACTGATTTGCCTTGCTAATCCCGCAGGACAGGACAGATAGTATAAATTGTGGAAAGGGGCCAAAATAAGGGGCTGTCAGTGCACTCGAACATACAACTTTATTATTTGATCAAACATTACAAGATCGCAAAAAGAAAATTTAAACACACAACTTTAATCTTTGGGACTTAATTACCGGCTGAAAGCCACTTTAATTTAAAAGCGGCTGAAGGCCAATAACTTAAAACGCAAACATAATCAGAAATTTAAAAGGCAAGACAGTTCTATGGTTAGGTTGAAGTAACAAGTTAAACTCAAATCGGCTGAAGGCATCACACTTGAAACTTCGTAACACTAATTTTTTTAAATACCAAAGCCCTTATGTGAAACCCTTCTGTAATTTAGGCTGAAGGCCTTAGAGCAAACAATTCAAACTCAAAATTGGCTGAAGACCCAAGACTTAAAATTCAACAACATTGAAATTTTTAAAATGCCAAAGGGCTTACGTGAAACAGTACTTTAAACTAGGCTGAAGGCCTTAAGAGAAAAACAACTTTAATTTAAAAAAAAATCGTCTAGATGCTATACGAGTACAAAGAACAAGAACAAATTTTAAAAAATAGGCAGTACACCTAAGGGCGCTCAGATGTTCGATGGTCGGCCTGTAATTCAAACACTAACGCTCGCTTAGGTGAGTCAGGCAGTCGGGCCAACTATTGACGATCCGACTAGAACCCAACAGGCACACAGTCAACGGACCAAGCTATAGGATAACTTATCTTTCGTGTCCGGGATCGGTGAGCCACGGACCTTGTGGCAATGGAAACAGCATCACACACTCCGACCGCGCGCGGACGCCGCCAGGCCCCGGCCAGACACGCGCCACGGAGACTACCTCGCTGCTCCACGCCAACCGACCAACTGCCCAGACCCGGAAACGGTGAATGGAGCAAATACACATCGGACCATGAGACGACCAACAAAACGACCAACCAACGGTCGTCCCGCTCCAATATCCCTCCGTCGGACAGTTCAAGTGTATCGCCAGCGGTCGGCGAGCACTGGCTGTCGGCTCCTCACCGGCACTCCGTCCCCCGACTTCACAGCTGCTGCGTCCAGACTGCACTGCTGGTGCGTCCCGAACTGACTGCCAGACAAATGACGACCCGGAAATACTATCGGTCGCTCCAGAGATGGTGCGACAGTGCACTTACCGATACGCGCTGCTGCTGCCCCTCACGGGCAAGTAAGGCAGGAAGTTAGTGACGCCAGTGAATGGAATAAGAAAAGAGGCGGCAGTACCGTAATAGATGATGACAAACAATAAATGGAATAAACGCGAGCCGTGCACAGCTCACCCACGAAGCCATGGAACCAGGTTTTCAACAAGGCACTGTGCAGTCTGGGGGTGACTCCATAATGGTACGGGCTGGGTCCTTTGGTCCAACTGAACCCATCGTTCACTGGAGAGTGTAATGTTCGGCTGCTTGGATACCATCTGCAACCATTCATGGACTTCATGTTCCCAAACAACGATCGAATGTTTGTGGATGACAATGCATCATGTCACCAGGCCACAATTGTTCGCGATTTGTTTTATAAACAATCTGGACAATTCGTGCGAGTGATGTGGCCACCCAGATCGCCCGACATGAATCCCATCGAACTTTTATGGGTCGTAATCGAGAGATCAATCCGTGTACTAAACCCTGCACCAGGAACACATTCGCAATTAAGGATTTCTATAGAGGCAGCATGGCGCAGTATTTCGGCAGGAGACTTCCAACGAAATGTTTAGTCCATGCCGCGTCTAGTTGCTGCACTATGCCAGGCAAAAGGAGGTCAGGCACCATATTAGGAGGGATGCCATGACTTTTGTCACCTTAGTGTATGTTCCTATAATGCGCTAGCGAACCCTGTCACATTTCGGAATTGTTAAGTATGTGTGGGTATTGGATGAAAGTACTGATCTGGGCTACTCATGGTAACTGTGAAAGGCGAATATTTCGGCTCCTCCTTGCGCATTAGTCCACTTTGAAGGTATGGAACTCGAAATTATAGTAAATCATATAAAAAACACACATCAAAAAAAAGTTTTGCATCACCTCAGTCCCCAGAACTCCTGAAGACAGATGTTGACTGTGGATACTGTATCACGGACACAGTGCCTTTGACTGTTCAGAGATGTCACTAAACCCGCCCAAAGATGTAAACAACCATGCATGAGCTGCGCCTATTACACGGAGGGGGTCCGACAGCCGATCAGTTCCAGTCATTCTATCAGAAAGGAGGTATACGGCTCTTGTTGCTTGTAGTTCAACCATGCCTAGACGGTCAATACCGCGGTTTGATCGCTTCCGCATTGTTACTTTGTGCGAGGAAGGTCTCTCAACTAGGGCAGCGTCCCGGCTCTCTGAGTGAACCAAAGCAATGTTGTTCGGACGTGGAGGAGATATAGAGTGATAGGAACTGTCGATGACATGCCTCGCTCAGGCCGCCCAAGGGCTACTTCTCCAGTGGATGACGGCTACCTACGGATTTTGGCTCGGAGACGCGTTTGGAGGCAACCCGGTCAGGCTGAACCCCTTAGACTCACTGTCCATCGAGTGCAGCAAGGTAGAATTTCCCTGACGTTTTTGTGTGGCATTATGTGGGGCCGACGTACGCCACTGGTGGTCATCGAAGGCGCCGTAACGGCTGTACGCTCGTAGAATGCCATCCTCCGACCGATAATGCAACCGTATCGGCAGTATGTTGGCGTGGCATTCGTCTTCATGGACGACAATTCGCGCCCCCATCGTGCACAGCTTGTATATGGTTTGCTTTAGGATAACGTCATCGCTTGTCTAGAGTGACCAACTTGCTCTCCAGACATGAACCCTATCGAACATGCCTGGGATAGATTGAAAAGGGCTGTTTATGGACGACGTGACCCACCAACCAGTCTGAGGGATCTATGCCGAATCGCCGTTGAGGAGTGGGGGAATCTGGATCAATAGTGCCTTGATGAACTCGTGGGTAGTATGCCACGGCAAATACAGGCCTGCATCAATGCAAGAGGACGTGCTACTGGGTATTATAGGTACCGATGTATACAGCCATCAGGACCACCACCTCAGAAGGTCTCACTGTATGGTAGTACACCATGCAATGTGTGGTTTTCATGAGCAATAAAAAGGGCGGAAATTATGTTTATGTTGATGTATATTCCAATTTTCTGCACAGGCTCCAGAACTCTCGGAACCGAGGTGATGCAAACTTTTTCTTATGTGTGTATAAATGAAAAACACTGCTTAGTATTTTTCTTTCGTTTTGAAGAGTCCTTAGAAAGAATGTAGTCCGATTATAGACGATGGTAAGAGTGTGTACCGTTTTTTTTAACTAACAGTGAAAGGTCACATACAACTGACCATGGTAAAACCACTCCGATTGTCAATCAGTTCCAACGTATTTGAATGACCTATACTGAGCTTTCGTCATTGTTACTGCAGACGAAGACTCGATTCGGTTAAACTGAATGAGTGTAATCGTTGGGGTAATTGGTACGAGTATACGACAGGAGTAATCAAGCTTTTCCAATTGCCGCCGATTTCTGTATCTGAGGTAGCAGTAAAATTTTCTGACCGCCCACGAGTTCCACAGTACAACTGATTTATAATGTATTGTAGCAACTTGACGTTACAAAATTTGTCAATCAGATTTTGAGAAAATTATAAGATATAATATTACTTACCAAATACTTTAGGTCAAAATTTTAAAACTTGGTGAAAATATCTTTAGCGTCGAACCAGGTACCTCCCACCATGGAAGCTGGAATGCCCATTAGAGGGCGGTAGGGACCTGGTTGACTACCACTGATACACGATGTTGGGACAGACCACTTCAGCAGCTACTCAGCGTGGTAACGTAGTGATTAACACACTCGCCTCACATTAGGGGGGACGACAGTTCAAATCCGCGTCAGGCCATCTTCACTTGAGGCAAATACCGGAAGGTTTCCCTCGAAAGGGCACGGCCCCTTTCCATCTCCATTATTTCCTAATCCGAGCTTCTGCTTCGTCTCTAATGACCCTGTTATCGAAGGAACGTTAAACACTAATCTCCTTCTGCTCCACCTTCTTCTTCAACTGCCGGATCTGTGAAGATAGTATCTTCAATGAAATTATTTTGCATAGTTTTCGAATGCGCGCGCGCAGCTAGTAACACAAAGTGGACCATTCAACTTGCGCAGTGCTGTTCTAATCATATTTAAGCCAGTTTTTTTTATATACATTTCATTCTCCATTCCTCGCATGTAGAGACATTTCCAAAGTTCAGCCATTGGAGAGTCGTGACTCTATTCAACCAAATATCAGGGAGGTTGATGGTTGGGCAGATTTCGATCACAGCTGTGAAGAAATGTGATGGGCTAATCAGTTCCGGCATTTGATTACAATCAAGAGATCCTTCCGAAAACCGTGGTCGAAGTCGAAATTTTTAATTTATTTGTGGGACGACGTCCTTCGACAAAAAGTTTTCCTAGTCAAAATTGAAAGTACTGTATCTCCGCTGAGTGGATATGTTTTGTGAGTGTTTTTGTCCACCTCTGAATGAGATGGAGGGCTGTAGGAGAGCACAGCCCTCTGCAGCCGCTAGTTGTACTTTGATCTGTTGTGACACCATTTATTTCGGTAATTGGCAGCTTATTTAATTTCATAGGATTTTTAATTGCTTGTAAATGGATACGTGAGCGGAAAATGTTGTTTAAGTTTTCGTCATTAGAAATTCCGACATTCGCCTTAAGTATGAGGGAAAAGCCTCTCGGTCCAAAAAACTCCACTTTGATTTGTTGACGGATGTTGTGGCTTATATATCTTCATATTATCTTAGTGGTCTTGACAATGTTATATTGGAATTTTGTTCATGTTGGGAATTTTTGACTGATTTTGTATAAGATGGGAAAAGTCTTGGTTTTCGTGAAGGGAATTAGTTGGAAAGTCATAGCGGAGATCTCCAGCTGCTCGAAACATCCTTCGGTCAGCAGAAAGAATTTTTTTCTTGTGGTTTGATGGCACAATTCATACTTGAGATCCATATTCGAGAATGGGTCTGACAAAAATTTTGTACGTAAGAAGGACAATTGGTTGTTACACTCCACGATTTCGGAGTTCCGTGAGACGTACTAAGTTAAGTCTACATCTACGTCTACATACATACTCCGCAATCCACCATGGGGTGCATGGCGGAGGGTACTTCGTACCACAACTAGCATCTTCTCCACCTGTTCAACTCCCAAACAGAACGAGGGAAAAATGACTGCCTATATGCCTCTTATCTTTGTGGTCTTTCCGCAAAATCTAACGCTCGAGCAGTACTCAAGAATAGGTCGTATTAGTGTTTTATAAGCGGTCTCCTTTACTGATGAACCACATCTTCCCAAAATTCCACCAATGAACCGAAGACGACTATCCGCCTTCCCCACAATTGCCATTACATGCTTGTCCCACTTCATATCGCTCTGCAATGTTACGCCCAAATATTTAATCGACGTGACTGTGTCAAGCGCTACACTACCAATGCAGTATTCAAACGTTACGGGATTCTTTTTCCTATTCATCTGCATTAATTTACATTTATCTATATTTAGAGTTAGCTGCCATTCTTTGCACCAATCACAAATCCTGTCCAAGTCATCTTGTATCCTCCTACAGTCACTCAACGACGACACCTTCCCATACATCACAGCATCATCAGCAAAAAGCCGCACATTGCTATCCACCCTATCGAAAAGATCATTTATGTTGATAGAAAACAACAGCGGACCTACCACACTTCCCTGGGGCACTCCAGATGATACCCTGACCTCCGATGAACACTCACCATCGAGGACAACGTACTGGGTTCTATTACTTAAGAAGTCTTCGAGCCACTCACATACTTGGGAACCAATCCCATATGCTCGTACCTTAGGAGTCTGCAGTGGGGCACCGAGTCAAACGCTTTCCGGAAGTCAAGGAATATGGCATCCGTCTGATACCCTTCGTCCATGGTTTGTAAGATATCATGTGAAAAAAGGGCGAGATGCGTTTCGCAGGAGCGATGCTTTCTAAAGCCGTTCTGATGCATGGACAGCAACTTCTCTGTCTCAAGGAAATTCATTATGTTCGAACAGAGAATTTGTTCGAGAATCCTCTAACAAACCGATGTTAAGGATATTGGTCTGTAGTTTTGAGGATCCGTCCTTCTACCCTTTTTATATACAGGCGTCACCTGCGCTTTATTCCAGTCGCTCGGGACTTTACGTTGGGCAAGAGATTCGCGATAAATGCAAGGTAAGCAAGGAGCCAATGCAGTAGGGTACTCTCTGTAAAATCGAATTAGAATTCCATCAGGACCTGGCGATTTATTTATTTTCAACCCATTCAGCTGCTTCACAACCCCAGGGATATCTATCACTATGTCCTCCATACGGGAATCTGTACGACACTCAAACGGCGGTATGTTTGTACGATCCTCCTGCGTGAAAGATTTCTCAAATACTAAATTTAAAATTTCAGCATTTGTTTTGCTGTCTTCCGTTGCCAGGCCAGACTGATCATTGAGTGACTGGATGGAAGCCTTCGACCCGCTTACCGATTTTACGTAAGTCGACTTTCAGTTTGTTTAATCTTTTCATGTGTGCTTTCCTGCCAGTGTAAGAGTTCATCCAGATTGATTCCGAGATATTTGCCTGTTGGCTGTGCACCAATTTCTTTTCCCAAAGTCGAATGTTGTGTCTGCGCAGGTCTTGTTGGCGATTTGTAAGTTTTTTTTAAACCTAAATCTTAATAGATTAGGTTAACTTTGGCTGTATTCGCCCGGATTCTCCGTTTACTGCGGCACGCTTCAAGTTTGCTGATGTAGTTGTTAACCTGTTAACTGATTGTATTACAGGTGGAGTCATGACACCAGTAAGTGATGTCATCAGGGTACAGAACTACGTCTTCGTTCCGCCTCTTAGGCCATCAGTCTATATCGTTGGGGAGATGATGGCACCCTGAGGGACTCTAACTTTGGGTGTGAAGTAAGATGACTTTTGATCATCAACTCATACTTGTATTTTTCTATTTCAATGAAATTAGGTATTAATTCTACTATTTCAGGTGGGAAGTCGTATCTTAGCATTTTGTGATGAAGTCCCGCATCCCAAACCTCATTAACGGCGCGTTCTACGTCCAAAGGGAGGACGGCAGTTGCATCTGTTAAGTTGCAGTCTTTTGCTACTTTGCTAATTGATAGATGGTGAAAACAGCGCGCTCATGTAAGATAACGTTATTTTCTTCGGCTAACTGTTGGCGCTTCTTGGAAGTATAACTACAGATCTCCACTCGATAAGCAGTTTGCTCATGTAGGACAATGTTAGTGTTTTCGGTACACTACTATCGCTTAATGGACGTATAGTTACCGAATATATAATACGGAAGGGAATGAACCTAAAATACAGGGTCTTTGCTAAAAGCCTGTGCGAGAAAGGAAACGTCTGGTTACTATTTCACAACATAAGGAAATATTTTTTTTCTCGCAGTCGATTTTAACAGAAAACCACAATATTATCAAAGTTGTATTCATTATAATCTGCTAATAAGGAAATGTAATTTATGGTAGAGCTTGTTGTCTGCTGTTATGTTTGTTTGTGCTGAATGTTAGACATCTGAACAGCCTTGACCGACGTGTTTGCAGTGGCAAGGCATCTCAACAGCTTAGACTGATGCTATGTATCTGGGTTCTAGTGGTGGATCCAACATTCGTCTGTGGTCACAGTCCGGCTAAAAATATGATTTTGCTAGCTTACAAAATGCAATGACGAAGACAGATTTATAACTGACCATATTGTATGCTGTCTCTTTGGTGGGGCTGAATTAAGACATTTCCATAGTATTGAGTGGTGTGTTGTATGTGGGTGTAAGTGATGGAATTCAACGTTCGTCTGTGGTCACAACCTGGCTTAAAATATGACTTAAGTCGCTCACAAAATGGTTCAAACATTAATCAGATATCTGTAATTTCCGGGTAGTGGCACATCTAGGCCGACCCTTATGCGGATCGTGGTTTAAGCCATCGCGACAAATTTTAAACTCCTTTGTTCACTTAACAACAACAGCTGACTATGAAGAAACAGTTCCCCAGCTCATTAAGAAAATCGGCATGAACTTCCTCTGCTTTCATAACTTCCTTTACGAAGTACTTAATCACTGCAGAAATCCTGATTTTTTTCCCGTCTTCACAAATAGCTAAACGGGAACAACAACAGAGAGACGTCCGCAACACTAATGTCTACCCAGAGCACTGACGCGTCATTTCGTTACTCTCAAACGATAACTTATTATTACGAGGGAACCTCGTAGCGCTGATTGTGATTCTGCGACCTTCTCAAACTACCCTCGTAGCGGCGCAATTGTTGGCTAGTTATACATTAGCGTTGGAGCCAGCTGACATGCCTTCAATCAGTCAGCGACTTCTCAGGAGGCGCGTGCCGTATACTGTCAACGAAAATAAAGCACTGTCGATTTTCCGGATTTGGCAGAGCACCTAAACCTACCCAACTACTCCTCTGACGAGTGGAACCCAATGAAAGAGTATTTGTTCCACATAGCTTCGGAAGCACCGTACTTCATAGTACTTACATGATTCAGTCAAGCAGTCAGTATACTTTGTATTCAGGGTTATTCATATGGATGGAGATGGACAGGGGCGGTTATACCACAGTTATAGCATTGGGAAGAACCAACCTCCGTTGCCGACCTCACAAAACTCGAAGAAGAAACGAAGGACAAAGAGATCGCGTGTGCTGGACTGCTTTTGAAATTGCTCGTCAATATTTTATAAAATTTTAGTTTTTAGTTACTTATTTTAAAGTTTATTTCTATTAATATTTGCTTGAAAAGTAACTTATTAGATGATTTTCATTAATCTCAGTCTTTCTTCCTGTGCTATTGACCCGAGTGGTTTGTTATTCGTGAGTGTGCTTACGTCGTTCGTCCAACCATCACGCCACAGTAGTGTGTTTGCATTTTGTGGCGTGCAGTTGCAGCTGTAGCGGTTATAAACCTAAGTACCGACAAAGTTATTTGTGCACTGTTACACAGTTATTAAATTTAATAGTTTTCAGAGGAGTTTCGTGCTGTTTGTGGCGAAATAATGATTTACTAAACCTTTGGAAACGTTCGCTCGCTGTATTTTTAGAGTTTTCTGTGCGTTGAAGTCGTTTAGTAAATTTCGTGCTTTAGTTTTCTACTGACGTCTCTTATTGGTTCTAGCGAAACATTTCAGTAAAATTTTCATTCAGTTTTTTAACTCCGTTGACTGTTCCAGTGGCCGTTGGTTTTAGCTGTTAATTTTGTGAAGTTTTGTTGGTATTGCTATTAGCTGTGGTATAGCGGCATTAATACAAGTAGTTGCATTCTTAGCAGATAGAGAATTTCGAGGCCACTGCTGTTACTATATAGATCTACTGGTGTAACTGAACTTAGGAATTCTAGACGTATTGTTTTTTTCAGTAAATGTCAAATTTTACCACGAATGAGAAGCGTGGACTCTGTCATAGGTTTGTGAGTAGTGGGTTACGATGTGGGTTTTGTAGAAAGTATCTTCTTTGGGGGGAATGCACTGGGGAAGCCAGTGGGCATTCTAGCGAGATCCTCTCCTGCGAATGTGGTAGAAATAAGTTGATAGAGGAGCAGGAGCGTAAGATCTGTTCCCTTCCGGAGCAGTTACAACACGCAAAGGAGGAACTAGATAGGCTGAGGAAGGTGAAGGGTAATGGGGAATAGGAATTCGCAGGAAGGTAGCTAGGAGGAGGAGGTACTCAGACATACTTTGCACGTAAGTAATTTATTTGACCAACTGTCAGAGTTGAGTGGAGAGGAGCGTCTAGTAGCTGTAGGTGTAGGAAACATGCAGCAGTCCTCAGCAGTTAGGAGGCCTAGGTCAGTTGCAAAGTCTAACAGAAAGAAGAAGGTTCTGCTGCTAGGTACTTCACACGGTAGAGGTGTGGGCCAGCAGTTGCAGGAAGTGTTGGTGAGTGAGTGCCAGGTCCCCAGCATTGTGAAGCCTAGTGCAGGGTTGGCTCAGGTAACTGACAGCTTAGGGGAGTTATGTAGGAATTTTACAGAGGAGGAGCAGGTAGTGATAGTGGGTAGAGCAGGGAACAGTCTAGATAGCGACAGTGAATGTGATGTAGGTGGTGACCTGGTAAAGATAGCTACTCAAACTGGTGGCGCTAAGGTGCATTTCATGCAACTGTTATGGGGTTGGAGAGGGGGTTGATGGCAGAGGGCATGGGTCACATTTCATTGGTCTCAATTGGGTCCATCAGTAGATCGGGTTTCACTAGGCATGGCCTGCACCTCAATAGGTATGGGAAGGGGAGGCTGTCAAACTTTATAGCTGACAGTGTAGTGGGTGGTGGTGGGACCACTCATGGAAAAATTCCTGTAGTATTTGGTGTTAGAGCTGCACCTCTTTTAGATTGAAGTCAGCTCTTAGGAATGCCTAACTAAGGGCTCACATTCAGAGGACGTCACGTTTCCAAGTAGAGAAGGAATTAGCATATTTCATCAAAATATAAGAGGTATTAGAGATAAAGTTAGTGAACTGCTTATAGATGTTGACTCTTAAATTATTCGTATGTCGGAATTCCACTTAAATAATTTGACAGTTAAAAGGCTTCCTTTACCAGGATGCAGATTAGCTGGCTGTTTTTCCAGGAGTTCCTTGTGGGGCGGGGGGTTGGCTATGTACGTAATAAACAGTATTCCATTTGAGTCCATAGACGTATCACGGCACTGCACTGAACAGATATTTGAATGTTGTGCAGAGGCAGTTCAGTTTAGTGAAACTAAACTTCAAATTGATGTTGTTTATAGGTCCCCTAACTCTGACTCCAGAGCATTTCTGCTCAAGCTAGAAAGGGTTCTTGATTCACTTTGAAGGAAGTACCCTAGTTATAAGTGGTGACTTCAAAATAAATTTTGTATACGATGGTGCAAGAAAAAGGGTGATGATAGATCTCCTAAATTCATATGATGTGATGCAGACTGTATTTTTTCATCAGGTGCAGGGAAATAGTAGCACAGCCCTAGACATTAATTTTATTCATTCTTCATTACTAGGTTGGCATTCTGTTAGTAAAAGGGTGAATTTCCTTTCACACCATGACGCACAAATTTTAACACTAAAAGGCTTTTGTACCCAAGCAAATGTCACATGTAATTACAAACTCGTTAATCCAACAACAGTAGAGAGTTTTTTTAAAACATGTCAAGGAACAAGAGTGGCAAGATGTTTATAGTGGCAATAAAATAGATGAGAAATATAATGCTTTCCTTAACACATATCTCATGGTCTTTGAGATGTGCTTTCCATTAGAACGTTCTAAACAGGGCACTAGCAGTAATAGGCAGCCCAGGTGGCTGACTAGTGTGATAATGACATCATGTAGAACAAAGCAGGAATTACATCAAAACGTTAGAAGAAGTCACTATCAAGATACAGCAGCCCATTAGAAACAGTATCGTAAGGTGCTTACAGTGTCATTAGGAAGGCAAAGAGTATGTGATATGCAAATGGAATAGCTAATTCACAGTATAAAGTTAAAAACATATGGTCAGCTGTGAAGGAAGTGTCTGGTCAGCAGCACAATGTCGCTGATATAAAGTCAGTTCATAGTACAAATACTTCTGTTACTGATAAATCATATATATGCACAGTATTTAACAACCATTTTCTGAGAATTGCTGGTAATTAAATAGAAATTTAGTTTCTACAGGGAATCATATAACAATCTTGGCAAATGCCTCTCCGAGATTGATGTCTGAAATACTCCTCTGGGAAACAGACAAGGGGGAAATTGAGTCAATAATTAAATCACTGAATACTAAGGACTCTTATGGTTATGATGGAGCTCCTAGCAGAATATGAAAGTACTATGCTGCTTAAGTTAGCCCTTTATTTAGCCATATTTGAAATTTTTCCTTTAGGATTGGTCAGTTTCCTGACCGAATCAAGTACTCAGTAGTAAAGCCGCTTTATAAAAAGGGAGAGAAGGATAATGTAGACAATTTTAGACCTATTTCTATGCCACCAGTGTTTGCTAAAGTTATTGAAAAGGCTGTGTATGTAAGGATAATTGATCATTTTAAACCACACAGTTTGCTATGAAATGTACAGTTAGGCTTTAGAAATCGTTTAACAACTGAAAATGCTATATTTCTCTTTTGTCTGTGGGATACTGGATGGGTTAAACAAAAGATTTCGAACGATAGGCGTATTTATTTTATTTAACTAAGGCGTTTGATTGTGTTGATCACAAAATATTGCTCCAGATGTTGGACCATTACGGAATATGGGGAATAGCTCACAACTGCATCACCTCTTACTTTAGCAACAGACAGCAAAATGTCATTATCCACAATGTTGAGAATGGCTGTGATGTGGGATCTGAGTGGGGTATGGTCAAGTGGGGGGTGCCCCAGGGATCAGAGTTTGGGCCACTCCTGTTCCTTATCTATATAAACGATATGCCCTCGAGTATTACGGGTAACTCTAAAATATTTCTGTTTGCTGATGACACTAGCCTGGTAGTAAAGGATGTTGTGTGCAACATTGGCTCGGTTTCGAATGGTGCAGTTCATCACGTAAGTTCATGGTTTGTAGAAAATAAACTAGCGCTAAATCACAGTAAGACTCAGTGTTTACAGTTTCTAACACATAACTCAGCGAAACCTGACGTTTTCATTGGCATATGATTAGTGAAAATGAACATTTCAGGTTTCTAGGTGTTCAGAATGATAGTAAACTGTCATGGAAAGCCAACTTTCAGGATATTGTTCAAAGACTTAATGCTGCCATTTTTGCTATTCGAACGGTATCTGAAGTGAGTGATCGTTAGACACGAAAATTAGTGCTCTTTGGTTATTTTCATTCGCTTATGTCGTATGGTATTTTATTTTGGGGTTACTTTTCCTAAGTTAGAACGATATTTTTTGCTCAGAAACGGGCGTTTCGGGCAATAAGTGGTGTAAGTTCACGAACTTCTTGTCGAACCCTGTTCACGAGTCTGGGTATATTGACGTTGACCTCGCAATATATATATATATATATATATATATATATATATTCCTTACTGTCATTTCTTGTTAACAATATTAAGTTATTTCCAAGATAAGCATCTTTTACTCAGTTAATACTCGGCAAATATCAAACCTGTATTTGGACCAGACTCCTTTAACTCTTGTGCAGAATGGTGTGTAGTATACTGCTGCATCCATTTTCAATGAGATACCACTCGAATTGAAAAATCTTAGCAGTAATCCACGCCTTTTCAAATCTAAACTGAAGAGTTTCCTCATGGGTCACTCCTTCTGTTCTGTCGAGGAGCTCCTTGAAAAATTAAGCTAATTCTTGATGTATTGTTGATTGCATTTACGCAAACTTAGGGATTGACTTTTTTCTGGTTCATAAACATTTTATTTTTATCTGTTATTGCTTTCATGTTGTAATTTCATGTACTGACATGTTCCATGACCTTGGAGATTTGCTTCTCAGTTTGGTCCTACGGAACTTGAAGTGTAAATAAATAAATAAATCCATGGTGTTCGACTAGGAGGTAAACACTTCGGATCGTGGAGATGGAAGAAATTTTCATCATCGGTATTTGTTCGGAAAAAAACATTGCACCAAATCTTGCATTAAACTGTTCTCCGGTGTGTATTGTTGACTTAGGCCAGGACTTTAAAACACTGCGTCCGATCCCATAGCAGCATCGCGGCCGTACAGTAGGGGATTCGCTGTGGTTCCAAAACAATAAAAATTCGGTTAATTTGCTTTCTGAATACAGAAACAATATGTGCGCTGCTGATGGTGACTAGCGAGCCATGAAGTAAGTGATAGTATGGCAGCATGGTAAACGGCCGTTGACAAGCACTACGTGGCACATTCGTTGCTTTTCAGTACCAGTCAGTTTTAGTGTTAGTTTTGTTGAATGCAGATAGTTTTTAATTGTTGTTTGTCTTCTGCGATTTGTGCTTATGGTCAGCATACAAAATTTTTTCAATGCAAGTGCAAAGCGAGATACTTTAATTATATCATGCAGTTCAACGACCTGACTAGACGAAAATACAGGAAGTATGACGATAGAGATTTGAATTCATGTTTTACATGTACTTCTGTTAGAAATGAATAGCATCCGCGGTATGTCGTTTGTTTCAAAGTCCTAGCTGCTGATAGCTTGCTTTATAACCAAATGAAACAGAATTTGGAGTCGGATCACGATAGTTTGGTTATGTAATCACTAGAATACTTTTCCCACAAGACAAAAGAATTGGCGGGAAAAAATACTAATAATGTAACATTCGTACGAAGGCTATTATTTCGCCCTAGAAAGCTGCCTAGGTTGTACTAAGGAGGAAAAGACCTCAAAGCGAAACGGAAGATCTTATTTTACCAGCTGCTCTGGACACAGTATCTATCACCACAGGTGAGCCAGTTGACAAGCCATTGGTAAGGGGGCCTTTGCACAAGAAGCACGATCCCTGTCCTTCATGAGGTTCTTCAATCAGTGTTCGAAGTGGTAAATTTCACTAGAACTCGCCCACTTAATTCGAAATGTTTTCAGAAAATCTGCATGGATATGGGGGCTAAGCATTTCTCCGCAGTAATAATAACTGTTGCTGGGTTCTAAGCGGAAATGTAACGAATGGACGCAGGAATGAACTTTATTCTTACCTTGTTCAAGAGAAACATTAGAGCTCCGAGAAGTTCGTACAAAGTAACTTTGAAATTGATGTACCTTTGTGACATCTTTGAGAAACTCAATTCAGTGAATGTGTCACTTTCAAGTAATGGTGCCAAAATTCTATAACTGTCAGAAGAATATCAGCCTTCGGAAGAAAAGGTTGGATGATAAAGATATAGATTATATTTCCTCTGCTCTTCACACCGGTTTAGAAGACGAGATCATTTATCTGAACTCAGTGATTGCGTTCTGAAGTATGATATCGCTATATTGGACTGGTGCATAAGTTCATAGCATCTTTCCATAAGCTTAATAAGTATAACAGATACATACAACAGAGACTTTAGTCATGAATAAACAACTCTGTTTCACTACTTGCAACAGTCCACCAATGCTAGGGCAACTTTTCGTTTTCCGCGACTCTAGAATTCACGTGGTTTTGTGGCGAAGAACTCGTCGAGAATGTTAGGACCGTATTTTAATCCGGAAAGGAAGTTCCTAGAAGGTTGTTCGATAGAGATTGGTAAAGGTGAAAATCTGAGGGCACAAGAACGGATGAATACGGTGGTTGCGGAATGACTTCCCAAACCTGCTCCTGTGTAGTTTGTCAGACTAGTAGAATGCGGGCGAGTGTTATCGTGAAGGAGCATCACTTCACACAGTCTTCTTGGACTGACCTCAATTTGCATTAGGTTTTTGGAGCATATACTGTACTCGAACATTATGAATCACCTTGAAGAAAATGACTTAGTGATACATAACCTACAAGGATTCTGAAAATATGGTAGAGAAGTAGTATCAAAATGGTTCGATGAACCCTCTGCGAGGCACTTAAGTGTGAATTGCAGAGTAACCATGTAGATGTAGATGCTACCTTGTTTGGGCTCACCTATCCTATCTTTTCCTTATGTTAGCATAAAGACACAGTTTTTCATTACCAACAGCATTGCAGGATACGAATGGTTGGTGCTGTTTACGAGCCCACTGGTAACGAGCTAGCAGAGATGCACTTATGGTCACCCATTGATTTGTGTGGTTTTGACTTAGAGCATGCCTTACCCATAAAACCTATCTTTGAACCTTCCCCATTGCATGCAAATGTCGCACTGTGGCGGAATGATCACATTTCCACATGTGCCAGTTATCGAGTACCCTGAAGAGAATCATTGTGGATTAATGCGTTTAAACGATCTTCATCTAACACAAAAGGTCTTTCTGAGAAACTTACGTCAAAACGATCCTCGTTAAAACGACAAAACCATTATCTCGCCGTGCTCTGCCCAGTGGCATTTTCTCCGTGCACGGCGCTGATGTGTCTGGCTGCCTCCGCGGCAGTCATCCCTGTACTGGACAAAAACAAAAGACTATGTCGGAAATCTTTCGACTTCTTCACTTGGCACTCCATTTTCTAGTGCCCACAACTCCACTTATTGTCTCCAAATGACAAGAAGACAACATGTAAACTCATATGACGACAGTGATGCATAAATAAAAAATGGGAATCGACAAATAAAACCATAGCAACCAGAATAAGAACATGCAAAACAACAACGCGACGAACTTTTGCACCAACCTAATAATTAAACTTTCGCTGTATGAGAGGGCCCACTCGAAAAACTGGTGATCGTAGACCCATGGAAATTTGTGGAAATATTTGTAAGGCCTTTGTGGAAAGTAAATTATGAATAATCTATCGAAAGAAACAAATTTCAATTCCCACTTGAGAGGGTAACACTCAGTGTGGCGACCATCTGCATCCACAATAGCCTGAAAGTTTGCACGGATACCATTTCAGAACTGTTCTTAGCTTTTTCGAGGGATGAACCATGGAATGTTCTGTAGTCGTGACACACCTCATGCACTGGTTGAAGATCACACATTTTGTCCAGAATTCTCAGCCATGGCAACAGTAACTTCTTCGAGAACTTGTGGTGCAATTGGCCTTCGGCGTCTTCCAGGAGCAATACCCCAATCACCAGTTAATCCGAACTTCGTATAATTTTCTTCAACCCCGGTGCGTAAAGAGGACCTTCCAGTAGTCCTTTAATGGGTCGATACTTGGCGAAGAGCAGCAAGCACTATTGCTGTTGTTTTGATACAACAGCTTGACGAGTAAAGCCGTGCTTACCTAGTCCAGACTCATGTTGACCATGTGCAACTCTAATGCCCACTGATGTCTGTGTTTCAACTCTACGTCATCGTATCAGTACCGGCGCCTACTGGCAAATCATTATATGGACACAGCTAACAACGCACAGTCTGAACATCATTCCTATGAAGCCAGGTGTCCATGAGGTAAATAGCTTGGATTCCACACAAGCTAAAGTAGGGAAAATTTAATTATAACTACCCTATACATTCCAGAACAAGTTAATCAACACAACTAAATCAAAGATCCTTTCAGAGCGGAAATTCCGTCAACCTTTACCTCCGTAAAATAAGATCAATTTATTGATATATTTCAGATTGTATTTTGAAATCGATATTTCCGCATCATTGTTGAACCTTGGTGAGGTATGAGGGTCCGTAGCTGGGTAACTGGGCACGCGATTCTTGATACGTTTTGAAATATCTTACATACTGAGATAGGTTTTTCAGCGTTGGTAGTTGCTAACACGGAATACAGATCGCGATTACGTCTGGAGTAAGGGATGTCAGTCGCAGTTACCAATCTTGTGCTGTTTTTGTCTTGTGGTCAAGGAAACCGTCGACTCAGATAGTTTTAAAAGCACTGAGTGAGGCAGCGTGTGTTAGCTGTCCATCAGATGAGGGCTTCGAACCTTGTGGACTCGATAGCGCTGTTCGAGATAAATGGATTACTTATCAGCATCGGATTTCATTCGTCCTCTATTGTTTCTGTGGTCTGGAGTCGGACGATTGTTTCGATCTAGGCCTCCACACTTTTCCATCCCCTTCATCTCCGGGTAACGTCTGAAACTTCCATCCATTTGACACTGTCTGCTGTATTCAGTTCTTGGCCTCCCCCCCCCCCCCCCCCCCCCCCCGCGCGCCGTACCATCACCAAACTGCCGGTTTATTCATCTGTTGGCCTCTTTCTAGTACGTTCATCCGCCTCCTTCCTGCCTGCCGGTCTTTAACTCTTAAGTGGATAACATCCAGAAACTGGGACTCGATAATTGTCCATCTGCATTATAAAAATATTACCATTATATAAAATCAGTGCAAAAAACAGTTCAAATGGGTCTGAGAACTATGGGACTTATCATGTGTGGTCATAAGTCCCCAAGAACTTAGAACTACTTAAACCTAACTAACCTAAGAACATCACACACATCCATGCCTGAGGCAGGATTCGAACCTGCGACCGTAGCAGTCGCGCGGTTCCGGACTGAGCGCCTAGAACCGCATGGCCACCGCAGCCGTCAAAAAATAAACATTCTTAATACCGATGGTTATTTTATTAAAACGACCGGTTTCGGCCTAGGCGTAGGCCATCTTCAGACAGCACCATCAGCTGAAGTTGACGATGCGTAGAACAGTCAGTTTACCTCAGTCGTTGAAACTGCGTTCACTGAGGTCTACTAAGTGATCCACACATCGTCAGCTTCAGCTGATGGTGCTGTCTGAAGAAGGCCTAAGCCTAGCCCGGTACCAGCCATTTTAATGAAATAACCATCGCTATCAAGACTGTTTTAACACTGGTTTTATATAGATTACAATATCGCTCTTCTCCCAAAAATGTTCAAAAAATTTTGATAGCATTATAAATCTGAAGATGGGTCTATACTGACGTGAACCCGGTAGTTGCGAATAAAGCACTTTCATATAGATAGACGCTTTATGGAAACACGTTATCGTTCTTTAATCTGTAATTGTTATAATATTTATGATAATTCGAATGATTATTGGGTTTTGAGTGGTTTTTACTGTTATTCGATTCACTGGCTCGTCATTAGCTTTTGTATCCGCAGACGAAATTTCCAGTTCTCTTCTGTAGCAACAAATTTGAGAAGCCCTTACTCCCTTGCTGATTGAAGTTCTTATGGCCCACGTTTCACTTCTGTACCAGGCTACACGCTAAAAACCTTCAGATAAGACTTCGTAAAACTTCAGTTTATGCTTGATCTACGTTTATTTACTTCAGTAGGAGCGACCACATAAGGAAGATAAACTGCATTTCTTTCTGTGCTAAGTATATGCAATATTCATTAACTTGATATTCGTAAACCATCTGCAGAACGTTGAGCCATCCTTAGCTTAAAAATATCTGTATAAATCCAGAATGAGTGAGGTATGATGACGATGCACAAACACTTTTGATGCTTCCTGTTTGCATAATTTTTCGAGTTCCTGTGGTATCGTGAAACTCAGTAAATTACGTAACACACTCTGACAAATCGAAATTGAAATGTGAAACAAGCTTCACTTCGGAAACGATAGGTGTAATCACCTTTCAAAGCGGCCAAATGTCATTAAAAAGTAATGTTGGTAGCAGATATTGAAATGGGACTGAAACAGATTTTTACCGCCTCTGTCCCTTTGATATTGGACGTAATAGTCCTGGCTCTATTGACTTGTATTACACGGGAATGAATGCTGTTCAAATTGCATGAGTGACATCGATATACGGGAAACCGTCGAAATGAGATATTTTTCTACAAAGCGCTAGCAGAACAAAATTAAAAACGCTTATACTTGCTGTTATAGGTGTGATCTTTGTTTATGAATTTTAATCTAATGCAATAAGTGTGTGCTTACGACCACGCACTAATGGTACTGCTGCGGGCTGGTGAATGTACAGTTAAAATTACGAGTATGTTTAATATGACTTCTTTCGTAAGAAAATGAGACAATTGTAATAATCGGGACAATGTACATAAATAAATTTCTGAAGTGTTAGTCTAGCAAATTCTTCTAAATTGGAAATTCATGGCAAGGACTATGGGACCAAACTGCTGAGGTCATCAGTCCCTAGGCTTACGATATACTTAATCTAACTTAAACTAACTTACGCTAAGGACAACACACACACACACACACACACACACACACACACACACACACACACCTATGCCCGAGGGAGGACTCGAACCGTGACAAGAGGTCCAGACCGCATGGCTATTCCGCGCGGCGGTGAGTTCTTCTGTAATCAGCGAAAACAGGGAATGAGCTTAAGAATGAAGGCAGGACCAACCTGTAATAAAGGTGATTGGATGAGATTAGAGTAGCGTTTAATGTCCCGGCGACGACGGCGCCAAGACAGAAGGAGCTCCAGCGGGGTTTGGAACGGAGGGTAATAAAATCGATCGTGCCCTTTTAAAAGCATTTCCCTCGAGCGATTCAGGTAAATCACTGAGAAACGAAGTCTGCATGGCAGGACGGGGAATTTACCGCTATACTCCCAAATGCTACACTGTGAAAGCAAATTCATACATATCACAAAAATGGATGTATGTATGTGTGTATGTAAGTTCCACGACTCCTCCTAAAACAGTGGATTTCAACTAAACTTGGTACACATATCTCTTACGCAGCAGTCGCTGTAGAGTAAGAACCACCCACCTGTCATATTTCAGGAGATATGACATCATAAACAATGAGTGACGTGAAAACTGACGCATCAAGCATAACGTTTAAATTTATTACTTCTGTTTCATTAATTCTATTGGTAATAAATTTAGCACACATTATCCAGCTATGTTTCAGATTGTACCTACAAATTTATATCAGTGTGTAACACGTTGGTCACGAGATATGACCTCATAAACACTAAGATGCATGAAAAAATGAAGATTCAATACGTGATTCTTGAGTTTCTCCCGGCGTATTTGATAATAAAAATGAGCTCAGTCCGTCAGTTCACCTAAGGATGGCGACATGTATGATCGTCGAAATATTGCGCCCGTTGGACACTGTAGACCGGCAGTACACCCTTGGATATTTTGATTAGGATTTAATACATTTAGTCTTCACTGTAGACCGGCTGTACACCCGTGGATATTTTGATTAGGATTTAATCCATTTAGTCTTCACTACTAAGACACTCCTACAATCAAGGCGAATAAAGGGAATCCCTGACATAAGATATCGCTTTGGACAGCTTTCAGCTGTGAAGCGCAAACGGTTATAGGCGGAAACAATAGCCGTCTATAGAGCTGTGAAGCGTTTAGGTACAGACGTTTATCGAAATCGTGTTCTAAACGCGCGAACCAGCTGCGACCAGCGCACAGAAGTAAACATCACAGAGAATTTTTATCCTAAATGCTGTATTTCTTAATTTGGACGCTGTACTTATACATCTGTACATTATGCATATTTTTTTGTACGACTGTTTCATAATTTCAAAGCTATTTTCACGGACATATGGAAATGAAATTTTTCCATATTGCATTGTAAATACAGTTAATTTTTTGTTTTCGTTTCTAACAAAAAATTGGCAAAATAGCTACTTGGACAGTGACGGGCTCTTTAGCTAGTAATTTAATAAATCAGACACAGAAAGTTTTGTTTTACACTGTTGTGATTAGAAACCTAAGTTATTTGATGTCTCGTTGTGTAACTGTCAGACTACAGATACGAAGATTCTTGATTTACTTCTCAGGCGGTGCTCTCATTTCTTTTGACAATCATCAGTCTTGTTGTCAATGGCAGTGACTTGTAAATATGAACAATGCTAAGTAGCACTATGGTTTCTGGGCCACATTACAATGTAGGTCTCTTTATAACTAGCTGCATAAGTTGGTCCAGAGGTTCAAATGGTACAAATGTTTCTGAGCACTATGCGACTTAACTTCTGAGGTCATCAGTCGCCTAGAACTTAGAACTAATTAAACCTAACTAACCTAAGGACATCACACACATCCATGCCCGAGGCAGGATTCGAACCTGCGACCGTAGCGGTCACGCGGTTCCAGACTGAAGCGCCTTTAGCCGCACGGCCACACCGGCCAGCTCGGTCCAGAGGTTTCGAATGCAAATAAGGCTACACCGCCGCAGCAAAGTTATTGCTAATAAAGCCACATCGACTTCAGTGGCGTCAAACGAGAGCTCATCGAAGAGCAGGGTGGAGGTCTGTAGGTTTTCTTCTGATGAAAGCTGGTTCTGCCTCGGTGCCAGTGGTGGGCATGTGTCGTTTAGAAAGAGCTCGCTAAAAGCCTGCAACCATCTTGTCTATATGCTAAACACACTGGACTTATACCTGGAGTTATAATCTGAAGTGCGATTTAATATGACAGCAGGAGCACTCCCATTGTTATCGCACGCACCCTGACAGCCAATTTGTACGTTAGTCTGGGGATTCGACCTGTTGAGCTGCCATTCATAAACAGCATTCCAGGGAATGCTCGACCCACATACCGTTGTTGTAACGCAACGTGCTTCCCAGAGAGTGTCGACACATCGTCTTGGCCTGCCATATGTCTCCAAGCGAGCACAAATGGGATATCATCGGGCGATAACTCCAGCATCATCCACACACAGCATTAACCGTCCCTGTATTGACCGACCAAGTACACCACTCACGGAAATCCTTCCCACTAACTAACATCCGGCGTCTGTACAACACAATGTCTGGCCTTTTGGATGCTTCATTCAATATTCTGGCAGTTACACCGGTTATTAATGTACCAGCATTTCAAATTTGCAATGACTCATCTTGTCCTTACATTAATCTGTGATCCTGCAATGTTATTCACTTCATTATGTTACAAAGACAAATGCCGGCCGTGGTGGCCGAGCGGTTCTAGGCGCTACAGTCTGGAACCGCGCGACCGCTACGGTCGCAGGTTCGAATCCTGCCTCGGGCATGGATGTGTGTGATGTCCTTAGATTAGTTAGGTTTAAGTAGTTCTAAGTTCTAGGGGACTGATGACCTCAGCTGTTAAGTCCCGTTGTGCTCGGAGCCATTTGAACCATTTGAACAAAGGCAAATACAATCCTCAAACTTCATTACTCGGCATTAATTGTTTCTTGATGTTGCGATTTTTTCCGACAGTGCATAAAGGGGTACATAACCTGCGGAACATTTTTGTTGTATGTAGTTATCTCCCTGCTTATTACTTAAAAACAAACAATATTTACAGCAAAACTGAAATTGTCTGTGTGTAATTCCGGGATTTATTCGAAAATTGGTGATTTCTTACGTGAAATAGCGGAAAGTTAAAGTAAAAATAAAAAATACAGATATATCGTATGACGCTAGGAAACACAATTTCCGAAAAGAAGGTAAAATTAAGAAAAACACGGCAAAAGTAAACCATATGAAACAGCACTTTAAGACTCTGTCGATCGTATACAAAACATGTTCCTGTTATTTAGAAACAAGTTACACGCATATCAATAACAACAGAAATCTCTTGCTTTGATCATGACGAAAAACATTCTATTTATGACAAAATAACAACAATGATTCTACTTATTTATTATGTTTGTGCATGTAAACTGTACTTGGTTCAAAAGGCAATGCTTTGCTTACATAAAAGCGCTGAAGTTACGCTATCAGCTAATTTTTATGAACTATAATATGCAGGTTATGTTTTGTAAGGATATAAAATACCCAGTGGACTAAGACAGAATGATATGCGGTTCTAATTATGAGCGAAAAAATAAAAAAACAACAAACAAAACACAGAGGTCGTCGGCTCGACGTCATTTACGTAAGTTCCAAAAATACAGAACCGTAGTTTCAGTATAGCGCAAATGTAGATGTTACTGTACGGAGGAGGTGATTTTTTTTTTTATATATGCTTCCACACATCTGCCCTCTAGTACATCTATGCTACGGCACTTGTTACGAATCGAAACTTGAAATGGTATTCTGTCCACTGATTTGTGTCATTTTTCTGTATGTGATGTAGTTATTGCACAATATTCTGAAATATTGGAGGTACTAGTGATTGGTGAATAACTCTCTATTTTATCATTCAGCCAGAGATACATTTAAGCCCTGTCTCCAGCAAGAGGGAAGAATTTACGCTCTCAGTGTGAAAGGTAATTCACCATATTGAGAACGCTCTACTGGTACACTTGCTTCCTCACAAAGGCCAGGTACAAAACCTTCAACTACAATGAGGTGAGGAAAGTCAAGAGATAGCGATACGCACATATATAGATGGCGGTAGTACAGCATGAAGAAGGTGTAAAAGGGCAGTGCATTGGGGGAGCTATCATTTGTATTCAAGTGATTCATGTGAAAATGTTTCTGACATGATTGTGGCCGTAGAACGGGAATTAAAAGACTTTTAACGCGGAATGGTAGGTTGAGCTAGACGCACGGGACATTCCATTGAGGAAAGCGTTAGGAAATTCAGTATTGCGAAATGCAAAATGTCAAGAGTACGCCGAGTATGCCAAATTTCAGTCATTACCACTGACCACAGACAATGCTGTGGCAGATGGCGTTCACTTAACGACCTAGAGCAACAGCGTATCCGTAGAGTTGTCAATACTAACAGAAAAGCAACACTGCATGAAAAAAAACCTCATAGATAAATGTGGGACGTGCAATGAACGTATCCGTTAGGACAGAGGAGCCAAGTGTGGCGTTAATGGGCTGAGGCAGCAGACGACTGGCGCGTATTCCATTACTGACAGCACTACATCGCCTGCAGCGCCTCTCCTGACCTCGTAAACATACAGTTTGGACTGTAGACGACTGGAAAACCTTATTGTGGTCAGATGAGCCCACATTTCGGTTCGTAAGAGCTGATGGAATGGTTCGAGTATGGTGCAGACTCCACAAGACAGTGGCCCCAAGTTGTGAATAAGGCACTGCGCAAGCTGCTGGTGGCTGTGTTTACGTTGAATGGAAATGGCCCTCTGGTCCAACTGAACCGATCATGAATTGTAAATGGTTATGTTCGGCTACTTGGAGACCATTTTCAGCCAGTCATGGCCTTCAAGTTGCCAAACATCGATGGAATTTCTATGGATGACAATGCGCCATGTCGCAGGGAAACAGTTGTTTGCAAATGATTGGAAGAACATTGTGGACAATTCGTGCGAATGATTTGGCCTCCCAGATCGCCCGACATGATTCCTATCGAACATTTATAGGGCGAAATCGAGAGGTCAGTTCGTGCACAAAATCCTGCACCGATAACACTTTCGCAGTTATGGATGGCTGTAGACGTAGAATGCTCAATATTTCGGCAGGGCATCTCCAACGGCTTGTTCAATCCATACCACACTATTGGCCATTAAAATTGCTACACCACGAAGATGACGTGCTACAGACCCGAAATTTAACCTACAGGAAGAATATGCTGCGATATGCAAATGATTAGCTTTTCAGAGCATTCACACAAGGTTGGCGCCGGTGGCGGCACCTACAACGTGCTGACATGAGGAACATTTCCAGACGATTTCTCATACACAAAAAGCAGTTGACCGGCTTTGCCTGGTGAAACGTTGTTGTGATACCTCGTGTAAGGAGGAGAAATACGCACCATCACGTTTCCGACTTTGACAAAGGTCGGATTGTAGCCTATCGCGATTGCGGTTTACCGTATCGCGACACTGTTCCTCGCCTTGGTCGAGGTCCAATGACTGTTAGCAGAATATGGAATCGGTGGGTTCAGGAGGGTAATGCGGACCGCCGTGCTGGATCCCAACGGCCTCGTATCACTACCAATCGAGATGACAGTCATCTTATCAGCATGGCTGTAACGGATCGTGCAGCCACGTCTAGATCCCTGAGTCAACAGATGGGGACGTTTGTAAGACAACAACCATCTGCACGAACAGTTCGACGACGTTTGCAGCAGCATGGGCTATCAGCTCGGAGACCATGGCTGCGGTTACACTTGACGCTGCATCACAGATAAGAGCATCTGCGATGGTGTACTCATCGACGAACGTGGGTGCACGACTGGGAAAACGTCATTTTTTCGGATGAATCCAGGTTCTGTTTACAGCATCATGATGATCGCATCCGTGTTCGGCGGCATCGCGGTGAACGCACATTGGAAGCGTGTATTCGTCATCGCCATACTGGCGTATCATCCGCCGTGATGGTATGGGGTGCCATTGGTTACACGTCTCGGTCACCTCTTGTTCGCACTGACGGCACTTTGAACAGTGGACATTACATTTCAGATGTGTTACGACCCGTGGCTCTACCCTTCATTCGATACCTGTGAAACCCTACTTTTCAGCAGGATAATGCACGACTGCCTGTTGCAGGTCCTGTGCGGGCCTTTCTGGATGCAGAAAATGTTCGACTGCTGCTCTGGCCAGCACATTCTCCGGATCTCTCACCAACTGAAAAAGTCTGGTCAATGGTGGCCGAGCAACTGGCTAGTCACAATACGCCAGTCACTACTCTTGATGAACTGTGGTATCGTGTTGAAGCTTCATGGGCAGCTGTACCTGTACACGCCATCCAAGCTCTGTTTGACTCAATGCCCAGGCGTATCAAGGCCGTTATTACGGCCGGAGGTGGTTGTTCTGGGTACTGATTTCTCAGCATCTATGCACCCAGTTTGCGTGAAAATGTAATCACATGTCAGTTCTAGTATGATATATTTGTCCAATGAATACCCCTTTATCATCTGCATTTCTTCTTGGTGTAGCAATTTTAATGGCCATTAGTGTACTTCGAGCCGCTGCACTACACCGTGCACTACACATGATGTCCGACACGATATTAGGAGGTATCCAATGACATTTGTCATCTCAGTGTTAGTCGTTAGGGTCAAGGCGAGCTCACTGCACATGGTTGGTGTGTGCAAGTGGAAAATATTGTTTTCGACAGCAGGCTCAGCCTGCAAGGAATGGATGGTGTGGTAGTTAACCGTGGCGTGTGGTGTGACGGCAGGCGCCCCCGACCCGCCAGCTAACTGCTCGGTGCTGAACCAGACGTCGCACTCGGTGGACGTGCGCTGCACGGAGGGCTTCGACGGCGGCCGGCCGCAGGTGTTCCTGCTGGAGGCGGCCGAGGCGGCGTCGCGCCTGCCGCTGCTCAACGTGACGTCACGCGCGCCCGCCTTCCACGTGGGCGGGCTGCAGCCCGGCGTGCAGCTGGTGCTGCGCGTGTCCGCGTCCAGCGCCAAGGGCCGCAGCCGCGCCGTCTCCCTGCGCGCCGCCACGCTGGACGGGCCCGAGAGGATCGCCGGTACGTCTCTGAACTCTCTGCCCACGTGTGCCTGGGGTATCTCACACTACGCATTCTGTTGTTATTGGTAGTCTGGCTACGGAACGTAGCAACGAGACCTAGTATTAGAATCGTAGCCCTGGCCTTGGTAATATGTAAAGGAAGATCCTGGTAGCACCGCTAGTAACTGCTTCCTCTTGCAGTCCTTAGAGGTATACAGTGTGCTACGCCTTGTAGCTGTAATTTTATGGACAATATTGCCAACTTTACGTCACCTAGAATATCTGCAATTTTATATAGTTTATTATTAATTTCCTATGAAGAATTTTGTATGACGAGAGCATTTTCCTCTAAAATCTGTTCACCTATTATTAAATGTAATTGTTTGGATCTATTAGTGCAAAAACCCACTGTATTGTGTTGTATTGTATTGTATATTAACCGGGGGCCTAGAAACGACGGAGAGGTTCCGGCCCCGCCGCAGCCGCAGTTGTCCACAACCCCACGACGACTACCGCAGTCCACTTCACCGCTCCTCCGCCCCACTCGTTCAGGGTTACTGTGCAGATCGGACCCCGCTGGACACCCCGCCCCCACTACCCCCCGGGGAACGTCTCATACCAGACGTGTGTAACCCCTAAGTTTGCGTGGTAGAGTAATGGTGGTTTACAAGTACGTGGAATAAGGGGAACGACCCTGCATTCGCCGAAGCAGATCGAAAACCGCCTAAAAACCATCCACAGACTGCCCAGCTTACCGGACCTGGACACAAGTCCGCCGGGCGGATTCGTGTAGGGGACCAGGCACTCCTTTCCAATCCGGAAAGGCGTGCGTCAGAGCGCACGGCTTACCGGTCGGGCGCAGAAACCCATACTCGGTGTCGAAATCAAGCTAAAGTCTGAGGAGCGTTCGGTAAGTAATGCAACACATTTTCTGTCAAACAGCCAGTTTCGCTAGAAAACATGTGGAATTTGTTGTGTGACAGCGTGGAATACTCCCACTTTAGTCCCTGTAGTTTCACGAAGTTCCAGTATGTGGCAGCGCTTTACATAGCCTTCAGAATGTGCGTCTGTAGCGGAGGTGTGTTTGAAGCAGAGACCTGTCATTGAGTTTCTTTTGGCGGAAAACCAGAGTATCGCTTGCACAATGTCAATGGAGACATGGCAGTGAACAAATGCACTGTTAGTCGTTGGGCGAGGCGTCTGTCATCATCGCAACAAGGTCGCGCAAACGTGTCCGATCTCCCGCGTGACGTCACAGCTGTGACTCCTGCAACATTGGAAGCTGCGGACACTCATTCGAGGTGATCGATCCATTACAAATTTATCACCTCGCTGCTCTCTGTTGGTCATGCTGACACTTTCGTCCACGAGTTCAAGTAACCAAAGGCGATGTGTCTACCAGATTGCTTGCCGCACAACAGAAGACCATGACGAGCAACCAAGGACCATCGTTGAAGAACTGTTAACGCGTTACGATTCTGATCGTGAAAATCTTTTTGTCGAATATCCTCATATGCAATGAAACACAGCTTCATCATATCGAACCGAAAACGAAAAGTCCATCAGTGGTGTGGTACCACACCACTTCTCCTCCGAAAATTCAAAGCCGCACCCTCAGTCAGTAAAATGATGAAGATGATTTTCTGGGACTCTGAAAGGAATATCCTGTTTGATGTCATCCTTCATAGAGTAACGATGAGCTCTGAAGTGTATTATGCTTTCGTCGGGAAACTGAAGAAACGAATTCAGCGTGTTGGTCGCCACAGAAAGGCAAACGAATTTCTCCATTACAACGCAAGTCATCACGTAAGTCTGCAGCCAGAGAGAAACGTACAGAACTTAATGGATTGTTCTTCCTCACCTAACCTACAGCCCCGATCTCACACGTTTCGCTTTTCGTCTGTTTGGCCCAATGAACAATGCACTCCGCAGGAAGCAGCACGTGTATGATGGAGAGGTCACTGATGCAGCAAGACGTTGGCTTAGACGTCGACCAGTGGAGTGATACCATGCAGGTCATCCCAGCGAGGTGGCGTAAGGTCGCCTCATTGAAGGGGGAATATATCGAATAAAAGGGTTTTGCATCCAAAATAGTAGGGAATGCTATGCTGTATTTCAATCCTGAATAAAACTGACCTGCTTTCAAGAAAAATATATGTTGCATTGCTTATTGAGGGTCACTCGTACGTACCATATGCCTATATGGTTAGTGTATCACAGCCAAAAAAATGTGTCTCTAAGAAGGTATAGTACAGAAACTTCAATAATAAATTACTAAAACAGGAAATATATAAACATAACTGTAGTTTTCATCATGAAAACTCAAATAATGAGGCATGTCTAAAATGCTTTGCAATGACAAATAATTTCAAATTGAGCAGAATGTAATTTCATCAGAATTGTAATCGTGTAGATATAGTAAGTGAAATGAAATGAAATGATAGTGTGGATTGTTGGCCGCGAGGTGCCATCCGGGTAAGTTCGGCCGCTGAGTTGCAAGTGTTATGCCGGCCAGAGCGGCCGAGCGGTTCTAGGCGCTACAGTCTGGCACCGCGTGACGGGTACGGTCGCAGGCTCGAATCCTGCCTCGGGAATTGATGTGTGTGATGGCCTCAGGTTAGTTAGGTTTATGTAGTTCTAAGTTCTAGGGGACTGATGACCTCAGCAGTTAAGTCCCATAGTGCTCACAGCCATTTGAACCATTTGCAAGTGTTATCTCCGGCGGCGTCACAATTGGCGACTACTGCGTCGCATCTGAATGCTACGCTTCGCTGGAACGATCGCCTTAACCATCTTCTTTTTTTTTTCGCCCAAGCAAGGACCTGAACCCTGAACCCTTATGTTATGAACCTGTACCGATTTTCTTTTTTTTCAGTCATGTGACGACAGCTCCAAAGCACGATGAAGGTACCACCATCGAGCCTGTTGGTTATCGGAAGGTGGGTCCGCAGAAACCGTTCGTAGGATATTTGCATTTCGTAGATAACAGTTTTGTATGTCGGTCTTGCAAGTGTTGCCAGTAACGCATTACGTTCGTATGTGTATCTTGCGATATGTAATGGACCTTCATTCCTGTGATCCACGCCACTGCGTTCGTCTTATGATGAGGAAATTACGTTTCCTCTGGAAAAAGTACAACATCGGAAGGGATTGCTGTCTGTATAGTGAGCCTCATGAACGCTATTATATCCCTTGCCAGACTCTAGACAGCCAACGCCTCGCCGTAGACCAACCGGTGGTCTTCCATATCGAGCGTGCCGCATCGCTGACACAAGGGCGTGCCCGCCAAATGTATCGCCACTTTTTGTCATTCGTTTGGTATTTCCGGTTTACGATAGCGTGCCATATTGACCTGACTGTTGTAGGGAGTTGAGGGTGGTGTATCGTGCACCACACCACTTGCAAATTAACGGCCGATGTTTCCGTTCACACGTTGTTCCTGGCGATCTGTCGAAGAAGCCCGAATGCAACTGCGTTCAACGATGAACATGCGCACATACGTTAACAGGTTTAAAATGGTTTAAATGGTTCTAAGCAGTATGGTACTTGACGTCTGACGTCATCAGTCGCCTAGACTTAGAACTACTAAAACGTAACTAACCTAAGAACATCACACACATCAATGCCCGAAGCAGGATTCGAACCTGCGACGGTAGCAGCAGCGCGGTTCCGGACTGAAGCGCCTAAAACCGCTAAGTCACAGTGGCCGGCCGTTAATGTTTATGCGACACTGACCGGGAAAGGTTCAAATGGCTCTGAGCACTATGGGACTCAACTGCTGAGGTCATTAGTCCCCTAGAACTTAGAACTAGTTAAACCTAACTAACCTAAGGACATCACAAACATCCATGCCCGAGGCAGGATTCGAACCTGCGACCCTAGCGGTCTTGCGGTTCCAGACTGCAGCGCCTTTAACCGCACGGCCACTTCGGCCGGCGACCGGGAAAGATGCGATGTTGGTACTAGTTCTTCTATAATCGTCGCCGTAAGGGAGAGGTTCCTGTTGCGTCATGGTTTGTGCATGGTATTAATATACATGACACGCGCGTTCTCGTGAACCTTGACTAATCCAACGCCGGCTTCTCGCGCTGGGACGGTGAGTGTGTTGTACTGTATCTGTTCCAAGCTTTCATCCGGTCACGCGTCGAATCCAATGCAAATTCTCAAAATGTCAGGCGCAAGTGTGTGTGTGTGTGTGTGTGTGTGTGTGTGTTCTGTTGGACACGTCCAACACAGTAGACACCACTGGTGGTGTAGCGGCTATATAGGAACAGTATTAAGAGAAATAATGACTTAATTCGCCAACGGGTATTGATATAAATCAATGATAATTTGTGCTAGACCGCGACTCGAACCCGGATGTTCTGCTTCTCTACAACGGCCGACTTAAACATCTCGGCCAGTCCAAAGTCACAACGTGTCACACCCAACTAGTGCCCTCATCGATAAGTAACACTACTGGTAGCAGGGTTTCGGCAGACATGGTGGATCCGCACTGAAAGTGCCTAGAGTCCTCTCTCTCCCTCTCTCTCTCCCTCTCTCTCTCTCTCTCTCTGCATATATATCGTCCAAAGGTACTGACCGGCCGCCATATCACCCTCACACAAGGCCTTATTGGATACGGATATGGAGGGGCATGCGGTTAGCACACCGCTCTCCCGGCCGTATGTCAGTTTACGAGACCGGAGCCGCTACTTCTCGATCAAAGAGCTTCTCAGTTTGTCTCACAAGGGCTGAGCGCACCCCGCTTTCCAATAGCGCTCGGCAGACCGGATGTCATCCCTCCAAGTGCTAGCCCAGCCGCACAGTACTTCGGTGGTGTGACGGGAACTGGTGTTACCACTGCGGCAAGACCATTGGCGCATTATACATATGTAGCAAGGATTAAGTATTTTATTATCTGACAGGAATATACTTCAGACAGATATGATTTGAAACATGTTATGGCAAACACATGGTAACTGCCAGTCCAGCAATGGACAAACACCTATTACAATCAACATTGCGAAAATCTGTCTACAAATGTAGAAATATTGTAAATGTTGGTTTGTCCTCCATCCGATTCCCCAGTCACTTTCTCCGCTGAGGGAAGTAATAGCTTAGAACTAAGATTACTTCTGAAAGAATATCTTGATTGTTCTTTGGCTGACTACGAAAGGTTCGCTGAATCTCGCGATTCTAGCCTCGTACATAATCTCTCGTATTTGGCAAGCAAGACAATCATTTAATATTTCTCTGCGTTCAATCAAATATGTAAGCGATCAGGAAGGATGGAACGCTAAATTTATCTACCCATTGAGATCACCGTGAATTACATTCAAGTACTCGCGGTATTCCAATCAATACAATGTCTCCATTGACATTGTGCTTCAGAACTCACTGAAAACCCTGATCATAGAATGTACTTGAAAATTTTATGACTCTTGAACAGCTTGTCTGTGTCCTTTGTATAGTTTAAGAGATTTCGTGAATAGCAAAATCTTTTGTACTTCAAGAAAATTCTGCTTTTTTGTTTTTCTTTTTTGCCATGATATTATTTAGATGAGAAGGTGAACTTAGTTGAAGATGATCTGTTGACATTTGGCACGTGCTGCATACGACAGACGGCGCACCGTTAATTCAGTACAAAACCTGACAAGCAGGGCGGCGCGGCGGCTGGCGGTGACGCGCCAGTCTGCTGAGCGACTGCTGACGTGCTGGAACTCGGGGCACAGTGACGGCTAGGCAGCAACTCCCACTGACAGCCGTTCCGATACGCAGTCACAAATTGCGCGCCCTGCCACCCGCCAGCGGCGATGGCTGCACGAGATTGCGTCAGTGGAACGCGTTCCTGTGTTCTGTGTTGGTCGAACCGGTGACACGCTTTCGAAGTGATCTGGGTAAGCGTGATGTGTGGAGAGGGGGCAGGGGGAGGAAGGGGAAAATAGGTCACTACTGTTTGCCCCCCATTTCGCATCGGACAACAGGAAACCGCGCATTTTTTTGTGGAGTGTTCATTTTTCTGTCAGTTAAAGTACTCGTTCAGATAATATCATCCGCAAGCTCGCGGCTGTGATAAACAAGTATTTTCTGCCTTTTTAGGGTTCGCAGTTACCGTAATTTAATGAAATCAAACGATTCCTTGACTCGTAGCTCAAAAAATGTTCTATGTGAAATTTTCGAATAAAATGAAGGTAATATTGTATAGTTTGTATGGTTCAAATGGCTCTGAGCACTATGGGACTTAACTTCTGAGGTCATCAGTACCCTAGAACTTAGAACTACTTAAACCTAACTAACCTACGGACATCACACACATCCATGCCCGAGGCAGGATTCGAACCTACGACCGTAGCGGTTGCGCGGTTCCAGACTGTTGCGCCTAGAACCGCTCGGCCACTCTGCTCGGCTTTGTATGGTCATGAAATATTTGTAGAACTTAAATTAAATGTTAATTTTCTACATTTTCCGTATTTTTTTGTGAAAAACACCAAGGAACGAAAATTTTGCCATATTCTTCAGCATTTGATTTAAAAACAATGTTAGGAAACTTTTATAATATGTTGAGTAGAGAGCTGCAAGAAAAGAAGTAAATAGAAACAGGGGCAACCCCCATGACTCATAAGAAAGTCGTTCTCGATCGCCTGCTGTTTATGTTTCAATGCAGCCCATCTCAACCTAAGCGCAGCGTGGTTCAAATATTTATTATTCAATTATTTTTTTCACTTTTCAGTGAAGTGGCTCCATAAAAACTAAAACTCATATCAAAGTGTAATAAAGAGAGGTTCAATCTGCGAATTCTGTTTATGTTTATTTCATGACCAAAAGTTTTTTTAAAAATTGTAGTAAATTATTTTATATTATTTTTATATATCTTCATCAAAAACAGACAATCAGTTTCGAAATGAATCGCAGTGCACTGAAATCCGATGTAAGGTTCTTGAGTGAAACGGGAGACACGTTGTAGCGTTCGAAAAACAAGACAAAAACATGGCTCTGAGCATTATGGGACTTAAGTTCTGAGGTCACCAGTCCCCTAGAACTTAGAACTACTTAAACATAACTAACCTAAGGACATCACACACATCCATGCCCGATGCAGCATTCGAACCTGCGATCGTAGTGTCGCGCGGTTCCAGACTGTAGCGTCTACAAACGCTCGGCCACCTCGGCCGGCGAAATAAGACAAACTTTATCCAATCTTAATCTGAAAATATTTAAGGGAGAAGTTGATGAAAGTTGCTGTCATTTACAGTAATTGACACATGTAAAAATTATTAATGATGTTGAAAGTGAGATGTCAGTTTTCTCATTTATTGTCCGGTTTGAAATGAAATAGCCAAACAAGCAGGGGTAGCAAGTTAATTAAAATAGGCTTGAATATGGCACTGCATCACTTAATATTCGAAGGTCTGGCAAAAGGACGAAACACAGTGGTTTTCCATTAAAATCAAGACTTTTACAATTTAACATGATTTCCACACGTAGAAGAAAATTGGAGAATGTGTAAGACCACTGGTAATAATGAAAGAGATTCACTAGTGACGAATACAAGAGGTTATAATGAAGCTTTGCACTGAGGTGACTAAGATTATGGGCAGCGATATCCACATATACAGAGAGCGGTAGTATCACGTACCGTAGGTACAAAATGGCAGTGCACTGGTGGAGATGTCATTATCATTTAGGTGATTCATGTGAAAACTTTTTCGACTAGAATATGGGTGAACGACGAGAATTAACAGGCTCTGAGCGCGGGAATGTAGTTGAAACTAGACGCTTGAGACATTCCATACTGGAAGTCATTAGGGCACTCAATGTCCAGAGGTAAACAATGCCAAGAGCATCCCGATTATATCAAATAACAGGTATGAAATCTCACGATGCACAACGCTGTGGCTGACGGCCTTCACGAACGACCGTTTGCGTAGGGTTATCAGTGCTAACAGAAAGGCGACACCGTGTGAAATAAATATAGAAATCAATGCATGACGTACGACGAACGTATCCATTAGGACAGTGCGGTGAAATTTGGCGTTAATGGGCTGTGGCAGTAGACGACTAACGCGAGTTCCTTTCCTAACAGCATGACGTCTCCTGTGTTCTTGACCATATCGTTTGGACCCTAGACGACTGGAAAATGTGACCTGGTCAGATGAGTTCTGATTTCAGGTGGTGATAGCTAATGGTAGGGTTCGAGAGTGGTGCCACGAAGCCATGGACCCAAGAACAAGACACTGTGCAAGCTAGTCGTGGCTCCATAATGATGTTGGCTGTGCTTACATCTAACGTTTCTGGTCCCCTGGTCCAACTGAACCGATCACGGGCTGTAAATGGTGATTTTCGGCTACTTGGAGACCAATTTTAGCCATTCATGAACTTCATGTTCCCAAACAATGATGCTCCGTGTCACTGGGCCACGGCTGGTCGCCGTTAGTTTGAAGAACATTCTGGACAATTTGAGCGAATGATTCGGCCACCCAGATAGACGGACATGAATACTATTGAACATTTATGGAACATAATGGAGAGGTCTATTAGTGTACAAAATCCTGCCGCGGCAACTCTTTCGCAGATATGGTCGGATATAGAGGCATTATTTCTCTATATTTATGCAGAAGATTTAAAAGGAGGTGCGACATGATATTAGGAAGTACGCCAAGAATTTTATCACCTGAGTGTACTTATTTCCTAGGAATTAAATAGAGTTATGTAATTAAGATTTTCTTTGTTTGCAGTTACATGTCTGTAATCTTGTCACGAGTCTCGCACCGTAGTAACACAGCACGGGGTTACAGGAGCCAACGGCGCAGGCTCTACGTATAATGGAATGCCACCCGGTAATTTATTTCTAACTGTGGCCGTGTCATGCCAATTCATATGACTTAAACAACCAGCTCTATTGGTGCCATACAGCTGCACGGCCGTTGTGGCCGAGCGGTTCTAGGCGCTTCAGTCCGGAGCCGCGATGCTGCTGCGGTCGTAGGTTCGAATCATGCCTCGGGCATGGATGTGTTTGATGTCCTGAGGTTAGTTAGGTTTAAGTAGTTCTAGGTCCATGGGGCTGATGAACTCAGATGTTGAGTCCCATAGACCTTAGACCCATTTGAACCATTTTAGAAGCTGCAGTGTATGGTGTAAACAAATTTCCCTTTGAGAATGACTTCGTATGTTTTTCCAAACATCAACCTCCGCTCCGTTACCGCAGATAATTTGTCACTTTTCCCATTTCCACTGAAAAAGGAGTACGAGCGAGGCGCCCAGTTGCTCAAGTAAAATGCATGCGATTTCTGATACAGTTCATCAACTTGCCGTCCTCTAAGTACGTGCAGTGCGCAGAAAACATCATGTTGGTCGTAGATCCGTTGTCTAGAGGTTGTAATGAACTGTTACTGAGGTACTGATAATACTTAAATGATTGATTCTTTCAGTTTTTTCGTATTCCGCTTGTATTTATTCTAGCGGAACAAGAAGAACTGCTTGTTACGTTCTCTATCCACTGTCTACTTAACAATTCGCATGTCATTAATAATTTCACAAGTTCACTGTCGAATCACCAGGAACTGATTACACATTTACTTATCCTTTGATTGTCCGCGAGTGAACATTTCTTTATAGAACTGAAATACAATCGATCGCACCAGGCAATGTGTCTGTACTTCATGACGGCTCGTTCCGGAGTGATTAGGTAGCGCCAAACACAACACTTGGACTCGCAGTTCAGCCAGGATCCGAAGATACCGGAAGTACTGCGTCTGTATTTTCATTTAAGTTTTGCTTATTATTATGACTTCAAAAGAAAGGGGCGATGGCCTGCTATTTAGAGATGCCTACATTTAATGTCGAGAGAATTTAATGAACAGTTTTTACGATATTTATGATAGAAAACATAGCATTGTGGCGCACTACCTCCGAACACAGCAGCCAGTCACAGTGATGGACTGCGATTCGGGGAATCTCTTACACGAAAAGGTTACCAGTCACACTAACTGCTACCTGCACAACACACTACTTATTACGTCATCTGCTTAATGCTTCAGTCTCTACTGCTCTGAGTGAAGAGGAAAGAATCTTGGAGCAAGATGTGATGGCTGCTGAAGTCAGAAACATTACAAGTCCTGGTAGGCACCGTATGTTACCGAAATGCGATTATTGGAAATCAGGAAGAAACAGAAATCTACATAGGGAAACAAATCTCTGATACACCTAATCGAGGACACCGTTTTTAGTATGCAATATAGTCTAAGTCAGTCAAACTGCAAGTGCGTTCACGACAATAGAGATTCTTGGAATTTATGCTTTTGCCACTAGAGGAACGTATCTTTAAACAGATGTCTGAAAACTGTACATACTTTACACCCCGAAAGTTGTTGTGTGCGACCAAATGGACGATATCGCAATAGCATCATTAGAGTCCGAGCCTCATAAGTTTAAAAATAACTTAAGTTGACAGGAAATGTAAGACAGGAAAATGAAGGAAGGGCGATAAGGTCGTTAAATACGAAGATTAAGCTTGGACTGCGGAAGAATAGGGAAGGAAATCAGCTGTGTGGTATGAAACGAACTATCCACACAAGTCTCCTTTTTGATCCAGTGCAGTCTTACGACTGTGCACTTGTCCCGGCTTTTCTTTACTCTCACACCAAGCGCTTATTTTGAATAACATAAAAGATATAGCTGTCCTCGATCCACCGTGCTGTATGGGGGAGAGGGGAAAGGAGCTAATGGTGTTCGGCGAGCTTTGCCCGGTCTCTCCGAGCATTGAATTTCCTTATACAGCCTGTTGGAAATGGATTTAAAATTAAGGTCGGGCTCGAAACCTTGTTGCAATTTGGCATTTTATACACTTAGAAGTCATTCGGTACGCAGTAGTTTTAAAAAATTTGAGGTTTATTTAAGACGAAATGTGTCGGAACTACCTAGTGGTTATAATTAAACTGCAGATATTCACAGAGCTCTACGGGCTGTAATGCTCGTATAGCAGCGAAACTAAGTAGATACTCCGATGCGTTAATTCGGGACCGATTTATGTTGGACAGAGAACTAGTTCCGATTTTGGCCATCAGTTGTATATTTGGCGCCGTGAATGCATGAAAGATATTTAGAAGTGTTTCAATATGTAATGGAACAGGAACGGGACGTGGTCAGAAAGGACCAAACAAGTGAGAAAGGTGTAATGTTGATTCCATTATGAACCCAAGTTTACATAGTTTGTTCCTTATGAGCACCGGTGAGATGCTGCATTTATAAAACGACCTGATCAATAGCTGATCACAGCAGTTCTGGTGGACTCTGAGGAACTTGTTCCTGTCTACTGGCCTTCAGATCAGGTAGAGACCTAACCTGTGCCTGGAAAACGCTTTATTTTAGATATCCCCAGGACGAAAAGTCACCAGGATTCAAATCAGGTGATTTTGCAGGCCATGCATCTGGAAAACCTCTGGATATAAAACGTTTATTAAAGGTAGCATTAAGCAGATCTTTCACTGACCGAGTGACATGAGGTGTTGCCCCATCTTCCTTGAAAACTGCTTCCACGCAGTTCCACTCTTTCAAAACAGGAATCACATGCTATACAAGGAGGTATCGATAATGTATCTGGGAACCTACGACATATGCTCGTACATCGTTAACAGTCTGCAGTGGAGCACCGTGTCAGCCGGCCGGAGTGGTCGTGCGGTTCTAGGAGCTACAGTCTGGAACCGAGCGAACGCTACGGTCGCAGGTTCGAATCCTGCCTCGGGCATGGATGTGTGTGATGTCCTTAGGTTAGTTAGGTTTAACTAGTTCTAAGTTCTAGGCGACTGATGACCTCAGACGTTAAGTCGCATAGGGCTCAGAGCCATTTGAACCATTTGAGCACCGTGTCAAACGCTTTTCGGAAATGTAGGAATATGGAATCTGCCTATTGCCCTTCATCCATAGCTCGCAGCATATCACGTGAGAGAAGGGCAAGCTGAGTTTCGCAAGAGCAATCCTTCCTGAAAAGCTGCTTATTCGTGGACCAGGTTTGTCGGTTCCAAGGAAATTTATTACATTCGAACTCGGAATATGCTGAGGAATTCTGCAGTAAACCGATGTTAAGGATATGGGTCTGTAATTTTGCGAGTCCTGTGTTTTACATTGAGCTTTCTTCCCGTCACCTGGGACTTTGCGCTGGGCGAGAGAATCGCCAAAAATACAGGCTATTTGCGTCCAATAACACGACAGGAAGCAACAGGGCCAAACATACACAGCTTGTGCTAAACAATGTTTATTAGCTTGCACAATTTAAATATAATAAAACATAAATTTCCCTACCTCACAGGAGCAGAACAAAAAATTTTCTTAAGCCCCTGTTAAAATCTGCTTAACAAATGCACAAAACATTAAGAAAATTCCTGTTTGTATAAATACTTAATACAATCAAAATTTGTCAAACTCAGAACCCGCAAGACTATCTTGTACAATGACTTCTCTTTTGCAATATAAATTTATACCAAGATATAACATTAAGGCATAATATAAGGCACGCCAACAACAATCAGCCAACTTCTAGAACTTCAACGGTCGGCTATGAAGACGCCGGCACACGAACTTCTGACTAAGGAATAATCCAATTGTTGCCAGTACAAATATGCACTAGTTAAATAACAAACAATTAATAGAAAACAGCGCCTCAGAACCTCAACGTTCCCTGAGAACAAAGGCACACGAGATCCTCCTTTATAAAAATTAAGCCGGCGAGAGTGGCCGAGCGGTTCTAGGCGCGTCAGTCTGGAGCCGCGCAACCGCCACGGTCGCAGGTTCGAATACTGCCTCGGGCATGGATGTGTGAGATGTCCTTAGGTTAGTTAGGTTTAGTTAGTTCTAAGTTCTAGGGGACCAATCACCTGAGATGTTAATTCCCATAGTGCTCAGAACCATTTGAACCATAAAAATTAAAGTTCACCGTCAGCATAGAAAATACAAATATGGTACAAAAGGCTGATAAGAGAATACTGAATAAATAAGGCGGAGCCTCCAGCAATCTGATCTGGCCCTAATCACTGAGTGAAACCCAGTTTTACAAGTTTAAATTTATATTTCGTGCGAAAGGTGCATCCGCTAAGGCGGCGGAGGAACAAACTACAAAGTTTAACGACCCGACAGAGCCAAGAACAAAGGGAAGAGCAATACTCAAGTGAAGAACGAAATCGAGATAGAAGGCCAGGAACCTGGAGCCCGCTCTAGTCAAACACAGTTCCACTGGCAACGCCCAGGTTGTCAGTTCCCGGTGCCACGTCCCACCGTGCCAGACGAAATATACTGCGGTCCGCACAACTGAAATTTAAATCAACTACAACAGCACACTTGCAATTGCATATTTACATAACATAGATGAATAAAACGTACCAAAAGAGGAAGGCTCGTCCGAAAGACAAATATTGTTTTATCTCAACACCTAAGAGTCCTTTTAGACACTGAAATATACGAATAAAGAAGATTGTTCCTTGTAAGGTAATGGCAACAGCTGAGTATTACTTGAAATGGGCAGGAACCCACCAGAACTACAGTTTCATAGGACCTGATGTATTTTTACGAGACAACATCGTCCTTCGCTAAGTTGCAAATTTTGGTACTTAATGACCAAGTTTACAACAATTTTAGTTGTACCATCACTCAATAATAAGGAGCTGACCAGGTTTCGTTACATATTGCTGCAGGCCCTTCCTCAAGTGGTAGGGAACTAAGATGGAAAGACCAAGCCCCGTTCTTGTGGCTAGTGTGACATAACCTAGACATATCAGACTCGTCACTGAAGACAACAAAAGCTAACCATTAACACACATATATGAGAACACAACTGCACTTACTTAAATCAAACACACCACGTGCCCAGGCCAACGGTTAATGCCAAGCGATGCTCCGGCAAGTTCTTCTTCTCAACATGCGCTGCGTGGCGCGATAGCCAAATACCACGCCGTATCCGGCTTCAGCACTCCAGTAATACCACGCGCAATGAGCATGCGCACCAAGTAAGGGCCAACCTCCCGACCGCGCTGTAACCACAACTGACAGACCACACAGTGAAAGCTGCTACCTCGAATCCGCAGACGTACATACCCTAAAACGCGACGAGCAACTGACTCGCAACCGGCCAAAGCGAAATAGATGCAAAGATGTCAACACTACAAGAAACGGTTAATGGCGCCAGCCGCGCGACGTATCGCTAAGTAAGGGGCTTGAGTTTGGTTCTGACCTCCATTCAGGGAAGTATTGGCGTAAGACCTCTAGATCAGGAGCTAGGATGAATTCAGTTGTTTCAAAGGTTTTGAGTTGAGTAGCTACTGCTCGGTCGTTCGTATAGCTAAACATTCCCCGACTATGTTGGCAAGTAAGAGAGGAGCAAGTAGCGCAATACTACGAAGGGAGAAGCGAGCTTGAGTTGGACATTGCCAGTAAGTGGTCAGACATCAGAGTCGTATAATATCTCCACAACTCTCACATCACTTCAGTGCTCTCACACGTTTTCTGAAGTTACGTTTGGTGCTTTCGTATAATATGGTACGGGAAGTGCGCGGGTGATGTAGTGAAGTGCTGGTGGTTTCTGCCGTTGACAGGGGATCTGCGCCAGTTGGAGCTGTGGCAGCTGGTGACCGTGCTGGCGGCGGCAGTGGCGCTCCTGGTGGGCACGGCCGCAACTATCGTGGTGCGCCGGCACCGCAGGCACCAGCAGAGCCAGCGACGAGACAGCGGCAGCCACAAGCCGGGCTCCGTCTTTGTGCGCGACCCCGAGGACCCCGACGTGGTTCCCCAGAGGACGCCGGCCACTTCCAAGGGCTCACCCACCGTGCCCACCTGTGAGTACCTTCCATTTTGAATGACGGTGATTCAAGCCCCTGCCTTGCCATCTGGACTTTGTTTCCTATTGTTCACCTCCTTCTACTAGACGCTTTTTTTGGTTTATACCTGTTTGTAAAACGAAACTCTTTTAGGATCAGCATGTTACCCGTTTCTCTGTGTGTTAAGGCCCCTTGATGTTGATGATGATGATAATGATGATGATGTTTGGTTTGTGGGGTCCACAACTGTGCGGTGATCAGCACCCGTACAAAGTCCCAATTTTTACACAGCCCAATTTTTTGTACTCTGTCGAATCCAGCCACTGTCATGAATGAAGATGATGATGATGAAATGATGAGGACAACACAAACACCCAGCCCCCAGGCAGAGAAAATCCATATCCCGACCGGGAATCGAGCCCGGGACACCATGATCGAGAGGCTGGAATGCTAGGCACTAGACCACAAGCTGCGGACTTTAAGGGCCCTTTTTCTCAGGAATAGGTAGAAGTACCAAGCTGAAATTAAGATCATATACAAAGGGCTACAGTTCCTAGGAGGTCTGAAAAAGTGAAGCATCTAATTAAATGCAGTCAAGTCAGTCATTTAGGTCACATATTTCGACACTCGCAACCCACTCATCAGAACCTATAGGATACGTCCCATTGACCTACAATCATGAAATTTGACAAGAAGCGCGGTTTCACTACGTAAGGAAAAAAATCCGGAAATTATTAATTTTAAATTATATCACATCACAATATTCTTTTTTCCCATATGTTTTTCGTCTGTCTGTCTGTCCACCTGACTTAGGAATGGGTACAGGTATCAAGTTGATATCTATACCAGGTACTAAGGTCTACGATCGCTTAGCAGCGTAAAAAATTTAAGGGGCTCCGGAAAGGCTCAAAGTCATGAAAAGTTCAATTTTTACTTTTTTGCGTTTTCTGAATCTGCAGACTAATACCTTTTAATAGATATATAATTTATTCAATTCCGAAGACTACAACTGTTTTTAATTTTTTTTTGAAATGTGGAGGAGGAGGAGGAGGAGGAGTTTAGTGTTTAACGTTCCGTCGACAACGAGGTCATTAGAGACGGAGCGCAAGCTCGGGTGAGGGAAGGATGGCGAAGGAAATCGGCCGTGCCCTTTCAAAGGAACCATCCCGGCATTTGCCTGAAGCGATTTAGGGAAATCACGGAAAACCTAAATCAGGATGGCCGGAGACGGGATTGAACCGTCGTCCTCCCGAATGCGAGTCCAGTGTGCTAACCACTGCGCCACCTCGATCGGTTTTTGAAATGTGTTCTACATGGGCGTGATGCACTGTGGCGCTGTTAAACTGCTGTCAAATGGTGTTACTATTAACGTCCGTGTTCATCAGCTACATTTTAGTGATGTGAGATAAAGTATGTGTTGTGGCTAACCTATTTTCAGAGACTTAGCAGCACCTGAACTATTGAAAAAGTGTATTCACGGAAAAACTCAAAACCCCAATGAAAGTGTAAATAGTGTTATATGGTCGAGAATCCCCAAGACTGTATTTGTTGGAATAGAAACACTTTACTTTGGTGTGTATGATGCTGTTGCGACTTTCAATGATGGCAACATTGTAAGGTGCAAGGTATTTAGAAATATGGGAATGAAGATAGGTTCTAACATGTTACGAGCGATGCTTGCTTTAGACAAGGAACGCCTTCGGGCTGCAGACAGGGCTGTAAAGAGTCTAGAAATACAAGCAAGAGTAAACAGGAGGAGGAACAAGAGGAAGCTGGAGGAGGAGTTTGCAGAGGATGAAGATAATCCATCCTATGGACCTGGAATGCACTAAAAAGTTAATCCAATCTTTGCGCTCGATTCCCAAAACTTTTATTTTCTCATACTAATTACATGTTTTATAAGGATCTTCCAAACATATTTGTTTCAAACTTTCAGTAAATGTTACACAGTACCTTCTGCATAATTTAACACAGCCTTTTTCCAAAAAACTGTATATTTTTGAATATATAAATAAAAAATTGCAAAAACATGTTGTGAATTTTCATTACAATTGAAAAAAAATCATCTTTAATAACTGCACTAAAATTTTGTAAAATCCCTGTGTTAAGTTGTAGCCCATGTTCCAATAAATAATCTGTAAAAAGTTCAACTTCCTACCTCAAATACTTTGTGAGGAAATATGTAATTTATCAGCGTTATTTTAACATTGCAAGTATAGGGCGTTCCGGAGCCCCTTAAGCTTTTAAGTCAGTGCAATCGAAACATTTATGTCACATACTTTGATACTCCTAAAGTAACTGATCAAACCCTGTTAGGTGCTGCCGGCAGCGGTGGCCGAGCCGTTCTAGGCGCTTGAGTCCGGAACAACGCGACTGCTACGGTCGCAGGATCGAATCCTGCCTCGAGCATGGCTATGAGTAATGTCCTTAGTTAGGTTTAAGTAGTTCCAAGTTATAGGGGACTGATGACCTCAGATGTTACGTCCCATAGTGCTCAGAGCCATTTGAACCATTTTTTTGGTTAGGTGCTTCCTGTTGACGTAGAATGTGGAATTGGACAAGAAGATATGTTTTATAGTACAATTAACGAAAAAATCCGAAAATTGGTCATTCGTAATTTTATCACTTTCTTCCGGCTGTCTGCCCACTTGCAAAGACATCTTTCTCTCAAGAACAGATAGAGGTATCAAGTTGAAAGTTGAGTTTAATAATTAGGTCTGCGGTGTGTTGATGGTGCAAATAATTCAAGCTTCTAAGTGAATGCAATCAAAATTTACGGCCATATATGTCAAATATGTTGATACTCACAAACTCACTCACCAAAAACCTATACATGATGTAATTACATACACGTCCCTGCTGTGGTCTATAGTTCCCAACACGGTAGCTCAACATGTTCAATCAGAGGAGTGAATGTCATTTGTAATACAAAAAAACTGAGTGAAGTATTCAACAATGACCCTGAAGGGGTGACATGATCTTGGGAACAGTGACAAACAAAATGAGGATAAGAAAAGCGTAAAGCGAGTGCATTGTAAGCGAGAGTTCGCTGGAGCGGATTCCAGAAAGGCCTCCGACCTTTCAGTTTTCGTTTTAGCCTAGACTTCACCTTTTAACGGTGTGAATAGTCGCCAGAAACATGTGATTTGGATTCCATGACAAAAAGTAGGTCTCCTTTCCCCAGTTCAGCAACTGGGATATGTGAGGGACCCGCAAGTCGCCGAAGTGTCATCCAGTAGCAAGATTACACCACACGAAACTACTGTTATTGTGTGTATACCATAGGGCGTACATAACTACGTTTTTACAGGACTCTCAGAACGTGAGTCCTATTCGCACTTGTCCTGATTCTTTGGATTTATCAGTCTTCTGACAGATATGATGCGGCCATCCACTGCTTACTTTCCTGTGTCAACCTCTTCATCTCAGAGTTGCACCTGTATCGCACGTTCTCAGTTACTTGTTGGATATATTCCAAGCTTTGCCTCGCCCCACACTTTTTGCCCTCTTCAACTCCCTCCAGTACCATGAAAGTTATTCTCTCATGTCTTAACACAGGTTCTGTCATCTTGTACCTTCTTATGGTCATTGCCTTCCATATGTTCTCATCTTCGGCGATTCTGCGGAGAACCATCCCATTCCAGATCTATCTATCTCGTGTCAAAGGAATTTTCTCCTCCCGAGGACTAGATGTTTATGTAGTCTTCATCATTTCATCATCATTCGGAAAGTGGCGAGATAGGAACTGGACCGATCGGAAACTTGTAAGGGCGCTGATGACCACGATGTTGAGTGCCCCATAAACCATCATCATCATCATCATCGTTCCCAACACCCTTCTGTAGCGACACATGACAAACGTTTCGCTTCTCTTCTGTTACTGTTTTCGCTCAGTCTACGATTCACTGCCACAGAGCCTGCAGCATAGTATGTGTCAAAGTATGACATTTTACATAAGAAATATTTCCAATTATCTGCTGAAACGTTTACAGGTCCCGTGCTATAGGCCTACTTATGCGTTACTGGCTTTTTATAGTGCAATCTTCAACAAATACAAGTATAATTATAGGATCCTCGGTTATGGACAGTTTTCCTTATGTCTACGTTCATTTGACGTACGTACATATTGGATCTTTGTGTGGTCGTTATTTGTTGTTTTAATCTGTTGTGAGACGATATTTATTTAACGTAACTTTAAAAGTTGGTTTGAAGTTTGATGGCCTTTGACGTTCTTGGAAGAATCTGCATGTGTACATTTATTTATATATATCACAGATGTTATTTAGGTTGTCATCTATAATCATTGTGTGTGTAATCTTTGGATTTTGATTCTACAGAAGCCGCAGACCAACATAACCGTCGTGACATTCCGCGCAAAGCGGCTGCAGTAATTGTGAATACGATATCGGATGAACGCGAATAGTGTGGTTTACATTGATATCTAAAAAGGTTTTTACAATCAGGAGCGTATGTGGTCCTATAAAAATCGACACCGCATTTGTTTCTCTTTAGTTTCCTAAGAACCCAGGGCGTTATGAACCGGTACATTACAGGACAGTTCATTTAAGATGCTCTCCTAACATGCTAAAATTTTCTGACGAATGTAATTACCTTTTAACGGTAAAAAATTGCTAATAAACTCCGGAAGAGCTGTCCTTTTGCAGAAAGACGTCATATCCATCCAACAACCTGAGCTTTTGTTCGCTGCACTTCCGTACAAGTTAGTGAATGTGGTACGTAGGAAACGTGTATGCAGCGGAAGGGAATACCACACAGACGTGATGAAAAATATCAAAACTTATAAAACTGTTTCCTAGCATAGAAGAAACCATTTCCACAACTGTTGCTACGTCTAAGGCACAAACGGCAATAATCTTCAACACATTCGCTTTTGAAAAAAAGTAATTACATTTACAAAAAATATTTGGATACTTCTAAGTCGAATGAAGTTTATGAAACGGCGAATCATTAGACCCAATACAAAATTGTTACGTGGCAAGCAAAATGCCTGTTATAATAAGACCAGACAATAACAGAAATATGTGATTCTCATGCGTGTAATACATGTTAGTATTCTCTTGTTTTAGGCGGAGTAAGATGCAATTGCACCCATATTCGAAAATATTTCTTCGTGAATATGTATGTTGCTGCTTATCTCATTGAAACGAAGAGATTCGACTGTTTTTACAAATATATAATGGTCATTTATGTATCTTGCTTATTTATTAATGAATGGAACCAAAAAAATATGTTAACTAATTTGTTAATTAACCAGAAAACTTGTCTACTTTCTCACCGCATGGACAGCTAGTGTGACTCAAACTGTCAAACGGTAACAAGTTTTACAGCAGAGTGTGTCACGACTGTATGTGTTAGACCGTGACAGAAGCTGCGTACCAATGTTACACAAAAATTCGGCAAGAGATTACCATGAATATTTCAGAAAAAAACAGAAATATACACACACTTGGAAAACCAACCGCAAAGTACTTTAAACGAACAACCATACATAAAACGAAAAAAAATATCTAGAAAATTTTACTGATTTTCTAAAACGATAAACCATAGAAAGTCAAAACCCAAAAATTACACACATAGCGAATACAGCCGACACCTAAACATCATCTATGATAAATAAAAATAAATTTAAACCTACAGCATATTTGAAGATCGTCAAAGAGCTATCCGTCTTCAAAACAACCACCAAAATGATGCTAAATAAATATCATTTCAGAATAGCTACAGACAGCAAACAACGATCATACAAGATGCAAAATGTACGTTCGCTAAGGAAACTTGCACATAAGTAAAACTGTCAAATATCTTTCTTTAAACTACTACCAGATGGATGATTTCTATTCGTTTCGTGTTAATTGCAGGCTGTACTAGAAAATTACGCCAAAATAGGCCTGAAGTGTACAACAACGTTTCTTTCAACATCCAACTGGAATCATTTTTTTATATAAATTAATAAAAATGTCTTTCAGTTGTACAAGAAGTAGACAATAAGTATTTTGTACATCTACATCTATATCTACATGATACGCTGTAGTTCAGTTAAGTGCCTTCCTGAGAGCTCATCGAACCGCAATCAAGATATTTCTATAACGGTCCACTCTCGAACCGATCTAGTGAAAAATGAACACTTAAAATTTTTCCTTGCGAGTTGTGATTTCTCTTATTTTATTGTGTTGTTCATTTCTGCCTATGTAGCTGGGCGCCTACAAAATATTTTCGCACTGGGGGGAGAAAATTGGTCATTGAAATTTCATGCGAAGACTCCACTGCAATGAAATACGCCTTTGTTTTAAAGACTGCCACCCCAATTAACGTATCATATCCGTGGAACAATCTGCCTTACTTCACTCATCCCTGTGGGCTTACTCGGCTGAAATTATCAGATGACGGATGATATGTTTTTGTGTCGGGATTCACATCTCAATACGGGCTCCCTCAAGTTAAGTTCTTCGCAGTGCCTGATAAAACGGGTCGTACTTCAGCTGGTAAAGTTACTTGAACTTCCGAAAGAATGGTTAACGGAATTTTGACGCTCTGAAGTTAGTCTTTTTTTTTCACTAGAAGCTGACTGCTGGACTCTTGAAGCTGGGGAAAACCATTTTCGGATAATTTTTTTTTCTTTAACGAAATATTGTGAGATATCTACAAGGTGCCTTAAGAGCAACAGCTTTTGACAGATAGCTTTCGGTTCAGGCTTGGGCAACCTTTTGGTGATCCGTGGGCTCGATCCACATACTTAATTTCGCGCGCCGGTTCGTCAAGTGATGTGACGACAGCACTCTTTGCGCCTTAAGTCAAAACTATAACGCCTGTAGCGTAAATTTTATGGTAGAATGCACGGATTTGTGTACTGCCCTTATTTACCGTTCATGTTACTTCATCGCTCATCTTGCTTAGACATATAAGTTAGCGTTTCCCCTTTCATACAGGTTCGTCTACAAATAAATTAGTTTGCCATGTGCTACCAAAGGCAGCCATAGATGTAACACTCGGTGATGTTCAAACTGCTACTAACTCCATGAATATTCAATTGTTAGCATAACTCAAAATATTTCTGTTTTATCTTAGTCAAACTATTTGTATTTCATAATTCATCTCCTGTCAATCCGACCATCACCATTGACAAATAGATAACATTCCAGAAAATATCTTTAAAACAGTAATGGCTCTGCAAAACATCCCGTAGAACTTCTTGCTCGGACGACGTTCTCATCATATACAGTAAAATGAAATTGCAGTGGAATGTATGAAGTTGCGAAATATTTTTACAATTAAAAACTTCCTGTTTCACGAGGCACCGCTCCAAAAGTTGTCTGCAAAGTGAAAGCATCCTGGCTGCAGCTAAGACATTCACCTTGAAACTATTTCTCACTGCTGCGATAAATCAGCTACGTACGTAGAGGAGCTTCAACGGGATTTGGAAAGTAAGTGACAGCTGCAGCCAAAATTGAAGATGAGAAGGTGTGTCGCGAGTCTTGTTCAGTGGCCAATGCACTAGTGGCAACAGAACTTAAATGGGATGCCACAGCGGAGCCCACTAATAACCATGCTCTCTACCTTATAGTGTAAGCTTCGCGTTAAAACGAATAGCAGTAAACTGGATGACCTTATTATGTACAGTATTTGAACAAAAGTATCCGGACACCCCCAAAAACATACGTTTTTTATATTAGGTGCATTATGCTGCCACATTTTGCCAGGTACTCCATAGCAGCCACGTCAGTAGTCATTAGACATCGTGAGAGAGCAGAATGGGGCGCTCCGCGGAACTCACGGACTTCGAACGTGGGCAGGTGATTGGGTGTCACTTGTGTCATACGTCTGTATGGGGGATTTACACAATCCAAAACCATCCCTAGGTCCATTGTTTCCGATGTGATAGTGAAGTGGAAACTTGAAGGTACACGTACAGCACAAAGCGTACAGGCGGACCTCGTATGTTGACTGACAGAGACCGCCGACAGTTGAAGAGGGTCATAATGTATAGTAGGCAGGCACCTATCCAGACCATCACACAGGATTTCTAAACTGCATCAGGATCCACTGAAAATACTATGACAATTAGGTGGAATGAGAAAAACTTGGGTTTCATAGTCGAGCGGCTGGTCATAAGCCACACATCACGCTGATGAATGCTTAACGACGCCTTGCTTGGTGTAAGGGGCGTAAACATTGGACGACTGAACAGTGGAAAAACGTTGTGTGGAGTGACGAATAGCAGTACACAGTGTGGCGATCCGATGGCAGGGCGTGGGTATGGCGAGTGCCCAGTAAACGTCAACTGCCAGCGTGTGTAGTGTCAATAGTAAAATTCGGAGGCTGTGTTGTTATGGTGTGGTCGTGTTTTTCATTTAGGAAGCTTGGACAATTTGTTGTTTTGCGTGACACTATCACAGCACAGGCCTACATTGATGTTTTAAGCACCTTCTTGCCTCCCACTCTTGAAGAGCAATTCGGAGATGGCGACTGCATCTTTCAACACTATCGAGCACCTGCTCATCATGCACGGTCGGTGGCGGAGTGGTTACACGACAATAACATCACTGTAATGAACTGGCCTGCATAAAATCATGACTTGAATCCTATAGAACACCTCTGGGCAATTTTGGAGCGCCGACTTCGTGCCAGGACACACCGACCGACATAGATACCTCTCCTCAGTGCAGCACACTGTGAAGAATGGGCTGCCATTTACCAAGAAACCTTTCAGCACCTGACTGAAAATATGCCTTTGAGAGTGGAAGCTGTGATCAATACTAAGGGTGAACCAGCATCACATTGAAATCCAACATTACTGATGGAGAGCGCCAGGAACTTGTAAGTCATTTGCAGCCAGGTTTCCGGATACTTTTGATCACTTAGTGTATGGTTGAACAAAAGCCTTCCATGTGAAAAGTTGCCGGCCGGTGTGGCCGAGCGGTTCTAGGCGCTTCAGTCTGGAACCGCGAGACCGCTACGGTCGCAGGTTCGAATCCTGTCTCGGGCATGGATGTGTGTGATGTCCTTAGATTTGTTAGGTTTAAGTAGTTTTGTGAAAAGTTAAGCACCGAGAAGAGGAGGGGGGAATGAAATGATTTTCGCGGGTTAAGAGGGTATGTGATGTTAATTCAGTGATAACAGTATCGAGTCAAATTTACAAAGGGTTTGATAGCAAGCGTCCACTTATCAGTACGACGTCGTACTAGCTGTGGCCTGAATGGATGCACTTATTCAGTGAGGATGGGTGTTACAAAGCCGTTGTATCCTCTCCTTTTACAAGCTGGCCCGCAGCTGTTTTAAATTGTACTTGACATCCCTGATACTGACAATGGGACAGAGTACAATCTGCTCACATACATGTTCTACGAGGAAAAGATCTACGTATCTTGCTGGGAACCAGAGAACCTCAACGTAACGCAGACAGTACATAGAGACACGTGACATTTGGGAACGAGGATTTCCTGATGAAAAATAGCATTTCTATGCCATCGTACGAGAGGTAACAAACGGGAACGCAGAATATCTGTGACGCAGCCGAGTGCCACAAGAATTCTCTCAGTCACTACCAGCCGTGACGTGAAGCCACATCCGGTGGCTCCCCTCAACCTCACACCAGGCGTAGCACCACTGTGACTCTCCAAAGCACTGGTAGACTGAGACCTCTCCTGAGGCCGCCGCCCTACTCTAGCACTGCAGAATCGCTGTTCATTGTCGAACACAATGCGATGCCATTCATCAACAGTGCATGCTTCCCTGCCTCGGTAGCCCTGCAAACGCAACCACTTGTTACAGTGGGCCTACACACGAGACGATAATTCCCTGGCCCAACTTCTACTAGTCTCTCTCCAAAGGTGTGGGTTACACAGATTTTGCACGGAATCCATTACTTCTTCACGGAGGCAGGAGCAAATGTGAAGGGGTTACAGTGTGCTGGGTGCCCAATATGGCGATCCCCCTTTGTGGCGGTCAACCAGAGCCTCATGTTCCCATGCAGTCCAACATCACGCTACTGTCACATAAGGATGCCTCAGAAATCTAGACAGTGGAAACTTCGACCAGCCAGCCAAATGGAGACCTACACTAACACCCCTTTCGAGCTCTGTTAGGTGGAGTTAATGCTGTCTCACTTGACTAAGTGAAATCGTCATGGCGTCCTACATGTTCCACGCACTACCAGAAATCACTGAAGCTCAAATCGTTATAGGTATGGAAAGTTGGCTAAAACTGGAAGTAAGTTCAGCTGAAATTTTTACAAAGAACGTAACTTTGTTCAGAAAGGATTGATTAAATACTGTTTTTGGTGGAGTTCAAAAAATGGTTCAAATGGCTCTGAGCACTATGGGACTTAACTTCTCAGGTCATCAGTCCTCTAGAACCTTACTAACCTAAGGACATCACACACATCCATGCCCGAGGCAGGAATCGAACCTGCGACCGTAGCGGTCGCGCGGTTCCAGACTGTAGCGCCTAGAACCGCTTGGCCACTCCGGACGGCCTTTGGTGGAGTGTTTATTGCTATCAGAAGTAGTTTACCATGTAGTGAAATTGAAGTAAGTATTTCCTGTGAATTAGTAAACAACTGTAATAAAGCAATAATTGGTTCCTTTCTCGACCTCCGTACTCGGATGATAGAGTTGCTGAACAGTTCAAAGGAAATTTCAGTCTCATTTCAAACAGGTACCCCAATGACACAATTATAGTTGGTGGTGAATTCCATCTTCCCTACATATATTGGCGAAAATATATGTTTACAGTCGGTGATAGGCATAAAACGTCATCCGAAATCGTGGTGAATGCTTTCTCGTAATATTTTTTCCACCTTTTAGTTCAGGAGCCCATTCGAAGCGCAAATGATTGCAATAACTCTCTTACCAACAAATAATCCTGAACAAATAGGGAGCATCGTGACGGACACAACGATTAGTGACCACAAGGTAGTTGAAGAGACATTCAGATCCACAAAAAAAAAAAAAAAAAATTGCAAGATACATATGTAAAAATTCGCTTGACGTCTTCCTAAGAGACAGTCTCCACTCCTTCCAATTAGGCTGTGTAATTGTAGGCCAGATGTGGCTCAAATTCTAGAAATTGTATAGTCGGATATTGAGTGATATGTACCATATAAATTAATAAAAGATGGTACTGATCCCCTTGGTACACAAAACAGATGAGAATACTGTTACAGGATCGACGAAAAAACCACACATAATTTAAGAGAAAGCAAAACCCCAAGACTGACAAAGATTAAAAGAAACTCGAAATTTACCGCGAACTTCAATGCGATATGTTTTTAATAGTTTCCACAACAAAACTCTGTCTCGAAATCTGGAGAAAGACCCAAAGAGATTCTGGTCATAGGTAAAGCTTCATCAATACCTTCACTTTGTGATAACAATGGCGATGTTACTGGTGACAGTGTCACTAAAGCAGAGTTATTAAACAGGTTTTCCGAAATTTCTTCACCAAAGGAGAAGAATTAAATATCCTAGAATTCCAATCAAGAACAACTGCAATGCGAAAAAGTGAGAAGCAGATGTCCTTGGTGTACCGAAGCAGCTTAAATCACTGAACAAAGGCAAGGCCTCCGGTACACACTGTATATCAGTCAGGTTCCTGATACAATATTTCCATACTTAGCAATAGTATACAACCAATCGCTCGTCGAAAGATCAGTACCTAAAAACTGGAAAGTTAGACAAGTCACACCAGTACCCAAGAAATTAAACTGGAGTAATCCGCTGAATTACAGACCAATATCTTTAACGTCGGCTTGCAGTAGAAGTGGGAACATTATATATTACCTCCAAGACAACGATTTAATGATAAATAGCCAACACGGATTCAGAAAACGTTCTTGTAAAACACAACTAGCTCTTTATTCTCACGAAGTATTGAATGCTGTCGACAGGGGATGTCTAATTGATTACATACTTTTAGATACCCAAAAGGCTTTTGATATAGTTTCTCACAAGCGACTTCAAATCATATTGCGTGCATATGGGTTATTGTCTCACCTGTGCGACTGTATTCGTGATTTTCTCTAAAAAAAAAGGTCACACTTCGTAATAACTGACGGAAAGTCATAGAGTAGAACAGAAGCGCCATCCGGCGTTCCCCAAGAAGTGTTGTAGGTCATCTACTGTTTTGCTCTGAATAAAAGTTGTAAATCTCAGCAGCCGTCTTAGATTCTTTACCGTCTTGTGAAGTCATGAGATGGTAAAAATCAATCGCAAAATGATTTAGACAAGTGTTACGGCTGCTGCAGTACTTGTTGTAGCCGTTTGCTACTTGTTACGACTTCTGCACCTCTTCTTAACAGCAGACACAGTGGCTGCTCCAAAGACTGAGACGACGTGGAGTTTTACAGTTATTTATTGACCTTCTTTAAAATTTGGTTCAAATGGTTTAAATGGCTCTGAGCACTATGGGACTTAACTACTGAGGTCATCAGTCCCCTAGAACTTAGAACTACTTAAACCTAACTAACCTAAGGACATCACACACATCCATGCCCGAGGCAGGATTCGAACCTGCGACCATAGCGGTCACGCGGTTCCAAACTGACGCGCTTAGAACCGCACGACCACACCGGCCGGCTCTTTACAATTTCTCCCTCGTCGTCGCCGCCCAGCCCTGCGGATCCCTCTGCCTGGCTGCTGCTGTGTAGATTCTCCGACAATGCGCTCCACGCGCGCCGCTGATCGCACTCGGGGCCTAAGGCCACCAGAGCTCCGCTGAAGCCAGGATGCCCTGTGGTTGAGATGAACCCGTCCGCGCGCTGTGGGGCCAGCTGCCGACGCCTGCTGCACCGGCGACTGTGAAGTCGTCAGTCGCGATGTCCGCGAGGTCCTGTCATGGACGGACCACGCGCCGTGGGGCCGGGTTGCCAGTGAAGTCCGGGCGTCGGTCCCCGGCGGCGCCTGTGACCAAGACCGCGCTGCAGCCGGTCCTGCTGGAAATTCTCGCTGTAGTTAGTCAGACATGGTACCGACCGAACTCGGGCCGATCTCCAGAGCTGAAGTTGACATCTAGCGGCGAACGGATGACTCCTGCGAGCTGGAACAGACTTCCGGAATCGTCAACTACGAAGATTGAACATTCGGACACGGACCACGTCCGTCCTCAGATCTGAACTGCTTCGTAATGGCTTCTGTCTGTTGCTGCCTGCGCTCCACTATTTATATCAGGCTGGAGGACGTTCTTTTACCCTCGGTGGTAGCTTTTTGTTATTACTCCAGCAGTATATTGCAGCGTAACTTAGCTTTCTGGCCTCCCTTCCCCTTACTCAGCACTCTCCAGGCTTCACTTGGCGCTCGGTCTTCGTGCATCCTTGCGTCAGCCGATTGGTAGACTGCTTGTGTCAGCAAGGCTATCGGTGCCGTGCTTACTTCGCAACGCCTCGGTCGCCAGCTGCCTCCGTTTTGCCATTCTCCACTGCGTGAAGCAATGTTTACTACATGTGGCCACAACAAAAGCTATCTGTGTGGCATGAAAAGTGGCAGTGGACTCTCAATAATGAAAAGTATGAAGTCATCCAAACGAATAATATAAGGAATTCGCTAAACTTCGCTTACTCGATAAATCATATAAATCTAACATCTGTAAATTGAGATAAATACTTAGGAAAAACAATCACGAATAATTTAAACTAGAACGATTCCATAGACAACGTTATGAGGAAAACAAAACAAAAATAGCAGAGCACTTAGAAAATGTAACAGTTCTAATAAAGATAGCTTACACTACGCTTTTCTACCCTCTTCTAGACTGTTTCTATGCATGATGGCAGCCACATCAGATAGCACTGACAGAGAATATCGGAAAAGTTGAAAGAAGGGCAGGTCATTTTGTATTATCTGGAAATAGGTGGAGCCGGCCGGTGTGCCCGTGCGGTTAAAGGCGCTTCAGTCTGGAACCGCGTGACCGCTACGGTCGCAGGTTCGAATCCTGCCTCGGGCATGGATGTGTGTGATGTCCTTAGGTTAGTTAGGTTTAATTAGTTCTAAGTTCTAGGCGACTGATGACCTCAGAAGTTAAGTCGCATAGTGCTCAGAGCCATTTGAACCATTTTTGAAATAGGTGATAGAATACCAAGGATATGATACACGGATTTGGGTTTCAATCATTTAAAACAAAGGCGTTTCCCGTTGCGGTAGGATCTTCTCCTAAAACTCTAATCATCAACTTTCTCCTCAGTGTATGAGAACATTTTGTTGGCGCTCAAGTAGAGAAGGAGGAATGATCATCATACTGAAATAAGAGCAGTCAGAGCTCGCACGGTAAAGTTTAAGCATTCGTTTACCCGCTTGTTTTCCGAGAGTGGAATTGTTGAGAAACAGCTTCAAGTTGGTTCGATGAACCCTCGGCCAGGCCCTTTATTGTGAACTAGTGAGTAATAATGTAGACTTAGGTGTAGATGGTGATCACTGAACATCTGATGTTGCTCACTCTCCTTATACTGTGTGCTTCACAAAGCCTGGTGACAGCACTAAAACGAATAACACTAATGCACTCTGGTGGCCGTTCTACCTGCCACAGTGAGCGGCAACTCTTGATTATTTATCGTTCATGCTGATGGTATGTACGCGTATGATACTACTACATTGACGTCCAACGGTGTTCTCTGAGTACGTTACTCTTATGTCAGCCAGTGGACAGGGATATGTTTTATGAATAACAATTAAATAAACAAAGTCACCTCTATTACCGTGCCATTGCAGCTTAAGTAAACACAACAAAAACGACACTTCCAACCAGTCTAAGTGTTCCACATGGCTTCGCTAATACAGACTTTACGTAATTGTCCTATGTCATATCGATTCTATATATTACCAAAAAATCTAAATAATATGTCATGATTTAGATGTTCACCATTAATCCCACACACATCAACAAAAGTTTTGCATCACCCCGGTTCCCGGAACTCCTGAAGATAGACGTTGGCTGTGATGTTGTATCACAGACACGGTCCCTTCGACTGTTCAGAGATGTCACTAAACCCGCCCAAAGATGTAAACAACCATGTATGAGCAGCGCCTATTAGACAGAGGGGGTCCAACAGCCGATCAGTTCCAGTCATTCCACCTGGAAGGAGGTACACGGCTCGTGTTGTCTGTAGTTCAACCATGCCTAGGTGGTCAATACAGCGGTTTGATCGATTCCGCATTGTTACTTTGTGCCAGGAAGGTCTCTCAACTAGGGCAGTGTCCCGGCTCTCGGAGTGAACCAAAGCAATGTTGTTCGGACGTGGAGGAGATGTAGAGAGACAGGAACTGTCGATGACATGCCCCGCTCAGGCCGCCCAAGGGCTACTATTGCAGTGGAGGACCGTTACCTACTGATTATGGCTTGGAGGAACCCTGACAACAACGCAGCCGTTTTGAATATTGCTTTTCTGCAGCCGCAGGACGTCGTGTTACGACTCAAACTATGCGCAATAGGCTCCATGATCCGCAACTTCACTCCCGACGTCCATGGCGAGGTACATCTTTTGTAACCACGACACCATGCAGCGCGGTGTAGATAGGCCCAGCCGGCCGGTGTGGCCGTGCGGTTAAAGGCGCTTCAGTCGGGAACCGCGTGACCGCTACGGTCGCAGGTTCGAATCCTGCCTCGGGCATGGATGTGTGTGATGTCCTTAGGTTAGTTAGGTTTAATTAGTTCTAAGTTCTAGGCGACTGATGACCTCAGAAGTTAACTCGCATAGTGCTCAGAGCCATTTGAACCATTTGAAGATAGGCCCAACAATATACCGAATGGACTGCTCAGGATCGGAATCACGTTCTGATTATCGACGAGTGTCACATATGCCTTGAACCAGACAGTCATCGTAGACGTGTTTTGAAGCAACCCGGTCAGGCTGAACGTCTTAGACACACTGTCTAGCGAGTGCCACAAGGTGGAGGTTTCCCAATGTTTTCAGGTGGCATTATGTGGAGCCGACGTACACTGCTGGTGGCCATGGAAGGCGCTCTAACGGCTGTATGATACGTGAATGCCCTCCTGCGACCCATAGTGCAACCATATCGGCAGCATATTGGTGAGGCAATCGTCTTCACGGACGACAGTTCGCGTCCCCATCGTGCACGTCTTGTGAATGACCTCCTTCAGGATAACAACACTGCTCGACTAGGATAAGAACACCGCTCGACTAGAGTGGCTAGCATGTTCTTCAAACATGAACCCTATCGAACATGCCTGGGACGGATTGAAAAGGGCTGTTTATGGACGACGTGACCCACCAACCACTCTGAGGGAGTGGGTCAATATGGACCAACAATGCCTCGATGAACCAGTGGGTAGTATGCCACGACAAATACAGGCATACATCAATGCAAGAGGATATGCTACTTGGTACTAGAGGTACCGGAGTGTACAGCAGTCTGGACAACCACCTCTGAATGTCTCGGTGTATGGTGGTACAACATGCAATATGTGGTTTTCGTGAGCAATAAAAAGGGAGAAAATGATAATTATGCTGATCTCTATTCCAATTTTCGGTACAGCTTCCGGAGCTCTCGCAACCGAGGTGATGCAAAATTTTTTTTGATGTGTATATAATCGAATACTGTCGTTTGTATTTCATTGTTAAGGCATTACTTCGCATTTGTTGGTTTCGAAAATACGCCTGTAGAATGGGAAAATTCATCAGTCCTAAGTAAATAACTGGAAGTACACTAAAAAGGGATTATTGGCACGGTAGAATTTACTTTGTAACAATCACTAATGTACATTTTTTTAAGTTGTGACCCTTGTGCTGAAACAGTGAGGCCAAGGAATGGAACAGCGGCACCCTCGCGTTTCCTGCAGCGCCCTGCCATCTAGCGGCTGCCTCTCGAACCTGTTGCGCTCCGTTTCTTGTTTCGTATATCTGAGATGAGTTGCACTCGTAAGATACAACCAATACGAGTAACCATTATTCATTCCTAAAATTTAGATGTTGTTGTAGAACGATATACCATGTGTCAGATGACTTTTACCTGATTTATGAGAGATTAACGTAGATAGTGACAGCTGAGAAGCTTAGCACCTGAAAAAAGAAAAAAAAATGGCTCTGAGCACTATGGGACGTAACATCTATGGTCATCAGTCCCCTAGAACTTAGAACTACTTAAAACTAACTAACCTAAGGACATTACACAACACCCAGTCATCACGAGGCAGAGAAAATCCCTGAATCCCGCCGGGAATCGAACCCGGGAACCCAGGCGTGGGAAGCGAGAATGCTGCCACACGACCACGAGCTGCGGACGAAAAGAAAAGAAAGCTACGCACTGAAGTAGGGACAGGTTTTCCTCATAAAGACGAAAGATGAAAAGACAAGAAACACCACTGTATCCATATGACTTTGCGTATTTGAAAACAGCATTCAATCCGGGATTTTACCGCCCTTCGTGGAATTTTCAAGCCTCGCTCTTCTCCCGTTTCATTTTCAGACATAGTGAACCTTTTTCACAATGTCATTCATCCATGACGTCTTATTCTCATGTATCACACATACTCATACGTGTTTTTGACGTGAATACTGCTGTAAGACCAGAGATAGGTATGGGGCACTGGGTATTAAAACAGAAGTGCAACTTTTCCTATGTATTTAATTTTGGGTTATAGCTCCGAAACTAATTATGGAACCTAAATTAGCTTATGTCACACACAGAGTACGTAATTAAATTCCGTCCATTTTTTCTCGTTCCCTGAGCAAAGAGGAGAGCCCGATGCGAGACCTGTAGCAACGAGCGCATCTGAATGCTACGTTGTCGACGGTATCGTCGTCACTTCTGCTGTACAAATTGAAGGTCATAGGACAGCGGCTGCCTACATACAGATGCCTTATTTATTGAAAATGGTGTATAATTCGCCAGTGCCTATTTAGTGCGTCTGTAGTACATAATGAAAAAACGGATATGGTCGAATATCGAGATGGCCTGCTACCTGACATACTATTACCATGATTTATAGGTAAAACACGCCGTGTCGAAACCATTTATTGGAGCGAGAAGTAACGTTACATGCTAAATTTAGTTGCTGGAACTCACACTGTGTCAAATCCGACAAAACTGGATAAACAGTTCGTGCAATGCATTTTAGTTGTTTCAGCTACAAAATGCGGTTGTTGTAGAGATATTTTGGAAATCCTAGAATTATCAGCCGTCATTTCCCTACAGCCTGGCCGTGAAGATCACCTGATCTTAATGCACATGACTTCTGGCTGGTTATTTGAAAAATGTTGTGTGGAACGCTACAATGACGGACGTAGCTGAACAGAAGGCACGCATTGCGCAACGCCTTCTGAACGTGTCTATGCGGTTTTTTTGCCTCAGGCCAGTTACAAGACCGATTTATCCCATTCAGTGTGGTTTGACTTTGCCATGGTGTAATTCATGCTCTGATCTTGTCTTATCAGTTAACTTTTAATGAATTTCCAAAAACTAACATCCTGTGTTAGGGGAGTGAGGGAGTGAGAGAGAGAGAGAGAGAGAGAGAGAGAGAGAGAGAGAGAGAGAGAGAGAAACTTCGTTCAATTCCACTTCTTCCATAAATAATCGTCGGCCTGTTTGCACAATTCTTTCTGAAGTTCAGAACCATTTCATACGCCAACGGTCTTCTTCCTTGTTAACTTGATATGAGATGATGTTTTGCTCGCCGTTTCTGTTTTTCACTTAGCTGATGTGGTTTTCTGAGTATCCACATCACAGCATTGTTTATCGTCTATGTGTAGAACTCCGAGTCATACCAGAGGAATACGTCAGTGTAATAACTGGTTACCGAGCTCCTTGTTCACTCAGCTACGGAGGCAGAAATATACACTTCTCTCAATGGAAAATAGTGAGTTTCTACACCTTCATCTGTAAGCATAGTCCTGAAACCATCGCACGGAAAATATCTGAGGGTTTCATGTACCACTATAAGGCATCTCCTTTCCTGTTCCACTCGCAAATAGAGCGAGCCAAAAACGACTATCTGAAACCCACCGTATTAGCCCTAATTTCTTGCATCTTATCTTCATGGTTCTTACGCGAAATGTACATTGGCAGCAGTAGAATAGTTTTGCAGTCGGCCTCAAATGCCGGTTCTCTAAATCTGCGCAACAATACCTCGAGCAAAAAGCATCGTCTTCCCTCGAGGGATTCCCATTTGAGCTGACGAAACACCTCCGTAATACTTGAATGCTGATCGAACAGACCGGGAACAAACATAGCATCCCTTCTCTGAATTGCTTCGATGTCTTTCTTAAATCCAACCTGGTGGGGATCGACAACACTCGAACGATATTCAAGAATAGGTAGCATTAGCGTTCTGTAAGCCGGCTCATTTATGGACAAGGTACACTTTCCCGAAATTCTTTCAACAAAACGGAGTCGAGCGTTGCCTTCCCTAATACCAAACTGATGACATTCTACTTCATATGGCTTTGCATGGTTAGAACTTAACATTGTGTTCTGCCTAACGGCAGGTCTTGTTATGGGGGAAGCGTCGTCAGAAAGGTTCACTGCATGAGCGTCTAGGGAAGTGATTCCAATGGTGGTTTCCCGTTGTCTTCCACTGATGATGATGAAATGATAATGAGGACAACACCCATGCCTGAGTGGAGAAACTCTCCGACCCAGCCGGGAATCGAACCTTGGCCCCTTGGCGTGACAGACCCCCACGCTGACCCCTCAGCTATCGGGGCGGACTTGCATCTTTAGACCTACATATGTAATCATTGTGTGCCGGCCGGTGTGGCCGTGCGGTTCTAAGCGCGTCAGTTTGGAACCGCGTGGCCGCTACGGTCGCAGGTTCGAATCCTGCCTCGGGCATGGATATGTGTGATGTCCTTAGGTTAGTTGGGTTTATGTAGTTCTAAGTTCTAGGGGACTGATGACCTCAGTAGTTAAGTCCCATAGTGCTCAGAGCCATTTGAACCATTTGTAATCATTGTGTCAAGCTGCACCCTACTAATGCTGTATTCGAACGCCATAGGACTGTTATTCCTAATCATTTTTATACATTTAGAGCAAGCTGCCATTCATAACACCATATAAAAATTTTGTCTAAGCCATTTTGTATATTCCCACAATCTCTCATCGGCGACTCCTTCCCGTGCACCACAGCGCCATTAGTAAACAGCCGTAAGCTACTGCTTACTCTGTCCGTCAAGTCATTTACGTGTACAGAGAATATCTAGCCGTAAGCACTGTACTTTGAGCAGAGTAGTATTACACTTAGCATGCCGCGGTCTTTATCGGAAAGATGCGGTAACGTTGTAGTAAACAAATACCATACCCAGTTTTTAGATTGTCCTGTACATTGTCGCACACCGAATAGCTTCACGAACTAGTCTGGTCACTAGAACATTGTGGTGGGTTTCAAGTGTACAGGTAAACACACGGGCCAACCGAAGCACCCTCACTCATGAGTGCAATACTATTGTGGTCAACTCACAGGCGCCAGATGGAGTAAAGACGTGTGACAGTGTGTTGTGTTGACAGGGTCGGACTGCCAGTCGAGCCAGGAGGATGGCCTGAGCGAGCAGGAGGCGGAGGGGGCGCTGTGCTGCGACAAGCTCATGCAGACCATCGACGAGTGCGCGCTGCCCGAGCCGCGCTTCCCGCCGCACAGATGGGTAGGTAAATGGACTTCCACACAACACTCACTTCTCACGCTAATGGAGTTACACTCTGAAATTCTGAGGAAGCAGGGATATGGTACAGCCGTTAAATAAGTGGTACAACACTTTTTTTTATGAAAGCAGATCGGTTTTCGCCAACGGCCTTGCCGCACTGATTACGTAAGGCTCCCGTCAGATCACCGAAGTTAAGCGCTGTCGGGCTGGGTTAGAACTTGGATGGGCGACCATCCGGTCTGCCGAGTGCTGTTCGCAAGCGGCGTGCACTCGGCCATTGTGAGGTAAACTGAGGAGCTACTTGATCGAGAAGTAGCGGCTCCAGTCTCATAAACTGACATAAGGCCGGGAGAGCGGTGTGCTGACCACATGCCCCTCCATCCAGTGAAGCCTGTGGCTGAGGACGACACGGCGGCCGGTCGGTGCCATTGGGCCTTCATGGCCTGTCCGGGAGGAGAGAGAGATCGGTTTTATTCAACATTCCAATATACCATATTGTTCCCTCTTTTGGCACCATCTCTGTTCAGTGTGACACCCTTTCGCCATTGTACTGGGGGGGGGGGGGGTGAGGGAGAGAGAGACTCTATGCCCACAAGGTACCACCCTACTGGACGACATCGGAACCAACGTGTTGCTGCATCTGTAACCTCACCATCAACCACGCACTGCATTCTGCAGAGCGCATCTTTCTTTCCTTCAAACAGACGGAAGTCGGAAGGTTCGGAATAGAGGCTGTAGTGTGGATGACGAACAACAGTCCAGTGAAGTTTTGGCAGCTCCATTTTATTGTCAGCGCGTATTAGTATGAGGTCTTGCGTTGTAATGGAGATAGATAACGTGGTTTACATTTTTGTGGCGACGAACACGCTCAAGTCGATTCTTCAGTTTCCTTAAGATAGTATAAGACACTTCATTGCACCATGAGTGTGGCATGAAACAGAATAACCTCTTCAGAACCCCAAAAGACAGTCGCTATGATTTTATTGGCTAAGTGTGCGGCTTTGAACTTTTTGTTCGGAGGAGAGGTGCGACGCCAGTCCATGGATAGCCGTTATATTTCCGGTTGGAAGTGATCAAATCATGTTTCATGGGGTGTGATGATATTCGTCAAAAACTAGTCGCGATCCGCGATCAGCTTCGTAACGTGGCAGCAGTTTCGCGCAGATAGTTGTTTGGTACTCTTTTTGGCCTTCCGGTAGGTGGCAAGAGACCCAGCGGGCGCAGACCTTTGAGTACCTCAACTGGCGGACGAGGGTATTAGTGACACCTACACAGACGACCAGTTTTGCAGCGAGGTGTGTGATTGTGATCCTCGATCACATCGAGAGTGAGTGCCCGCACGCTCCAACACTGCAGGAGTCACAGCTGTGTCTGGCCGGCCGGCACGGAGGAGATCATAAGTGCCTGTGCGACCTGTTCCAGTGATGGAAGATGCCTCGCTCAACGAGTCACCGTGCTTTTGTTCACTGCCAGGCCTCCGTAGACATTCTGCAAGTCTCTACGAATATCTGCGCTGCCTTGGTTCTCCGCCAAAAGAAACTCAAAGACAGCTCTCTGTCTGTAACGGACTTCCCTTAAAGGCGTCGTTTTGAAAGATACGTAGCACCGCCATCTATCGGAACTTCATTGAGCTATAACAGTTAAAGTGGAAATATTCCACGAGATTCGCTACGAATTCTGCTTTTTTCAACCGAAACTGGCAGAGAAAACGATGTGCTACACTAATTACTGAATGCACCTCGTAGAACTGGTACATAAACCAGACTGACGTTATACTAATGATTGACGTGAACGGCTAGCAGCGGTTGAAGACAGAGTGGCACAGGTTTTTAGCTCATCCCGATGTTTTCAGTCTATTCACTGAACAAGCAGTAAAGGAAATGAAGGTGAGACTTGAAACAGTAATTGAAGTTCAGCGAGAAGAAATCTGACGTTTGTCGATGAGATTGTAATTCTTGACTCTTGCAAATCTAATACCCTCGTTATCATATGATTTCAACCGACTACGTTACATCACCCTTGTTTAACTTCTATTGATATTCATATTTTGAAATAAATGCACTGAATGTGGATAACTTGGCTTCATTAGCCTTAGGTGTAGATGTAATAGCTATTGGTCACGTATGAAAATATGTGTAGGGCCGGGAGTCAAACCCGGATTTGCCGCTTATTGCGAGCGGTCACCTTAACCATTACGCTATCCGTGCGCGACACCGGCACCGACCTAAACTTCCATATGTCGCACTGTTTACATGCCCGTACCATAGCCACTTACGTTCATTGGTGGTTGTAAGTTCCTATGGGACCAAACTGCTGACGTCATCGGTCCTAGGCTTACACGATACTTCATCTAACTTACACCCATATCCGAGGGAGGACTCGCGATCCTTTGAAAGCGCCGCTGACAGCGCAGCTACTCCGCGCGGCCCATACATTCATTACTAAATGCCTGATACTATACGGGCAACGGCCTTGCCGCAGTGAATACACCGGTTACCGTGAGATCACCGAAGTTGAGCGCGGTCGGGCGTGGTTGGCGCTTGGGTGGGTGGCCATCCAGGCCGCCGTGCGGTGTTGTCATTTTTCTGGGTGCACTCAGCCTCGTGGTGCCAAATGTGGAGCTACTCGACCGAATAGTAGCGGCTTCGGTCAAGAATACCGTCTTAATGAGTGGGAGGCCGGCGTGGTGCCCCCACGCCCCTACTATCTGCATCCTCCGTGAGGATGACAAGGCGGTCGGACTGTCCCGGTAGGCCACTCGTGGCCTGAAGACGGAGTCCCGATGCTATACTCTGTATTCCCATATCAGTATAGGGATATAGACGTTGTGACATATGGAAGCTTGGGTCAATCCGTGAGGTGTGCACAGGTAGCGTAATGATTAACAATTCCTCACGATAAGCGGGAAATCCGGATCCGTGTCCTGGTCTGTGAAAAATTTTAGAATGTCACCAGTGGTAGCACATAGTTCATTTAAGCAGTACTTTTTTCCAGAACGCTTCGTTTTTATTAAACCTACATACAAAAATCTTGAAATTTGCTCATTGTGCGTAGAAATAATTTCAGAAAAGTGGTTTTGGAAGGTAGGTTGGTGGGTAAAGGTGGGCAGCTTTGGCAGTTGGGCCAGGGCCACAGAATCCTGTTGTTAGGAATCTAGGCGGCTGTGTCACGTAGGCTGGGGATGTCCACAGGTGCCGCGGGAGACGGTGACGTACGCGCAGCTGCAGCTGACGCCGACGCCGACTGTGCGCAGGCTGCACACCATTCCGGAAGTGGTGCAGTACGCGCACATACAGAGACGCAGCGGCGCGGAGCCGGCCGCCGCCGCAGCCGCCAGTGCTGCCAACACCGCAGAGTGCGCGGTGTGATGGGGCCGGCCGCAACAGTCGGCGGCTGCGTGCACAGTGGGCAGCTGCAGTGCGACACCGACAAGTGCCGCGTTCTCCACCTCAGTTTGTCGTTTGTTGTTACATTTGTGATACTGCTTGTCATTGGACAAATTTCGCAGTTCACTGACGACATTTTAATACACAACCCTCGTGAATGGAGTTTGCCTTAAATTACTACCGTGTAAGCAGTCAAGTTAATTTAGGAATGCATCGTAACACATCTATTAGTCAATTCATGCACCCAGCGCCTGACAATCTCGTAAGTATAACTATACTCTGCCAAGCCAGACTAAAAACTTTTTGTTTTAAATTGGTTAGAAAGTATGTGTAATCTGTGGCCTTACTTACAGTGTCCTATCAACAGAGCCATCGTGTCGAAGAAATGTGAAAATTTAAGAACGTGGACTTTCTCGGTGAAAATACGTTTCAACGCAGTTTCAGTTAGCATCTTCGGGCGAACTGTGTTGTACAGGTTCTGGACCCAAATGGGCATACAAAATGCCTATTGATGTGACTGTGAAGTAACTGTATATTTATTCTATATCAGCAAATACATAATATTAATGCCAAAGTAAAGGTTTCTAATTGTGGGTCTTCCACACTTATTTTCGAATGTATATTTCCATAGCCTCTATCTGTATATGTACTTCATGTGAAATACTGCTCCAGTGTTTTATGGTTATATTTTAAAAATGTTATTTTATATAGCATGTGTTGTACTGACGTTGTATCATGTGGTGAATGAAGTGAAACTGTTCTTTTTCACGTGATTTGAGTGAAACAAATAGTGTGTGTTTCTATCGCTGTTTTTTGCAATATACGCTTAATGTGTATGTGATCGCCTTGTTATGTGTGTGTAACATATTGTTTTCTACTGATCCTTTAACGTAATTCAACAACAACGGAAAAGCTGTAAGTGCTTTCTCATTATGGAACTTTAAATTATCGTGAAAAAGTGTTACTTATTCCTTACCGGTATGAAAAAGTTCAGGCAAAAACGGATTCCATACTTGTACTGGAATGTGAAGCTAGATGGCAGTTCTCTAAAATCATGGGATTAACAGCAAATCTTTTCGTATATCTTAGGCGAGGTAGCTGTGAATGTCTGGTAATATATGTTAAATGTGATTATGTGCAGTCGTCTGCACCGTTACTTGACAATGAATAACCAGTACTTCTCCCTTCACCAATGTGACATGTAATGGATTCCCATAGTCTATCACGCTTCCGTTATGTGTTACTTTTTCAGACACCAAAGAAATACTGGAAGCAATATAGGTGTGTGTGTGTGTGTGTGTGTGTGTGTGTGTGTGTGTGTTTGTGCGTGTTTTCTGTATATTATAAGTATTAAATACATATTTTTTCCCAAGTAGACAGATCTGAAGTTTGGATACCAATCAATATTTGGAACTACTTAAACGTTTTTATAGCGCATCTGTATTTGTTATAAACCAGTAACTTGTATGTCAGAATTTGCTATAATCTTTTGGCTGGTGAATTCTTCTCGGGAAATAAGATGAGGAATATGACCGTTTCGCATAAAAGCAAGATTTTCAATCGTTCATTTTTTCTCACCCTATCTCTCGATTCTCCAAATGGGTGGAGATACGGAGCAGTAAACAACTGCTTACGCGAAAGTGGTTTTGGACCAATGATCACTTCATCATTATCTAAAAGTGGGACTCGTATCGATAGTTCACGACATGCTGGTTCCTCAAGCGATCTCTTTTCCATGTAAAGCTAAGTTCTTTCATTTAAGTATCGTTTAATGCAATACACAGCTTATTTTGCCTAAATGGAAGTAAGTACAACTCTATATTGCATTATACAGTTCTTAACCTATAATAAATATGTTCATCACTGACTACATAAAATAAAACCTAAATTCCATTATTTACTCTCAAAGCAGAGTATTCTGACTGTCTTATCACAGCATTCAGATCATAAGGAGAGAATAAATTCAAAAGGTCAGTCTCTGATGCTACGGGCCGATGCGATGGCCAGCATTTGGAAACACCCAATGTTCCGTTACAGTCTAGTGTCTTGAACACTCTAAATTTCAAAGCTCGCCACAGGATGTAACAGTTTTTGTCTACAGCAAGGGTTTATACTGTGTCGCTCTGTGTAGTAACCTTTCGCCTACATACGACGCTCGGTCACCCATAACCAATTGTGACATGTGGACTATGTTGCAGACCGTGGTCAATTGTTAGAAGCTACTAACTCGTCCACGTTTAAGTTTCTTACAATTTCTTAAAATTATAATACTTAATTACAGAGTAATCTTTTTTAGAAGTTCTTCTCTTGGTACTTGCATCTTAAACGTTCTCTTTTTTGCCCATCACTAGTTATCTGGCTGCCTAAATAGCAAAACTCATCTACCAATTTTAGTGTCTCACTTAGTATTCTAATTGCTACATCCTCGACAGGTTTAATTCAGGTATAACCAATTACCCATGTTTCACTTTTATTGAATTTCATCTAATGTTCAGTTTTCAACACACTATCCATTCCTTTCAGCTGATCTTCCAAATCCTTAGCTGTCTCTGTCAGAATTACAACGCCGTAGGCAAACTGCATTGTTTTTATTTCTTCTCCCTGAACTTAAATTTTCTTTCCAAATTTCTCCTTTGTTTCCTTTAGTTCTTTGCTGATTGACTAACACTGGGAATAGGCTATAAGTCTCTCACTCTCTTCTGGATAACGGCTTTCCTTTATGTTCTTCGATAAGGTTTCTGTACAAGTTGTGAAAAAATTTCGGACCCCGTATTTTATCCCTACTACCCACAAAATTTTAAGATGTGTAGTCCAGGCCAGTCAAAATGTGTATCAAATGATTTATCTAAATCTCTTTCTCTAAGCGCATATTGGCGTTTCGTCACTCTATCTGCTAAGCTGTAGGTCAGTACTGCCTCTTGCGTTTCTACATGTTTCCAGAATATAGCCAACCACAAGGTCGGTCTCTACCTATTTTTCCATTTTTCTTCCACGTTTTCTCTTAATTATCATACAGGCGGCGTTTCCCTTTCCATAATTAGCTATTTTCCACTTTTTGTCAATTTCATATTTTAGGCGTCTATACACCATTTCTCCTGTTTCATTTGGACAATTTTAATTTTTTTTTTTTCCTTTCGTCAGTTAAACTGAATATCTCTTGAGATATGCGGTGATTTCTACTAGGCCTCGCTCTTCTACCCGTATGATAGTTTTCTGGTTTCCTTATATCATCTCTCAAAGCGACTCATTCGTCACGTATTGTATTTATTTCTGGTGTTTCAGCCCAACGTTTCCGAACAATCCCTCTGAAGTTCTCAACAAATTCCGAGGCTTTCAATTTATGCAAGTCCCCTGTCCTTTTGTCTACATTTCTGCAATATCTTCAGTTTTAGTCTGCATCTCTCAACCAACAAATTACGGTCAGAGTCCCCAGCTGCACCTGGAAATGTATAAGATCTTTTTACGAAATCTGTCTCTTACTATTACGTAATCCATCCGAAACCTTCCAATGTCCAACGGTCTGTTCCACAGACATAACTTCCTTCGCGATACCTAAAGCAAGTGTTAGTAATGATTAAATTATGCTCTGTCAAAATTCTACCAGGAGCCTACCTCTTTCATTTCTTTCACTAACCTACCTGGAGCAAAAGTGCTCGATATGGTGGGACTGGTTCGAATCGCGGATGTGAATTTGTGACTGTTGGCCTAGATAAAGCATCCAGAACCACCTCTGAAAATCGTCTTCGTAGTGTCTCGTGGAGTGTAGGAATGGGACACATCAGTGATTATCAACCTCTCAAATTAAACTGACCCTCTCCCCTTCTGTTTTGGTTCTATTCAAGTGGAGTATATTATTTGATCTATGCGAACAAATACAGAACCACATCGTGTAGCTTCACAGTTATCCCCACCACGCTGTCGTGAATATAGGGGAGAGATCACGCATTTCCCCGAAAATAACTGCAATACAGACTAGGAAAACTGAACAATAAAAGAAATCACTCACTTCTCAACCTAGTGAGCGTAGAGCGTTTAGCAGTTAGGTATGTTACACCTTCTAGCGGACTACCGATGGGTGGCTAGTGGTGTCCTAGATGTGGATGAGAGGGCGTACTGATACAGCACCACCGACAAGAGAGCATCCGGCTACTGCTGAAGCTGTAGCACAGAACCGCACCTCTCGTAGCGAGACTGCTTTAGACACCAGCTGGGCGAAACGCCGACCCTGGTGGGATACGCAGTGCAGCGAAGCGAGTGCGCTAATAGCCGTCGAGCTGCTCCTACGAGCTGGATACCACAGCCGCGGTTCCAGTGTAGCCCTGCCGTCCCCTCCCTCGCCGCAGTGGAACACAGAGGTGCGAGGGAGCACGGCCCTGGATGAGCACACCTCGACTTGCACACACATATGTTTCAGTCTGCGGAAGCGGCAAAGGCAGTGAAGTTAGCTCCGTTACCAGCGCTAGCGTAGGAAGCCGTGCCTAAAATTTCTCACCGAGAGCCTTTCATAAAGACGTCACGTACGTACACTCAAAATCGGAACATCCCACAGCGCCTCTCTCCAGGATACCGAATGAGACAATATTATTTCGCAATAGACCCTCATGTTTTTATACTTGACATAGTTGTTTTCAGAAGTACATACAGAACTATAAAAACATTATTTCCACATAAACATTTCGCAATATCATGGCGTAAATGTTTTTGTACTGTGTTTCTTAAAAGTTCTTTGTCATTTCGTGTCAGAATTGTATTCAATAGGTAATAACGTGTTAGGAAAGATCTAGCCGAATGTAAATACTTTAGGATTAAAAGAGATGAGTCTCCGAAAAGCAGAGACCTTGAGACGTGGATAGCCACACGCAAAAGAAGTAAAAATTGCTAACTTCCAGACTTCAGGACAGCTTGAGGACACATACACTGACTCACTCTCTTTCTCTCTCTCTCTCTCTCTATCACACACACACACACACACACACACACACACACACACACACACACGGGCGCATACACGCGCCTATGCCCCTACATCGGGGCCGGCTAAACAGCGCCATTGTTATTAAAGCGCCGTAGGGGCATAGGCGCGTGTATGCGTCCGTGTGTGTGTGTGTGTGTGTGTGTGTGTGTGTGTGTGTGTGTGTACTGTAGCTCGTCAAAGGATAAGTCCGAAGACTAGCAGGTTTTCCTTTTTTGTGTGTGTCTGTCAACGACACAACTCTCCTATTTTCGGTGAGTAGTCTCCTTTAATCATAGAATAGATATGCTTATATTAGCAGCTTTCATACATCCATAATGCATGCACAGTAATAATGTCTGTTTCACTCAGCCGTGCCTGATATGTTAAACGTATTTGGATGTAATATAAATTTCAAAGATTAACGGTTTATTGAGGTAACATCATATAATGCAACATAAATTAGAACAAGTCTTTAAATTTTCTTGATTGCATATTCTCAGACAGTCTATAAGTCTCAGTTTCTATGTCAATAATGCAACAAAAAAACTGAAGTATCATTAATATCATTCATATACAATCGTAATTTATTCAAAAGTCATTATCACATTCTACAAACTACTGGTTAGCTTACTGTATCGTTGTATTCGCCAATAAGCTGTCTCCATGTGTACTTGAAAGTGGATTAAATTGTAAACAAGGAAGAACAGCGTTTGAATTCCGTGGGCAGCACTGTCATTAGAGACGGAGCACACGCTCGGATTAGGGAAGGATGAGGAAGGAGAGCAACAGTGCCCTTCTCCTAGGAAATAATCGAATTACAGAAATCTTTAAATTTGGATAGTCGGACGTGATTTGAACCATCGTCGTCCCGAATGGTTCAAATGGCTCTGAGCACTATGGGACTTAACTTCTAAGGTCATCAGTCCCCTAGAACTTAGAACTACTTAAACCTAACTAACCTAAGGACATCACACACATCCATGCCCGAGGCAGGATTCGAACCTGCGACCGTAGCGGCCGCGCGGTTCCAGACTGTAGCGCCTTTAACCGCTTGGCCACCACGGCCGGCCGTCTTCCCGAATGTGAGTCCAGTGTGCAAACCATTGCTCCGTCTCTATTTACCGTTTATATAATTTCCCAGCAACCTCATGAATGCGTTACCTTGCGCTGACATATTACATTTCACGTCGCGCCACTTCCGTGTCGTGTTGTCCAGACAGGCTCTGTGGTTGCTGGTGTTACGCTCCCATCCGTTTGACTTGGTCGTAACCCCACTTCGCCGTCTCTATGTTTGACTGGGCCAGCCGTCGCAATTTAGCCACCCATAATTATTTGGTGGCATCTGAAGATGAAGCTTTATGTTTCGAAACCGGTGGTGGAATAATTTAAGAAATTACTACCGACTGGAGCGGGTTATTGTTCTATAAATATGTTCCTCAGTTGTGGCTGTTCACTTCATTGAAAAGTTTGTACAACTGATAAAACTGAATACATTCTGTACTTCGTACCCGACCAGTATTCGAACCCAAATGACGCCTACGGCTGGCAAGAATCATTCTAACGAGAGCGAAGTACCGTGTGAAGATCTCTACTAGTGAGTAGAGAGTGTCTTGGTTCGAATCCAGGACTATCATACAGTTTTAACTTATTACAAATAAATAAAGTATTAGGTTCGTTCACTCTATGGTAAAAATTCTGTGATTTGGGATCCGTGGATGACACGATCCTAACGTAACACATCGGGACGTACACTTATTCAATGTCTCAATAGTCGACGTGCACCTCACTGTCCACACAAGAAATGGTAAACCGCTTATGTTTTCCTGCTCCCTATGCTGTAGACGAGTACGTGGACTCATGTGAGTACAGCAATGATTAGGTTGGACTGTGAATGGCGTGCTTTCCAGACAGCCATGATTTGCAGCATTTGAAGATGACTGTCACGCACATAATTAGGTAACCGACCAACAGAAACACACCTGAATCGCTCTCGGACACTCGACCCCGTGGTGGGTTATCTGAGGAGTGTAACGAGATAGAAATCCAAATATCGCATCATCTAACCACTCGACCCAGCTAAATAGCCGATAGTAGTTCAAGATGTTCAAAATGATGTTTCGCCAGGAAAATCTGAGGACAAAATGAACTTGAAAATTGATTGAAATTTCCCGTTACATGTCGTTCAGCAATCCCCGTCCAACGAGCCCTGTGTGACTCACCAGACAACAGCTCAACAAGGCGCATACATTACTGAACAGAAAAGAAAACGCCTGTCCGATAGCGATACTTTTGTACTCGCAGACGCTGCCCCGGAATTTTTTTACTATCTCTCTTTCTATTTCATTCATCAACATTACCTTAAAGTTTTCTCACAAATCGATATAGAGACTTTAGCTATACACATTTTCCAACTGCCTAATTTAATATAATTTTAGAAGATCTTCAGGTAATGGATATTCTCTTTCGCTGAAGAGAAGCTTGTTTCTGTGAGCTTAATTCCGTCCATAACTATGTCACCACGATATAAGAAGAGGAATGTAGTGTTTAAAGATAAGTAGCTCAGTGAGGCTGATGTTAGGGACATACCTGACACTTTTAGCGAAGAAGGCATGAGAGACAATCACAAAAGCACACTCAGGTCTACTGGTATTCGAGACTAAAGGAAACCGTTGCCAGTCCTTGTGCGGATTGGGTTAACACTGTATGTAGTGAGCTGTAAGAGCAAGTCACTATTCGCTGCAGAGTATCTCGAATCATTTCACTGAATAGTTTCATAAAATCTCGACAAAAATCACGTAAATACAACTCAACCTATCGTCACAGTAAAAATTAATCTCACAAAACTTTGCCAAAGTAAAATTGTGAGAAACTATCATAGGTTGAACTGCTATGTCATGAAAGCAATGGTTAAGGTAATTTAACTGCGCAACAGTGTGCGAAAACTGTCTGAAATGTTTTACGAGCCAAACGTGGAGTTCTTTCAGTTGTAGCTTTAAATAAATTTTATAATTCGAAAAAAATGTTAATTACACTGATTTCTCACTGAAAATTGTGTAATACTCAACGTCTTGTTGTCAGAATTATTTTGTTAAATATTTATTTAGCTAGTATTGTAATACTATTCCTATGTGTCATATGATTTTGTGATAACTTTTGTATAATGTTCAATAAATTTTGAATGAAAATCCTGTTTTTTCCTCTATAATTATCAAGTTTGTAATTCTGCTTTTACTAAAATAAAAAAATCACTACACTCATATTTATACAGACACAATTGGAGACCAAATCTAAGTGGAAACACGTGGAAAAACGCTACGAAAATCAGGAAGTTCATCTTTCCCAAAATTACCCCAACCACAAATATCTTACGGAATTTCATATCGGATCCGCATCAGCAATAGATTTTAACAGATCAAGGCAACAGCTTCGGTCGTGCTGGACCCTCCAGATGCTTTTTTTCCAGGTGCATTTTTAACGGAACTAATCTAACGGGGTAACTTAACTGAAGACAACAGAAGCCCACAGACTTGTCCCTAATCAAAATATGACCTATTCAACTGGTCCAGCTGTCAGTTCCCATTGACCCGGAACATATTCAAAACAGAATATCTTTGAAACTTCCTGGCAAATCAAAATTATGGACGGCACCAGGACTCGAAATAGGACATTTACCTTTCGCTCTGCCGGCTGAGGTATCATTTTCCCCCAGCGAACTTCTCTGCAGGCGTTACAACATCTTACTCCTAAGTATTTTATTACAGCTTATGGATTTCTCTGACGTGCAACGAAGAGATTGTTTTCCTTTATATGTTTTTCTTATAGTCGAGATAGGACTTTGGATTTCGTAGTTCAACTTCTTCGCCGCTAACCTTAGCTGTTTTGGACAATATCCTATTTCGCGACAGAGATTTTGAAGACTGTTGTAGTGTAGAAGAGGTTACTACTCTCCTTTTCTACAGATTTTTCTGGCATGATGACTTCGTCGATCGTAGACTCGTCGCCTCATTTAGTTTCTGCGTGTCTAGAATAGCTATTTTCGTTGTGTATCAGTTGTTCTTTGTTTTCATTCTGTTCCTGCCATTACCACATCCTCTTGGACTTCCATGGGCGCATTCTGATGTTTCTCATCCCGCGTGTTGTCTGTGAGACCGACATCATCCTCGAAGATGTACTTTCATTGTCAGCTTTATCGCTCTCCATTCCGTTCGCTTTGCCTTCAGCAATAGTTTCTGTTACTTCTTCGCATGGTTTGTCCGCCTTAACACAACAGTTCAATGTGCCATCACTCGTGATCAATTCAACAAGCAATTTTACATGGTGTCTACAGTCACTGGTTACCCTGAGGTGTTGAGTTGAATAGCATAAGGAGCATGTATGAGGCTGGTTTTCATGCACATCATACGCCGTATGGCAGCATAGCGTCACATATAGGGGTATTTGCTCTTGAAATTCTACTTTCTCTACTTGATTGCGCTTGAAATTGCCATGCCAAAAGTTTTCATACTACATTTCTTCTCTGATACCATAAAATATCCCGTATCAGCTGAGATTTCTCTGAGTATTTTAGCGGCGCTTCGAACTGTAACTGCCCGCATCTCGTGGTAGTGCGGTAGCGTTCTCGCTTCCCACGCCCGGGTTCGCGGGTTCGATTCCCGGCGGGGTCAGGGATTTTCTCTGCCTCGTGATGGCTGGGTGTTGTGTGCTGTCCTTAGGTTAGTTACGTTTAAGTAGTTCTAAGTTCTAGGGGACTTATGACCACAGCAGTTGAGTCCCATAGTGCTCAGAGCCACTTGAACCATTTTTGAACTGTAACTCTCAAGATCGCAAACTAAGACGTGACTATCTCATCGACACTGTGTTATTGACTATTATATCAAAAACGTTGTTATTTATACATTTGTTTTGAGTCATCAGTCTTCTGACTGGCCTGATGCGGCCCGCCACTATTCGCTTTCCTGTGCCAACCTCTTCATCTCGGAGTAGCACTTGCAACCTATGTCCTCAGTTATGTGCTCGATGTATTACAATCTCTGTTTCCTCTACAATTTTGCCTTCTACAGCTCCCTCCAGTATAACGGAGGTCATTCCCTGGTGTCTTAACTGATTTCCTATCATTCTGTCCCTTCTTCTGGCCGTGTTTTCCGTATATTCCATTCTTCACCGATTCTGCGCAGAACCTCGTCATTCTTTACGTTATCAGTCCTCCTAATTTTCAACATTCGTCTGTAGCACCACATCTCTTCTTCTCCGGTTTCCTCACTTCCCATGTGTCACTACTATACAATGTTGTTCTCCAAAACTAGGCCGGCTGGAGTGGCCGTGCGGTTCTAAGAGCTACAGTCTGGAGCCGAGCGACCGCTACGGTCGCAGGTTCGAATCCTGCCTCGGGCATGAATGTGTGCGATGTCCTTAGGTTAGTTAGGTTTAAGTAGTTCTAAGTTTTAGGGGACTGATGACCACAGCAGTTAAGTCCCATAGTGCTCAGAACCATTTGAACCATTTTTTTTTTGTTCAGTTCCTCAATGTTCTCACTTCTGCTACTTCTCATTTCTTTCGCCTTTCTTCGATTTACTCTCAGTCCATATTCTGTACTCATTAGGCGGTTCATTCCATTCAGCAGATCCTGTAATTCTCCATCACTTTCATTGAGGATAGCAATGTCATCAGTGATTCTTATGATTGACATTCGTTCACCTTACATTTTAATTGCACTCTAGATTTGTTGGTTGGTTTGTTTGTTGTTTTAAGGGCCGGCCGCGGTGTCCGAGTAGTTCTAGGCACTTCAGTCTGGAACCGCGCGACTGCTGTAGTCGCAGGTTCGAATCCAGTCTCGGGAATGGATTTGTGTGATGTCCTTAGGTTAGTTAGGATTAAGTATTTCTAAGTTCCAGGGGAATGATGACCTCAGAAGTTAAGTCCCATAGCGCCCAGAGCAATTTGATCCATTTTTTGTTTTAAGGGAGTACAACCTTTTCGCTCTTAAACCTTTCTTTTATTTTCACCATTGCTTCTCCGTTGTATAAATTGAATTGTAGGGGCGAAACACTACATCGCTGTCTTTCACCCTTTTTAATCCGAGCACTTCGTACTTGATCTTCTACTCTTCTTACTCCCTCTTCGTTGTTGTACATATTGTACATCACCAGCCATTTCCTATAGATTACTCCTATTTTTTCAGAATCTCTAACATCTTGTACCATTTTACAGCATAGTTATTTTGAATACCTACCAATTCCATATCAAGCAGTTTGGCGTCGGCTGTTTCGTAATAGCGCGGGGACAGGCTTTCAGTGTCTTCGTCCTTTACTTGCATGTTTTGTTCGGCAAATCTAGATTTCCGCTAGTGCCTAGCCATTATCAGAGCACATTTCATAGTATCATTGCATGTTCTAATACGTCAGTCCCCTGTTGTTCGGGATTCTGTCACAGTTCTTCAAGTCTTGAAAAATCTGTGACAGAAGCCCGGACAACAGGGAACTGACGTATTACAACAAGCAATGATGCTATAAAATAGTGCATTGATAATGGCTAGGCATTAGCCGAAATCTATATCTGCCGAATAAAACCTGCAAGTAAAGGACGACTGATTGCTGTGTTCTATTATGTGAGTATCAAGTCATATCACAGTTGAGTGTACCCGCGTTCCCAATGGAAGGTAACCTGATGGATACTTTCGGTGTTCCTTTCAGAATTAAATCCCTTTTCGAGAGGGATATGCTGCTTACAGTTCAGCTGATTTTTTCTTTGAACACGAACGACCCTCCGCAGTAAACAAGCGCTTCACTGCACACATATGCAGCATACTTCCGCACGCCACAGTGTTCAAACACAGCGTTATTATTAGCTCACGACTCACCACTTGCTGTCACAGATTTACTTCAACCAGCATGTGTACTGGTGGAAACAGAGGTGTGTTTCGATAGCTCAGTTGGTAGAGCACTTGTCCACTAAACGGAAAGGTCCAATTGCGATCCCCGTATGGCACCCAGTTTTAATCAACTGGAAAGTTTCATATTATCTTACACTCCACTACAAAGTGGAAATTCGTTAAAGTCGGTGCAGTTTGGAAAGATTCTCGTGAACCCGTATTTCAAAGGATTCTTCGCGGGAATACCCAGACAGATATGAACGCGCACTCACTACCCCCCCTCCCTCCCCATCACAGCAGCCGCACACCGCGACCCGCCCGCCAGCCGGGTAATACCCAGGCCCGCACCAGCCAAGCCCGCTGTAGGGAGGGGGAGGGGGGGGGGGTACACTGCTAGTATAAAACTTACGGCATCCTCAATATCTCGACGCGTTACCTGAAACTGATGATTATGGCACTCTTCGAAACGTTGCTGTACATCAATAATGCCACCTGGCTGGAAACATGGGTGGCGGGGTGTGTGAAACTGCTTTGGTGGAGATAACAGGTACGCATTCGCATCTCTGCGCATTCCTGCGAAGAATCCTTGAAATACAGATTCCCCAGAATCTGATGAACAGTATACGTCGGGAGATTCTACATTGAAACACAAATTCTGCTGTCAATATAAAATGTGAATATTTACGTAGCACTGATTTGAAGCGCCGTATAGTTATTTACTTGAAATACAGATTCACCATAATCTGGTCAACAATATGCACCAGGAGAGTCTACATTTACACATAAATTTTTCTGGCAATATCAAATGAAAATATTTATGTAGCACTCATTTAAAACATTGTTTACTCATTTACAGAGATGTATCATAAGTAGGTAAAAGAAGTATTGCTGTATAATGAGCACCAACGTTGTGAGAGTTATCTCTTATTTCTTTGCCAGTAACTCCTTTCTACAGTTACCCTCTAAAAGCCAAAGTCATCGTTAAAGAACACAGAAAATGAAAATATTAGCTTTTGTCTAAAATATGTAACAAAAAAAGAGATAACGTAGAATGAACAACAGATCACACGTATTATTACAGAGGACAAGAATTGTGAGGCAATTCACAAGTAAATTTCATTCTGCACAAAAAATTGGTGACAGTATGACAGATGTGTAAGGAATATGATACCGGAGACCTTTACTAAAAGTAAACGAAAAATGCTCTGTTCAAATGTTTCATATTTATGTGCCAATATACTCACTTTCTCATGGAAGGGAAGACTTTTGGAAAGAATGTAGCTGATTCCGCAGCGTTGTCAGTGGATCCACAACAAGAATTCATTCATTTCCTTCACACGAATGCGCTTAATCAATCTAGCGAGACAAAACTTCGAATTTACGTTGCTGTCAAAGTATTGTTTTTGGGGACACTCATTCTACAACATACACATCAAGGCCACTTGTGCTGTAGTGGTCCAACGATTCATCAAAATTCCATTCTAAGTTCGACAACACCTTTCTACTTACAGCTCTTCTCCACAAGAATTCTGTAAATCATAGTGATTTACCCAGAAGCAGTTCCAGTTATTCAGGTACCGTGAATATGGCAACCTGGATACGGCGATATTTGTAAACTTCACGTTACAGTAAATTCTTTTGAAATATGGCTGCAGTGTACTGTATAATCCCACGAAATCATTGCATCTTTGGGAATTTAGGGGCAAGTACCGAAGTAAAGTACAGGTGTGTTAACAGAGAACAATCCAGTAACACTGTATGTCTTTAGTTTGTTGCTTTAGCATATACTGTAACGTTTCCTCAGTCGGACTGGTTTTCTTCAAACGTATTACCAGACTTCAGTAACAGTAAAATCGTGCAACTGAAATCCTTCACAAAGTAATAAAGGTTGCTGTATCATCTAGGCGTTACGTCTGATGGTGTCACCAAAAGTCTGCTAATGCTGTTGGCTGCCGTTTGGAGGATGCCCTCTAAAATATTCAACTTGACGCAATTTACACACACGTGCAGCTACATATACAATCTACAGGGCCTCATGCTTGTGTCAGCGACGGATCGTCCAAGAAAGAAATTGAAAATAGTTCGATTCCACTGCTCCGAACAATGTTTGTGGCGCTTTTACGGCAAATACCGAACTGGCAGTCACCTCGAAAATATTTCAAATTTTTAAGCCCCTCTTACCAACTACCAGCTCATCTGAAGTTCGACTGAAAACAATCGAGTTCTGCAACGGACCTGGTTTCAAAGAGCCTAATCGCTGCAAAGGGCCGGGAAATGCAGATTGATTGAAAATAATCTTATTTCTAGATTTCATCTTCAGGCGATGATGTCAATTCCAGGTGGAAGACCACTGAAGTGAGACTGTTGTGGTGAAGCACGAGTGCGAGTGTGTGTGTGGGACTTTATGAGATTCTATATGAGTGTGGAAAGTCGTATAATGCTTAAATTCCGTTGCATTTAGAAAACAGGTGCAACAAAGTTAGGGCTCCTGGAAAGTGATTTATTGCCGAGCAAAGTTCGCGGGATTAACTACCCAAAAGCTTCGCCATGGCTTCCTTTCTCTGAGACTACATTATCGGAGATAATTTAATTCACAGTAGCACAAGATAGACGATGTGGAACCCGGTGCCGACCGTGCTAATATGACGATGACCAACAAAACGACGCAGCATTGAGTGGATTAGGATGTCACTAACTCCAGCAGTCCACCTAACGACCGTGTTCAACATAATTTTGCAGAGCAGGCTCTTACCAGAAAACTGCGCTATTGGCCGCTGTTTGGTGGATGCAACCGTTAACCTTCAAGTGGTACCATAATCATGTAACATATCTACTATCATGGCGTCTCTCAGTGTTCGTAAACATACTAGTTTATAACACATTGTTTACTGAAAAGCTTTTTCTTTAGTTTATTGGACCCTGCTAGGTGATACATACGTTTTCAGTATTATCGAAAAAATTTGAAACAAATAATATGGTGTAAAAGGTTAAAAGTTAAGTTTAAGAACAAATGAGCTTCCAGTTTTTACGAAAAGTGTAGGATTTAAACGTTTAGTTATTATTTCAGAACTACGGTCACCTTTAAGGAACAGCGTAACTTCAGAAAAAAAACGATGCCAATATTTGAAATCGTAAAAGATAAACTCACCATTTAAAAATTAAAATCTGGCTTTAAAACAGTGATAAATGTATTTAGGAACGGTTAACATATTCTAAATCGCCTCATGTTGTTTTCTGAGCTGAAGAGGGAGTGAAATGCAAGTCATACTAGATGAAATGTACATCGCTGAAGATTAATTTTTTTCCATTGTCAGAGCAACTTCCCTGTAATCTTAAAAATTATTGAAGTACGACATTTCCTAATGAAATAGGCGATGTAAATAACACAATTACAATAGTACTTTACTTTGGGAATGTAGCAAAATTTGTTCGTTTTTGAAAGTAAGCTGCTAGTAAAACTTTTTTAAACGTACCTCAGAGCGTAAACTGCGGTTTTGTTCCCTTTCCTCTGCTACGTAATTACAAAACAGAAACGTTGCCTGTCTTTTAGTGTCAGGATAATAATGGTAGTACTTTGCTTGATGAGAGTTTTTTTTCAATCGTTAGGTACATCTGACGATCAGATTTAACTACAAGCAGGGCTACTAATTATAAATATTTTCACAAGGTTGGAGAGGTGTCTGATATATAGGATCCATAGGCCTGTCGAAACTGCAGATTGTACTGGCGTGAGTTCGATGCAGTTAACATAATTTACAGTAGATTGTTGACAATGGAAAAACGTGTTGAGATATCACAGATCTGTAATGTATCGTAGTGGAGATAATAATTGTTTTCCTTAAATAGAGGGTCATAGCATATTTGATGGCACGTAAGTAGAGTGAGTGAAGTAATAACGAAAGGAATAGATCAAATGCGTCCCGTGAAACATGTGGCAGAAATGTGAAATTCCATTACATAGGTACGAAGGTTGGATGCTTATTGGATGCGTGGACAATATTTTAACAAAAAAATATTACAATGGCTTAAAAGGAGTAAAATAGCCTGCTGAATATGAAAAACAAAATACTTATGGCATACAGTCATGTAACGAGGGGTGGAAATATTTTGCTCGTGAAAAATGTCACTTACAGCTCATGTTTCACTGGATGTGCCGGTTTTATTTTATAGATGACACACTGTTGGCTGATTCATGTAGCCTCAAATGAACGGGAATGACACGAATGTTCGGATTAAGGCTACAGTCGGGGAGAACAGAATTGTTAAGTCTGTTTCGTCACTGGCACTCCAAAAGATCCAGAATCGACGAAATAACGTCAGCGTTGGCTCTCCCGTAATCCATTGTCATCTGTATTTCATCTGAATTTGCCAACTCCGAATTAGCCCATTTAGCTGTAAGCACAGGTAGTAAGGTAAAGTTAATAGAATAGAATTTGACACTTGACACTATGTCCCTGGTAAGTGCCTCTGATCCTTATCAGATATAGGACATCAAGTTTCGATGATCATTATTACCATACAATTGCTCTTCTCAAGGTAACATGTGCATGCACGTCTGTGCAGTACTCAGTGTCTCCAGTGCTTGTCCAGAATACATGAAACAAAAGCCATTTGAGTCTATAGTATTATCCCAAATTGGAATAATATTTTTAATGACGAAATATATATATATAGTTTCATATATGATTTGTCTTGAAACAAGAACTTATAAGATCATAGCACGGTATATTAATTTTTTTACATATTACATAATAATGGTATACAATGAAGTGAACGTTAACAGTCATAAAATATATCTAAAATTCGTTTTTCGAAGTACCAGTGAGAGCTGTTGACTTAAAGTATTATGTCGACTGTTACTAACACTTTAAATATCCACTACATAAATATGCCAAACAACACCACATATATAGCAAAATCCAAGGGAAAAAGGAATAATCACCATGGTCTTGATATCTACTTGATGTGTGCATCAAAGTACGTGTATTACAAGTACTTGTCATTAAAAGGAAAGGTCATAGTCAAGACTCAGGTATTTGGTCCTTACAGCTTAGAGTAATAAAATCTTAGTGCCTACTTGTAACGTAGTCTTATTCTAGAGACACTACTTAGAGCATATATACCCTTCGTAAAGAACCAGTGACGTACATTGCCTGACATTCTGGTTACTGAGGTCAGTTTAACTAGGCAAATCAATGACGATGCAGAAGGTTTTACATGAAACTTTTGAATATGTGAAAGGTTAATATTATATACTTCCTAGAATGACTAAAAAATGAGCATTTTCACATTTAAGTAGCTTGCCAGTTTCCGTATACGGGTGTTTACGAACATCCAATCTTGTCTCTTTGCTTTGTGCTCTGTCTATAGTTTTCCAGCAATACAGAAAGGAAATCGGTAGTTCAAAAACTACAAAGAAAGAAAATCTGTCATCAAAGAAAAGTCTCATTGGTGTACATGTATATCACAATAGTCTGTGTCATATGTAACAGAACTAGTATCCTAATCTTCTCTCTAGCCTCGTTATATCTGTTACGAATGTCATACACCAAATTCTCATTTATGATACCAACAGTGGTTGATCAACTATCTATGGACAACACTCCTGTCTGAGCTTTATTAATTCTTAACCTCATCTCCCCATTTTTATTAGTAACCTTGCACATGCAATAATAACAATCATATAAGGTCTTCTAAGCCATCAACGTATACTTTCACCTCTCTTCTTACAAAACTTGAAGAAACAGTTGATAAAAACCTATCTTTACATCTCTGCTCAGAAACTCCTGTCATCCTTTGATATCACAACTTGCATACAACAGTATTTATCTGGTACCATCAAAATAACACATTTATCAACATTATACAATATTGCAGAAAACGTTCTATGCAAATCATTGTAGACACATAAAACCCACAAAAATTCCAAAGGTAGGTACCTTTGGCAACCTTTGCGATGATCAGTGAAACAGGTGTTAAAAAAAAGAGAGAAAAGCAGATAAATTCATAAATTTGCATTACCTTATTGTCAGGTCTTAAATTCCTGTTGTATTACTTACTCTACAACAATAGATATGAAGATAATTTCAAATGAATACTGTAATGTGTATGTTATGTAATTAGCTACCCACCCTGAAACAGACCTATTCAGAAACAGTACATTATAACAAAGCACGTAGTAAGTAAGGAGACTGCTGCAGGAATATGCTATGGTAACATTGAGAAAAGACAATGCAAAAGAATTTAATTGAAGTCAGAGTACACACCCCTACAGCACTTGTCTGTACTAAAATATTGTATACTATACAAGCTGACATTGTTAGCTGTCAAAGCTCAGTTTACGTAGATGCTTCTACACACTATAATCTCATCTAAGAGGACTTTTATGACCTAAGGCTAATCCACGCTTTTCTGGTTCTCATGGAAGTTCTTTTTAGCATAATTACTCTATGTGGTCAAAAGTATTCGGCCACCCCCAAAAACGTAAGTTTTTCATATTAGATGCATTGTTCTGATACCTACTGCCAGGTACTCCATATCAGCGACCTCAGGATTCATCAGACATCGTGAGAGAGCAGAATGGGGCGCTCTGTGGAACTCACGGACTTCGAAAGTGGTCAGGTGATTTGGTTTCTCTTGTGTCGTGCGTCTGTACGCGACATTTCCACACTCCAGAACACCCCTAGGTCCACTGTTTTCGCTGTGACAGCGAAGTGGAAACGTGAAGGGACACGCACAGCACAAAAGCGTACTGGCCGACATCGTCTGTAGACTGACAGTTGAAGAGGGTCGTAACGTGTAATAGGCAGGCATCTATCCAGACCATCACACAGGAATTCCCAACTTCATCAGGATCCACTGCAAGCACTATGACAGGGGGGAGGTGAGAACACTTGGATCTCATGGACAAACAGCTACTCATAAGCCACACATCACGCCAGTAAATGCCTAACAACGCCTCGCTTGGTGTAAGGAGCGTAAACATTGGACTACTGAAGAGTGGATGGAAAAACGTTGTATGGAGTGAGGAACCACGGTACACAATGTGGCGTTCGGATGGCAGGGTGTGCGTATGTCGAATGTCTGGTCAACATCCTCTGACAGCGTGTGTAGTGCCGCCAACAGTGAAATACGAAGGCGCTGGTGTTATGGTGTGGCCGTGTTTCTCATGGAGGGGACTTGCATACCTTGTTGTTTTGCGTGGCACTATCACAGCACTGATCTGCATCGATGTTCTAATCATCTTCTTGTACTGTCGAAGAGTAATTCGGAGATCATCTTTCAACACGATCGAGCACCTGTTCATAATGCACGGCCTCTGGCGGAGTGGTTACACGACAATAACATTCCTGTAACTGACTGGCCTCAGTCCTACAGAACACATTTGGGATGTTTTAGAACGCCGATTTCGTGCCAGGCCTCACCGACAGACATCGATACCTCTCTTCAGTGCAGCACTCCGTGAAGAATGGGCTGCCATTCCTCAAGAAGTCTTCCAGCACCTGATTGAACATATGCCTGCGAGAGTGGAAGCAGTCATCAAAGCTACGGGTGGGCCTACACCATATTTAATTCCAGTGTTACCGATGGAGAGCGCCAGCAACTTGTAAGTCATTTTCAGCCAGGTGTCCCGATACTTTTGATCACATAGTGCATCTCGTCCTTCGTCATATACTGGTGAAGACCACATGCGTTATGCGTGCCTAATGTTCCACTTATACAACATTTAGATGTGTAATCCGTCAGCTGCAGAACGGTCCACTGTATAGAAAGAAAAACTTATGGTGGTGCGATCTTCTTTTATTTGATAGACAGTGATTCTGACCAATACATTCTGCCACAAACATAATTCTTTTACCTTCTCTTGAGAATGTTGCAGTCGTTTACTTTTGTATGCCGCCTTTTCCATATTATATACGTAACAAATCAACCACCTCGTGATGACATGGCTGTCACTGTGTCCGCAAGGGTACTGATTTTCCTTACATAGTCTGGTGGCTGCTTATTTTTCAACACCAAAAGCGGAAATAATGATGTGAAATCATTAAGTAGTTTATAAAGTACAACTTTAGAAACGTTCAAATATTTATCCGAAGTTTTATGGTGCTGATAACAATGTACCTAATAGGTTTTTCTAGTTTTTTCATCATATGTGCTGATGAATTTGAGGTGGGATGCTGATGGAAATAGAGATTAATTTAATCTTCCACATAACAAAGTGCTAAACCAATGGTGTGTACGAAAAAGAGGCCTATTGAATGAAAAGACCTTTTCTACATGGCCATCTTACTCTCTAAACAATCCTTGACAAAAGTCGAAGACATCACTTAGCAATTGCTGTATGCAGTGAACTGAATGAGACAGATTCACAAGTGAGTTCAACTGCTACAAAAAAAAAAAAAAAAAAAAAAAAACACCAATAAAAACACGATTTGTTTTGCACTTTACCAGAACATGAGAAATTCTCTTCTCCATTTTTTAGCTAATATGTATCAAAAATTATTGAAACTGTTTCTAGGACCAAAATGGGCATAACTAGGATATACTTACCAAATAAGTTTGTTGTCCAACTTACCTGGAATACATAAAACCCAAAGAGAACTGTCAAGATTTCGATGTCTATATAGAAACTTGTTTCATACCTAGTAATATTGTCTCACTGCAGTATTTCTTTTGTCACGCTGCTTCTCCTTTAACTGGTTTCACCTCATTTGTTTACCCTGTTCCTTGGCAATGTCACTAAGGGATGAAGAGATATAATCATCAAACGATACTTTCTAGATTTGCGATAGACTAAAATAGTTTTCATGACACCCTTCCCCACTTCCTCTGATTAGCTCAGTTGGTGTACATGACAAAGTGTCAGCAACCAAGTTTTGTGCACTGAGAACATAGACAATTGTGAAATGAAATTCTTGCAGATATAAAGCCTAGCATGCTAAGTGCCAATGTGTTAGTTTAGCCGTTATTAAAAAATTGAAGTACCCAGTGATCAGTATATACTTTGCTGTTTGCCATACAAAAAGGAACGGAAATTCGGGAAAGCCGAAGCTATTTATGTTAATGAAAAAATTCGCACAGATTTACAAAAGACATGATTGGAAAATGCTTCATTTCTTTGAGTAATAACACCATTCTAGACATCTTGAAATGGAAGTACCCCAGCGTTCAACTATGAACTGCCATGAGAAGATGCAGGAATCACACAGCAAAACAGTGTCACATAATACGGAAGCAGAAAAGAGAACATATTACAAACTTTAGATTTCGGCTTCAGCCCGGTCATCCCAGTGCCACACAACAGTTTCCCCTATGAGATAACATAATCTCGGTATGGAGGACACTTCAGATTTATAAAACGACGATAAAAATTAATGAGTCAAAAACAAGCTCTAATTTGACACTTAGTTGTTGAAACAAGAATTTCCTTAATGGTTTTAATCTTTCTAGGCCCAGGTGAAGGCCTATTGTCGACCAAAAATTTAAGTTTGGATTATCTAAATTCTGATTTTTCTAAACTTATTTTAATGCCAAAATCCAAAGAAACCTATAAAGTGAACTGAGGACGTGACTGTATTCAAACCATGATTGTTTCACAATCAATATATAATCAACACAGGATGTAATCCTTTCCTTCAAACTGCCAGGGAGAATAGTATTTAATACATGGATGAAAGCAGCAGATGTAATATTATGACAAAATTGTAGTTTACAGAATTGATAACAAGTCCCAAAACGAAGGAAGTCTTTTATTATCTACACGCTTAACATAGTTCAATTGGTCAAAAGCAGGCTTGTAGGTCAAGAGAAGATAACATTTTCTCTCCGTGGAAATTTTGTAATAATTCATTTGATTTAGCGACTGATTTTGTTCTGTTAAAATAATAGTACTGATTTGTCTTCAATCAAGTGCTAATCTTATCGATCAATCTTTCTTTGTTACGATATGGAACGGATTATTGCATGAAATTACAGCTTTCTTTGAGTTAACATTGACTGAATTTCTTGATTTACTTTCTCCCTGTACACAAGGGGAATAACATAAGCTCTCACGAAAACAGTTTTGTGTTTCTTTACCTTGAATTCATATGGACAATTTGTTATAGTTCCTGGACCGTTAGTGTTTTGTTCAGTTTCTTGATATGATGCCATTATATCATACAGGTCATTATAAAAGACTCCAGCGAAGTTTGCGATTAAATTGTAGATAAATTCTAACCTTTGATTTACTGAGTGGGGATGTGTTGCACCCAGGTCATTCATTTTCTTAATTATTATTCGATTATCTGAAGAAACATTTAATCAGTTTGCGTATTTGTGATTTAAGTCGTTATTCATACACATGTGAACAAATTTATGTTTATATATATGTACGCATTGACAAAAGTAGCACTAGACTAATTTGTTCTCACTTAGTGTTTGCTGTGGTTAATTTTTATTTTATGGTTTTTTGCTTCTGCTTACACTTTTGGAAAAGCTGATAGCTTAAAAGTAAACATTACATTCTGTTGGCAGTCGGCAAGCAACACACTAACAGCTGCTGACATTTACTTAGCAAAAATGGCTTCCTGTGAAGAAAGTACGAAAGCAATAGGAAAAATTTTCAAAAGGCACAAGATGCTAATTATTTCGAGTGATACGGATACTTTTGGTGGTGGTAATGATTATAATGATAATAATGTGCTGAGTGAACATTTCGACAGAGAAGAAGAGAATGAAGTATCCGAAAATGAAGCCGGTTATGGCAAACAATGATGAAAACTATGAACATGCAGATTCTGGTGACAAACAAAAGAGCGATAATTACACAAGAAGAAATTGGAAATAATGGAAAAACTTAGTTCCACTACAGATATGTCACAGACAGCTTAATATTGTTACAGGTAAACCTGGGTTGACAGCTTTCAGTGAAAGCATTTCAAAATTATATGACTCAACGACTTTATTTACTGATGAGATACTGAATGAAATTTGACTGCACAGTAATCCTGAGGGCATTTCTAATCTTCCGAATACATGGAAGAATATTGATGCAGAGGAATGACTAGCGTTTATTGGATTTTGTATATTTGGGGATATTTTCAATTAGGGGAAGGCGTCCATTTCTTCTGTTCATGAAAACAAAACCAGGACAGTATTAACTGAATGTTAGAGTTCCGGCAGCCGCTTAATCTTTCTGTGCAGACAGTGTGAAAATATACACAGGATTACTGAAAAGAAGCAGAATCTTTGTGTGAAAAATCTGGCCAGTGGTTTGTTTTGGAAAGGTAGGGGAATCACTACTGACAACTTGGTTACTAGCCATGAGCTGGCAGAGTTCCTTCTAACAAAGAATATGACATTGGTAGGCACAATGCGACATAAAAGCCAGAGATTTTAGGATTATTTTGTTAAAAAATAAAAAAAATCGCTATAGTAACTTCCATATGCTGTTTTACCAGTGAACTGACATTGGCGCTAATGTTCCAGCAAAGAACAGGGTGGTAATGCTTCTCTCAGCTGAACACCGTAGTGAATGTACTAACGAACCAAGTGCCTTCAGGTCGGAAATCATCACGCATTACAAAGCTGCCAATAATGGTATTTATGTGCTGGACACGTTAGCGAAGGAATATACATGCTCAAGATACATCAGATAATGGACGGTGAAACTCTTCTTCAGTCTGTGTGATGTTGCCTATGTGAATGCTTTAGTTCTACAGATGAGGAATAATCCAACCTGGCTGAAAAGGAAGAAATGTTGGAAGAAGAAATGATCATTTGAAAAAAGAACAAAAAGTTGAAAGAACTTGAGCAAACGTGTCCTCAATGCGACTAATTTGATGGGGGTACTTAAGAAAACTAAACAGTAGAAAAATCTCAAAGTAGGAGATACAGAAAATGCTTCGTATATTGATCAAGGAAAGACTGGAAGACGGACTGAAAGTGTGGAGAATATGATGGATGGGTCAGCAAGAATCACTCGGATAAGGAAATACAGGAATCTGGCAAAAATTGTTCCAGCTGATACTGTTTTTAATTGAACATTCTCTTTGGAGCTAAAAGAAACAGTCTAACAGCTCTAATGTGACATTTAAATCAAATTTTGATTTTTGTTCTTGGGATGGATATGAACCGAAGTTTAACTTAATGCAATTTTAAGTACTATACTCTATAACTAACATCCAAAACTATGACAGAATGTGTCTTGTAATAATAATAAAGTTTAGATAACAATTTACGATATGGAAAACTGTTCAAATTTAAAGAAAGAAACATTGCAGGTATGAAATGTAACCACTCAGTAAAAGTTGAAAGTATTTTTACCTCGGTTGGTCAGAGGTTAAATAGTTCACTTCAGCGTCTTCCTTCGAAATCCAGTCTTGAAATCTAATATACTGACATACAGCTGACTTAAAATTTCGCCTCTGCACCACTGACGTGTAAGACAGCTTTATGCTGATGCAACCAGTCTACACCAAAAATTACATCTGTCGTAAGGGAACAGCTAAGATATTTGCGAAAAACTCAAGAACTTGACATTCAAAATCAACACGAGTTTATTGCCATACTCATTCCTGAATTCGGTCCTTTTACCTTTGTTCACTGTAGTTGCACAGTTCGACAGACTATTACTTTCTCACACTTGACGAATGCCTCATGACTAATGACAAAAATAGGACAACCAGCACCTAAAACAGCAGACAGCGAAACCTTTGGCAGACAAATAGTTATAGTAACATGGATTACTTCTATCGTTCTCCTGTGATAGGGCAGCCCTTATGTCTTCTAGCTGTACTCGTACATTTATCCTGTTGGTAGAAGAGCTCACTGCATCGGTCAAAACGTGTCTCTTGCTGTCTGTGCCACGTGTCTGTTGCAATGCGCAGTCCCGTCTCCGGCAATTGCGTGAATCGGGTGGCCGAATTTCAGCTACTTCAGCTCTTTAATATCGGCTATACATCCCTGTCTCTGGTCACTTAAGGTGAATCTCCCCCTATGGCTATTATGGTTAAGTGGTTTCCATTCGCGCGACCGTTACGGTCGCAGGTTTGAATCCTGCCTCGGGCATGGATGTGTGTGAAGTCCTTAGGTTAATTAGGTTTACGTAGTTCTACGTTATAGGGGTCTGATGACCTTAGATGTTAAGTCCTATAGTGCTCTGAGCCATCTGAACCATTTGGTTTTCATTCCAGTAATTTCGATTCCATGGACCCTATTCGCTAATCCTCTCTCAGAAACGACAACGTTTACGCATTTATTCTCTCGAATGACAGATATCTACATGATATGGTTGATGTCTATAGACATCTCTATTATCGTCCCAATTATTAACTTGTCCTCTTGAATTCCGGTAGTGCGGGCGGTACTCTTGGCTGTGACTGTTGTTGTTTGTAAGTCTCGGCGCGCAATCATCATTGTGACTTTCAAGTTCCTGTACCAGACTTTAAATGCTTCTATTTCATCTTTACATAAACCTGCTAAAACTGTAGGTCTTATCCAAACTCATATTCTGGTCAGACAAGTTTGTATAAGTTTTCAGTACTGTAAGTATTTGCTAAAACTGATTCTTAGCCACAATGTGTTCGAGATAGTGTGCTATTCAGCATAATAATAACATGTTTGACAAGATATAGTGTCATCTCTGACCAATAAGCTGACAAGAATGCATGACAGAAACCATCATAAGTCAGACATTTTCGAACAAAGAACGTATTGTTGCAGCCCAAGATAACTACAAGAATTCCAATTTATGACCAACTAGCCATGTAGCTGGGAGAGAATAATCAAATTGTTGAAGCCACACCTTCATATGTAATTCGTGTCTAACATTTAGATATACTTCAACTTTCCAGACAGGAAGAAAATATTTGTAATCAAACCAACTATTCTTTTGTATACATGCATTCTCTCTGCCACCACAACTTTCATCCCATGTGTCTTGTCTTCAGAATCATTATGTTCATACATAAGCTCTCCTACATGCCATGAATTTGCTTGATCCCCAGAATTTCTAATATGAGAACTGTTGAACCCACAACCATCTCCTCCCTGATCAATTTTCGATTCAATGCGATAAAGCTATCCTGTATTTTATTAACTTCTCTTGCTTGTTGTGGGTTAACAGTCACTTACCCTTGATTAAAACGTTGCAGCAATTGAGATTCTTTAGTATTGGCGAAAGGGACTATTTTCATGGCAATTTTTACCAGAATCAGTGGACAATTGGGCCATGTTTGTGTTAAGTTCCTATTCCTTCTTTGTAACTGTCTTCAATTTTTTTTAGTTTTAATTGAATGCCTGATTGTAGTCTTAACGTTGACGCTGTAATTTTTGTGGCTGCGACTTGCTCTGAGTCTCCTGTTCTGTCAGCTGCAGAATCTCAACAGTTTCTATATGGGTGTTTCCAGATGTCCCGTACTTCCCGGGACGTCCCGCATTTCCAGAATAATTTTAAATGTCCCGTTGAGACAGACTCTGTCCCGTGATTCATCCTGGTTCGATTATTATTGCGAAATACTTCGCTCTACAGCTGGCAAGTATTTGTTATCTTTGCACGTACCACATGAAGATACGACTAGCTCAGCTATTAGTCTATGACGGTGTCGTGCGGGTCGATGTTCACCGATTCCCAACCTCTCGCGCGGCGCCTCGATTTTCTGTTTGCCTCCGACTATTTGTTTTACATTCTTCTATTTGCTTGCTATCCACCTCACTTTCTTTCAACAGTTTTGTGTTTAACATTTCCGTTTGTTTGCTAACTCGTTGAAACGCTATGTCAACGAGTGTTAACAATACTGGAAGGATTTTTAAGTCCCTTCTTGATTGCCATTCAAGTTTAAAACTTCATTCATTGTTTTGCGAGAACTGATGAGGGTTGAAGGTGTTACACTTGTAAATTATTAATAACACTACACACAAAATGAGTGATTTAAGCGATATTGAGACAGATAATTCGACTAAAAGTGGTGAAATACCTTCTACGAAAGCCAAAAGCTTACTAAGTATAATCCGAACTGGAAAAATAGCTTTTCATGGTTAGGACAATTAAAAGAAAACTCCTACAAGGCGTACTGTCACCTGCGCAATAAAGATTTCTCGTGTGTTCATGGAGGCGTTGCTGATGTATAACAACATGCATCTAAAGAATGTCACATGACTATTGTTAGCAGTAGAGCATGAAGAACTTTATCGAAATATTTCTTGAAACCTGAACCATTTCCCTCGGAGACGGACAAGACTACTGCTGGAGATCTCGCATGTGTTTATCACACGGCAAAGCATTCTCTTACTCAGAAATTATTCTCGCAAATTATTACCATGTACTAGAAGTGATTCAAAAATCGCTCAAAGTTTCAGCTGCAGAAGAACGAAAGCGGAAGCTATTGTATACGAAGCACAGGCCAATGAACCTGTTAAAAATATTTTACAGATCACACAACAAAAAAATCTATATTTTAATATAGTGACAGATGCAAGTAGTAAGAAACTGAAAAATGTTTCCAGTTTGCTTACGATTCTTTGACTATGGTACTGGGGTTGTAAACTGTCTACCGAAATCTGTATAATGTAACGATGAATGTGCGTATCAAGTTTAGAAGTTATTAATAGACACACTGGAGAAGAATGGATTGCCTCTGAATAAATTTTCAGAATTCGCTGCTGACAACACTAACGGAAACTTCGACAGAACCATTCCATATATAGATTTCTTTTAGCTGAAAATGATAATATTGTCAATGTTGGTTGCCCCATCATATTCTCCACAACGCTGCAAAATACAGTGCTGATAAACTGGAAGAGGATGTAGAAAGTTTGACACTGAAAATATGCAATCACCCCAGTAGACCTGCGAAACGAAAAGCGGACTTGCAAATCCAATTTTAAGCGAGTGAGATGCAATGGAAAAAATAATAAAACATGTTGCCACGAGATTGTTATGTGTTGGTCCTGCTGTCGAAAGAGTATTAAACGTATAGCCTGCACTAAAATCTCATTTTCTGGACTTCCGCGATGAATGAGTCTATTATAAAGCAGAGGAAAAAACTTCGATTATTTTTTGTTTCTGCATAACTTAACGATTTAGTTAGAAATAACAACGAACAAGATGGAATTAGATTCAATTTTAATTGTTGATACGCATATTGCAATGCAAAGAATTCGCGAAAAGACTGACGACAGAAAAAAAGGAAAGAATCTATTAGGAACGATTTTCTACAGTTCTACATCAATTCTGTACGATATTTACAACAAAGGCATGATTTCTAGGAAAATAACATCCTTTCCAAGATGCTGTTTTTAACTTAAAATCACCAATAAATTAGGACAATTTTCAAAATGCTGCGGAACTTTTAACGATCGATCAGCTGAACATAGCTTTCTTATACGAAGAACTTAAAATAATTCAAAGAAGCTAGGACATAGCACAGTCCTTTGGAAGGGATTTCCAAAAATGAAATCGCTATAATTTTTCGCGTCTTAGAGTTCATCTTTAGTATCTCCAGTTGCAACTGCTTTGTAGTGAGGTTTCTTTTCACGGATGGCATTAAAATGGACTGATGTACGAAGTAAATGTACACCACATTTAATAAAAAGTGAATTAATCAGCATTGTCACCTATGGTTATAACTGATACTATTTTTTAAATATGTAAAATCAAACAAAGACATGTTGAAACTCAAATATTCTTCATTAAAATGTAGTGAAAACCAATAAAACACAAAAAATAATTTGGTTTCTCCTTTGTGCCGATTTTTGGCCCAGTAGAGCATTTGTCCCTTACAGAGTAGAAAAATCTGGCAACATTATTCCGTATGTTGAAGTGTAGTCATTTTTTTATTATTCTCAGTCTTGTCCTCCTCACGCACTTCTCGCCTAATCTCATTGAACTTAAGCGAAAGTTCATGCTCTACACTACTTATTATGTAAGTAGGCTGTTTATGTTTTCTTATTGGCAACGTTACGTAGCGCTCTGTGTGCTAGTTTGCATTGTTGTCTGCCATTGTAGTGTTGGGCAGCGGCAGCTGGATGTTAACAGTGCATAGCGTTGCGCAGTTAGAGGTGAGCCGCCAGCAGTGGTGGATGTGTGGAAGGAAATGGCGGAGTTTTGAAATTACATATATTATGACTTTTGATGATATTAAGTTAATACATTGTTTGTTCTCTATTAAAATATTTCATTTGCTAACTATGCCTATCAGTAGTTAGTGCCTTCCGTAGTTTGAATCTTTTATTTAGCTGGCAGTAGTGGCGCTCGCTGTATTGCAGTAGTTCCAGTAACGAAGATTTTTGTGAGGTAAGTGACTTATGAAAGGTATAGGTTAATGTTAGTCAGGGCCATTCTTTTGTAGGGATTATTGGAAGTCAGATTGCGTTGCGCTAAAAATATTGTGTGTCAGGTTAAGCACAGTCTGTCAGGTTAAGCACAGTCTGTCAGGTTAAGCACAGTCTTGTATAATTTTTCTAAGGGGATGTTTCATATGTCGACCCTTAGCCTAGGATACCTCACTGGAATCTTCTGATTTTTTCTTGTAGTTTGTGTATTTAGTGTAGCTTTTGTTTATTGTTAGCGCGTAATTGTAGAGAGAATTTCCTTGGTAGTTGTGGTTTTTCATTGTTGCACAGTAAAACAGTTGTGGCATGCATGTACATTTGCACCAAGTATTTCGCAGCTGCAATTAACTAGATATTATTTTCAGTGCTATGTTAATGTGTTCTCTTATTTTTGCTCTTCAAATTATGTTGTTCTGTGTTATCGTGTGAAATATTGTGACAATAATGGCGTGTGAAAAACGTAATACTAGGCTCCAAAGTAAGCTGAGAAATGACAGTGAAGACGAAAGCAGTGTGTTAGCGCCACCGTGTAATGAAGTAACTAATGTTCAAAGTAGTAATTTGGTAACTGTTCATAGGGAAATGGAGCGGGCGGCAAATAATGGTGTAGACAGTGAAACAGGTTGTGAACAGGGAAGCATTATCGATCGATCGGTGGGCAACAGCTCGCCTCAGGAATCCGAAATGACAGGACACAGTTTTACAAATACTGTAGATTCAAGTTTTGCGTCCTCACCGTTTTCTCAAATAAGTCAAGACACATTTTCAGCTTGTCAAAATGTGAATGTTGCCGGTGCAAATTCACTGCCGAAAAGCACTGAGGAACATGTTTCAGACACCAGTGCATTGTTATTACAATTAATGCAACAAATGGCACAAAAGCTTAAAAAGTTAGACACAGTGGAACAAAATCTTAAAAAGTTAGACACAATGGAACAAAATCTTCAAAAGTTATACACAATGGAACAAAATCAGAGACAAACACAGCAACAGTTAGACACAATGGAACAAAATCAGAGACAAACACAGCAAATGCTTCAAAAGTTAGACACCACACTTGAACAAACACGTGAATATTTAACTACTGAGTTACATAACATTGAATCGAAATGTCAAAAAGTCTGTAATGACGTAAAAACACAAATTTGTGAGCATTTTCAACCTATTTTTTTGCGGCATGAAAATGCATTACAGAATCACGAAGCAGCGATAAAAGAACTGCAAACCATTGTTCATGATAATCATGAGACCCTGCAAGCTAAAATTGACTCAGTTGCATCTTCCGATTCGGTTACACAACTTCCAAAAACTCAAGAAAACTTAAAGGATGCAGTAGATACTCTGAAAATTGGTTCAGAAAGACACACTGAGGAAATGTGTTCACTATCGGAGAAAGTAGCCGAACTTTCGGATCGGGTCACTAACTTATCTACGAAGGTAGATGATAATCTGAATGACACAAAACCGGTAGTCTTTAATGACACAGAAGAGTGCGAACAAATTAGGAAACTGAAACAAAATCTGAATCAAATTAATACGCAACATCAAAGAGAAATCCGGGAAGTACAAGATCAGCTGACACAGGTAATACAAGAATTACGTATTTCAGAGGACACTCGCGCTCCAATACGGGAAGAGGGACATAGAAATACGGAACAGCCACAAAATAATAACACAGGGCACTTCAGAAATTATGAAAGAAATTGGCAATGGGCACCGAATTTTGAGATGGAACCGCCGAAACGATGTAACAATGACCGACATGCGACTCGCCGACATGATGATTTTGATTATAAGCTGTTCATTACTACACGTAAATTCAAAACGTTTAAGAACTCTGCCAACGACATTCATCCACAAGCGTGGCTCAATCAATTCTCTCATTGTTTTCCTCCCAACGGGTCATTGGAGCACAGATTAGAATTTATGTGTGGCTACTTGGAGAATGAACCAGCTGTAAGAATGCGATCGGTCATTCACGATTGTCACAGTGAAGGAGAATTTTATCATGCCTTCCTCTCAACGTACTGGTCTCAAGCTACACAAGACCGAGTAAAACATAGCATCATAATGATGAAACGTTTCAAACAATCTGAATTTTCCAGTCTTATGAAATATTCTGAAGACATGTTGCATAAGAATCAGTATCTTTCAAACTCATACAGCCCCTCAGAATTCATCCGCATTTGCTTAATCAAACTGCCTGAACATTTACGACATATTATTTTAGCTGGACGTTGCAAAGACGTCATTGAAGCTTTTCAGGGACTGTTACAAGAACTGGAAATTGACACTGACAATCGCGGAACCCGAAAACAGGAGTACAACAATTACATGTCACATCTGTCACAATTCCGTGATGACAGAAATAATATACGACAAGGCTCTTCTTATAACTTAAATCGTGACCAAAACAGACACTACCCGTATGACAACCGTTGGCAGAGTAGTAATAATTACAGGGAAAGATCACCTCTCTGCGGTAATGACTATCACAGAGACAATCATAGAAACAGACAATTTGGCAACCAGAACTATTATTATCAAGGGAGACAGAATAACTTTAGATGCAATGGTCCAGCGCGCAGTTACGACTCAGGGAGAAATTCTCCACCACGTGACCGACAAGAAAGAAACTATGGAATCTACCGACATGACGACAGACGATATGATCGTAACGACAGACCTGAACTGCATCAGAACTGGCGGGATAAAAACAGAGCAGAGCCCTCTCGTCACAGTGAATTTGTAGAAGTTAGGTCTCCAAATCCCAATAACGACGCGCGCCAACAGAGAGACAATAGGCAATGACTTATACCGCTGGCAGCCACAAAACGTATTTATGAAACTGACGACGCAGCTGCCGTAGCTAGTAATTACGTAAGAATGGAAGACATTAGAGACATCTTACTCCAGGAACACGACGTAAAACATAACAACATTGCATATCCTGTGATTCACATTACAGTAAATGACCCATGCAGCCCATTTCAGTAATTAGTGAAACAGCTTTTAGCAAGTGCAACAAATCGAACGATTGCCCCACACTTCCGTTACGTAAGATTAAATTACAATGTGCAATCTTTGGAAAAAATGTAGATGTACGCCAACAACCCAACTTAGAATTCTTTTGTCAAAGCCACAGCTTCTCTATGAACTTTCTTATTGTTCCATTATTGTCGACGGAAATTATACTGGGAGTAGACTTTTTGAATGAATACAAAGCAATCTTAAGCTTTCACGATGCTGAAATAAGTTTAGAGAAAGAAGGTAAGTCAATAGCTTTGAAATTTGAAGACTGGCTCTCAAACCATGACGAGGAAATTAATCGGCTTTAGCTTCTGTTAGACAACAGTTCGGAATTTTCTGCGGAACTAGACACTAACAGTCACTCTGCAAGTACTGATAGGGATGGTATCGATGGCATATTTGAAACTAATGAGTTAATTCAGAAAAAATTCAAACAATTGAGAATTGTAATGACACTGATAGGCAGGACCTTTTTGAGATTTTACAAGCACATTCCACAGTTTTTACTCACAAAACAGGAACAATCAAGGGATTTCAATACCAATTTCGTGTTCGTGAGCATACTAAATTTTGTGTTAAACCATACGTAATTCCAGCACATTATAGGGACCGTGTTAGAACAGAAATACAATCTATGCTTAATGAGGGCATTATTGAGCCTGCAGTAAGCTCATACAACAACCCATTACATGTTGTTGAGAAGAAAAATGGATCGATCAGGCTTGTTTTAGATTCGAGGCAAATCAATACTATCATCATTCCTGAAACAGACAGGCCACAGACGATGGAAGAACTTCTTCAAAATTTTAATGGTGTAAAAGTGTTGTCTTCCATTGATCTCAGATCCAGCTTTTATCAGATCGAACTTCATCCAGAATGTAGAAAATACACAGCTTTCCTTTGTTTCGGCGTTTGTTATCAGTTTCGGAAACTTCCTTTTGGTTTCAACATTTCTTCAGCAGCATTCATTCGCGGGCTAAATTCCATATTACCTGAGTTCTTAAAACGTCACATCACCTTATATGTGGACGATATTCTGATAGCAGAAGCCTCATGGGAAAACACAATCGCATCCTCAACAGCGTGTTACGTATTTTTGCAGAATATGGAATGACAGTTAACTTGGAAAAGTCTGAATTCGGTAGGTCAAAGGTGAAGTTTTTGGGACATATTATTTCTTCTGAAGGCATTCAGCCGGATCCTGAAAAGTTAGAAGCAATCAGAGCCATTCCAGTTCCATCCACAAAAAAACAAGTCCGCAGTTTTCTAGGTCTCGTAAATTTTTACCGTCGTTTTCTGAATATGCAAATTCTTGTTACACCAAAACTTTGTTCTCTCACTGGAAAACATACTATTTGGAACTGGGACGAACAAGCACAGTTGGAATTCAATTCTTTGAAAGAAGCGTTACTTCACGCGCCAATACTAGCTCATCCAGATCTGTCACAAGATTTCTGCCTTAGCACGGATTCTTCTAAAGTCGGTCTTAGTGCCCATTTATTTCAAGAAGCCATTGAAAATGACACTACCATTCACAAAACCATTGCTTTTGCTAGCCGAGTGCTAACAAAATCTGAAAAAAATTATTCCGTTACTGAATTAGAAGCTTTAGCTATCGTTTGGGCATTTAACAAATTCCGTTTCTTTCTTTCTGGTAAGCACGTAAAAGTATACAGTGATCATCGTGCATTACAATTTCTTATGTCTTCAAAATTAAATCATGATAGGTTAAAACGTTGGGCATTGTTTCTGCAAGAATTCCGCTTCACAATAGTCTACATTCCCGGCAAGGAGAACATTGTTGCGGACGCGCTGTCACGCGCACCGGCTGGGCTTGAGAAAAGTAACACAGAAGGCAACCTTGAGAAAAATTTCAGTATGCTTTACATTCAGAAAGTCGCCTTTGAAAACTTCATCACCACATCTTTAAAGGACATTGCTCATGAACAAGATAAAGATCCGATTTGGAAAGATATCAAAAGTAAATGGCATGAAAAGACACACACTCAGATTCGGCATTATTACCTGGTTAGAAACAACATACTCTTCAAACGCTGCACTGTTGATGACAAGCTTTGGGTACTTTGCATTCCAGACGATTTTGTTAATAAGCTCATTTGGTACATTCATATCAGCTACGCACATTTTGGCCCACGAAAATGTTATCATATTCTTCGAACGACTTGTTACTTTAACAATATGGAAAAGCGAATTCGAAGAGTCTTATCTATTTGTAAACTTTGTCAAAAGGCGAAACCATCTACTATCTCCCATCGTGCTCCGCTGTTTCCTATCATTACCTCTAAATTAAAAGAATTTGCTGCTGTTGATCTCTTGGGACTCCTTGTCAGAACATCGAATGGAGTTTCGTACGTTCTAGTCGCTGTTGAACTTACTTCAAAATTTGTTTCTTTCACTCCGTTACGTAAAGCCACTGGACGGTCTGTATCCAACGCCTTTGTTAAAAATTTCTTACGTGAAGTTGGACACGTTAGTAAAGTCATTTCAGATAACGGACCGCAATTCAGATCTGCTGTTTGGTCACGCATGCTTCGGAATCATAAAATCAAACCTGTTTTTATTTCATTGTACTCACCACATTGTAACCCGTCTGAACGGATTATGAAAGAAATCAATAAGCTTTGCAGACTTTATTGTCACAGAAATCATCAGCATTGGGACAGATATTTACACTTATTTCAAAATGTGCTGAATGAAATGCCTCATGATTCCACTGCTTTACCACCTACTCTTGTACTAAAGAATGAAGAACCACCGAACAGAATCAGAGAGCTTGTACCTTTCCCGAATACACGTAAACTTCGACACAAAGACATAATTGATTTGGCTCTTAAAAATATAAAATCTGCAGCAGACAAAAGGAGAAAACTACACGGTAAAGCAAATGCAAAGAAATTGTATATTGGTCAGAAAGTTCTCATTAAAGCTCATTCATTGTCACATAAGAAGAAACACCTGAGTCACAAATTCTTTCTAGTTTACAATGGACCTTACAGAATCTGACGTATACCACATGATAATTGCGTTGAAGTTGAAACTCTGCATACTAGGAAGAGTAAAGGTTTACACCACATTTCACATGTAAAACCGTTTATTGAAAGATAATCTGCCTTTTAACTTTGTCTTTGCCATATAACTTTTCACTTTACATTAGTAGTATGCTTTGTCAGACTTGGAATCTGTTTGCGGTGTTTCTGTTTCATATCTGCACTGTTTTTCTGAATTATTCTGGAAAGTAAAACATGTTTTAGTAGTAACTTTTGTGGTATAGCTACAATGAGACAGCCTTTTCCGTAGCACAACAATACATTACAGCACAGTATTTTCATCATCACAACAATAAGCGTAATAACTAAGATATCTATACGCACAGCATTTCACTTTTGTTTATCATGAGGTAAGTACATTGGCTTCTGCAGAACTTAGCTTTCGGAGGAAAATAACTACGACACTTCAACAGAGATTATCTTACAGCAAGATGCACATTTAGCGCGGCAGGACACGCATTTGAGTGCTTAATTTTGTACTTAAAAATTTATTTTTCAAGATTTGTGAAATACAAAGAAAGTTTTCTGTGATACATTTCATTCCATTGCTGTAATCTGTAACACCTGAGGGTATAATTACATTAATCCTCAGGGGGGTACACGCTTACTTTGTGTATCATGTGTTTGGCAAGCACAAGGAGCCCTAGCTAATATGGTATTTGTTTATACAACTTTACACATCGGTACCATATTTCTTTAACACATAATTACACAGCTATCTGATCATTCAGATGAGAGACAAACATTTTTTTTCTACATCAGTGACAGATGTTTACGTAATTACACAGTTGGGTAACTTCACACTTACGAAATTGTATTTTGTCTGTACTTTGTGAACTGTTCATATTTTTTCGGACCCATTGTGATATTATGAGAGCTTTGAATGATATATTTGGTATGGGATCACGATTTTTAAAGTACGTTTGAGGCAGATGACACTTTTGACATGAGCAGAGAATTTTTTTTAGGTTTTGAAATTATTGGAGGGAGCTACGACGATGTTGAGATTTGACTGAGGTGTTATGATGTTATTTTTATGACGACGATGTGTATTATGCTGTTGCGGTATGTTTATGATCAATAAGCCGATGTTATATGAGGAATTTGATTATGCTACATATGTATTAAGATGAAATATTGAAGAAGTGTCGACGAATATGTATATGTGTAGTAAGGTAAGGAATAAGGAGTGGTGGTTAGGGACTCTGATTTATGAAAAGGATGTTGGAAACCAAGAATCGTACTTTAAGAGTTATGAAATGTGTGTAAATGCGTGAATGTATCACAATGCCGGCGAAAATTTTTTGGACACTGTTATATTCATAAGATTTTGTTTCTACACATTTGCAACGTAAATTCTCGACCGGTGAAATTTTTTTATATGAGACTCCCACTGTAGCGGAAACTGCTGTCATAAATATTTCAGTAAGAAAGGTAAGTGACCTTGACGTAATGCGTTTTGGGCGCCCAGCTGAGAGGTAGGCGTCTGACAAAAGAAAGACATTAGTGTGTGCGCCTTTCAGAGGCAGAGGTGGAGAAAAAAAAAAGAGACCATTAACCTCACTATTGACATTCCTTTGTAGAAAGCATCCCAAATATAACACGCTCATTACTTGAAAACATATGATTACTTGTACTTTGTGCTAATTACTGAAATGCTTATGAATTGATAGGAAATATTCGTACATCTGCACACCTGATTATGACAAGTGTCTTTCTACGAGAGTTGAGAGCTACTGACTTATGAAATGCCACATAGCTATTGAATGATGTTTTTATGCTTTGGTTTGCGTAATTGCTTATTTCATTTGATACCTGTTTTCCAGCTGTGTTGCAGCATTGGTTTTATAAAATAAACTTAAATGCATCTGCTAATGTGAACACTTTCTGTCAACAGATTACTTAAATAATTATTTTATGATCCACATTCTTCGAAAAAGGAGCTCTTGGAATGGAGAGAACAATAAGAAGGGACTAATAACAGTAACTGCATCTATAATTTTCTTTTCAAGTACTTGGTAATTTTTTGTAGAATAATTTGTGGTGCACCACTTTAATTACATAGACATTAAGATGTGAATATACATTTCCCTTATCTGTATTGTTGTTTTTACTGTAATACTTTTTATGCTTGAGCTATGTCATGTTTAGGTATAATTTGCTGCTGCTGCTGTTTGCCAGGCATAGTGTTACTGAATTTGACTTTGTGTTACTCTTCTAAGCTAGTTTTACTACTGTTTTATTTTCCTTGTTTGCTGCACAGTGCCTTATATTAGTTGTAATATTGTAATTGCTTTGCCAATTTGAATTTTTTGTCATTGATGTTTGTGTTAATTGATTTGTACTGCTGCATTGCCTTGTCCCTTAGTTTAGCATCTGAGCTCAGTAGATTTAAGTTAGTTTATGAGGGGGTAGACTATATAAGAAACTAACTATGATGGATTGGAAGAAATGCATTGAGAAGCTATAAGAAAATGGTTTGGCCAAAAAAAAAAGTATTTAGAAAAAGGATGTGAACAGAATACAGAAAGCATGCTTGGACAGGTTTCTTTTGGCTGGAGCAAATGTCGAAATAAGAGGAACGATCTATGGAATGAAGTTTGGGGGTGGACTGCAGTACCAAATGTCGCACTGAAATCAAACCCTGTCCTGCATTTTTGTGTTATTACACTATTTGAATTTGTGTTTTTCCTGTCTTAATGTGCTTAGTTGATATGAGTTATGTTGTGGAATTTTTCTACTAATATGTTATTTACCTCGTAAATATGCTTAGACATTTTTATTCTGTTTTGTTTTAATGCTCATGTGTGAAGTTGATGTTTCAATAATTATTCTGATCTTTTATGTATTTACTTATGTCATAATTCCTGTAACACTGATGTATATGTCTATTTCTATTCTATTGTGAAGCCTGTATTACTACAAATGTTATCTGTATTGTTGTGTTCTTTAATAATGTATTTTGTACCTTTGTTATTGTATTCTTATGTTATAAAATTGTAATTGACACCAGTTCATCAAATTACGTAACTTGTAACCATTCATTTCACTGGACACATTTCTGTTGGTCATAGTAATGGAGAATATGTGAGAAGTAGGGACTGTGAGTGTTTGCATGTGTGTTAATATTTCAGCAAGGGACTGGATAACAGCATTGCTGGTTCTAAGGACAATTCCAAAAACTTTGTGAGTGCACAAGTGGTGGTTATGGACTTGCTCTATTATCCGCAAGACTCTTCAATGGTGATTGTGCACCTGCACAGTGGCAACAGATGGCTGCTGGCCATCTCTACAAGGACTACAGTGGGTCTACACTTTTGCTGACTCACCAGTACCATTATTTCTACAAGGACTGCAGTGGGTCTGCACCTCTGGTGGCCCACCAATACCGTAATCTCTACCAGGACTACAGTGGGTCTACTCTGTGATGACCTACCTACCAATATTTATCAACTTCGACTGACTCTGCGGTGGGTTTGCTCTGTTGTGGCCCATTACCTGTCTGCATGTCAAGAGTCAGCACTGTCTTTCCGTTGGAAGGACAACACTACTTCTTCAAGACTGCATGGAAATCCACTACTTCCGTGTGCATTGTCTTTTACTGCTCAGACTTTGAAAAAAAAAAAACACTGAAATTTTACTGTGATGAACAATCAGGACTGTCTTTATGGACTGTGAGAAAATTTTAGCTTTTGACCAACATTGTATCAATAAGTGTGTGCATTTGATTTCTTTGTTATTGTAATTATAAACAAATTTTATCAAATCATTATTGGCCACTATCCAAAAACAATTTGTAAAATTTTTTGTGGGGAGCATGGGGGCTATGTAAGTAGGCTGTTTATGTTTTCTTATTGGCAACGTTACGTAGCGCTCTGTGTGCTAGTTTGCATTGTTGTCTGCCATTGTAGTGTTGGGCAGCGGCAGCTGGATGTTAACAGCGCATAGCGTTGCGCAGTTAGAGGTGAGCCGCCAGCAGTAGTGGATGTGTGGAAGGAAATGGCGGAGTTTTGAAATTACATATATTATGACTTTTGACGATATTAAGGTAAATACATTGTTTGTTCTCTATTAAAATCTTTCATTTGCTAACTATGCCTATCAGTAGTTAGTGCCTTCCGTAGTTTGAATCTTTTATTTAGCTGGCAGTAGTGGCGCTCGCTGTATTGCAGTAGTTCCAGTAACGAAGATTTTTGTGAGGTAAGTGATTTATGAAAGGTATAGGTTAATGTTAGTCAGGGCCATTCTTTTGTAGGGATTATTAGAAGTCAGATTGCGTTGCGCTAAAAATATTGTGTGTCAGGTTAAGCACAGTCTGTCAGGTTAAGCACAGTCTGTCAGGTTAAGCACAGTCTTGTATAATTTTTCTAAGGGGACGTTTCAATTACCTTCCTTAATCTCTTCCCCAGTATTGTCTTCCTGACTTTCAGCATTACCCTTTTCTAACCTCGTAACAGTACTCTCTTTCTGTTTTCTAAAATTCTCTTCCTATCTTTTACTGTTTTCGTTAATCTATCTCCTAAGCCCGTTAACAAAATTCTCTTCCTGGTTTAAAATTCGCATTTTGTCTTTTATTCTTTCCTTCTTGAATTCAATTAATAACAACATTCACCCCAATGTCGGGTGTAATACCTTAATATCAAGAGGATGGATTAGCTTGCATGGATGTCATATGCCAGACCAGAACCTACATCACTAAATTGGACAGTTGTGATGAATGACATCCTACAGAATTCTTTTCAACTATTGGATCTCCTGATATGTTTTCTTGTTATCTCTAACTGTCAGAATGTAACGATCCTGGTCATGTCTGTCAATCATTGTAATGCCGATCTAACTCTATTCACCAATGGGAGAAGGTGTGTCATCACTCATCTTCTCTGTAGTTAATCAGTCAGTTGAATGAGCTTCCCCTTTTACACAGTGTCGCATGTGCCGTTGAGTGGCACATCTATGGCGGCCAATGTCTTTGAGGCTAGGCGCTGGCGCCAAACTGGGCCGTAAACTAGAGCTGGAGTGCAGAGTGACAGTCAGTGTGAGATGGCACGAGAAAATGGCTGGATTCTCCTGGGCACGCTCAGTACACATTGTGTGCGAATCTGTGTGGCTAAAGGTACTCAGTGGACCTTGTAAGAGAGCGGTGTTAGTCTAGATTTCATGGTAGGGTGTGGATATTGAGATGTTGTACAGCTGTGGCCCGATGCTGGGATTGCTGATTTAGTATGACAATAGTATGCTGGGTGACGTATGCGTAGGAAAGGATTAAGGAGGTACGTCTAATCATGTATTGTACACCTATATTTCAAGTTACACAGGCTGCTGTGGATACAACTGTTAACAAACTAGTTTTCTGTTAAAATTTTTGTCCTAACGTTTGTGATTACATCACTCATCACACAATTGAAGCTTTTAGGAACAGTTGTAATTACTCTGTTATATTCAGCCTTTTCTCACTTCATTTTCACATTACATGCATGTCATGCATGCATATGCATGTCATTCGCCATGCCTGGTCAGACAGATGGGGAATGAAGTGTTTCTCTGCAATATAAGCAGACTGATTTGAAAGCACATATTACAGTGACAAACATTGAAATATAGTTGACTGTAGAATCTGGTATTTAAGTATGCTAAAGGGGGATCCTTATATTAAAAAAGGGTAAGTGCATTGATTGTTTTACTCATGCTGTTAGCACACAATATTTAAAGTAATTATGTGTCCAGGGGCATCAGAGACTTGTGTGCAGTTCTAGTACTATGTCACTGATTAAATTACAGCTTGTGATCATTGTATTACTTTTTCAAAATTATCTCTGTGCTGTTACTGTACTATTCCCACAACCTGGCCAAATCTTGTGGGTATTGGCCCTTAGTGACAGTTGTTTCCAGAAACTAACTATGGTTGTTTTCAGATTACGTGATAAGAGTGTCTGACGTATTGTAACGTTCATGAATCTCCATCGAATATCGTCAGTAGTATTAGTCGGGCGCCATTTACCATTGTATGATGCGTCTGCGTAGTGGGTCTGAAACGACTGCGGTCGAAAGAAAATTACTAATCGTTGTCAAGTGCTGATAATTTAATGTAACCTTTAAGATCGTTAATGCTGGTTCGTTGCTACAGTATGTGCGTTAACACTATGTGAGTTACTTTTATTGCCTGGTATGTGAGGCATGGACATGAACTGTGAAAAAAAATCTTAATTTGTATGTCACAGTTAGTAGAAAATTGTGCCTCTTATATTCAGTTATGTAAATAATTATTATGGTTCAAAAGTTTACTGATCAAACAGTTTCAAGGAAATTTTAATTGTGTAAATGATCATTATGTTTTATGGATTTTTGTTTCAGTAATTTCAAGTAATTTAAAATTTTGAAATGAAGTAGATCTATTTGGTTTAACACAATAATGAATATTCATTTCGAACACGCACCTTAAATCAGTGCCTAACTTAGCAATACTACAAGCCAAAAATACCCTTCACTGGAAACAAAAGCTACAATGGAAAGAAGAAGCTGGCAACAGGGAGCAAATAATATAAACTATTAAAAATAGTCAATTACTCTATATAAGCACAGAACAGAAATGTAAATTTACAATGTTAAACATGTTTATTGCACAACATAACTAACTTGAGCTCAGTTAGACAGTCCATAATCAATATCACATGCAAAACTCTAGCATTATATCTATATCACATATGTCATTTCTCAACAGTGTTTTTTTCTCATTACACCCTATGTCCTGTAGTACTTAAAAAAAATTGATGATTGAGAGTGCATTTTAAATATTTCGTTTACCATTAATGACGAAAAACACAGATTAAGCAAAGCACTCCGTCTGCAGGCCACAAGTGGCCCATCGGGACCACCCGACCGCCATGTCATCCTCAGTTGAGGATGCGGACAAGAGGGCCGTGTGGTCAGCACACCGCTCTTCCGGACGTTATGATGGTTTTCTTTGACCGGAGCCGCTACTATTCGGTCGAGTAGCTCCTCAATTGGCATCACGAGGCTGAGTGCACCCCGAAAAATGGCAACAGCACATGGCGGCTGGATGGTCACCCATCCAAGTGCAAGCCACGCGCTTAACTTCGGTGATCTCAGAGGAACCGGTGTATCCACTGCGGCAAGGCCGTTGCCTAAAAACACAAGTAGTTTAACATTCTGAAAATATTTTAGAAGAACAATGTACATGTTTCCATCTACTGGCAATGGGTTTAACTAAGATCCATGACAGCTGTCGCAGTTCTGCAGATTCTTTACACAAGTTTAGTTTATCACACGATATCCTTCATAGTCGTCGATATAATGAATTGAGAGGACGCCATCTATTGAGGATATAATTTTACTGTTATGCACAACAGTATGCTTGATGTCTTTAAGCAAGTGTTGTGTACTGTTCAGATAAACTGAATTACAGCAACGTTCATCATCACAGGTAAGTGCTGTTTGCTCTATCACTTAATTTATTTAATTCTTAATTCGTCACTTCTTTACAGCGTTTGCAACGTTATGTTACACTTCTCCTAAACTAGACACCATTTAACTGCATCACCAGCAGAGGTGAAACAAACATTTACTGGCGGGAATACTAATGTCACATTAATTTTTCGTAACAAATGAATAACTGCAAAAAGGCAAAAACAGTCCATTCTCTAATAACTTTTATCTCTCTTTTTCAGTTTTCCACGATGTCACGGGCACAACATGCAGACCGAGATGGAGACCTCCACTCCACTAGAATGCGTCACAGACCACATAAGAAGAAATGGGAGGTATCTTGATGAACAATGTCAACTTCGTCTTCAACAAGATAGAGAAGCTCGGTGCAATCGCTGACAAAACCGACGTGCTACTCACTGCTCAACGCCAACAATTAATGCAAGACGACGAATTTGTGTCTGCGCCTTACCATCTTCACCTTCAACAATCTATCATTCCAAGGAAACAGCTACATAATCTTCCAAAAGCATATTGTTCTGCCTGTCTTTTTCCTAAACACAGTGAAGTGCAAACACGCAGCAGTGGTAATATGGAACTATTGTGCGTACATTGCTCTGGAAGGATTTTTGCAGGGAGTTTTGTGACAGTTCTTTTAGAATGTCATTAATTTTAATTAAATAATATTAGTCACATGGCGTACACACAAAAAACAGCGTTTAGAAATAATATATACGATGCGAAATCTTAACGCTAACCATGGATCAATTAATTTTGTAAGGTTAGTCGCAATTCACTTAGGCGAATACATCATCACTGCTAAATTCAATGAGTCCGATGAAACAGTGCCAATAGTCGATATTAATCTCACACCTTCTGACCCAACTACGCGTTTCCAAACAACAAGAATACAGTTCCCAATAAAAGTAACCGTCGTTATGACCATTAATAAATCACGCGATCAGACGCTTCAATGAGCAGCGTTGCGTTGACCAGAACCTATTTTTTTGTATGAACAGTTATACTTGGCTTTTTAACAACTTGGCAGATTAGTGACATTTACGTTTTGCTAAGGACACATAGAGCCAAAATGTAGACAAAGATCACACTGCAACAACTAATATTGTTTTCAAAGAAGTTGTGTGAAATAAAGAAGTATTAAAAAATAAAATTAATCTCACCAAGAATATCCGCATTTTATGTGCTTTACAGTCAGCTGAATTGTATATAATGATATCGACTTTTTAGAGTGACACTAATATTCGTTACTAATATTCAAAACATAATACCTTTTGTTAATAACTAATTGAATTTATTTATTTCTCCTTTACTACATTGCCTATGGGAGACTGATCAGGATGGAGTGCAAATTATTTGTGCAGATCAGTTGGAAACCTTTATATTGTAGTGTTGTATAGTTTCATTGTTTAAGGCGTGTAATATTGTCCATTTTGTAAAGTGTGATTTATAAATTTAAAAGACGAGTCTGATGCACTACATTCTGAGCGGCTGAAATGTAAATTTATTCCTAAAATTTGATTATCTGAGGAAAATATTCCTTGCAGATGATAATCAGTTGCTTCCTTGAGATGGCCCAGTAAACCGAGAACTAGTTAGTAAGCAACAAAATTCGGGAGAAGAAAATAGTTTACTTGGTATTCAGTCTTCAATAACTGTGCTCTGGCTTACGTACTGGTTGTAGACAAACTCTGGCATGCTGTATTTTATCCATATTGCTGTGTACCACTTAGTACATAGCTTTAAGGAGAGGTGGGGTACCGAGTGGTGCAGCAGCTTTCGTTGTAGGACAGGAGAAGAAATGATTAGCTAACATGCAGATATACTAAAAAATGGTTTAATTCACATTTAGCATTGTCCAAGCGTTTTAAAGAAACTTAAGAAACGAACAAACAGCAATAAAGTCCGTCTATTACAAGAAGCAAAATATTGTGCAGTGTGAGGCTCCTGCCACTAATTCATGAGCAAACTGTCAGCCTGTCGAAGTCTGCGACTGACAATGAGACTATATTGGAGCGGCATGAGAAGCTCGGAGTTGGAGTCGCAGAAGGGGAGGCGCAGCTGGCACGCGTCATTGGATCCGCTGGATCCCAGCGTGACCGTTATCAGCGTCTGTCAGGAACGTGCGTTTCCGATGTCAACTCTGAGACGCCAATTCGGGTGGCTTCGATGACGCCACACTTACTAATTTCAAATTTCCAGGTAGGAGAATCGGCTCAATAGTGTCAAAGCTTTCTCTAAATCTACAAATGCTATACAGGGTGAGTCACCTAACGTTACCGCTGGATATATTTCGTAAACCACATCAAATACTGACGAACCGATTCCACAGACCGAACGTGAGGAGAGGGGCTAGTGTAATTGGTTAATACAAACCATAAAAAATGCACGGAAGTATGTTTTTTAACAGAAAACTACGTTTTTTTTAA